>NC_088792.1:104040420-105290420 GCF_011386835.1 Chrysemys picta bellii
TTAACTATGAACTGATGGGGCTTGGAAGAAACTTTTCCTATGGGCAGGAAGCTGTCCATTAAAGTGAATCTTGCACCTTCTTTTACAGCATTAAGCGCTGTCCACAGTCTGAGCCAGGACATCATATCACGCAGAGCACTGGTCTGATTTGGAGGGCAGTTCCTGTGCTCCTAATCACCCTACTGTACATGGGACAGTAAAGCAATGCAGCAAAGGAGATGCTCAAGTCATCCTATAGCCTATCCTCACCATGCCAACATGGAGAGATGTACTGTACTGCCTCATGATGCTCCAGGATGTCAAGACTTCCCATATCATTTCTATATGTGTTTCCCCCAGTGCGGCCTTCCACAACATTGGCCCACAGTACGGACTCTGACTTTATTTTAAGTTAAACAATTCTCCTTCTGTTACTATTCAAAGCTATAATTTGAAGGCAATGCTTTAATGTGTGTGTTTGAAAAAGCTACTATGTTTAAATTGTGAAAATAACTCAGGGATGAATGTGTTTGTTTGACCAGCATAGAATTTCAAACTTAAAAAAAAAATGCAGCCCTTGCAAAGGGCTTTGGAATGACAGTCCATGAGGCTCAAGGCCACTTTCTATGTACTCAATATTTACTACCCAGGTGGCAACAGCCAAGCTACTCTACACTACCTAGTCCATGTGCCTCTGCCCTGACAGATAACCGTGCCCCTAGGTAGAGAGGCAGGCCCGCCGACGGAGAGGGTTAATTGCCCAGGGCCCCAGCAATTTAAAAGGGCCCAGGCGGATGGATAAAAATTAAGAATAAAAAAAAAGAAATCCGGTTTCCTGCTGCTGCTGCTCTGTACTGAGCGCCGCCCCGCAATGTGACAGGAACCGTTTGCCAGAGCGCTGCCTGCTGGGCTGCCAGTCTGGCAGAGCATCAGCAACAGCAGCCTGGGGAACTGCAGAGCTTGCTGCCGCCTCTGGCTGCTCGGGAGCCGCTGTGCCTGCCGTGCTGGCTCTCTGGCTGAGGCATAGGCGCCGACTCCCTGAGCACCCACAGAGAAAAATTAGTGGGTGCTCAGCACCCACTGGCAGCCAAGCTCCCACCGCTCCCCAGCGCCTCTCCCCTGCCAGCGGCCCCGCTGATCACTCCTCCCCCTCCCTCCCAGCGCCTTCCACCCACCGCGAACAGCTGTTTCGCAACATGCAGATTGGCTATGGGAATGAGGGGGAGGAGCAGGGACGGGCGCGCTCAAGGGAGGGGGCGGAAAGAGGTGGGGAAGAGGCGGGGTGGGGGCAGAGCAGGGGCAGGAAGAGGTGGGACAGGGTGGGGGCTTGGAGGAAGGGATGGAGTGGGGGCGGGGCAGGAGCAGAGCAGGGGCCGGGGCAGGAAGAGGCGGGGCAGGGGCTTGGGGAAGGGGTGGAATGGGGGCGGAACCTGGGTGGAGTGGGGAGTCAAGCACCCCCCGGGTAGAAGGGAAGTCTGTGCCTATGGGCTGCAGGGCTGAGGACAGGGAGACTTTAAAGGGGAACACGCTCCCTCTGTGCTACCAGATGTCATTCCCAAGCAGGCAGCTCCTTGCCAAACACAAGCCAGAAAGTTCACCCACCCAACCGAGCTGCCCTAAGTTTGCCTAGAGGCAGCTTAGGCTAGCCCCCGCTTTGCAGCCTGGCTGACGAGCCGCTATCAGGAGCGCAAGATGAGGGGCCACCTCCATCACTCAGCCAGGGAATGAGGCATTCACCCCTGGCCTCTGCCTTCATCTCTGGCCGCCTCCTTGGAGATCTCCCAGTAGATATGGCACACCATAGCTGCCGTCTCCTCATTGCTTTGGGTTTTGATGTTGCAGAGCACCAGCAGCACAATTATTGTATTGTATATTTTAACTTTGTTGGTCATATTCAGTTACACCTTGTATATCAGTTTTTCCCCCTTGTCTTTAGATTACGCATGGATCACGATTAAGTGTTTAATTAGCCTACTTGATACTTCAGGTGTTTTCTTACTTTGTGTGTCTTTATATTATATTATTAATTTCATTCCATGATGTATTTATTTAATTTAAATATATAATTCAAAATAACAAATTCTATATCTCATATTTAGTCTCACAATTTCTTTAATACTAGGAAAAAAAGTTAACTAGATCAAGCAATGCCACAACTTACACACAGTGGGTTCTAATGTGTTAGCAATAGGATAAAACATAGTATCATAAACCTCAGCTATCCCTTTTTAGGGGAGCCATTGGCTCAGGGCCGGTGCTACCATTAAGGCAAACTAGGCGGTTGCCTATGGCGCCAAGATTTGGGGGCGCCAGAAAGCGCTGCCCCCAATTTTTTTTACAGCGTTCCTGGTCTGGGCTGCCGGCGCGCTGACACGTGCAGCTCAGACTCCCTCTCCCAGCGCAGCGGCCGCTCCACTTCTCCCACCTCCCAGGCTTGCGGCGCCAATCAGCTGTTTGGCGCCGCAAGCCTGGGAAGGGAGGAGAATTAGAGTGGGGGCGGCGTACTCGGGGAGGAGGCAGAGCAGAGGTGAGCTGGGGTGGGGAGCTGCCACATGGCTCCCCGGGCCGGGGGGGTGGGGAGCTGCCGTGGGGTGTGTGCGCCTCAGGACGGGGTGGGGAGCTGCCGCAGGGCTCCACACCCCAGCTCACCTCTGTTACACCCCTCCCCAAGCATGCCATCGCTACTCCACTTCGTGAAACTTCCTTGCACCGGCCCTGCATTGGCTGTTCTGCCCTGGGACTCGGAATTGCTGTCGGCAGGCCTGGAGGGTAGTTTAGGCTTTGTCTACACTGGACTTTCGTCGGTAAAACTTTTATCGTTCAGAGGTGTTAAAAAACCACCCCCCGAACGACAAAAGTTTTACCAATGAAAAGCGCCGGTTTGAACAGCTCTTTGTCAGCGGGAGAGCTCTTCTGCCAACAAAACTACTGCCTCTCGTTGGGTGTGGAATTTTTTTGTCGGCAGGAGAGTTTTCTCCTGCTGACAAAGAGCGGCTACACTGCGCACCTTTTAGCGGCACGGGTGTGTGGCTAAGAGGTGCATAGTGTAGCCGTCGCCTTAGTTTCTATTAGGCTGCTAACAATTGTGCTAGTTATGATGATTTGTTTATGATCTGGATACTTGTTCACCGGGAATGCCACATGAGGCTAGAAAACCATTTCATACTAAGGCAGTGATACCCAGACCTCAATTACTCAGGAGCCAAATTAGCCATCAATATTACCTAAAAGAGCCACAGCAGTGTGAATTAACTGTTTCCTTTACTATAGTACTATATAGTCATAGTTAAACAGTATGGCAGGGGAAATGTTTAGTATATTATTCTCATAGCAAATAAATTAATAACTTAGTGCAAGTTGATAACTTAATTGGTTAATAACATAGTAAAATCATCCTGATTGGTTAATAAATAAATCACACAATGTTTTAATAGCATGTGCTGCAAAGGTCCACAGGAGAGGCATTAAAGAGCCACTTGTGGCTCGCGAACCACAGTCTAAGTATCACTGCACTAAGGGATCTAAGCCAGCTAGCAGAAAACTTTCAGTCACTACCAACCTCGGGATGTATTTGAACTGAGATCCTGGAGGCAAAAAGTGTACCTCCTTGACTCACATGAACTGTGAAGCAGGGCATCATATTTTGCAGCCAGCCCAGACTTTCAGTGGTATTTAGGTGCCTAATTCATAGACTCATAGACTTTAAGGTCAGAAGGGACCAGTATGATCATCTAGTCTGACCTCCCACATGATGCAGGCCACAAAAGCTGACCCACCCCCTTTCCCTTGACTCAGCTGTTGAAGTCCCCAAATCCTGTGATTTAAGGACTTCAAGTCGCAGAGAATCCTCCAGCTAGCGACCCCCGCCCCATGCTGCGGAGGAAGGCGAAAAACCTCCAGGGCCTCTGCCAATCTACCCTGGAGGAAAATTCCTTCCCGACCCCAAATATGGCGATCAGTAGAACCCCGAGCAATCAATTCCCATTGATTTGTATGACTGCTAGGCACTTAACTAGCTTTGAGGATTTGGACCTCTGTCATTTTGTTTCATCAAAGGCCTGGAAATTTTGGTTTAAGAAATAAAAATAAATAGATGCATCATTCCTTCCCGTTTAAATGCTCTCCCACAGGGGCTCACATGTACACTCTATTCTAGACTGTATAGGTTTTTATACCACGCTCGCCACTAGTAGTAGCTGAGTGCATTCCAGTAGTGCATTGAGAGATGTGACTACACACCTGTTATGTGGTGTTTGTTCCCTCATCTTCTCCCTAAGGTAAGAGGCATGTGCAGTGGAGTGTTTTGTTTTGGTAGGTTTTTTTTTTTTTAAATATACCTGTTGCTATGAGTTTATGTTAGAGAAGGAAAGGTCAAAGAAATATGCCTTGCTCTTGGAGCAGAAGGTGGGGAGCTTTGTGATGGTCCTTAGTTCCTGGAGGGAGTTCATACCGCAGTTTCGACCAGCCCCAAAGAAAGTTTTCTTTTCCACACAGATGAGCTCTACTCTCATTGTTGAGAGTTTCTTTGTGCCAGAGGAGGGTAGAAAAGGCAGTGTCATGATATGTTCCCATTTTGTGACTGGAAATGGTCCACCTACACAAATTACTCTTATTATAGGGCCCTGCTGATGTATGTATCCCTGTAACTGAAAGGGGATATCATTCAGGTTTCTGTTCACTGCAATTTTAAATAAATGCCTGCAGCAGGAGTAGTGGCTCAGGCAGCTGCCATTCTATGTTCCAGAATAGATGAAGATTGTTATGTTGCCAGATAAGCTGGGGGGTGCTTAAAGGATATGTCAGTTGTCAAACAGGGGGCATAAGTGTCATCTTATATTTAGATTTTAAGATCTTTGGGACAGGGATTGTCTCATTGTATTGGGTTTTACATCCCCTTGAACAGTGGGGTCCTGAGCCATGAGTAGGGACATTAGATGCTACCAGAGCAAAAATAAATAATAATAATACTTAGTTTTTGAACCTTAAGCCCCACCCTGGAATGTTCCAAGTCACAAAGGATTGAAGAGAAGCCTTCCTGCATTTATGAAAGGTACAGGCTGGGCTTGGGAGACAAAAACAGAGTGGAAGGCTTCCATCTTGCCCTCCCTTTCTTTGGCATGTCCCTAGCTGCACTGTGCAGCCATAACTTGGCACATGGGATGTCATCATTGTCAATGGATTCATTTATTGATGTACAGTACATAGTAAATTAGTAGTGAATTATTGTGGTTAATTCAATTTTGAGTAAAGGACACACTGGACATTAAAGTTCAGCTTCTATGAGGATTCCTGCGGAAAGTGAAAAACAAGTGTTTGTTAAAAAAAAAGAAAAACATAGAATGTCTCCTCTTTAAATGTGTAAGTACTCTGTTTTTTGCACACACCTGCCACTTTCTGAATTAGATGGGAAAGGGACAGGCAGGACCATTGTTGTGTGGCCTAGGAGTTGTGTTTGCCCCATTTTGTGGTCAGTAAGTGGCATTTTCAAAAGAGCCTAAGAGCCAGATTTTTAATGGTATTTAGGCACCTAACTTGCATTGAGCATCTGGGCCAAAGTGACTTAGGAGTAGGGTTACCAATTTTCTAATTGCACAAAACTGAACACTCCTGCCCTGTCCCCTGCCTCAGCCCTGCTCCCAGACCCTGCCCCTTCCCTGAGGCCCCTCTCCTGCTCACGCCATTTCCCCTCCCTCCATCGCTCGCTCTCCCCCATCCTTACTCACTTTCTCCAGGCTGGGATAGAGGATTGGGGTGCCATAGGGAGTGAGGGGGCATGTGGGCTCCAGGGTGGAGCCAGAAATGAGGGGTTCAAAGTGTGAGAAGGGGCTCCAGGCTGGGGCAGGGGTTTGGGGTGTGGGAGGGGGTGAGGGCTCTGTCTGGGGGGTGTGGGCTCCGGGGTGAGGCTGGGAATAAGGGGGGATAAAGGGTTTGGGATGCAGGAGAGGGCTCTGGGCTGGGGCTGAGGGGTTCAGAGTGCGGGAGGGGGTGTGGGCTCCAGCTGGGGGTGTGGGCTATGGGGTGGGGGCCGAGGTTAGGTTTTTGAGGTGCAGGAGGAGGCTCAGGGCTGGGGCAGGGGGTTGGGGTGCAGCAGGGGGTTCTGGATTGCAGGCTGGGGCTGAGGGGTTTGGAGTGTGGGAGGGACTTCCGGGATGGGACAGGGGGTTGGGGATGGGAGGGGGTGAGGGATACGGCTGGGGGTGCGGGCTCTGGGGTGAGGACAGGGATGAGGGGTTTGGGGTGCAGGAGGGGGCTCCGGGCTAGGGCTGAGGGGTTTGGAGTGCGGGAGGGGGCTCAGGACTGGGGCAGGGGGTTGGGGTGCAGGAGAGGGTGAGGGATGCATGGAGGCTGGCTCCAGGCGGCGCTTACCTCAGGCAGCTCCCAGGAAGTGGCCGGCATGTCCCTCTGGCTCCTAGGCAAAGTGGGGGCAGTGGGCTCTGCATGCTGCCTGCAGGCACTGCCCCCACATTTACTGGCCAATGGGAGCTGTGGGGGTGGCGTTCAGGGTGGGGGCAGCGTGCAGAGTCCCCCTAGCTGCCCCCGTGCCTAGGAGCCGGACATACCAGCTGCTTCCGGGAGCCACACGGAGCCAGGGCAGGCAGGGAGCCTGCTTTAGCCCCACTGAGCCGCCCACCAGACTTTTAACTGCCAGATCAGCAGTGCTGACTGGAGCCGCCAGGGTCCCTTTTCGACTGGACGTTCTGGTCGAAAACAGATGCCTGGCAACCGTACTTGGGAGTATAAGTCTTACTGACTTTCCATATGGGTTGTGCTCTCAACTTACTGAGGTGCTTTTGAAAATCCCACATCTGCCCGCAAATATTCTAGCAACCCAATTTACTTGCTGGAAAGTAAATGGAAACAGCAAATTTTAAGCAAATGCTGGGAAATATTTGTGAAAAGCAAATTTTGAACACACAAACTTGAGTATTTGCTCTGATTCATATGCCTGCTTTACACACCACAGTTAGGTCAACCTAAGACAGCTTATACTGACTTAATTATGTCAGTGTCCATACTACAGCAGTCTTGTCCTGCCGATGTAAATGCCCTACTACACTGACATAACTCCATCTCCACAAGAGGCGTAGGGCTTATGTCAGTGTAGTTAGGGCAGTGGGTCTCAAACTTTTTTACTGGCAACCCCTTTCACATAGCAAGCCTCTGAGTGCGACCCCCCCTAATAAATTAAACACACTTTTTAATATATTTAACATATTATAAATGCTGGAGGCAAGTGGAGTTTAGGGTGGAGGCTGACAGCTCGTGACCCCCCATGTAATGACCTCACGACCTCCTGAGGGTTCCCAACCCCCCAGTTTGAGAACCCCTGAGTTAGGGAGACCAAGTGCTTGTGTAGACACTGTGTTACTTACATTGGCTGTTATCTCTGTTGTAAATCTCACTGCTCTAGTGGATCTGTGAAATTGACAAGAAAGCTGGCACCTAGAGCTCAGCCACCCCCTACTCCCCTGGAGAGCTGGGTGGCTGAACCCCACTCCCAGCTGGGAGCTAGGGTAAGAACGGACTACTCCAGGCGGGGAACAGGGAGGCAAGAAGTGCACTCCCCGCAGGGAACAGGGAGCTGAGGGAGGGGAAGGGCAGACCACCGGGAACCCGGGAGCCTGTGGGGCAGATGAGCCAATGTGACTTAGGCCTTGGCTACACTCGTGGATTAACAGCGCTGCCGCGGCAGCGCTGTGAAGCGCAAGTGTAGTCGTGCCGCCAGTGCTGTGAGAGCTCTGTCACAGCGCTGCAAGTACTCCACCTCTCCGAGGGGAATAGCTTGCAGCGCTGCGAGAGAGCGGGCAGCGCTGCATGCGCTGATTACACTGGCGCTTTACAGCGCTGCACTGGGGGTGGGTTTTCACACCCCTGAGCGCAGCAAGTGCAGCGCTGTGAATTGCCAGTGTAGCCAAGGCCTTATAGTTCCCAGGAGGGAATTGCTAGCATAGCTGAGAGACCAGGCTCTCTGCTCCCCACACTGCCCCTCTTAGGTCGGTGAGGACACACACCTGGTGAGGACATACACCACCGACCCAAGGTGGGTTGTATGTACATGAATCACTGCAGTAATTACTGTGGTGGCTGTAAACTGACCTAATATAGGTTGACTTAAGTGTTTAGTGTAAACATACCGTAAGAGTTACACTTATCCATTCTGAGTATAGAAACAACACCATGTGACCTGTGTATCCAATCAAAATTAACCAACAATAGATGTAATTTCAGACACTTGTAAGAAACTGCTTGTGAGCAATCTACAGACCAACAATTATTCCTAGAAATTATTTGATAAATAAATTTGAATAATGAATACATTTGAGAAAAATCATAAACTCAAACAAGTTTCTCAAAGAGAATAAAGGGCTAAGTTGGTTGAATACATTATTTGCTGCTCTCTAGTGTGCAAGGACCAGTTTGGATATTAAACTTAGAACTCAGGATCAATATCGCACGTAGAGGGAAATTATAACAATGATTCTACTGCCTGGGGAACGGCCAGCAGAAATGGCAGGACATTATTTTACAAGACTACTGAATTTCCGCTGAATAGGGGAAAAGGCTGAGCAATGATCACCTCCATGTTTCCGTACACTGAGAGAAGGTTCACATAACACTTATGTGAGATGATCCCTCAGGGAGCTCCTTAATCGTATCTTTCTTTAAAAAAAGCAACTTATTTTAACATACAAAATGAGGTCACTGAATGAAATGACAGAGAGACTGGTGAGTGCATACGAGTACACAGAGACTATGATGCATGTGCTGTTCCATGATGAATAGCTCAGATAAGATGACACTAGTAAGAACACCTAAAAATTACTGTCAACAGTTTTCAGTAAACACAGTTTTACACGGTGAACACTTTTTTTTATCCTATGACTCTTATCTGCACTGTTTGTGTTCTTTAAAGCTATGTCAAGGTCAGGGATGTGGGTTGGGTTGGGAAGTTGTAGTATTACATCAAACAGAGCATACATAAACAGCTGCACTAGCATCACTTCATTGATTACGGCTGTCTTAGGTAGTTCTGTTCTGTTCTAAAGTAAGTAAACTGCTTACATAGTAAAAGATAGCTAGAGCCTGATTCCCCACCATCTTGACCTTGGGGCAGTCATTTAAACCCATGTAACATCTGGTTTAGCAGATTTTTACCCTCTCTGTGCAGAGGTGTAAATAACCAAAGAAGATGGAAAGCAGTGGAGAAGCAGGACTATAACTTGATGTGCATCAGCAACTGTAGAAAAAAAAAATCCTCGGGATACTGTATAATTCATGATTTTGTTTGCTCATAATTAGAGGTGAGTCTGAATAATTCCCAGAGCCACATACCCCCAACTAATAGAAAAAATTCTGATCTGGCTCAGGTATTTGCAGCTGTCTCTTATCAACATAATGAACCAAAAATAAAACTCTAAGGACCTGAACACCAGGGACCCTGGGAAGAATAAGATTTGAATCAGAATTTGGCAGATCAGACCTATTGTTGGTAATACTCAACTAGGAGTGGTAACATATGCATTAGCATTTTCTTCCTTTAAACCATCCACTTAATAATGTAGTTAAAAACAAACAAAACATTTTAGAAAGGGTTGCACTTTGTTGTAGTGAAAGTGCTTCACCTCTTTACATGTCCCCCTTTTGCTTCAAGGAACTTGAGATAGCAATTAGGATTGCTAAAATACGTGCTACACAGTCATTTGATGTGCAGGAGATTCTTGATGCTGAACAGTCAGTAGTTATACTCAATTCTGTGCAAATAGTCCACTTCAAAGCAAAAACATATATGATCTTTGGGTCTTTATCATTTCCAGTAACTAGTTTAAGAGACTTTAACAAAATTGTAATTTTCCTCACCCAGCAGACTGCCTGGGGACTCCTTAGCTTCTTTCTGTGCAAGATTTGCAGGTGGAGAAGAATGTATAAACTCATGAGAAAATAAGCATCAGACTTGGAAAAGACACAAGTGCTGTGCTTTTACCATGGAACTCCTGTGCCAGGGCTTTGGGCCAAATTCTGCTCCTATTTCCATCAATGTAAATCCAGAGTAACTCTTTTAATGTCACTGGAGATACTCTGGCTTACAACTTTTGCAAGTGACTAGTGATTTGTAGTGCTCTGATTTTTGGGTACGCAACTGAAAACACCTAAAGGAACCAGATTTTCAGAGGGTCAGTGCTTAGCATTTTCTGAAAACCAGACCTCATCAAAATATGTCAAGCTGAGTACCTAAGATTACTAGTCACTTTTGAAAATGTAGCCCTCCAGCTGTAAATGGGGGATGTCTTCAGCTTGAAGACAGGACCAAAGGACACAATGCAAAACAATTCACAGTACAATGCATCTTTATTTCACTTTCTTTCATGCAAAATGTATCCCAAAATGTTTTCAGGAGCAGAGGAGGAGAGGAATTCAGTTTAAAGAACAAAAAGGAAACCATTTCACACACTGCAGCAGCTGGCTTTACTGAGGAATTTGCTATTTCAAGTCTAGGACATAGTGCAAATGCTATGATACATTTATTTTACTGTGGTACAGCAGTAAAGGTTGATTTCTTTTTCCTTTATTTTAGTGACAACCACTGTATGCAAAAGAGAAAACAAATGTTGTCAGATGAGATTTGAGATGAGATGGGGAGGCAAAGTGGCGGAGAGATGCAGAAAAGATACATTTCTTCTCTATCTGTTTGACAAGCATTGTTTTCCCACAACAGCAAGTGCTCATGGCTGAGATCCCTCCCCCGCCCCCCGTAACTTTCATCAAAGAGCAGCAGAAACTGAGCACATCCACAGGAAACCAGACCAATCTTGGCTAAACAATCCTTCCAAACAGGTTAATGACATGAGCTCCTACGTGCATGCGTTCAGTAGTTACCGGATCCTGATAGTTTTATTGCCCTCGGGGCCTCTCGCTTGGTATGTCTGTGTCCTCATAACCTACAGCCACATGACGAAAATTAAACAAGGGGGGGTTGTGTTTTTTTCCCCTCCTTCATTGCTGTGGAGCTATTAGGTTAGCTGCTGCTGTGTCAAGGGGTTTTCCCCCGCCGCCTCCCCCTTCCTTCCTTTTTATATTTAAATCTTTATTGAGCGTCCAGAAAAAGGAGAGTCTGGTGACAAACAAAAGGAGAAAGAGGGAAAAACAACAGCCCATCACCATCCGTTTCCCCCCTGCTCACTCCCACGCCTGTTTTTCAAGCAGGCTGGGGCAGAGCGGAACAAATAAAAGTATGATTGCAACTTTAAAGAGAAAAATTAATAAAGGGGGGGGGAAGAGACCTGAAGGGGGGCGAGAGAGGCCGGGGATCCGAACTACCAATGACAGGATGCTTCTCCAACCCTCCCGCTCAGATAATAGCTAACCTGGGGTTAAAGATTAATAGGCAGGCAAAGCAGGGTATAAAGGGCCGCGGTTGGGCTCGCCTGTGAATAATCTTCCTCTGCAGCCTGTAGCCACGGGGTGTAGCGGACCTAGCTCCCCGCTACCATGACCAGTAGAAGGGCTCTGATCTGCGGCTGCTGGCTGCTGCTCCTCGGCCCACGCCTCGCCTTCGGGGCCGCCCTCCAGCCGCTGCACTGTGCCCCTTGCACGGAGGAGAAGCTGGCGCTGTGCCCGCCGGTGGCTGCCGGTTGCCCAGAGAGGGCCCATCAGCCGGGCTGTGGCTGCTGCCAGACTTGTGCCCTCCAGATGGGGGAGGCCTGCGGGGTGTACACAGCGCGCTGTGGCCAGGGGCTCAGCTGCCAGGTGCGGCCAGGGGAGCTCAGACCCCTGTATGCCCTGACCCGTGGGCAAGGGGCATGCCTGCCAACAACAGATGCAGAAGGGATGCGGATGGCAGAGGCTGCAGGTATATCAATACTGTCTCTCCCTACATATACTCCAGGCTTCTTATGGCAGGTGCTATACAGAACTTAAAGCCTCTCTAATGTTGATTATACTGTGGGAACAGGGTGCATGGAATAAGCAGTGATAGAAGGAGAGCGAGGGTGCTGGCACAATTTTTACAGTGAGGGTGCTGCTGATGGAAACCATGAATTTGGTGTTTGTTATTTGTACTTGAAGCCAGGGGGTGCAGCAGCACCCCTAGTTCCAGCACCACTGAAGGAGAGGGGCATTGACAATGATCAGCTATGGTTGAGCTGGTTGGAAAATTTACAGAAGTTTAAAATTTGGATACAAAACAAGGTTGGGGGAAGAATCAGCAATTTTTTCTAGACAAAATTTCCCATCGTTTGAGCCACTCTCCCTCAGACACATCCCCTTCCAAGGTTCAGACAAGCTTATAGCAGTATCAAGGTGAGAAGGCAGGACAAGGGAGAAACCAAAACATAGGTTGTGGAAAAGTCAGAATCAGCTACATCTCATTAGAAAGGGATTCAGATGAATCTATTGTTTTCTTGTTTGTTAAATGGTCAGAAGATCATGAAAAACTTAATTTGAACTGTAACAAATGGTTAGATGGTAGTGGATATAAGATTTTTGCACTGAGAGCAAAACCAGACACAGTTGCTCAAGTGGCTGAGATGCATTACAAGGAGAAATGCATTTGGATATTATTGCAGAATTTCAGCAATTTTTGTGATTGAAATCCAGGTAAAAAGGGCCAGTAGGTGATTTTACACTCTTGTCCCCCTCAGTTTGCCCAAAATATTATCACAGGAAAAGTACTAATTGATATTTTTTTCACTTGTTTTTTACTGTTTAAGACCCTGATCCAATAAGAGACTTAAGTATGTGCCTACCTTTAACCATATGAGTAGTTTCAATGAGTGCTAACAGCCTCTGTTGATTTCCATGGAACTGTTCACGTTCTTAAAGTTAGGTACAGGTACCTTGCTGAATCCGGGCCTGAGTGCTTCATTGTTTGGGCTTGTCCCTGTTTATTTGATCTACTGCATGTTGGCCAGATCTGTTGCCTATCTGGATGAATTATTTTGTTGGCATGTGTTAGCTAGGCCCTGGAACTAACTGAAACATGCCATGAGTACATGTTTGGGGCAATCCCTTTCAAGATTGAAAATTGCACCTCCTTACACTACTGAAGGCTCCAAATTGGTTACAATGTTGATTTGAGTCTCCTCTAGTTTAGCCCACCACCTGCACTGCATACCATGGTTGGGTGAGATCATTCATTTCTAGTAGTTTGCATTCTAAATGGTAACAAAATAATTGGCTTATGAAAGACCCTCTGCTATATTTGTGTTGACACAAATTTATGACGGGTTTATTTTGCTGTGATACACAAGTACAGTTTAATTCCTGTGTGAGCTACTAGAACTAACTGACTTTTCTTAGACTCATTGTATTGGTTTACTCAAATAAATGCAGAAGATTACTGTATCACAGATTATTACCCTAATGGTACGTTGTTCTCATATAGACTCTCTGGAACCTGAGGATGCACCTCCAGAAAGTACTGAAATAGCACAGGATCAGCTGTTTAACTATCAACTGACGTTTCCCACTGGCCAGGACAAGTCTGTGCCTTGGAACGCCATCAGTGCTTATGAAAACATGAAAGCAAAGAGAATCACCGAACTAAAGAAATGGAAGGAGCAGGTGGGTTCTCCTACAAGCTTTCAAGCAGCATTTTATTAATAAACTTTTGATTTAGAATTCAGAAAATTCAGAATGAAATTTTCATATGAGCCTAGCAGCTCCATTGACTTCACATTATTTTGTGCAACCGGCCAATAGCCCTTTTCCTTTGGAATATCTTGATCGGGTGCTTAAATGATAGGCAAATTAGAAGTAAATGCAAAAGGTCTCTGTATCACTTAAGCCCCTTGTAAGCCCCTGCACAGAGGTAAATTTTATCCCATGATAAATACCTGATTATGTCATAGCTCTCCAATGCCCAGAAATTCCAGACACTGATAATGAGATACTAGCTAATACCACATATATTTGCCTATTTACGATCACAAAATAATATTAAACATGTGCACATAAAACATTTAGGCCAATAATAATGATTAATGTCTACATTTGACACTGCCAGACTATTAATATCCAGCGTGGTGTGTATATCAGTAATTTAAAGCACCACTTGAGGGCACCAAAGAATAGAAGTTAGAAGGCATCATCCAGAGTATTTGTAGAACGTGGATGGATCTAAACTGGATAGAGATGTGGTATGGAACCAATCCTGCAACCCTTACAGTAGTAGTCCTTACTTGTATGGGCCCCAGTTCAAAGGAGCACAGAAGCATGTGCTTAGTCTGTTGGTATTCAGCAAAGCATTTAAGCAGATGCTTAGCTTTAAGCATTCTGTTTAAGTCCCATTGACTTCAGAGCTTAAAGTTGAGCTTTATGTTTTCTTAAGTGCTTTCCTGAATTGAGGCCACAAGTGCTTACGTGAGGGTTCCACTATGTAAAGTTTTGCAGGCTCACACACTCAGGTTATTTTTGTTTTGCTAAAGTAAAAATATTAGTTTGATCTTAGCACTCCTGTTTACCATTATTCAACATTAAACATGTCGGCTACTGTTCAGTTCTTTGTTCATGCAGTGATGCTGTTTTTTTTTTTTTTTTAAACAATGAGAATTACAGAGCGTATGTTACCCTCAATTTTACATTTTTCTGGATTTTGTTGTTTCTTATTACTGTTTGATATGATCCTTTGCTATAAAATTATTGTCCAGTACATTTTAAGGATTGGTTGACAACCATGTCCAATTGTTTAACTGTATTATAATTATTTGCAAAAATAAATACCAGAAAATAATTTTTACGTAAGAATCTTTGAAAATGAAACATTTTATTATGTTTTGTGCATGTATCAGGAATTCATTTGACTGAATTTGCCATCTACTCCTGCAATATCAATATGGTACATACAGAGGGCAACAAACATTATGGTATTCATTTTTACAAAAAGCCTATTCTGTATACATTAAAAATAACACAGGAAACGTACATGCCTGAAAATGTAAAGCCAGATCCTCAGGTGGTATAAACTGGGATAGCTTCTTTGAAGTCAACAGGGCTATCCTGATTTATACCAACTGATGATATGGCCAATAGTGTCTAACCATTAACGTGATTATTTAGTAAGGGGAATGCATGGGAATTTAGGAACATAAATCCTCAGGTTTTTGGGGTCAGAAAATAACCCTAATGACTAAAAGACAAAGGGCTAAATCCCACCCTTGAATATTCCATTTTGGTTCCTAGTTAGTGACATGAATGGAAACTGCAGGCAATATGTCAAAATGAAGATTTTAGGCCCAAATTGCAGCTTCATCTCTTAGTTGACTTTATGCCGATTTTTACAGGGTTTTTTTTTTTTAAGTTAGCATTTACATTACATATATAAATATTCTTTCAGGGACCTTGCCAGAAAGATCTCTACAGAGCACTGGATAAATTAGCTAAAGCTCAACAGAGAACTGGAGAAGACATATACAAATTTTATTTACCAAACTGCAACAAGAATGGATTTTACCACAGCAAACAGGTATTTTTCTTTTTATTGCCCTCTCACGCTACTGTGACTAGTGGTCAGTTACTGCCAACTTTCCATTATAATCACTTATCCCCAAACTCAGAGTTTTCAGTGACTATATGAATTGATCATGAAAATAAGAATATTGAGTTTTCAGATTTGGAGCAAATTGGGTTTCTTTTCTTTTTTCTCTTTTTATGTGATCTTAATGCTCAGATTAGCAGAAAAGGAGGCCAAAGTCCTCTTGTTATACATAGAACAGATGCAGTACAGAGCCCCTCCAAAGTACTTTAACCTCCTGCCTATCCTTAAACAAATTCCATCTCTATGCTCCTAATCCATTATGGCATTCGTAGCCGATCTACATTCACAATATGCTTTGTAGTCAGCATGGTGATTGTGTAATAAGGCCTATGTAGAGGGAAGGAAATCTATGCACTGTGGGTGACACTAGGCCTAGGGTGACCAGACAGCAAGTGTGAAAAATTGGGACAGAGGGTGGGAGGTAATAGGAGCCTATATAAGAAAAAACCCCAAATATTGGGACTGTCCCTATAAAATCGGGACATCTGGTCACCCTAGGGCCCCATGGACATCAGGTCAGGATTTTACCCTCCATGTTTTGAGATGAGATTATCCTTCTAAGAATAGAACACAAAATACAGTTGAATACATTGCATATGGAAGATATTACTGATCAGATTAACTATACTGTTTATGAATCTTAAGAAGCCATTATGAGATGTATTACGAATGGATATTAAGAACAATCTACAAACTTTGGCTATTATATCAGGTTCACAGAAGTCTTGTACGCATGACCATGTACATGGGTTAAGTTCCTCCCCTTTTTAGAAGAATCACAACACTATATTCAAATAATAAGAGTCCAGATTAAATATAACATGGAAGGAATTCAGAGTTTAGGCTAAACTCCATCCATACCTGCTTAGTCCATATCTTTCTTTTCATGGCTGAGACTAGCGTGAATCTCCAAATTCTGGATGATTTGTCATGATTTAATATAACCTTGAAAAACTGTCAAGAAAATTTACCAGTCCATTCGAGGTCCCTTAAATTTACACCACACCCACAGTCTCCACTGTTTGCATTCCTGATTTCATCCTTCTGTCACACCCCGACAACCCAATCCCCCGCCCCTTGCTCTATTCTAACACAGAGTGACATGCCGTTGTCTTAGGTGCACCATCTGAAATCAATGTCCAAACTCCCACTTACTTCAGTGGAGTGAGAATCAGGCCCCTGCGTCAATGTTCTTACCCCCAGCTTCTACACTCTGCCTTCCCTCCCCCTCCCCCAGGAGAAATTTATGACTGTCCGTCAGGAAGTCAGCAAGCCGAATTTTGCAAACTGCTTTAAATACTAGTAGGCTGCAATATTGCATCCAGCGTAGTTCAACTGGGGTCACAGGCCCAGTTGCTAAATGGTTTCTAAAATCTAAGCCATGAGTGAGGAGGGTGAGAGGTTCTGTAAGAATAGGGTGTGATAATACAAAACGCCTGTGCAGTGCAGCTTCCTGATTTCTAGTTCTTGCTATTTCCAAACACTTATGCATTTAGTTTCATAGTGTCATTTCCCTCCCCCCCCCCCCAATCATCGTAGTGTGAAACTTCGCTGGCTGGAGAGCCTGCTGGATGTTGGTGTGTCTATCCAAGGAGTGGGAAAAGAATTCCTGGATCTCCTGAGCTGAAAGGCGACCCTGAATGCCAACAGTATCTCAGCTCACAAGAATAAGACCAAACACATGACAGCATTTCCATTTGCTCATACAAAGTCTGTTGCAGGGCCTGATCCTGCCATCATTTAGGCCCGATTCACCAAGGTACTTAAATATGTGCCAACTTTAAGCATGTGAGCAGACCCGCTGTTGGTAGGGCTCATTCCCACAAGGAGTACCATTGAATTCAGCAGGACTAGTCACATGCTTAAAGTGACACGCATGTCTAAGTGATTGCAGAATTGGGCCCTATAACCTGTATATTGTATATTATATTATAATATTATATATATTATAATGAACTGCTTTTGTACTCTACAGATTCCATGGTATGTAAACCTGTTGAATTATTTATTTCATAGTAAATTTATTTTTTGTGTCTGTGTTGTTATTAATTTATATTCTCAAACACTTCATAACTTTATATGTAAATACATAATATTATTGCTCTTAAAGATATGCGTTTTTCTATTCTGGAAGAGCACTGCTAGTTAAACTTCAGTTGGAATAACACTAAATATCGGGGGAAATAGCATGTAAAACTTGCATTTTGTATTCTGTATTTATAGATTGCAGCTGTAAAGCTGAATTTAAAAAAAAAAAAGCTGTTAAGTTCCTAACCCTGTTCTTTTCTATTAAAAACCCATTTTGTTTGTATATCATGTTGCTTTGCACCTCTGTTTCAATGTCAATCTGTTTTGTTTTTTGCTTTTTAAGGAATAGTGACTCTGGAATATATAGTGAAACACTGACAGGAGAATATTAGTTTATATTTTCCAAACATATGCACTGGATATATTGTAAAAATAACAGGAAATATTGTACAACCTTTAACAGGTGTAAATTGTTCACATGCTGACATTGTCATGTTATTTAAGATGAGCTATTAAATAATTTCCTTTGGACACTGCTGGCTTGTTGCTTTCAGAGATATACTGTACTGTAACTCTAAGCTGTAGAGTCAGAATGGAATCCTTTCAGTGGAGCAGGAGTGAAACTGCAGTCTGCTCTCAGCAGACAAGCATGGTGGGCAGTATAGTTGGAGGCAGGTATCAGCTTGCAAAGAGGTCACAAGCTCCTTGTGCTGTTTGCTGGCATGTGATGAGAGCAGCAAGACTCAAGAGGGAGTAGGATACAGAACAAAAATCACTCCTAAGGGATTCCACCCCCGCCCCCTCCTGGGAAGCGAAAAGGTTCTCAATAGGGAGGGTGAGTAATTGCTCTCTTTCCTCCCTATCCTTGTCATTGCCCAGGCAATGAAAAAAGCTCAGAGTATTTGCCCCATCCCAGGGGACTTTTTCCAGATTAGATGTATCCTGCAGTCCAATCTTGTCTTTTCCTAAAATTCTTTCTCCTTAAGGGCAATCCATTTTTCTTGTTGGGTTTTTCTTTCTCTCCTCCTTTCTTTTTCAATATCTTCTTTGTACCTTTGGCCTGGGCAAACTGAAAGCCCATAACGTAAGTTATTATAAAACTTCCTAGATAGGACTGCTGGATACATTCCCTGATCAAAACATCTAGAGAGGCAGCATGTGTGTATGAGACAATACAGGGACCTGCAGGAGTGACAGTAAAACGCTTCCTGCACAGAATGTCATTCTCCCCTTTTGCAGCTCCACAGCTTGGGGGAGCAGTACTTCCCAACAACCCCACCCACCCCTTGAGTGGATGGTGCAGTGAGATCTGGTTTCAATCTACTTTAATCACTGCCAAAAGTGGAAGGCGAGCCATGCAAATCTACTTTCCATTTAGAAACAGGCTAGAGAGGAGACAATAACCTTGTCTCAAGGCCCAGTGGTAGAGGAGCTCAGCATAAAATCCCCTGCAGTTCCTTGGAAAAGGCTTTAGGTTTGATGGGGGTGGAGAAGCTGGGGGGATAGCTCAGTGGTTTGAGCATTGGCCTGCTAAACTCAGGGTTATAAATTCAATCCTTGAGGGGGCCACTTAGGGATCTGGGGCAAAAATCAGTACTTGGTCCTGCTAGTGAAGGCAGGGGGCTGGACTCACTGACCTTTCAAGGTCCCTTCCAGTTCTAGGAAAGAGGATATCTCCATTTTTTTTTAAACAGAAAATCTTATTTGTTTTGCCTTATAGACTTTGCATTTGCTAGGTGTTAGCTAGTTACTGCTCATTGATTTGGGTATATTTGTTGGACTTCAGTACATGTTACAGCTATTTTATCAGGGCTTTAGGAAATACACTTAAACCAAGACACAACCTCATGGACAATGCGCTGTAATATTTCTCATGTGGCATCTTATCAAGATATGGTTTTCTGTGCAGAGGAATCCTTTTTTTTACCTCAGTCAGCTTGTTAGGAAAAAGTGGATCACAACTCTTAAAAGTGATTAGCTTTTAGATGTCTTGTCCCTTTAAATGGTAAACAACCAGCAGGCCTGAGTGTTTGTAGACAGGGCTCCCTCCCATAGACTATGATTCAGACACTGTACAACTTTTTGGCTGGAGGTGCTTCCCGGAGACAATTCTGCTGGCACCACTGCTTAACTTGGGCCACATTGATCGCTGCCCCAGGAGTAGAGTCAAGGCAGAGATGGAGAGTATGCTGCTTGCATCTCCCCTGTTTTACTGCTGCTCCCAGCCAAGAAAGACTCTAAGCCAGCCCTGGGGCTGCCCTAACTTGTGCCTTCTGCTGCCATAGCTTTGTTGGGTTTGCAGCTGCAGGGAATCGCAGGCACCCAAGTCTGCTCCAGCCAGACCACCTCTCAGCCATGCCCCACCCCAAAGTGGCTTGGCTTTAGTACAGCGGAGAATTTCCCCTCATTCTTGTGTCTCCTCCTAGTACTGGGCTCTGCTAAGCATTAGGCAATGTTGTCTGTGCATCACTTACCTACAGGGGTATCGGCAGCTGTGTCTCGTAGCAGACTTTGGAGGGGCAGCAAAGTGCAGGGACTGAAAGATCAACAGCATCAGCTCTGCTTCGCTTCCACAATGGAAGTGTCCGCTGCAAAGTTTGTTTGTGCAGGGAGCAGACCTCTCTCTGGGGCTGGTCCAAGACGCCAGCAAGGACTAAGAACGACCTCAAACCTCATCACTTTCCTTTCCAAAAGCAAAGCGCGCTCCTTGGACCCTGTTTTCACTAATAAAAACTCCAAACACATCAAACAAACATAAAACCCACACACAACTTTTCCCCTGGGGAGTGGACTGGGGAAGGAACCACAGGTAACAGAGGCTAGTCACGTTGCTTAAGGCACCCTTGAAGGGGCACACATACTGTGGTAATGGGCGTGGTATAAGCACCTAAACAGAAGCTCATAGAAAAATAGATGAGGGCTGCTCCCTCCTGGAAGGTCATCTGGAGAGGTGCCCATAGATGACGAAGCCTCTGCCCTTTAAGAAGAGAGCCCCATTTTTGACCTGAATGATAAATTCGGAATTCAGCTGTGCTCCTGGTACTGCAGCCCTCACTGCTTCAAATCTCACAATCATCCATATTCTAGGAATTGGTGATTTCCCTCCCCCCCAAATTAATGAGTTGTGGCTGGAGTAGAGGTGTATCATGGCCCAGCAGCACTCGAGGGGAGCGTGATCGTGAAAAGTTTGGGGACCACTGATTTAATGACTACCATAATGCATACACATAAAGGAGAGAGTTACGGTTACACATGCAATCTTGTGTTATTCCCTGATGCTTTAATACTCAAATGTGCATCCATAAGGTTATCTTGGATTAATTTTTTTGTAAAGAATTTTATAATTTTTTAATTTAAAATGTTGGGGTGGAAAAAGACCATTAAAAAGGAAGTTTCTTTCCCTCACCAGACCTTTTGAATCTTTACTGGCTTGAAAAAAATTGGCCATAACAGTGCCAGTAAATTCCATAACCACAACTGGAACACCTTATTCCATGCATGTTAAGAGGACTATACGATGAGCTTGTTGTTCTGAAAACACATGCTGATAACTTCCTTAAGTGCATGAGAATGAGCCAACAAACCTTGCGTGGTAGGCAGCACCCTCTTAGCACTTTCATATTTCAATTAGCTCTTCAGGGACCATGTGAAGGGTTGCTTGCTCAGCCAAAATGCACCTAGAGTAGGCTTAGGGCATGTCTACACTACAAACTTGCATTGGCATAGCTGCACTGGAGCTTCTAATGAAGATGCTCTAAGCCGAGAGGAGAGAACTTGCCCGTTGGCTTAATAATTCCACCTCCGTGAGACGCGGTAGCCATGGGCATGGGTATCAAAGACCGGGGGAGGCTGAGCCTCCACAAACAGTCCTGCATGGCCCCACCCACGCTCCTCACCCAGGCCTCCTCCTGCTTCCCGGTGCTCTGTGGCTCTTCCTCTGTGGCCGGGACCCCAGGCTGGGTCTGGGTCTAGTGGGGGGACAGCCTGCGGCCAGGGACTCCAGACAGCTGCAGCCAATGCTCGCACTGTCCCCCCACCTGGCACTCCAGGACTAGAAGCTGCGCCTTCCACCTGTCCGCCACTCCAGGGCTGGTGCTCTGGGAGAATCTCTCCTACCGACATAGCGCTGTCTACACACAGGAGGCTAAGGTCGATATAACTACATTGCTCAGGGGCGTGCAATTTTACATCCCTGAGGGACGTAGTTATACCAAAGTGCGTAGTGTATGCCTGGCCTGACTGAGACAAGGTGGGTGAAGTTGCTTTTGATCGCATCAGTGTCTGTAGGGAAGAGCGAGAGAGAGAGATTTTGAGCTTACATGGTTCTTCTTCCAGCCTAGGAAACGTACTCACTGTCATAGCTAACTATAAAGTGAAATAGATTGTTTAGCATAAGTAGCTAATACATATTTCAAGGGACCATTCAAGGTGAAGTGGCCATAGATGCTGACTTCTATTTTTCCCTGAGGGTGCTCCACCCCTGCTCCTCCCCAAGTCCCTGCCCCCCACTCTGCCTCTTCCCCAAAGGCCCTGTCATTGTTAAGCCTCTTCCCACCCTTGCTCTGTCCCCTCCCCAAGGCCCCCACCCTTGCTCCACCTCTTCCCACCCCCCCACTCCGCCCCCTCCTCCAAGACCCCCACCAGCAGCTCATTGCTCTCTGTCCTCCCCCAAGCGCCTCCCACAGCCACCAAACAGCTCATTGGCGGTGCCTCCGAACAGCTGTGGTTGACAGTGGCTGAGTACCCACAATTTTTTTTCTGTGGGTGCTTGAGCCCCGGAGCACCTATGGAGTCGGCACCTATAGAAGTGGCCCATTAACATCCCTCTAGTCATAGGAGGGAAGGAAGGGAGAGGGGAAAACAGCAGCATGGAGGTGGTGGTAGTGGGGTTAGTGGGTTACAGATTGTTGTAATAAGCTAGAAATCCAGTGTCTCTATTCAGTCCATGATTTTTAGTATCTAACAAAGTGAATTTAAGCTCCGGGGCTCATCTTTTGAAGGTATGCAGATTTCCTTTGAGAATGAGAACTGAGAGGTCAGTTATAGAGTGATCACTTTGTAAAAAGTGTTCATCCATAGGGTGATATGGTGTTTTTGTCTTTTATCACTTTCCTGTGTGAGTTCATTCGAGAGCATCGTGATTGTCCAGTTTCACCCACATAGTTGTTGGGGCATTTAGCGCACTGGAGGAGATACACCACATGTTGTGCTAGGTATGTGGGGACCCATGGATCTTGAAAGGTGTGTCATGGGGGGGTGTTGCTCATTGTGGTAGAGGAGATATGTCTTCAGATTTTGCATCTGTTGCTCTGCAGGGTCTGGTGCTGCTTTGAGTTGGTGTGTAGTGGTCTATGGGGAAGTTGTTTCTGATGATGAACTTGACAAGGCGGGGTGTGTGTGTGTGAAGGCCTGACAAAGGAGTTCAGGAAAGATTTCTTTCAGGATGTGGTTCCCATCGAGTATGGGTTGTAATTGTTCAATGATACCCTGTATGGGTTCCAGTGTGGGGTGGTAGGTGACAATTAGGGATGTGCAGATGGAGGGGGTTTGATTTCCGTATTGAAGCAGCTTTTTTGGGGGTATTTGGATGGCCTGTTGCATGATGCAATCTACTTCTGTGGTGGAGTGTCCTTGTTTGGTGAAGGTGGTTTTGAGCGTGTTAAGAGATATATCCCAGACTTTCTCCTTGGAGTGTATTCTGTGGTATCTGAGTGCCTGGCTGGAGATAATAGCTTTCTTGGCATGGATTTAAGGCTTATTACAACAATCTATAACCCACTAACAATCCCTGCCCCCTCCAAGCTGCCTTTATTCCCCCTTCATTTCTTGTCCCCCACTCCATCACTGGAGGGGTGGCAATGAGCCTGGGGTGCTGGAACATTTGTACAAATGGGGGGAGGAGGTGCCAAGGCCAAAGCTGCTGAGTGGCCTGGGCACTGATGGGGGTGGGAGGGACAGGGTCTGATGGGAACCTTTTGGAAGAGGAGGTGTCTATACAGGAAGGTTGGTCTCCACTTAAACTAAAACAGAACCAGATGGCTGGCATGTAAATTAAAAAGGTCATAGAGGATTTTTTAAACTAAGGACTGGGGGAAAGCCGACAGGAGTGGAGGAGCACGTGGTACAGACAGAGATATCCCTTAGGGGAGGATCTATAAATGGGGATTCTCTATATCCTAGTAAGGAGGAAAGGATGGCAGATGATAAATTACAGGTAGTAGGGTTACCATATTTTGTGCCTCCTAATGGAGGACACTCCCGGGGGGCCCGGCCCCGCCCCCAGCCCCGCCCACGCCCCCCGCCCCAACTCCGCCCCCTCCCAAAGTCTCCGCCCCCTCCCCTGCTTCCCGCGAACATTTAATTCACGGGAAGCCTGAAGCAGGTAAGGGGGTGTGTGGGGGGGGAGGAGGCGCGGCCCAGGCTGGCCCCCCGGCGGCTCCAGCCTGGGTCGGCTCGGGCCCTGGGGTGCCGGCCCCGGCCGACCACCCCCGGCGGCCCGGCGCACCCCCCGGCTCCCAGCCCCGCGGGCCCGGCGCCCGGCTCCCAGCCCCGCGGGCCCGGCGCCCGGCTCCCCGACCCCGGCCCGGCTCCCAGCCCCGCGGGCCCGGCTCCCCGACACCCAGCCCCGCGGGCCCGGCTCCCCGACCCGCGGGCCCGGCTCCCCGGCCCCGCGGGCCCGGCCCGGCTCCCCGACCCCGGCCCGGCTCCCAGCCCCGCGGGCCCAGGTCCCCAATCCCGGACCGGCTCCCAGCCCCGCGGGCCCGGCTCCCCGGCTCCCCGACCCGCGGGCCCGGCTCCCCGGCTCCCCGACCCGCGGGCCCGGACTGGCCCCGCGCCCCCGGCCCCGCGGGACCGGACCGGCCCGGCACTGCGACCCTGGCCCGGCCTGGCCCCCGGCCCGGCACCGCGCGCCTGGCCCGGCTCCCGGCCCGGCACCATGCCCCCGGCCCCGCACAAAGAGGCCCCGGCCGAGCCTCCCGATTTTCCCGGACATGCCTGGCTTTGGGGGATTTCCCCCCGGACGGGGATTTGAGCCCCCAAAAGCCGGACATGTCTGGGAAAATCCGGACGTATGGTAACCCTAACAGGTAGTGTATGATGAGAAACATCAAATGAAAAGGATTTCCATTCAATTGCATCACATGAAGGCAGACCACTAAAAAGTGACAAATTTTATAAGTACTTAATGTGGTAAGATGAGGCCTGGTATGAGGCCTAAGGCCTGAAGTAAAGTAATGGTCAAGACTTTGTTAACATGAAGCAAAGTTAAACTGTGAGCCACAGGCAGGCCCTGCTCACAGAAGCTGGCAAGGAAAGGGCTGATGTTGCAAAAATACACAGACTTAAAAGGTACTGGACACTAGAGATATAAACATATGCCAGGATGGTACCAGAACTCTCCGATACTTGCACATTCCACACAGATAACAAGGAACAGGCTGATGCATCCTAAAGACAGGGGCAAAAGGGTAATATGATATATAGAGTTGTTTTGTTCAAACCAACATGTACAAGGTGAGAGGCAGCACACTAATACGTAGAGGGGTTGTACCTCAATACGTCAGGAGTGATACTTGTTTGTATCTGTGTATAAGAATGCACCCTTGAGGAGTTGTCTTGTTCTGGCCTAGGGGGCAGTGGAGAATCCCGCCACTGACTGAGCTGGTCCATTGTCAGGGAGCACATATGTACCAGCAGAATTGTAGACATCTGATCCAGGGAGCTAGAGACTGTGTTTTGTTTGGCCATAAACCTGGCCGGGTCCCTTCGTACCTTATCGGAATCTGTGGTCATTGGGGGCTCTCTCGGGGTCTGCTGTGTCAGCTATCTGCAGAGACAGGGCAGCACACAGAGGGAACACACACACATAGCTGACTGTTATCATCATTGAACAGAGCAGAGCATTACACTGGTGACGTCTGACAACCCTTATATACAAATGCTAGAAGTCTAAATACTAAGATGGGTGAATCTGAGTGCCTGGTATTAAATGAGGATGTTGATATAATAGGTATCAAGAATCTTGGTGGAATTATGAAAATCAATGGGACACGGGAATACCAGGGTACAAGATATATAAGAATGACAGAATAGGTCATGCTGGTCGGGGAGTGCTACTATATGTGAAAGAAAGCATAGAGTCAAATGTAATAAAAAAACTTAAGTGAACAAAATTGTGCCATCGAATCTCTATGGATAGAAATTCCATGCTGGAATTATAAGACGATAGCAATAGGGATTTACTACCGATTACCTGACCAGGATGTTGATGGTGACTGTGAAATGCTCAGGGAGATTAGAAAGGCTATAAAAATAATAAAACTTCAATAATAATGGGGGATTTCAGCTATCCCCATATTGACTGGGTACATGTCTCCTTAGGAGAGGATACAGAGATAAAATTTCTTGACACCTTTAATGACTGTTTCTTGGAACAGCTACTCCTGGAACTCACAAGAGAGAGGCAATGCTTGATTTAGTCCTAAGTGGAGGTGAATTTAGCTGAACTGTTTGGTAATAGGGACCATAATATAAGTAAATGTAACATCCCTGTGGGAGGGATAACACCAAAGCAGCCTACTGCAGTAGCATTTAATTTCAGAAAGGGGAACTACACAAAAATGAGGAGGTTAGTTAAACAGAAATAAAAAGATACAGTCCCCAAAGTGAAATGCCTGCAAGCTGCATGGAAACTTTAAAAAAACACCATTATAGAGTATCAAATTAAATGTATACCCACAAATTAAAAATGATAATAAGAGGATGAAAAAACTGCCACCCTGGCTAAACAACCAAGTAAAAGAAGTGGTTAGAGGCAAAAAGGCATCCTTTAAAAACTGGAAAATAGAAAGGAACATAAACTCTGGCAAGTCAAGTGTAAAAATATAATTAGGCAGGCCAAAAAAGAATTTGAAGACTAACCAGAAAAAGACACAAAAATTAACAGCAAAAACATTTTAAGTATATCAGAAGCAGGAATCCTGTTATATAGTCAGTGGGGCCACTGGACAATTGAGATGCTAAAGAAGCACTCAAGGAAAATAAGGCCATTGCAGAGAAAATAAATGAATTCTCTGCATCAGCCTTCACTGCAGAGGATGTGAGAGAGATTTCCATACCTGAACCATTCTTTTTAGGTGACAAATCTGAGGAACTGTCCCAGATTGAGGTGTCAATAGAGGAGGTTTTGGAACAAACTGGTAAATTAAACTATAATAAGTTACCAGGACCAGATGGTCTTTTCTGAATGAACTCAAATATGAAACTTCAGAACTACTAATTGTAGTACGTAAACTATTATTTAAATCAACTTCTGTACCAGATGACTGGAGGATAGTTTATGTGACACCAATTTTTTAAAAAGGCTCCAGAAATGATCCTGGCAATTATAGGCCAGTAAATCTAACTTCAGTACCAGGCAAATTGGTTCACACTATAGAAAAGAACAGAATTAGCAGACACGTAGATGAACACGGGTCTGTTGGGGAAGAGTCAAGATGGGTTTTGTAATGGGAAATCATGCCTCACCAAGTTGTTAGAATTCTTTGAGCGGTGTGTGTGTGTGTGTGTGGGGGGGGGGGGGTCAACAAACATGTGAACAAGGGTGATCCAAAGAATATAGTGTACTTAGACTTTCAGAAAGCATTTGACAAGGTCCCTCACCAAAGACTCTTAAGCAAAGTAAGCCTTCATGGGATAAAAGGGAAGGTCCTCTCATGAACTGGTTAAAAGAAGGAAACAAAGAGTAGGAATAAATGGCCAGTTTTCAGAATGGAGAGAAGTAAATAGTGGTGTCCCCCGGGGATCTGTACTGTGCCCTGTGTTGTTCAACGTATTCATAAATGATCTGAAAAAAGGGTAAATGGTGAGGTGGCTAAATTTGCAGACAATACAAATTACTCATGATAGTTAAGTCCAAAGCAGACTGCGAAGAGTTACAAAGGGATCTCAGTAAACTGGGTGATAAAATTCAGTGTTAATAAATGCAACTTAATGCCCAGTGGTAAACATAATCACCACTATACATACAAAATTATGGGGGTCTAAATTAGCTGTTACCAAGAAAGAGATCTTGGAGTCGTGGATAGTTCGCTGAAAATATCTGCTCAATGTGCAGTGGCAGTCAAAAAAAAGCTAACAGAATGTTAGGAACCATTAGGAAAGTGATAGATAACAAGACAGAAAATATTATAATGCCTCTATATAAATCCATGGTATGCCCACTGTGACACTCTGTACCTCGGGGGAACACCCAGCACCCTCATGTTCATCCTTGTAAAATGATTGTGTTGTATCCAATGTAAAGTTTGTCATGTTGGGTGTCTTCGGAAGGCTCATGATGCACCAAGCATGGTTGTTATAGTAATTGTTACAGTAAGGTTTTAGGTTATAATATCATGTATATAGTTATGAGGCTGAAAATGTATCCTCGTAGCTTAAAATAAGCCCAGGCAAAATCTCTCCAAGAGCAGAGAGGCAGTTCACACCTCATCAGGGCATGTATGGGACAAACCCAGTCCAGCCTCACAGGAACAAAGGACGCTGGCCTAGGCAGCAACAAAAGAATCTGTTGGACTCTTGAGGGAGTCACCCCCGCTTCCTTTGGTCAGTTTGGAACTGCGATAAGATAATGCTCACCTGACTCTGAAGTGGGGGGGCAAAGCCAAGAGGGAAGAAAGAACATGATAAAAGGGCGAGATATTTGCCATGATCTCTCTCTCTCTTCCACCTACATCTACATACACCACACACCAAGCGACTGAAGCGCTGATCAAAGGGGAAAGCCTGGCTGAAGAGCAATCAGCCAGCCTGTGGTGAGAAGCATCTAAGTTTGCAAGGGCATTGAAAGTGTTAAGATCAGCTTAGAATGCATTTTGCTTTTATTTCATTTGACCAAATCTGACTTGCTATGCTTTGACTTAAAATCACTTAAAAAAATTTTTTGTAGTTAATAAATCTGTTTGTTTATCCTACCTGAAGCAGTGTGTTTGGTTTGAAGCATGTCAGAGTCTCCCCTTAGGATAACAAGCCTGGTACATATCAATTTCTTTGTTAAATTGACAAACTCATACAGGCTTGCAGTATCCAGTGAGCATAACTGGATACTGCAGGATGGAGGTTCCTAGGGTTGTGTCTGGGACTGGAGATATTGGCTAGTGTCATTTGGTTGCACAACCAAGGAGCAGCTTCCATGCCAGAGGCTGTGCGTGAACAGCCCGGCGGGGGGAGGAGGTTCTCACAGCAGAGCAGGGTAAGGCTGGCTCCCAGAGTCAAGGATTGGAGTGACTGAGCACATCACCGGTCTAGATAACACCAGAGGGGAACGTCACACCCACATCTTAAATACTTTGTGCAGATCTGGTCACCCCATCTCAAAAAAGATATATTGGAATTGGAAAAGGTAAAGAAAAGGGCAACAAAAATGATTAGGGGTATGGAACGGCTTCCACATGAGGAGAGATTAAAAAGACTGGGACTTTTCAGCTTGGAAAACAGACAACTAAGGGGGATAAGCTAGAAGTCTATAAAATCTTGACTCATGTGGAGAAAGTGAATAAGGAAATGTTATTTACTCCTTGGGGGTAACACAATAAAATGAATAGGCAGCAGGTCTAAAACAAATGTAAGGAAGTATTTCTTCACACAACGGACAGTCAACCTGTGGAACTCATTGCTGGGGATGTTGTGGAGGTCAAAACTATAACAGGGTTCAAAACAGAACGAGATAAGTTCATGGAGGATAGGTCCATCAATGGCTATCAGCGTGGCTGGGTAGGGTGCACCACCATGCTCTGAGTGTCCCTCTCTGTTTGCCAGAAGCTGGGAATGGGTGACCCAGGTTGGATCATGTGATGATTTCCTGTTCTGTTCAGTCCCTCTGAAGAACCTGGCATTGGCCAGTGTTGGAAGACAGGATACTGGGCTAGATGACCCATTGGTCTGACCCAGTAGGCTATTCTTATGATGGGGGAGGTGCGGCTTGTATGAACCGCAGATTTAAACATTGCTTAATGGGCAGCGAGAGCCAAGATTGGCCCCCAGGGCAAAAGTTTGACTACTATATTTGGGTGGGGCAGCGTGCATGTGCGGACACGTGTGTACTGAGCCAGTTCCCCTGGTTCACTCGCTCTCTCCCCCCGTTTGGAGTGGTACCTGGGCTGCTGGTGCTCGGGTGGAGGGGAGCGGTGGGAGACAGGCCAGCCTAATGGGGGAGCTGCAGGGGCAGCTGTGGCGACCTGAGTGCAGGAGCTTCGGCCATTCCAGCACCAGCTGCTGCAACAATGCTACTGCTCTGGTGCCTCTGCACCACCTTCCTGCTGCGGATGCTTCTGCTGCTAAGGGGACACTCTATGCTGGGATCCCGCTTCCCTCCCCCTACCTATTCCCCTATCCCCTTCTCTTCCCCATCCCGTCTCCCTTCCCCACTGCCCCTCTCCCTGTCCTCCTCCCCCCAACCCCAACATGAGCCAAGCAGAGCAGCTTAGAGCATGCAGAAATGGGGAGGGCAGTGGTATGTGACCCCATATGCACCCCCCCAATGCCTCACCTCTTTTGGGGGGCAATGCTCCCCCCCCAAACTACAACCATCCCTTCCCCGTCTCCAGTCCTGGAACTACACTCCCTGCCCCGAGCCAGGCTCCCTCTGCTCAGAATGGGACACCTTCCAGCTGTGGAGCCTGGGCCGGGAGCTGCAGCCACACACAGAAGCCTGCCCATGCAGCTGCAGACTGCAGGTCGGAGGCTGCCTCGACGGAGGAGGGGCTGATGCGGTTGATGGTGTGGGTGCCCTGCTCTTGCCCTCCCTTAAGGCAAGTTTCTTTTGTTAAAAAGTGAACGGCATAGCCCTTTTAAAACTGGAGGGGTTATAGCCCCTCCTTAGGTTCCCCCTCCCCACCCGAGTTCTGTCACCCCGTAAGGAGCCACATCATCTTTAATGGACCCTTGAAATACGTTTTAACTGCTTATGCTAAACAATCTGTTCCACCTTGTATTTTACTGTGATGCTCTGCGTAAGCTCAAAAGCTTGTCTCTCACCCACAGAAATTGGTCCAATGAAAAATATTACCTCACCCATTTTGTATCTCTAATATCCCGAGACCAACATGGTTATGACAACACTACATACATCTACAGTAGGGTTTTCATTCCACAACTTTTAGGCACTCATGCCTCCCCCATGCAGCCTTTCTTAATGATGCACTCTACTGCCTTTGCAAAAAACCCTGCACAGAATGAACTGTGTGTCACCAGCATAGAATTTGCAAAGGTTACCCCCTCAGGCTCAGTAAACAAATAAATTACATACAAACCCTCAAAGACTCTTCTCCTCATTGAGGGTTATTTCCCTGACAAAATGTAACCTTCTACTCCCAAGTTAGTTCAGTAGTAAACAGGTTTAAGGAAAGACTGATCATGTTCTTATCATGGGAAAATTACTCCAAAAACTCAATGTAAACCATCGCTGACAAGTTCTGTTGTGCTCCATGGAGACCTTTGTATGCAAATAAGTTAATCAGCCAATTTACATAGTTTGGTTATAACCATAACCTTCAGCTTCTGATCAACACACCCTGATGCAGCCACTGTGCTGGAGAGTGGCTGGGAGGTGCTAGGGTACATGAATGGGTGCTTTGGCTGCTGTGTGTGTATGTGGGAATTAGCTGGTTTGAGGTGTCTAGATGAGCATGGGACCCGTGTTGGGTGTATTGCCTTGTATTCTTGATACTTCCATTTGCTGCTCCTTCTCCACTTAGATCTACCAATGGGAGAAGAGAGGTAGAGAGGACTGCAGCTCAGTAGGCACCACAGCAGCCATTAGTTGCAAGCCATTCCTGCAGCATAGCTGGATACCTGGCATTTCAGCTGGGCTGTGGAAATGCGTGATGGGGCTGCTTGCATTTGGCAACGCTGCTTAAGGATGCCATGTTAGCTAGTGTAACTGGAGAGCCAGAAAAGTAATACAAGGGGCAGGATTTTTGCAAGGATGAGCTGGGATCTGGAGCATTATTCTTTGCCTGTGCAGGCTTTCAGACCATACCTCATGGCCCTCTCACCTGTTAGGAGGAAGAATAGGGCAAAACCACAGCTTGACTAGGATTTTTTTTAACTTCCTGTGAAATTATCACCAGGACAGCAGCAGTTACACAGCACAAAAAAACAGGCAGTGAGTTTAAAAAGTTCTTCTCCTAATGGAAAACACATTTATGTGTCTTAGCAGTGCACCGAGGACTGTTTTCTTTTAGTAGAAAGATACATCATATTCTCTCAGCTGATCTAATGCAGTGGAGCAATGGTCACCCGACACCACATGTTGATAGACTAAATGGGTTCAAGATGAAAGAAGATATTTATCCCCAATGGATATGCAAAAACATTTTCCTCCTAATAGTAAGTATTACCTAGAAAGAACTTCCCACACTGGCAAACATAGTCTTATTACATGCAATGATGACTAAAAGCGAAAAACCAACCCCCTGCACCTCCTCCCTCCAAAAACCCAACAACCTTGGAATAGTCATACATCCTCAGTCTTTAGAATTATTTATCAATAAATAAATAAACAAAGGGGAGCAAGGTCATTTTATAAGAAGCAAACATGTCCTCATAGAAATTAATAATTTAGACATCAATGATTTTAAAATGCACAACTTGCCCATTACAAAACGGTTACATTGGTTACAAAATAGCAACCTCTATAAACATGTCATTTTAAATATGAAGCTCTGGCGTCCAGCAAAGTTGCTCAGCACTTTTCATACTTTAACTATAATTTGTATGGCTAACAGATAACGTCTCTGTGGAGCCATCCACGGGCACCCAGTTTTAAAGAGTGAATCGAGATATCAAAAAATGATTTCCCAGAAGATTTGTAAAACCATTACTTAATGTTAGGTCTCAGTTCAATAAAGAATTATGCTGTGTTACTGTTTCTATGGAATTTAGTCATAAAAAAAAAAGTTCAGACTGTACTAAAAACTCATTAATTCTGTGGTTTTGGTATTCATTGAAGCCTCCTTTCCCCTGTCACAAATAGCTACCATTATGCCCTGAAGGATGTGCATGCCAAAATGGTGGACAAGGATATTCTGAGCTCAAAAGATTATAGCAAAGTAGGTTTATTTAAAAAGGAAACTTTCTCAAATGGCTTGAAAGATAATAGAGCTGCCTGCAGGCAGATTTAACTTGCATTCTGGTCATTTATGGGGACTTATTGCACAGCTATTTATTATGCTGGTTAAAATAAACACTTACTGCCTCAATATGTTCTACATATGGTACTTAGTAATACCTAGAGATGAATTATCTTTCAGAAAAGCCATCATTCACAATATGGACATTAAGATTAACTTTTGTACTTCTCTGCACTACCTAATGGGGAAAAAATGTCCAAAATAATCATGTTTTTCTTGAGATTTTTACAATGTTTTCATCTGCAGTGTTTGTAATTCTCAGAATAGCGTTTCAAAACTATTAGCTAATACAAGTTTGCTTAATAAAATATTGAGCAGAAGATAGGGAAGGCATGAAAAACAGCAGTAATTTATCTAATACATTGATTCTATTTCTGCCATCAGTAACATAGCAACTGCAACACATTTTTACTGAATAAAGTCCTCCACTAATTACAGCTATTAACAGGACGAGTTTTTTAGCATATGGGTGGGGTGAAAGGAGATCTTTCCCTAAACTGATATTGATTGACCTATATATATTTGCATGTTCGCCTGATTCTGCCCACATTCTACTGCTCAAACATAACCCACAAATATTTTGTGTTTAAATTGGGCACTCATTATACAGTCCTACTCCCATGCAACATTCCGTGGGAAAATCATTACATGCCCATGTACCTTGTTTGTTGAATTGAACCCCTGTCTTAACCGAAATAGTAACATGAAAAAAGCACAGTTCATCTTCATTTTAATGAGTGTTTTTGTGATAGCAATAAGGTTACTTTGTGTTTCACACCAAGAATGTTGTCTGCTGGGATACTTGTATACACAAACTGCAGTGTCTGGTATTAGAGTAAGTATACCATGGTCATGTGAAATATATAGCAGTCAACTACTCATCAAGGAAATGGTATACACATACACACACACTCACACACAAGAGAAACATTTTATTTACTATTTTTAGATACATTCACCTTTTTTTTTTTAATAAAGTTGAAAAGTTGACTGGCTGGTGCATAGCCATAAAATCCTTTTTACTTCTAAGGTTATGTGTTTTGTATGTCACAAAAAGACTAGAGTCATTAACATTGCACAGACATGCCAGTTAATCAATGAATCCTATTTTAAAAATAATGTATGTCTCTCCCAGGTTGCCTTAATGAATTAAGGAACTTGTTTGAGCTGTCAAAGATTTTGCATTTTTGTAAACTATCAATGGCTAAAGCTACGTTTTTGTCACAGATATTTTTAATAAAAGTCACGGACAGGTCACGGACAATAATGAAAAATTGACGGAAGCCTGTGACCTGTCTTTGACTTTCACTAAAAACACCCATGACAAAATGAGTCGCCTGGGCAGCTGCGGGTGAGGGGGGGAGCGCCAGGGCCCCCCTCCGCTGGTGGCTCCAAGCTGCGGGGGTCCCCTCTGCCTCTCACGGCGGCAGGGAGCTCTGGGGGTCCTCCCTGCCGCCTGCCATGGCTAGGAGCTGTCGGGGTCCCCCCCTGCCGCTCACAGCAGCCAGGAGCTCCGGGGGTCTCTCCTGCCCCCACCGGTGCCGGTGACGCCAGGATCCCCAGACCCAGTGCCGGCTGTGCCGGAGGCATCGAGATGGTAGCACATGGGGGTAATGGGCCTACCGGTGCCGGCGATGCTGGCGGGGATACAAACAAAGCCGAGGCTACCTACGTCGCCCTGGAATGAGACCCTTGGCTGCGACCTTGGCTTTGATGAAAAGCCCAGAGAGTCCAAAAGGGCCACTGCACCAGGGGCTGCCATTGGGCAGGCCAAGGTGCCGGGTAAGGGTGCTGGTCACGAGTTGATGTGGACCGTCTGCTCCTACTCCTCCAGGACAGACACTGACTCTGCGGTGTCTGAAAACAATAACCATAGGGGGAGTGGTACTTTTAGGCACCGAGTTTTGACGCTGAGGGCTCAGGGCTCAGGGTGGCTGCTGGGTGTGCTCCGGTGCTGGGGAGTGGCGCGCTGGGGTTGGAGATCAGCGGGCCATCATAGCGGGCTTTCCCCTTGAAGGAGCCTGGGGAACAACCGTTGCCATCGACCTGTCCCGTCTGGGAGGCGAGAACGGTGATGTGAGATGAAGCAGTCACTTAGGTCACTTCAAACGCCTCCAGTGTTGAAGGGGGGTGCAGCTCACGGCTCGGCCTCAGCGAGCGAGGAGGGTCTGGATTCAACCGCCCTTCTACGCGGGCAGGAGTTGGCGTGACCGTCACTGGTGGAGCAGCATTAGTGTGGCCTGACTCAGGTCTAACAGCGTCAGGCTCCTTAGGCCTTGCAAGGGGAGAGCGACCCCTTTGGCCTTGTCTTTTTTTGTGGCACCGGTGAACAGTACCTGCGTGCGGCATGTGAGCCGCGAGCGGAGTCAGGACAGTGCCGTGAGTCCTTATCCTTACCCAGCCCTGGTGCTCATGCTGACAGTGCCGGAGCGCTCTGCACCGAGGAGGAGGTACTTAGCGCAGGATCCGCCAACCCAGGGTTGAACTGGGGGCAGAGTGCTGCCTCCATCAACAGGACCTTCAGGCACTGCTCTCTCTCTTTTAAAATCCTGAGTCAAAAGGTCTTACAAATGGCACAACGATCCTTCTGATGGCCCTCTCCTAAACACTTTAGACACGAGGTGTGAGGATCGCTTCTGGGCATACACTTGCCGCAGGCTTCGCAGGCTTTGAAGCCCAGAGACCCCGGCATGCCCCGGCGTCGGGAGAGCGTAGGAGGGGATTTCCCCCCACCCCCAAAGGAAACTTATCTAATACTAATAAATTACTAACTACTCACTATTAACGAACAATGGAAAACTAATGGAGAACAATGTAAGAAACTGCTAAACGCGCTTGTTGAGACAAGAGCACAGGGAAGTTCCAGCTAACCGTCACTGGCAGTAAGAAGGAACTGAGGGGGCAGGGCTCTATATTGAGGGCCATGTAGGTGCGACTCCAGGGAGCGTCCAGGCCCACCCAACGGATGCTGCTAGGGGAAAAACTTCTGGCTACCATGCACGTGCGTGCACACACACACCTCATTGGAATTGACATGAACAAGGACTTGAAGAAGAATTGTTATTATTATTATTATTACTACTGAATATTGTTAAATATTGACTCCATTTCATGAATCTAGCCCTTAGTTTCATGTCTACAGTTATATGACATAATGCTGCTGTATACAATATCTTCCTCATGTGACAGTATGAGGGTAGATTGATTATAGCTTTAAAAAAGTGTTATTTCAATGTTTTCTTGGTAAAACTTTTACAATTGCAGTATTTTCATCCGTTCACAAATCTGCCTGAAACCCAAATATTCAGGATTGTACACATTTTGGAGTAACAATTATTTCACAAACCTGAGTTTGGGTTAGGATTTCAGTTTTAATGATGATGCAAGATCGTTTTGTTAAGATTATAAACTGAGAAACTGCATGGGATGCAAGTAAGGCTGTTCAGATAGCCCAAGCCAAATACCAGGCTGATGGCTGCAGTCACAAAAACTACCTAATTCCTGACTCGCTAAATATTGAATAGGACATTCAATTAATGTTGATTTTTTTTTAGTTACACCACTTACTTATATGCAGTTTGTAATAAAATATTATTACTTTTCAAATCTTATCCCAAAAGGAAAAGATGCTCAATTCCATATCCCACTACTGATTTTCATGTAGACCTTCCCATTAATTTTAATGGGAATCTGACTCCAATTGATGCCATATGCCAGATATTTGAAAGAACCACAAATTAAGAACATAAAACCTCTCTTCAGATTGAAAATCTAAGTGAATTCATGACAGAGAGACATTTTTCAGAACCGGATGGTTACTCTTCTGCTCTTAAAGGCAAGCAGACAACTCCCAATGAAGTCAGTGGAAGTTACGACCATGCAATGGAAGAGTCCTAAAATTTAGGTCTATATCCTCTTTTCTGTATATGTTTGGCACTGACTTTAATAGGAGTTCCTCATGTAGAATGAAGGTAGAATATCTAGTGTTAACAGTTTTAAAAAAGGGGAAGAAGGGAAAAATTGTGTTAGAATAGCTGAAACGAGTAGGAGAGAAGTGTCGTTTATGGTCAATTTCAATGCAACTATTAATTGCTTATCTAACATCTAAGTACTACAGTGAGGTATACACTAGAAAAACCAACAGAAAGGTTAATTTAAAAGTTATTTTGATGGTTTTAGCTACTTCAAATAGGGAACTCTGCCTCTTTAGGAAACTTTTTCTTCAGCCAGTAAATCTATTTTGGCTCATCCACATTAAGTAAAAATATATATGCCATTCTATTTACAATCCCCTTTGTTTTTTGACTTGCATGGAATCAGTAGCATACACCAAAATGAATGTGTAACATTTGGTATTCACATGTTACATTTAAATAACGTTTATTAAAAAACAATTATATTAAATACAGACTAACAGAATATTCATAATATACTTTACAGAAAAAAATAGCCATGTCTTTATTTTAGAAACACGTTTCTTTAAAAAGTTCTTTGAGATTTTTATAAAACATTTTACCCGTGAAGATAAGTGTCCCGTCAGACCTGTATAGAAAAAGCTTAAACTTTAAATCCTTGGTTTTTTTTAATATTTTTACAAGCTTACAATCTATAAATTCTTTAAAATAAAATACAGTATCTTTCGGGATCAAATTGGTCACAGGCCGTTATTTTAAAAAGTCAGTGGAGACTCCCTGAATCCATTCTGAAGTGCCTTTTTTTCTTTCTGGGGATAAATAGTGCAGATTTACTTGGGAATTCAGAGCTCCCTATGTTCTATAGAAAGCGGGAAGTGTGTCAGTGACAGGGTGCAGCTGCAGAGTCCATAGAGTCAATGAATCCCCCAATATCAGTAGGAGGCAGAACTCGTAACTCCAAGTCCAATGCAGTCCATGCTTTTTCCCCAGTCCCTCCAAGGTCTCTGATGGGTTGAACTGCCACACACAGATTCCACAGGAGATGGCACCAGCCCCTCATTTGCTTTCCAAGTTGTAGCAGTGGACATCTCCTTTTCCTTTCCCATCATATCCAGGAAGTGGCTGTCCATATTTATCCACACACCAGCAATAGCCTCTCTTTCGGCCTTTGGATGGGCGGCACTGAAACAAAATGAATGTAAGGTTCAGTTAGCACCATTTTTTGGGGTACAGTTAATTCTAATCTGATAACTTCAGTAATATAACATGGCCAAATCAACACTGCTCGTGCTGTGAGTAAATGGAATTCCGATTACCAGCACAAACTATTATAATGATATTTTATTTCTACTGCCAGCCAACTATTAGGGTTCTAATAATCCTACAATAAAACTATTCTTAGAAGCACAACAAGGCAGCTTTATAAACCACTCCACATGATATTACACAGCACAGTTGTCCATTATTGAGCAAAACCAACTTCAATTACACTAATTGCAACTGTAAAGGTTGTAGGATCAGGTCCTTTATTTGGGAAAAAACTCAACAGATTACTCTTGTCATACTAAGGGAGCACATGTTTGGCAGAGACTGCACTTGCAGCAATAACACCTCAGCTTGCATCTGCTTGACAAAGGCATTTCAGTACTGTAGCTGACGTTTATTAGCAGATATATAATACCCTGCAACAGAGTTATCACTTCAACAACTGCTAGGTATATTAGAACTTTACATATATAATTTCCTATAAATAAGGTTGCCTGCATATTAATCTATAACCTAAATCATTTCTAGAGAAAGTACTTGCCTAGCAGGACTAGTTATATATACAAGCCAACCTGAAATTGTAATACATAGTGTGTGTGTATGCTTTTGCTATAAATTATTTATATATCTATATAAAAGCTAAAACTTTCCCTAGAAATAATAATTTAGTACAGGAAAGATGGAAAACCAAGCACCCAAGAGTTACAAAGAGAATCTAAGGCAGCATACATAGTTCCTGATCACATATTGCATATTACATTCATCAGCTAGGCCCAGTTCAGCTGAAAGGTACATCTGTAACTGTGAAGGTTTTCTTCTATTATAAGGGGAAGCACCTCTCTCTAATAGTCGTGCAATGTCATATTAAGCATTCTACAGTCAACTCCTTCCCAGGATGGAGTCATAATCTATGTCAACTGGACTTGTGGGATTTTATGGTTGTAGACTCACTGAATGACCTATTGCAGAGACAAGTTCATCAGAGCTACAATGACCACCATTTAGTTGGTGATGAATTTTAAAGAGTCTGTAGCACAAATTTACCAGGCTCTTGCTAGATGACAACTACAATAGATACGTCACCTAGGGACAAGAACAGAGAAGCCACGGTAGCCTTAAGACCTTGCCTGCCCTCTACCACCAAAAATAAAAATACACAAAAAAAGAAGCCTACCTCCACCTTCTTTGGAGGGAACAAGAGAACACATCCTCCATAGCAGGCGGCTGGGCTGTGTACATTTCCAGCTCATGTATTGTATTAATTGAGGATGAAATTTATCCATGTTGAAAGAGTCTGTAGAAGACCTATGCAGGCACCAATTAAGCCCTCAAAACAAGGTTTAAGTAGGATTTAAATGGTGCATAGGCCTCTGCATAGGAATCCATTTCACCCTTATAACATAGCTGATTGGTCCATGAGCCAGGAGCCCCTAATTTTCCCATCTAAGGCTGCATAGTGCAGCACATACAGTCCCTGCTAGTTGAAGACTAGTGGTGAGCTCATTTGCTCCTTTATCCCTACCCCTAGCCAGCTCCACAACTCCTCACTATGGACTTTTGGGGGAAGAGACCTCTTTGGGGTTTCTGTCATTGGAAAATTTTCTTTGGATTCCATCATCCTGCCATGAAGCGAACATCACCCACAGCTTTTCAGGGCTTGCACGGTTCAGAAAGCTGGATATTGTGCTGTACAGACTCCTCTCCCTGAGGAATGTTTGCTTTTACCATGTTTATTATGGTACATGAACTAAGAGCACTTACTCTAACTGAAAATAAGCAGTCATTTAGATTCATTGATCCCAAAGGCCAGAAGATGATTATCCAAGTCTATATTCTTGTTATATCTTTGGGCAGGAAGACCAAATATCATGTCACGTGCTGAAATAACACAAAGCTTTCGCTTCTTCAGAACCTTTCTTTTGCAGCCATACTGCATGCAACAATCTTAGTCACTTAAATGGCAGTTGTGCCAGAAGAATGTCTGCAAGATCAGGTCCAAAGTAAACAAATGCTTATTTTCTGAGAGAGAAAAGCATCACTGGCCAATCTTAAAAAGAGCTGCATTAGTAATTTGCCTAATTATCTGATTATCTTTATTTGAATTACAAGTTAGCCATTCAGTCAGTTGTCCTTAAACATGAATCCAACATGGATTTTATCCTTTTACATTATTTAACAAGCCCATTAATAGTCTGATCCACTGCCCATTGAGTCAATGGGAATTTTTCCATTAACTTTAATGGGCATTAGATCAGGACCTAGCTGAAGTGGTAACGTTTAATCCTTAAAACTCTTTGGCGTCAAAATAATTTAATCCACAGTCCACATCTCTTTTATTATGACAAGTTCATAGATCGGGAAACTAAGGCAGAAATTCTTAAGTGATTTTCCAAAGGACACAAAGTCAGTGTCTGAGCGCAGAATTAGAGTGAGGATTTCCTAACTCCCAGCCTGGTATTCAGTCCACTAGATTGTACCTCTGCTAATAACTGTAACATATCCTCCTTGCTTTTAGAGATACTGTATGAAGTGTGCTGCACAAATCTCAATGGTTCAAAGGAACTGACTTTGATTACTGTCAAAGACATACATGTAAACCAAATTATCAGTTTAAAAAGTTGGTCTCATTTTTAATGTCATTTTATTTTCTACAATCTCATCACTGACTTTCAGAATTAAATACAGCTAGAAGCCACCTTTCATTTCTTCTAATTAGCTTGTTTTGGGCAAAACTCTCAGATCTGCTGTGTGTTTCAGAGATAAGCAGCAAAAATAATGCTTTGTCTCCAAAGCAACACAGAAATGTTTTTCAGATCTCTCAAGTTCAAAATAAGGATTTGCACTGACTGCCCAGCACTGGGGCAAGGGTCAAACATATCTCTCATAATAGTTTTATCTGGCCCAAAAGGGATGTTTTTATTCTAAAATCCCATATTTTGCATTCTCTTGCCCTGACATCAACTGAAATGATAGACAGTGCATATCAAAAAGACATCTCTTATTCTGTGTTGTGTATACCAGTGGGGCCAGATTCTTGGGCTCAGCTTCAGCTGCTTTGTGCTGCCTCAGAAGTGCAAAACAGCTGGAATGATGCCCTAAATGGGGCAGCTGAGGATTTCCTGACAGAGGGGCCAGATGCCAGCCCTATTGCCCCCTGCTCCGTCCCCTCCAGAGGAGTGCAGAAGGGACATGGCAAAGCATAAGGGCCACCACTTAATTCCTGGTCAGTACAGTCGTCCCTATGGGACTGCAATTGGCATAACTTGGAGCAGCCTTTAGAAAGCTCTAATTTATAGCAAAGGTTATTTTGGCCTCTGGCTGGCCCAGGATTGGGGGAGCTTTGTCTTAAATGGAGCTATGCCAATTCACATCTACTGAAAAGCTGGCCATTTATGTGGATTTGGGATAATTCTTAGAGAATCTTAATTCTATCAAAAATTGTTTGCTTGCTTGAGACAGACGTACTCCCGCACCATGAAACTAGACCCATATACCACAGTACTATCGTACAACCTTACATAAATGACTTAGGCATGAGTAAATAGGGATCAATGTCTAATAGATCTGGTGCGGTATATAATAAACAAAGGGGTCTTATTATGCTCTGGAGGAGTCCCTCCAAATTCCTCTTTATCACTTCCTCTCTTTTACACGATTTACTTCAGGACTGAACACAGATTTCTTTAGAGCCCATCAGTGTCACTCCTCATTTCCAGGGGACATGATGACAATGACTCTGTATCATGTTTCCAGGTTCTGAGGATCTAGGAGCAAAAATTAAATTAGGGACTCAAACTCTGATCCCTCTACTCTAGAACAACCACGAAGCCAGCCTTCCAGTTTTACCTTTAAACCGATGTTTACCAAGAAGCATCGGGCAAGAAAAGTAAAGTAAATCACAAATATTCATTTAAATGGACAGAGAGTGGAGGGCAGAATTCCTTTCAGAAATGTTCATGTAGCTTCCAGTACCACTGACTCTCCTATTTGATTTCATGTTGTACATCACATGGCTTGGCAAGATGATAAGTTCATTTTGGCAACCACATTTATCTGATAATTTCCCCATGCTCCTGATTTAATAATAATTAAATATAAAAAAACCCAAATATAAATACTTTAAATTGCTTTACATGATGTATCTGGATAGATAAAATTCCTTTACCGCAAACCTCTCATTCATTAAAACTATCCCCGAGGGTGTCTGGAAAGTCAATGACTAGATAACCACAAATCAAATCATGAAGAACAACTGCATTCAACATGTTCCTGAAGAGCCAGTCAGTGAGGAAAAGAGGTGGTTCATGTGAACATGAAGAGGAAAGCTTTCTTATGAAAAACTTTATATGGCTCTTCTAGATGATCATGATACTTCACTAGATTTATCCCAAATCTATCACTTATCTGTAGACAAATGCTGGTCCTTCATAACTAGGGCCCTACCAAATTCATGGTCCATTTTAATAAATTTCATGGTCATAGCATTTTAAAAATCTTGAATTTCACTATTTCAGATATTTAAATCTTAAATTTCACAGAGTTGTAACAAAGCATGAATATTTATTGAAAAATGGCAACATATAAATATGTAAAGCCCTTAAGTCAGTGTTTCTCAAACTGGGGTTCCCGATCCAAAAGGGGGCAAAGCTGTTGGGGGCGGGGGGGTGTTTTCATGGTATTGCCACCCTTACTTCTGCTCTGCCTTCATAACTGGATAGCTGGAGCACGGCAGGTGCTGGCCAGGTGCCAAGCTCTGAAAGCAGCATCACCACCAGGAGCAGTGTAGCCTTCAGAGCAGGATTCCTGGCCAGCAGCTGCTGCTCTCTGGCCACCCAGCTCTGAAGGCAGTGCTGCCACCAGCAACAGCACAGAAGTAAGGGTGGCAATACTGCAACCCCTTTACAATAGGCTTGAGACCCCCTTTTGCGTTGGAGAAACACTGTGTACTAGTATATACTTTTACCCTATAGTACAGGGGTTGGCAACCTTTCAGAAGTGGCGTGCCAGTCATACATTTCAACATTTTTAGAAGGTCGCTTTCGATAAGTCTATAATATATAACTAAACGATTGTTGTATATAAAGTAAATACGATTTTTAAAATGTTTAAGAAGCTTCATTTAAAATTAAATTAAAATGCAGAGCCCCCCAGACCGGTGGCCAGGACCCGGGCAGTGTGAGTGCCACTGAAAATCAGCTTGCATGCCACCTTCGGCCCGCGTGCCATAGGTTGCCTATCCCTGCTATAGTATAAAAGAGTATAGTATAGGGTAAAAGTACACAAAAGACCAGATTTCATGGGGGATTGGTAGGGCCCTATTTATAATCATATTGTTTCTTTGTGTTAGTTCTGCCCTGCACTGCATAGCCTGGCACTATGCTGAAATACATTGTACTATTGGACTGTATCTGTATCTATATCTATCTACAAACATACAATTTGCACTCACAAAGTGCTTTTATTTTCTTAAGAGCATTATTAACATTTTATTTGATTCTCACGGCACCTTATGAGGTGGGTACTAATATGACATTAAGCTGATGCAAAAAGGCCCTAATCATGCAATTTGCTCTGTATGAGCAAATGCTTATGTCCATGAATTCAATGGGAATCGGTTTAGGCATGAGCGTGTTTGCCTGTGTGGAGCAGCTTGCAGGATCAAGGTCCATATCAGTGGCAGAGCCAAAAAGAAACACTGGAGGAGTTTTGATTCCAACTCATTGTTCTAACCATTACACCACACAGCTTCCGATATGATGGCTAACCTGCTTTGGTAAAGAATGAACTACTTTTACAAAATATGCAAACACCTTGCTAACCTTCTCTTTGGAGGTAGTGTGCCACCATAGTGCACTGAGCTGCATATCCAGCTACTTTAGAGGTACCAGAAGAAAGCCAATATTTCCATCATTAAAAATGCCTGCCTTATAGGACAGTGAAAATAATATTATTTAGGGATGATTTACTATTTCCTAGTATAACATACTGAATTCTTCGGTCATAATGTGGATACTAATGAGTTACAAATGCTAAATGATGTTAATAGTAGCAATGCAGGAAATTCATACAATAACCTAGCTTTATGTTATTCAGATTAGATACGTTCTCTCAGTTCCTAAAGTATCAGACCTAAATTTATGCTGCAAAAAGCAGGGCAATCACTACATTTTCCATAGGGCAGCAAGTGCAATCTATTATGTAGGTACTTATTTCTCATATCTATTGTTGTATTTAATTTTAGAAAGATATTGTAAACATATTATTTTGCATTTTTGTGAGCTGCAGACTGTACCCTTGACACCTATCCTAAACTTAAGGCCTGCATTACAATTCGATAGCCGTACTAAGTGTTGGCACTAGATCAGCACTCAGGTAAGCTATTTGCTCGTGTTGATTCCACTGTGCTCATTGAGGGCTTGATTCTGCAAGATGCTGAGCTTCCCTCAATTCCTATTGAAGCCAGTGGGACATACACGCATGTGGCATGGCATCTGGCAGGACTGGGCACATCTGAAACTACCCCTCAATCCTTTGCCATAGATGCCACCGTGATAGACCACTAAATGTAGTGCAGGAACTGTCTCTGAAATTCAGCAGATGCAGTTTTAAAGCTTCTGGTGGGACATGCACTACACAATTTAGAGTGCAGAAGCAGCTCCCCTTACATGGGATCTTCATCTTATTCTATTAAATGAATAGCTTTGAATGATGACTAGAATTGACATCAAGGTACACTTATTTTAATATCATTTTTTGGAGTGGGGAAGTGCCCAGGTTCCCCAATGACAGAATTGCCATTGCTCAAAAATGTACCTCAACATTTTGGTGCCTGTGGATCTTATTATTTATGTATGGTAGTACCCAGGAAAGCACCTAGCACAAAGTAACACTGAAGAAAGAAAATCTATTTCATAAAGAGCTCACAATTTGAGCTGCAAGTTGACAAAAGTACTGCAGACAAGTTCTGCAAGTGGGCAAAGTAGAGCATTTTTGGTCTTCTTTAATAGCTAAAGCAGCACAAGGACTATAGTATGTAACAAAAAGCATATCTCTTGGAACTCTGTTAAAATATCTATTGCTTTAAATAAGCTAATCACTTCTATGTCACAGGAACAAACACACAATCTTGGTTCCCACTCTGAGGGTCAGTGTTGTCCTTAGTCCACTGAATAACTTTCATTGAAATCAATGGCATTTTGGAATGAATTCAGATTGAGGGCTGCCACCTGCATATGGCCCTATGTTAATTTACATCAAGTTAAAATATCATGGAACAAGAATTCACACCAGCTTAAATGAGACCTCCAACCCAAAAAAAGAAACTTGCCCTGCTTGAGAAAATCACCAGCTGCTCAGGAAAAGCTAGAGTGAATAGATGAGCTATGCAGCATGCCCTAAAGGTCAACAAACATAGGCACTGTCAGACCAGTGCAAGAAGTGTATTCTAGAGCCAGGAGCCCCCCACTGTGAGTGCCCATCATCAAATCTGCAGAGGTTGCTGATCTCAGTTGTTGAGATGCTACATAAGAGGAAGGGCTGTCTCTAAGGGTACACCTGTGTTGAAAAAAGGTGTGTTCTTAACTTATGTTAGCTAACCTGGGTTAAAACAGCAGTGATGCCACGGCAACTTGGCTTTGAACTCAGGTTAGAAGCTTGAGTTAAAGCCTACGAGGCAGCCTGGGGTTGAACTTGAGCTGCTAACCCAAATTAAAAGCCGAGTTGCTGTGCCTTCACTGCTACTTGAACTCAAGTTAGTTAATGCAGATTAGCTAATCAAGTTAAGAACACACAGGGTTTTTTTTTTTTTTTTTCAGAATAGACATACTTGAAGAAATCCATGATCCAAGCGACAGAGAGCAGCAGGACTTAAAGTGAAGTCCATGGATGAGTGGTAGCAAAGTCGGGCCGGCTGCTCATTTCACTTTCATTTCCAACTGATAAAAAACAGTAGAAGACAGCTAAAAATACATGGAATGCTTTTGTACTATTATTTTCTCGTGTAAGCACTGCTGTGGTTACCTCAGAGATGTGAAGGGAGAAGTGGGTCTGAGTAATCACCAAAGGGAGGGGGAAGGTGCACCACAATACAAATTCTCTTTAAAGACATGATCCGGCCTATGAAAAAGCTTGAGAACCCCTGAGATAAAGCTCTGTAAATTTAAAACGACACCTTGAATTGCACCAAGAAACTAATTCAGAGCCACTGCAATCTTCTAAACATTCGAATTGTGGGTTCTGACATGAAAAAATGCTATGCAAGGGCCCTGATATTTACTCTTCATTAGCCAAAGTTTCTTGAGAGCCCTTCATGGGCAGCCTAAGAAGAGCATGTTGCAGTAATTCAATATGGAGATAACAAAGACATGAATAGCTGTGGTGGTGTCTGCATTTGTCAAGAAAGGTCACGATCTCGTAACCAAATGCAAATGGAAAACCAAAGTGGTTGAGAGACCATCCTTACTGAAGAGTAAATACTGAGTGTATCACTTTCACTATAACACGACATAGATTTTGGAAGTGATCTCTGCGGTGTATAAAGGGCAGATATATGGCTTTCTCAAGTTGCTTTTTGTAATGTGACCTAATCCAGTTCTTCTAGGAACTCTTAAGCAGCTATTTACAATTCAAAGCATTGATCTATTACAGTCATATGGTGACTCCAACAGCTAGCACAGTGGGTTATTACAGAGGTAATGCTTTTTTTAAACTGATGGGCACTGATATCCAGGGCTCTGGCCAACCCATGTGTGATTGGGTATGAAGTTTCTCAGATTAATCTGTTGTCAGGAACGACAGCAAATAAAAACACTGTCCACACCTGACATGGCTTGGTGCTATGCCACCAGGTCCTAAAACTGGGGTTGAAGCAATGTTTCAGTGAAGTGCTATGTAATGCACATGAACATTACCAGTAATGTTAAATTTGACTTCGTATTAACAGAAGACAATGTGGAAAAGCCTAAATACACTTACTGAAATGATCAAGAAATATTACTCACTTGCTTTTTCTTGTAAAATCCCTTCTTGTCACAATTTGGAATATGGAATCCTCTTGGACTCAAGACATTCTGGATCTTTAGGTGATTTAATGTATCTTCCATTTCTCTACGGCAGGGACCCTGTCAATGATCATGTTTTAGAAAGCACAAATGAAATCCTCTCACTCAAACCCTGTCTCCTATATTCTTAAAAATAGTAAATCTGTAGACATTAAAAGCACTAAGCAGCAAAAAACCTCCGTAAAAATAGGGTGATGGATCTGACCAGAAATGAATAGAAAGATCCACACTTCAATTTTTAGCATGCTAGCTTGAATCCTGCAAGCACAAGTCTGACTACTGACAAGCTTGCTCCCAGCTGCTGTGTAGCCATACCCTAGAAGCCCTAGTTCTGGACCAGTGGCCCATAATCTATCAACAGCCCTCACAGCTACCTAAAATGATAATTCTGCTATACACAGATTTATTTTTTGGAAGAAGGACATTCTGAACCCCTCAGACACTGATGTGCTTTAACTGGAATGTCTGACTTCTCTGACTTCAGTAATACATTGAACATGCAGGAAAATCAACATTGCTAATTTATCTTAGTTGCCATATAGTCTCTACTTGGAACTCACTACTTTTTATAGGTTTTGAAGCCTTCTTTTTGCAGAAGAAAGATACGTCTGGATCGCCCATGAATATTTTGATGAAGTGCCAAAGTATACCCAAGCAACATTTTGTATGCCTGTTGGCACTGATATGAAGATAACCAGATTGTCTGTCAAGAGCAATACACAAATTATATTTTTACCTGCTCACATTCCCTATACCCAGGCTGCCCTGCAAATCTTGCACATATACTGTAAATAAGGAATAAGAAACTGTGGCAGCTCTTATCCCTATGGTCATTACCTGCTGACATTTTCAGCAGACAGAGCAATCGCTACAAATCTAGATACAGATTTGTGTGCACTAGGCACATTTGATAATCAGTCAAAAGCTGGTATTCAGTCCCATGCTAGAGCACTTTCCATACTTTGCTTCCTGGAGCACAAACTCAGACCTTTGGATTGAATGTAAGGCCTTTTTCTTTTTTGCATTACCCTTTCTTTCTTGCCAATGGGTAATCAAATCTAATCAAGCTGCTATTAGACCTAGTCTGAATCTGTTCACACCCATGTGTGATAACTACAGGTGAGATTAAGCTTTTTACTGTCCAAGGTTTATTATTGATAATCAGATTAAAAACAAACACTAGGCCTCTGTGTTTTCCAAATGTAATCTGTCTGGCCTGCTGACCCTCTGTATTTGCATCTCCAATAGTTTTACTGGTCACACAGTCAGAACTCCTTAAATGGCTACAACAATTACCACCATCTGGTTTTCTATTTATCTTGTCAAATACAGCATGCCAAAAAAAAGCATGAGAATGTATTCATCTTTTCTACTTATAAAAATACTTACATATTCAGTCTCTTGTTTGGATTCAGAAGAGAAATTCAGTGTATCTGTACTTTGTGAATCATATTCCACTTTGTACCGCTGTGTATTTTTGGCTTGTTCTTTCCTGATGATATCTATTTTGGTGTGATGTGGATGTGATTTGGAATCTGACACCCTGGGAGAGTTAGGGATGGCCTGATTCTCTATGCTACTGGCATTCTGGTCTTCTTCTGAATCACTGGAATTTCCTTCAAATAAAATAAATTCAACAAAGAAACAAAGTTAATTATTCAGTTAAGCCTAGGAACACAATAACTTATTTTAAAAGTTTCTATTTTTTTCTTTTCTTTTTTATTAAAAAACACAGAAAGCCTTCAATGTCATAGTGTTCTCTGAGCAGCAATGTCTGTATTTCCTGAACAGAAAGAATTCTAATGTTCTCATGATTGAAATATCTCGTAAACTCTTAGTAATTCTTTTAAACTCTGTCATTCCACTGTCACTATTGGTTGCTACTAATTATACATCTTTCTTTTCTGCTTAATTGTATGACAAATTTCATTTATACTTTACATCAATTTGATTTTTTGAATCACTGCTATTTAAGCTGAATATACAGCCAATTGCTTCCCTTAATTTGAAGTTTTTTCTCACCAGAAGGGGGCAGATTTGCACTGGGACTTCATCATTTCCAGAGTTTGGATCTGAACCAGAAATCTGTTATCAACTTTACTAATAAAAGACATGCAAAAAATTCAAATAATTTATTTCTGTCCTAGAACTGATTTTATTATCACTTAGTAACAATAATGAATTCCTGTAATGTCTTGTGATGGTTAGTATTCTGTAAGGTAATGTCTCTTCTTTATATCTTCTCCAGGAAGGGAATTAACAAAGAGGTATTACTAAATAGAAGTAATACTACCATGTTGATTTTTATGGTCCTTAATTTTCTCCCACATACTGCAAAAATCTGGTAAGTTAAATTTTACTTAGTTGATAGAGAATTTTCCAATTTGATTCTATTTTTATATGAAACACATTTCAGATTATGAACACAACATTGCCATCCACTCTTCCACAGTATCAAAAAACAAACATCCTGCTTATTTGCTTTTCACTCGGAGTCAGAAGAGTTTAAAAATATTTTCTATCTCTATCTACTTTCCATAGAAGTAAAAGAAAAGAAAGTGCCCCAGAATATTGTGCAGGCACAATGTTTCCATATACTTAAGATTATGTGTCTATACTATACTATACTATACTATACTATACGGGACTCTTCCAGTGTAAATGCAGATGGCTGCATTTCCTCTAAGATATTTTTATAGTTTATATCTCTATCAGTTAAGTCAGACTGCTTGCTGCATTTCAGCCCTCTGGCTGCAGGCCATCTGAACTTTTTTAAAAAAGGAAAGGAAATCACATTGGAAATGTAAAATGATAACTGATGTTCAGGACACAGCTTACTTTTAATACTGTTGCTTCAATGCTATACTAAAGTTAAAGCATAAAATCTATATTAAAATAGTGCTAAAAGGCTCACTAATAAGCACCAAAGCCAAGAAATTCAGCATTAAGACTGAAAGCCTTCCTAACACATCCCACTGAGTCCAACAATTTTAGCACATATGGCACTAAGGCTCCTGCAATACATAGGCACAGGGAGGAGGAGGAGGGATCAGAGTTAACATCTTGTGCCAGTGGTTTTGGTGTAGCCACTGCTGGCAGTAGACATAATTGACCAGGAAAATCCAACTCCCAGCGCAAATGGATTAAGGAAGTTTAAGTCTTAACTCTGAATTTCCTGGCTTTTGTGGGTTTAACTCAGACTCTCAGCGGTATTTGAACATATTTTTTGTGGTTTAATTTCGTTTTTTTTTAAGTAGTATTTTTTTTCTCATTCTCAATGTTTGGAAGCATTGATACAATAGAACATAATAATCTAGATCTCCTAAATCTAAATTATTTGCCCAATAGCATTTTGCAGCCATTCCAGTTCCATGTACATATAGATTTAGAAAGTATTTTAACAAGCATTATATAACCAACAGATTACAATGGCCACTTCATAGTTTATATAATTAATCATGGCAATCTGTTCTCAAGCAGTTCTCAAATCAGATTTAAGAGCTATGACTACAATTTTTTTATAATGTCAAGACATACTGTATTGCATCAGTTTATTCTATAGAGCTGTTGTCGTGTTAGTTACATACCCATTCCTAACACATTCAAAACCATCATGAAAAAAGCACAGGGAGAGTTGCTTTTTTCTTTTATTAATAATATTATAATAGTCCCTTAAAATGTGAGCTGTATTAATGCCAGAAAGATATAACATGCACTAGAAGTTAGTGGTCTTCTAAATCTGGCATTAACATGACATTTTAAAATATAAATCTATATAAAACTTTTTTTTAGCACTTGCTGTAACTTAACAACGACAAAAAACAATTTTACATGGTATTCTACCTATCTGTATATGTGGGAACAGATTTGATCCTATTCTGAGAGTTTGTTGTATGCTAGAATCTGTACTGGAAACTTGGATTTAGGATTGAAACTCTAGTAGTCCCTTAAAGAGGCAGGCACTATGCATGGCATTGGTTCAGCAGATTTCTTCCCTCTTGAAAACTAAGCACTCAACTTGTATTCCCAGGAAGGGGCCTACTTTTCACTTTATACACAGGGGCAAAGTTCCCACTGACTTCAACAGGATTTATGTCTGAATAAGGAGTGCAAGAGTAGGGCTTTAGTATTTTAACTATTTAGGGCTGAAGTTAGTAAGAGACCCGGAACAGAAGTGAGAGTCCAGAGCCATCTACCCCTTCCCTTCCTCATTATATATACAGTTACAAAATAATAATGATAACTGATAATTAGCATTGCCAATTTGCACCCATTTGTATGGAAAACCCCCTCATCCAGGATTCCTTTTAAGGTAGAGTTAACAGCATCAAGCTCTTATGATGAAGGATGTTGCCATACGTTTCAATGAGGTTTAAAACTTCACTCGGCATGTTCTCAACTCTCTCTTTCAAGTTGTCACTGCTTGTGAGCAGCACAAAAATAATAAGGTATTTTGTGCTCCTGCAGCACTGGCGGCCACTTCCTCTCACACACAGCTAAGGAGAGGCCAGCCAAAGAGTGCCTGCAACCCAAAAGAAAAACTCCACGCTGCTTTAAAAACAACCGTGCCAAACCTTTTAACGTGCTGTCTTATGAAGTAGATGTTACATCCTCGATATTGGTTAATAAACTCTCTACTGAAATTTGTGAAAATATTGATTGTGCTTTCCTGATCTGAATCCCAACTTTCCTTGTTTCTAAACATTGTAAAATGTGCATGCTTACAAAAATTATTCCAACCTTCCCTCCCTCTTAAAGAAACACACTCTAAATGGTTTTACTTACAAGAGAATACTGGAAAGGTTAGTTTTTACCAATCGTTTATTTGCAAAAGTGTACCCATAGTATTCACCTCTTTTAAAACTACCAGCCTCTGATGCTTTTTTTTTAAATAGTCAATAACTTTCCAACCTGGGAAAATATTTGTCCCATTGTCTATGTACTCTTTTCCTCTTTCTATGAATGTTATAAGCAATTCACTCATTTTTAATATCTCAGCCTGGCAGACCTGCCTCCTCAGTCACCCAGTTCAAAGGGGGAACGACTCCCTCATATATTTTTTAAAAAGCATCCTCACCTCTGTTGCAAGGAAGGATTTTGCAACAGCGGAGATGAAAGAACTTTTCTTTTCCTATCCCTCATCCAAATGATCCTAAACTTGACACACAGCCCTAGATTTGACCACGAGATCAGAAAATACAACCATTTATTTTGAAGAGCAGGAATTACCACGTCAGTCTTAACAGTGCACTAAGGCTGGAGTTTTGTTTAAGAATCCATCCGCTAGGAGTTGGCTGCAATACTTGGGTGGCGCTTAACAGAAACATTTTTGCAGTAAGGGAGTGGTTTTTTGTTTTGTTTTTGGTGTGTGCAAACTAATTTTTTTTTTGCATAAAGGCAACTGATTGATTGATAGATTGATTTGCATCAAACTTTTTTTGGAGGGGCATTTTTTTTTGGCATTAAACAACACACACACACACACACACAAACACACACAGCGTGAACGGCTGGAGCCTGGTCTCCTTACCTGGAACATGTGGTCCTACTCCTTGCAGCAGGAAGGTCCTCAGCTTGCTGCCCGTGGTCACGTTGGTGCAAAGCCCCCTGCCCTCCAGCAGCGCCTGCAGGGGTCTGAGCTCCCCTCGGCGCGGCTGGCAGCTGAGGCCGGCCCCGCAGCGCTCGCTGTAGACCCCGCACGGGCGCCCCTCCTGCAGGGCGCAGGTCAAGCAGCAGCCGCAGCCCGGCTCCCGCACCAGCTCGGAGCACTCGGGCGCCAGCGGCTTGCACTGCTCCAGCGCCCGCGAGTCGCAGGGCTCGCACCGCACCACCGGCCCCACCGCCACCGCCCGCCGGCTCAGCAGCGCCAGCGCTGCCACTGCCCACAGCACGCAGAGCCGCGACACCATAGCAACAAGCGCAGGGGGGGGGGGGGGGGGCTGGAGAGGGGACGAGGAGCAGTAGCAGAGAGAGCAGGAGAGGGACAGAGCCGCAGCCACACGCGCACCTAGCCCGGGGCAGAGCCGCCCCCCGCCACAGGAGGGGGGAGTCACAGGCACTCGCCCCCCAACACAGGAGAGGGGAGACCAGGACAGACCCCTGCCACGGAGGTTCGGAGCAGAAGGCTCAAGCCCCAACCGCTCGCCCCCCTAACAGAGGAGGCGAGCCCAGGAGGCTAAAGCTACAGTCACCCCCTGTCTGCAGCTGGGACCCGCCAGCCCCTCACAGCCCCCCCGCCCCTGCAGTAGGAAGAGCAGCTAGCGCCCAAGACGGCTTGTCGCTTCCTCCCCTCCAATAGCTCCCAGATCACTTGGCTTTCACACTGGTTTCTTGCCGCAGACACAAATTTGAAAATAAAATAAATTAAAAAAAAATCAACAACAAAAAAATACCCAAACCGAGCAAAATGGTCTGGCTGGGAGGAAACGTGGTCCCAAAATGATCACGGAAAGAAAGGAGAGCAGAGGGGAAATGAAGGAGAAAAAATAAATTAAGAGAGCAAAGTTCCCTTCTTTTTATTCTCTTTGTTGCCTGCTATTGGCTTCTACTCTCTGTAACTCTGGGCTCCCATCTGTTCTCTCATTCAGCTGAACTTCTTGCCTATATACAACTCCTGCTTAGGACACGCCCCGGACTATGAATAATGAACAACTCTGGCACTCCAGGAGAAGGGGAGTGACTATCGAAATCCAGATTTCGGTTCAGAAAGTACTGTAAGGCGGGGGGGGGGGACCCCATCGTTGTGAGTTGAGTTTAAGTGCCCTTCTGAGAAACCCTCTTTGAGGAAATGCGTTGGGACTGACTTTGGGCAGAGAGAGAGGCTACATCGTATGCGTTGTGTTTCAAAGAAAAGTGTTCTCCTTCTCCCACTCCCCTTGGCACTGTGAGAGGAGACACGAGCAAAGCTAAATGAAAGTGCCCTTTTTGGATTCCTGTCTACAATCCTGTCCACATTGGAGCTGATTGATAGCCCAAGACAACCTGGGAGGCGTGCCTGTTATCACACACAGTCAGGTTTAGGACATACCTTGGACTAGCTTCCATCTCACATGACAGTTGCAACTTCTTGGCAAAATTGGAATATATATTTCTCTCTCTCTCTCTCTCTCTCTCTGGCACTGGAACACGGTACTTTCGGTGAAGCTGATGTATGAATGTTCCTCCTAAGTATCTTTTAAAAAGTGCTCTCTGAACTCTTAAGACTTTTCCTCCTTTGCCAAGACAAAACAGTTTACATAACTACTTCCTTTTCCAATTCTGAAATTCAAAACTGGATTTTGCACATTGAATTTAAACTGTCTTTTAAAAGTGCAATTGCAACTTCTGTTCTGCTTGGGTTTTTTTAAACCTCCCACTGTGTTTGATTATAACCTTAATCAAGAAAACTTTTAAAGTAGCATAGGCAATGTTTCTATATATTGTATCTAAATTTGTTACATACTATCGATACTTAGACCCTAATTTGTTTATGTACATATGTATGGCCTTTCACTCGTAAACAGTTTTCCTCGCGAGTGAAAATTAATCGCGCTTCCAAATACTGTCTAGCAATACTGTTTCCTGTCATGGAAACGAAATGAACCAGAATACTAATCTGTTTCCAAACCATTTCTTGGCACTGAGATTCCCCTCTCAGTGATTCTTGTCAATCCGTTTGTCTAAATCCAGACGAAAGAGTAAAGGGTTTACTTTATTACCCACTTTATTGCCACCCTACATAGATTGTGTATTCAGAACACTGCACATTTAAAATAAAATGCTTTCAGCATTAAGGTCAACTTTCTAGTTACTCTCTTCCCTGTCTTTATTCGGCGCCCATACTTTTCTGCTACAGTCCTAGGTGGCCCTTTTAACAACTTTAAACTAGGTCTGATTTTGTATCCTAAAGAATATGCGTAAGAGATCTTTATTCAAGATTTTAAATTTGAAAATGAATTTAAAGTGTACGGAGAGAGTGGTCTGCCTCATTTAATCTCCCCATAATGCACGATGACTTGCAGACTTCTTTGTCCTCCGGCTCATTTTATCAATTCACCAATAGAGGTCGCCGGTTGCCCAGGATTGAGTCAAGGACTGAATACATTTGATTGAGCCCAATTACAAAGAGGGGATTGATGAACTTGTTCTAAACTGAATGCATTTTGTTTAGAGACTATCTCAGGAAAACTTTCTGTTCCCTTCCCTCACCCCCACATTCTTATAGATGGCAAAGTCTGAAAAGCTTTGGGATCATTTTAGGATTAGTGTCAGGAGGACTCACAACATTGCTCAAAGATTAGGTCCAAAAGAAGGATTAGACCTTCCTCTTTTCCATCCCAGCAATAGCACTGCAGGGTAGCACAGTAAATCAAATATGTATAAAAGCATCATTTTCAGCCACAAACAACTTTTATAGTTTACTGATTTCAAAATTGAAGCAAAAAGGTAAAGGAGACACTGAGCAAAAAAAATACATAATACAAAAATAGCAATTCCCTTCCCTTGCCACAAAAACACACATAAATTGTTCTCAAAGTATACACCATTGTGTCTGGAAGTAACTTGTTCTTCATATTGCTTCATGAACATTTCCATCAACCAGCAACATAATCCCCACTATCAGTCCACTCTGACCCCTCAATTACAATGATTTGCAATCCTTGTGTACGCTGTTATTATTTATTTCACTTTTTACCCTAGGAAATGTTTGCAATGCCACCAAATAAAAGTATTTTAAGAATTTTTTTAAAAAACTACCTTTGGTGAAATTAGCTTATATGCCAATTGAATAATAAAACCTAGGCAACTTGAAGGTTCTACATTTGAACGAAAATTAGGAAATGCAAAAATTAAGATTCCATTACTAAAGAACCCACCCACAGGTCAGATTTAGTTCTATTGTGAGTATAGATCCAAGGATATGTAGTTGTACCCACTTACACCAGGGCTGAATTTGGCCTAACATATATTAAACTAACCATTTATGGGCATCATTCTACACTGATATACACCCAGTGCAATTCCATTGCAACAAATGGGATTGTTTGGATTAGAATCAGCACAGAATTTGGCTGTAACCAGCAATCAATAATACCACCTGTACACATCAAGGCCACCAATTTAGCTTCCATTAAAGTCAGAAGTCTTGCCAACACACTGATTTAGCTAAATTGATTTAGAAACTAGGCCCTCTTAAATCAATCTAAGAGAGTCTGCACAAGAAAGTTGCACCAATTTAGCTAATTCAGTTTCTAAACCAAATTAAAGCTTATCTGAACTAGAAAGTATAACCCCACGAGAGGACATAGTTACACTGGGGCTTTTAATGGTATAACTATGTCGACAAAAAAATTCCTCCCCTAGTTGACATAATCATACTGATAAAACTTTTAAGTGTAGATCAGTTCTTAATTAAATTGGTGCAATATTGGTGTATGGACAAGGCCAAAGTCAAAACATGCAATGCAGCAAGGTTAATAAATAGGATCCTACAAAATTCACGGCCATGAAAAACTCATCACGGATTGTGAAATCTGGTCCCCTCCATGAAATCTGGTCTTTTGTGTACTTTTATCCAATAGCAGCATTTCTTAAATGGGATCTTGACCCAAAAAGGGGTCTCAAGGCTATTGTAGAGGGGTTGCGGTATTGCCATCATTACTTCTGTGCTGCCTTCAGAGCTGGGCGGCTGGAGAGCAGCAGCTGGCGGGCAGCGCCACCACCGGCAGCAATGCAGAAGTAAGGGTGGCGTGGTATGGTATTGCCATCTTTACTTCTGTGCTGCTGCTGGCAGCGCACTGCATTCAGAGCTGGGCAGCGGGAGAGCTGGATGACAATACCGTGATCCCCTTACAATAGCCTTGCAACCCCCTTTTGGGTTGGCACCCCTGTTTGAGAAACTCTGCTGTAGGATAAAAGTACACACAAAAAACAGATTTCACAGGGGAGACCAGAATTCACGGTCCGTGATGCATTTTTCACGGCTGTGAATTTGGTAGGGCTCTAGCTATGACTTGACATTTATGAAAATGAACCATGAATTTGGTAGGGCCATGTTTATAAAACTTTATAAAATCCTGAACTATTAAATTGCCATTCCCTTTCCTTTGTTTAAATTTGTAACCTTATTGCATGAATATAACTTTTGCATTTAATTTCCTTTGATTGTTTTTATTTTCAAAGACAGAAAGAAAAAAGGGGGAAGAGAGGGAATGAGGGAAAACAACACAAGCTATAGTATAGTACTTCACAGTTACAGAGACCTACAGTGAGCCTTTAGACGCAGCCGTTAATCAGGAAGATGGGGGTGCACAGCTGCTCCACCCATCAGGAGGAGCATCAGACAGGAACTGTGCCTGAGAGAGTCTAATTTCCTCCTGTACTTCCCACCTGCATGCTCTGGGAGGGCTAAGTACTCTATTGCAGCCCTAAAAAAGATGCATCTTATTTCATCTCTTGCACCCAGCCACTTCTGCTAACGGGCGTCCTGGGTGAACCCACTCATTTCATCTCTTCCCCACCAATTTACTTGCTGGTTGAAGTGCTGCCAGGACTGCATTCTGCATGGGAATTGAAGCCTTGATCTAGGTAGCTCTCATGTGGCTGCACAAGGAGGCATCTGTTACTCCTTCTCATTCTACTGTACAGTCACAATAGAGCTAATGACAATCTAGACCACAGTTTTTTGTGCAGTTCCAGTGTACTGCAACTAATTATGCCACATAAAATTTAATTTAAAAAAATGTTATTGTGCATGCATAAAACCATTTTAAATCACATACAACTTTGCAATTACTCTTTTCCAGATCTATACAGCAACTCTTCTTCATTGAAATCGACCCTCCTGTAACATTTATTGTATTAAAATTCAGTCATTCTTGAGCTGAGCACAAAGACCCAAATATTCAAAAATGTTAACTCTCAGGGTGCTTCTGGTTTTGGGTTCCCAAACTTTAGAGACCTGGGGTGAAATCTGGGCCCGCATTGAGGTTAATGGGAGTTTCACCATTGACTTCAATGGAGGCCAGGCTTGCACTTGTACGGTCTTATTTTTCAAAAAACAATGAGTGCCCATTACTTCAAATGAAGTCAATGGGAGCTCTAGGTACTCTGAATCTCAGAAAATCAGGCATTAGAAATTTCAAGTTGGGTACGCAAAATTAATGGGCACTTTTGAAAATTTTGGCCAAAGTGTCTTTAGTTTTAATTTACATGATTCTTTGTAGATACCTGGCTGACAGAAGTGAGGCCTAAAACTCAATTCAATGACATTTCTCTGTCTGCCTGTAGCAAATTTAGGTTTACTGGCAATTACCTTTAAAATTGGTAGAGGATCAGAGATAGAGAGCTCCCACCACCTGACAGCTCAGCCTACCCCTCTGATACTTTTGTGAAGACTCAAAAATATGCCAGACGTCTCACAAATGCAAGTAAAAAATGTCCCTGCTCTGGAGACCATATAATGTAAATTCAGCATAACGCAACAAATGAGGGTCATGCTTGTAAATAGACAAAAAAGTTAGAAGAACGGGGGATGGGGGAAATAACAAAGGCAGGATGTGTGTTTGTGAAGAATGCTTATCTAGACAAAGGGTGTGATCTGCAAACATCTACAGATATGAATAAAGTTTTTCATGTGAGTAATCCATTGAAGTGTAACTTTATTCACAGGCATTGGTTTATAGAATTTGGCCCTACTTTGGCAACAAAGGCTGATATGAAGGAAACATGCTTCGGCAGTATTGCAGGGTGATCTTTCCAACACTTCTGTTTACTAAGTGATCCTTCCAGTTACTGCAATCAAAAAAGGGAGGCTGGCTCATAGATATTCCTAGTCAAAAAACTGAAGTAGTAACACTGTTCAACCTCCACATTCCTGAGTAGATTGTGCCTACCTCAGACACTTGAAGGAGGCTGTCTCCTTTATGCTTTCACAATATTTGTATAGTTTTTCATGTCCATAAAGTTTTACTGAACAGAACTGAAAGAGATTGGGGGGGGGGGGGAAGCTAACTCTCAAGACTTTTCAGTAGGAGCAGCAAAGATTGCTTTTTGGCTAGAAATCTCCCATATCCATCCCACCACCAGCAATCTGGCTATTGTGTAATATTCAGAGATGCAAGTGTCAAAAGAAATAACAACAGGAGAAATGCTGCTGTGGCTTCCATGAGAGTGCATAGATGTGCTCAGAGCTACGTTTACTGACACATATGAACTTCTGTTCATGAATAGCAGGAGAAAGGATCAGATTCTGCTTTTATATCTCAAAGGGAGGGGAGGTAGAAAGACAGTTGACTCCGGATTGCCAAAAAAAAGAAAGACATTCCAGTTAATACAACGGAAGTAAGGAGCACTGACACTCTCCAGAAATGCAGCTGACTGTCCTTGGACACATTTACTTTTAGAACATTCTGCAAATTGCTGGGTCATGGAAAGTTCATATATGTGTGTGTGTGTGTGTGTGTGTGTGTGTGTGTGTGTATTTGTGTGTGTGTGCGCGCACATACACGAACCCAGAGATGTATAAAGGATATATAAACACATTGATATACAAAGTATTTATCAGCATGAGTGTGAAATGATAGCATTCTTCTTTTATACCACTCCCCCAACCCATGATAGATTCAATATGTATCACATATTTACAGAAAAGAAAAAAAAAGGATTTTCAAATGTTTTAGAGGTTTTCTAAAAAAAAAAAAATAATTGGTATTTTTTTCACCTCTCTTCAAAGTCAGGTGCTTTAGTTACCATGAGTTCAACTGAGTCATAAAAACCTCTTTTAAAACCCCTCTATAAATATGTCTATTAAAAAATACAATTTTAAAGTCTATTATCACAGACTGATCCAGGGCTAAAAGTATGTGGTAGGAGTGCATCCCAGTGAGCAGCTGGGAATTTCTCCTTTCCAATAGTATAAAATTTTCATTTTTATATTTGCAGGGCCATGTGATAATGTAATTTAAAACTGTAATATTTTATAATTTTAGAAAACTTGTTACTGGCCCAGAACTGGCTATTATTTATCTTCTTTTATTGGACCAACTTCTGTTGGGAAGCTCTATATAGCTCGAAAGCTTGTCCTTTCCACAACAGACATTGAAATATGACCTCATCCACCTTGTCTCTCTTATATCCTGGGATCAACACGACTACAACAACACTGTAGATGACATATTACTTATCTTAGACTTCTGGATGGTATAATTTTGGAGAAAACTGAAGAAGGAAACATTTCTGGGGCAATTTGCAGAGAGGGATATCTAGATATAAATTTATACACAGCATTCTGAATTTTGTAAATTTTAAACTGTCATTCCTCTCCATTTTTATGTATTTATAATAATTTCTTTCCTTTAAGGTCAACACAAAATGTGTTTAAGTTATCCAAAGCACTTAGGCCCTGATCCGCAAAGATACTTAGGCCTGGTCTACACTACAGGGTTAGGTTGAATTTAGCCACGTTAGGTCGATTTAAAAATGAATGCATCCACACAACCAACCCCGTTCTGTTGACCTAAAGGGCTCATAAAATCGACTTCTTTACTCCTCCCTGGCGAGGGGAGTAGCGTTAAAATCGACTTTGCTGGGTTGAACTTGGGGTAGTGCGGATGCAAATCGACGGTATTGGTCTCCAGGAGCTATCCCAGAGTGCTCCATTGTGACTGCGCAGGACAGCACTTTGAACTCCAATGCACTAGCCAGGTACACAGGAAAAGCCCCAGGAAATTTTGGATTTCATTTCCTGTTTGGTCAGCATGGAGAAGTCAGCAGCACAGGTGACCATGCAGTCCCCCCAGAATCGTAGAGTGTAGAATGTTTCTGCACTCCCCCTATCATCTCCGTCCCTGAGGTTATTGCAGATTAGAAGGCGAAAAAAACGCACTCACGATGACATGTTTTCTGAGCTCATGCAGTCCTCCCGCACTGATAGGGCACAGCTTAATGCATTCAGTGGCAGAGGCCAGGAAAGAATTAAGTGAGCACAAAGAGCAAAGGCAGGACGCGATGTTGAGGCTAATGGGGGAGCAAACGGACATAATGAAGCGAGTGTTGGGGGAGCAAATGGACATGATGAAGCGTCTGTTGGAGCTGCAGGAAAGCCAACAAGAGCACAGACCCCCGCTGCATCCACTGTATAACCACCTACCCTCCTCCCCATGTTCCATAGCCTCCTCACCCAGATGCCCAAGAATGCGGGGGGGGGGGGGGGGGAGGGAGGAGAGGCTCCAGGCACCCAGCCACTCAACTCCAGAGGATGGCCAAGCAACAGAAGGCTGTCATTCAAACAGTTTGATTTTTAGTGTGGCTACAATAAGCAATGTGGCCTTGTCCTTCCCTCCTCCCCCACCCCACCTGGGCTACCTTGTCCGTTATCTCATTTTTCTTTTAATTAATAAAGAAAGAATGCATGGTTTCAAAACAATAGTTACTTTATTTCGAAGGGGAGGGTGGTTGGCTTACAGGGAATTAAAATCAACAAAGGGGGTGGGTTTGCATCAAAGAGAAACACACACAACTGTCACACCGAAGCCTGGCCAGTCATGAAACTGGTTTTGAAAGTCTCTCTGATGCAACAGCAGCAGTGATGGTGAGCTGAGCGGGCTCCATGCTTGCCATGGTATGGCGTTTGCATGGGTAACCCAGGAAAAAAGGCACGAAACGATTGTCTGCCATTGCTTTCATGGAGGGAGGGGCGACTGACGACATGTACCCAAAACCACCCGCAACAATGATTTTGCCCCATCAGGCACTGGGAGCTTAATCCAAAATTCCAATGGGCGGTGGAGACTGCAGGAACTGTGGGATAGCTACCCACAGTGCACCGCTCCGTAAGTCGATGCTAGCCACTGTAGTGAGGATGCACTCCGCCGACTTAATGCGCTTAGTGTGGACATACGCAATCGACTGTATAAAATCGATTTCTAAAAATCGGCTTCTATAAAATCAACCTAATTTCGTAGTGTAGACATACCCTTAGGCACCTTAGATATTATGGTGATAGATGCTTTAGATGTGGAAAGGCAGAGAAATAGATGGAAAGATGAGAAAGGTAGATGGATGGATGGATCAAATGACAGAGACACACCCAATAAAATGTTACTTGAAAACTAACCACTGCCTAGGAGCTGGCTAGAAGCATTACTCCATAGTAACACTTATTTTCAAATAATAAAGTTATGTTTAGGAGTTTACAACCTGAACACATAAATTATTTCCACTAACCAGGGTGGGTAGAATTAAATCAAAGCAATTTAAAACACCAATTTTAATCACGATTAAAGTAATCAAGCAGGAAATCTTGCTTTAAATAATCAATTTTAATTGTGTTTTGCATTTGTACTTTTTAGATGTTTTCCTAAAGAAAGGCTGATTCTTATTATTTGATAACCATTAAAGCATATTGATTTGCAATTAAATATAGGCTTTACACTAAAAGTGGTGCTTCTTTTTGCAAACCAAGAGGATATACTATATCTATACACATTTATTTAAATAATCATGTAGCTTAAATAATATTTATTCAGCTTCTTAATTTTTACATTTTTATTATGCTAGAAAATGGTGAATGATGCATTTTTTATTTACTAGATAATGATACATTTTTTATTTGTGATTTGTGTCAAGCTTTGTTTGGATGGAAATTTGAATTTAATTAAAAGTGCATATAAATGGCATTTTTTTAAATTAAATAAAATTCATTAAACATACTAAATACATAATAAAACATGCATTTAAAACTGTTTCATTAAGCAAAAGAAGTATTCTCTGTAGTTAGTAAATTAAATTGATTGTTTCCATGGCCTTCAAGATTTTAGAACTAGTAGATCTCATCCTCTCAAACCTAGTTTTTATTTTTAGCTTGGAAAAGGAAAACAATATTTCCTGCTTTTTCTACTCCTGGTCAGTTTCTTAACTTTGAATGAACTAGTCATTAAATTGAATAAGTGGAAATGAAGAAAATATTCTCTCTGAACCTGCAGAAGAGGCAACTGCTGTCAAAAGCACTTCAACAAACTCTGGTTCCAGATGTTTGGCCAGTGACTTTCACTGGTTCAGTGATTGGACTTTTTTTAAAACTTGGCAGCAAAGTTGTATGGCTTAATACTATTTTTGGATTTAATGTAAATTATTTTAATAAATTATAATAAATTTAAGCCTTAACATAGGTTGTCAATTTCAACTTTAATTTTCAATAGTTTTTTTTAAATAAACTTGTATTTCCTTTAAATTAAAAAATCAAATTGAAATGAAAAAATCTGATTTATTTAAAAAAAATCATAGATTGCTATCCACCCTGCCACTTACATATTGGTAATACAAAATATCAATGAAGGGCCAATTTTAGGTGAAAAATAACACTAAAAATAATTTGAACAGATACTCTAAAATGTCTCTATATCAAAATAAATTGGAAATCATAAAGCAGGGCGTGGGGGTGTGTGTGGAAGGGAAGAAATAACATAACCATCAATTAAAATGTTTGTTTCAAAGTCTTTCTGTCATTTAGCGTGCAGAAAAAGTTGTTGCTAAAATAATCTGCTTGGCCTATCATTGTGACTATGTCATCCCCATTCTGAGTCCATTCATAGGCTCCCACCTCTTCACAGTATGTGCATTACATGTGTAAATAATTATTTTCAGTTATGTATATATATAAAATAAATATAAATATAAATGACTTGATTGACTGGATTCACAAGAAAGATTCACTTAATGTGTTGTCTTTGTTGACTACACAGATAGGTAATCATTACAATGGACATTTCACCCTTTCCATCCAAAACACCAGTAGCAAAAGCAAAGCAGGACTCCAGTTTTATCTTCGTTAGAAACAATAAATGTCTCAAAAAGACTGTAGTATATCTAGGTGCCAAAAGCTCAGCACAATGCACTGAACACTGCTCTGAATGGGTCTGATCCCAAACCCAAAAGGAGTCTGATTTCAAAGTCAACATAAGTCTTTGCATGGACTTTAGTGGGCTGTAGATCAGTCTCTTTGGTTTGAGCGAAGTGCATGGATTTGGCAGTGGGAGTTTGAGGGAATGCAGGACTAGGTCCTTAAACTTGACACACAAGCTAGAGATTGATAGGAGGACTGTTTCAGGAAATCAGCACAAAATATTTTTTCTGCAAAGTGCAGCCACATGCTTCAGCATTAGAAGACTTACCTAGAAGGAGAAAAACAGAAACATTTGTGAGCTATTGGATGGCGCATGTTTGGTATCCATGCTGTCTAGTGCTTCTTGCTGTTATCCTATTTCTTTAAAAAAAAATTAGCCAGCAAATTCTTATGATATTTTAAAACAAATTGTAAATAAACTGATTCAAAGTTTCAGCATAGTTTTCTTTGCACGAAATGTAACCTATCTATGCAATTCAATGGAGTATTATACATCTCAGTTTTTGGATATATGCCACAAACAGTTGTTAGGATACTTTGGAAAGTTAAAGCACAATACATAAACAAATATTGTGATCCTTCAGTGTACAGTAGAAAACTAGCAGTTTCCCAGAAACATTGATGTCATAAATGATGCAAGAAATCTATTTTTAATACACGAGTACAATCTGTGTAGAAGGGGCCAAATCAAATCCTGCTCCCACGGATGTCAGGGGCAAAACTCCCATTGACCAGGGTTTAACCTTGTATTTTATAGTGTGATGTGATAATGTATAACAATACAATAAGCCCAATACTGATCCCTTTGGAAACGAGAAATTTACTATGGACTTCAATGGAACCACACACTGGTGTTATAAGGGACAATCTGTTACATATATAATAAATAGTGGTGTAGAAGCAATTTTGAAAATATGGGTTCTGTAGAATCACTTATTGAAAATGTTTGAAGAGCAGCCCATATGGAGGTAAAATGGGAAGCAGCTTAGTTATTAGTGGGGTCTGCATAAAAAAAAATATTTGACAGGAAAATCTACAAAGGAATGTTATCTAGCGAACATAACAGTCAGGATTCCTGGGATCTGTTTCAGTCTATTCTAATGACTCACTGGGCTTATTCTCTTTTCACTTACAGCACTGGGAATCAAGGGTACAGTAGAACCTCAGAGTTATGAACACCAGAGTTACGAACTGACCAGTCAACCACACACCTCACTTGGAACCAAAAGCACACAATCAGGCAGCAGCAGAGACAAAAAAAAATAAAATAAAAAAAGCAAATACAGTACAGTACTGTGTTAAACATAAACTACTAAAAAAATAAAGGGAAACTTTAAAAAAAAAGATTTGACAAGGTAAGGAAACGGGCTCTGTGCTTGTTTCATTTAAATTAAGATTGTTAAAAGCAGCATTGTTCTTCTGCATAAGTTTCAAAGCTGTATTAAGTCAATGTTCAGCTGTAAACTTTTGAAAGAACAACCATAACATTTTGTTCAGAGTTATGAACATTTCAGAATTATGAACAACCTCCATTCCCTGAGGTTCAACTGTAACTCCACTAAGATCAATGGAGTTTCACGGGTTTAAAACTGGCGTAAAAGGAGACTCCAGCCCAATGTATCTCATTTTACTCATCTGTAAAATGGAAGAATGATACTTTCATGTTTGATACCCTTGGGTGAAAAGTGCAAAGTATTATTAATATAAGTTAACATTCATACTGCAACTGATTATCAGAATAAGAGGAGGAAAGGAAGGTGTTTAACTGGTTTTGGTGCCAGGCGCTAACACAGGAGGAAGTTGCTCTGGAGCTCTCCCCCAGAATTTTTTTGAAAGACTGATGCAATTGGAAATCATTTTTATGTGAAATAAATGTGCCCCCTCACTTCTCTTCTTGTCCAACAGTTCAGCAACTGATTCCTCCTCAGTTATTCTGGACCTTTCATACTACCCTGAGTGGGGCTGTTGTTCTGACAGATGGATGCTCTAATTAATAGCTCCTCACAATGGTCCAGTTAAGAAGTATTGCTTTCGTTGAACTTTTTTTTAAATGCTTCTAGCTTATGAATATTTTTCTGTCTTAAAAAAGCAAACACCTGTACCAAAAATGTGGCCACATTCTTCAATGGTCTACATCTGCAACTATGTCCTTTATTCCTATTCTATTTGTATCAAAAGATTGGCACATTATCACCTACTCTATTCCTTCGGATAATTTTCTGCCTTAACATTACTGGGGTTGCTGTTAATTTACTCGATTAAGCTAAATCAGTTAGACTAGATTGATTTTAATCTATTTAGTTACAGTGGTGAAAGTTTTCTAATATAGACAAGCCCTACATGAATCTAAGAGCATGATCCTACAAACACTTAATTACCATGAGTAAAACATAAGGACATAAGAATGGTGGGTCAACCAAAGGTCCATCTAGCCCAATATCCTGTCTTCTGACAGTGACCAATGTCAGGTGTCCCAGATGGAATGAACAGAACAGGTAATCACCAGGTGATCCATCCTGATTGCCCATTCCCAGCTTCTGGCAAACGCAGGCTAGGGACACCATCCTTACCCATCCTGGCTAATAGCCATTGATGGACCTATCCTCCATGAACTTATCTAGTTCTTTTTGAATCCTGTTATAGTCTTGGCCTTCACAACATCCTCTGGGAAGGAGTGCCACAGGTTGACTGTGCGTTATGTGAAAAAATACTTCCTTTTGTTTGTTTTAAACTTGCTGTCTATTCATTTCATTTGGTGACTCCTAGTTTGTGTGTTATGAGAAGGAGTAAATAACACTTCCTTATTTACTTTCTCCACACCAGTCATGATTTTATAGACCTCTATCATATCCCCCCTTAGTCATCTCTTTTCCAAGCTGAAAAGTACCAGCCTTATTAATCTCTCCTCATATGGAAGCCTTTCCATCTTCCTAATCATTTTTGTTGCCCTTTTCTGAACCTTTTCCAATTCCAATATTTTCCTTTTTTTGAGATGGGGTGACCGCATCTGCACACAGTATTCAAGATGTGGGCATACCATGGATTTATATAGAGGCAATATAGAGGCAATATGATATTTTCTGTCTTATTATCTATCCCTTTCATAATGATTCCCAACATTCTGCTCACTTTTTTGACTGCCACTGCAAATTGAGTGGATGTTTTCAGAAAACTATCCAAAATGACTCCAAGATCTCTTTCTTGAGTATTAAGTGCTAATTTAGACCCCATCATTTTATATGTATAGCTGGGATTATGTTTTGCAATGTGCATTACTTTGCATTTATCAACATTGAATTTCATCTGCCATTTTGTTGCCCAGTCACTTAGTTTTGTGAGATCCTTTTGTAGCTCTTTGCAGTCTGCTTGGGACTTAACTATCTTGAGCAGTTTTGTATCATCTGCAAATTTTGTCACCTCACTGCTTACCCCTTTTTCCAGATCATTTATGAATATGTTGAATAGGAGTGGTCCCAGTACAGACCCCTGGGGAATACCATTATTTACCTCTCTCCATTCTGAAAACTGACCATTTATTCTTACCCTTTATTTCCTATCTTAACCAGTTAAGATAGGGACCTTCCCTCTTATCCCATGACAGCTTACTTTGCTTCAGAGCCTTTGGTGAGGGACCTTGTCAAAGGCTTTCTGAAAATCTAAATCTAAGTACACTATATCCACTGGATCCCCTTGTCCACAAGCTTGTTGACCCCTCAAAGAATTCTAGAAGATTGGTGAGGCATGATTTCCCTTTACAAAAAACATGTTGACTTTTCCCAAACAAATTATGTTCATCTATGTGTCTGACAATTTTGTTCTTTACTGTAGTTTCAACCAGTTTGCCCGGTACTGAAGTCAGGCCTGTAATTGCCGGGATCATCTCTGGACCCCTTTTTAAAAATTGGCATCACATTAGCTATCCTCCAGTCATTTGGTTCAGAAGCTGATTTAAATGATAGGTTACAAACTACAGTTAGTAGTTCTGCAATTTCATATATTAATTCTTTCATAACTTGTGGATGAATACCATCTGGTTCTGGTGACTTATTACTGTCTAGTTTATCAATTTATTCCAAAACCTCCTCTAATGACACCATTAACTTCAAATGTTAGTAAATTCAGTATTAAGTGTTAGTAGGATTCACTGCTAAGTAAGAGCATTGTTTCAGTCCTCTTTCTCATACTGAATAGTATCTTACTCTGGATATAGTCTTGTTGAAATCAGTGGGACTACTGTGGAGTCATATGCTATTCAGTGTAATGGTAGCAGAATCTGGTACTAAGAAAGCAATGCTAAGGGAGTCAAACCTAGTCTAAATTGGTGTGACAGAGAGAGAAAGAGAGAGAGAGAGAGAGAGAGAGAGAGAGGGTCAGAAGAAAGTATAAGTTATATAAACTTCATACTCCCTCTGACTTAGACTTAGACACATTCACCTCTGAATTTGGCCTATTATGTCCCAAATGACCGAAGGAAAGGAATTCAGCAAAATATACCCCTTTTTAAAAAAGGAAATTATTTAGTAATTCACAAGTAGATGTAAACAAAAATTGAAAAAACTCATTAACAAAACTGAATGGCTACTTTAATAATCCAACCCAAAGGTCCATCTTCCCATACTCCAAAGCCATCTTTGAGAGAAAAATATGTATGATAGCCACTAGATTTTTCAGACCACTGCCCAGTGCAACAGTTCAAAAATCTGGAAATTATTACACATATAAATAAAAAGCCCTTTGGGATGTTAAAAATATTAAAAACAGTGAAGAACCATTTCAACTAAGTCATCTGCTGTCCTATGTTGTGGGATCGGCAACATGTGGCAATAACAAAAGACATAAAAACAAATTCTTAGAAGAAATCTACATTTGGAATTAATTTGTCATACTCTGATTTTTGCATTTTCATAAGTAACAGAACCATGGTTTTCAACAACACATTAAAATATGCTAGTAGTAATAAGATAAATGTGATATTTTATGCTTTTTGAAGATACTATCATTTCCATATGGTGCAATACCTTTCATAGTATTACACAATAACATTGCTTGTCATGGTAACATTTCAGACTTAAATTTATTGTTTTAGATGTGTCTAAATAACATACAATGGTAATATTTTATTAGTAAGGGAGTGATCCTGAAGTTGCAGTGTATGCAGTTTCCATTGCCTTCCATAGGAAGTGTATATAAGAGTTACAGGATCAAATCCTTGGTAAATAGGTGCCAGGTAAAACATTTTTATATTCTTTAACTCTATTGTTGTAAGAAGGATGAAGAAGACCCAAAGAACATCATTTGTAAATATCACTTGATATTCAGGGGGTTGGGCGAAACCCCTCTGAAGCCAGGGAAACAGCCATCCTTTATTCAGGATAGATAATTCTCTCCTATGTCAGCTTGTGGTGTTTTTAGGCATGTGGGAGGCTGGATTTTACTTGGTCAGCTCAAGGCGAAAGAACTTACCATAACTGTGGCTGTCCAGTCTCCCGACATTGTAACTGTGACATACTTTTTTGTATAATACTGTAACCCTTCTGCCAGGTGGAGCCAGCTGCAACCAGGGCCGGGTTTCATATCTAGGGGTTCCTTTTCAACAACACAACACAGAACTGGCTCGAGTCCCCACCCAGTAACCTGGGAAAATTGCACACCAACTTGGGCACCTCTGAGAACCAATACTTCCCCACTTGCAAGCACAGAGTCTGAGTGTAGAAAATAAACTTTAAATGAAAGGAAGTGAAGTCACCTGACATTAATTAAGGATAATGCCACAAGCGGGATTCATAATCATAACACTGAGCAGGACACCCACCCCAGAGTGCATGGGGTGGTGTCTTCTGCCTCATGTTCTTGAGTGCTACAACCAAAAGTTCCTTTTCTGTGCCCCTCTCTGCTCCCTCACCAGACCCCACTCACAGTGGTTGTCCTTGGTCAGTGAGGACCCAGGGTTCAGAGGTGCATCTGTTGAGTTCACCTCCTACCCAGGGAAGAAGGCACCTTGCTTGTGCTTGCTCTGGCTGGCTGTCCCGCCAGCCACTGTTCCTCATCACCTGGCCACCCTGCCAGATGCGGTTCATCTCCGCTGGCCGTCCCACCAGCCCTGGTTCGTCTCCACTGGCTGCCCCATCAGCTGCTCGTTGCCTTGCCAGCTGCTTGTTCTGCTTACTGCCTCGCCAGCCACTCTTTTGCTGGCTGACTGTCATCTCCTTCTGCTGCTACCTGTCTCTCTGCTGTGACCTCTGCACATCAGTCTCTTAGGCCTTGGCTACACTGGCGCTGTACAGCGCTGCAACTTGCTGCGCTCAGAGGGGGTGTGAAAACACCCCCTCTGAGCGCAGCGAGTACAGCGCTGTAAAGTGCCAGTGTAATCAGCACCTGCAGCGCTGCACGCTCGCTCGCAACGCTGCAAGCTACTCCCCTCGGAGAGGTGGAGTACTTACAGCGCTGTGAATTGCCAAGTGTAGCCAAGGCCTTAGTGATTGTCAGTTCTTTGCAGGCTGGGCAGAAACATTGATCCATCTCAAGTGATTTCAGCTCTCATTTGAGCACTGTAACATAACAAAGAGGCTCCTAATGAAGCCTAGTTAGCTCTTTCTTTGAACAGCCGGGAAAAAAGGTTAAACCAGACTAGAGACCCTTAGAGAGAGTACATACCTCCTGGCTGGGACACCTGTCCCCACCCTTTTTACTTTCACAGGGCTCTGGTATTCAAGCCCCTGGCGTAATAGGTCCTTTCAGCTGAGGGTGACTCCCACATTTGGAACAGGTTAAGCACAGTTCTACTCCCCTTTATTCATACAATAATGATAACAACATTGGTAACAGCATTTCACTACCCCTGCATTCAGTACTAAAGTGATTTGTAACCCAACACCAGTCAAAGTCGATTACTTTGAGAAACACCACTCTATCTGCTGGATATCTAAGCAGAGTAAGTGTGTTCATGTAAATACAGTTTGCTCCTGAAGTCTCTCCCCTCCCAGCTAGCCGTCAGGGGAGAATTCATTCAGACCCTGCTTACAATACCAATGGGCAACTGTAAACTCATGCAAAGTATAAGCAAAACACTAACTAGTGTGAACCTAAAAGTTACAGAAGTTTGATTTGAAAACTTATCCAAAGATTATCTGATATTCTTTGGTCTAGAAATCAGGATAGAAATCTCACAAGTACAAGTGTTGCCACAAAATTATCCAGTTTTTTTTTCTTTTTCTTTTTGTATTTCTGCTTTCAGTCCTGAAAAACAGAAGAGTAAAGGCCCAGTTCTCCAAATGCTCACTCATATGTGTGATCCTTATTCATTGTCCTTATATGCTTATTTTCTCCTGTGAATAAGAGTTTTCAAGTTTGGGCCCTAATACTACAAGTATTGTCATGCCCAAGTATTTAAAAATCATGAGTCAGGCCCAAAAAATTGGCTTAAAAATAATGAGATTTTAAAAAACTTTAAATGCGGGTGTTCTTTACATTTGTCTTCTGCTTTCTGAGCTTTTTATGGTGCACTTCAGTTGCATTTTCAAGCTTTTCCCCAAAGTGTGGGACAGCTAGAAACTTTTCTTTAATAAAAGTTGAAATTTTCACCTAATCAAATGCGTCTATGAGCTGGGGCTTTAAGAAAACAATTATCTCAAGACTTGTGATAAAATTGCGAGAGTTGGCAACTGCACAGAAGTATCAACTGAACCTTCTGAAAAGAAAAAAAAAGGTGCAATGTGTGCAGGTGAAGATTAGTTTTTATTTTATTTTTTCAAACTGAGATCCATACAAATAACAGATTGGAGGCCAGATCCAACATCTATTGAGTCAATGGAAAGATACTTCAGTATCCCTCTAGTTTATCCTGTATACTTGTTAACCTTTATGATGTTATTGATATAATCTGGGACCATATAGAACATGGTTGCAACCAAAGTCCTGTAGTGGCACCAAATCTTGTATAAAGGGGGTCAAATGAGGTGTCTAAGACAAGGTTATGGTTTACTGGTTATAATTATGCTGTCTATACGTGTGTATCAATTTTGTAGTTGAAGTTATGAATATTGGCTCTATACTGTCTGTATTTCAAACTTATGCTATGCTTCTGGGAAACTTCCCAGACAAGTTGGTGTTAGCTCTGCCTGGTCTGCGTGATGGCCCATTAAGGACCATCAGCTATACAATTGACCTATTGAGAGAAGGCAAATACGCCTTGCAACTCAGCAAAGTATGCAGGGACTGGCCCATGTGACTCCAGACTCCATTTTGCTGTAATTTTCCACAGTAAGGACAAAGAGATGTTCTTACACCTGGAAAAGAGAATAAAAGGCTGATGCCTCTCCTCCATCTTGTCTTCAATCCTGCTTCATACCTCTGGAAGAACTTTGCTACAAACTGAAGCTCTAAACAAAGGACTGATGACCCATCCCAGCCGGGGATGTATTCCAGAGACTTGATTTTGAACCTGCAGTTTATTCTATCACTGCTACAAGCCTGAACCAAGAACTTTGCCATTACTGTATGTAATTGATTCCATTTAACCAATTCTAACTCTCATCTCTATCTTTTTCCTTTTATGAATAAACCTTTAGATTTTAGATTCTAAAGGATTGGCAACAGCATGATTTGTGGGTAAGATCTGATTTGTATATTGATCTGGGTTTGGGGCTTGGTCCTATGGGATCAGGAGAACCTTTTTTCTTTTATTGGGGTATTGGTTTTCATAACCATTTGTCCCCATAACGAGTGGCACTCGTGGTGATACTGGGAAACTGGAGTGTCTAAGGGAATTGCCTGTGTGACTTATGGTTAGCCTGTGGGGTGAGACCAAAGTCTTCACTGTCTGGCTGGTTTGGTTTGCCTTAGAGGTGGAAAAACCCCAGCCTTGGGCTGTAACTGCCCTGTTTTAAGCGATTTGTTCTGAATTGGCACTCTCAGTTTGGTCCACCAGAACCGCATCGTTACACCCCTTTTGACACAAACAATAAGCTAATATTCAGAGTCTTATGGGTTATTTCTGTTAGAAAGAGAAACTGATGATGGAGTCAGGTATTTTTTGTATTTTTCAGTCTAGTGAAATCAGAAGTGAAGATTCCAGTTCTCTTTCATGTGCTTTGGATCTGGCAATGATTGTTTGTTTGACACTGCATTGTGTCAACTCAGAAGAAGTACTGATGATAGGATTTATTATGGAGAACCTTGGACTTCTAAATCCATAGAATATAGATGAGGTAGAATATTGGAATCTCTAGTTACTTAAATTCTTTCTGAGACCATGCCAGACAAATAGGAAACTGAGAAAGGACAGCATTCATTACTTTATCCAGGTACCCATGTATCCACTTAAAAAGGACCTAAGTGTCATCTGTCAGACAAATGGGTCTATGGATTATTATGATTAATACTTTAGATTATCTAGTGTTAAAGACCTCTGACACTTAGTTGGTTTGTATAGTCTCATGTACAGTAAAAGCTTTTTTATCTGGCATGTTGGAGGAATGGGGGGGTGCTGGTAAGTGAAAAATTCTGGTTAACTAAGAGGGAGGGAGTTTGGGTGTGGGAGGGACATGGGGAGGGGGCACAGAGGGGGTACAGGGTGTGGGCTCTGGGAGTTTGGGTACAAGTGGGTCTTGGGGCAGGGGGTTGAGACGCAGGAGGGGTTTTGGGGTGCTGGATCCAGGTGGCGCTCACCTCGGGCAGCTCCCCACAAGCAGTGACCTGTCCCTGCTGCTCCTAGGCGGAGGCATGGCTAGGTGGCTCTGTGCGCTGCCCCCACCCTGCCCCAAGCACTGGCTCCGCAGCTCTCATTGGCTGGGAACCACGGCCAATGGGAGCTCTGGGAGCGGTGCCTGTGGGTGGAGGCAGTGCGCAGAGCCACCTAACCACCCCTCCGCCTAGGAGCAGCAGGAACATGTCGCCGCTTCCAGGGAGCCACGTGAAGCCAGTAGGGAGCCTGCTGGCCCCGTGCCAACCAGACTATAAATTGGACTTTCTATGAAGATTAGAAATGCCGAGTTATAGAGCTTACCAGTTGGTACAGGACCTGATAACACAGCTTTTACTGTATATGAATGTGTTTGCTTTATTATAAATATTATTTCTACTTATTTTCATATATATCTGCTATGGATTTGAAGGTTAGCATAAAATAATATATAATCAAATTATAGCTTTACATTCCCCCTAGTTTTGTGATTATAGTTACAATAGATTGTAATGGGGTTATATTACTAATAATAAATAATAGTGATAACAGTAATACTCAAAGTCCCCAATTAGAATCAGAGCCCCACTGTGCAGAGAGCTATACAAACATAAAATAAAAGGGAAAACAACAGAAAATGTATGACAAGCGGGAGAGTTTGAGAGACACGTAATCTAACAAGGATCCACCTTCAACAACATGCTACATTTTTATAATCTGACAAAAGGCGAATGGGATTGACCATTTTTTGTCCCAGGAAATTTATATGCAAACTGGCAACCTAGTTGGCAGTTCACCGCAGGGAACAAACACTGAGTGGATATGGAAAGTAAAATACTCTCTCACTTCCTCACACAACGCACAGTCAACCTGTGGAATTCGTTGCCAGGGGATGTTGTGAAGGCAAAAACTATAACTGGGTTAAAAAATGAATTAGATAAATTCATGGAGGATAGGTCCATCACAGGCTATTATCCAAGATGGTCAAGAATGCCACCCCATGCTCTGGGTGTCCCTAGCCTCTAACTGCCAGAAGCTGGGAATGGATGACGGGATAATTATCTTGTTGTGTTCATTCCCTCTGAACCTCTTGGCATTGGCCAGGTGCGGAGGGCAGGATATTGTGCTAGAACATGGGTCGGCAACCTTTCAGAAGTGGTGTGCCGAGTCTTCATTTATTCACTCCGATTTAAGGTTTCGCGTGCCCGTAACACATTTTAACATTTTTAGAAGGTCTCTTTCTGTAAGTCTATAATATATAACTAAACTAGTGTTGTATGTAAAGTAAATAAGGTTTTTAAAATGCTTAAGAAGCTTCCTTTAAAATTAAATTAAAATGCAGAACTCCCAGAGCGGTGGCCAGGACCCGGGCAGTGTGAGTGCCGCTGAAAGTCAGCTCGCGTGCCGCATTCGGCACGCGTGCCATAGGTTGCCTACCTCTGCGCTAGATGGACCATTGGTCTGACCCTGTATGGCCATTATGCTCTTAGGCCTACTGATCTCTCCAAATCAGATTTGAAGCAGACTAGTGGAGCAGAGCTGTTGCTTTACCTATACTTACCTAATGCCGTATTCTTTACTCAGGGGTGCTGGAACCATTTGTACAGTGGGGGTGATGAGAGCCATTGAACCAAACTGTAAGCCCTGCATATAATGGAAACAACTTCAAACCAGGAGGTGCGGTAGCACCCCCCGCACCTCTGGTTCTAGCACCTATGCCTTTACTTATTCTATAGAGGGGGATTCCAACCTCCATAATTGTCCTCCATAATCACTAAAATTCAAGTTTCTGTGGCCCTTCCCTTACCTCAAGGGGCGGACCCATTCATTGCTCTGGTGAGCTCTTCCCACAGCTCCAAGATTAAAATAGGCCTCCAAAAATAACCTATATCTGTATTCAGCCCTTTATTTTATCAGCTTCAAAAAAATGTGTGAATAGTTAATTTATTTTAAGTGAAGCCTAGTTAACTCTTTTTAAAGGAGAGGTCCTCTTTCGATTACAAGGGGAAATCTAGCTCCTGGCACTGAGGCCAGGGAGGATTTCCTACTAGCTGCACATTAAGGAGGCAAGATTCCAGGGGGAACACAGTGTGCGTAGTCCTCACATACAGCACAAAGCTCAGTCCTTGGGGACCTTTGTATGCCAATACAGGAGGGAACAGGGTGATAGGATAACTGCTTCCTGAATCTTCCTATCCTCCCCCTCCCAGAGACGGCCCATATTGGAGCTACAGAGTCATGCTGTGTCTACAGCCTCAGGACTTCAGTAGTAATGGCTCTGAAATGACTCCCAGAGTGCCCTGAGCAGGAGAACGGTACACGTTTCTGGACTCAGCTGTGTGCCGATCCCCAGAATTTGAGCCTAATTGAATTTCCCACACGATTATGTAGAGGGCATTTCAGGCTGTTTCACTCATTTGTAATAAAATCCATCTTTTGTAATGTGCCTGAAGAATAACTGTAAATTGAGAGTAAGAAAAAACAGAGGGATTAAATGCTTGGGTAACACAGAAATATGATATGAAACTGAAAACAGAGAGAGAAAACATTTTATAAAAGCAGCCAGAAGCCTTCACTTATTCAGTCCCAGACAACGTTGACCTAGGGCTGAAACACTTTATGGGATAGGAAGTTTGATGTTACATTTGAAAAATCTAATGCTTTTAGGTATTTTGTTTAATCTAAGCATGTCAAAACCGATCCCTTTTCAGCTATGCAAAAATCCAGTAAACTAGAGGAGTTAATATAATACTAATAAAATAGTTGCACGGCTAGCGACAGAAGCAAAACAGCACTTTGAGCAGGGATGTGTTGCTCAGGGAAATTTGCTTCCCCTTTCACAAGCCTCACCTGGTGTGCGAAGTGTTATTAGGGTGGGGCTTTCTAAATATTAATAATAAATAATAATAACAATGCGGACATTGTGAGTTTCCTGTCTTTGTGTGGCTACATGCTCCATTCACTGCCGAACGCTGCCCAGGCTATGTATTCCTGCCCAAGGCAGAGGGATCATTAGAGAAGCCTGTAATTAAGAACTTTTGCCAAATCCTTTACATTTCGGCACGTAAAGAGCACGAGGATCTGCAGCGAGTTACCACCTAGCAGGACGGGAACCCCAGACTCGCCAGAAGCAGGCAGCCCGCACGTTTCGCACATCGCCACAGAGGCGGCGAGCAGACAATGACTGGAGGGGACGGGACGGGGCGGGGCGGAAACCCAGCAGGGCTGTAGGTAGGCAGCGGCCCGGAGCGCATATGCGCGGGGCAGGGAGCGGCGGGACGGGAGAGTGCAGGACGTGCAGCCGCCAGCGGGACCCACCTCCGCTCCCCCTTGCAGCGCTCGCAAACCTATTGAGACCCGGGAAGCCGAACAAAGAGCGCGGCATTTGCCTTTTGTCCTTTAGGAGGCAGCTGGAAGCAGCATGATTCACCCGGGTCAGCCGGGGGTGAGGCTGCCCTCTTCCCCGTGGCCACCTCCTCCTCCCCTCTTGCTCCCGGCTGTCTCCCGGCCCGCCCCGGCCCCGCGCAGCGCTGCAGAGCAGCACGTCCCCGCGCTTCCGTCCAGGGCCGGCTCCCAGCCGCTGGTGGAGGAAGAATGTGTCACCAGGCGGCCTCTGACGCCAGCCTGTGTCCTGCAGCAGCCGCCGCTGACGCAGAGCCCGACACACAACATCCACCTGGCCCCAGCCACCGCCTCCCTCGCTGCCGGGCTGGTGCCTGGCCCTCAGCACATAATCCGAGGGCGGGGGGAGTAGCAGCGCGGAGGGGATCGCTCCCCCTGATCCTGCAGGACTCCCTCCCCTCACCCCCAGGGAGAGTCACTGGCCCCATTGGTGATGCGAGTGCGGAGCAAAGGGTGGGCAGTTGCACCAGGGCCCTAAAATCAGCCCCCCATCCAAAAAACGCCTGTAACCTCCATGTGTAAATAAAGGGAAATGGGAGAGCGCACATGCCCCAGATTTATCTGGCTGGGCCCATAACCTATACAACTAACTAACAAAAACCCGGTACACCAGCCAGCTGCCCCCAAATAATCATAAGGGATCATTAATGACCCAAGCTACTCCCAACTAGTTAGCAGTAAATTGTGAAGGGAAATGGGCTAGATTCTGCACTGTGTTAATCTCGTTTAAATCTGGAGTGATTTGGGGTTACTCAGATTTTATACCGGTGTTAGGGTGCCCAGATTGCAAGTGTGAAAAATCAAAACACTTTTTTGGGGGTGGATGGGAGGGGTATAGTTGCATATATGACAAAGCCCTAAATCGGGATGGTGCTGGTAATAGCGGGATGCCCGATCACTCTAACTCATATAAAGGAAAGCAGAATATGACCCCGGCTACCTCCCCTGAACTCTCCTCGCATAATTAAGCATTAATGACTCTGTGACATAAAATCCTTGCCACAATCACCCCCAAATTATAATTGATAATGAAGCTGTGTATAAGTCCCTAACCATCCTCAAATAATTAATATGTATTGATTAATGACACTGCAAGTCCTCAAACTTCCCCCTGACTGACTAGTGACACCGTGTAACGTTTACAACTATTCCAATGCCAAATTAAGTACTGCATCTTCACAGTTCTACGAAGACAATTACTTTATTCTCAAAATTGCTCTTGCTACAGAGGACCTACATATTCTGGGCCAGAACCTCAACTGGTGTAAATCAGTGTAGATCCAATGGACTTCAATGGAACTACTCCAATTTACACCAGTCTCATGGAGACTTTATTTTTGTTCTTTCTTTTTTTTTTTTTTAAATTTAAAAATCAAATTATTTTATTTATTCTGAAAGGGTATAATTATCCCCTCACTTACAGCAGTGAAGACAAATGGATGTAAATGGATTTACTCTTGTTTACACTGGCCTAAGTTAATGGAGAATGAGACCTTGCTCTTTGTGTATGGAAACATAACTGTGAATGATCGTCACTTGGATCACTGTGTATTTTGCAGGGATGGTATATGTAGACCTTAAAGCTTGACACACATTTTTTTGTTTATAATTTACTGTGGGCAGTAAATTGTTTTTTGTACAGTGATAAGAAACGGCAATTGAGCAGGGGCTGCAGAAGCTGCTCCAGAGCCATGTACTGAATATGAAGTTAATTTTGTTCTCCAAGGTACTGCTGAACTTAATTGGAAATAGCACAAATTTGACCCATCTCCAAGGGTGATGGAACTAGAGGTGTTAGGATGAAATTGTTTCCATTAGATGCAGGGTTTACAATTTTGTTCAATGGCTTTCAGCACCCCAACTATAAAAATTGTTGCAATGCCACTGCCCATCTCAGGAGCTACACTGTCACCTTTTCTGTACATCCCAGTACTTAAATGGTCCCACAGTAAAATGCATGATATTCAGCTTATCTTACAGAGAAGGGTGAAGGACTGAATTAATCATGCCACTATTTGTGGAATCTGTTCCAGAGTGTCAAGATATTTAAAATCTGACGCTCACAGCACTAAGTCATTCCCTCCAGGGATGACAATAATAAAAATAACAAATAGTGAATAAAAAATTAAACTACACTGACTGTCTGAAGTGGCTTTTTGACACTTGTTTGGGGCAGCAACTTGGCTTTAGGAGAGTGAGGTTAGTGCAGCACCTCCCGGAAGAAGAGGGGGATAGCATTACAGTTTAATTTCCTAATGACCTTTGAAGCAGCATTCTGAACAGATATGAGCAGAGCAAGCTTGCATGTGTCAAGGCCAGGGAAGAGGATGTTGCAAAATTGAGATGAGAGCCTGGATGAGAGGTTTTTAACTGTGTGGGTGGATGTTGTATCAATACAAGAAGTAACCATATACTTTAGGCCAGAACCTCAGCTGGTGTAAATCAGCATAACTCCATGGAACTAAAAAACAACAACAACAAAAGAATAGTGCCTAGTAGTGTCTCCATGAGAGAGCATGGTGTGTGTCTCCTATGCAACATGCTGCACTAATTCTGCCTCACGAAATGGCAGCTGCCCCTCCAGATAGGCAGATTCCTTGGAAATTTAAAGGTGAAACCCAAAGAGAAAACAAAGTCTTAACACTTACCTAGTTTGTAAATTTGAGTTAGAGTAGTCATGTGGGAACTCTGTGTTGAAACTGGCTGAAGGTACCTGATAGGAAGGGCAACTGGCAAATTGCTTTTACTTCAATTCCTTATATCGTCTACAGGTCAAACAACAGCATAATCATTTCATATCCTTAAGTAATAATTGTCATCAGCTTTAATTTCAGTGGCTTTTCCCCTTCCTAAACTTTTATCCTGTAACTGCTGGTCAGTGCAGTTCTTCATTATCTGCCCTTTTATTTCTGCCAGTTCCCAATGACTTCTTGACAAAACCTCACTTTCCTCTTTCTCTGTAATTTTCTTTGAAAACCTTCTGGCCTAGGCTTTAAAGATGGATTCTTTAGTCCATGCTATACCTGCTTTTTTTGATATCTCTAATCTAAGTGAATTGAATCTATTATATAATGGATTGTTTGTTAAGCCCCAGTATAGCATTCTTATGGAAACTAAAGTCCCACCACCTATAAGCAACCAAACTTGTCTGTCAGACTGAACCAAACAAAGGACCCTTTGGAAATCTTAGACTTAAACACGTGCAGTAAGTTCAGCTGCTGCCTCCTGCCACTCTTCAGCGACATTTCATTGAGGTGACAGAGTGCTTCCTTTAGAGCTAATGTGGGATGATGACATCATCTCTCTATACATTCACATGTTGTGCATCCCTAGGGAGAATAGATCCCATTAATGTTTAGGAACAGACATGTTCCAAGGAGAGTTTAATCAAGCAGTAAAACCTTAGTGTGACTTTAACAATATTACTGTAATTTGTTTTCACTTTTAATATGCTTTACTTCATTCCGTATGCCCTAGTTGTGCAAGGGAGAAGAAATCTGCATAATCATTATAGACTTTGTTAGTGGACAGGCTGGTGAAGTGGCCTTATATAACATAATGATATGGCACAGTAAGTATACTCTAAACAGTTAAAAGCATACTCCCTAATAGGCATGTGTATGTGTATAAAGTAGATATACAGGCCAACATTTTCAAACCTGAGTGCTTTAATTTAAGCACCTAAATAAGTGGTCTGATTTTCAGAGGTGTTGCGACCTCACAGTTCCTACTGCTCAGCAGCTATGAAAACCAGGCAACTTAAATATAGGTGCCTAAATATGAAGTTAGGAACCAGATTTTTAAAGTTATCTAGGCCCCTAAAGATGCATATAGGTACCTAGTGGAATTTTCAAAAGCATATAAGCAAGTTAGGTGCCTAATTCCCATTGCTTTCAAAGGGAGTTAGGCACTTGGCTTTTGAAAATACCATGGGGAGTCTATCTGCATCTTAGGCTTCTTCATACCTTTGAAAATCTGACTCTAAGTACCTAACATGTAAATTTGAACATTTTAGCCCTACTGCAGATCTTTGTCATTTTCAGCCCTATTGGCTGAAATAATTTGGATGAGGTGGCAGTAAAATGAACAGTCTCAATTGATGGCTTTTTTCCTACTGAAGTCTTTGGAAAGCTAAACAGGCAAACAATGGGAGGTCAGCCTTTTTCCAGTGATTTATATGTTAAAATTGTAGGGCGTTGAGAAGCCATGCAAAGGTCTTGAAGCTGCAGAATGAAGTAAATAGCATGGCTTAATATATTTAGCAAATGATAATATAAACTATGGATAAACATACGGAGGGGGTTGAAAAATGCGTTCCTTGGCTGAAATTAGTGGTGATTTAGACCAAATTGAGAAGACGGGGGTGGCAATTTCCTTATAACAAACAAATCATTATCTCTTCTAAGACAGCACAATATCTATAACACTTTTGGACTGGTAAAGTCTCATAGCAGTCTTGAAAAAGTAAACTTCATCAATATGCCCCCTCACCCCCACCCCCAGGAATCATATGAAGGCTGACAGAAAGGTGGCACCCCTTCTGGCTTCTCAGAACCCACCCACATGTCTATACTACCTGGCACTCTTACTTCCCCTGACCTGACCAGGCCTCCCATGCATGTCACCCACCTGACACCCTCCACTGCACTCAGAACTCTCCTTCCCACCCAGCCAGTCCATTCCCTCAGGCAACATTCCTCTCAACCGGGGCCCTCAAACTGTACACACCCTTACTGTCTTTGTGGAAGAGGCTCCTCCTCCTTCTCTTTGGTGGGCTGCCAAGTGCTCCCCTTCTCCATTAGACCTACAGGGCAGATGGCTGCCCGGTAACAACCATCCCCTTCCTATCTACAATCTCTAACGGGTATGAACCTCTCCCCTTTTCATCCCTTGTGCAGCAGAGTGTACACTCTGTGTTGTGGTAACATATAGGTTCCAAAAGCCCTTGCAACTCTATATCCAAACCTTGGGCGTGGAAGGTCTGAATGGCTTAAAGGTTTTGATAATAGGATATGGAAACTTTCATCACTGGATTGTTTTTAGCCTAGCTCATGTCAGAAGTTGTTACTGAAAGTAGATAATTTCATGATTTGTGTGAAAGGAGGTGGTGGTCTTAGTCCACTTTCTAGCAGACACATGGCCATGTCACAGACAACATTTCCACAGCTGGCACTAACTGGTATCTTGTATCACAGATAACAATAATTGAATGGTCATGGAACTTGAACTGCTCTTTGGACACTAATGAGACTTCATCCAGGAGAGGGTTGAGGCACAACTGTTGTGTGATTGAGGGTTGTTTATGCTGATATCCATGTTGTGCATACTCTATGAATAAATATAAGACTTCAGCCTTTAGTACTATCACTCTGGCATCCTTCGTGAGCATCAGATCCTCGACAGATTCAGTAGAAAGTAGAAATGTATGTATGTACAACATATTTCAATAGAAAAAGGCATATCTTTGGCTGACCCTGGCCCCAGTAAGCTCACACAGATTGCTCAGTCTGCATCACTCCTCCTGAATCATAAACAGAGAAGAGTAGATACATATGACATTTGTTGGCTTTATTGTACTAAAAAGACAATTTGCTATTGTTCTCTCTGAGAAGATACTAGTGATGGGCAAAGCTCCAGAGTTTTAAAGGTTTGATTTGGGTAAGGTTACATCTTTCTCTACCTATTACTGGCCTAACTTAGGGCCCCAAACCCCTCCAAAGTTTCACTCTTGACCATGAAAAGGCATTCTTATTCCAGCAAATGTGTTCATATGGGGAGTTATACCAGTATAATTGTAGTGGTAGGGATATGCCAGTGAATTTCCCTGTGTAGATAAGCCCAAAGAAGTCAGTAGCCCTAAGCAGGAGAGGAGATAGTGAAATTGTGAATTAATTTTTAACTTGCAGCTTTTCTGTGCCTTTATAAGAAGCAGCCTTCAAAGGGAACATGTGTACTGGTAAAGCACAACACAACACACAGGGAAGCAGACGACCATCATGGTGTGCATGCTCAAAAAAAGTTCCTCCTCTTCCATTTTGAAGGTATGGTCTATGCTCAACACGTGCTGCTTGCACTCGCCAAGGAAGGAAAGAAATGGGAGGAGTCATGGCTCTGCTTTTCCCCCTTGAGGTTGTCTAGTGATGCTTATACTTCTCTGGCCCTTGCATTTAGAGAGCACAAGGAATGTGATTGTTACTGCTGTGGCACAGGGATGCAAGGATGTTACTGCTGTGGCACAGGGATGCAAGGCCCTAAACTTCTTTCATTCACTCACTGCCTTGCACAAGTATGGAAGGTCAGCTGACATGTGACCCTTGGTGATTAATTCAAATGCAGGAAAATGGCAAAATGACTAAATCAGTGTTACCACCTTTTGCAGTTGGGGGAGGGGCATGGGTAGAGCTTTGGCCCTGTCCCATCAAAGTGCCAGCTAGCAGAGCTGAACTGGGATAAAGGGTGTAGCAAGTTATGTCTTTTTTCAGGACTGCAGTAAATAACTAATTCCTCGGTGCGGGGCAGGAGTTGTGATGCAAGGTATGTCTATAATGCAATTAAAAAACCACAGCTGGCCCGTGGCAGCCGATTTGGGCTCGTGAGGCTTGGGCTAAGGGGCTGTTTAATTGCGGTGAAGACGTTCGGGCTTGAGCCCAGGCTCTAGGACCCTACAAGGTGGGAGGGTCCCAGATAGGGTGACCAGATAGCAAGTGTGAAAAATCAGGACACTTCTTTTGGTGTGGGGTGTGTGTGGATATAGTTGCCTATATAAGACAAAGCCCCTAATGTCAGGATGGTCCTGATAATATCAGGACGTCTGGTCACCCTAGACCCAGACCTCAGGCTGCAGTTTGAGCCCCTATGCTTACATCACAATGAAACAGCTCCTTAGCCCAAGTCAGCTGGCATGGGCCAGCCATGGGTGTTTAACTGCAGAGTAGACATACCCTCTGATTCCTTCCTTGGCCTCATCCTGGGACTGAGTAGCTATGTACAACCCCTTACTCAGGACTGAACCTTAAGGCTCAGTGTTTTAAAATTGTCTCAAGGGAGTGCAAGGTGGTGGTGGGGGAGTGCTTCTATTTCATGTCGAATTTTGTCTTTTTGACTAACACTCTCTTCCCAACCATTATTTCAATGGTCCTTTGTAGCAGATTTTGCAGATGAGCAGGTTGCTTCTTCCTTCAAACCTACATGTTCAGCATCAGCAGCAGGCTCAGGGCCCTGTCCTGCTCCCATTGAAATCAATGGCAATCCCCCGATTATCTTCAAAGGGAGCAGAAAAGCGTCCTCCCATGGAAGCAGATAGGGGTTTCATTCTCAGTTTGGGTTTCCTGTTCATACTGAGAAGCATTAATATTCAACAGTGGCTTCTTTTTACAATGGGAAGAATCACATATATGGACGCTGACAAATGAGATGATGACAGTAACAGGATTAGCAAACATCCCTTTGACCAGCTACTGTGCTCTTCCTTTTGTTTGGATGAGAGGTAGAGTAGCCTGCCTCATTTTCACTGTATTAATTTTAGTTATAGAAATAAACCAAAAAAGGCCACACTTGATTGGCTTTATACATTTTCAAAACAAATAGGAGGTGAAGATCGTGCATATCTGATAAGTAAGGAAACCCTAGGAGCCAGTTTCTGATCATTATTTTGTCTATATGAATTTGGAGTAACCCCACTGACTTCAATGATATTACTCCAGAATCATATTGGTGTAACAGAGATCAGAATTTGGCCTCCTAGCACAGCACCTAACCTTTCTGAAATCACATGTTAGCTCTATGGCTTGAGTCTAACCCTTCAGTCCAAGACAGGGAGGCAAAGGTGACTTTAAGCCACATTTGCAGCCCCCAGAATCTGGGGCTAGTTGTGAGCTGGTTTGGTTTCTAGCAGATGTTAGAGCAGCTGGTAGTCCATGGCATCAAAGTGTTAGCCTGAAACAGATTTTAAGGTGTTTACCTTCTGAGGCCACTCAGAAGATGGGCTAACCTGCAGGTCCTTCCCCCTCCTGTATCTATCACTAGGGTAGTTAAGAATGAAACAAACAGGGTAAGGTGCAAGAACAACATGATTTATTAGACCAGCGTGGTCTGAGAAGCAGAACCCTTGTTACAAAGCTAAATAACATAAGCACAAGTAATAACAAATGGCTTGGTTGTTAACAGCAGATGAAAATGGACTTGAAGTCCAGAACCCACAAACCTGATACACTGGGATAGCCAAAAGACAATAAAAGGAAACTACCGTACCATCTCTCTCTTTGTCCTAGGCACGAACCCTGACTGTCCAAGGGATGGACCCCAACTGTCCCATGCAACGAACCCTGACTCCGCAATGAATCCAGGACAGAACCAACGAAAACTGGAAACGCTGGACCACAGGAACAGTGGAACAGGATGCGACGATCACCAGGTAAGTGGTTTGTCTCCTTTCTTCTGTCTTCCGTCCCCTATGCGTCATCCTGAGTGGTAGTGTGCGGACTCATAGGTGCAAAAAGGAGAACGGGTGCATGCAGTGTGTATGACGCCGATGGAACCTGACACCTATAATCCTGGCCTAGCTGGACTCCTTCCACAGGCTGGTAACGTGGGAGACACTGGCTGCCTTTAGGATGGACAGCCCCGAGGCTATCATCTATATAGTCTGCTGTTGCTAGGCAGACTACACAGTCCTATGTTTTAACCACTCCCTGCTTTTCCTGCTCTAATTTGAAAGCGGCAAAAGGAGGGGTGAGAAGCTCTCCATGAAGGAGGGTGTCCAGAATGGAGTCCTACTTGTTGTTACAGAACAAGATGGAGATTAGAGGAGAAACATACCAAAACAATATTTTACCTCAACAACGGGGCCATTCTGACCTCCCAGAATAGCCTGGGCACAGAGGTGTTGTGGTCATGTCCCCTTTGTGTCTGATCATGCATAAGGTTGCCAACTCTCCAGGATTGCCCTGGAGTCTCCAGGAATTAAAGCTCAATCTTTAATTAAAATTTATGTCATATGATGAAACCTCCAGGAATATGTCCAACCATAATTGGCAACCGTAATCATGCCTATGATGTTAGGGGTTGAGAATGGGTGTGGTGATGGTGGTGCAGAGCCGCTACATCAACTCTATACCACCTTGCAATTCCACCTTTGCAAGGAGAACTCCCAAGTAATAATCAGTTTAAGCTGAATTTCCATCTGCTTTGTATCACCAGAGTGGCAACAAGCAACTAAAGGGCCCATGAAATCAAATTAGAGAGGTGGAAAACACCTGTTAAATCATCTATTCTATCTGTGCCAGAATTAAACGCTGAATTAAATCAGTGTTTCCCAAATGCGGCCACAGCCTCCTGGGCTGTGATGGAGGGGGGGGAAGCAGCGGCTCCTCCCTGGTGCTCCTGGATGCCTTGGTGTTGGTTGCTGGGGCTTCCAGCAAGGATTGGGCCCTGACCCCCCTCTGGAGAAACCTGAGACACAATGCTGGAGGCAACTCCAGGGGCAGTTGGTGAGTTCCCCACCTTCCCAGGGATGGTGGGGCTCAGGCTTTGGGCTTCAGCCTGGGGGTGGTGTGGAGGTACGCTCTGGCCACGAGGCTTTGGGCTCCAGCACTGTGGCTTTGGGTTCCATCCCCTAATTGCTGGGCTTCAGGCTCCAGCCCCCTGCTGTCTCTCCCAGCCAACTCCCCCATTGCCCTTGGCCCCTGCTGCTGCCTCCCGCAACCCCCACATCCAGGGCTTAATTTGTCCCCAGACTTGCTGGGGCTGAGTACATCTGCTGTGAAAAATGATACTTATATGTTTGTTAATATCACTTTTCACAGCAGATTTACTAGCTAGCAATAAATAAATTACAGTGACTTGGATGTGTATGTGTGCATATTTATTTATTTTTCCTAAGCTAATTAAGTATTTTAGGAAAAAATGTGAGAGTGGCCACCAGCTGCACTCCGCGGCCACCAAATAACGTGTCCTGAGAACCCCTGGATTAAATGCAATTTTACCTTTATGTTTTTATCTTTGAATGATGACAGCATTAAAATAGTGGTTCATGTCCCTACTGTCTCCCTATTCAGGGAACAAAGAGTAAACAGGGTTTACTTGATCAGACTACCCAGACTTTGCTTACAGAGGACATACTTGTGAAGCCCCTGGACACCAGGCTTTATGACAGTTCACCTCTCTGTCACCACGGCCAATGCCTTATTTACCATTCAGACCATTATTGTTTCAGGAAATGATTTCCCCCCTTCCAGTTACAGCCAGAATAGTATGGATCTTTTTGGGGAGCTCCGCTGACATCTATACCAATGTTCCCTACTGTCAGCTACTGGCCCTGTAAACAACCGCTCAGACCAGATGAAATTTCCCCCCATGCAAGGAGCCAGCGTGAGGCCTATTAAATCTTATTTTGAAGTGATTCCAGTGTGCATAGGCCTTCTGCTGGCTCCCTCAATGTGCCAAGTCATGATTTTATCAAGAATCTCACCATGTTTTTCTATATCCACAGCTCCTAGAATCTTTTTATTGCATGAGAATCCCAGCTTTCGTTAACAGGCTTTTCTCTGCAACTCCGAGGGGCAAAAACTTTTTAGAAACTGAAACGATAAAGACTCACAATCAGCAGGCAAGTTTAAAAAAATGCCCTAATTTATTATTTTTTATAATTTCATGTTTTTTATGCCATTCTCATGATGTTTTGGGGCCTGATTCATGACCTTAAAAGTTTGAAACTGGTACCACTGCCCTCTGCACTGGGGTGAATTTTACTCAATGCGATTTCCTTCTGATTTTATTTCCCCTGAAGAGACCTGGAGCTCATTGCAGTCAGCAGATTGCCACCTTATGCTATACCACCTCCTCTTTCTTCCCCTGTTCATTCCCCATGTCAAGAGTGTAATCAACAATATTTACCTAGGAAGATTTTAAGTGAAAAGTTTTAGCCAGTGTATTATTTCAAAAGGTAATTAAGAATGAAGAGGACCTTTACTTCTCTGATACAATGGCAAACTTTATTATGCTGCAATACAGGACTAAATGTACCTTTTACTGTACACGAATACAAAGCCTGTCACTCATTTTGCACCAACATTTACTACTGCTGTTATTCCACTGTTCATTTCTGAAAATCAGGATCACGTGTTGAAACATAAAAGCTTACTCCTAGGGGAATTCTGTGCCATTGCGCATGCACAGAATTTATGTCCCCCACAGATTTCTTTTCTTCTCCGCAGAAAAATGTCTTTCTGATGAGGAAATCAAGAGTGGTCATCCGACCCTCCTCTGCAGTATGTTTCAGGTGCCTTGGGCAGCTGGCAGAGAGGTAAATCATTATGGGGCAGGGGGCGGGACTGGGGAAGACCTGGCTGGGGCTCCTACCCTGTGCTGGGCTCAGCCGCTAGTCCCGGCTGGGCTGGGGAAGACGGGACTTCCTCTTTCCCTGCATGTCATCCAGGGCCAGGTGAGACCCCAGCTGCAGAACGCTTTGCAAACTCCTCCCCCACTTCTTGCACCCATTGCTTCTCACCCCCCCCCCCCCCCGAGCAGGAGGAAGGATCCATGTACAGTGAGCTGCTCCCCCATCCGCTCAACCCCCATGCATCCAGACCCCCTCATACTCAGATCCTCCCGCCAAGCCTCACCATCCCGTACTCGGAACCTCCTCCCAATGAGTCCCACTTTCCCTAGACCACCCTGACAAGCCACCCAGATCCCCACCCCACCAAGCCCCAACCAACTGCACCTGGATCCCCACCCAACTGAGCCCTATTCCCCCAGCATCTGGACCCTGCATTGAGCCCCACAAACCTAGAGTTTCCTGCCAAGCTTTATCCCACACACCCAAACCCTGTCCTGCTGAGCCCCAACCACTTTCATCTGGACTCCCCTGCAGAGTACCATTAACATTGCATCCAGACCCTCCCCAACAAGCCCCTGTGCAATCAGATCCCCCACTGAGCCACCTCCACTCAGATTGGCCCACACAGAACCCTCTTACACCCGACACAAAGCCCCTCCACACTTGCATCCTGCCTTGCTGAGCCTGCTTGCCCACATCTGGTGCACCTGGCATGGAGGGGCAGGGCCCTGGGGTGTTTCTGGGACAGGCCTGATCCTTGTGCTGTGTCAGGGTTGAGTGCAGCCTCACCGCTGAGTCCGTGTCCCGGATGTGTAGGGGAGCTGCACAGTGATCTCCCACCTCTGTGCAGCCAGTGGACTGTGCTCCCCACTGCTTCCACATTTATTTGAAAAATAAAATTTGCAGAATTTTGCAAAAATTTAAAATATTGTGAGCAGAATTTTAATTTTTTGGCACAGAATTTTTAATTTTTTGGCACAGAATGCCCTCAGGACTAAAAGCTTTATTTGTATTAAAAGTGTTCATCTGATGTCACACGCTGCTATTTCATGTCGTGCTTCCTTCTTCGCGGACATTACTCATACATCTTAAAGGCCAAGGTCACACACGGAGGATCTCGCGGGCTAAGAATAATTAGTAAATCCAAATTTCACTTCCACTCCCCATTCTAATGAAAATGAGCTCTGGCTTATGCTCCGGAGTTATGTAGGACCAGGAGAGCTCATAGGATCTTTTGTGCCTGATCACGGCATTACTCAGTGGAGTTGCAGCAGAGTAACACTGGAATAATGTGGTTCTGAATCAGGCCTCTTTTGTGTGTACAGTGATTTAAAATGCTGCGGTTATTCTATGCAGTGTTGTAGCTATGTTGGTCCCAGGATATTAATGAGACAAAGTGAGGTAATATTTTTATTGAACCAGCTTTTTTCCAGACCTGAAGAAGAGATCTGTGTAAGCTCAAAAGCTTGTCCATCTCACCAACAGATGTTGGTCCAATATTTTTTTATTATCTCACCCACCTTGTCCCAGCAATTATAATGGAATGCTAAACTGTATTATACTGTTCAGCCACTAAGTGGCACTGTGTGTAAAATACCTTATTTAAAGCTAAGTTTAGTCATACCGGGCAGACCACTAAAGGATTTTATGATGAACACATTTGGTGTGTATAAGCAAGCCCTGTAGCCAGTCCATATCTGATACAGAAGTACATGCCATGGTGTCAGGAGTAAACTAAGAACAGAAACAGAAGGAACAAAGCCTGCAAGATCTCATCAAAATGACACTCTTAAATGCTCCAGAGAACTTCAGCTTTGACAAACTTTCAGCATGGACAGATTGGAAACAAGATTTCACATTGCACTGTGCTCTAAAAAGAAAGTGGAGATATACAGGGTATCTTCTTTAATCTATGCTATGGACAAGCAGGCAGAGCATATCTTTAAATCTTTTGACTTTACCAAAGACAGTCACAAAGAGGAATATGAAAGGGTTCTGGCTATGTTTGATGCATACTTTATACCTCAGAGAAATGTGGTTTATGAAAGAGTATGTTTCCACCAGAGAATTCAAGAACCAGGGGAAAATGTTGAATGTTTTTTAAGAGCTCTGCATAACTGGCTGAAAACTGTGATTTGGGGAATGCAAAACATGAAAATATCAGAGACAGGCTGCTCACTGGGTTAACAGATAAAAACCTTTCACATCAGCTACAACTGAAGAGAGATTTAACCCCAGCAACAGCTACATAGAGAGCAAAGTAGTCTGAGCTGGTAAAACAGCAAAATCTAGAGCAATTTGACAAACCTAAAAAACTTGAAACTGGCTTAGAAATTGTAGACAAACACATGAGTGTTAAAAGTCATTATAATAAAACCCCTGAGACAAGGAGAGAGAACTTCCCGACTACAAGGGACAAATTCCAGGCTACATGCACAAGGTGCGGAAAAAAGTCATATCCCAAGAGATGATGCAAATCCAACCAGAGGCACATACTGTAATAAATGCATAAAATATGGACATTTTGTTGCTGTTTGCCACACCAAGTTAGTCAAGGAGTTGATTCATATTGCAGACAATCAAGAGCCGTTGTTTCAGGGTTTATTACTGTTGACATAGAGGCTTCCTGGAGAATGAAACTGAATATTCATGGCAAGATTATTGACTTTAAAAATTGACTCAGTAGCTGATGTCACAGTCATCTCATAAGGCAGTGTTTCCCAAACTTGGGATGCCGCTTGTGTAGGGAAAGCCCCTAGCGGGCCGGGCCAATTTGTGTACCTGCCATGTTGGCAGGTCCAGCTGATCGCGGCTCCCACTGGCCGCGGTTCGCTGCTCCAGGCCAATGGGAGCTGCTGGTAGGGCTGCCCAGAGGATTCAGGGGGCCTGGGGCAAAGCAATTTCGGGGGCCCCTTCCATAAAAAAAAGTTGCAATATTATAGAATACTATATTCTCGTGGGGGCTCCTGCGGGGCCCGGGGCCTGAGGCAAATTGTCCTACTTGCCCCCCCCCCCCCCCCGGGCGGCCCTGGCTGCTGGATGTGGCGCGGGCCGAGGGATGTACGGGCCGCTGCTTCCAGCAGCTCCCATTGGTCTAGAGCGGCGAACCGTGGCCAGTGGGAGTCGCAATCGGCTGGACCTGTGGACGCGGCAGGTACACAAATTGGCCCGGCCCGCTAGGGGCTTTCCCTACACAAGCGGCATCCCAAGTTTGGGAAACACTGTCATAAGGGATTTAGAGTCACCTTCAACCCCTTCCAGAACTGAAGTCACCTGTCACAGCTCTGACTGGCCCTAGAGGTATTCTGAACTGCACAGGCCAGTACACCACAGAAACAACTTACACAGACAAAGCTATGCATTCAGAGTCTATGTGATCAAAGGACTACAGACCAACAGCCTCTTGGCTTCAGTGTGGCAGCCATGATGGGCCTAGTGAGAAAGGTGGAAGAATTCAATAGAATATTTGGTGATATTGGACTTTTGAAAGAAGATCCAGTACAAATAACCTTAAAAGACAATGCAGAACCATATAGTGTACATTCACCCCATAGGATTCCTTTCCCATTACTTCATACTGAGTTAAAGAGAATGGAGCAGATTCTCTTGATTATACCAGTCTCTGAGCCAACAACATGGGTGTGTCCCAACGTTACCAGTTATAAAGGAAAATGGAAAAAATATGAATCCATATGGATCTTAAAGACTTAATGAAGCAATTGTAATAGAAAAATATTTCCTCCTACTATTGGATGACTTCCTCCCAAAGTGAAAGGAGCTACAGTATACTCCAAGCAAGGTGCCTCATGCAGATTCTGGAAAATTCCTTTAGCCAAAGAAAGTGCGAAACTGACTACACTTATCACACCCTTTGAGCGATTTTGCTTTTGAACATTATATTTTATCAGTGCACCCGAAATTTTCCAAAGAAAGACGGCAGAATTGTTAAGGAAAAGAAATGGAGCTGTCATTTTCATGGATGATATTCTGAGATATGAATCTTCTATGGAACAACAACAAAACTGTCAACAGAGTCCTAAGCCTAATTCGTCAGCATTTTCTGCCTACCCCAAATTTAATTTTTGGGACAGATAATAAACAAAGATGGAAAGTCCACAGCCTGAGACAGTAAAAGTGTAACCCTTCTGCCAGGTGGGGCCGACAGAAATTAGGGGCAGATTCAATATCTAGGGTTTCCTTTTCAATAATACAACACAGAACCGGCTCAAGCTCCCACCCAGTAATCTGGGAAAATTACACACCATCCCTGGGCACCACTGAAAGGCAATACTTCCCCACTTGCAAGCACAAAGTCTGAGTGTAGAAAAGAAAACTTTTAATGAAAGGAGGAAAATCACCCAACATTAATTAGGGAAAATGTCACAAGCAGGATTAATAATCATAAAACTGTGAGCAGGACACCAACCCCAGAGTGCATGGGGCAGCGTTTTCTACCTCATGTTCTTGAGTTCTACAACCAAAAGTTCCTTTACTGTGCCCCTCTCTGCTCCCTCACCATACCCCACTCACAGTGGTTGTCCCTGGTCATTGAGGACCCAGGGTTCAGAGGTGCATCTGTGTGAGTTCACCTCCCACTTGGGGAAGAAGACACCTATCTTGCTCCATCTGAACACTTGCTCCTTGCCGACCGTCGCTCCCCCACCACTCCCACCGGCTGCCCCCCGCTGGCCGCCTACTGCTGCTCACCGCCCACAGTAGACACTCACAGGGAGCCCAGCATTGCTCTCAACAACTCGTGAGTTTGAAGATGATGCAAATGCATATGTGGATGGAGGCTGCTGTGGATATATACAGACCAGTGTCAGAAAAGAGTCTACAAAAAAGCAACCTTGACAGACATTCAACTACTAAGAAACTTCTAAGATACATTGGGATGGCTGGACCAAGTACCTAAAGAACACTAAGGAAGCAACAAGAGACCGTTTTGTGGCACGTGGACAATTAAGCCAATCAAATGGACTCATGATTAAAGACAATTGAATTGTAATTCCAGACAAAATGAGAAGAGAAATCCTAAATCTCCTCCATGAAGGACATTGAGGATTAACTAAATGCTGTGAATGGGCCAACCAGTCAGTGTGGTAGCCAGGCATCAGCAAGGACATAAAGAATAAGCATCTGCATGTGAACACTGAAGAACTAATGGACCAACACAACACAAAGAACCTTTAATGTTTAATAACAATACTTCTACCAGACAGTCCTTGGAAGAGACTAACTGCAGATTCCTGCAAATTCAGAAGACATCATTATCTGGTCGTTGTGCACTAATTTTCCAGGTATGTAAAAATAATGTACTTGAAAGACATAACATGTCACAGGGTTATCAAGAAACTCAAGTTCACTTTTGCTTATTTCGGTATTCCAGAACAACTAGTGATGGACAATGGAGCACAATTCACTGCATCAGAATTTAAGTCCTTCTGAACAAAATATGATTTTAATAATATTACTAGCAGCCCACATTGCCTACAAGCAAATGGAGAGACAGTCAGTTGTACAGATAGCCAAGCAAATCCTACAGCAGGAAGATCCACTCCTTCCTCTTCTGAGTTATAGATCAACACCAACAGCAACTAACATGGAATATATTATGTTTAAAATGTTTTCAGAATATTTTGCTGTTTGATATATATATATATATATATATGACTAAACAGCACAGTGAAAAGGACAGTCACTTGTAATGATTGCCTGGTGCTTCTAGATCATTTAGTCTTCTATTTGGGCATAGTACAATTCCTGATGGGAAGACAACTGTGACAAAGTTCCTCCTCTATCTTGGTGGGTCCTGCGCTTATTGGCAGATTTTCTTGCCTCAAGGCTGGTCCACACTAACCCCCCAGTTCGAACTAAGATACGCAATTTCAGCTACGTGAATAACGTACCTGAAGTTGAAGTATCTTAGTTCGAACTACAAGGTACTTACCACGGGTCCAAACGCGGCAGGCAGGCTCCCCCGTCGACTCCATGTACTCCTCTCGTGGAGCAGGAGTACCGGTGTCGACGGCGAGCACTTCCGGGATCGATTTATCGCGTCTAGACAAGACGCGATAAATCGATCCCAGAAGATCGATTGCTTACCGCCAAACCCAGAGGTAAGTATAGACGTACCCTCAGAGATTCACCATGTGGGTTGGGGAACAGCCCAGAGACCTTCCCCTCTGGAAGAACCCACAGTCCAGGTCAATTGGGAGGTTTGGGGGGAACCCAGGCCCGCCCTCTACTCCGGGTTTCAGCCCAGGGCCCTGTGAACTGCAGCTGTCTATAGTGCCTCCTGTAACAGCTGCATGACAGCTACAACTCCCTGGGCTACTTCTCCATGGCCTCCTCCAAACACCTTCCTTATTCTCACCACAGGACCTTCCTCCTGGTGTCTGATAACGCTTGTGCTCCTCAGTCCTCCAGCAGCACACCCTCTCACTCTCAGCTCCTTGCGCCTCTTGCTCCCAGCTCCTCACACTCGCGCCACAAACTGAAGTGAGCTCCTTTTTTAAAACCCAGGTGCCCTGATTAGTCTGCCTTAATTGATTCTAAGGCTTCTTCTTAATTGGCTCCAGGTGTCCTAATTAGCCTGCCTGCCTTAACTGGTTCTAGCAGGTTCCTGATTACTCTAGTGCAGCCCCTTCCCTGGTCACTCAGGGAAGAGAAAACTACTCATCCAGTGACCAGTATATTTGCCCTCTACCAGACTCCTGTACCCCACTGGTCTGGGTCTGTCACACAACTCAGAACTATTGTTCCAACTTTTGAACAGAATCTATCTCCAAAGTAGCCAAACATGAAGGGGGTAGACAAATTGGATAAAAAGTTTTAAAGAGCTTATGAACACTTTTACAACAGACATCACTCATTAGAGAATTGCTGGATCTAGAACCTGGTGACCATGTTCATGTAAAATTGAATGGAGAAAAGGAAGGGACAACTCCAGATGTTGTGAAGAAAAAGAATCCAGCACCCAGATTGTATGTGATCAAGACCAACAATGGAGAGTTCAACAGAAACCATCAACATCTATAGTTTGTTCCTCAAAAAAAAAAAAACCAGAGCAAACTCGACGGATGACATATGCAGAACAAGAAGAAGATGATGACTCAAGGATTCCAAAGCAACCACAGCCAGTCATTGCAACTAATGGACAGCCAGATGACCAAGTTGTTATGTGTTCAAATTGTGTAATTAAAAAAACCAGTACTATTCAGAGACACTTAACAGACTCATACATACTGAACTTCAAAGGTATTGTGATAGTGTAAATGTTGTATATTGTAGGATTGTAAAACATAAAGGAAGAGATGTAATGGAATGCTAAATTGTATTATGCTATTCAGACAGTAGGTGGCACTGTGCGTAAAATGCCTTATTTAAACCTAACAGCCATACCGAGGAGAGCATTAAAGGAACTTCTGATGAACTCATCTGGTATGTATAAGCAAGTTTTGTAGCCAGTCCATATCTGGTACAGAAGTACATGACACCCTATATGTTTGTGTCTGTTAAAACTCTCTGAAAATAATGGGGGAATGTCTCTAAATCTCATTCCTTGTGGCACCTATCTGTCTAAATACACAAACACCCCCACACCCCACATGTAGGGCCAGAATGTAATACACTTGCAGTGAAACCAAATGGCTGCCTTTTATGATGCTTATACCGTCTTTGTACTGTTCCTGTAAAAGAAAGGATACTGTTCAAACAGGAAATGCAATTGGACAGTGAGGTAGTATATTTGCTCGAAATGAAAAATGGAGGGGACACACAGCATAAGACACTGAGGGCAAGATTGTGATATCCTTACTCACATGAAGCATTCCCTTACTTCATAAGTAGCCTCACTGATTTGTGGGGTAAGTTACTGCTCAGTGTGAGTAAGGGTACTACAGTCTGGCATTTATTTAGCAAATATTTAACTACACCTCTACCCTGATATAATGTGACCTGACATAACACGAATTCGGATATAACGCGGTAAAGCAGTGCTCCGGGGGGGGGGGGGGGCGGAGAGGCGGGGCTGTGCACTTCGGTGGATCAAAGCAAGTTCGATATAATGCAGTTTCACCTATAACGCGGTAAGATTTTTTGGCTCCCGAGGACAGCGTTATATCGGGGTAGAAGTGTATATAAGGAATTTTAAATCACTATTCATCTCCTTTAACTTGAAAAACTCCAGTCCTAATGGTGGACAGTAAGGTCAAGTCACCAAGAGTGTTTGATAATCCCCATTGCCAGAGTAACTTGAGTTTTAGTTTTATTGGAAATGAACCACCATGAGAAAGAGAGCCAGAGAGAGAGTTCAACAGGGTATGAGATCAACTAACTCTAATGGTATATCTATACTGCAGCCAGAGCTGTGAATAGTTGCTTGTGTAGACATAACCCCAATAGCTGTACTCTAGCTAGCTTGCTAAAAATAGAAGTGAGGCTTTAGCACTGGCTGTACAAGCAAGTACGTACCCGAAAGGATCAGGCAGCCAGCACTGCGGCATCCTCACTTTTATTTCTCGTGAGCTAGCTAGAGCATAACAAGCCTGGGTATGTCTACACAATCCATTCACACCCGTCTGCAATGTGGACTTACCCTAAATTAATTATATCGTATATCGTGGTGGCCTGTATTAAGATTTCACTTGCAGATGGTTAGGCCACTTAGAATCAGAATTTATTCTGAGATATAAAAAGATTGGTGTGCTCCCAAGCTATCTGAAAAGCTTAGGGGCCATGTCAAGCCACTGATTTTAAAGCAGAAATTCCCATTGAATTTATTACCTAAAAATCAATGCTATCCCATGCCATGGTCTGGCCATAGATAAGGGGGAAAGGGTAACTTAAATATAACTTTTTCAGTCTGTATTTGTGATACCCTTACTTAGTGGTATTTTAATCCTCAAGCAGACCCACTGAAATTAGCAGAATTACCTGTGGAGTAAGGTAGCACTCAGCATGAGTAACGATATCACAGTCTAGCACTCAGTGTCTTATACAACGAGCCACTTTATCTTGACTTTTGTAAGTTTTAGGAAATAGATGCCAGTATTATAAATTCAACTTGCCATCTCAATTTCTTCTTTGAATGTTATGCCAGTATAGTATCATTCCTTTTACAGGAACAGTAAAAAGCCAAAGATGTGTGTCACAAATGACAGCCATTTGTTTTCATTAATATTCTCTAGTTTTAAATTCAGCTACAAATGGTGAAAAAAAAAATAACCCAGAAGCAATGAGTTTATTCTTTAAGGAAATTCTTTAAGGCAAAGCTACCAAATTCGCCAAGCTTTCAGCTGATTGTTAAACAGTACACAGGCTTGAAAGGGTATGGCGGTTAAATCACCTCATGTAATTCCCAGAGAGAGTGCTTTATTGAGGTCAAGTCTTATGAACAGGCTCTGTCCTGCACTTTACCTATGGTGACAGACTGTTCAGAAGCAGATTTTTTATTCTTTCAACCACCATGTGCCTGCTCAGCCAGAGCACATTACAATAAAGTAATAAACAGAATAATAGGCAGTCTGTATAAATAAATAACTCCAACATATTGCTGTGCCTTTTAAAAACAACAACAACAAAGAGCACCCTCCTTTTGGACTCCCTGCTATAATTTTCTGTTGTCATTTATTAATACTTTGCTCCTAGGGTAACCCAACTGAAAAAGAACAATAAACAAAGCACCTTCTATGCCATAGGAGTATATTTATTTGTTTAAGTAAGTCTTCAGAGAGTCATGTTCTGCTGCTGGAGAAAATAGACCTGAGTCAGCACTTCCCCCCAGCTCCCTGTGCTGGCAGGAAATGAAAACTATTACAATCAGCTTGTTATACAAAATGTGTAGAATTAGTGTCAGCATTTCAGCCTTGCTGTATACCAGCCTTGCATACTTATTGATAACGGCACCAGTCATTAAACCATTCTTAAAATAATGGTTCACCAGCCTGTCACATTTTTAATCTGGGAAAACTTTACAATGTGATACACTTAAAACAACAAAACCTCTACCTACAGGAGAAGTCTGCTTTGGTTCCAAGAGTTATCCATTAGTTTAACTTACATACTTTCTTGTTAGTTGCTTTTCCTGCTGCAGTGTTCTCTGCATCTCAGGAGAGTGGAGAAGAGAACTGATTTAATTTACCTTAGACTCAATGGCTAAATTTAGAAGTGAGGTGTAATGGGATGTAAGATCCATATCAGCAAGTGGATGCAAGTCTGGGGGAATCTAACTGAGACCAAGCAAGTATAAATTGATTTAATTTACATGCTGAGACATTTGGAAGAAGGTGCTACCCAAGTCTAGATGACCTTAGATCCCATTAGGACCTGATCCAAACTTCAAGCTTAATTGGCAGAAGACTTATCCACAGATCAGGTATAGCATGGATAACAGCAGTGAAAGCTTCCCCACATTTCCCTACCAATGTGCCTCATCTGTGTCCCAGAGAAAGTTGAGAGGATGGGCCAGTCGCTGTGCCAATTCTATACTTGCTTCTGCTGAGATTGTCAACAGGGTTGCCAGTTAGAAACAATTGTGACATTTTGTATATGTGTGTGAAACGAGACCTGCTGACTAGGAGCTGGTGAAACCACCAATTCATTTCATAATATTTAAACAGTAAATTAGAGCACCTGACATTTTTGTCAACAAACTGAGGGCTTGATTGAATGGGTGTGCACACTTTGTACCGTGATTATTATCAGCCATAATTCTTCGGGATGTTACCTAATGAACACCACAGTCAGTTCACAGCAATGTCAAATCACTTGCTGACAAGGTGTTCAGGTGATACTGGATGCATTCACTTGAAGTGACCCAAATGCAGTCTGTCGGACCTGCTTTATACAGTGAAAACTGATTAACTCACAAGCAGTGTGACAGAAGGGCATGCCAACCATTGGCAAGTTGCACTGTGAGGCACAGAAACTCCTTGAGAGATGATTTACAGTCAAGAGGAAAAACACTTCTGACCTTTATTTTCCCTGTCACAATTAGAAGTCTGTGGGAATACTGATTTTGCTACATGATGAAAAATTAATACCAGTGGAATAGAGTAATCCTCAGCTGCTGCACAAATTCTGAGGCAAAGTTCAGGAGGCGTTTGGAGGGAAATAAATACTGAGGTGAAGCTGAAACTTGTTTTTTTTTCCAAATATATTGATGCCAAGATATTTTACTATCGTGATAGTACCTGTGTTTATATTCTATCATGAATATAATCAATATTTTGGATGAATATGTTGGTTATGCAGCAGCACAGAATTTGTCATTTTTATAGGTTATGATTATTATTAATTATTTGTATTGCACTAGGACCTAGAAGTCTCAGCCATTGACCAGCACCCAAATGTGCTGAGAACATACTAGATTGATGCTTCCTTCCCCTTGACTCACTACAGTTTGAGGTGGGAAGGGAAGGGGACGTCACTCTTTTATTTCCTCTATCTGGGAACTCTTTCCCTTCTTCTGAGTCACTTCCCCTCTTTCAATAAAGCCTTTTAAAATCCCCACGGACAGTCTCTTTCTTTTTTCCCTTTAGCTGAACTATTTTTTCTATTAACTGTTTTGCAATACTGGGTATAAAGTATGCCACAGCTTATGAAAATTAATTGTAATGTGTTGCGTGCCTCAGCTACTTGGAAAGCAGGTAGATTTTTGTTTTTGTAGACTCTACTTTACCAAGAAGGTTGTTTCTGAAACGTTGCTTTTTCAGGGCCTAAATCCTGGCCCTATTGAAGTCAATTACAAAACTCAAGCTGACTTCAATGGGGCCAGACTGACCCATAAGTGTCTGTCAGGGAACAGTGTGGCAAGCCATCCAGCCTGGCAAAAACAATGTTTTCCTTCTTCTAGTCAAAGCAATGGCTCTTCAAGATTTCTTTTAGAGCTGTATGAAACATCCATCATGGAACCCCAAACTTTGCCGAATCTATTGGGTTTGAGCTTTATTACAATGTTAAGCAGCCCTGGTTTTGCTGAAAGGTTTGCTAAGGTTTGTGAAACTTTTGCGCAAACTTGGCTCTAATTAAGAGAAAATCGGAGCCCCGTCTTGATCATGCACTTACAGAAACCAGGGCCTCCAATGAGGGTGTAAGAAGGGAGTACCAATGATGCCATCGTTGACTGCCTGGTTATTATCTCCTGTTTCCTTGCCTTCTCTCAACTTGTTTCAAGACTGAGCTTGATAAGTTTGTGGTGGGGATGGTATGATGAAATGGCCTACAATGGCATATGACCTATCCACCACTGCTATGAGCAAATATCTGCAACAGCTGGAGATGAGACACTAGATGGGGAGGACTCTGAGTTACTAGAGAGAATTCGTTCCCAGGTCTTGCTGACATGCTCAGGGTCATGATCACCATATTTGAGGCTAGGAAGGAATTTTCCCTCAGATTGGCAGAGATGCTGAGGGGTTTTTTTTGTCTTTCTCTGCAGAATGGATTCACCACAGCCATAACACCACTTTGAAAGAGACTGACACAGCAGTACACTTGGAACACTAGAGGCTGTGAAAGCCTCTATTTGTTCATAGAGTTGTGCAAACGAAATAAGATGATGGACCTTGCTGAATTGAACTACCATGATAGGAAAGTGCCTCCTAGATAAACGTATCCAAACTACCAACAGGCAAATCATTCTTTGAATGCTCTTGTTTCTTCGACTATTAACTAAATGGACACTGGCCATTATAAAGCACCCAGTTCCAGCATCCTGCTGTGGCCAATGTACAGGCTGCATCCACAGCAAGTACAATCACAACACTGGGGACTTTACTTCACCTCTAGTATCTGGTCAACAGTTGCTAGTCTCAAGAGACGCTGTTGTTTTTTTCTTCACATATTTAAGAAGAATCGTAAGGTAGAAAAATGATCTACATTTTAAACATATGTGCTTAACAGGGGACAGTAAAAATATTTTTATATAGAGGATTGGACATACTCTTTGTGATATTGCCATGATGAGCTATTTCCTCCTGTGGGATAATATCTTTGGGGATAACTATCTAAATGCCATTTTTGTACCTATTTATAGGTTCTACCCACTGGGCTACAGAGTATTTACTGTAAAATTGGAAATCTCTTGTAAATTCAATTTAGCTGTGGGTGAAATTCATCCATGTGCAGAGAATGACAGGAGTGTTCTGACTATATATGGAAAACATTAGTTAATAAAATGGAAGTAGAAGACGCTCAATAATATTTAGCATAGTTCCTGGGTGTTGTAAGACCAGTAAAACTTGTTGTGCGTAATGCAAATGGCTTCCTTTGTGCTGCCCTTAACATTAGCACTTAACATAGAGGGCCCTGCACAACATTTGTGTCCACTTTAACCCCTGTATTACTGCGCCCCTGCACATGCATGAATTTTACCGGTAGAAAAAAAACTAATGTACAAAGATTATTTCTAGTAATGGGCAAGGGTCCATGCCTGCTTGAAGGGGCCATGCAGGAGTGTGAAAAAAAATGTAAAACTGAAACAGGTTCTTTTACAAAATAGCAGTAAAATATTGCCTAATTGTTATAATGGCTCTTGAATCCATTTAGATAATTATATTATCTAAAGCTGAAGCACTGAAGGACCATTTTTAATATGAAGGCATTGCTTCTTTTCTCTTTTTTTAATACTTGGAGACTGTTGGTGTTTATTTTGTTAAACCTTCTGTTTTAATTGATTGTTTATTGAGGGAAGATTCCAGGTACAGTTTCATAGTTATGAACATGGTGTTGCCAATATTAATGATAGTATTGAGAGTCTTGTTAATTTTGATATTTTTCTTAGATTCCCCCGCTCCCAGAGTCATGTGATTACATACAAAACTCAGCTTTCATTTTTTTCTAAAAGAGAAAGATTATACCCTCATGATTACAGAGAAAAGATTGAAAATGTGAGCTCAAAGGCTCGAAAAAAGAATACAAAGTGAATAATTTTAAAAAAAATCTCATGATTCTTGAGGCCTGACTTAAAATATCTGAACACTTGCAATTGGCAATACAGTGAGCCCCGGCTTTTGGGGAAGCTGTTAGTCCCCCTTCCAACCTCCCTTGCTTTAAGGCAACAGGAAAACTCCTGTGCCCTTCCTCTGTCACCTGACTTAGGGGACCTAACTGGCCTTCTTTGTCCCCTCAAGAGAAAAAAAAGCACCAAAGGCCTGCACTCCACATTCCAAGAATATCCTTGCTTGGGGATAGAAAGAGAACCCATGAGAAGAGGCTCTGAAAATAGTGGCTAATGCCGTCCTCTATTTCCAGCAGGATACACGTGGAAAGGAATGGCAAGACCAGCTGACTTAACAGGCTCCCACCTGAGGCAGGCAGGATGTTTGATGTGATAACGTTAGGGTTGGAATATTGCCCAGCTTGTGTTGCTATTACATAATTTCTGGGCACTAGCTTACACTATATTTAGAGAGAGAGAATAATAGATGAACGAGACAGAAGGCCTGATTTGCCTCTCATTTAGGGCCTGTTCCGAAGCCCACTGAAGTCAAAGAAAAGACTCCCATTGACTTCAATGGATTTTGAATATGACTCTTACTCCAGTTCTACACCACTTCACTGAAGCAATTCCTAATTTGCACTAGTGTAAACGAGAATCTAGTCAAATGAGAATACATGTATTTTTATTCAGCATTTAACCGATGTTATAAAAATAACAAGATTTATAACAGAAACATTCAGCTGTCTTAACTCTACAGTTCTGTTGAGGCACTGTTAACATATTGTAAGTTTCTTTGTGCCTGAATTAATAAGATATTACTGAACTTCTTCAGCAAAATTTATTTTATAAATAAACTTTTTCTTCGTTACTATGGTTGGACAAACAGAGTTGAGTTTGTGGTGAAAGGCTGAAATAAAATCCTTTTGATGGGCTAGTTGGTCTTTGCACTTTAAACATACTTAGCTGGGAAAGAAAACTTGAAAGCATCTTGGATTGAGCCCAAATCCTTGTCTTCCAGTGGCCATGGCAAAGGCAGTTCAGAATTACTTACACTGCAAATGAAAATCACTTTGTCTCTTTCCCGTGGCTGTTAGTAGAAACAGACCTGGCTTTGTAACATTGCTGATCCTCCTTAGGGTCATTAAGTAAAGACTTATTTACCGCTGGTCTCCAGCAATTAATTTCTATAGATGTTAGACAATTACATTAAATTAGTGCACTGCACCTTTGTTAGCTTTCTTCTTTCATCTGCAGTTGCCAATTTTACAAGCTGAATTTTACAAGCTATAATCACCCAACATAAAGTATCGGAGAGCAGAAATGAACCCAGGACAGCTACTTCCTGTGACTCATGATCTATCTTGATCATAAGCCTTCAATAAAGATTGAGTTCTGTGGTAAAATAAACAAACAGACTAATGAATTTAAGTGAATGCTCCATATACAGCTGCTTCAATACTTAATGTACAGTTTGCCTCATCAACCAAAGCAGGCGGTAAGCTAGCCAGAAGAGGACAGTGGAGGGTTCCTTGGTCAGGAGAATTTGTGTGTGGCTATGCCTACTCTACCCAACCCATTCTCCCCACCATGTCTGAAGGGGACATGTTAGGACAGGGCGCACAGCCCTACACTGCTTTAAATAATACCAATGGCTATATCAGTCCCCACCTGACCCAGGATAGAGGAATGAACCTACCTAGTTTAGAGCCACCTTTCCCTCCCTCTTCATTATCCTCCTCAGTTGTGCAGAGTGTAAAAATAAGTGAAGTTGAGAATCCAACCCTTACACATAATTTGGCCAGTGGTGTTTTTACATTTTGCTGGCCTTCCACAAGCCTTGTTTGGATCTATCTATATAAACTTTGTCGATACTTCACAGTTAACCCAGGCTCTTACCTGGGTTTTAGCCCACGCACTTTGCATGAGGGTGCAGGCAGATTAATTAACAATAATCATTATGATGGTCTTCAAAAGCCCGCCCCCACAATTCTCCATGAAGGACAGATACATTCTCCAAGTTCTTCTTCAATTGACACAGCTGACTGAGAGAGAATCCTAACGCATCTCAGCACACAGAACAATGGGATATGCCCCCAATTCACCCATAAGTGAGTTCAGAAACAGTGAGGACATAATAACATGGGTAGGACTTTGCTGTGGAGATACTCACACATGGGTTAGGCTAACTGGGACTGTGGTATGCACATTTCAGTGTGTTCTCCCTGGCTTGCCTTCAGCTGCTGTGCACTTTATGGTAATCAAATATCACAACATATAATTAACAACCCACCCACCCCCCAAAATCCTTTCAGATTAATTAAAATAAGGTTAATTTAATAAGACTTTAAATTGTGATCAGGGCAGGGATTGTGCCGCCTTGGTTTGGAAGGCAGCTAACACAGTTTGGGTACCACTGGAAATAAATCATCATCATCATCATCATCATCAGACATTATCATCAATTATAACTGTAAGTTAAAGTAGAGGGTGGCCTGTTTTAACTTATACTTCCCCACACCCATACATTTTAATCATTAAGGGCCTGATGTGAAAACTCCCATTGCAGGCTCTTTAGGGAAAGAAATCAGTTTTCAGTCATCCTGAATGAGCTATTATAAAGAAGGCATAAAGCATGTTTCGCTTAAAATCCTTACTTGTAGTGTCAATGCAAAATAGAATAGATATGGAGATTTCACTTCCAAGATAACTTAAAATATACTTATAAATGTGTATTCAAGGAAAATTGAACATACATACTAATGCACACTGATTTGACCCACTTTGCTATTAGGTATGGGGAAGTTTCTCACTGGCCTTTCACCATTGGAAATCTGTAAATCTTTGAAAAAGAAACTGAACAAAATACCAGAGATCTTTGTGCTGGAAGCCAAAAAAGAAGTTTGAAAGGTTTGATTTTTTTTAAAAGAACAACTGACTGTGAGTTCATACATACTGTTCAAGTACATAAACATACACAGCTCATGTAAGTTCATGTTCACGTACTGTATGTTGTTTATGAGAGGTCTTTAAGATACTACACTGTCAACTGCTTTATATGTAGTATTTTTAGAGATCTGGACAACTGCCAGTTGTACTTGCCTGATGTAGAAATTAGGGCTGTCAAGCAATTAAAAAAAGTAATGGCAATTAATTGCACGATTAAAAAATTAATCATGATTAATCGCACTGTTAAACAATAATAGAATACCATTTATTTAAATATTTTTGGATATTTTCTACATTTTCAAATATATTAATTTCAATTACAACACAGAATACAAAGTGTACAGTACTCACCTTGTATTTCTTTTTAATACAAATATTTGCACTGTAAAAAACAAAAGAAATAGTATTTTTCAATTCACCTCATACAAGTACTGTAGTGCAATCTCTTTATCATGAAAGTTAAACTTACAAATGTAGAATTATGTACAAAAAATAACTGCGTTCAAAACTAAAACAATATAAAACTTTAGAGCCTACAAGTCCACTGTGTTCTACTTCTTGTTCAGCCAATCGCTAAGACAAACAAGTCTGTTTACATTTGCAGAAGATAATGCTGCCTGCTTCTTGTTTACAATGTCACCTGAAAGTAAGAATAGGCATTTGCATGGCATTGTTGTAGACAGCATCGCAAGATATTTACATGCCAGATGCACTAAAGATTTATATGTCCATTCATGCTTCACCCACCATTCCAGAGGACATGCGCCCATGCTGATGATCGGTTCTGCTTGATAACGATCCAGAGCAGTGCAGACCAACACATGTTCACTTCCATCATCTGAGTCAGATACCACGAGCAGAAGGTTGATTTTCTTTTTTGGTGATTCGGGTTCTGTAGTTTCCGCATCGGAGTGTTGCTCTTTTAAGACTTCTGAAAGCATGTGCCACACCTCGTCCCTCTCAGATTTTGGAAGGCACTTCAGATTCGTAAACCTTGGGTCAAGTGCTGTAGCTATGTTTAGAAATCTTACATTCGTACCTTCTTTGCATTTTGTCAGATTTGCAGTGAAAGTGTTCTTAAAACCAACAACATATGCTGGGTCATCATCCGAGACTGCTATGACATGAAATATATGGCAGAATGCGGGTAAAACAGAGCAGAAGACATACCATTCTCCCCCAAAGAGTTCAGTCAAAAATTTAATTAACATATTTTTTTTAACAAGCGTCATCAGCATGGAAGCATGTTCTCTGAAATGATGGCCAAAGCATAAAGGGGCATACGAATCTTTAGCATATCTGGCATGTAAATACCTTGCAATATCAACTACAAAAGTGCCATGTGATTGCCTGTTCTCACTTTCTGGTGACATTGTAAATAAGAAGCAGGCAACATTATCTCCCATAAATGTAAACAAATTTGTTTGTCTAAGGCCTGGTCTACACCAGGAGGTTATGTCGAATTTAGCAGCGTTAAATCGAATTAACCCTGCACCCATCCACACAACAAAGCTATTTAGTTTGACATAGAGGTCTCTTAAATTCGACTTGTGTACTCCTCCCCAACGAGGGGAGTAGCGCTAAATTCGACATGGCCATGTCGAATTAGGGTAGGTGTGGATGGAAATTGACGCTAATAGCTCCGGGAGCTATCCCACAGTGCACCACTCTGTTGACGCTCTGGACAGCAGATGCTCTGACCAGCCACACAGGAAAAGCCCTGGGAAAATTTGAATTCCTTTTCCTGTCTGGTCAGTTTGAATCTCATTTCCTGTTTGGACATCGTGGCGAGCTCAGCAGCACTGGCAACAATGCAGAGCTCTCCAGCAGAGATGGCCATGCAATCGCAGAATAGAAAGAGGGCCCCAGCACGGACTGATCAGGAAGTCTTGGATCTGATCGCTGTGTGGGGCGATGAGTCCGTGCTTTTGGAGCTGCGATCGAAAAAACGGAATGCAAAGATCTACGAGAAGATCTCCAAAGCCATGACAGAGAGAGGATACAGCCGGGATGCAATGCAGTGCCGTGTGAAAATCAAGGAGCTGAGACAAGGGTACCAGAAGACCAAAGAGGCAAACGGACGCTCCGGATCCCAGCCCCAGACATGCCGTTTCTACGAGGCACTGCATTCCATCCTAGGTGCGGCCGCCACCACTACCCCACCACTGACCGTGGACTCTGAGGATGGGATATTGTCGACGCCCGCTTCCTCGGAGATGTTAGCGGACGGGGAAGATGAGGAAGGAGATGAGGAGGACGAGGCAGTCGACAGCGCTTACAACGCTGATTTCCCAGACAGCCAGGATCTCTTCATCACCCTCACCGAGATCCCCTACCAACCATCCCCAGGCGTTAACCCAGACCCAGAATCAGGGGAAGGATCAGTCGGTAAGTGTTATAAACATGTAAAGATTTATTTTGAACAGAACATTAATATTAACAGTGGGTTTTTCATGATTACTTTGCCCTAGGCGCTTAAAGCTTTAGTCTTTGGTAGTGCAACTACTGCCAAAAAATCTAACAATGTCTGGTTTATCATGATTGGTTTGCCCTAGGCGCTCTACTGTTTAGTCCTTGCCAGTGCAGCTACAGTAAAATTCGGTCTATATGTCCGGGGATAGAGCTGAAATCCTCATGGGACATCTCCATGAAGCTCTCCTGGAGGTAATTGGAAAGCCTTTGCATGAGGTTCCTTGGGAGAGCGGCCTTGTTGTGTCCTCTGTAGTAGGAAACGTTCCCGCGCCAGGCTAGCAGCAAGTACTCTGGGATTATTGCCTTGCACAGCATGGCGGCATACGGCCCTGGTCTTTGCAGGCTTTCACGAAGCATGCGTTCTTTGTCGCTGTCAGAAATCCTCATTGGAGTGATGTCGCTCATGGTGACCTGCTTTGAATTAGGGGAATGTTAGTATTGGGACTGCTTGCCTGTTCCTTTACAGAACTGTAACCGGCGGTTTACAGCCATGCGGTGGAGGCGGGAGAGGGGCAGCATACAGGGATCTTTCCCGGGGACAGCCGCGAGGGGGTGGGACAGGGGCAGAGTTCATGCTTGCCGGATTGCTGGCAGCAGGAACTGGCCAACGCTAGGAGCATTGCTTTGAACGTGAAAGTAGGGCAGTGCTATTATTAAAGTTTTAAGTTGCCACAAGTCTATGGCTTATCATGTCAGCCTGCTACTCAAATTCCGCTGTCCGGCCGTGCTTGTCTGATCTGCACTGCAAGACCCCAGGCACTGAATGTGAAGGCCGAAAATTCGACCTTGTCCTGAGTGCGCATGTGATAGGTGCTGTGCATGGTCTTGTTCACAGAGAAAGACTATGTTCTTTGTTCACCAAAAAATTTATCTTTCTGAGGAATTCACTCCCTTTTTCCCATCCCACAGCTGTGACTGTCTCCCGACCTACCCTGGCATCACAGTCCCAGAGGCTGGCGCAGGTTAGGCGTAGAAAGAAAAGGACACGGGACGACATGTTCTCAGAACTTATGGGCTGCTCCCGAGCCGAGGCAACCCAGCAGACCCAGTGGAGGGAGAACATGTCGCAATACCAGCGAGCACACAGTGAACGGGAGGAGAGGTGGCAGCAGGAAGACCAGCAGGCGACTCAAACGCTGCTTGGACTAATGAGGGAGCAAACGGACACGCTCTGGCACCTTGTGGATGTTCTGCAGGACTGGAGGCAGGAGGACAGAGCCCCGCTGCAGTCTATCTGTAACCACCCTCCCCCCCACAAAGTCCCATACCCCCCTCACCCAAAGTACCAAGAAGGAGAGGCGGCAGAGTCCGTGAAAACTGTCACTCCACCCCTGCAGACTGTTCAAGTACCAGAAGGCTGTCATTCCCCAAAATTTGATAAGTCCTTTCCTTCCCGCCTCACCCAAGCCCCCATCCCAGTTTCATCCCCTAACTGTGTAGTTGCTAATAAAAAATACGTTTCTGTTAATTACTGTTTCCATCATGTTTTTTAGAGGACAGTCTGTTTGAAGGGGGAAAAGGGGTTGGTAATTGGACAGGACAGTCACCTTTACTAGGGTACAGACACGGGGGTAGGTTCAGCAGCAGGTCACACACACATTGCAGTCACTAGGCACCCTGGTCAGTCTGGGAGGTGGTTTTCATTTTCTGTGTGTGGGGAGGCTATGTGACTTTGTGGCGGGGGAGGGCGGTTAGAGATCTTATGCAGCAGTCCTTATCCTGGATCACAGAGCCACGCAGCAGGGGATCTGTAACCGTCCTCCCCCTGCCAGAAAGTCACATAGCCCCCACACACAGAGTCCCGAACAGGAGGGGTGGCAGGCTCCGTTGAAACAACCAGTCCACCAGTGCGGACCACTCTAGAAGCAGGAACATGTCATTCCTCGAGTTTAGAAGCGTACTTTGTATCAGTACACTACACCCGCTGCCCACCACAGTCTGCGTCCCAGTTTCAACACTTTACCGCGAAAACAGTAATAAAGAAAATGGTGTTCATTAACAAATTTCCAGTGATTTTATTTTTAAACGTGTGTTGGAAGGCGGGGAAGGGGGTGAATGGGGTATGAAACTGGAGAGGATAGTGAACATTCACTGGGTAAAGAAACAGGGGCAGGTTCAGCTTCTCTGTAAACAAACGTAATAGTCACAGGTTACCCTGCTCACTGAGGAACCTAGCTTTCAAAGCCTCCCGGATGCACAGCGCGTCCTGCTGGGCTCTTCTAATTGCACGGCTGTCTGGCTGGGCGTAATCAGCAGCCAGGCTATTCGCCTCAACCTCCCACCCTGCCATAAAGGTCTCCCCCTTGCTCTCACAGAGATTGTGGAGCACACAGCAAGCTGCAATAACAATAGGGATATTGGTTTCACTGAGATCAGAGCGAGTCAGTAAGCTTCTCCATCTCCCCTTGAGACGTCCAAAAGCACACTCCACCACCATTCTGCACTTGCTCAGACGGTAGTTGAAGAGTTCTTTTTCACTGTCCAGGGCGCCTGTATAGGGCTTCATGAGCCAGGGCATTAGCGGGTAGGCTGGGTCCCCGAGGATCACTATAGGCATCTCCACATCCCCAACAGTTATTTTGTGGTCCGGGAAGTAAATACCTTCCTGCAGCCATCTAAACAGACCAGAGTTCCTGAAAACACGAGCGTCGTGAACCTTGCCCGGCCATCCGACGTTGATGTTTGTAAAACGTCCCCTATGGTCCACCAGTGCTTGCAGCACCATTGAAAAGTAGCCCTTTCGATTAATGTACTGGCTGGCCTGGTGGTCCGGTTCCAGGATAGGGATGTGAGTTCCAGCTATAGCCCCACCGCAGTTTGGGAATCCCATCGCGGCGATGTGATGACCTTTGACAACAGTACCTCAACGATTGCGTTGGCTACTTGCATCACAACAACCTTACTTATATAAGGTGAATTAAAAATATTATTTCTTTTGTTTATAGTATTATTTTTATTACAAATATTTGCACAGTAAAAATGAGAAAGTGAGCACTATCCACTTTGTATTCTGTGTTGTAATAGAAATCAATATATTTGAAAATATAGGAAAAATCCAAAAATATTTAATACATTTCAATTGGTATTCTATTGCTTAACTGTGCGATTAAAACTGCGATTAGTCATGATTCATTTTTTAATCAAGATTAATTTTTTTGAGTTAATTGCGTGAGTTAAGAGCGATTAATCGACAATCCTAGTAGAAATGTATCATTTTAGAAGACTAAACAAAATTGTAGTAGTGAAAAAAATATAAAACAAAGATTATCCTCTCTTCTTATGCAACAGAGATTTAACACTTTTCTTTTAAGTTGGTGGTATCATTCCTTTTTTAATATTTCCAGTATATATTAAAATGTATCAAACAGAGAACTCTCAGTATTATGATCTGGAGCAATTCCTCAAAAAAATAAGGGAGTATTATAACAAGGTCAGAATATCTGAGAATTATTGTTATTAGTTAGATGGTAAGTTAGCATTAATTTATTTTGCAGCCACATTTTAGTCAAGATTTATGGCAAAGCAACATTTAAAATCTGTAGGTTTTGAATCTCGAATATTAATTTCTCTATTCTTAGTTTTGGTAAACAAAGAAGCACAGTTTTCCTTTTCTCATCCTCCGCCCTTAAACAAATTGTCTTGAGGAACTTCTGACTAATAATGTTTCATATACAATTAAATCAACTTGAAAAATGAAATTAAAATAACAAATGCATTGCGTAATAGAAGCTGGAGCCTTTGGTACCCTGAGTCAGTGGTCTGAGGTAAAATGTTTTTAATCATGTGTATATGAAAGATACTTAAGTTAATAAACATGTAGAAAATATTATGCTTACAACATTATAAATACAACAATCCATCTGTCCAAACTCTAAGCTAGCCTGAACATAAATTACATAACAGACTATCCACCACCGCACCTGGCTTTTTTAATATAAAACAAGCCATACAAAAATTATGGCAGCATTTTCTAGCATGATCTTCCTTTGCTTATCTAGCACAAGTTTCCTCTCTACCCCTTCAAACACTCTCTCTGCTATTAGCTTGAGCTCCTCATTAATGCCTACTATCTAGAGAAGTCTTCCTGTGCCTCTCCATTTCCCTCAATACTGTATCTCAGTTCATATCTCCCATAATGTTCATTGTGACACTGGTAGGCCAGGTGCCACCTCATGCCTGGGTTCCCATGTCTCAACTGGACACTAACAGATACATAGCTGAACTCTGTTTGACTCACTTGTGGGTTCATATTGATAAAATAGGTATTAGAATTATAAGAAAGTGTTTAGAGTTTAAACTCTATTGAATGCCCGTGAATTGTTTCCTGATTTAATTTTACTTGTAATATCTGTGTTCCATGTTGTAATGTAATATTTGAGTGATTGTATTGTGACTGTATGTATCCCCCTTGTGACTGCATGTATCGCCATTCAGGAGAGAGGCATTAATTTGTGTGACGAGCCGCTCTCCTACAGAAATTGTTATGCCCCTGCTGACAGAGGAGACCCATCAATACCAGACAGGCTGTGGTTGGAACTAGCAATTGGACATTTCCTACATCTGTATTCAGAAGCCATCAACAAAGGGCCCAAAGACTCTTATTGTTCTTCTCTCCTCCCTGTGAAGATGACTGATGCAAGTGGACTCCTCACATCATCTGAGTTTTCAGCTCAGAGCACATGGCAGGAGGGGGATAAAAACCCCAAACCAAAGCCACGAAGCTGCTTTGATTCTGGGCAGGCAAGCTTTTTCTGCGCGTAAGCAAGCTGCTTAGCCTGGGTTAGCCCTAAAGGACACATAGAGTTTGCTGATTATAGAAGCCTTGAAGCCTAAGATTGTAACTCAGTCATGTGACTATGGTTGCTTGCTTTAACCTTGTAAATAACTTTCTATTTTACCTTTTCCTATTTAATAAATCTTCATATACTTTGCTATAGGATTAACTACAAACATCATCTTTGGTGCAAGACCTAAAAGCGCAATTGACCTAAGGTAAGTGAGTGATCCTTTGGGATTAGGAGTAAGCTGAATGTTGCTGTGATTCTTGGTGTAAGGGAGAAGTACCCTCACCTTAGTAGCAAGGCAGACTAGAGTACCCCAGGGGACTATCTGTGACTCCGTATTAAGGCTGCCTGAGAAGTTTGCAGTTGGTTGGTGACATCTAAGTTTAGAGCTCACAGCCAAGTTGGGGTTTGTGCCCTGGTTTGTCTGCCCTGAGGTTGCTACTCATGCTTTTACATCACCGTTGGGAGCGTCACAGTCATGATAACAGTACTCTTTACAACTGTAATGCCTTTCAGCTGAGAATGTTGATATATGTGAAAGCCTGAACTGAGCTTCATGGCAACACAGAGAAGTAGGTTCTATTAAAATTATTTTACACATGGGTAAATTGAGACACACAGCAGCTAACGTGACTTGCCCAGGATCACACAGAGTCAGTTACAGAGATGGTGTAGGGAGCCGGGGTGGCCTCCTTCCGAACCTCTTAGCCTGAGTGGGGAGAGCCAGGCCAACCTTACTTCACCGCCCCTCCCCCCCAAAGGGGAGGGGTTGAACAGGAAATACAAAAGGTGGGGCCCTTAGCCCAGTGTGGGCAGGACCAGGGAAGGAGACAGACACAGGCTGCTGGCTGTTCCCTGTAGACCCTGCTACTGAACCAGGGGATGCCTAGGACCAGGGGAAACCTGATCCAGAGGAAGGACTCAGGCTACTAGGACTGCCGGCATCAGAGTACTCCGAGGAACTGAAGGAGCTGGGCAGCGACCTGAGCCTGAGTGAGCCCGACGCTGAGGGCGAGCTGGAGCTACTGGGGCTACCAGCAGCTGAATACCCCGACGAGTTGGAGGAACCAGAGGGACCCACTCGAGAAACCAGGTAGGAAGTAGCCCAGGGGCGGAACTGGACAGTGCAGTTAGTTAGTGTTTGATCAGCATGTTATGGACGGATCCCCATTGATCCAGTGGTGGGATCCTCTCCTCCCACCACTGTCCCAGCCCTGAGCTGGAACGCAGTGGAGTTGGGTGGTCCTGCGTTCCCCTACCCCTGCCACCCTGCCTCTGGGTGGCAGAACCCTGATAAAGTGCTGAGGACTCTTGCTGGCGCTCCCCTGCCTGAGGGGCACATCACTGACTCTTGCCAATGCTCCCCTGCCTGAGGGGCGCGTCATAGACTCTTGCCAATGCTCCCCTGCCTGAGGGGCACGTCACAGACTCTTGCCAATGCTCCCCTGCCTGAGGGGCACTTCACAGACTCTTGCTAGCGCTCCCCTACCTGTGGGGCTTGTCAATGACTGTTGCCGGCGCTCCCCTGCCTGAGGGGTGTGCCACCGACTCTGGCCGGTACTCCCTTGTCGCGCCAATGGCAATGGCACACCTTCCTCCACTAATTCTCCGTTGTCAGAGAGGTGTGACCAAGGCCTTTCGGCAAGGCAGTAGCTCCTCACTGCCCCCCAGCGGCTTGGCGAACCAACTGTGACCTTGCTACAGATGGGAACAGAATGCAGGAGTCCTCATCCCCAGTTCCAACCATTAGACAACACTGGAACTGTTTATTACTCTGTGTACACAAGGGATATTTTCTAAACATTCATCTAGCTCCACTGAGGTTAATAATGCTGGTAGCCCTAGAGCAGACAGTTTGCTGTCAGAGCTTTTAACACTCTGTCACGAAATCCTGTTCATAAAAGGGCTAACTGATGCATGGTTAAAAATACTAGAGCCCTGTCTACATGAAGGTTCCCATTTTTGTGGAACCCACACTGATAATGGCAGGATATTTTTTAAAAACATCCTTAGTGCTGACAGAATCTATTTAATCACCTATAGTCATACTTGTTTCCTTCCATTACAGATTCCTCTCAGTTTCCCTCATGAGCTGTTATTTTATTTAACTCTGAAATCATTTTTATAAAATCTGTAAAGCATTTTGTGACGCAGTTTGCACTGTGCAAAGTATAATAGTATTGTACTGCTGTGGAACCCTGGTGTTAGTTTTGGCAACTCTATTTTGATCCTTATACCCAAAATATCAGTACATCCAGACCCATAAAACAATATCCCAAATTCAGACATGTGCATAGAAGTAAAATCTCCATCTTGCCAAGGCAGAGCAAGTTCCACTAGTTTTCATGCCAAGGCAAGTTAGTTAAGTTATAATGGGCTCTAATTGGCACTCCCACAAGTGTAACAGTCTTTACCTGCAGCCAAGTGGCATTCAGAAGGGTGTGAAATTCTTTTCTACCCTTGAAAACATCAAAGAAAATCAAAGAAACTATGTCCAAGATGATCCTCATTATTATTAATTATTATTCATGCAGCATCATTAGGGTGCTTGGGGATGAGCAATGGGAACATTTGCCAAACAGATAACAGAGTCTCTGCCTGAAGGAACTTAGTCTATAAGTCGAGTCCATTGCAGAACAATGCGGAAACGAACAAACACAGCCAGGGTGTGGACTTTTAAAGCTGGAATGCTCTATGGAACAGGTGGGCCTTCGGGTGTGTGTGTGTGTTGCTGAAATAGAGCAGACAAGGAACAGGCTGGCATGTTGAGGAAAATGAGAGAAGAGATGTAAACAGAGGTCACACTTGTGCAGAGCACTGAAAATGAGAGCAAGTAGTTTTGCATTTAAAGCAGGGACTCAGCCTCTCCATTTTGTATGAACAATACAGCATATCCTTCCCAAAATTACAGAACTTTATGACTACAGAATGAGTGTTGTGAGAATTTTCCAATAAAGCTGTTAATTAATTTATGAGTTAAAAATCAATTAAAAAATGTCCCCTTGAAGAAACTTAGCGTCCTGTGTCAGACCTGTGTTTTGTCCTGAATGATGGATTCTTCAAACTTCCTATATAGTTAAAACTCAGTGAAATCTTGTGTATTGACCACATTTGAAGGTTGTTTGTTTGTGTTTTAGGATTAGTATTCATTTGTTACCGTTATTCTTCATAACTGAATGTTTCTCCTTCAGTGGAGGCTGAAAAATAAATGTCAGAAAATTCCACGAAGAATTGCCCTCTTTCAAAATTGCTGCCGTGAAGGGATTTGGGGCCCCAGGCACCCTTTAGCAAAGACGATAGTTGTACCAGCTCCAGTCTACACAGAGGTCCTGAGTGAGGGATACACTAGGAACAGTTGTGCGCAGGGGGATATGGGAGAGAGAAGTAAGGGGGTCCTACAGAACGGCTTCTGTGCAGGGAATACAAAGAAAAGCAAAAAATCTAATAGATATTTTAAAAGTCAGTTTAATATAGTCTTGGAAACAAACACTGAAATGCCGTAAACATAATCATACGACTGTTTGATAGTATTGCTACAAGGCAGCACCTGTGCCTGCTGTGCATTTCCATACGTATTTGGATTTCTTTTAAGTTTAACCTTAACTCTGAATTTCCTGGGTTTATGTTACCTGTTTGTGGGGTAATTATATTATTCCTTTAATGCATTTTACCTTAAATTACTCATAAGTATTCTCTACATTAAATACAGCTTAATGTAGTTTTTGCCTGGGAATTAAGAGGAATTTCTAACAGTTTAATAGGTAAAGGTAAATATTACATATGAATATAGTGTCAGTGGATTATAGTTGCTAGAAAAGCCTTAGCATTTTCTGACTTTCTGGTTTTAAACTGTGTAGCCTTAATGAATTTGTGTATACTTAAATGCCTTCTTATAGGATAGGGAGGGAAAAGAAATATGAATAAGAAATAGAACCTAGCAATAGAGAGTGCTGCAATTATATTTTTCCTAATTCCAAAAGTTTTCAATATTGCCTTTCAGTAGATACACAAAAACCTGCTTTGCTACTATAGAGTTGTAGAAAACCTGAAGAATTTATTTTGTGTAACTCCATAATGCCATATACAAATATATAACTAAAATCTGAGGGAAATTTCTTAGTACCTATATATGAAATGTATTTTTATTTTCTTGTTGTGCCTCTATTATTAATACATTGTTTTTGGTAGCACCCACAATGCACTAGTCACTGTACAAACACAAGCGAAGGCATGGTCTCTTCCCTGGGAAGCTTAAACTGCAAGCAAAACTTTGTAATACCTTTGTAATAACTTCGTTATTTTAACAAAATGTCAACATTTGCACTTGACTAGTCCTCACTGAGGAATAGTCTCTGCTATGTTTGAGACATTTAAAATTCTGCTTTAAAAAAAAAATTGTGCACAAATTCTGAAAAAATAAAGTAAAATAGTATATTTTCTTCCTGCTCGCTTAAGCAAAAAATAGGAGAAAAATAGATTAAATGAATTATCCTGGAACCTTCCAGAAAAATTCAGCTGAAACTGAAACCAAACATGTTAAGTGTTGCCTAAATATCTGAATTTTGGGATATGATCTAGCAATTCATTTATATTCTGTCAGAAGTGTCCAGAATTGATTGAGTTCATAGTTGACTAGATGAGCAATATTAGGGGCTGTTTTAAAAATACAGACTTTTTGGGACCCACAACTGAGCCAGAGCTCTCACACATCATACAGAGGGAAATATTGCAGTCTTCTACCCAGAATTGTGTCTTTTTGGGGAGCTCAAGTATTGGGAAATATCCCGCATCACCAACAAATTCATGAGCTATTAGAACACAAAATTGAGAGCAGTTATAATCCCTAAGAGCTATATAGAAAACCAAAAACTGGATTGAGCACATGTGTACAATTCTACAGAAAATTAGCCCCAAGGGAATAAACCACAGCAAGTGAAACCACCAACAGGCTGAATGAAAATCAGTTGAAAAATGACAGAAGATAAAGGAATATGGCCTCAAGAATCAGTAGGTGTTTAAAGTAGAGAAACAGGAGCTAATTAAATGTGCTACCATGGAACTCTATCTGTACCTCAACAAGGCCCAGAAGGAAAGGACTATGAGAAGCCCAAAGGAAGTCAGCAGCCCAATTATTGATTGAGCACAGAAAAGGAGTCACCAAAAGGAAAGGCCAAGTAATTGTGATGGTGACTCAAGAGCGAGGAACATAGACTGAGACATGTGTAGCCCAGATATAGAAAAGTAAGTATAGTATGATGCCTTCTCAATGATATTACCATAAAAATATAAACACTGGTCAATTTCAGACTAATTATAATACATGTAGGAATACCAAACCAATGAAGGGAGATCTGATATAATCAAGAATCACTTCAGAGAGAAAAGAAAATAGGAAGATGGAGGTAACGCAGGCAACCTTTTCAAAGATACTTGGAACATGAAACGTAAATGAAAAATGATGGTTTATACTGGTGACATGCCAATGGGGTAGAGAGGAGGTTTTTGGATCCATAGACCATTGAAATAATGTCTATGACAAGTGCTCATTTGTATCCAATGAACATAATAGATGAAGATATTGATAAAGTAACTGGGGTTCTCTCTATATCAGTCTTGCCTTAACCAACGGTAACAAGCAGAGTTCAGAATCTTGTACAGTCACAAATGCAACTTTTGGTAAAGAAGCCTGATTTCTCTCTCACATAACTATAAATCAGAAGTTACCCATTGACATCAGTGAAGTTACACCAGTCTAAAACCAGGGAAAGTTCAAAAAGAACCAGGCCCATGGATTCTTTCCATTTATAACTATTCCATTTGACCTATGTGTGGCCCCAGTCATGTTTCAGTGACCAATAGACTGTGTTTTCAGGAAGCTGCAGAGTACGACGCAGCTTACCTTGAAGATGGGAGCCTTTTGTTCTTGTTTTTCATGACAGATGATGGCCAGCCTCTTGTTATTTGAAGAATCACATCTCCATTTGTAAATATTTGTAAACAGTAAGCAAGTTGGGTGAAATCCTGATCTCTTTGAAATCTCATTGACTTCAATAGGGTCAGGGTTTTTTTTTCCGCCTTTGCAGTTGTCTGTGATCCTTTCTGTCCCTGGGTTGTCTGTATCTCTCTGTCTGATATCATATGATCCTTTGCATATCAGTAAATATTCAATAGTAAATGTACATATGACTTAAAAGTGGTTTGTCTTGTTTGTATGGTATCACAAATAGAGCCGATTGAAACTCAGATTTACTGTTTCATGGGAAATTTCTACATTTTGAAATGTGGTTTCATAAATTAGAATGAAAACAGTAATTTTTGAAAATTCTCATGAAATGGAAATTCTGAAAAGTTTCCATTTAGGAAAATTTCATTTCTGAAAATGTTCTAAATTTCCTTTCAAAATTATATGTTCGGTTTGATTATTTTATAGTTTTTATTTTTTCATATACTACTTATATTATTTTTTACATTATACCATGGCATATCAACAGTAGTTGTATATTACGACAATCATATATTATAACACAACATGTCTGCAGCTGCTCGTACTGGCTGGAGTCTCTGGCTAGTTACTAGCTTTCCCTCTAAAGGCCATATAGCAGCGGGAGAGGGGAGATTTGCAAAATTCTACTCACTCTGGGCAAGTAAGTAGGAATTAATTAAAAAAACATTCATTGTCTTGTTAACATCAGTCACCATGGCAAAGAATGGTCAAGTAGATTCTATGCCTGGGCTGGTAAATTTTCAAATTAACATGGCAAGCCTTTATATCTATATATCTACAGAGAGTTCTTCTAGTGGTTGCCAGCCCTCAAATTTTTGTCTTTGGGGAAAGAGTACAAAGGAGCCAGGAGAGTTCATACATTAGGTTGTATATGTTGATATGAAGCACATGTAGAGGTACAGAAAAAGCACTGACATAGGTAACACGCCTCCATCCTAAGGGTAGAATAAATTAAATTTGCTGGTTTCAAATATCCAAATCCAGAGCCTTGTAATCTTTGGCTTAGACTGTGCTACCCTTAATCAGATGAGAAGTCCCATACTCCCAATATGAATAAGAGTTGCATAACCTAGCTCTTAGATATAGCAGAGCACAGTCAGGTATACATTAGGCAGAAAAGATATACAGTACATTCCCCTTTGAGGACAGTCATTTGCAGACATATTGATAGTAGGTGTTCCTGGTGTGCTAAAATCAGTCTTGTTGGAGCATGCTCAGTTGAGACAGTGCTATGTCATCAGGAAGGATTATCCTCCTTTTATAAGCAAAGGGTGGAAATTGAGAACTTTATGCTAGTTCCTGGCCTTTGTATTCTGCATGAGTCATCCGAGAAGAGACTTCTAGCTCTTGACTCACACTGAGAGTCTAGCAGTGAAACTGCGGCCAGATTTGCAAAACTGATTTTTTTGCAGAACGTAGCCAGTGGTTAGCAGTTTATAATTATGTTAATTTTGTTCTTAATACCAAAAAGCTCTAGAGACATAATCATTTCAATATCAACCAAATGTTGATACATTTGATACAAATGTTGATAAATACAGTGAAAAACAGAATGTCCAATACCAAAAATCATCAGGGACCCAATTCTTTCACCACTACACATATTCATTAGTATTGCGATCAACATTGCATAATAAGATCCTATTCCACATGAGGAAGGGGAGCAGAATCTGGCCCAAAATTAGAACAGTTTGCAAAATATAAACTATTGAAATTCCAGTATTTATGGTCTTTCAATAAAAATATAAAAATTATTCTTATAAAAACAAACACAAAAATCCATTCTTATTATAATATTATAAGTATTTTATTAAATGGAAAATGGTCTAAATTTAGCCCATTTTCTTTGGAAATATAAAAAGTTAAAGCTTTGCCTCTGGTTAACTAGCTGATCATCCCCATTTACATTTATTTTGTCTGAATCTTTCTTACATGGTAGCAACACTACAATATAGGAGTTTGAATGCTTTTTAGAAGAGTTTAGAAAGATATACAAGGTTTACAAAAGCTTCTGAGAAGCCAAACTATTTCTTCTATGTAGACCAGGGGTGGGCAAACTTTTTGGCCCAAGGACCATGGGCGGGCCATGAATGCTCACAAAATTGGGGTTGGGGTGCGGGAGGGGCTGAGGGCTTTGGTTGGGGGTGCGGGCTCTGGGGTGGGGCCATAAATGAGGAGTTCAGGGTGTGGGAGGGGGCTTCAGGCTGGGTCAGGAGAGTGGGGTGCGGGGTGAGGGGGTGAGGGCTCTGGCTGGGGGTGCAGGCTCTGGGGTGGGGCTGGGGATGAGGAGTTTGCGGTGCAGGAGGGTGCTTCCGGCTGGGACCGAGGGGTTCGGAGGGCGGGAAGGGGATATGGGCTGGGGCAGGGGGTCGGGGTGCGGGGAGAGGCTCAGGGGTGCAGGCTCTGGGCGGCACTTACCTCAAACAGCTCCCAGAAGCAGCGGCCATGTCCCCCCTCCAGCTCCTACTCGGAGCAGTTCCTGGCCAATGGGAGCTGCGGGAGCGGCACTTGGGGCTGGGGCAGCATACAGAGTGGAGCCCCCTGGCTGCCCCTATGCATAGGAGCCAAAGAGGGGCCATGCTGCTGCTTCTGGGAGTCACGTGGAGCGGCCCCCGACCCTGCTCCCCGGCTGGAGTGCCGGAGCAGGCCAAGCCCCAGACCCCACTCCCCAGCAGGAGCTCGAGGGTCAGATTAAAACGGCTGGCAGGCTGGATCCGGCCCACCGGCCATAGTTTGCCCTCCCCTGATGTAGACTGTGTGAGGGAAGAGAACTCTCTTTGTCCAATGTGGCTTGATGGAACATACAGACAGGCACCCACTGCTACCAAAGTAACATGCCAAAGAAAGTAGCAAAAGGGCGGTGGGGAATCTATTGAAAAGAAAACATAAGGGAATGATGTTCGATTGTGGCATTGGAACAAAGTATAATGGACGGGTTTGGGTATAGCCATCAGTGCCATCAGCACTGTTAATTTTGCTGAATCATTCTATTGTCAATGCAAAAGTCTCAGGACAGTCAAGCCTCCTTGTGCAAAAACTAAGAGAAACCTCTGAGTAAAAATCAAAAGGCTCAGCGAACAGAGGGATAACTAACTAGTGGCCAGAAATTATTACTCTGGGGAAACAAGCTGCTCCAAGCGCACATGGAAATGCGCGTGAAAATGCTGCTGTTTGCTTTGTAATGAAAACTCAAGCCTGAAAGCTTTTGACAATGGCACCAAATTGACACCATGCTCCGGAATCTGAACTGTTGCTGCAAGCTGTCAGAGCTGTCTGCACTGATGCTACAATGCAAGGCAAACACAGAATTCAGAATGAGATTCTCACTTCGTGACCTTTTTCTGAACCAGTTTTTTCTGGAAGCACGACTGAGTTCAGAGGGATAGAAAGTCAGCCTGGACTGTTTGATATTGCTATTTTAAAGACAGAGATTTATTTAAAAAAGAACCCCCTCCCAAACATCCCTGAATAATGTACTTTTACAGGGTGTGATCCTCAGCTGGTGTAAACTGGCATAGCTCCATTATCATCAATGGAATTATGCCCATCTTCAGCTGAAGATTTGACCCATAGGAACCTATTTCAGTTTTTTGTGAATTTCTAAAGAGCTCTTCTAAATGTTCTCTCCTGTTCCTTCCTCCCCCCCCCCCCCCTCCCAAGACCAGGCAAGCAGAGAGAAAATTTGACTGAGGGGGAAAAAAAGTCAAAACCACCCTGTCGCCTCCTAGGTGAACTGCAACATTAGGAAAAGTTGGCTCCACTTGGTTGATTAATCTGAATGGCATATTCATGAGGCAAGACCAAATGCCCATATCGATTCCATGTCAAAGGATTAGCATTAACAAAAAGTTAAAGCTTGAGAAATCAAGCACTCAGCATTCAAGAAATGCAGAGATAATACTGAAAGCTCAAATGGTATATCTGCACTACAATTAAAAACCCGTGGCCAGCCCACACCAGCTGACTTGGGCTTGCAGTCAGCGGATGCAGATGCTAAAGGGCTGTTTAATTGTAGTGCAGACGTTTGGACTCAGGCTGCAGCCTGAGCTCCCACCTCACAGGGTCCGAACATCTACACCGCAGTTAAACAGCCCTGCAGCCCGAGCCCCAGGAGCCCAAGTCAGCTGTCACGGGCCAGCCGTGGGTTTTTAATTGCAGTGTAGACATACTCAAAGTTAACTTTGACATCAATGGAGCTATGCTGATTTCCACCGACTGAGGATCTGGCTCTACATGTCTTTATATCATTCCAAGTTATTTCTCAATCTTCTGCTTTATTTGTAATCCTGCAGACCGCTCCCCCTTCCATTCACGCTCACATAACATCCCTATAGCAACTACAGCAACTGGAAACATTGAAAAGCAATATTAGATAAATATGGAATGTACTTTAAGCCAGTGATTCTCAAAGCCGGTCCGCCGCTTGTTCAGGGAAAGCCCCTGGCGGGCTGGGCCGGTTTGTTTACCTGCCGCATCTGCAGGTTCGGCTGATTGTGGCTCCCACTGGCCGTCCCAGGCCAATGGGGGCTGTGGGAAGGGCAGCCAGCACATCCCTCGGCCCGCACTGCTTCCCGCAGCCCCCATTGGGTTGGAGCGGCGAACCGCAGCCAGTGGAAGTCGCGATAGGCCGAACCTGCGGACGCGGCAGGTAAACAAACCGGCCCGGCCCTCCAGGGGCTTTCCCTGAACAAGCGGTGGACTGGCTTTGAGAACCACTGCTTTAAGCTTCTTTGAATATGATTTAGTGTAAACAAGAAGAACCCGCACCAAGTGATCAGCCAGTTCTCTACAAACCACCAGTGGCCCCCAAACCAGAGTTTGAGAACTGTTGGCCTATAGGGCACATAATTGGGCAGTCCTGATTGCATCTGGTAGAAGGCAATGTTACACATACACATTAGCCAGGTCATTACAATGTACTGGTGTGTTTGGTATGTGCACTGTTAAAGAAAGGTTACTTACTAGCAAATGTTATTCTTTGGGAGTTACCTCTGTGCATTCACACTTGTGGGATTGGCACCCCCTGGCAATCTCCCAGGTAACATTGCCTCTTCTATTCCACTCAGCTGAAGTCCCAAAGGATAGCTGGGACAGGCTGACAAGACTGCAGCAGCAGGTGACCCGCAGGAGAGAAGGTGAAGAGAGGCTTCAGAGTAGCAGCCGTGTTAGTCTGTATCCGCAAAAAAAACAGGAGTACTTGTGGCACCTTAGAGACTAACAAATTTATTAGAGCATAAGCTTTCGTGGACTACAGCCCACTTCTTCGGATGCATCCGAAGAAGTGGGCTGTAGTCCACGAAAGCTTATGCTCTAATAAATTTGTTAGTCTCTAAGGTGCCACAAGTACTCCTGTTTTTTTTTTGAAGAGAGGCTGTCCACCTTAAGCAGTGGGACTAATACTGCAGAGTTTCACCAATCTGATGGTTTTGTAGTGGGCTGTAGCACTGAGGATACTGGCCCAGGGCCTTTGTAGCTTCTAAAAACCAATAGCTTCACTATTTGGAGAGAAACTCTCCCTGTTCGCTATTTGGGGATTAGTGGCAGTTTACCTATATAAAGACAGAATAAAAATTACATAAGGACCTTAATCTTTAGCTCTGCATGCATCAAATTTGCAATTATGTCAAGTATTGTGATGAATAATTCACAGAGAGCTTCAATGTAGTGCTGGTGGTCAGGCAAGTGTCAAGAATGCTCAAACTCATCTAAACAGCATGTAGCTATTTCCTTATATAGGCTTTTTAATGAATATTAAAAATACCAATTGCTCAGTCTTGTTAATTGAAACACTTTGCTGATATAAATGCAATCCACTTGAATAAAGTTGATGCTCTCTCTCTCTCTCTCTTATAAGCACAGCATAAATGTTATATCTGAGGGAAGTGGAAGACAGTGCACTAGCTAATGCTGGGAATAGCACAGACTCCTGTAATCTCATTTTTTTGCCAACATCATCTGGCAGTGCATTTCCTGTGCAACAACCTTGCTATTCCACTCCTTGGCGTATCATCATCTGTGACTGCCAGTTCTGCCAAACCATGCAGTTCACCTTTAAGCCATGCACCTTTAAATCAGCAAGTGATATGAAAGCTTCTCCCTTCATTTAAGAAGGAGGGGGCAAATAGGTTCCTAAAAATGGTGCATTTTAAAATCAATATTTCTGTAGTTCATTCTCTCGTGAGGGGTTTGTGTTTATCTGCAAAATAAAAAGGGAGTTGAAGCTTGATCGGCTGTTATTAATCACTGCAGTTTCATGAAACTATTCTTGTTGAATATGTTGAAAAATGCTGATACACTGAAGACGTGGCATGCTGGAAAAATAGAATTACAGGCTCCCAAGTCAGATCTCTAACTACACTACAGTATAAGTTTGAGTTTTCTTTTGATTTTCTGTAACAAGATACGGTAGATCATGTACTAAAAAATAAGGAATGTGAAGTTGGGGGAAATTCTAGGATCTTTTTGTATTTAATGCCTTTGTTGATTTGTTTGTATTGAAAATATTTGGTTTAAAGGGACATTGTCAGGTAGTTTAGATCCTACATTTACTGGCAGACAGTTTTTTTTAAATATGAAGCTAACATTTCATATAAATAGTATATGTCCAAGGAAAACAGTCCTCATTTGAATTTAAGCATTGCCTTTCAGGGTTTGCAATCAAAGTGTTTCAGCATTGAGAACCCGCAAGTGAAACTGACTAGAAACAAAGGTTGAGGTTTTTAAAGCTGTCTGATTAATTGTAATTAATCTGAGTTTTGTGACTAAACACCCTAGCCCAGGGCCGGTGCAAGGAAGTTTTGCGCCCTAGGCGAAACTTCCACCTTGCACTCCCCCTCCACCCTGAGGCGCCCCCCCCCCCCACGGCAGCTCCCCCTCCCCGGGGAGCCGTGTGGCAGCTCCCCACCCCAGCTCACCTCTGCTCCGCCTCCTCCCCGAGCACGCCGCCCCGGCTCTAATTCTCCTCCCCTCCCAGGCTTGCGGCGCCAAACAGCTGATTGGCGCTGCAAGCCTGGGAGGCGGGAGAAGTGGAGCGGCCACTGCGCTGGGAGAGGGAGTCTGAGCCGCATGTGTCAGTGCGCCACCGGCAGCCCAGCCCAGGAACTCTGTAAAAAAAAAAATTGGGGGCACCGCTTTTTGGCACCCCCAAATCTTGGTGCCCTAGGCAACCGCCTAGTTTGCCTTAATGGTAGCACCGGCCCTGCCCTAGCCAGCATTGAAATGGCAACAAAAGGGGAACCTGATTAAGCTATTGCCCAATGTCCAAGCTGACTGAAGTGCAAAGAAAACAGATAGTATAGTTGATGAAAAGCAAAGCTATAATTTAATACCTCGCATGTTTATAATAAAAACTATCATTACCAACATTGCAAAGATACATAGGCCAAGATGTACATAAGCAATTAGGCACATAGGACCTATTGTAGGCATCTGAGTCAAAGTTTTGGGACCACTGCGTTGCACAAAACTCTCAACAGACCCTATAGGTGCTCAAACTCACGTGGTACTTACGTTTTCAGGGTAAAAGTTCCTTAAGCACCTATGTTTCTGCCTCTGGGCATGTACACTGCAGCCTCCCTTTAGTTGACCAACCTCCTATCTCCTGCCTAAGCCCCAGAGTGAGTGAACCAGGGGAGTTATCTACCTAAGTTTCCTGCAGGGCCCAATCTGGTAGATGGGCTCAGAGGCCACCTACTGTATCTGTTGCCCTTCAAAATCTCGACACAGGAAAAGGAGGAGGTGGTTCTCATGCTGATTTTATAACTTTTAACCCAGTGGTTAGTGCACTCACCTGGATGTGGGAGACCCAGGTTCAATTCCTGCCTCTGCTAGAGGAGGAGAAAAGATTTGAATAGCAGTCTCCCACCTCTCAGGAGAGTGCTCTAGCCACCGGGGTCTGGGATAGTCTGATTCATGGGGGTGGAGGAGGCTCTTTCAATCTCTCCTGTTTCATACGTTCCACTGTGGATAAATATTGAAAGGAGTGAAGCAGGGGAACTAGGGTCTTCTACCTCCTAGGTGGGTGCCCAGACCATTGGATCACTGGTCTACACAGCGTCATTCACGCTCTCACTCTCTCTAGCCCAATCATTGTTCTACTGTGGATAAATGCTTAGATAGTCAAAGCTACCAGGTTTTGTGTTGTGACAAAATAGCTCCATGCATGTGATATTATTTGCAAATCAGCCCATGTATTTTGCATATGTCTAGACATTGCATCTTAAGTTCAATACACTCTGCTCCAAGCAGTGGTGAAGGTAGGACATGGGAACAGCACCAAACGTGGCAGCTGGTTGGCTGCTGAAAGGTGTCTGGGGAGTACTTGGGTGCTGGGGAAGCCAGGGCAGCTGGTTTGTGGAGATGACTGTGTAGAAGAGGGGGTTGGATGGGGTAAGTTGGGTGGTAACCAAGAGAAGGTGAGTTTGTGGGGATGCCCAGGGAGGTAGCTGGGGATGGTAGGTTTATGGCAGTGTCCAGGGGAGGGGAAGATTGGCTCAAGTTAAGTGGCTGGGAAAGTAGAGGGTAGAGGTCTGTGGGAGAGGAAGCTGGGGTAACTGGGTGTGAAGAATGAGGGAGTTATGTGTAGTGTTTTTTTTTTCTGAATACTGAGTAGACTTCAGTTTACCTGTTGGCATTACCTTGCCTGAGTGCACTGAGTTAAATCAAAGGAGGCTGCTAGGGGAGAAACACAACAATGGCAGAGATAAGGTACCTTCATGGATCAATGAAGGGAGGTATTAATTGGAGAAGACTCCTGCCTGGCTCCAACCAGGTTGACCAGGTTTATTCTCCCCAGACCTGAACCTAGGATCAAAGAGGATGCTAAACCTTAAAAGGACTCCAGCTCTGAAAAGGAAGGGGATCTAGCAGAACTGCATGTCCACATTGCCTCCACTCTGCTGTTGCTGTGGCACTGCGTTTGGGGTACTTACCCAGCATCTCCAGTGGCTTGTGAGGGATTTCAATAGGGTCCCAGGAATTGTGGGAGAAGGGGTCAGATTCCCATAACTCCATGGGAATTGCTGCCATGTCTGAGGCTTCTTCTCAAAATGGAGGCCAAGATGAATGGTCAGAGCTCACTCTTTCCTTAGACAAACAATTTGCTGCTTGTTCTATTAGTAGCCTATGAATAATAGAGGAACTATACCTATAGCATTATTTGGAATCCAGGGAGATGTTGCTATATTACTGATAGTGATATAATTGACTGTGATTGGAAGCAGAAATACCCCCAAAATTTCTCTGAGGCAACATATGGTATAAGGGGTTAAAAAAGTTAAAGCTAGCCATGTGCAATTAAACTTTTAGTTTTGTTTGTTTTTTCATTTAGATGTGTTTTGGAAATAAACATATAGTACAGTGTTTTGAAACAAGTACAGTTCTGGTCCCAAGAATCTATGCAAGTTTCAAAAGTTTGGCCCAACAAATTTCTTTAATATAATTCTTATTACCCAAACTGGACATCATGCCTGGCAACTGCCAACAGCTATGTATAACATCTGCAAAAAAACCATTTTTTTGAATATTAACACTCAATAGATGTGCCTGGTCTGTTAAATATGTGCAATCAGAGATTGCTCTTAATTTAATAAAATCACTAGAAATGCCATGTCGTGGGTGTTGTAATGATGCTCACTATGTAATATAATAACACCCTATTAAATAGAGAGATCTGACAATTATATTCCTATGTAATGTCTCATTAACCAAAAGCTCGCTGTTACAATGATTATCATTTTGTCTCTGATATTTACATAGCAAGGATTTGTAAACCTGTTAAAACTTCCTAAATAAATAGTAAAAATAACTAGGAGTCCTTGTGGCACCTTAGAGATTAACAAATGTATTTGGGCATAAGCTTTTGTGGGCTATAACCCACTTCGTCAGATGCATGGAAAAATACAGTAGGCAGGTATAAATATACAGCACATGAAAAGATGGGAGTTGGTAAGGTAGGGCAACTCCCATCTTTTCATGTGCTGTATATCGACTTACATTGTCCCATATACTTCATCAGTAAGCTTTCAAAACAATGTCACAACAGCAAAACATACATAAATAAACCTCAGGAATAAAGGGAAAGCCCTACAGGCCAGGCCATTGAGTTGCTTTTGATGTTCACAAAATATTCTTGCATACTTTGAACATATACTTCTATAAGATGCTTGCCACTTTCTCTTAAGATAATAGATGTTGAGCATTTTGTGCAAATGTTGGGAATAAGAATATAGCCATAATGGGCAGTATGCACTGCATGGAAAACAGGAGGGCTTTTATTTATGTACTATACGTAGTGCCAAGTAACCACTTTCTTTACTAAGTACATAAAATGTTAAGAAATGATTACCTTGTTCTAAAAATGAATTTTGAAAATTAAATGTTGTATTCCTCCCTTCAAATATAAGGTAGAAGATGTGGACAAATTCTGATTGAATAGTGGGCTACTCTCAAGTGAGTTAATAATTCCAAGCAGGAATGTGTATAAAGAATGAAGTTTTGCTGTTTACCTCATCTTGTCTACTGAATATTTTGGGGTTTTCTTTTCCAATGGCAATGACATTCAGTGCTCTTAGAAATTAAATAAAACACTTTAAGAAACCTGGTTTACTAAGTTTGTCCAGAAACACACTGTCAATGCTTAGTTGCTCTCTGACAGCACAAAGGAGAATTAAAGTTGACTTAAATCATAAATCACTTCTGTTCAAAAAATTTCATTGCAAAGAGGAATAGCAAGAAAAATGATTCTTGGAAATCTGCTCATAGAAACAGTGTAGTATATGATTTCATTTATTTAACCCCACACATAGCGTTCATTGAATTTAATTGGAATTACGTATCTCCTGTGGGAGAAAACTGGGCATAAAGATACTGCAGCAATAAGCAGTATTTTATGTGGTACTATGGGAAACAAACAGACTAGTTCATATCATATAGTAATATTTAATACTAATAGAAAATACAGCACACTTTCACCTTCACTTTGAAGACTTTGAACTTGACACTGGTCAAGGACTAAATATTGCCTCAGACCAGAGTAACTTTGGGTGGGAAGGGACTGGGGGAGGGAATTCTAGGTTTTGCAGGGATAAGAAGGAAATAGTTTTCTGGCTTAAAAAAACAACAGCAGCTGTTTGAAGCTGCTCAGAGGCTTGTAATGCTGAAATGAGTCCTAGAATGGAGATGGATTAGTGGGCAAAATGTACATGGCCTAGTGGTCAAAGGTGCATGAAAAAAACAGTTCATCACTTGGGTATCACGACCACATATTTATTTATTCACATTTATTTCAATAAAGAATTTATACAAAGTTTTAAGCACCCTTACAAAAAAATTAAATACAGCAAAAGATAGAAGTTTTAAGTATTAGGCCATGGCTCACTGTACCACCCCTTCCCAAATAATAACCACTTCCAAAAGAATTAACAGCCTCATCTGGCCTTCGTATTCCTCAATTCACCTGTTTCCCCCAAACCCAGGAAAATACATGAACCTTGTAGCATGCCTCAAATGTCAACAAATTCAGGCTCTGTCAGCCTCAGGTGTAGTGAGCTTCAGTGTCAAAGACCGTTCCTGGAGAATGCTCCGTAGCCAGCCCCTCCTCTTACAAACTAAGGGCGCTTAACCTTAGCTCGCTGTTGATCACAAGTGCATCAGTATCAAAGAAGAAGTGAGTGGTATTGCAGTTTGACAGGTTGTGAACCATTTAAGGCTTTATAGATTAAAATTACCACACTATAATAGTGGCAATTTGCACTGATTTAAGTTTCTGAATGGCCCCACCATGTAGCTACAGTATACTACAGAGTATACTACAATAGTCTAAATCTCAAGTTGACATAAGGCTATCTTGGCCACAGATTGTACATAATAAGCCAGGAGCAGTCCAGGATCTGACAGGACTCCCAAGTAGCTGATGGAGTATGCCTACTAAGTGGCTGATATTTATCTCTGCTATTTCTTCTTGTAGTTATCACCACACTACCAATATTCCGCAAGTGTTGTCTAGACTGAGCTTCAGTCAGCTAGCTCTGATCCAAGGTCAATCTCATATAATGAGTAAGGCTACAAATCTTTCACGGAGGTCACAGAAGTCACAGATTCTGTGACTTTCCGGGACCTCTGTGACTTCCGCAGCTGCAGTGGCTGGTTTGGCTGACCCCAAGGCTGCCCAAGCAGCTGGGGACCAGGCAACTGGTCCCAGGCGCTGCCCTGAAGCAGCGGTCCGGGAGCAGCAGTGGAGTCACCCCCACCCAGAGGAGAAGCAGCGATGGTGGGGCCAGGGCCGCCCCGTGCCTGGAGTGGGCCACAGGCCCAGAATGGTGGCAGTGTGGTCTAGGGCCAACCCTCACCCCCCGGAGCAGCAGCAGCAGCAGCAGCGGCAGGACCCCAGGCCACCCTCAACCCACAGGAGCAGCAGTGTCCGCTGGAGTGTCCGCCCCCCCCCCCCATCCCCAGAAGGGGTAATATTTAATTAGGGGTATTTTTAGTAAAAGTCATGGACAGGGGTTAAAATTTTGTCTGAATACTTCAGGACACTCTGGCTGCCAATGAGTAGTTGCATGAGCACAAGAGATAGGATTTTCAAAAGGACGTATGCTTTGCATTCGGTTACCCATAATTTCCCTGGTAATTCAAATGTAGTAATCAAGTTTTGCATCTAAGGGGGAACCTTCCCAGTTGTTGGATACAGTTTTATATTAATTTGCCATCTAGTAATTGGCAGCTTAATTGTTAAACTGGAAGGTTTTCAAAGATAAGTTGCTTAGCTGGCATTCAAGTATATAGAAACACAGCTTTCTTTCCAAATTCCTTGGATTGTTTATAATAGAAACAGTCTTTTGATACCTGGATCAAATATACATTGAACTTGCAAGGAGACCTCCATGGACATGGACTTTGACTGCTGTGCTTGCTCTTTGACAGCCAAGGAGGCAGGAGCAGGGGCATGCACAGGAACAGCCCTCTAATAAATTTCCTCTTTTTGTACACTAATAAAACTGTCAGGAACATCCAAGGAAACCAGTCACATGCCATAATGGTGCTGAACATTCCACTCACTACCCAGAATCCTCTGTATAGTTTAAATGAAATTTCCAAAAGCATCTACTGGAATTAAGGGCTGACTCCCATACACTTTCAATGGGAGTTGGGCCTTAACTCCCTCAAGACCTTTTACAATATCACACCCTTTGGCTAATTGTTGCTCTGGAGCTGGTCAAGCAGATACTTAATGTTGAAAAACCTGAGATTAGATAGGGGCTGTCTCTTGTCAGGAGGGGCCAGACCAAGCAGGGGCTTCCTGCAGTACTCTTGGCCATTCTAGCACTGTGGGAATCTGATACATTAGCCTGACTTGAAGTGGAAAAGTTTAGCATTAGAATTAAACGTTTGTTTGTTTTTTTAAAGAGAGGGCAATCCTATCTACAGCAGCTACCTGCTCTTCCCCTCCTTTCTCCAATTCCCAGCCCTCCTTCTCCTTCCACTGTGCATTGCCACCATGAGAACACACTTTCACGGACTCAACCACTACGATGTGTGGGAGTTATCTGATTATGTAGACAGAATCAGTTGACTGAAAGAATTTTCTTCCATTCTTCTTTTCCTTCCTCTTCTTTGCAGATAGAGCCTCACTGATGATATAGTGTAGGGTCTTCCTAGCATTGCTGTACTCTGCAGGGTGACCGTTCAATTTGGACAGTACTATCCCTGTTTCCTTGCCCACAGAAACAACAAGCCAAGAAGAGCACCCTTCCTTCTGTATCCCCACTCAGGCTTTATGATCCCAGGATTTTCACTAGCCCATCCAGCCCTGGAGGGCTCCCCTGAGGCGATGAAGGAGGAAGAGAATGTTGGGGCAAGGGATGAAACATCTGTGCCCCCATCTCACCCTGATAGTCCCTTTCCCGGGAAGACCAGCCCCAGCTTGGACTCGAGCTAAGAGATGGGACAAGTCCAAGCCTCTCTCCCCCTCCCTCCCATCAACAGCAGCCCCACAGTATTCCAGACTGGCCCTGCCTTCAACCCAAGGATGATGTCCACTTTTTTTCAATCCGCACTACCCCAGGGATCCCACAAAACCTGCCAGCCATCACAGGGAAAATCCCACTTGAGAATGCTTACCCTTTAGGGAGGTGGTGCTACTGTCCTGCCAAGGGGATGTTCTACAAGAAATGGAGACAACAGCATACAGCATACAGCATCGGCCAAAGAGAAGCTTCCACTCCCCACAGAACTGGCAAGATAGACTTGCAGAGACGCCGAGTGTGGTGGCCTTTTTCCTGAGAACTGCCACCTAGGACATGGAGAACCTCATAGGAGGGGAGGCACAGTTGACACATGACTAGTTAGCCCTGTAATAAAACAGCCTCCTATAACCTGACAACTAGATCTTTGGGGCAGCCTACTAATACACTTAAGGACACTCATTTTGGGTGTCCAGAGCACATGTGCCTTTCTTTTAATGAATTCACATTTCTCTCAGAGTTCCCTACGTAACTGCTAACAAGTAGCAAACATATACTACAGCAAACTTTCAAACCAAGGAAATGTACAATTAATATTCTCAGAGGTCCCAAGGAATTAAAAAAAAAAAAAAAAAGACAGCAGCACAGTTTTTTTCATTAAAGTTCCAAGTTGGGAAACATTCCTATTTATTTATTTAAAAAAAATTAAGAAAGCAAATACAGATTTTGAGTGGAAATACCATGGATGTGAGAGTCCACTAAGTACACTTAATTTTTTTCTTTTTCCTTTTGGACATAAAATACTTATTAAATCATTATAATCCAGAGCCCTACACTAGACATTTCACTTTTGTCTTCTAGCCGTTGTTGCCAATGGTTTGTTCTTTGAAGATCTAACCTCAGGTGCCAGTCTTAGCCTGTTAAGGCTAGGCTACATCCTCTTGACCACCTTCCAACAGTAAAATGCTGTAAAATAGTTTCTGTTTTTTTAAGTTTCAAGTTCCATTTGGAGTTTGGATTTAAAGGGAATGTGGAAAGAATGGATTTCAAATATTTCTGTGTTTACCTAACTCGACACAGTCCTTGTTTTTTAGCGATTTACAGCTCACAGTTTTTGGAACTTGTTTGGTGATGTTTACAGAAATTCATTGATTTTGGTTTTATTTCAAAACCTTGTTTCTCAGAGATGTACTCTTGCTTACACTTTAGTGCTGAAATGAAAAAGTTTATGTTTTACACATTGCCTAGATGTTCATATCCGTTACGCTGGGCCAATATTTAAAGTAATTTCTCTGCAGTTTTGTAATAAAATGGGGTAAACAAGTAGTTAAAATATAAAAACACACTACAAAGCTACTCATTTCCACTATACCTAGGGCAGAATTCTGATAAAGAGCTAGATGCTCATTTTACACCCACACACTCATACCACATCAATATTCCTATATACAAGCATGCACACTCACACATATACACATGACATGCATGAAAACAAGCAACATCTCCTTTATTTTGTTTTGATTACTTATAACATGCTTCTAGTTTGGGTTTCTCTTCCTTTCTACTATCCAAAGGAAGTTACACTTGGTTTGTAGCTTGGCAAGGCCAAAATCAAAATATGTGGGAACTGCTATCCTGCAACATCTTTTTAAGTTTCTTCCACTATGTCTTACATTGGCATCATCAGAGTGCCAAGTCCAGCTGTTTTTCCAACACTAACATCATCCCAACCCAATACTACTATTGTTGCCGGAAGACATACTTCAGGGAATGGCATGAAAAACACAGTTTTGTCCTCGGTGGAAGAAATATTGGTGTGGATAAGAAAACATACACTCCATAAGCAGACTTCCAAAACTACACCTAAGTCCAGGAGTACTGGTGTCTTCTGTGCACTCCATCTGTAATAGATTGAGTGTCTAATTATGTAAAGCAAGCGAGTCAGATTTTCTGAAACCCTTGGATGCCAGTATGGTATTTACACGGAGCAGGTATGTATATTGCATAGCAGGATATTTTCCCGCTAATTCTGGATTTTCCGAAGAACACTCAGTAGAGAGGGCTGTGTGTGTGAGAGAGAACTGAAGGTTCCTATTTTTTAGGTTTTGTATACATTAGAATCGGTAAACTTTAAAGGGGAAATTTTCAAAGGTTTGTTTCTATTTTATTTGTATGACTCCAATGGACTTTAATGAGGGCTGTGCCATTAAAACACTTTGAAAATTTCTCTGCATTTGTCTGTTGCTGTGGTAGGAGATAGTTAGGTTCAGACTTTCACAGTATGATGTTTGCTTTTCTGAAACCAGTGAAGACTTCCCACTAATTTAGAAATCACATTGTTCCTTTGATGATCTAACACACATCATAATAATAACGAGGAGTGGTTACATATTTAATGGTTTAAGGAAAGACTGTTAAACTCATGAGATGAGATCAGAGTCAAATAAGGTTTTTTTTTTTCTAATTAGAGTCTTTTACAACTTGTTAATGGTATGTAGAAGAATATGACCTTTAAGTTTATCTCCTTAAATCAAAAGAACAAATGGAATAGTCTACCTTATAAAAGGTAAACCCCTAGTTTAAATGGAAGTATTTTTAGTAAAAACAATAGTGGAAACTTTTAAGCAGTCTTTTGAATTTTCCAGCTCTTTGAACTGCACTTCACACTGGCATGAACATGTTTTTTCTGGCTCTTGATTGAACACATGTTGAGTACTGATGCATCTTTTCTTACATTTGTACCAATTAATTGTTTGAGTGAATATCGTACATACATATACATCCTAATCAGGATGTGTGATTTTGTGTGCAAACATTTTACTATGTTACTGCAGACTTCTCTGAAGAATGACAACTAATACATATTTTGTCACACAGCACTCCATTAGGGTCTTTGGCTCCTACCTTGAAGAGCCAAAAAATGAATGTAAAAAGATAAGTTGCCATATTTTTTTAATCGTCAGTTTGTTCTGTGCTTGCAAAGAACAACTGTAAGCTCCAATTTCTTTCCTTTCAGTCTGATGATAGCTGAGAATATTTTCCCATATTACATTCTCTCCCCTGGCTTCCAAGCTTTGGCTTCCAAGCTTTTGCTCAAGTTCTCTGCCAATTTGGTTACACATATCTCAGTGAACTCTTGATTTCCTATGTGCTGGTCCTGGCTATGTGGTACAGAGATGTAGGCCTTTAGGCTACCTAGACATACAATGACTTCTATTAAAAACATAATAAGTTACAGTACATATCTCTGCTTATCTTCTTTCCCAAGGCTATTTCTGGACAGGCTGCATAGTATTTAGAGGGAAAAGGTGTCCCAATGTATGAAATTCCCAGCTATTCCACCTGAAAATATCAGATGTGGAAAATGCTGCAAACAATTAATCAGTTCCTTGGTTTTTGTGACCCCCTGTAGGCCTTTTGAAGTCATTAACTTAGGAAGCAAAGATGGTAGATGAATGACAAAGAATTATTACCTTCCCTTTTTCCCTTCTTACACCAAATATTTAAGGTGCAGAGTGCGGTTCTGCCTATTGACTTATCGTTCTACATATCTCTACAGCCTATCCTTCAGTCTGTATTGTGTGGAAGCTCCCTTGCAGCGCTCCCTCAATACCTAGCTTTGTCTTCACTAGGTTTTCAAGGTACTGATTTTGCAGAAGCTGGATTTGAGATCTTGGAAGAATGTCAAGATAATAATGCCTTCCTCATGCTCACCTTCCACTAGCTAGTCATCTAATTCTAAAAGAGGGAAGTGAAACCATGCTTGTAAAGAAACCCCATATATAGAAATATAGATAGCTATATATATGGATATATAAATAATTGTAGATATGGATAAAAGCGCTGGTTGGGAAATTTTTATCAAAATGTTTTTTCTTAAGGAAATGCCAATTAATTTGAACAAACTTTTTGCGAGAAAGGGTCAATTTAAATGTAACTTTCATCCATGTCAAGAATTAAAGCTTGCAACTGAGCCTGGGACCAGCTAGCTCCACCTCACTAGTGAGCAACAGAGGACTCGCAGCTGATGCAGTTGGCTTGCAGCAACCATCCATGGTCTTAGCGCCATCCTGATACAGAATGGGAAAAAGTTTCAAAATCTCAACATTTTTCATGGGACAAGAAGGCAATTTCCCACCCAGATTTAATAGCTATATATAGATAGGCGTAGATATGGATATGTGGGAATAAAAGTTAAGAATCAGTAAAATTCCTTTCTGGACTCAAATAAGCAGGCAGGAAAAGACAACAGCAATGTGAAGTCCATGTACAAAAAGAGGACAGTGTTTTCCTGGCTACCTGCTACTGGCAGTTCCTCCCTTTTCAAATACAATAGTAGCACATCCTCAAGATGATCCATATATTCATTGCAGTATTACCTAGACAAAATTTGTTCCAGAAATAACAATTCAAATCATATACATTTCTGCCATGCTTGGAAAAAAAAAGTCAACAAATTATGACAAGGCCTCGGGGCCTTTAGAGATAGCTGCTGTTTTATCTGTTAATAGAGTACAAAACCAAAAGGAGGAAAATATGGTTTATTTGTATTAAAAGGTATTGTATATATTGTTTTGTCCCCTTTGCCGCTTTAGATTGTAAACTCTTCAGGGCAAAGATTATGTCTACAATTGTGTTTGGACAATGCTCATCACATGAGGGTTCTGATCTTGATTGAGTTCCGTGGTTTCCACCACAATATAAGTATTAAATGATAAGAATGATAAGGAAACCCGTAGAAGAAAAAAAGTTTGATATTAAACAGTGCAAGACAGAGCCCTGCATAATGTGATGTGCCATATTTTCAGAGCTGTGGGGATTAGGGAGATGTTCCTGGACTAATAATGTATAGTATTTATAGTGCTACAGTACTTACTCAGGAGATGTTCACATCCAATGCATGCCCTGGGACTGGATGAATGCTGCAGCTGCACCTTAGTGTGGATAATTGTGTGCAAAGACATAATGAGACATTTCATAACTAAATAGTTTTTAAAAAATAAGAAGTGGAGTATAGAACTTTTGAGGGATTGCAAAGCACCTTGTGTCAATAGACATAGACATTCTGCACTTTGTGAAAAATCTGAGATAACCCAAGTCTCTCCTGGGCATTACCACTGCATCCCTTACTGTGTTATTTGGAAAGTACAGTACTCATATATTCTCAGAGTATGGTACCCCATAATAAAACTGAAATATAGTGCCATAGGTTCTTTAATAGGGTTTAAATGTAGTTTAATGATACTTCACTTTAAAAAAATAGCTATTGGTCAGAACCTAGGACACTCCAAAATATGGAATGGAAACGGGGTAAATAAAGATATTACTTCCATGGATGAGTTACTGTTTATATAACCTTCTAATGAACAGGGGTTCACTTTTCCCTCCACCACTCCTCTCTGCGTAGTATAGGAGGATTTGATTTTTAACTTTGGAACAATTGGTTTAGACCAGCTAGATTTACTCCTCCTAATCCCTTCATGTCCTCATCAGTGCTGGGCCTCCCTAAGATCTTCAGGTGCTGGGTAAAGTAGCCATGACTTGACTGATCTCCTTTGGTTGCTGTGACACTAATATCTAATTGGTATACTGATGTCTGAGGGGCACAGAAAAATCAGATTCTGTATGCCTAGCTCAGGGACCAGCTGAAGAACTTTGACAGAAAATTACAACAATGAAGTTCAGGCTAAGCAAGAATGACTAGCATGGCTGAGCTGACCATTAGAATGGCTAGCATTATCATTAGCAGAATGGACTGATGTGAACTTGTATGAGGATAGCATGGATTCTAAAATGGCAGGCACCGAGATTTCTCTGCAAGAAAGAGCTGTTGGGTTCTTTGTTATTCCAATCCGCTGGCCCTTTCTGACAATATTGGCCTTCATAAAGGAAGAGAAGAAAATGAATGAGAAAATAAAGCAGCTCCTTTAATGCCTTATTCTGCCAATAGACCACTGTTAGTGCTTGCGTTACTATTAGACCGCATCACCCAACTGTTGGACAGATTGTTTGGTGACACCCATTGAAATCTGACTATTTTTACCTCAGAGGTGTTCAAATGTAGCATTCTTGCTACCTATGATAAACCAGTTTGTTGGAAGAATGCTAGTGTGCATGGCAGCAAAAGAAAAGTGTCTGTTTCTAAGAATTTTGTGGGATTGCAGTTCTAGCAACAAACAGGCCCGTTCTTTATTTTTATTGTTAAGAACATTAAATAAGCAGTTCAGTCTTTCAGCCATTAACACAAAAAGACAGAATGAACACCATAATATAAAATGTTGTTATAAAACACTTTGGATGGAAGAAGAGGACTCAGGTAACTCCATCGGCTCATGATACTGTGTCAAAGTGGGTTTCTCTCTGTTGTTTGTTTCTATAGATAGATATTCTTATACCTGTGTTGTTTTATATTCAAGCAATCCACTAATCTTAATAATAATTGCTAGTAACTTAACAAGAGTCTTTATTAAATACATAGTTAACATATATACAATATACAAAGCATCTTAACTCAGGTCATCTTAACTCAGGTCAATCTATCAGTCTAACTGAAAACCAGCTGCCTCCTCCAAGTGTCAGCTCCCACAACCTGAAGATTTGATTCATTCTCATAAAGCCACAGTACCACCACAATACCCTTTAGCTAACAGTAAATTACACTGCATTTTGCTACCCAAGTCTTTTCCCTGCAACTGACTTTAGGTATTTTTGTTTGGATCCCTACTTTCTTCTTCCATTGCCAGTGAAGAACTGCTTGTCTGATCCAATCTGCCTTGCTTCACCGCTGCCCTCCTAGAAGTTTCTTCTCAAAACTTATTTCTTCAAACTACATATTATAGCTTTATTCAAATCTAAACAATTAATTTTTACCCTATTAAGAACTGTATCCCTCAAGATGCATTAGCATTTGCCTTCCATGTGACCATGCTATCTTCTTGTCCTCACCTTCAAATATGCTTTCAGCAAATATTCAAGCATTGAGATTAAAAATTTGCTCTTTTGTGGTTGCTTATACTAGTTAAGATTAAAAAATGTTCAGTGAAAGCAAAGGTAAAAGTGTAGAAGACATTGTTGAATCAACTATTGACGCAGGTCTAGTTGTTTTCTAGAGGTTGACTTCATTTTAAAGTTGATACCAAAAACCAATTAACCAACTAACACCAGAGTGTAATTTTAAGACAAAGTGATTTTGTGAGCTCTGGTAGATTTTAGGGTCAAGGATTCACTGTGTCTCTGCCCCAACTGGTTAGAACAAGCTTTTCCCCCCTACAGTGAGAGGGCTGTAACTGTTGACACCTAGTAAAGGCTCAACGTCTTTGAACTCAGAAATCAACTTGGTACCATCAATCCATTTGTATTTTGAAAAAAAAAAAAAAAGTTAAATATGTTGCTTGTCCAGCTTAGTGGTGCTTCCATTAGGCCAATATTTGGTTCAAGTAGAGACCAAGGAAGATCTTGGACGTTGCAGTGGCTGTGGGGGCAGGCTGCAATAAATCTCTGTTAGAGTATTTCTTATTGGGAGAAGGGGGCAGAGAGGGAAGACTGAGCTATTATAGCATGGAGAGGGACTTTGGAGCCAGGGGAGAAAGTAGCAGCCAGTGGGTCTGTGAGTATGGGATCCACCTGCCATTATTCCCATCCTTATTAGAGAAGGTGAAGGGAGAGCACTGGGGGAGGTTGTGAGGCTGTTTGATAGCTTGGTGGTAGGGGAGGATTCTGTCAGCTCTCTGTTTCTGTAGATCTCCCCCACAAAAACCTGTTTACTCTGGCTTTGTGCAGATTGACTATAGACCACATCCTATCACCCATGTTGACTTGATGACCATAGCAACATGATGGCACTAATATTTGATTTAAGATATGGTGTCCTGAAACAATTTTACCAGTCTCTTAAATATATACATGCTTTTTAATTGCAATTCATTCTTTAAAAACAAACAACCCACCCCAACCAACCAAAAAAAAGCCAAGAACCAAACAGACGTCCCCCTCACCATCTTTATTATGACAACGCAAACCAAATCCCATTCTCCATTTTAGAAGTGCTTGTGGCATTTCAGATTATTGAGAGAATTCGAAATCTTGCTACCATGTTCACTTAAAAAAACCACACACACACACACAAAAACCTCACCACTGACTTTCCTTTTAAAAAATTCCTGTACCAAAGAAAGATTAGAAACATGTCAGGACCTTCAGCACCCATAATTTAGCAGACTGGGAATGAATTGTCTTCATTTTTGGCACGTGAAGCACAATCTGGAAGGGTGCACGGGGAGACAACATTAAACATTTAAAAGCTTTGTGGGCACCAGAAGTGGCAGCATTAGGAGTTTTGCTATGATTAGGCTGCACTGAGGCCGTGGTCTGTTACTGACACTGTGGAATCGACCTACCTCATCTGTTTCTTGTTTGATTGCTAGACTGCAAAGTGTGGAGTTTGTATTGCGAGTCAGAGTTCCTTTATATAGTTAAAAATATGCTGGGCACTAGTCTCTACTTGAAATCTGTAGCCAAGTACACTGTCAGTCAGAGCTTGCTTAGATGCCAGTGAACAGCTGCATATTTTGGAGGTTGGTGAAGGCCATGTAGCCAATGCACCTATCATGCTATACAAAGATCCAAAGGAAGAACAAATATACCCACTTGTGAGTGCAAATATTAGAATGGTGCATTTACTTTACTTTTCTAGGCTGTCTAAATTATTCATTGCCATGATTCTTTACCCTCTGAATTTAATATTTTGTTCATTAACAAATATATCCTGAACTTCCAAAGTATGGAAGCCCATTGATGCTTGTGAAAAGACTCTCATTGACTTCACTGGGCTTTGAGTCTGGCCCTGAGAGACAACAGAGGCATTTCAACTGGGGCATCTGCCACTAAGCCCGTATACACATTTATTTTTCATGAGCCAAGTTATATTTTTCCTCACTGGCTGAGCCCCTTTTAAAAAGTCTTAATTGAAATATACTTGATGCACAGTAAGTTTACATGCTATTGAAGATTATTAAAATACAGGATTTGTTGGATTTTGATTGCATACCACTTAGTGAGAAAGGTTACCTTTTAGTGTACTCCTTGTGAACACAATTAATTGCACATTGTTTTCAAATACAGAAGTATTTTTACTTCTATTTCTTGACTCCATGTGAAGAATAATATAGAAAATTTAGATTCAGCTGTTCTGAGTTTGACTGGACCAAGTTGTGGTTATGATATATCATTACACCCTAAACTTCACAAAGCATTTGACAAACCCATACAAAAACAAGTCCCTGTCCCAAGAAATTACAACCTTGCCCAAGTACAGGAGCATTCTGAGCCTTAATTTTCATTAATGTTTGTGAAGTATTCAGGCCCTGATTCAAGAAATCACTTAAGCATAAATTTAAATCCATCCCTATTCAGGATAACACATACTTAAGCATTCGAATAAGGTTGTTTTCCTGAACTGGAGTCTCAGTTACAATGGAATACCATATAAAATATATTCAAGTAGAAGAGAGGGAGCTGACAATACAAAAGAGAAGATTAACATTTGAAGACACAATGGGTTTTCTAGATGGGATTTGAAGGAGGGGATGGTAGATGTTTGCTGTAGGGGGAGAGTGAGTCTATTCTATCCAATGGAGATTGTGTGAAAAAAAAAAGTCACAAAGCAGGAGATTAAGTAGATGACGAAGCAAGCACCATAGAGAGCAGATTGAACAGAGGACTTAGCAACGAATCCAAATAAAGTAAAAAGAGATGCAAGTGGGACTGGATAAAAACTTGAAAATTAGGAAGAAAAATCTGAACTGGATAAAAGAAAGAATGAAAAGAAGAAAGAAAGGAAGAAAGAAAGGAAGGAAGGAAAAGGTTTGGCTAGAGAGGCAATATGTTCAAAAACAATTGGAATACAGCTATTGTTTAAATCAGGGGTGGGCAAACTACGGCCCGGGGGCTGCATCTGGCCCTCCAGATGTTTTAATCCGGCCCTCGAGCTCCTGCTGGGGAGCAGGGTCCGGGGCTTGCCCCACTCCGTGCGGATCCTGGAAGCAGCGGCGTGTCTCCCCTCCGGCTCCTATGCTTAGGGGCGGCCAGGGGGCCCCGCACGCTGCCCCAAGCACCATCCCCACAGCCAATGGGAGCTGCAGGGGCGGTGCCTGCGGATAGGGCAGCGTGCAGAGTTGCCTGGTCGCACCTGTGCGTAGGAGCCAGAGGGGGGACATGCCACTGCTTTTCGGAGCTGCTTGAGGTAAGCACCACCTGGAACCTGCACCCCTGACCCCTCCTGTGCCCCAACCCATCCCAGCCCTGATCCCTCTCCTGCCCTCGAACCCCTTGGTCCCAGCCTGGAGCACCCTCCTGCACCCCCAACCCCTCATCCCCAGCCCCACCCCAGAGCCTGCACCTCCAGCCAGAGTCCTCACCCCTTCCCGCACCCAGCCCCCAATTATGTGAGCATTTATGGTCTACCATACAATTTCCATACCCAGATGTGGCCCTCTGGCCAAAAAGTTTGCCCACCCCCTGGTTTAAAACTTTCCAGGGTTCAGTCCTAGTGACATCAATAAAATAATGCTTTCTTCAGCAACATAAGAAAACATAAGACAAAATCCTGATGCTTTCAAGGTTAATCCAGAAGATGGACAAAAATGAATGCTGCAAATCTAGCCAGCCTACATGCTTGTACTACTCCTGTACAACTGCCTGCATTTATAACTCATGTCAGGACCACGTAGTAATCTGATCAGGGAGACCTACACCTTGAAGCCATAAGATCAACTCAGAAACATCACTCAGAAACTCAACGTGAGGATTTGTGAAGGCCTTATGGAGTGTGAATTCTGTAGCAGGAATGGAGCATAACAGTTGGACCAAGCAGTTTCCATCCTGAACGTTCTTTTTTGGCAGTATCAGCCAAGTTCGCCAAAGTCAAGATAGGGAATGAAAAGACCTTTTGAAAAGATATGCAGTACTGGACTTATGTATTTCGCGTGTGTATAGCTTCTTGTGTAAGGTTTATTCCAAAAGTTTAGTAGTAAATATACCTGCAGTGAAGAACTGTAAAAGATGTATCTTAAATCAAATAGAGGTATGTTAAAAATGGGGAAAAAATGGGAGTTAAATAATTCACCAAAAATCACAAAAGTACAAAAGACTTGTAAAGACTTTTATGTGGAAATTCTAGTTTGATAAAGAAGCCAAAATCAAGTCTAGTCAATCAGTCAGTCTTCTTTTTTTTTAAACCCACAAGGAATTTAAAGTTTTACCAGCATCCAAATGAAAGAGACAGATTTTAACAATGTGGATAATTAGATATTGGTGAAATAGTTTAGGTAACATAAGGATCAGTCCAAACCTTCATTGTAAACTCAACTGGGAGACTTGATAGTCATTTGGAAAAGTTCATTTAATTTTTTTAAAATATTTTTTTCCCAGTTTCATGCACATCTGCACTGAGTGTAAAGGCTGGGACTAGAAAAAAAAACGAAGGAATTGAGAAACAGCAGCAATTTTAATATTTTCAGTGTGATTGAAGAAAGATAGCATGAGCCTTTTAACAATTAACAGTCTTCTCAGGTAGGGTGACCAGATGTACTGATTTTTTAGGGACAGTCCCGATTTTTGGGTCTTTTTCCTATATAGGCTCCTATTACCCTCCACCCCCATCCTGATTTTTCACACTTGCTGTCTGGTCACCCTATTCTCAGGGGATTTCCAGTCCAGTTTTTTAGACAGAAGAGGTTTGGATAATTTGGAAACAATCTGGGTAAACATCAAGGTTTCTGAGTGTTTATCTGAATTTAACATCCTAACCTTTACCTAACTGTTTTTGAGGTTTATCTTTAATGAATAACCAAAGGGTTAAAAAAAATAGACTTCCACATTCCTTCACTTTGGCCAGCTCATTCCTCAGAGCATAACTGAGGTGGTTCAAAGGCACAGAAACTTTGGAATCAATGTGAATTTGGCATATGCAGCAATGCACATTGGATGCATAAAAGAAATGTGGTTAAAGACGTGCACATTTTTTGTCAATTTAATCTATTTAACTCTCTGCATTCATTATGTACATTATTCTGGGTGAAAGGTCACACTGAAGATGCTGTAGATAAATGAAATCAGTGCCAAATCCTAAGCATAAAGTGCTTTAACTTTGTGCAAAATGTCACAAAGGTCTGTCCCTCCTTCACTCATTTATAGTATTGAAAAGTGGGATTGCATGCTCTTTGGCTATGTCGCCAGGATGGAGAAAACACTCCATCACACCATGCTCTCAAACTCTCCATTGACACACGAAGGGGTGCATGCCCTGACCCTATGTGGTGCCATTGGCAGGGCTGCCCTAGAGATTCATGGATTTGTAGGTTTGTGCAAGATCTGGGAACCATGCCACACAATGCTTGGTGCAACAACAATCGACTGTGATCACTTTGGCTGGCACAAAGGTCCTTAGTAGACTTTGCATGTTTGATGATGATGTTATTCATGCCATATAAAACACCCCCCTGCAATGCATATGGTATGTGACATACATGGGAAGAGAGATGATCTGTAGTTGATGGCCAGGAATCCTGGATACTAGATCCAACTCTGACACAGACTTCCTTTATGAACTTGGGCAAGACACTTAAAGACAGATTAGCAAAGAAAGGTTAATACTTCACTCCTTCAAAGGGTTTTGTGAGGTCAAATTAATTACTAGTTGGTGTTTGCCATCCTTGGAAGGAAGAGTCTATAAAATATTTATTTTAATTTGTTGCTGTGCGGACAAAAGTGCAACACAAAAGAAAATCCACAGAAGGGAGATTGTGTGAAGCTTGCTGCTAACTATGCTGGAGATGTTCATGGTCTGCTTTCTGGATCTGACTTGACTTCCCACCTACCCTGTCAGCATTTGTCTTTCTGCATCCCTTGCTGAGATGGCAGACTTCAGTCCTTCTCACCCTCCTTCTTACAGTTTTCCAGATTGCCTCTTCCCCTGCTACTTGGAGATACAGAAACTTCAGCATGTGTGTGATAGGTCTTGTTCTTTTATGGTCTGACTCTTAGGGTAGGTCTACACTGCCCAGTAGTTCGGCGGCAAGCAAATCGAACTTCTGGGTTCGACTTATCGTGTCTTGTCTGGACGAGATAAGTCGAACCCGGAAGTGCTCGCCGTCGACTGCGGTACTCCAGCTCGGCGAGAGGAGTACCGCAAAGTCGACGGGGGAGCCTGCCTGCCGTGTTTGGACCGAGGTAAGTTCGAACTAAGGTACTTCGAACTTCAGCTACGTTATTCACGTAGCTGAAGTTGCGTACCTTAGTTCGAATTGGGGGGTTAGTGTAGACCAGGCCTCAGACTCCACTCACTTCTGCATTGATGGAAATTCTGGGTGGAAAAGGAGTATGCAGAGACAAATCTGCATCTCTTCTCCTATAGTATGTGGGTTTCAGCCCCTCTGGTCCATGTCCACAAAAAGGATCTATTCTAGAAGTACCTTTGCTCTTTGATATACATATTGCGCATCTTAGGTTATTAAGAAATTAAAAAAGAATCTAATGAAGTTATGGAGTTGCTGGTTGGACGTACATACTTAAATGTAAAATTCTGACAGTGTTAGTTTTTGTGTCTTTTGAAATTTTGTTTGTTTTTTGTATAATACATTTAAAAAAGGAAGTGTTTGAAGTTGGTCTCTGTCTGAAATTCATCGGGGTTTCTAATGCATTGTGTGTTTCTTTGGGACACTGTTTATCTGCATAAAAATTGCCAGACATACAAATCTTGAGTCGGTTGGTGTGATGGATAGTTTTAGAAAGAAAATATTTACTAAGAGTCTTTTTTACTATTATTCTTTATAACTGAAAATGTATTCTTCAGCAGAGACTGGTGCAAAATAATTTCTCCTTCAGAGTAACTCTTGAAGAATGCCCTTTTCCAAAATGGCTGCCATCCCCCATTGTTCTGAAAAGGACTGAGGCCACAGGCCTATTAAGGTAGTAGTCATTTCTCTATAACCTGTGCAGAAAGAAGTTTAGTTTGCCATTTTTTTACACTACTTATTCCTATTGGATCTGTAATCAAGCTGCAGTCATGTAATAAAGAGCCCCCGCCCAAGTTATCAGGTGATAGAGAGCAGATTGGAAAAGGCAGGTTAATATTGTGCAGTGTGGACTCAGGTCATCTGAGGGTGGGGAATATGGAGGGTTAGAGGGGAAAATGCAAGGAAATGTAAGAGGGCAGCTGAGGAAATAGGTTGATAGTAGAAGTAGAAAGGCGCATGAGAGGGTGAGGAATAGAAGAGCGGGAGGAAGAACGTAAGGAATGAGGGAAAGGTAAGGTTGGCAACCCTCCCGGTTTCGTCGGGAGTCTCCCGGAATCGGGCTATATCTCCCGGAGGCTACTGAAGCCAAACTGGGAAATTTTAGGCCGCTAAAAGTCCGGCAGCGCAGCAGGCCTAAGGCAGGCTCCCTGCCTGCCTTGGCCCCGCGCCGGTCCCAGAAGTGGCTGGCACATCTCTGCGACCCCTGTGGGGGTGCAGAGGGCTCCGTGTGCTGCCCCTGCCTGCAGGCATCACCACTGCAGCTCCCATTGGTTGCAGTTCCCGGCCAATGGGAGCTGCGGATTTGGCACGGGGGGTGGGGGCGGTGCGCGGAGTCTCCCTGGACACCCTCCCAAGGGGCCGCAGCGACTTGCCCCACTGTGCCGCTGCCCGAGGTAAGCGCTACCCGGCCGGAGCCTACATCCCTCACCCTATCCTGCACCCCAATCCCCAGCCCCAGCCCTGAGCCCCCTCTTGCACCTAAACTCCCTCCCAGAGACCGCACCCTCTCCTGCACCCCAACCCCCTGCCTCAGCCTGGTGAAAGTGAGTGAGGGTGGGGGAGAGCAAGTGATGGAGGGAGGGGGATGGTGTGAGCGGGACGTGGCCTCAGGGAAGGGGCAGGGGTGTTGTGTGATTAGACAGTTGGCAACCCTAGGGAAAGGGAGGGCAATGTAAGAAAAGAAATTGGGTGTGTAGGAGGAACAGAGCAAGTGGGGTAGAAGAATGGGTGACACAGGGTGTGAGACAAAAGAGAGAGGTAGCAAGGAGAAGGAGGTGGTGGTTGTGGGGTATTTCAAGCAGAAATAGAGATGTCAAGACCAACTCAGCCAGTTTGCTGACAGACATGTCCAGCCTATATAGATGACGCCTACCAAATTTTAGGCAGATTAGTTCAAGCATCTAGATGCTATTGTTGACAATATATCCCTGTGTGGTGGTCAGAGGCAATTAATCTCCACTAGGAATTTAAATGAACAGGAGGCCCTTAATAAGAGCAGGGAACTCATTCAACTGCTGGATCAAAAGCAAGTATGATCAATGGAGGAAGACAGTGACAAAGATGGACTTTACTCATTCCAGCCCCAAAGCCTGGAAGACCATTATAATAAAAAAACAACCAACCACACACTTTCTAGAGATTCCAGCCTCAGCAAAAAGGAATTTCCAGTCACCACAAATACTATCGCATCCTGCTAGTGGCTAATGGCCATACACAGACCTTGGATAAATCTTTCAACTGTGCAGTCAAAACTCAGGTTACAGAGAGGGGGCAGGCTCCTAGTGTAGATTCAAACCCAATGGCTCCTTTTTCAGACAAAGAGCTGGACCAGCCATATGAAAACAGGAAAGGCTCTAGGCCTGAATTATACTTCACCTAGGCCCAAAAGCAAAAAGCTGACTGCTTTGGTTCTTCAACTGACGTCTACAGAACAACTCCACTCCAAAGGTTGTACCCATTCTGAAATCAGGAAAACAGCTGGAAGATCGCAAGAGCAACCAATCCATCTATCTCCTTTGTGTCACATGCTAGCATACGGAGCGACCTATTCTGATGTGCACAACTTCCCTTTGTTCAGACTGGCTTCACATGAGGACGGTATACCCAAGATCAAGTTATTCACCTAACACAAGACATCAAAAGCAGCAAAGAGTCCAATACATCTGTTAGTCTATAAGGTGCCACAAGACTCTTTGCTGCTTTTACAGATCCAGACTAACACGGCTACCCCTCTGATACAAGACATCAAATATGCCTTTGAGAAGGTCAAAAAAGTTGGCACAGTTCTGGTGACACTGTCAACTACATATAATACTGTCTGGCATGTGAGGCTGACCACCAAATTTACAGGCTATTCCCTGTAAGACCATGGTGAGGTTCATCATGGAAATTATAATGAATCAGAGCTTCATCTTGCAAATTGGAGACAAGGTCAGCCAGCTTAGGCACCTCCACAATGAAGTCCTGCAAAAATCCATTCTAGTTCCTCTCCATTTCAACATATATACTTACGACCTATGAATAACTAAGCCAATAAGTACGTATAAGAAGATGACATCTATCTTGCTGACGTGGATAACAATTTACACAATATTCAACAGTCACGCAGCCAGGGTATGAATGCTCTGGCCACTTACCTTCAGCAGTGGAAATTTACATTGAGTCTAAAACAGTGACTACAAGTTTCCATCTGAACAATTGCCTGGCCTGTCAATCCCTTACAGTGGGTGTTGAGGTTCATCAGCTCCCTTTCCAGCCACGTGTCGCTTATTTAGGAGTCAAACTGGACTATAGTATAACATACCAGTCCCATCTAGAACAGTTTAAAAAATGATCACCTCCCGCATTGCCTTCATCTAGAAGCTAGCAGGAACCTCCTGGGGAGCAGAGGCAAATATTCTACTTCAGTCCTGGTGCTGGCATTCACTCCAGCAGAATATTGTGCAGCAGAAGTTGGAATACACATCTCATTGATTTGGAGCTGAATACAGCTGTCAATATCATTAGTTGTTGCCTTAGTCACACATTGACATCTAATTTATATGTGTTGGCTCATATAGCTCTTCCAGAACTTCAGCAAGATGCCATCACCCTTAAAACTGCATACAAAGCTATGATGGATGAAAATAACCTGCCACATTCAAGGCTGACAATGTTTCCAATAGGTGCAAATAAGCAATACAAGAAACTCTGCCTGCCACTGGGGGAAAAAAAAACACACAAAACACACCAACATATACAGTTGCCATGACTGACTTTGCAACATCCTATTGCAATGACTGTTCATGCACTCATGTCCAGTGCCGCCAACCCAGTGCCAGTCTTGGATGACTGGCATATAAGGGCCAACAGCTAGGTCCTTGCAGAGTGGCAGCCACCGTGGAAGAGAGAGACAGGCATGCTGATGAATTTCATAACCCTAATATACATCCACCTGTTTGCACCCTGGGACACAGATCCTGGACTAGGGTTAGCAGGCTGCTGACTGGAATGGGCAGAGTGACTGCCACAACCCAAATAATTGGTTTAGTCCAGTCTTTGCAGTGGGGCAGCAATGCCTACAGTCAAACATGTAGTGGAAGAGTGCACAATTAGAAGATTCGAGGATGGATTGCAACATCTTGCTACCATCAATGGTGTAGCAGTTAGATGGCTGAACAATCTAGATATTGACTTGTGACTCACAGCAAAGAAGATAAGAGGAGAGAGGACTAGAGAGGCCTCTTCAAACAGCTAATGGAAAGTCTCACGTTTTTGTTTGTGCACTTAAGGTTGACCTTTTAATCATAGACACAAATTAGGGGTGGACAACATAGGCACCGACTCCATGGGTGCTCTGGGGCTCAAGCGTCCACTGAAAAAAAAGGGGGTGCTCAGCATTTGCAGGGCTGGATTAATCTTTTGTGGGCCCCGACATCCAGACCATGGCCCTGCCTTGAGGCCTCACCTGTGCTCTGCCCCAAGGACCTGCTCAGCCCCAGCCTCCTGAGTCCCCGCCTGCCACTCGCAAGGGGAGTGGGGGCAGAGAAGAGCACCCACTGGCATAACCAAAAGTCAGTGCCTGTGGTGGACAATTTCATTCTAAAAGCTCAAAACAAAATAATCAAAAGACGGGGGCGGGGGGAATGATTTGTTGTCTAATGGCTTTTAAGACTGTGTCCTAATGTTGTGGGCCTGAGTCATGATTTTTGAATGCTTGAATTTGGCAGTACTGATTCTGCCCTTGTCATAACTATAAAGGGAAGGGTAACAGCTCTCCTGTGTACAGTACTATAAAATCCCTCCTGGCCAGAGACTCCAAAATCCTTTTACCTGTAAAGGGTTATGAAGCTCAGGTAACCTGGCTGACACCTGACCCAAAGGACCAATAAGGGGACAAGATACTTTCAAATCTTGGGGGTGGGGGAGGCTTTTGTTTGTGCTCTTTGTTTGGGAAGTTGTTCGCTCTTGGGACTAAGAGGGACCAGACATCAATCCAGGCTCGCCACATCTTTCTGAACAAGTCTCTCATATTTCAAACTTGTAAGTAAACAGCCAGGCAAGGCGTGTTAGTTTACCTTTGTTTTCTCAACTTGCAAATGTACCTTTTACTAGGGTGTTTACCTCTGTGTGCTGTAACTTTGAACCTAAGGCTAGAGGGGGGGTCCTCTGGGCTCTTTAAGTTTGATTACCCTGTAAAGTTATTTTCAATCCTGATTTTACAGAGATGATTTTGACCTTTTCTTTAATTAAAAGCCTTCTTTTTAAGAACCTGATTGATTTTCCTTGTTTTTAGATCCAAGGGGGTTGGATCTTGATCCACCAGGAGTTGGTGGAAGGGAGGAGGGGGAATGGTTAATTTCTCCTTGTTTTAAGATCCAAGGGGTTTGGATCTGTATTCACCAGGGAATTGGTGAAGAGTCTCTCAAGGCTACCCAGGGAAGGGAATTAGCATCGAGAGTGGTGGCAGCGGACCAGATCTAAGCTGGTAGTTAAGCTTAGAAGTTTCATGCAGGCCCCCACATTTGTACCCTAAAGTTCAAAGTGGGGAAGCAGCCTTGACAGCCCTCTTCCCTAATTCCCACACGGCTATCCCCACTTCTCCCTTTGCCCCCACTTTCCATCCTGTAAAAGAAATGAGGGCCAAGAGGAGAGAAGAACTGGCTGACTAATTTTTCCTGACAAGCAGAACTTGAAGCTCCATCACTGAGCTGGGTCTGTCAAACTTTCCATGTGAAATTCATTGGTCTGAGACTGCCACTGGCCACCAATTCAAGTCTGTGGGAGATTGGAGGGTGAAGAGAGAAGTGGGGATTGGGTGGATTTGCTTGTGGGAATGACATATAACATTTAAAACACTAAAAAAAGAGCAACAACCCTGTGGTTTGTGGTGTGTAGGCATTTATCCAATAAGTAGGTCTTTCATTTAGACGTAACACTTGACCCTTAGGTCAAGGTCTGTTCTCTAGTAAAGTGTTGCACAGTTGGGTTCCTTTACTGAAAATGCTCTGCCCCTCTCATTCTGGACATATATCATACAGAACTCTTCCGGAGGAAGTCTCCATGCTTTCCTCACACTGACAGAGAAGGCTGGTTGCCAACCTGTGCATTCTGTGCCCCACCCCCAGCCCATCTAAAAAAACTCGTAAGAGATTTGAGAACTCTCCCCAGCAACAGTTCAAAATTACAGTGATACTGGATCCACAGCTTCTCCTTTTGAATATTACAGTCTGCCTTTTCCCAATTGTGATGCCCCAGTATGCTTGGCACATATCGGAAGCCTGAGATCATGTGAGATTTGAACCTTGTCAGGAATGCACTGCAGTCTGGGGAGCTGCTTCCAGCTAAAACACAATAAAATTAAACATATAACTAACTGGGTACATTTGTTTTAGAATATTGTTTACCAAAGGGTCTAAAATCTCCCGCACCTAATCCTCAGCATGTCCTCCGTTGAACCATAGGTTAAGTCTGCTAATCCCTTCATTACGTATTTGTATACTGAAGGCTCCAATAAGTCTTGCCTCTGTTTATTAAAATAACAACTTGCTGGTTGCCTAACCAACTGGAGATAGCTATGCTCAGATAGTAATTTTACATCAGTAAGCATTTTCCCCCTTTATAATTTATCGAGTTCAGTATAGAACCAAACAATACAGGAGTTCTTACAATGCACAAAATGGGGCCAGAATTGTCAGGTTTGTTTGCTTAAAATAAGGCTCCTGAAATCCGTATGTAAGGCGCTGAACATCCATCATTGATTCCAAGGCGATTCGCAGATGCTCAGCACCTTTGAAAATCTAGACGCCAACATAAAAGTGACCTAATACGGATTTAGGAGCCTAACTTTATGCACCCAGGTTTGAGTAGTCTAGTCTGAAGCCCTTTAAGGTGGCATATTTATAATAAGGTTTGCCCTACTTTCTAACAATTTCCTAGACTGTGTATGCTCAATGAAATTCAAGGATATACAGTATATCAAGTTATACCAGTGAACACATTTTTTAATGCTCCTGCCTGTGCAAGTCAAAAGAGGGAATAATGCCAATTAGCATTTTCCATATGACAGATTTCAGCCATCTGTTTTGAGTTTTAGTTTTATTTTCTTCTGAAATCTCTTTTTTAGAAAATGTTTGCTTTGAGGCTGTTGGAAAGACTACTCTGGAGGCTGGAATCTTCAGAATTAAAAAACCATTGGGGGGGAAAAAGGCTTCAGAACTCTCCCTGAGATTCTAGACCTAACTACTTTTTTTGGGTTCTGTTCTCGTTCCATTTTTGGCGTCTTCAGCCTGGTGCCAAAGCATGAGAGCTAGAAAAAGCCACTTGCTATTCTTTAATGAAGGAAAAGGACCTGAGCTTCATAGGTCCTTTATCTGAATTCAGTTCATATGTTTCTGTAAATAGTTGGTCAGTAAAAAACAACAACCCTCAACTTGGATTTGGCATATCATCCATTCTGTTTTTGGAATTTGACTTCATTAAAGATGATATTTCCATGCAGTAATATATAACACAACATACAAAATCACTCGGGCAACTGAAGGAGCGAGGGAGAGAGAGAGAACAAAGAAAATTGCTGATATTAGAATAGTCTTTATAGAAATGAGTGTGCAAACTCAGACATGGGTGGGTATTGAAATAACTGGCCTGTCTGGTACCAAGTGTGGGTTGGGTGTTCTGTACTCAACCGAGGACTGCCTGGGGCCTTTGCAAGTACTGTCTCATCTGCTTTAACCAGCACATGAAGCAAAGCAAAAAATCAAGAGGCTTGGGAAGGAGAAAAAATTAAAAAGCAAGAAGAAAAACCACATTGTTTCTTAATTGTGCTTGAGAAAAGAACAATGCCCTAGTTTGTAGCTCTTTGTGCATAGGAACATCTTCCCACTCAACCTTGGCCAGTGGCTTCTCTATCATAATCTTAGTGTTTCAGTACACCTCTACCCCGATATAACGCTGTCCTCGGGAGCCAAAAAATCTTACCGCATTATAGGTGAAACCGCGTTATATCGAACTTGCTTTGATCCGATGGAGTGCGCAGCCCCGCCCCCTGGGAGCGCTGCTTTACTGCGTTATATCCGAATTCATGTTATATTGGGGTAGAGGTGTATTTAATAGCATCAATTCTTCTTTTAGATATAGTGACTCTTAAATCAGTTTAAGGAGCATGTAAAGCATTCTTCAAAATAGACTTTGGCTTTCCTCCATAACCTTCTTTTCTCCATAACTATGCGACAGCTTGTTTGAACTGATGTTTGGTGAGTAAAAGTGGTAAAAAAGTTAAGTAATGGTAACTAACAGGGAGGGCAACTCCTAGCAATTAAATTACCAGTTTAAGGAGTTGAGGGACAGAGGTGAAAATATAAAAGGGAAAAACATGTAATTATGTGCTGAATAGTTAGAAATCTTATCTTTTAAGTTATTCAGGGCAGTGTCTGTCTGTATGCTGTCTCGTATAGCGCCAAGGAAATTGTTAGTGATTAATAATAAGTTGAACTGCACATTGCTATGGATATTGTGTTCTGTTTATAGTAATGGTCTTTTCCTGTCAGATAAAGACCAGTCCAGTAATCAATAAGACAACAAGATTTAATCCTTAGCATACCCATTAGATTTTTTGCTAGCTGTGCAGTCTGAGGAGCTCAATAAGTGCAGAAAGAAGAGAGGAGTCAGTGGGTCTTTAATGCTATGCACTAATAAAATTATTTTGCTCAGACTGGCCACCCCATTATCCTACTGGTTAATGCACTGCTTAGAAATGGCACCCAACTGTTGAAGGACCTGTTTATGCTTCAGGCTTCTTATGAGTGGATCATTATATTAATCAAGGCTTAAATTCTCACATAGTATTTTGCAGAGCCCTGGGGCTTGGAGCTTCAGCGCCGTGGGGCGCACCAGGACTCCTGCAGGTTTGAAAATATTTACCGGTGCTCCGCTCTGGACAGCTCCGGCTGACTTGCCACCACCATTTTTTCAGTAAATAAACTAATATCATTTTTGATTTGTTGGCCAAGCTTGCAAGGCCTTATACTCAAGTTGATGACATTTCTCAGTTTGACACATCCGATTAATTCCAAAATTTCAGGGAATGTTCTAGGCATCAATGGACAGAACTCTACTGATTTTGAGGATTTTTTTTTTCCAGAAAACCGGAAGGGTGAAAATGGGAGACACATGGAGCCCCCTGGTGGGGAGAAGGTTGGGGAACACTGGAATAGAGGGAAAAGGAGGATAGGGGAGAAAGGCAAACAGAGCCCCTGGCATGGGGGATTCTACATGGTAGGAGGGGAATGTGGAACCATGAGGGAAGGTGGGTATGGGGGAAAAGAGGGAAGGGAGAATGGGAGTGCACACAGTCCCTGGCATTGGAGGAGAATGGAGAGGCTAGGTCTGGGGAAAAGGAGAATGGGAAGTACAGACAGCCCCTGGCCTGGGATAGAGAATGGGGGACAGGGTATGTGTGGCGGGAGAAATGGGGGACCATGGCACCTGGAATGATGGCGGTGTGGGGGGAGTTGCAGGGAGTCCCTGAAATAGAGGGAGATGGGAAAGTGATACGCAGGGAGCTTGTGGGCGTGAGTGAAATGGAGGAATACAAGGAACCTCGGGTGAGTGCAATGAGCTTGGTCTACAGAAACTCTGTCAAGTGGGAAGATAAGACAAGACCAGTAAGGATGGTTCTCCACAAAGAGTTGGGATAAACTACACTGCAGTGATACTTTCAAAATGTACAACTTTCCATGGTGGATATCTGACTCCCCCCAAAAATATTGGATAGTTAATTTCTAATGGCTTAAAAAAGATCAAGAGATAGGCAGGAGAAGAGAGGAAAAAATTGTCCTGAAAAATATTTAATCTGTTGACATAAATCTCATCAGGAGGGAGGTTACAAGGCAAGTCAGGCAGTTTGGACAGACGAAGTAATTTCTGGGGCAGAAGGTATGGAAGTAAGCTATATTTCTCAACGATGAGACAAAAGTGCTTTTCTGAAACAGACGGGCTAGTACTGCCATTCTCACTCTCATTGAGTCATACCATGAAACTACTGGTGGAGCAAGGTACTACTGCACATGAGAAGGAGTTTCGTACAACCATAAAACACTGCTACGTATTCCTACCCAACCCATGGAAAAACCAGTACATGAAGAACAGACCTCTTCAGCCATTTTAATGTTATTTTACTAACCAATAATATAATAATATGTAATGAACACATTCAGATGTATAGGCATGGTATATATAAAAAATATTAGCTGAACGTATGTGCAGGTTCACAATGCTCAGAGGAAGTATTTTATGTTACGAAGAAATATTGTACCTTCAAAGCCAGGAGGGACTTCATCCATATTAAAAAAAATCCAAATCGCACAAAAAGAGACTAAAACGACATATAGGGACTTTACATTTGGTGGATACTAAAGATTTGGAAGAAAATGTGGTTTAACAATCACACCCTTGAAGCTACTGATGTAATTGGCCCATTGTGGAAAATCATAGAATCATAGAATATCAGGGTTGGAAGGAACCTCAGGAGGTCATCTAGTCCAACCCCCTGCTCAAAGCAGGACCAATTCCCAACTAAATCATCCCAGCCAGGACTTTGTCAAGCCGGGCCTTAAAAACCTCCAAGGAAGGAGATTCCACCACCTCCCTAGGTAACGCATTCCAGTGCTTCACCACCCTCCTAGTGAAATAGTGTTTCCTAATATCCAACCTAGACCTCTCCCACTGCAACTTGAGACCATTGCTCCTTGTTCTGTCATCTGCCACCACTGAGAACAGCCGAGCTCCATCCTCTTTGGAACCCTCTTTCAGGTAGTTGAAGCAGCTATCAAATCCCCCCTCATTCTTCTCTTCTGGAGACTAAACAATCCTAGGTCCCTCAGCCTCTCCTCATAAATCATGTGCTCCAGACCCCTAATCATTTTTGTTGCCCTCCGCTGGACTCTTTCCAATTTTTCCACATCCTTCTTGTAGTGTGGGGCCCAAAACTGGACACAGTACTCCAGATGAGGCCTCACCAATGTCGAATAAAGGGGAACGATCACTGTAGCAATGCCCCTACTTATACAGCCCAATGCTGTTAGCCTTCTTGGCAACAAGAGCACACTGTTGACTCATATCCAGCTTCTTGTCCACTGTGACCCCTAGGTCCTTTTCTGCAGAACTGCTACCTAGCCATTCGGTCTCTAGTCTATAGCAGTGCATGGGATTCTTCCGTCCTAAGTGCAGGACTCTGCACTTGTCCTTGTTGAACCTCATCAGGTTTTTTCTGGCCCAATCCTCTAATTTGTCTAGGTCCCTCTGTATCCGATCCCTACCCTCTAGTGTATCTACCATGCCTCCCAGTTTAGTGTCATCTGCAAACTTGCTGAGAGTGCAGTCCACACCATCCTCCAGATCATTAATAAAGATATTAAACAAAACCGGCCCCAGGACTGACCCTTGGGGCACGCCGCTTGAAACCGGCTGCCAACTAGACATGGAGCCATTGATCACTACCCATTAAGCCCGATGATCTAGCCAGCTTTCTATCCACCTTACAGTCCATTCATCCAGCCCATACTTCTTTAACTTGGCGGCAAGAATACTGTGGGAGACCGTATCAAAAGCTTTGCTAAAGTCAAGGAATAACAGAGCCAGTTATCTCATCATAGAAGGCAATTAGGTTAGTCAGGCACGACTTCCCCTTGGTGAATCCATGCTGACTAGATGGATGTGAAAGAGATACAAAATAGTCTGGGTTCTGAGCAGCAAGATTATCAGTGACAGATTGGAGGCACTGTTCTCAGCAATGCCATTTTTAGAATCAGCCTGTATCCAGAAGGATGTGACAAAGCAAGATCAATTACCCATGATTGTGAATTCAATGATAAGCATACATTTAGGAAGTGAAAAAAATTGATAAATTCTAAGACTGTAAGAGTTAGATCCTCATCTTATGTAAATCATCACAGCTCCATTTATTCAATGGTGTTGCACCATTTTACACCAGCTGAGGATCTGGTCCATGATGAATAGAGTAAAGGCAACAGGCCATGTGTTCCAGTGACTGAGATGATAACAAAACCAATATTAAAACTTGTGTTTATATGTTTTTTCCATGTCTTTGCATAGCAACTTCTGGCCATCATATGATTAAAAAAACCAGACCTTGTGTCTCTCCAAGAGTGAGGAAAAACCAATATAAACTCATCCTCAACTATTGTCCAATCCCTGCATATAATAAACACTTATAGAATATGATGGTGTGCTTGGATATCAAGATTTTCTTGCAATGTGTTTGAGAGGGCCATGCCAATTTTTTATAGCCTGATTGTTTCCCACCCTTACTAGCACTTAGTAACTTACTCCATGTCTAGTCTCACTGATTTCGTTGGGACTACATGTGAAGTAAGGGCCTGATCGAAAGCCCACTGAAGTCTTTCCATGGACATATAGGCTATGCCTACATAGCATTTTGGAGTGAGCCTCTCAGCCTGGGTAAACAGACTCTGGTTAGCTGGGCTGGTGTTAGCTCTCTAAAAATAGCTTTGAAAACTCTGAACCCTTGGCAGAGGGGATGGCCTTTGGAGCCCGAGGTCCAGCCCAAGCCACAACTTCAAAGAACTATTTTTAGAAAACTAGTGTGAGTGCCACTAACCAGAATTTGTCAAACTCAGGCTCTCTCCAAAATGCTGTGCAGACAGACACATAAGGACTTTGGATCAGGCCCTAATGTACTGTACAATGGGCCAGATCCTCTCTTGTGTAAGTCAGAGTGACTCTCAGCTAAATATCTGGCACAGGTGGCAGAATCAGATCCCTACTTTATGAAGGTCTCAAATAAATCTCAAAATAAAACCCTTTATTGCACATGATACCAGAACGTGTTGCATTTTATTAGATATATATGCAGCAAAAACCAGACAAATATATGTGCATGTGTTTTCAGTCGCTCACTGCTTTTTTCCATTTTATTTTCAGGACTTTATTTTGGAAACAATGATGTCACAGTGCTATGGTTGGAACTTAGTGACATCCGTAAAGTGCAGAATAAAGCAAATGGTTCACAGTTTATTCCACGGTTGGTGAAACATCACAGTTTATGTGATGGTTATCCAGTCTGTACATGTGGTATAAATAACAAAGAACACCCACACACAGAGAGCAGAATTAGCATGGAAACAAAAAATCTTGACCTTTTCCATGGAGGATGCCAAACGATGTTCTATCCCAAGGGAGACAGGATTCCGGAGCTCCAGGCCCAGCTACGTGGCTCTTCACTGAGGTTTGGGATGATTTGCAGCTCTAATCTTGTTCATTTGCAAATGCTGTTTAGAACATGGGGCAACAAGTGATACCTCTGAACACTCCTATATTATTCAGGATTTAAGCCATGAACCATTAAGGTACTTTAAGCATGTGCCTAATTCTGAGCACCTTATTAGTCCCACATGATGAGTCATTAGAACCACACAGGTTCTCAAAATGAAGCACAGGATTAGCTTGGAAAAGCGGGGATTTAGATACCAATATTAAGGATTATAAAAACACTTTCTGAATAATTGGCAAGTCAGAGGAGAAATATTTTCCTCCAGTTAAAAGTTTTAGTTAATGAAGCTCTTTTCCAGCAGCTCCTTTATTGTCAAATCAGTAAGTACTGTTCCTAAAATTTGTAACTATAAGGCTGCCAATGGGAGATACATTTGGCTATTGTTGACAACTGTGCATGAAATTAAACCCCCTACAGTACAAGTTTGTATTAAAGAAGGGCTGTTTTGTAAGTTGTTCAGGAAGATCACCTCTGCTAGGGAAAGAAATGAATTCTGCCTTAAAGGAAGAAATGAGAAAATGTTTGAGTTCAGATGCATTAGGGAATGTCCCTCTATGCAAAGTAGACAGCCTGGAAGTTTTCTTAAATACTATTTTTTGCAGTTAAAAAACCATCAGGAAGCTTTTGTCCCCTACAGAATTTGTGCCTTTGTACAGGTGTGCAAAGAGGCTAGGGGAGGGTCCCTCTCTCTCACGCTCCGCCTCCCAACAGTGGCTACCATCATGTAAGCTTTTTTATTATTTCACATGACCAGGACATTGGTTTTGTCATGGCTATGACTATATCTGTGCATTTTTAGGCTTTGACTTATTTGTTAAATCAAAAATCATGAGTTTTATCAGGCTCCCCAGACAGCTAGACAGGTTGCAGTGCTCCCCATGATCCATGTAGACATCTTGTTGATGCCTGGGATATCTTACTAGGTGAAGGAAGGCCCACAAAACATCACAAGAGACACAGGAACAGAATAATTTGTAAAAGAACCTTGATTAGTTATACATGTTTTAATAAAACTCTAGGGCCCAGAGCAACAAGATGCCCAGATCCTAAGAACTGAGAGCACTTGATATTGTACAGGACTGGGCCTCTGGTTTTTATTAAAAATTTCCAACTCACCATTGTATTTTCCATGGCAAACTCATTTCCCTATTTATAGGCTAGAGAGACAACGAGGGTGAGATAATATCTTTTATAGGACCAACTTCTGTTCGTAAAAGAGAGACAAGCTTTTGAGCTTACACAGAGCTCTTCAGGTCTGTGTAGCTCGAAAGCTTGTCTCTTATAGGCTGACACCATATTCAAGCTTAACCGCTGTTGTTGGCTGGGTCTACAAAAACCTGAGTTTTTATCATGCTACCATTCATTCTGGCTTAACCTTGCTGAAAACTAGAGCTGCCTGTAAGTATGTTAAATGTTATAAAGCATCTTGAGGGAATGGGGATATACCTGATAATTGTTAAAATTCTCTATTTTCTCTGGGCTTTGAGAAGCTATTGTTACTATTGTATTACAAGGCATTTCTGTACAATGTAAGACTCAGAGATGTAATTTTAAAAAATAATCTTTAAAATCTTCTTTTCCATTCAGTAACTGTGCTTTACTATTAAAGCTCCTCTTTTTACAGTTTGAACTTCTACTTTTCTTCTAAAATAGCTAATTCCTGTGGAGTCACCAAGTATTTGATATAAGATTGTTGCTAAAATGGCAAATATCATTTATATACCCCTAAATATGGCTAAATATGGTTCCTGTTGGCTTTGTGATTTAATAGAAAGGTATGGCCATTTTTCTCAGCATAGATTTTAGCTTTTCCCATCATATATAAACTAAATAGTTTTAATACTAATTTGACCATCAAAGGAGAGCTTCACTCTTGAACATTATTTTCTTAAAAAAAAACAAAACAAAAAAACGGTCAGTGTGGTTATGGCTAGAAAGTTGACAACCTCTGGTACAAATGGCACCTTCTCACTCAACACATTCCCTTCCTGTGTTTCTTAAGGACATAACTGCTTAACTTGTCGCCAGAAACAAGTTTCACTATTTTTAGAGCAGCAAAGCCAGTATTCAAGGTGAGCTGGACTGATTCCTCATGAGTAATCAACAAGATCTTCAGTTACATTGTAAGGCCCATTCCTGCTTCCATAGAAGTTACAGAGTTTATGCCATTGGCTTCTTTGGAAACAGGATCAGGCTCCTAACTGGAGAATATTTGCTAATGTGGTGATTCTGTAGTAGGCAGAAAGAACCAAGCTTGATCTTTAGGTTTACAGGGAAATGCTGGAGAGAAGAGTTTCACCTCACTGATGTCAGTAGGATAGCACAGGTGTAAATGAGGATGACATTTGGCCCAGCATAATTTGACCTGTCATCCATCCTGTTTTATCCAAGCAACTAAAGCAAATTTTAATGACTGTCATTGTGAAATACATGTTAAAGCAGAATAGAAACGTTTGCAGTATTTTCTATGTCATATCACACATGAGGGCAGTTTTGGAAAAAAGGCTTGCCACCAGAATCAGCTTAATGCCCATTTGAATAAACATTAAAAAAAAAGCAAAAAACCCCAAACAATTCAACTGACCTCTCATATGTTGTATGGTGAGGAACTCTTCTCAATGTATAAACGCTTTGAACATTGACCTTAGTGAAACAGGCTCAGCATTTCTGGACCTCACAGAAATTTGGTGTTTATCCTGTTTCTGTCTTTCTTGAGCCCTCTTTATTCTAGTCCTCAACCAGAGAAGCATATTTATAATAGATGTATATACTGCAGAGTCTTTTTAACCTTCACTTACCCTATTCTGGTCTTAAGTCTACTTCACGCAAGTGTGAATCCAGAATAACTCCACTGATGTCAAGGAGCCAAAGACCCAATGAAACCAATGGGCTTGCACAGGATGAAAGGGTCTGTTTCAAACCCTTTAAAAATCAGTCGAAGGACTCTCCTTGACTTCAATAGGATTTGGGGAAAGTTCTAAGCCTGTTATGTAGCCCACTGGCTTTACTCCACATTTCCATTTCAGAGCACAATTTGGTCCTTTTATCTTATTAGGCATTTTTAAGGCTGACATTTAAATACATCTATATTTGCGTGGGAAGGATGAAAATTGTCCTACACCCTTGGCTTTGGACACAGGCCCAAATTCCTATGTTCAAATCTCTTTTAAATTTTTTTAAAACAAAACAGGGAGTATTACACTGCTATCAGGTTACACTTGGCGCTGGAGTTGCCATTTTGAATACAGGCTCTCTTGGAAGCCTGAAAAAATACTGTGCGGCAAGTCACGCCATGGCAAAATGCCTTTACTTTTCAAGTGACAGCACTGCCTCCTTTCCTGCTTTCAATCAGCTTTCCACAGCGACATTCTGTTGCCAAATTTCATATGGAACGGACACTGTACAGCTAAAATCATGTTGAGTCTTTTGGATTACTGGAATGTGTTAATGATTAAATATGTTATTGATGCATTTAGATGTGTAGTTTTCTCTTAAATTCAAGGCTCATCATTAATGGAAGTGAAAACTATCTAATACAAAATATGCTATTAACTGTACTATTGTCTGGTAGTTTATCTTGTGTTGGTTTGCCTTATCTAAAACAGGAAGGATAAACAACAGGGAGAGAGAGAGAGGAGTTGTTTAAGTTAAGGGACAACTGATTGATAGATTGATTGATTGATTACCCATCCAATAGAAAAGATAGCCTATGGTATACAACCCCAGTAAAGTTGGAAAGAAAACTGCCAGCACTACACTGGAGCCTACATTCTTGTTTGTGATTGGTACTTTATGGTCAGAAATTCAATTTCCCCCCCTTTGTAGGGACTGCTGGTTTACAAAAATACAGTATTGACAGACACTGGGATATTTTTGGCCTGTCAGTAATACACCTCTACCCCGATATAACGCGACCCGATATAACACGAATTCGGATATAATGCAGTAAAGCAGTGCTCTGGGGAGGCTGGGCTGCGCACTCAGGCAGATCAAAGCAAGTTCGATATAACGCGGTTTCAAACACGGTAAGATTTTTTGGCTCCCAAGGACAGCGTTATATTGGGGTAGAGGTACTTTTGAATTAGAAAAATTATGATTACATTAAATCTAGTGTAGAGATAATCTCTCAAATTTGTGGGGGGAGGGAGTAGATTGTTATATTTGATAGAAAAATGATTTCCAAGAGGGAATATTGGGTAATAAATTCTGACTTATTGAATTATTGAGAGGAAGGATGGTCAGTGGTTAGCCAGGCCACTAAGCTGGGCCATGGGAGACCCAAGTTTGAATTCCCTTCTCTGTCACAAACTTCCTGTGAGACCTCGGGCAAGTCATTTAGCTTCTCTGAGCCCCACTTTCCCATCTATATAATGAGGATAATAGTACTTCCCTACCTCACAGAGGTGTTGTGAGGATAAATACATTTTGTATACAAGTATCTATCCTGTCTATCTATAAGTCCCTAGATAGATAAGATAGACTTATAATGCATACAGACAGTCAAAGTTCTCATCAGCAACCAGATTCTTCCTTTCCTCTTGCCCAATTTACAGCACATACACACGTGTGGCTGTACATGGGTGTGTACATACACATACTGATCGCTACAGATGGAAAAATATTCTTTTAACAGTATAATATAAACATTGCTAAGAACAGTGGATAGGAATGTCTAGTGGAAGGTAAGCTTCTGATTACTTTACTTTATAGTGGATCCAAGATCTAAGGTTGTGTACATGCCAAGTTAGTCAATAAAGTTCAGCTTTCCAAACCATACTGTAGTTTTACATTTTATAGCACAAAATAGTATTCTAAGTTTATGGGAAATCATTTAAGAGGCACTTTTTATAGCTTGCAGCAGTAGCAAAAAAATGCAGACACTTGAATAGTGATTTTAATAAAAGCAAAATCACTGTTTATAGAGGCTGATAAAAATGTACTTGAGACAGCTGAATGGTTCACATACTCACTTTATGGCAATGTTAAAATAGAACATTTGCTTAGAAATTGTCTGTGGTGATTGTGGACTTTAAAATACTCATTTTGTAATAAAATCTAGTAAAAGTATAACCAGATTAAAGTACAATTTAAGCCAATAAATATTTGCTTTTTCATCCAACAATTTAGATTTAGAACATTCAAAAGGTCATATTCTAAGTAGTCAGTGATATTTGGGCTTACAATATAAAATTTTTAAAAAGTTGGCCATTTTTATTGGAATAACACCTCTCTTTATACATTGATCTGGAAATTAAATAGCCCTCACTGGTTCATTCTTTTTCCTATATTTATTAGGTGCTGGATTACTGTATGTAAAGTCTGTTTCCCAGAAGATGTATGAGATTTGATTTTAGACCATGACTACCAGTGCCACCAACCATTATTGACAATAAGTTTAATGCATGCTATACATTAGTGAAGTATGGTGTAGTTAGGTTTTTAGACAAAAGGTCTACATGCACTGGACACAGATCAAGCACATATGTCTCTATCATTAATCCTTTCTGGATTCAAAATATTAATATAGGGCTTGATTGTGCAAATTGAACACCATTCCAACTAAGGCGTGGTAGAGAGCCTCCTCACAGCACCCATGGTGCAAACTGGGGAGGAATTTTAGCTCAGGGAATCTTAACTTTGTCTTTTGTCACTTTCTGACTACACTTTGCAATCCTAGGACAAGATTATACCTATAAACTCAGCCCAGAATGTGGGGCAGTGTATAGCTGCATTAGCCAGGAGGAACATTGGGAGCCAATTATGATTCAGACTCATTACTTCTTTGGGCTCCCCATCTTGTACAGAAGGGAATCATTTACTACACACCTTTTTGAGGTGTACAATTCTCTCCCCATATGTCCTGTCAGTTGTGTTGACCAGTTGATAAGGGGGCAATAAATCCATGGCTTTGTGCACGTTGCTTTTCTCTAGTATCTTGCGTAGAGAGGGGATTAATGTAGTCCATTGCTGTTGCTACACATCCTATTGAGGACTTAAGTGGTGCACAGACCTTCCACTGGTCCTTAGAGAGCAGGAAACCAGAGAACACTGCAGGGACACTAGACAACTGGCTTCTTATTAGCATTGCCCCTTGTCTGAACAGTAGCAGGTGTTGGTGCCTTGCAGGTCAGTTTTCCATTGGAGGAGAAATTAGTGAGGGAGAATCTGGCTATATTTTTACTGTAACTTATTTATTTACATGCATACACCATGAACCTTGCACAGAGGTGGTCACAAACAACACAGAGGTAGTTCTTCTTTCAGCCCTAACACCAATACCTGGTTCACAGGGAGCAGTTGTGTCCCAATAATTTACTTTAGTTAGAAAGATGAAAGCAGAGAGCAAACTCTCCTGCTGTTTATCACAGCTCCCTTAAAAAAACCAGCACCACGAAACTAAGACCCAATGCAGCATTTTTTCAAAGATTGTATACTCCTCACATGCTATGGAAAAGAACCTGAAAGCCACTAAACTAAGACAAGAATTATTCCTGAATAAGCATATGAAAGAAAAGAGATATCAGCAAGGTGTTCCCTGGAACTTTAAATTAACATCTGTGAGAAGGATAGTATAACTAGTAAAAATCTGTAGATAAGTACACCTTTACCTCGATATAACGCTGTCCTCGGGAGCCAAAAAATCTTACCGTGTTATAGGTGAAACCGCGTTATATCCAACTTGCTTTGATCCACCGGAGTGCGCAGTACCGCCCCCTGGAGCTCTGCTTTACCGCCAAATTCGTATTATATTGGGTAGCGTTATACTGAGGTAGAGGTGCACTTAAAAAATCATGAGTTGCCCTAAAGCACCAAATGTTTTGAGAAGTCCAGTTCTACAAAATAGTTTGGTGACTACAAAACATTTCCCCTGCCCAACAGGGGTTCCCATGTCTAATGATATTGTTACCATGACTCCAACACAACTTTTTGGGTCACTTTATGTTAAGATTCCATGTATAAACTATGGAGCACACAGGTCAACAGGCTGTTGATATCACTGACTTAGAACCAGCCATAACACATACTACTTATGTCTGAATCATGCTTATAACTAGCGCTGGTTGCAAATTTTTCAGTGGAATGACTTCCCAATAAAAAAATATGCCCTTTTGGCAAAACCAAAGTTTTCCACTAGAAAATTTCAGATTTTCCCCACCAAAAATTAAGTTTTCTGTCAGGGAAAATTGAAATGAGGGCTCCCCAGCTGGAAGACTCATGTTAATTTTTCTTTCTGCCATGAAATTAACAAAAGCTTTCCCAGATGGGCTGTCAAAGCTAGGCCCCTGGCTCTGTCTGCCCACCTTCCCCCACCCCATTCGGCAGCAGTCTTAGGGAGCAAGACAATCTTAACTGCAGCTGGAGATTAATGAAATTAGTGCAACAAAGCGCCAATATCTTAAAGACACAAAGTTGTTTGAAGGTCCCTTAGTGGGCATCTCATCTCTTCATAAGGTGCGTTGTGACATGGCTGTTGTCTGTCATTCTGGGGGCTGCCTTCATCAAAAACCACTTCTTTCAGGGTTGAAAGGTTACAGCTTTTGAAGTCTGGCTAGCAAATGTTGTGCCATTATTCACAAATTCATAGAATTATCTTCAGGAGGAAATGCTTCTGGGAACTCTGATGTAGCTGTATTTACAGCTCACAATAACTATTGTGGGTGAGGTAATATCTTTTATTGAACCAACTTCTGTTGGTGTGAGAGACAAACTTTTAAGTTCCATGGAGCTCTTCTTCAAGACTGAGAAATGTAGGCAGAGCATCACAGCTAAGTACAAGGTGTAACAGATTCTTTAGCATATGTAGTTAACACATTTCAAGGGACCATTCAAGGTGAAGTGGTGCATTAACAACTCTCCAGTCATGGGGGGAAAGGAGAAAAAAAAAGGTGTGTGTGTGGGGGGGGGGGAAAGGTTGAAGGTTATAGATTGTTGTAATAAGCCATAAATCCAGTATCTCCATTCAGTCCATGATTTTTAGTGTCTAGCAAAGTTATGAATTTAAGCTCCCAGGCTTGTCTTTTGAAAGTGTTGTGCAGGTTTCCTTTGAAGGTGAGGACTCAGAGGTCAGATATAGACTGATTACTTTGTGAAAAGTGCTCATATGGTGTTTGTCTTTTATCATTTTTCTATGAGAGTTCATTTGAGAGCGCAGTGATTGTCTCGTTTCACTCACATAGTTGTTACTGGGGCATTTAGTGCACTTGAACTCCCACAGAAAAATGATAAAAGACAAAAAACACCATATCGAAAGCTTGTCTCTCTCACCAACAAAAGTTGGTCCAATAAAAGATATTACCTCATCCACCTTGTATCTCTAATAACATGGGTCCAACATGGTTACTACATCACTGCAAACAATAACTGTTGTGTTCAATGCAGCGAGTACTACATTTTTTCTTCATATAACAAAATTCCAGATGATTGGAACCAATACTAGTATGCAGGCAGGGTATGGTATCCATTTTGAAAGCCTTTTGCTGTTGCTGCTGAACAATGACATGCATGAAGGACTTCACAGTGTGACTCTACTGCCAAAATTAATTTTATATGATCTGACTGTAGTTTAGTTTGGCATCACCGAACGGCATAATCAAAAGTCACTGTCATGTGAAAAAACTGAATCATTGGTGGCATAAGAAAAAAGGAAACTTTAAAAGAATTCTTATGCAGTTTTCTGAATTGGAGAGATGCTCTGCAGCAGCACGGACTGGGTGCTGCTCATACCAGCAAGGGCCACAACCTGAAATATTGGATGTTTTTCACAGATAATCTAGTGGCTAAAGTACTTGACTGGGAGTCAGACGACCTGGTTATTAATCTCAGGTCTGCCCCTGACCTTCTGCATGGCCTCAGGCATGTTGCTTCAACTCTGTGTCACTGCTTCCCCACACACCCTTTGTCCATGATTTCTGTCTAGGTTGTAACTTTTCAGGGCAGGGATGCTGGCCCTTGCTATGTGTTTGTACAGTGCTTAGTACCATGGGACCCCCAGTTTCAGCGGGTGCCTTTAAGAGATACTGTAATACAAATGATCAGTCTACCCAGTGAGAGCTTCAGAAGGCACTACACCTCCCAGGAGGTGCCATTCTTAAAGATATTTTCCCTTTTCCAGCTGGCCTGGTCTGCTACCATGGCCTCAACATCTTCCCTATCTCTTTTGGGGAGGTGAATGGCTCTAACCAGGACTCAGGGGATCACAATTGTGACCAGCCTCTGGATGTGTGATGCAAATTAGGGAAGACTCCTTATATATTCCCGCCTTGCTCACCCACGCTCGGTGCAGAGCCCCATCAGATCTTTGCAGCATTCAGATGTTTGGTATCTCTGACCACCTGGAGGAGCTCTAATTGCAATGAATAGGAAAGAAGTTTCATTACTTTTTAAAATGGTGCATGACTGAGTGTGAACATGCACCCACACATGTGTTAATAAAGAAACTATTACTAATGGGTTAAAATCCTGCAGTTCATATTCATTTCATAGTCAAAACTCTTTCCTTTCATTCAGGTATTGCCCATAGTGTCATGCCATTATGTCAACCTTACTTACAGTTCTATCAGTCTTTTCCTTAACTGTACACCATACATGCTGTGCTGTATTTAATAGGAAAGTTTTACACTCTGACCTGATGCCAATCTCACCATGCACACCATTGTAAATTAGGGATAATACCATGGAAGCCTCAGGATATTAAGACATAATTGCACGTACTTGTTATCCATAATAGCTGTGCCAGTGTGGTGGAACATAATCCCATCAGCAACACACCGTACACCATTGAGATAGCTGGTACATTGTGGTTTGCTAAGGTAAACTGTTCTGTGCTGTCTCATTTGTGGAAAACATTCCACATGGTACAATCCTGGAACCTTAACACTTTTCTGGTGCTGAATGGCTGCAGTCTCTTTTTTTATAGGAATTCAGGGCTCATCAATAGAATTTATGTTGCAAAACAGAATATCCTCTGTCACACAAGCGGAAATGTAATGTTTTGGGACTGTAAATATGGTCCTCTCTGTTCTGCCAAGGTGGATAAATTAATACTTTATGGGGCTGCTTGCACACTATGGTACTTAATCTCCCATCTACCTACTATATCATCTACAAAGAAGGCACTTGAATAGGAGTCAGAAACTGGCTTCTAGTCTCAGCACTGCCACTTCCATGCTGTGTGATGTTGGGTGAGTCACTTAATTTCTTTCGATCTCAGCTTCCCTATCTGTAAAATGAGGATAATGATACCTAGTTTGGTATGAGATCCTTGGAGGAATAGTGCCAGTCAAGAATTATCACTACCGCAGTAGAGATGGGATAAGTGGGATGGACACTCCTTCAGCCAGCACTACCAATATAATCCTTACAATGAATGTCCATGCTTTCCACTGAATTTTGGGCAACGTGAAAATTAAAAGATGCTGGTGAACTGCTGCCTGAGAGAGAAACAGCAAGGCAGCTGCTTCCAAACTTCCCTCCAGAGCCCAGTCTTTGCTTCTCCAGCAGCTCCCAACAGGCAGCTTCCAGCACTGTTTTATTATTACAAAGCCTTAATCAGGAACATGGTAAATTCTTAATCTAGCCTTTCTGGTAGACAAGATATCTTGTCTTCCCGTGAGGAGTTGCTAGACAGAGAAAGAAGGAGTGAGAGAATGCAGGGATAACCAGAGCCATGGTAATCAGAGGTCTAGGTGAGCCATCCTTAAAAGAAGAACAGAAAGAATATTATACTTAATCTGATCTTTTAATGATTATAAGAAAAAAAAAAGATATTATGCCATTTATTTTTGTCGTCTCCTTCCCATGTGGACTTTAATTGCTAGAAGAGTATGACTAATATAGAGCAGAAAAATATTTTGAATAGAAACTTTTAAATTGTAATAGGATTAAGACACTCCAGCATGTGTTTTATCAGTCCATTAATAAACATCATCTGGGCAGGTAAAGGTCATGGTTCAACATATACCCGATATGTGTTAATAGGTCACATATCTTGACTTATTAACACATGGGGGGAGGGATAGCTTAGTGGTTTGAGCGTTGGCCTGCTTAACCCCAGGGTGGTGAGTTCAATCCTTGAGGGGGCCATTTAGGGAACTGGGGTAAAAATCTGTTTGGGAATTTGGTCCTGCTTTGAGCAGGGGGTTGGACTAGATGATCTCCTGAGGTCCCTTCCAACCCTGATCTTCTATGATTCTAGGTCAGTAAAATTTACCATGTCTTAGTGCTACAAGATGACATTTAAGTTAAAAATAAAACAAGAATAAGGTGAGCTTTGGTTTTATACCAGGATAACTCTATTGATTTCAGGAATGATTCTTGAGTTACAAAGAAGAGGATCATACCTAATGTCCCTTATTGTCAGGTAGTCATTTATTTCACAGATGTAGAAAGTGAGGAACAGAGAAGTTAAATGACTGATCCAGGATTACAGAGTGAGTCAGTGAGAGAGCCAAGAACCAAACTCAGTAGTTCTGACTCCAGGCTAAATTATATTTTTGTTTTATTACATTATGATGAGATTTGGCTAATTACTCAGAGATGATAAAACATTTTAGTTTAAATATTTTTTTATTGAAAAATGGCCTTTGGACCAAAATAATTTTTTTTGCAGAAATCTATTATGTGTGTATAAACGGAAACCCAAAGCAGACATGCAGGAGAGTGGGAGATGGTAAAAACATTTTGTTTTTTTGTTTTGTTTGTTTTTTGAGTTTGAGAATGAAAGGTTTTACTGGAAACTGAACATTTTTACTAAAAGTACTTTTTGAAAACTAAAAATATTTTAGCTTTCTCTTGCATAAAAAAAAAATTCAATGTTTCCCACAAAATACAATGGATGTTTTCAAATCAGATCTAGTAGTCATTCAATTTCCCCACCTCCAAACTGCCTGTGGTATTGAACATCAGAGCAGCATACAAATCATATGAGCAATACAAAACAAGAAAATTCTGTATGGAACTCTACCCACACAATTGTTCCAAAAGGATATTGAATGACTGGAGGCACTGCTTAAAAGTTCTTACTAAATAGAGGGCTCAGTAATATAGATTCAGGTTTCAATGAGACTAATGAGTTGACTGTAGCCTACCTAGTGTGAATGAGGATGGCAGAATAGGGCCTTACTGAGATGAAATCATTCTGGTTTTGTCATAATATTGTAATGTCACTGCTGTAAACTTCAAATGCAACATCCAGCCAGCAGAAGGAAAGGGACAGCAGTACCGGACGGCAGAAGGCATAAGAGAGGGCTGCTGGAGGATGCATGGGAGCTAGAGCAGCAGGCTGAAGGCAGCAGCCTGAGCGTTGCCAATGCAGAGTAGACTGGGGAGCCATGCTGAAAGGCCGGGAAGCAACCTGTTATTGGCAAGGGGGCCAGTGGTAATGTGTGACAGGAGGATGCTCTGGAGTGGCCTGCAAAAAGGGAGGCCCTAACAAAATGGACTTTCATACCTCTGCCCCCTAGGGGCTGAATTAAGAACGGTTTGTTCCTCTTTTGCTGTAACTTAAAGCCTACGTCGAGAGTAATTGCAACATTTATTTCTGGCAGCCCAAATAAAGCAATGCTTTGTTATTTGTTCACGGGAACCCACCAAAGGGGATAACCTGAAGGGCCTAGTGCGTGGAGCACCTACACTTGCCACCAAGTTTTTGGTACACACAACTTGCTCCCAGAGATCTAGGGGACTGAGGTACCACAGCACTCCCAGCAACACCCTGAAGTGGGGTTGGGTATGGTACTTTTGTGACGCTATAATAGAGACTTTGAATAGCACAAGTGATTATAAAACAAGTATATCAACAAAACTATACTTAGTTCTCTTTCAGAGGCTAATCATTTTACCAGATGACACCATCTTTGGACATTCATGGCTTGTGGGAATCAATAAAAATGTGTTCACTGACATTTACAAGCTCTGATTAGTGCCTGGGAAAATCCATGCTCATGGGATATACACAAAGGTTTCATTTGAGTCAAAGTGAAAACACACTAGTACATTGTCTTCAGCCAGTTCACTTATGCAATTTACTACATGGTGCTTTTACAAAATGGTACACAAGGAAAAGTTTTCCTTTCACGGATATCTACGAAAGCCTTTCTTCTTTCAATAATAAATTGCTTTCCCAGCTTTGGACTAAATTCAGACCTGGTGTATGCAGGTGAAACAGCACTGATAACTGTCCCCATCGTGTCTTTTATCCTCTCAATCAACAATATATACACATCAAGCTGGTGGGGGGTGGGAGGGAGGGGAGAAGCTCACTGTGAATGGAGGTGTGGAGGGATAGAAGTGGGAGCTACTGAGACTCAGCAGGGGGGGGGAGGGGAGAGAGGAGCCTGCTCCAGCTGGAAAAGGTGTTCTGGCAGTTCCTTAGTGGCTTGTGTTCTGCACACCTCATCCCTCCCCCAGCAGCTGGTATCCTAGGCTTCTCTGCCTTTGACAGTTGGTGCCCTGTGCTCTGACACCCACTGTCCCCCACCCACGTGCAGGTGCCCTGTCCCTCACCCCAGCGGCTGGGGCAGTGGTCTTGCCCCCCCCCCCCATGAGGCTGGGTGTCTCTGACAGAACCTCTCCACACACTGTGTCACCCCCATGTGGTCCTGCCCACCAGCTGAGGCCAGCATGGCTGCTACAGCCGCCGAAGTGAAAGAAGACAGAGAGAGAAGAGCTGTTTCTATATGCTCCATGGCAGCCAGCCTGATCCAGTGCACTGCAGCTGCTGCTCCAGCTTCTCCTCTGGGTCCTGATTTTGCCTCTGCCCTCCTCCCTCAGGCACACAGGGGAAGAAACATACCTGCCATCTGTTTCTGCCTCTGCAAGATAATATGGTGGTGGAAAACATTGTGGGGGAGGCAGAAACATACATCTGACCCAGCAATATTTCCATTGCACAGTAGCCCCTCTCCGCTCACCCACAACCCTGTTTCTACCACCTCAAGCTAGAAAAAACTAGGCTGAGCAGAAAACGTGGCCTCTTTCTGTCAAAAGTTATTCTTTGAGTCATTCTGAATTCAAGTGGTCTACTGCAAATTCAAAGGAACTAAAAAGCAATCTGGCTGCAATACTTACCTGGGCCCTGGCCTATGTCACCACACAAGGATGTAATGAAGAAGAAGTAAGAGCCTCCCGTGTGGCATCCCTGAATCCCTGCTGCATGCACAGAGAGGTAAGCAAGGCTTGTGTATCCTGTATTTCCCCTCCTCCTCAGAAAGTTAGGCATGGAGTAGATAGAGAATGGGCAGAATTTTGGCTCCACCCCTTCACAACCAAACCAACACACTGAGCCAGCATGGAGAGCTGGGGTTAGTAATCTGTTGCTAGTATGGGCGAACAGCAGTTTACCTCTTCCCAGGAGCGAGGGAGGAGGATGGGCTACATATCACCCCAGATGCAGAGCAGGATATAGAAGCACAATCTAGCTCACCGTCATGTGTAAAAAGAGCACATTTTTACTACTGCTACTACAATATGGTAACCCCTTGGTCTACTACCTTTAACTCTATAGACTCTGCTGGGGCTTTTACACATTCATTACTTTGTATCCTGTTCTACGATTTTATTCTGTTTATTATTGCTGAAGTGAGATCTTTCTTTCATGCCTTTTTTTAAACATACTTTCAGGGCCGGCTCTAGGATTTTTGCCGCCCAAAGCAAAAACAATTTCCCCCCCCCCCCCCCGCCCCGTTCTTTAATTACCCCACCCCCGGCCCCGCCTCAACTTCGCCCCTTCCCCAAATCCCCAGCCCTGCCTCCTCCCCCAGGCTCTCAAGCCTAGAAGGGAGGGAGGGAGGGGGAGAAGCGGCGCCTGCGCCGCGGCCACTTGGAGTCTCCCCCCCCTCCCAGGTTTGAGAGCCTGGGAGGGAGGGGGAGACTCCGAGTGGCCGCGGCACAGGCGCCGCTTCTCCCCCTCCCTCCCAGGCACCCAAGCCTGGGAGGGAGGGGGAACAGCGGCGCGCGAAACGGCCGCTCAAGATCTCCCCCTCCCTCCCAGGTTTGAGAGCCTGGGAGGGAGGGCGAGTAGCGGCGCGCGAATCAGCTGTTTCGCGCGCCGTGGCAGCAGCAGCGGAGGTGAGCTAGGGCGGCCGGGGTACATTCTTAGGGACGGCATTCTGGCGCCGGCCATGCCGCCCCTAAAAATGTGCCGCCCCAAGCACCAGCTTGTTTTGCTGGTGCCTAGAGCTGGCCCTGCATACTTTATAAGTAAATATTTTTTTTTTTAAAGTTACTCTTCACAGCAGAGGCATGAATGTTCAATGAATTCACAAAGAGCTCCATTGTGCCTTTAGGCACATCCCTGATCAAGAGGTAGTACATAAAACGGCACCATCCCAGGAGTAGTCCTGGGATATGTTGAGTCTTGGAGACACCCTTTTGAAGCACAATTAGTTCCCTGCTCTTATTGCTTCAAGCACAGGGGTGGAGAAAAGTTATTACAGCTCTTGAATCTGTACAGCTAACTTCCCTGCCCCATGTCTGTCCATCTGTTCTGATTAGGGAGTGAGGGTACAGACAAAGCTCCACCCACACAAAAGCCTCCAAAAGATTAGGGCAAAATTTTTCAGCCAAAACTTTTTTTTGGCAAATAATGCAGATTCTGCCACGCTGATGCTTTGCAAATTTGGCTCGGTTTCGCTGGGTAGTTGCCCCTCCACCCCCCCCCCACCAAGCCCTTTAAATGATTAAAACAGCACACAAACATTTCAATTGTTTTTTATGCTTTTTGATTCATTGAAAAATTTGAAAATTTTAATTCAGAGCAAAATTGCTTTTCCAATTTTTTTGGAATTTCCAGCAAATTGAAAAATCCATTATTTGTCCAGCTCTACTTGTTAATACATGCATTTGTCATAAGCAGCAAGTGGCCATCAGAAGCCATTAGGAATAAACTTCACTGCTGCTTACAGTGCCTGTCAGTCCCTTGTGCCGAACCCTGCGGTGGTGATAAGATTCCTGTAGTAGAAGAGAAACTGGACACATAATATCACAGCGCATCAGTCAAGAGATGTACACATATGTTCATGAAGTAATTCAGTGTAAACTTATGTAGATATTTGTGGTTTTTCAAAGAAAAAGATTTATTCATATTTTTCAAAAATCTTTTTTAAAGGTTAGAGAAGTTAGAAAGTGTTATACGTGACACAGTTTCTTTTGGTTCAGGATCATTATACACAGTTTGGTAGATAGGAAATTGTTGCAATGTTGTTATAACTCACTATGAAAACATGTTTTGGTACAGCATAGGTATGTTATATTACATGGAAAGGAATGTTATTCATTTTGCAAAGTCAAGCTCTCAAAATTAGGAAATGCTGCAATTAAGGTTAGTGCAATCTTTGCACGTGTAAAGGTATCAGACAATTAACTAGTTAAAAATAACAAAAAAAAATACATGACTAAATCAACAATTAAAATTATAGAGCATATAATCAAGGTGTATGGCAAAGGCCTCCTAATACCCAAAATGTGAAGGAGGTAGGCCGTCATTCTCCTTTACGCAAAACAGACACATTGTTCAGCTTTCCAAATGCTAAATAATAGTAATACTTAGCTTTTCTAACATTTTTATGGCTGACATAGAACAACGCTTCCTCAGCTCTCGTCCCCTAACGCCCCTACTCTACTTGCGCTACATTGATAACATCTTCATCATCTGGATCCATGGAAAAGAAGCCCTTGAGGAATTCCACCGTGATTTCAACAATTTCCATTCCACCATCAACCTCAGCATGGACCAGTCCACACAAGAGATCCACTTCCTGGACACTACAGTGCTAATAAGTGATGGTCACATAAACACCACCCTATACCGGAAACCTACTGACCGCTATACTTACCTACATGCCTTCAGCTTTCATCCAGACCACACAATCCATTGTTTACAGCTAAGCTCTAAGATACAACCGTATTTTCGCCAATCCCTCAGACAGAGACAAACACCTACAAGATCTCTATCAAGCATTCTTAAAATTACAATACCCAGCAGCTGAAGTGAAGAAACAGATTGACAGAGCCAGAAGAATACCCAGAAGTCACCTACTCCAGGACAGACCCAACAAAGAAAGTAACAGAACGCCACTAGCTGTCACCTTCAGCCCCCAACTAAAACCTCTCCAGTGCATCATCTAGGATTTACAACCTATCCTGAAGGATGATCCCTCACTCTCACAGATCTTGGGAGACAGGACAGTCCTCGCTTACAGACAACCCCCCAACCTGAAGCAAATACTCATCAGCAACCACACACCACACAACAAAAACACTAACCCAGGAACCTATCCTTGCAACAAAGCCCGTTGCCAACTCTGTCTGCATATCTATTCAAGGGACACCATCATAGGACCTAATCACATCAGCCACACCATCAGAGTCTTGTTCACCTGCACATCTACCAATGTGATATATGCCATCATGTGCCAGCAATGCCTCTCTGCCGTGTACATTGGCCAAACCGGACAGTCTTTACGCAAAAGAATAAATGGACACAAATCAGAAGTCAAGAATTATAAGATTCAAAAACCAGTCAGAGAACACTTTGGTCACTCAATTACAGACCTAAAAGTCACAATACTCCAACAAAAAAACTTCAGAAACAGACTCTAATGAGAAACTGCTGAGTTGGAATTAATTTGTAAACTGGACATCATTAAAGTAGGCTTGAATAAAGACTGGGAGTGGATGGGTCATTACACAAAGTAAAACTTATTTCCCCGTGCTAATTTTCCCCCCTACTGTTACTCACACCTTCTTGTCAACTGTTGGAAATGGGCGATCCTGATTATCATGACAAACGTTTTTTTTCCTCCTGCTGATAATAGCCTACCTTAATTGATTAGTCTCTTATAGTTGGTATGGCAACACCCATTTTTTCATGTTCTCTGTGTATATATATCTTCCAATTGTATTTTCCACTGCATGCATCTGATGAAGTGGGTTTTAGCCCACGAAAGCTTATACCCAAATAAATTTTTTAGTCTCTAAGGTGCCACAAGTACTCCTCATTCTTTTAAATTAATAGTGTATTTTGACCAGCTTTTCTGGACCAGCTTTCATTTGAAATGCCAAATCTGTATTGCACAAGATCAGTTTGAATTAGAATGAGTAATATATGGCACAAGGGAGTTTCATCCTCACAAAAAATGGCCTGTATATAATTATTAAAAGGTCACATTATGTAATACGTAAAATTTGAGATTCAGGAGTTCCCATTCTGGAAAATGTTCTTGGATAAGCCAATCTGGGTGATTAAAAGATATATTGGTTTATTAGGTAACAAAGACAACCCAAGTGACAGACTGTACTCCCAAAATGGAGGCACCCAAAAACCTAGCTATCTTTTGTCCAAATTCTGTACTGAATATAAAATTAGTTGGAATATTGCAATGTTGCACAAAATTAAGTTTCTATCAGTATTAGAATTCCAATATTAAATAATTTATGTACAATATATCAACTGTTCAGTATTGCACCAGAATGTTTAATAATCAGTATATGTACTGCACTCTCTTGAATCTTCCCCTTTTGGGCAAAGTCACTCAAGGAGGTTATGGTGAAGAAATTCTAGTGTTGTCTTGATTCTTCTGATTTCCTGTTATCCCATCTGCAGTTAAGCCCAGGTATGGCACAGAGACTGCATAGATTTCCTTAGCTAACAATTTATTCCTGCCACTGGACAGAGTTCATGTCTTCATACTCACAATGTTTGATCAACCATCTATCTTTCATATCATATTCTACGAAGTGTCCTAACTTGCCTGCAGACTCTGGCAGCAAAAAACAGTGGATCTATTCTTGTCTCTAACGGACACCAGAGAGTGTTGTTTGATAGTATCTCATTCACCCTGAAGGCTCTTTAATGTGGAGTTCTGTAGAATTATGTTCTGTCTGTACTTGTGTTCCTTACGTATGTGAGGCTTCTAGGGAAGAGTGAAAGATATTTTGGGCTACATTGCCGCCAGCATGCTGATGATATTCAGATCTGTGACTCTTTTTCATCAAAAGCCTCATGGTGCAATCTCTTTACTTTCATTTTGTGAGTGAAAGAGGATCCTGGATGAAGGCTGGGCATGGATGAAGGTGAGCTGGCTTTAGATTAATCAAGAAAAGATGGAGGTGAGCCAGAGTTAGAAGAAAGCTTGTAGAAAATTTTGTAGAGATTGTGTCTTCAAACTCAGTTGAAGGAATGTACCAACTCATTGTCAAGGAGGTACACTGTCCAGGAAGTCTTTTTGATTCCTTTTTACTCCTGCAGTCTCAGGGACCAAGAGTGGCCAAAAGTACTTATTTCCTATATGATTGACTGCCCAAAGGAATCTGACCTTTGCCCTCATCACAGGTATACAGATCTCATCACAGACCTCATCACAGATATTAATTTAAATAAATTATTATTTTTCTGCCTCCTAGAGACTGGACAATTGTATTATACTCTCCTTTGGACTACAATTAAAGACCAACCAGAAGCTTCAGCTAGTGCAGAAACTTCAGCTAGTGCTGTACATAGTGGGATTAACCATGCTGAATACATTAAAATTGTGACTTCTTCTTTGTTTCAGAGTAAAATTCAAGATGTTGGTGACAATATGTAAAGCACCTCTTGAGAGGAAAGATAATCTTATGATTAAGGCACTAGAGTGAGACACAGGAGATAGATTTCAGTTGAGGACTCTAGGAATTGTCACAAAGACTAATGACATGCTCTAAGTCCTGGCTACATTTGTACAGGTGTGACTACCTGTCCTTTTCTGGTTACAGCCAGTCCGCATCCAAGTCCAGTAAAAAAATAGGACATAAAATAGGACATTAATCCAAATTAATAAGCATTTATTTATTAATTAAAACCACTGTATAAAGGGACAGGTGAGCAAGTAGCCAATGGATATAGAGGTACTGACAACCAATAATCCATTGAGATTAAAATATGGAGAAATGACTAGAATTTAAATAATAGTAGGATACATGGAATGGAGCTCCGGGATCACTACTCGTCATTGAACATAGCCATCATATCTGTAGTGGCATATAAAACGAGTCTGCAAAGATTATCTTTAAAATTCTTACCTCTCTCAATTCCTAGGAGTCTTAAGAGATTGTCATTACCTTCACTCCACTTACCACGAGCCCCAATTACAAGACCAAAGAAGTGAACATTTGTACTCCCCGATATTTTCTTGATATCTTCCTCCAACTTGGAGTAATAGGCAACTTTCTCCCTGTAGGCTCTTTCCAAACCATCGGAATTATCTTCCCAATGAACAGTAACATCAACAACCACTGCAGTATCACCCTTTACAAAAACAGTGTCTGGCTTATGCAAATTTCCTTCCCTATTCCTCAGATCAGGTTCCACTATTGATATCCACCCAAATTCACTAACTTTGTCAATTACTGCAGAGACTACCCTATTGTGTCTGCTAATCTGTGCATCCTTATTTTTAAAACATTGCCCGGATATATGTGGTACTGTTTCCCTCACCTTTCCACACCATCTGCACATGGCATTTGCTCCCTCTCTACCTCTTGCCAGTGTCATCCTGGTTGGATAGACATTAGTCTTCAGCTGCAGTGCGGCAATAAAAGAGGAAGATTTAATCATATAAGATCTTTTTAAAAAATGAATTACTAATTATGTCATTTTAAAAATCCTTGATATCTATACCCTGACATCTCAGGCTACACCATCTGGAGAACTCCTCCTTTCTCAATTTCTTATCAACTAAGTTTTCTCCGGCATATATAAAGGATAAATTGATCCAATTATCCCTAGATACTATATGCCTCCTCCACTTATGGATCAGTCCATTAGATATCTGTACACTAAACTTAGTTAGTGCAAGCCTGTTACCAGATGTGCCCATTACTTTGGGCTATGCTCATTTATTAGGGTTACTTTTTTGGGGGCAGGAGGCGTGCTGTAATTCTATCAATGTACTGCTTGTGTCACTTGTGTTTTCATATGGAGTTCTACTTCTCCCTTCTGCAAATCCCCTCCCACTGGAGCTATCCTGCAGGACCTAGGTTCCCCAGGGCTGGGTTTGTCCAGCCCTAGAACCAGAGGCGCGCACACACACACACACACACACACACAGAGCAAGTCTGAGTGGACCGGGGCAAGCCGCACTTTCAAGCTGCCACCTTTATGTGCCACAGGTACCACAGTGGAATAGAATAAGCCTGAGCAGGCTCGGTCGAACAGCACTTCCAGGCTGTCACCTTTATGTGCCTCTGGATTCAGTGGACTGGGTCGAGCAGCACTTCCAAGCTGCCACCCTCGTATGTCCCAGGTTCAGCATGTCCCTATCCCCACTTTCACGTTACAATTGTACTGGTAGTAACCCACTTGATGAGCAAACCCCACGGTATTTTTGGGCACTACAGGGATCTTTAGCTTAGGTAAGAGAAGCGTTGCTGCAGAGTGAATGGGGAAGCTAAAAACACAAAAGAATAAAGATTTGAGAGAGAGATAACGTGAGAGAGAGAGGGAAGCAACCAGCTTAACCATAAAAGTTAATTATTGAATAATAGTGATAGCTACACAAGGAGAGCCTAAACCAACATAACAGTTACATTATTAAAGGTTACAAAAGTCATATATAGAAAACTATACCTGATCAAACAAGTCAGGGTTACAAAGTTATACCTGGGGTAGAAAAGAAAACAGAGAGAGAGAGAGGGATTGGTCGGGGTTCCCAGGTAATGGTGGTAGCTCAGGGTCCTGAGTGCTGGAGACAGGCAGAGCCCCCAGCACGATTAATCAGAAGAAGATGAAATCCCAGTGGAACTGATGCAGAGTTTGGATCCGTGCATCAGAACACTTACTGGAGTGTGGGTAGGGGTTTTTTTGGTAGGGAAACAACAGTGGTTCAAAGGAGAACACTAGATTTGTTTATGGGTAAACTGATGACTCAAGGGTTTTCCTTAGGCTAGACAATAGGAGCTGATCACTCTTGGCTATGGGTTGTGTTCCTTCCAGGGAGCTCAAAATGCAATTAGGCAGCTTCAGTATTTTGGATATCAATCAAGGATTAATTACTAGCATTGGTCTGATAACTGCTGAGCTGGGTGTGTGCAGGCGTAGGTTCATTAACATCTGGAGAAGAGATCCCCAGGATGCAGTGCTTCGTATCACCCTTATCAAGAGGGGTCTAGGTGTGTCTCCCACTGCCCTTTACTGCTCTCTGCAAGTCTTTTCTCTGCTTGGTTTTGGTTCAAGCAGACGCTGGGGGGGGGGGGCGGGGGGGGCGGAGAGGTGTTCTTTCATGAGTCAGACAGGCTGGATACTGCACCCTGGTTCCCCAAGAACACAGAGCTGACTGGTATCAAGCCTTCCATCTCTTCCCCTAATATAAAATAGCTTGTCTATAGTACTCCATGGGAGGTGTAAAATCTTTTTGACAATTTTCCTAACTAAAACATCAAGCTCATTTAAAATATAAAAAAGAGCTCAATTAAAAGCAAATTGTAAAATAACCTAGATAAAACGTATATCTGTAAAATCGTCCGTAAAGTCTCTAAGAGGAGCCCTGCACAAACTGTCACTCCACTTGGTCAATTTATCCTTAAGAGACAAGCCTCCCACCCCTATCCAAGGGTTTATTCCCCAAGTACTTCAAATTGACCTGGTTGTAAAATAGTCAATGCTCTCAGTGCCCAATCTCCAGTTCCCCCTAGGATTAATCACATATGTTTTGTATTAGATAATATGTGAACTCCTTTAGTCTTTTTAACATTGACTCGTAAATTGGTGTTTCTACAAAAGCAGTCTAAAATCCCAAGGTTTTTAACCTCCCCATCCACTTAATATTGCAACGTCGTCAGCGAATGACGACGTGATACTATTCCCCTGAACATAAAACCCCGACTCCTCAGTTTCTAGTTTAGTTAACAAGGGATCCAAAGCTATACTAAATAAAATTGGAGATAAAGGATTACCTTGTTTAACCCCACTCCTTATTAAAATAGACTGAGTACTTTTATCACCAACTCAAATCTTAGTTGTGCAACTATTATATAGGTCCCTAATGATTTCTATAAAATGTTCATCAATCCGAAATCTCTTAAGGCCGGGCATAATGTGCCCATGTCCTACCGAGTCAAAAGCCTTAGCTAAATCAACAGATACTAAGGCTAATTCATCTCCATTCTGCTTTGCTCCCCTTATTAAATTATCTAAAATTGAAATATTTTCTTTGCATCCTGGAGATGAAATAAATCATTTGTCTGTTACAAATTTTAACTGTAGTCATCAATCTTTTAGCTAAAATTTTCATGTACAGCCCAATCCAAACAGGTCCAATTGTTAGCGGTCTCCACGAGCATAGTTTAGTTAATTCTTCCTCATCCTGTACTTTTGGGATTAAAATAGTTCTATTTTCATTAAAAATGTCTGGGACCTGCATATTTAAAAACATATATTAAAAATCTTAGTGAGAATTTGAGAGTCCAGGTAAAAAAATTCCATAAATCATTCACAGTGACTTTATCAGGGCCTGGGGAACTCTCTTTGCAAATCTCTCTCAAGGCCTTCCTAACTTCATCCACAGAAATCGGACTCAATAATAAATCATTATCCACAGTTTTGATGGCTGGGGGCCACCCTATCGTAGTTTCATGACCAATTTTATCCAATGTATCTACGTAATATGTTTCAATCTCTGTAAGGGGAATATTACATTTAGCCCTATCAAGTTGTCCCATAATAATGCATGCTAATCTTTTTTTGTCTTTAGCGAATAATTGTTGATAAAATTTATATCTAGCCTTCTTAGTGGCATATCTTCGAATAGAGTTAGACTGCCTTTTCTTATCTCCCTTTCCTTTATTCCTTTTTCTGTTTTCATTCCTCATCTCCTGTTCCTCATCATCTCTACTCAAATCAACATCTATCAATGAATTACATACCTTCTTTATCATTGCTCACCCAACCAACATTGTATGATCTTCTCCTCTAGACTATTTAAAATTTGTCCGGCCTTCCTACTTTGTCTTTTCTGTCTACACAACATACCCACCGTGTCCACATATGGATGCTCCCTTAGTGGCAAAATTTTTTCCTTGGCGGGAGGAACCTCCAATACGCACTCCTCACCAATATCTACATTACTCACTTCATCAATCACAATATCCCTCTTAGCCCTTTCCTTTGCCAATTTGCGTCTTTTATCAGAAATTTGCTTGTTGGTTTTTGTCCCCAGTTCACTTTCTATGCACTTGTTTATGTTTCTCTTACCTGCATATTTAGTCTCTAATTGGGTAACCAGCTCAATCTCCTGCTCATTCCAGATGTGAGATCAAGTTGACTCCCTACCACCAATCCTAGCTACCTTGTTTTCTTTTCTTTGTTCATTCCTAGCTGTGGGATGTCTGTGTCTAAAATGTTGGCTCAAACCTGATTTAGTGTGGAAAGCCTACCCAGAGATCGAACAGGCATAACCCATCTCTGGGGTATCCACTTCCTTGGGCACACACTTGGGGTAGTGACAAGCTATATTGTGTAATTGAGAAGATTTACCACACTTTTTACAAACACCTCTAATGGCCTTGCTCTTATGGACCACATTTATATACTTAGCCCACTTCCAAATGTAGCTAAAATCTGTGGACAGATGGGACAATTATAACACTCGATGGGATATTGGAAATAAAAAACTCCGTTCTTCCATTAACTGCTATTTGTTAAATTTGATAAATTATCCATATTAACAAAAACAATAGTTAAATTAGTGCTAAAATGCCCATTCTCTTTAAAATACGGACCTTCCACTGTATCCAAATACTTAAAACCAGGATTAAAATTGTCCACATCTAAATTATTAAAAGTGTTATGGGTAAAAACAATAGGTAAAAACGATAAATCATTATCAACCCTGGTCCTCACCTGTCAATCCAGATTCCTCCACTCCCTTATCATCTCTGACAGGGAGGTAACCTCTCTCAGTCTCGTGAGAAATCTAGGCACCCAAAAATGTTCTATCCAAAGGTCCAGTGACCCGAATTAGTCCCCTAATATATTTAATACTGCTGGCTGGGGCATCAAAGCCGGCAGCGGGGGTATTGTTTACCCATGCCACTCTGCATATAAATTAAAATTACTTTAAATTAAATTAAAATCCATAGCTAAAAAGATGTAACTGTTCACAGGGGGAGACTATCCCTTACCGGGGGAAACTATCCCATACCAGGGGGATTCACCTGTACCTGGAGGAGGCTACTCTTGCCAGGGGGAAACTGCCTTTACCAGGGGAGCAGATTTTCTTGGGGCTGCCTGCCTCAACCCACCACCTCAATAGGGATAGGGAGTCACCCTCCACATTCCGCCTGGCTATCCAAGCCAGTTACTGACTCTCACCATGAGGAGGTGGCAGTGGGACTTACCATCCAGAGGCTTTCCTCACTGAGTGGTCCCTGTCAGCTTAGTGCCTAATGGGAGTGTGAAAAAAGGGCTCAGATCTTGGCGGAGATTGCCGCTATCGGCAAGGTTTGCACCCTTCTCCATCTCACTAATTACCCAATTCACCGCAGCCCTCAGGTATTCAAAACCATCCAGACTCAACAACTGACCAGGGTCCAGAGACACATGGAATGGCATTAAGTGACCACCTTTTTCACATGTCTTCTCCCAAAAGCAGAGATTAGCTAAAGAATTCTTGTAAACAGTCCCAAAGGAGTATTAGCAGGGAGCTTTTGGTTGAACATCCTCAACTCTAAAACTCAACTCTGGTCTGTTGAAGTCAATGGGAGGTTTACTAGCAATTTTAGTGGGATCAGGATTTGGCCCTAGAACTCTTTCCTAGCATTGGTTCTCCAAGCCTGGTTTAGGAGAATGGGATCTAGGACTCCGTAATGGCTTGGAAAAATTGCCTCATGTTTAAAGAGCTGGCTGGTGTTTGCGTTTGAGTCTCTTTTTTTTTATGGTGGTAATAAGTAGCTAAATTCGGGGCTCTATGTTTACTGTCAGTGGTTGGCAGTATGTGTGACATATTTTTGTAATGTAAATGGGCTCAGAGCGTTGTGAAATTGGTGTGTGGTTTTTAGGTACCACTGTTACTAGTAATTAGATTATACTGATTTTAAAACAGCCTTTTAATGGTTTCAGACACTTTTTGGTTATGTTCTGCGGGTAACACTTAGTCATTCTGATGCCATTAATTATTTCAAGCAGTTCTAAATCCTTTCTATGGATGGTTGGATTTTCAAGATGTAAATATCTTAGCTGTTTCAAATTCAATTAGATTTTAACTTGGCACGGGAGCTTACAAGCTCATAAGCATTTTTTTCTGCAAAAAAATAAAGTTGGTTGAGTTGTAATTTATAGCGTAATTTTTCTGCCTGCAGTTTAAGAAACTGTTTTTTTTTTGTCAAGTTCTATGAAAAAGAGCCATGGTCCGTGGTTTTTATAACCCAGAGTTTGTGAACAAATCAGAAAGATGAGATAAGACAAGAAAAAGAAAATATCCACATTTTTAGGAAACTTACAATTGTCATCACTAGTGGGGTTTTTTAATCCTTATTTTTGGTAGACGAAATAATTAAAAGACTCTTGGACCTGTTGCCCACATGCCTTAAATGACAACATGAATACCTTTTACAGTTGTGTGTTTCTGTTGAGATTGTCATTACAAACACTTGGTTTTATAGGAAGAAAATTCACCAATTTATTTGATCAAGTAATGACAGCCAAACAAAGATAATGATTGGTGATAATTAGTCTCTGCAAATTTCCTATTTTAGATTAAAGAGCACAGGTAAAGCTACAACTGGGTTACCAAAACTTGAATGATCTAACCTAAAAATTGACAGCATTGATAGCAACTGCAATCTCAAACAGGTTTGAGACCCGTCAGAATATACTGACGCTGAATCTGGCTGGCCAGACTTCAGATCCCAAATAAATCGATGCCACTATGATTGTCATTGGTCTCAAAAAAAGAGCCAAGAAGCTCTGCATCTCCGCTAATACCTTAACCATCACTGAACAGCATTGCATAGAGTGTTTGAGAGATGACATGGCCATGTACCATAAGCTAAATGGAACTCATAATAAAACAATACACATTGAGCAAAGAGCTTTGATGGAAGCTTCTGCCAGGTATCATGTTGCTTCCTTATATAAATATTTGTGTAACCTCACTGACAAGAAAAGTCATTCACTTGGTGCGGTCCAATCCAGTTCTGTGCAGGTAATCAATACAGAATCAGAGTGCATGGCACACTGGAATGAACATTTCATCCAGCTGCTAAATACACCTCCACTTTCTTTGGACCCTGATCATAAGGCTGCTGCCAAGTTGACAAAATGATCTTGGCAAATTTACTATCAATGTAATCTACAGAACTGGAAAGAAGCTTAAGGGAAATAAGGTGTGAGGAATCTGTGGAATTCCCGCAGAACTGTTAAAAATTGCTGGACCAGCTATTCTTTTGTGCCTGCAGAAACTATACAATATTTTCTGGAGAACAGAGTTGGTCCCGTGCAACCGACATGAAGGCATTATTTTATCGCTTTGGAAATGTAATGGCAGCAAAGGAGACTGTTGTAACTACCAGAGCATTACTCTTCTATCCATACCGGGGAAAGTTTGTGCTTTTTTTATTGTTGACCTGGGTCTCTGATATTTTAAGGAGCAAGAGAAGATCAACAACCTGGATTCACCCTGAGCCATTTCATAATGAAGCAAATCTTCACAGTGTGCCAACTTATTGAGAAGTCAGGAGAATTCAAGTCCCATGTTCACATTTCAGGCGTTTGATTCTGTTGACAGGAAATTGTTTTGGCTGAACTTAAAACTTGCAGGCCTCCCTGACAAGCTCTATAGAATGTTTCACCTTCTGTGTCCTTAAACTGCATTCTTGTAAATGGGAAATGAGCCACCTTATTTTGAATTAGGTTGGGCGTTTGACCAGGCTGCATTGCCACACAAGCACTCTTCACTGCTATCATAGACTTGACCAGACACCAAATGACTGCATTTTAGATGTATGCCTTGATAATAAGAACCTCACCAACATCGATTTTGACAACAACGTATCTCTAGCTGTTGAATCAATGGATGAGCTAATTGAGGCAAACTGGAAAGCTCAACGGCAAAAATGAGCTTGAAAATTGATTGGAGTAAAACCCAAATTCTTCTAGTCGGCAATTTTGAACATACTGCAGGCTCTAACATCTGAATGGGTGGATGACCGGCTAGTTGAGATTGTCAGTGATTTCACTTACATGGCCCCTCTCTAACAAGACTAAAAAGCACTTAGACACCATTCAGATGAAGCTGACTGATTGAAAAACATCCAATAGTATGAATTCAATTAAATAAGGCCTGCTCTCTCAAATGATCACTGAACACTCTGGCCTCTGCTCTGAATGCCTACCAACTTCCAGTCATCTTAGACTTTGACCCAATGAAAGCAGGATGGAAAAGACCTCCCATAAGACCTAAAATATGATGTCTGGACGGCATCAACAGACATCTGTCCCTCACGGGCATCTTACCCCAGAATATCATATCTGGCTCAGGACAGAACATCATGGAGGCACAGAATGCGTTTGGTAGCCAAATGCGTTTGGTGGCCTCTATGCTATCCAAGTGACAGCATGAGAACTAACAACCCAATCATATAAACAAAATACAGTTCTGCAGACAATGCCGCACTAGAAATGTGTCTAAACCAAATCCCCAGATCCAAATATCCTTGGAACTTGGAAAGGTTTGTATTTGAATGTGGATTTAGATCCAAATTTCTAGTCTCTGTATTTATTATAAGCTGAAACAAAGTCTTGGATCCAAACATGCCTGAACTTTACTCTGTGTTTGAAATTCACATCTGGATCTGTCTGAAGCTACAGAAACCTGTATGGAAATGATTAACTGGAAAGAAATTATACTTTCTTATAACATGAATAACAATAAAGCACAAAGTTAATTTGTAAAATAAAAATTACCCTTCCTTCACAGCAGCAACTAACAGACAAAATGTCTTATTGGAGATGTGTCAGACAACAACAATGAAAAGATTTTGAGTCTGATTTAACTGACATCAAAGGTTGCCTCAACTTGGTGTTCATTTATATGCTTTTCTACGGTGCTCATTTTAACACCTCATAATCATTAATGAATTTATCTTCACAGCACCTTTGTGGGGTAGGGAGTATTGCCATCGTTGTTTTTCAGATGGGGAATAGAGGCACAGTGAGATTAAGTGATTTTTGGCAGAGCTAGGTATGGAGCCCAGATAAGTGCATTAGCCACAAGACCATCTGGTACTGCCTATCTCTTCACAAATCAAGTTCTTAAATTCCATATATATTTCTCTTTGGAGAGAGAATATGTTCATTTGGCTCTGAATGGCTGACATATCCTAACATGAACTTCAAGCATTATGAACTGATAAATCCAGCTTTTGAAGGAAAGCATCTAGAATCATGGTCAGGTGTTGCTGAACCATGTACCAGTCCAATCTTCTCCTGGGCATAGCAGCCACTATCCACCAAGCTTTTATGGGGAGTCAATGGTATCCTTAAGAAAAACAAATAACTTTCCTATACACCCATTTTGCGTTGCCAGGGTGGGTTATGGATGTTGCCAGTAGTGGATTCGCGGTTGCCCCCCCACCCCTGGCTCAGTGGGAGGCCACTAAGCCTCACTATGTCACCGGCGCACCACCCACTATCAGGGAATTAGCAAATTGAGCACAAGGGCCCCAGGTGGGGCAGGGCCGAGCAATAACACAACCTTAGCTCTCAGGACAGGCAGAGCCACCAGGTAGTCTTAGGGAGCTTGGAGCCTTAGGCTGGGCAGGACTATAAGCAGTCTAAAGGAGCTCAGGCCCTTAGGCAGGGTGGAGCAAACAGTCTATCACCTGACATCTCGTTCAGGCAGATGGCAGTCAAGTGCATGCCTCTTGACCTAAGGTGGAAGGCTGTCACCCCAGGAGTGGGGTTGGCAGCAATGGGATCCACTTTACTCCACCAGATCCCAGCCCAGGGCCCTAAGAGTGGTGGAGGGTTCCACCACTGGGTCAGCGTGGAACCTACTGCAACACGCTGACTCGGGTTCTAACAGCGCAACTGGACCAATGTCTGGTTTCTCTGGGCTACTTTCTGCCATCACCTGGGTGGGGGGTTCCGTAGTCCAGGGATCCTCCATCTCCTCAGGGTATACGGCGAGTGGCAGTCCCAGCAGCTCTTCTTCTGGGTCAGTCTCCGCCAGGGGTAGGGCATGATACAGCACAGGCTCTGCTCTGGGGTTCTGCACTAGTCTGGAGATGTCTGCTTCCTTCCCTGGCTCAAAGTCAACTGGGCTAAAGGCCTTGCCTTTTATACTTCCTGTCCCACCCCTTTGCTTCTGGCAGGAGGGGTGGGCCTGGCCTGGCTCCACCCACCAGGGATCAGAGGAGGCTCCTCTCACTCTGGCTCAGTGAGAGGCCACTCTGCCTCACTACATTGCCATACACCCATCACCAATTGCCTAAGGACTGAATGGATAAGCATTTTAGAGGAAGCCATCTCTCTATGTAGCCCAGAGTCCTGATCTGTTCATTTAGGGACAACAGAATCTTAAAGGCAAGATGTGGATCTGAGAATACAGTTTTACTTCAAGTGTCTGACTTAGATTGAGAGAAGCAAGACAATATGAATTGTTTTCTGTCAGAGGTGGTTGGTCTCAGTCCATCCTTAATTCACCACATTATGCCCAGTCATTGAGGCATATGGTATCCATAGTGCTTCAGACCTATGGCTTAGCACAGGGGTCTCAAAGTCCCAGCCTGCAGGTCAGCTTGGAAAAGAGGAGACTAAGGGGGGATATGATAGAGGTATATAAAATCATGAGTGGTGTGTAGAAAGTGAATAAGGAAAAGTTATTTACTTGTTCTCATAATATAAGAACTAGGGGACACCAAATGAAATTAATGGGCAGCAGGTTTAAAACAAATAAAAGGAAGTTCTTCTTCACACAGCGCACAGTCAACCTGTGGAACTCCTTGCCTGAGGAGGTTGTGAAGGCTAGGACTATAACAGGGTTTAAAAGAGAACTAGATAAATTAATGGAGGTTAAATCCATTAATGGCTATTAGCCACGATGGGTAAGGAATGGTGTCCCTAGCCTCTGTTTGTCAGAGGGTGGAGATGGATAGCAGGAGAGAGATCACTTGATCATTACCTATTAGGTTCTCTCCCTCTGGGGCACCTGGCATTGGTCACTGTCGGTAGACAGGATACTGGGCTGGATGGACCTTTCGTCTGACCCAGGATGGCCGTTCTTATGTTCTTAAGAACCTCCCCTCTGTGGCCCATGGAGGAGAGACCTGTGCAGCCACGCTGCCAGCTCTGCCTGCTGCAGGCGCCGCCCCGCGCAGCTCCCATTGGCTGGGGGATCGGACAGAGATATCTTCAGTAGTCGCTGGGCAGAGTGAGCCATGGAGGCAGCATCATTAGTTGCCGGGCAAAGTCAGCCATGGAGGCAGTGTCACTTTTTTCCACCATGAATATAAACAAGTCAAAATACCAAACACAACTATCTGATGCACACCTTGCTGCAATCCTGAAGGTTTCAACTGCTCAGTCACTGAGGCCAGACATCAACAAACTGACAGAACTGAAGCATTGCCAGGTGTCTGGCAAACACTAAAAACTCTCTAGCAGGCGAAGAATTGTATAAAGTTGTATGACAGTTTTATTATTTCGAAGAAATTCGAAATAAAAAATATAATATAAACATTTTCTTTTCTGAACACCATCTTCAGTGACATTATTGACCCACTGGGAGGATTTGAGGTCTAACACTGGCCCTAAGGTAAATTGAGTTTGAGACCCCCTGGTTAGCAGATATACTTTAATATATGTAATATGTCAGCTGCATTCACAATGAAGTGAGCTCTGGTAGAATGAACTGAGTTCACCCTGCCTTCTTCTTCATCTCAGAAAGAACTTTACATTTCCACTACCTTTGAGTACTCTGTCTTGGTTATGTGGATATAAATCAAACAAAATGATCACTATGATTTATGTTCGGTAATAGAAAGGACAGACAGTATAGGCCTGCTGTCTTCCAAAATAGTAGCCTTCTTGCATAGAACTGAATCCCTAACCACAGTATCTGCATGGTGTCATTTCTCAAATGCAGCAAGACTCGATGCTTCGAAGATATATACTAGACATTAAAGAACATGAAAGTTTATTTGAAATTGTGTGAGTGAAAATGTTAACACATTTTGGCACCATTAATGCTACAGATGTCTGGTTTAATTTAAACATTGGGCATCTTCCAGTACAAACTTGTAGCAGTTGCTTTGATGGAGAATTGTATAATTCAAGTTTTCTGATTATTACCAGATGTTTTAGTGATAGCTAGGTAGATAGGTGCTAGCAAATAGATAAAGACAGATAAGCAGCGGTATAACGTAAGTTATCTGTTTGCAGTGTAATAGTTGTACTGATAAATGATGACTATCTCGTAAAACAATATTTCAGATGATAAATCCATGTCTGAAAGTGCAACACTTTGTGACATCTCTTATATAAAAATATATTTTATAAAGCTATTAGGTCAGTGGAAAAATATTTAAGATATATCTAGGTAAGATATCTAATCATTGATAGATGTATTTTAAGCAGCATATACTTCCCTCCACATTGGCCAGCGCTGCGGGTCAGTGTGGAGGAAGGACTATGACCCTGCCATCTCCCCTTTGCCATCTTGCTTCTTTTGCTAGCCACACTAACCAGAAGGAGTATGCATCCAAAGGGATTATTTCCAGAGCCTGTGAAGGGATGTAGAGAGGATGCTGCTTGAGTCCTTTCCTCCTCCCACACCTATGCATCAGCAATCACAGTTTAGCCTTTAACATGCCAATTTAGAAGGTTCAGGATTTGGGTTCAGCTAAGCTCCAGAAAATTCAAATGAATATCAGAAGTTCATTTTAACTTTCTGAGGCCTCTTTCTCTTCCAAACTTATTTTGCTAAATTGACTACCTCCTTCTCCTTTCTTCTAGTAGCAGTAGTAAATATTTGTATTACAGTAGTGCCCAAAAGCTCCAGTTGGGATTGGGGCCTGATTATACGGGGCACTGTTGAAACATAGAAGAGACAGTCCTTGCCCTGAAGGTATCCTAAAATTGTCCTTCCCTCTTGCCTACCCCTGTTCCTTTTTGTTTCTATCCAAGCATCTGAAGTACTCAGAAAAATGACCAAAGCTAATCAAAGCTAATCCTTTCTAAGGACTTTGAACTTACAGAAGGTAAGTATCAATAATATCTTCAGCAGATACCCTGCTATGTTCAAGTGCATATTTTATAGGGCTGTCTCCCTAGTGATTTTGTGCAATTGCCACAAAAGGGAACATTTGGGGAACAAGTTTTGTAGAGATTGTTTTCATTTTCATAGTTACAACTAACAGAAAAATCTGCTGTGATGCTTCTGTGTGGATAAGAAAAGAAACTGGTTTAGCAACCTTCGTCTGAAGCAGAAAAGACATTAGCAAACTAGACATCAGCATGGTATCTTGGATTTTGATCACTGTAATAGGAGATGGGAGAACAAGCTCATGAAATATCTATCATTGTTCCACAGATGGAAACATTCAGAACATTTAAGGTGGAGTAACCTGGCTAAAGAATGAGGAATAGTTTATCTGGAACATGATGCAATAATCTAAAACTCTCTCATAAGTAATATCAGGTATTGAGATAGGATGATTGAACTTGTATTGCATCAATTTCAGACCATTATTAAGTAATACCTTCTATTAGCATCCAGACATGGTGATTATGTATCCATGATAGTAAAGTTGACAGCAAATTTCAAAATGTTTTTTCTTAGAAGGTAGAGAATAACAGTCCTACTAGGTCATCTAGTACAGTGGTTTTGAAACTTTTCTCTGTCATAAACCACTTCTTATTGGAGAGGCTCTTTCACAGATCACCTCCTCACCCAACATCCCAGTTCTGGTCCTGACAACTATAATGACTTTTATATCAGGAAAGTGCCCAATATACTCGATCATAAGCCGGCTTGTTTATAAGCCGACCCCCCCAAGATGGATAAGTAAAAATGGAAAAAAAAATTATAACCCGTTCATAACCCGACCCTATAATTCAGGGGTCAGCAAACTTTGGCTCCTGGGACATCAGTATAAGCCGCTGGTGGTCCGAGATGGTTTGTTTACCTCGAGCGTCTGCAGGCAGGTAAACCTAAATAAACAAAGTGTCCCGGTGCGCCAGCTGCTTACCCTGACGGGCTGGGAGAGCAACTGGTGGGAACATTTTTTTGGGGAGGGAGAAGCTGGGAGTCAGGGGAGTAACCTCTGTGACCACCCCCCACATGACCCCACCCCTTCCCTGGGACCCCCACACTCTCCCCATCCCATCTCTTCCCACTTTATCTGGGGAGGGTCAGGGGAGGATGTCTCTGACCTGGCTGGAGCTGCTCCAGCAGGCTGGGCAGCGCGGCCTCAGCCCGCTCCGGCGGGCCAGACCGGGTGACGCAGCCGCAGCATGTCCCAGCGGGCTGGGCCAGGCGGTGTGGCCGCAGCGTACTCCAGCCCCCAGGCGGAGTGGCCACAGCCTGCTCTAGGGGGTGGGGCCGAGCGGCATGCCTGCAACCTACCAGCCCCGGAGCTGCAGCTGCTTTGGAGGCTGGGGGGAGATCAGCCTGTCCAGAAGTGGAGAGACTGTGGCCCTGCCTCTTCCCTTCTGGCTCTGCTGGCTGTGCTGCATCTCCTTGCTCCCTCTGTTGGGGGGAGGGGCTGTGTCCCACCTCTCCCTCTCTATACCTGTTCATAAGCCGACCCCCATCTCTGGTGCTTCCTTTTTTTACTGAAAAAATGTTGGCTTATGAACGAGTATATACGGTAATGTTAGGTCAGTAGCAAGAAGACAAGGTAAAAATAAGCTTGTTTCATTGGCTTGCTTCAGGTTAGGTCCCACCATTTTGTATCCGTTCTGTTTATATTCTTTCCCAATATTAGTGATTCTCCTTTTAGTCCCTTCAGACCCCACTGTGATCTCTCCAGGTTACTTTGTGGTTAGGAATAGCAAGCACACAGAAGGCCAGAATCCTCTGTTTGTTTTTTCTGAATATTTGACCATAGTAGACTTTACACCAGATAAACATCTGCCAGAGCCATAAAAACACTCAGACACATTGTGGGGCAATGCTTCTGGTTTTGAGTTTGAATGGTCAAAATAAGTTTGAAACAAGGTGAAACTTAACAGTATCAACTAAACTTCACTGAGTTTTTTTAACTCATTTGAGCTAGAATCAGCGGTTCTCAAACTATTTACCATTGTGGGCCCCATATGGGGCCCACCATGTGTCATGTGGGCCACATCCAATACTATCTGTATGGCTCTGAGGATATCACATTGGCCACAGCTGTGTGCTGTTTGGGCTGCAAGTGGCCCATGGGCTGCAGGTTGAGAACCATTGCGCTAGGTATGTAAAGCAAAATATCAACCCATGTGAATCAAAATCAAAGAAAATGTTCATACAAACCTCTGTGATCTAAAACCACTGAGTTTTGCGTGACTCTAAATTGCCTCTGAGGAGCTTAATCCTGCACAGCGCAAAAGCAGAGTGTTGGTGTGTGTATAAGCACAAAGTAAAAAGAGTTGAACAGAACAGGTAGTGCAGAGGAACTTGAGCCCATATTAAGGAACGCCCTGGCTGCACAACACCTAAGGACTGCTAGGCTAATAGCAAAAGCCAGAGCTGTACAACTCGTTTGCATGAAGTACATTTACCTTCAACTTTATCAAACTCTCACTCTAGTGCAAAATCTCAACAACAATCTCAGTTGTTCTTGTAGCAACAGAATGACACATCTGACTGTCACACATTCCAGAACTTGGGGCAGTTATTCTTTCACATTGCTGAGGGACGAAGGGGAGATGGCAAATGACTAAAGTGTGTCACGCCCTAATTTAAAGTTTACAGTTAGGGCCCTACCAAATGCATGGTCCATTTTGGTCAATGTCATGGTCATCGGATTTTAAAAATTGAAAATTTCATGATTTCAGTATTTAAATCTGAAAAATTCACGGTGTTGTAACTGTAGGGGTCCTGACCCAAAAGGGAATTGGGGTAGGGGGGCCTCAAGGTTAGTGTAAAGGGGTTGCAGTATTGCCACCCTTACTGTTGTACTGCTGCTGGTGGTGGCACTGCCTTCAGAGCTAGGTGTCTGGAGAGCAGCAACTGCTGGCCAGGAGCCCAGCTCTGAAGGCAGCGCCACTACCACCAGCAGTGAAGAAGTAAGGATGGCCTGGTATGATATTGCCACTCTTATTGCTGTTCTACTGCCTTCAAAGCTGGATGCCCAGCCAGCGGCTACTGCTCTCTGGCCACCCAGCTCTGAAGGCAGCACAGCAGTAATGGTGGTAATACCACAACCCGTCTACAATAACCTTGCAACCCAGCCTGCGACTCCCTGTTGGGTCTGAGTTTGAGAAACGCTGGTCTCCCCCATGAAATCTGTATATACAGGATAAAAGTACATAAAAGACCAAAGACCAGATTTCACAGTCTGTGACATGTTTTTCATGGCTATGAATTTGGTAGGGCCCTATTTATAATAGTTCTTAAGTTACAAATGTGCTTTAAAGGATGTTCTCATTGTTTGTATGAAACAAACCAGGTGTTGTTTTCCTTTGCTTGTTTTAGAAAACTTGGGGGAAGGAGAAGAATTGGGATGGGTGGGAATCTGTCACATACAATATTCATTCCCTCACATGGGTCAACAGCAGGCATTGAACCCTGGACCCTCAGTTCAAAGCTCTACCACTTGAGCTAAAAAAGTAATTGATAGCCTCTATTTAGTTTAGCCATTAGAAGAAGACTTGCACAGATTTTCCCAGTGGGTTACAAAATTGCTTGCTAGACATTTGTAGCATACTGAAGAGCAAGAATCCTGGCTTCTGTCCCTGGATCTGGGAGAAGACTGTGGTCTAGTGGTTAGAGATAAGATTGGCTTTCACTTTGAATGTGCTTTGGTTATGTGGCTGAGAGGCTAACCTTTGGATCTACCACACTATAATCCTGGCTTTGGTGCCTCACTGTCCCTGCAGTAACCTGGTGTAACCTCACTATGAACTTCTTTGTAAACTGATGTGGCAGTTCATACTAGCCTTGGGTTCATGGCCTTGATCAATAATACGGATGGTGAGGCACATGGGAATATAAACCATACCAAGCATAGGTGGGATTTAAACTTTAGTCACCTTTTGCCTAGTTCAGGAAATTATCCCCAAGGCTACTGCAGTATTTGGAGGCCTGCCTTAGCCTCATTGGTTGTGTTTTCTCATCACTGCTAAATAGCGTAGGTTTGGCTAACTGCTAAGAATAACTGACATTTCATTTATCAGCACACAGGGAGCAAAACACAGATCCCAGAGTGCTTTAGTGTTCTTCTGAAAAAAGGTCAGACAATCCAGTGGAAACACGTCAAGAGAGAATCACTTGGGAACTTTTATTATTCTCTTTGCAACAATCTAATTTTCATCAAACCACCATGAAAAATTCAAATAGTGCTCAAGCTTTACTTGCCACGTTTTATTGTATTGAGATTACTACAAAATAAAAGGGTTATAGTTCCTGTTAAACTGAAACCTTCTGAGTCAGCCTTAAGTATGGAGTCATAATCAGCAATTCAGTAATATGAGAATTTCTGCTTCCTTTTTGATGTGGGGACCGTTTGCTCACAGTTCACAATGACACTCTGGAGTTCCCAGCACTGCCACTAAGACATTACAGATTTCTATGACATAGAACATTTCGTCTGTACTAGCACTGCCATGCAATTGGTGCACACAGAAAAGAAAAGAGAGTTATAATGTAATAAAACATAATCAGAGGTGGTGCTGCCTTCTGTAGGAGTCCCTAGTGACTTATCAGAATGAATGGAAAAATGGTTTTTGTTCCAAAAGTAGGTCTCTTCTGGCTACTACAGTTTTTATACAAACCAAAACACCACAAGGAAGAGCATTTTTGTGGTATTTTGAGTGGAAACATTGCCAGAGAGCTCTTTGTTGTGGTATTTTGGATGAAGACAAGGAGGTGGTTACTGCAGTATTGTTGCAGAGCAAAACAGTTGTTCATTTCAGAAAGAATTGCAGGATCTGGCAATAACTATGTCAGATAAAATCAACAAAGAGAGAGCAGTCTCTTGACAAAAAATAAATGCATTTTCCATCTAAAATGTTTTTTAAATAGCTGCTTGACTCCTTTTTATTTTCCAGATTGGTACTTTTAGTGAAAAATGACAATTTGAAAACTTCATTGGCAGCCACGGTGTTGAGCTTTATTTTCAAAAAATGTTTATGTTGTATTCAGGGATAAATCTTGGTATAGAACAGGGGTAGGCAACCTATGGCACGCGTGCCAAAGGCGGCACGCGAGCTGATTTTCAGCGGCACTCACACTGCCTGGGTCCTGGCCACCAGTCTGGGGGGCTCTGCATTTTAATTTAATTTTAAATGAAGCTTCTTAAACATTTTAAAAACCTTATTTACTCTACATACAACAATAGTTTAGTTCTATATTATAGACTTATAGAAAGAGGCCTTCTAAAAACATTAGAATGTATGACTGGCACGCAAAACTTTAAATTCGAGTGAATAAATGAAGACTTGGCACACCACTTCTGGAAGGTTGCTGACCCCTGGTATAGAAGTTTACACCATTGAAAAAATATTGGCTATTTCTAAGTTATACATGTTATAAACACACACACGTGCGTGTGCGCACGCGCACACACATGGATTTACCAGTTTTGGATATTATCTGAGATTTTTCAGCATGTTGACCCATAACATTCATTTAACATTCTTTTTATATATTGTCACGGGGGCGGAGGGCTGGTGTTTTGAGCGGGGCAGCCCCTGTTGGCCCAGTGTGGGCTTGGTACAGATTGCGACACAATCATTGGGACTCCCTGTGGGATCAGACAGTTGCACTAAGGAGGGCTCAGGACCCCTGGCGGGTGCCGAGTAAACAATCAGTCTGTAGCCCCTGGGCTAGGCAGAGCAAAGCAAGCTGTCTATGGCCCGTGAGCCTCCTGACTGGGGCAGGCATTGGGTATTTGGAGCTCTGACCTTCTGGGCTGGGCAGAACAATCTGGCGGGGCAGAGAAAGCCCTCAGTAGCCACACCTAGTGGTAAGTATGGGAGGGGTAGCGGCTCGGTGTCCCTGTCAGTCCCCGCAGTCGGTTGGTCATCCGCAGCATAGTCCGGGTCCATGGTTCCCACCGCTTGGAGAGTCACAGCTGCCTCTGCAGGAGCCTGCAGCACATGTCCTTCCTCCTCCTCAGTCAGCCCAGACTCATCTGGGCTGCCTCCTTCTATCTGTCCCATTCACCTGGAGCATGCACAGCAGGGGCGAGGGGGTGTGGGCACCTGGGCCCACAGTGATTGGCCAGGTCCCGTTGGCCCAGTATGGGGTTGATACACCCCGTTCCATATATTTTTCATGGAAAAGTGGCTAGCATATTGCATTTTTGAAACTCTGTACTGGGTAAATAATACATTTTTATTTCAGAAATACTACAGACAGGAGACAGAATAATTGTATAATGCCATCCTAAGAATTATCAGTACCTCTCCAATGTATGCGAAAATGTTATGTCTGTCATTGGCATCTCGGTGCCTCATTTTCAGTGTTGGGACTACAGACGTCAAAGTCAGCATTAGCTTTTTTCCCTGACAAATAACATTAAATTTTTGATTCTGTGCTATGTGGAGATTACATTTTTGGGGAGGATACAAAAGCTCAGTTAACGTTGGGTTTAGATCTGACGAGACAGTTAACCCGAGGTTCTCAAATTGATTCACTGCTGCCCAGAGCAAAAGGACAAGCGGCAGATTCCTGTCCTCACTGAGGGCAATATGCTTGTAGTGTTGGGTATATTCTATTCTGAGTTGAAGCTGAGTAGTAGAGGTCGCAAAGTATAAAACAGTGTCTGTTTGTTAAGGGTTGCACATTGATGTTTCATATACTGTACAAAGTATATGTCCACTGCCTACCTTCAATGGTTGTTTTCAGGTCTCAAGTCTATGTTCCAAGATTCAAAGTTCAGTCTTGTAATGAACAAAGTGTACACTTTTGATAGAAGTCATTTAGGGTCAAATCAATGGACAGATTCCTCCAAAAGTAATTATTCTCAGTTTTGAGGCAAGATTATTCCTGAATTTGCATCAGAAAAATGTCTTCTCAGCAAGTAAACACAGAAGTCTTTAGAGAGAAGTTTAAATTTTTCCTTAGGTTACTGAAACCTTGCTACTGTTAAAACCCACTTTATCGGATGCATGCAGTGGAAAATACATTTTTTCATATTCTCTGTGTCTATATATCTTCCTACTGTATTTTCCACTGCATGCATCCGATGAAGTGGGTTTTAGCCCAGGAAAGCTTATGCCCAAATAAATTTGTTTGTCTCTAAGGTGCCACAAGTACTCCTTGTTCTTTTTGCTGATACAGACTAACATGGCTACCATTCTGAAACTTGTTACTGTTGTTTATGGGAAAAATATTGCCAATATTTTGTAATCCCTGTTTTAAAGTTGCAGTCATCATGTCAGAAAGGAAACTCTGGAAGTCTTGTAAAATGGGATTTAAATGAGACAATTTTGAAGCACAGCCTAAGTACTTAATAGATTTCATTCAGATTTTGACGTATACTATAGTCTTAAAATGTGATATATTAAATGCTGGCAGGTGTAATTTTAAGTTAGGTAATAATATAAACAATGTTGACAATAAGTTGCTCCCAGCTGCTTATCTCATAATATAGTTTTGGCACTGTTTCATTCAAAAAAACCTTTAGCTGTATTCCAGAGGGCTCTGATTAGATTCATTCCCTAACATGGGTAAATTTGTTTGTTTGGTGAATTTCCATTTGTCAGAAATGTTGAAATATGCAGAACCCTGAAAGGGATGAATGCTCAGATTTTGTCCAACTGACTTTGTATGATGTTCCAAATGTTGAGACAGTCTAAACGTTTGGAGATGGTCACTTTAGCAGATTAGCAGTAATATTTCATCAACTTTATTAAGATTTGTATCTCTCACCTTTATGCCTTTCATATTTTGCCATTTCTTTAACCTGATTAATAATGGTTTCAACTCTAATGCAAGCAGTTATGAAGGAAGAGGACCTGGTTCCTATGACCAAATAGTTCCATCACTAGAAAACCCAATTTTATTCTAGCTGATAAGACATTAGCTGATGCACCAAACCGCATCTTTTCCCCATTCTGGCCTGTTTAATGTTTTTCATTCTCTTGTGACATGATTACAAGATGTGTTTAATTTCCTAAACTGTGTTTTTTAATCAGCTGAGGAACAGGAAGGGAAGGGTGGTTAGGCCACTAGACTAGCACACAGGAGATAGGGGTTTAATTCCTGGCTTTACCACAGACTTCTTGTGTGACCTGAGGCAAGTCCCCTAGGCCCAGATCCGTAAAGGTACATGGGTGCGGAGTTCTCTGTAAGCTGTGTGGCCGCACAGCAGCCTATTTAGTGTCATGCAGGCACTTGGGGCACCTGCCCGGGGAGGGGTGTCCCTCCCCCAGCTCCACCTAGCCCGGCCTCCAACCTGCCGCGGGAGAGGCACCACACCCTCGGCCGCAACTCAGCCTGCGGCCAGGACCTGCTGCGGCCGGACCGGGCCCGACTGCAGCCGGGGTGGTGCAGCCCAACCCTGAAGCGGCCCTGATCCACCCGCGGCTGCGGGGAGGGGGCCTTTCCCAGCCCGGACCTACTGAGGCAAAGGGGTGCCTATCCTGCAGCCCCAGCCCCAGCCCCAAGCGCCTGCAGTGGGGAGAGGGGCCTTTCCCCCCCTGCCCGTGTGCTGCTGTGGGGAGAGAGCTCTGGGGGGAGGCATTTCTCCCTGCCATAGTCCCAGAGCCCCCGCCTGCACCCCAAAACCATCTTCTCCAGCCCCACCCCAGAGCCCACATCCCCAGCCAGAGCCTTCACACCCCTGCACCCCAACCCTCTGCCCCAGCCCTGAGCCCCCTCCCATACTCCAAACCCTTAGGCCCCACCCCCACCACATGAATTTTGTTATGTGCACCAATAAAAAGGTAATGCGTCACACATCACCTCCCTATTGGTGCACATAACAAAATTCATTTTTGAAAATTAGAGGGAACACTGCTTCCAGGGCCGGCTCCAGGCACCAGTTTAACAAGCAGGTGCTTGGGGCGGACAAGGGAGGGGGCGGCACCTGCGGCAATTTGGGGGCCGCAGGTCCCTCACTCCCTCTAGGAGCGAAGGGCCTGCCGCTGAACTGCCACCGCCAATCGCGGCTTTTTTTTTTTTTTGCTTGGGGCGGCAGAAATGCTGGAGCCAGCCCTGACTGCTTAGGTGCCTAAGTCCTGATTTCAGATATCACTGTGATCCACAAAACTGTTTATCTGGTGTCTAGCCCTATAGGGGCCTAAGCTCACTCACTACCTAAGTATTTGCAGTAAAAGTTCCCTAGGTGCCTATGCTGTGACCTCGGAGCATGCACACTGCTGCTTCACTCTAGAAACCCTAAATCCCAGTGTTATTCACAAACCAGGGAAAGGTAGGCCTTCCTCTGCCTCATCTGGTTGGTATGCTCAGAGGCCATGTAACTCCTCACAAAACAGCTGGAGGTGGTGCACCACCACTTCTTCTATAACCTTTAGCCCACTGGTTAGGCTATTCATCTGGGATGTGGGAGATGCTGGGTTCAAGTATCCTCTATACCCGATGAGAAGAAAGGATTTGAAAAAGCAGAGAGAGGACTTGATCCAGGGATCTCCCACATCTCACATGAATACCCTAACCACTGGGCTAACCCATAAAAGGAGGCACCTCCCCCGGGCTATTTTGTGTGGAGTGAGGCAGCCTCTGAGCAGACCTAGCAAAATGGGACCTGCATGTGACTTAGGCAGTTGAGTGCCTGTGACATGTATTTAACAATATCCTGGACAAACTTATTGGATTAAGTTCAACCTTACTGAATTAAGTTTATTTTAGGAATTCATTATATTACAAAATAAAAACGTTTATGTATGATTGAGGAACTGTATGTATGAGAGGGACTGCAGCCTTCCAGGAACTAAGAACAGGGGGTGGTGATGGTTAGGCAAATTCACTCAGGTTGTGACACAGCTTGTGACTGGAGAGGCTCGCCTATGGTTCCAACTGGATTCTCCAATGAACAACTGACAAAAGAAGGATTTTTGGATAAATAGCTGGAGTTTAAACTGACTCAGGGCCTGCTTTCTGATCCAAAAAACGGACAGGACCTCTGTCAGGACCCCAGTACATAGGGAGGAGATGGCAGGACTTTGGTTTACTGAGGCCCCAGAAAACTAAGGGGGGCTTGTTCTGAGCTGAAGCTGTGATGAACTTGTGACCACAGGAAAAGCTCTCGTGGAGTTTGAAGGACTGATCACCTGTCAATGCCTTTGTTAGAGTCAGGGGTGATCTCTGCATGTAGATAATTTTATTGTTTTAATATTTTTTTCTGTAATGCTTTTACCTTAAAATAAATATGTTTGCTTAAAAAAAAGCCATGGGGTAACTTAAAACCCCATGGGCAATCACAACTGTTCATTGCCTGTGAAGAGAAGTCAGAGCAGAGATGCTAGCATGTTGAGGGAGTCTGCCTTGCTGGAGAATAACACAGTGTAGGTAGCGAACTATTCAGAAGGGAGAAAGATGAAGGTCTTCACCCAGGAATGGTCACAGCTGTAGACCTGGGAGACTAAAGTAGGTCCCCTTTGTGGACCACAAGTGGGGAATGTAGGTGTAGTTCCTCTTAACTATGACAACGCCTGTCTTGCCCTGGTTTATGGATTGCTCGGCATCCTAACTCCTAGAGTGAGGCAGCAGTGTGGATGCTCAGAAGCAGGAGCATAGATCTGAAGGAACTTTTACTGAAAAAAATTTAGGCACTTATAGGGCTAGGCAGCAGCTGAGCAGGAGTTTTATAGATCACAGTGGTGCATGGGTTAGGTACCTAAGTACCTGTGAGGATGCAGGCCTTTGTACCTCAGTTCCCTATCTGTGAAATGGAGATATTCATACAGCCATTCTCCTACCCTTGGTCTTGTTTACTAAGATTATAAATTCTCTGGGGCAGGGGACTGTCTCTTAGTATGATTTTTACTATATGCTACACCCAATACAATGGGGCCTATAGGTGCTATCTCAATGCAGATAGCAATAACAATAATGAAACTGTCTCCAGCATGTCTGTTGAGCATAAAACTCACCTGATCATTTTTATAAGCACCAAAATTGTTTCCTGTAGTTTACTACAATTATTGTATCATTGAGAATGTTAAGGACTTCTCACATGCGGTGGAGGGACCAGGAGCAGGCTAACTCTTGGCCAGTCATGTCAGCCAGCCTTCTCCATTTATTATCCCATGTCTGATAGATGAGAAGGAATGGGCAAGCAGAATACTACTGTGAAAATACCATCAATAGGTTAGCGTGGGAGAGTGGGCTGAATCTGTTGCTCTCCCTGCAGTACCTGGAAACTGCAGGAGATAGGAACAATATAGCCACATATTTCCAGAAAGCAAAGGAGAAGAGATGAGGCCAGCCAATCACCTCTGAAGATGATGGGAGTGTGGTGGGCCACTGTCTCCCCCTTCAAAGACAATAAAAGCCAAGGGTACAGAGATTCTGGGAAAAGGGGATTCTGATTAGAAATAAGTGAGAAACTGACTCAAGAGTTGGATCAAAATTATAGGATTTCAGCTGAGATTTGTAGTTCATAGGAATCAGAAATTGTGGAGCATAAACATCTGTGATGCAAAAGCAAATAATTTTTTTAAAGAAACCCCTGTGAAAAGAAACCAGTGGGAGTTTTAATCAAAGGGAAACAGCTTGGGAGAAACTAAGGAATTTGGAAACTGAATTAGTGATTATATTTTGCAAACTGATTACCTCCAGATTTCCTTCCCCCCACCCCGTTTTTCCTAAAAAGAAAAAACCCTAGAAAATAAAATGCAAACTCCTAACGTTACTACAACTTTAAAGTTCTGACATTAAGCACTCAACAGTATGGAAAGTCTAAACATTAAGGTTATGGCATCAAAGATTAACTTGGCCATGTTGCTTAATATGAGCATATAGTATCACCTCAATAAATAAGAAAGGAAAAACAGAGGGAAAATAGATTAGGTACTTACTAGCTGTAAGAAGCTGATGTCAATTACACAATGGCTACATTAGGGCTGCAGTCGTTTGGCTTTCTCAAATTTAAAAGGCCAGCTCCAGAAAGCCATTCTGGTAAAAAAAAGAAAGTTGCTGTAAGAGGACATCCCACCTCCCGACCCCCTGCATAGAGTGTAGGAATCAGGAACTTGTTGCTCCTTGTTAAAATATAAACTTCAACACATTATTCCTTATTATTAGTGGATACCAAAAAATATACAAGATATGTAACATGACAAAATTAATGTTGCTAGAGCAGCCTTTACTTTGGAATTCCTTGATTTCTTGAGTGCTTGATCTTATAAGCTTAATATTGCAATAATGCTAGTTTTTAGCATGTCCTTATTATATCAACCGATAGTAAAATTTCCACGCCCTCTGTCATTCTGCTTACAGAATAAGCTCTGAGGCCACATTGTTAAAAACATTAGGCTGATCTATTCTCAAAGGAGCTAATCAGCCAAGAATTCTTAAATGTGATGATATATCGATTTATAAAGATTGTATCAATACACGTCAGATGGGTAGTGGAGAGAGCAGATTCAGATTCATTACAGGCCTTGATTAAGTTATGCCTAACTTTAGACACCTGAGTTGTCCCATCAATGGGACAGTGCAGGTGTCTAAAGCTGAACAACTTGCTATACTGAGATCTATAACAATACTCATTCCAAAAAACCTTTGAAACTTTTCCTGGTTTTGTTTTCTTACCCCTGAGCTGTTTCTCTCAACCCCTACAGTAAATATATCATTGTAATGGAGGGCTGCGTACTTACCCTTTCTTCAGGATACGTACATAGCATGTTGGATTGCACCACAGTACTTCCACGATTGCACATATTGCACTCCTTTATTCTAACCACTCAATTATTCATGCCTTTTCAGACTCCAACTGTTTGTCTCCACTTTTACGTGGTTGATAACCTTACTTGACTTCATAAAGTTAATCCACAGCGAGGAATGAAAACAAAACAAACTTAAAAGTCTATTGAAAAACAATATCAGATAATAGACAGAAAAAACTTCAGGGAAAAATCAAAACAAACAGTCAGTGACAAATTTATTGAAAGACCTATTTGATAAAACACATTTTTTCCACAATGCTGTCATAGAAAAATCCAGTTTCCTAGAAAGCTTGCATTTGGCAGCCTGATTTATTATCCACATATGTTGTTCAACATAAGGATCTCATATATTCTTGAAGGGGGGTACCCACTGGAAAAATATGAACTATAAAACGTGTAGTGAGACATGTAGGTCAAGTAATAAATCCAGTAGGATCATCCGCGGCTAGTTTATGTTGTTTTGGAACGTTTCCCTCAATTCTTAGCTCACCCTACAGTGCAAACGTATGAAGATTTCAATGCTTTTTAAGGACATTGTCATAGGTTGTACCTCCAGGGCACCCCCAGGGGCTGAGGGCAGGCACCTCTCTCATCACAGATGTCCTCCTCTGTCTGTAGTCATTGCAGTAGAGGCAGTTTAGAGTGCAGTCCTCTGGCCATAAGCCTTAGAAGAAGGGGGTTGCCATCTCCCTAGGCATAGTGCAATCTAAAATGGTGAGGGCAAACCAAATAACACTACAGCCCACAAAACAGTCCAGACTCACCCAGCAATTTACCATAAGGGAAAAGATCAGTAGTCTCTGTGGAGGACATCTGGACACTTAATCCCCTATTGTGCAAAGAACACAGGCTGTGCACCCTAGTTTCTAAATAAAAAGTGAAAAACAATGTAAAGAAGGTCTCTGCACTTTTTCAGAGGGTCCAAGTGGCAGAAGCAGAAGTACCATTCTCCTGGTAAGCAGCCCCTGCTCTGCTTACCTCCGAGTATCACCTCACACTGGGCTTGCATCCTCCCTCTCCAGGTTGACAGGTCTCTCAGGAATGCTGGATTGGGGCAGATGATACCCAGAGGATCTCTTTAATAACTTTCTGGGATGGGAACCTGTCCCACCTTGGACCTGATGGTGCTCTCATTGAAGTGCAGATGATATCACGATGGGAGGGGTTGCAAGGACTAAATAGAGGCTATCAATTACTTTTTTAGCTCAAATGGTAGAGCTTTGAACTGAGGGTCCAGGGTTCAATGCCTGCTGTTGAAGGTTTTCTAGCAGAGGCCAAAGTGTCACTGGAGTATGATTCTCCCCTCCATTTCTCATTCTCTGACCCCCAAAATGTGAGAGAGGAGTCACTGGTGGTTCGCATAGCTAAATGAATAGATGGGATCCCTGCAGACAATTTGTTGTGAAATTTGTATGCGTGGAAAGGATGGCTCACATGAATAAAGGTGGGAAGGTGGGAAGCATCAAGTGTGTGTGTGTGTATGTATCATTGTTTTCCAACCTGGGATGTGCCTGTCTCCCTGAAGGGATGCCAGACAAATCCAGGAGTAGGGAGAGGTGTAGAGCAAAGCAGTGGGGGCAGGTGAAACTCCATGACTTTGAATCTGTCCCTGTCTCCACTGCAAATGCCTTGAAAGCTGCTACCTTCTCTCCCTGTCCCATAGTGGGAGGATCTTGTGGTGCACAGATTTCTCTCTTCTGCTTCCACAGGACTCAGCTCAGCCATGAGAGCACATGTGACCTGGCACGACTGTGGATCTGAGGGAGAGAAACAAGAGAGAGAGGAAAAGAAAAAAAAAAGTCAACGGAGAAGGCAGGCAGAGAAGATTAGGGAAGAGAACATGGGTAGATAAAACAGAGATGGCAAAAGTTTGCTGGGACATGGTGCCAGAAAGCTGCCCATCTGCCACTCAGTTATAAGAAGGGGTTAAAAAAAAGTTGGGAATAATTAATATACACGGGAAATAGTACATAGATAGATATCTCCATATACTGAGACATGCATGCATATAAGGGAAAGAGAGCTTTATAGAAATATTGTATATTTATCATCAATAAGCAACACATTAAAGTCTGATGTCACTCAGACATAAGTGCACAATAATGTGTTGATGTAAATGAAATACTGGAAATGATCAGAAATGATGCCCACATAGAACAATGTAAGTTAATTGCCACTATTATGCACCTTGTAGACTCAACACTCCATCTCCTCTCCCCTTACCCCCTTTTCCTCACAATGAATAAGAGAAAAAGAAAGGTAGGAAGGGAATAAAAAACCCTACAGCATTCCTAAAGTTACATGTACCTGTACGATAGCTGCAATTTTCCTTTCACTGCACACCCAGGTAAGGGCAAGTAGTCCAGAGTTCAGGGGTTGTAATTCTGTCCAGTCCTTTAGTAGGCCACACAAGTGATGGGGGAGGGTCCTTCTCCTCACCTAGGTGATATCTAGGCATCCTGTAGCCTAAAATGATTGCTCTAAGTGTTTACTGTGTTTCCCTTTCTTCTCTCCTGCCTCCAAATCTACAGATGCAGCAGCTTCCTCAGGTTTTAATGATCCCTCAGCTTCTTCTGTATTCTTAAACAACACCACCATAATTCACTCACATAAGGGCTGGTTTTAAAGCAAAGGGGAGAGCTGTATACCCCCAAAATCTTTGTTTTTGCTGGCAAAACCTTTCTTAAAAGCAAAGCTGGGTAATTAAGATAAATACCGATCTTTTTCTACTCAGAAGTCCACTGTTTGCTGCTTTCTAGCTGCTTCAAGCAAAATTATTTTGCTTCAAGATTGCCTTGCAGATAATTAAGATGCTGTATGTCGGGGTTGAGTATTACCACATGGAAGCAGCCTCACAGAAATTAAAAAGCAAGTCAGCACTTGTAATGCAGACCTTGAAAGAGTATTTTATTGATTTATTTATTTATTCCTCCCATCTATAAAAATGATGCTTATCTTAACCTCCAGGCACATGTACTAAAAGCTATAAAACTACATAGGTACATTATTCCGTTGACACAATACCAGCTAAAAATACTTGAACCACTTCCCTTCACACACTCAACCAGAGAAATGTAGTTAGACTTTGCCATGGGTTCTGAAGGCTCTGGCACAACAGGCAGTTTCTCAAGGAGACATTATTAAAGGTACAACTGCAAACTATCTTGATGTGCAAGATAAGAAGAACAATAATAGGCCAATATGGCTTCACCAGGAGCTCTTTTATGACTTGAAAATCAAAAAGGAGTCCTACAAAATGTGGAAACATGGATGAACTGCTAAGGAAGGGTACAAAAGAGTAGCAAAAGTGTGTAGAAACAGAATCAGAAAGGCTAAGGCACAAAATGAGTTACATCTAACAAGGGTCATAAAAGGCAATAGGAAGGGATAGTTCAAATACATTAGGAGCAAGAAAAAAGGTGAAAGGAAGTGTAGGTCTACTATTTAGCATGGAGGGAGAGCTAATAACTGATTACATCAAAAAGGCTGAGGTGTTTAATGTCTATTTTGCTTCAGTCTTCACTAAAAAGGTTAATGATGACCAGATACTCAACACAATTGGTATTAACAACAAAGGGGAAGGAATGCAAGCCAAAACAGGAAAAGAACAAGTTAAAGAATATTTAGATAAGTTAGATGTATTCAAGTTTACAGGGTCTGCTGAAATTCATCCTAGGGTACTTAAGGAACTAGCTTAAGTAATCTTGGAACCATTAGCAATGATCTTTGAGAGCTCATGAAGGATGGGTGGGCTCCCAGAGGACTGAAGAAGGGCAAACATAGTACCTATCTTTAAAAAGGGGAACAAAAGAACCTAGGGAATTATAGAATAGTCAGTCTAACGTTGACACCTGGAAATATACTGGAACAAATTATTAAACTATCAATGTGTAAGCACCTAAAGGACAATAGGATTATAAGGAATATCCAGCATGGATTTGACAAGAACAAATCATACCAAACCAACCTAATTTCCTTCTTTAACGGGGTTACTGGCCTATTGGATGCGGGAAAGCAGTAGACATGATATAACTTGATTTTAGTAAGGCTTTTGACATAGTCCAACATGACATTCTCATAAGCAAACTAGGGAAATGTGGTCTAGATGAAATTATTATAAGGATGGTGCACAGCTGGTTGAAAGACCAGTAATTATCAATGGTTCACTTTCAAACTGGGGGGCGTGTCAAGTTGGATCCTGCAGGACTCAGTCCTGGGTCTGGTACTATTCAATATTTTCATAAATGACTTGGATAATGGAATTGAAAATCACAAAATTATAGAAATGTAGGAATGGACGAGACCTTGATAGATCATCTAGAGTAGACCCCTGCAGGACTAAATATTACCTAGATCATCCCTGATAACCTGTCTTAAAAACCTCCAGAAATGGAGATTCCACAACCTAGTTAGGTAATTTGTTCCAGTGCTTAACTACCCTGACAGTTACTCCTCTTTATGACAATCTTTTATGTACTTGAAGACTGTTTTCATGTCTCCCCCTAGTCTTCTCTTCTCCAACAAACCCAATTTTGTCAATCTTTCCTCATAGGTCAGGTTTCCTAGACCTTTAATCTTTTTTGGTGCTTTCCCCTGGACTTTCTCCAATTTATCCACTTCTTCCCCAAAGTGTGGTGCCCAGAACTGGACAGAATACTAATTCAACTAATACCTTTTGAGGTGCTAAGTAGACTGGAAGAATTACTTTTTGTATCTTGTTTGCAACACTCCTGCTAATGCATCCCAGAATGATTGCTTTTTTTGCAACAGTACTATATTTTTGTTCATATTTAGTTTGTGATCCACTATAACCCCCAGATCCTTTTCTGCACTATTCCTTCCTAGGCAGTCATTTCCTATTTTGTATTGTGCACTTGATTATTCCTTCCTACATGTAGTGCTTTGCATTTGTCCTTATTGAATGTCATCCTATTTATTTCAGACCATTTCTCCAGTTTTTCCAGATGATTTTGAATTCTAATCCTGTCCTCCAAAATGTTTGCAACCCCCTGCAGCTTAGTATAGTCCTCAAATTTTATAAGTGTGCTCTCTATGCCACTCCCCACATCATTTATGAAGATACTGAATAGAACCAGACCCAGGACAGATCCCTCTGGGACCCCACTAGATACGCCTTTCTAGCTTGATTGTAAACCAGTGATAACTTCTGAGTATGGTTTACCAACCATTTGTGTACTCACCTTATTGTAGATTCATCTAGGCTTAATTTCTCTAGTTTGTTTATGAGAAGGTCATGTGAGACAGTATCAAAAGCCTTACAAAGTTGAGGTATATGACATTTACTGCTTTCCCTCATCCACAATTCTTGTTACCATGTCAGTGAAGGATGCGGTTAGGTTGATAAGATATGTTCTTGACAAATCCATGTTGACTATTGCTTACCACCTTATTTTCTTCCAGATGCTTACATTGATTGACTATTTGCACCATTATCTTTCCTGGAACAAAGTTAAGATGACTGGTCAATAATTCACTTTGTTGTCCTTATTCCCCTTTTTATAGATAGGCACTATATTTGCCATTTTCCAGTCCTTTGAAATCTCTCCCCTCCTCCACGAGTTCTCAAAGATTATTGCTAATGACTCAGAGATCTCTTCAGCCAGTTCCTTAAGTAGTCTAGGATGTATTTCATCGGATCCTGCTGACTTGAAGACATCTAACTAATTCTTAACTTGTTCTTTTTATATTTTAGCCTCAGATCCTACCCTATTTACATAGATGTTCACTCATAGTATGCTTTAAAACTTGCAGATGATATCAAGATGGGAGGGGTTGCAAGGACTTTAGAGGACAGGATTAGAATTCTGAATTTGGTCCACTGTCTCAAAATCTGCTCAAGCTCATCTGAATCACCTCCAAACAGCTGGCTCATACATGTGTGACTCCAAGACAGAACATTGTAAAATATTCACTAATTTCTCTCTCCATTGTACCGTTTGTTTCTATTGGCATTTTAGTTGGGATTAGCTTTGATCTATTATACAGGAGTAATCCAATACTTGGATATACACCTCTACCTTGATATAACGCTGTCCTTGGGAGCCAAAAAACTTACCACATTATATTGAACTTGCTTTGATCCACCGGAGTGCGCAGCCCCGCCTCCCCGGAGCTCTGCTTTACCATGTTATATCCGAATTTGTGTTATATCAGGTCACGTTATATTGGGGTAGAGGTGTACCTACGTTTTTACAGTCTTAAAATGTAAATTTTTCTCATGTGTTAATTCTCTCTCCCAAAGACAGCAGTCACATTTTAATACTGAATTATATTGAATGTGTTGTATTTTTTTTAAAAGACAGTTAAAATAATACAATTTATACAATAAAAAGCCCACAAAATAATTTGAGAAAGGATAGATTTCAGATTCTGGGGGTGACTGAGGGCTTTTTTTTAAGCATTTAGAGCGGTCAGTAATTTTCTTTGAGGTGTAAGAACAATTTACTGTGTTGTTTATTTATATTTTGACTGTGTATTTTAATTATTTGGTGGGCATTTACTATTTCAAGAAAGACCTGATGACTTCAAGTTCTTTGGGGCTTGGCTTTTAATATCAGTATAGGAATAGTTTAGTGCTTTATTGCAGGTTGGGTTTCCCATCACTACTGTTATTAATCATATAATAATGTGTTCAGCCCAAATCCTGACCCCATGTACATGAATGTGGTGGGCAATAAAAAAAACCCCACACTGGGCAACAAGAGGTTAAGAAGCTGCTCTGGGCTCAGCCAGCCCTGCCTCACTTGCAAGAGTTGCACAAACTTGAAGAGGAGTTGAAAGATAGCAGAACAGCTCACTTGTGGGCAGACAAGGGAAGAGAAAGGACCTCTACCTTGCAGCTCCTGAGAAAAGAACTGAGGGAAGGCAGAATCTGTCCCATCAACAACTGCCTTAAGGTCCTTCCCTGAGGGAAGGGAGGACTGGCTTCTGATTGGCTCTGAGAGGGAAGCATTTCCTCCTCCCACATACTAACCCACTTTATGTGTGTTGATTTGCTATGTTTGGTTTATGGACTATCCCTAAAGGGGAGAGACCTGAAACTAACTTGGCTGGAGGGACAAGGCATGAGAGGAGGCAGGTGCCGCTCCAAGAGGAAGATAGTTACCATGCTATGTCTGGCCACAAAGAGGTGCCACAAGGTGAGCTGACCCCCTTCATGCTTTCCTTACAGACTGTTAACAATAGATGGGTGGTAGGAAGTGACCCAGGGACAAAAACTTTAAGGCATTCATGGGTGTCAGAACCTTTTGTTGCCCTCACATGGCCCTGGGCTGGAGCCCAATGGAGTGGGAGGGCCTGGCTTCTCTTCCCAAAACCCCTATGCAGGTTGAAGGCCTAAGCTCCTAACCACTGGACAATGCTCCCCACAAGCAAAGACCATCACAATTAGCATGCCCAAAATAGTGGGACCACTCTTTCTTTTGTGATGACAGCTATTGAGAAGAATCCATGGAGGTCCATTCAGAAGCCACATGTGTACCATGGATAAGTCTCCATGGCATGTCTCCACTGACATTTGGGAGATATTGTTTTGTGTCACTCAGCAGTGATTCCTCTGGCCAGTTAAGGAGTGGCACTAACAAATATAAAATGTGCAGTGTTCTCCCAATATTCCAGTTAATAAAACAATGCATTTTCAGTATATTTAATTCCATTTCTCCTGTGATTGGCTAATCTTCTAATGTTAAAACTGCAAATATGTAATATTGGTGTACACAGCACACTTGCTAAGCCATACAGGGACAATTTTTTCCAACCAGCCATTGTTCTGTGCTTGCATGTGCTAGTTTATGCATATGCATGTGGTCACAAACCCTTAATTTGTATGCAAATGCCCACTGTCTGTTTGCATACAATGTGGTCAGTTTCTCAACTGGTGCAAAACTACATAGATCCATTGAGAATCCAGGTGGACAGGCAATTACTATCATATGGGTGAGTTGGGAATTCATTTCTAACCCCCTCTATATAACCCCTGTCCAAGTGGGGGATTCCATGACCCACTGGACCAGGGCCCTCCAAGTACGAGGGTTGTAAGAGAAAAGAATGGGAGGATGATCTTTGAAATCAATGGAGATACACCAGTTAGACCTAGCTTTGAGTCTAGCCCCTAACTTTGGGATTTGACCATGCAAACCGGCAAGAGCACACATTTTGCACATGCAAAAACCAGAGACCAGATGAAAATTATTCCCAGGGTTAAATGTGTGGTAATAAATAGAACAGTATTTTGGAGCTTATTTACATGTTACACAATATGAATAAAAGCCTTGAACACAAACAGATGAAATGAAAGAGTTTTTGATGATATTTCCTTTATCAAAATCTTTGAGATCTATCCTAGCCTCAACTGGCTCCAAAAAGTGCCTTAGCTTTTCACTGGGAGCAATAATTTTACTTTGAACCACTTCAGCCAGCCTACAAATCATGATTGTGTCCTCAGCAGATGTTTCTGCTTTAAAAAATGCAATCCTTTTCTGTTAGGTTTCCAAGGAATGAATGCCAGCAAAAATGTGATATGGAAACACATTGATACCAACGATGAAATCCCCAGTGAACTCAAGAGCATATGCAAAACCCCAAATCCTTGCCCAGACTATCATCATTCTAGCCAGGAATTTAGAAATGCATAATGCACAGAAAATCTGAATCCTCCTGAGGATAGTATGGCTTGTGGACAGACTAGATGATCATAATGGTCCCTCAAGCCTTAAAAAAAACCTCTCTCTGAATCTATAGTCTGTGTCTTTAAACCAATGTTGTTTCCAGTGTTGTTGTAGCCATGTTGGTCCCAGGATAAGAGATACAAGATTAGTAAGGTAATATCTTTTACTGGACCAACTTCTGCTGGTGGAAGAGATGAAACCACATACTGGATCATTACATGCGTCATCCAAAAAATCAGCTGTGAAATCCTTAACAAATACAACTTAGAGAATTTTTCACTTGACCAGAGCTCAAAGAGCCGGGAAGCGAAAAATTCTCTCCACCACAATCTCTACACCACTAAGATAATAGCTGTACAGTCCCTGAAATCCCATCACCATATAGAGATTGAACTAGCAGACAAAGGGGGCACCATCATAATCCTCAAACACGATGACTACATCAATGAGGCCAAAGGACAATGCTCCAACACCACCTACCATAAAGAACTCAAAGACAACCCCATAACACAATTCACAGAGGAATTTAAGACTATCATCAAATCCTTCAACAAACAACTCTAAGAGAAATTCTACAATATCATCCTGCACAAATCCATCCCAGGCTTTACAAGATACACAAACAGGGGAACCCAGGCAGACCCATCATATCTGGCCACGACACAACCAATTTCCTCCAGAAACTCTACATGACAACATTAACAACCTCCCTCAAAACAGCATCTTTGCCAACGTGGATGTCACCTCCCTATACACCCACATCCCTCACCAGAATGGCAGGTCTACCTGACTCAAATATGTACAGTAACTACAACGTTAAGTGAAGAGTTATATTCCTGAAAAATGCGACTTTAAGCGAAACAATGTTAAGGTAATCCAATTTCCCCATGAGAATGAATGTAAATGCGGGGGTTAGGTTCCAGGGAATTTTTTTTCACCAGACAAAAAACTATTTATATATATATATATATATATATATATATATATACACACCCACACACACACAGTATAAGTTTTAAACAAACAATTTAATACTGTACACAGCAAGGATGATCGTGAAGCTTGGTTGAGGTGGTGTAGTCAGAGGGTGGAAGAGGGTGGGATATTTCCCAGGGAATGGCTTACTGCTAAATGGTGAACTAGCATTTGTCTGAGCCCTCAAGGGTTAACACATTGTTGTTAATGTAGCCTCACACTCTATAAGGCAGCATGAATGGATGGAAGGGAGACACATACCCTGTGTGTGGGAGAGAGAGAGAGATGCACATTACCCCTTTAAGTATGCTGACCCCACTCTGAGTACATTGCCTTTAAAAAAATCAGGAAGTTGAGACAGCAGCTGTGGCCAGCAAGCTCTCTCAGTCCTGAGCCCTGTCCTCTCTCCACCCTGCTCTATATGGAGAAGCGGTAAGTAGGGGGCAGAAGTTGGAGGGAGGCAGACATTAGTCCCCTTCTTCCCCCCCTCCCCTGCACAGCAAGCAGGAGGCTTCCGGGAGCAGCTCCAAGGCAGAGGGTAAGAGCAGCACACGGCAGTGGGGGGATGGACAGCTGAACTGCTGGCAATTGGTAGCCTGCTGGGCGGCTGCTGCACAGGGAACTTAAGGGAGTGGGGAGCTGATAGAGGGGCTGCCAGTCCACACTGGTTCCTGCAAGCAGTGGACAAAGCAGGCGGCTGCCAAACAATGTTATAAGGGAGGATTGCACAACTTTAAATGAGCATGTACCCTAATTGATCAGCAACGTAACAATGAAATGACGTTAACCGGGACAACTTTAAGAGAGGAGCTACTGTACAAGAAAATGGACATTGGCCAGAAATCCACCCCAAATATATTGCCAGACTCACTCATTTCATCCCTTTCATCCAACTTTATCTTTAACAAATGCTTTGTCCAAACCATGAGAACAGCCATGTGTACAAGGATGGCTCCCCACTATGCCAATCTCTTCATAGAGGAAGAATTTCTGGAAAAATGCACCATGAAACAAATGATATACCAGAGATACATTGATAATATTTTCATCCTCTGGACAGATGACCTGAAGTCCCTCAGATTTCCACAACAATTTCAACCATCACCCATCCATCAAACTCACTCTAAAACACTCCCACACCCGCATTAGCTCCCTGGACACCACAATCCGCTTCAATAATGGAACTATACAGATAACGATATACAAGAAACCCATGAAACATTTACCTCCATAGATCCTGTAACTACTGTACCCCAAACACACCAAGAAATCAGTGTACAACCAGGAACTCAGATACCACAAATTATGCTCCAAAGAGAAAGTCTGGGATACACACCTTAAACACACTTAAAATCACCTTCACCAAACAAGGCACTGCAGCCGAGAAATAGATTACATCATGCAGCAGGCCACCCAAATACCCCAGAATACTTCAGCTTCAATACAGGGGGGAAAAACACACTTACTGCACACATCTAGTTGTCACCTACACACTGGAATGAACTCACACAGAAAATGATAACACACAAGCACCCTATCACTGATGGGCAAACACTTTTCACAAAGCAATCACTCCGTATCTGAGCTCTCAGTCCTCAAAGGAAAAATGCACAACACCTTCAAAAGAAAAGTCTGAGAATTTAAATTCACAACTCTGCTGGACACTGAAAACCATGGACTTAACAGAGAGACTGGTTTTTTGGCCCATTACAACAGCTTGTAATACACCTTGCTGCCTACTAATCCCCCATTGTCTTCCAACTGCAGCGGTGTTAATTGCCCACTTCATTTTAAGTGGTCTCCTACAGCATGTGTGAACCCCTTATGTTTAACAATCTGTCCCACCCTGTATTTGGCTTGGACACCCAATTTCCTTCTCCACACCTGAAGAAAAACTCTGTTAATCTTGAAAGTTAGTCCCTTCCACCAACAGAGATATTACCTTAACCATCTTGTCTCTCTTTAAACCAAAACCTTTAACTGAAATAGGAACCTGAAGATTGGTTCATATTTATGATCATTTGTATTTCCACACCACACTCTTTATTCCAGAGTCCTTGTTAAGAGGCTAACCTCACTACATGCTAGGATAACCATGTTAATACCTCTTCTCAGCACAAAGGAGTGCCCACCATTTGTGTGTGTTTTTATTTCTCTCACACAGAAAAATAAAGAACAGGGTATATAATCTGACATCCCATTAGTTCAGGTATCCACAATATCTTAGGCTAGGTCTACACTACCCGCCTGAATCGGCGGGTAGAAATCGATCTCTCGGGGATCGAATCATCGCGTCTCGTCGGGACGCGACAATCGATCCCCGAATCGACGCTCTTACTCCACCAGCGGAGGTGGGAGTAAGCGCCGTCGACGGGGAGCCGCAGAGGTCGATTTTGGCGCCGTCCTCACAGCGGGGTAAGTCAGCTCCGATAGGTCGAATTCAGCTACGCTATTCGCGTAGCTGAATTTGCGTATATTAAACGGACCCACCCCCCGTAGTGAAGACCTGCCCTTAGGAATTTAGGAATAATTTAGGAAACTTTTAGGCTCTGGTACAGTCAAGCACTTAAGCATGTGTGTAACTTTAAGCTCATGAGATCAGTGGGACTGCTCATGTGCTTAAAGATATGTATATGCTTAAGTGCTTTGTTGAATTTTCTTAACTCAGAAGCCTTGCCAGTGTGTTATGAACTGAAACTATGACTGCTTTATAAGAGTCTGCTGTTTTAATGGCATGAGTGTTCTCCCAGTACATTATATTTTTTGTATGGCATAGAAGTATGCTTGAGCAGGATTGAATGAGTGTTTGGCATTCTCACGCACATTAGAAGCTTATTTTAAGGCTATTCTAATTAGCAAAGATTTAAATAAAACAACATGGACATCTTGTTTGTAATCTTGCAGAAACCAGTTTTAAAGAATCAGTATAACTGCACTTTAAAATGATAGAAAAAACTGACAACAGATCAATCATAAATATTATAGGCATATTATATCTATTTACACCAGTAGACCCCAAACTATGGGGCACAGAGGAATGTCTGTGGGGCACAGCAGGGCCTGGGCCAGCCCCTATGCGGGGGCAGCCCCGCTCCTGGCCCCTACACCTGGCTCGTGGCCCTGGGGTGGGTGGAGGGTGGCAGACAAATTCCATTACTGGAAAGGGGCAGGGGCATGAGAGGAAAAGTTTGGGAACCACTGATCTACACTATACACGATCAGGGATGACCAATACAGTGTGGGGTGGGAAAGGGATTGAAAACATGAATGTTTTGTAATAATGTCAAGGGCCATAGATAAAGTACCAGGAATCGTGTCTTGTGGTGGAGGATGTGGTATGGCAATAGCACCTGGTTGGTTTGGGATGCTTATTTGGGGAATAAGAAGGGTTTTGTCATTTGAGGAAAGTTCACTTGTAATGGGAGATGGGTTTTTAGCTATAAATCTTGCCGAGTGTTCAGATACCACGGTAAACATAGGGTAGAGAGAGATATACCATGAAGTCTTTTGGTAACTACTAGTGGCTCATAATTGACAGGGATATACCTTGTGATGATACAGTTCTGGGATTCCTCATTTCCATTCAGCAGCCTCCCTACATTAAGAAAATAAACTTGGCAACCCAGATGCATCTGCGCTGGCCTAGTGTGGTGCATTCCTTTAGAACTGCTGAAAGTTCTGGCAAGCAGTGGTGTCTGAGGTGCTCTAAATCCAGGAATGAGTGAGATCATAACTCCTTTCTACCATGGCGGCATACACTTATTGATGTTAGAAGCCAAATTCTCTGTTGGTGTAAATGGAGTTGAAGTCTATGGAGCCATACCAATTTTGGGTACCCAACTTGAGACACCTTAAAGAAGGCCTAATTTTCCCCTCTGATTTTCTGAAAATCAGGCCTTTTGAAGCATAGCAAGCTGGGCACCCAGAAATTGAGGTGCCCGCAATCACTTTTCAGACGTTTGGCCTGGTCAGTGTCTACCCTGAAATTTTATATACAGGTCTACTGTTATTAACAGGAAACAGAGTCTCTCTGGAGTTTTTCCCAGATTAAGCAATGACAGAATCATAGAATATCAGGGTTGGAAGGGACCTCAGGAGGTCATCTAGTCCAACCCCCTGCTCAAAGCAGGACCAACCCCCAACTAAATCATCCCAGCCAGGGCTTTGTCAAGCCTGACCTTAAAAACCTCTAAAGAAGGAGATTCCACCACCTCCCTAGGTAATCCATTCCAGTGCTGCACCACCCTCCTAGTGAAATTTTTTCCCCTAATATCCAACCTAAACCTCCCCCACTGCAACTTGAGACCATTGCTCCTTGTTCTGTCATCTGGTACCACTGAGAACAGTCTAGATCCATCCTCTTTGGAACCCCCTTTCAGGTAGTTGAAAGCAGCTATCAAATCCCCCCTCATTCTTCTCTTCTGCAGACTAAACAATCCCAGTTCCCTCAGCCTCTCCTCATAAGTCATGTGTTCCAGCCCACTAATCATTTTTGTTGCTCTCCACTGGACTCTTTCCAATTTTTCCACATCCTTCTTGTAGTGTGGGGCCCAAAACTGGACACAGTACTCCAGATGAGGCCTCACCAATGTCGAATAGAGGGGAACAATCACATCCCTCGATCTGCTGGCAATGCCCCTACTTATACAGCCCAAAATGTCGTTAGCCTTCTTGGCAACAAGGGCACTTTGTCAACTCATATCCAGCTTCTCCTCCACTGTAACCCCTAGGTCCTTTTCTGCAGAACTGCTGCCTAGCAATTCAGTCCCTGTAGCAGTGCATGGGATTCTTCCGTCCTAAGTGCAGGACTCTGCACTTGTCCTTGTTGAACCTCATCAGGTTTCTTTTGGCCCAATCCTCTAATTTGTCTAGGTCCCTTGGTATCCTATCCCTACCCTGCAGCGTATCTACCACTCCTCCCAGTTTAGTGTCATCTGCAAACTTGCTGAGAGTGCAGTCCAGAATATAAAGTAAAGGCAGAGAATACTTTGTTCCAGATATTGTATCTGAAATATTTGTAATTAAAGTGACCCTACAACTGGGCAGTCCTAAAACTGCATGGCATCTAATAGTGTAAATGGTTAATTTTATTAAAGTGGCATCTTCATCATCAGTTAATCTATCGTTTTTTTTTTAAAAAGAAAATGTTTTATGAATGAAGAACACTACATAGTACATAGGAGGTTGTGAAAGCTAGGACTATAACAGCATTTAAAAGAGAACTGGATAAATTCATGGAGGTTAAGTCCATTAATGGCTATTAGCCAGGATGGGTAAGGAATGGTGTCCCTTTTCAGAGGGGGGAGATGGATGGCAGGAGAGAGATCACTTGATCATTACCTGTTAGGTTCGCTCCCTCTGGGGCACCTGGCATTGGCCACTGTTGGTAGACAGGATACTGAGCTGGACCCAGTACGGCCATTTTATGTTCTTATATACCTCCATACCCTGAAAGCTGTACAACCGAAAGTGAAATATATAGATATGTGGGAAGACTACACAAGAATAGACAATTGGACATAAAATAATATGCAAACATATTTTTGCATAGAAGGAAGCAAGGTCATATCATTTTTAAGATCAGAGGGGAAGGTTTTAAAACCCATATTTCATGAGAAGACAGGGTAGCAAATACAGTTGGAATGCTGATACACAGAGATTTCATAACTAAGGACTCAAGAACAACAACATGAAAAGTATAGTTGCTGAGTCTTGAAGACAGTCAGCCATAAATCAGCTTCTCCGTATCAGTGAAAGAATCATAAGCAACTTTAAAGCAAGTGATCTTGCGTGCAAGTGTATGTGATAAAACTGCTCAGAGCTCCAGGCATTAGGAAGTTCTCAGCCTCAGCACAGCTGTTGTGTAACCAGGGTCCAAAGAGATTTAAAAAGTTTCCAATAAAAGCACTGCTTTGGGCACAGATGGTATTTGTCCATCTTTGTCATTTTCCCAGATGGTACAATAAACACCCATACTTTTTTTCCAGGGGGAAGTATTTGGGATGGACAAATTGAGCCTGAAATGTTGTCCATCCCTCACACGAAACCTAAACACTCATCCTTTTGACCATCACATGGTCCATTTTCAGAGGAAACTTTAGTAGCAGAAACATGGCTGGCTTAGCTGCAATACATAGAGTATAATGAGAGTCACACTCTGGCACTCTGGATCGAAATTCTACAGTGAGGGCCTGATTGAGGACTGCATTATGCCAGTTTTTATTCTCATCTGACTACAGGTGCTGATTGACTTCAATAGAGCTATTATGAGGTACACCAGCTGAGGAACTAGTTCACCTAGCTTTAATGGAGATACACTAGCAGAGAACTAGACTGAGAAGGCAGTCCCCAAGTCTCTCTGACTTATGTAGCATGTAATATCGAGTCCTGGATTCTGTGGCAATTGAAAATTTCATGTGAGCATAAAGTACATGGAGAAACATTCAAAATGCAGGATTGTTTTTACCGACTTAAGTATTCAAATGGCTATCAAAATGGACGCTTTAACATTTAATTCAACCACAAAAATATGTATATAATTTGTTTATTTTACACTGCCACAAATTTCAGTTTGCAGGAATATTTGGTACTGACCATGCACTGTAATATTTCCTAGGTGGGGTGGGGAGAGATCAAAAGTTTGGCAAATTTAGATGGGTGAGGCTTTAAGGCTTTTCTTACTGTAGAGAAGATTTAGTGATAGGAACAGAGTCAGAGTCACCAGAAGAGGGTTTTGCCTTTGTTGAGGGTCTATTAGGTAGGGGACCATTGGAGTTATGTTGTAGAGGGAATTTTGGCAGCTAAGGGCTTAGCCACAGGGAGAAAGTATTGGGTCAAGGATCTCATCACTAGTGAGGAAGAAGCATCTTCATTCCCCTTGAATCACATTTTCTTATGTCCCCTATCCCCAGTCTTATATAGGCTGTTTGGATAACCAGCATCTCACCTATAAAGGGAAGGGTGTTTTTTGTGGTTCCTTATCTCCCCGGGGTTCCTAGCATCTCTCTCAGAGGAGACAGATGGCATCCATAAAGCTCTTTCCCACCCTGGTACAGAAGCTACCACCTTTCTAGATCCATTTGTTGAGTGCTCCCCTGACTGTTTGGGGAATATTAGAATCAGGAATCCTCCTGCTGTGGTCAGCACTGAACAGATCAACTACCCCAGTATTCCATTGAACCTTGTGCACTTTGCAGTCAAAAGCCAATTTTGTTATCTGCAGAAAAAAAGAATGTATGGTGTCCTGACTATCATAATTATCTCGATGCAGGTTTAGCCATAGACAGCAAGTTATACACATTTACTTTCAAATATCAAGATGATGTTACCATTGCCTGAAATAAAAAATGAGATGTAAAATTCTAATCTGGATTAAGATCCATATTTCAAACACCCCAAAATGTAGGTGTTCAGATTTGGGATTTAGCTACAGCCCTTTATAAAATAAAGGGGACATCTGTGAAATTCAAATCTGGATTCAGATTTCAATCCAGGGTTTTGTTCTGGGCCTCTCTCTCTCTCCATAAAATTACATTAAATACAGGCAGGGATAGGATAGAGGGGATCACAAACTTTTGTTAAAACTCCACCATCAAACTGAAGGACTATTTAGGATGATTTTCCTATTTCTAATGGAGCTCACCTCTTCTTTGGATGCTACTAATTACTACAAGAATGGACATATGCTTAGAGGCCATAAAAATACTTCTGAATTGTGTTGCTTTTGGAGTAGAACAGAGTTCTCCAAATGGCTGAATCTTCAAAAACGTTCCCAGTTATCACCATCCACACAGTCCTTTATAGAGTTTTCACCCCGTATCCACTTCCAATTACATTCTGCTATAAGATTACTTTGCATTCAGTGTAAGATTTCAAAAACAAGGAATGTTATTTCCAACAAACTTATTTGCCCCATGATGTTGCCTTCCTCTTTGATGATAGAAAATAGTTGTTTCCATGACAGCACAAATTAATGCCCAGTCCTAATCCTACACCCTTCCTTTCTGCAGGCATGTGCATCTCCAGTGAAAGGATATTATAGCATAGGTTAAGGGGGGAAAATAAGGGAGTCCCTTGTTAAATAATGGCATCATATCACTGTGCAAAGAGGGCAGGAGACAGGGTAGTCTCCTCAGCATTTGTCTGTTCATTTGTGCATATTACACCAAAACAAAGCAGGCTGTGTAAAATCAACATGCTGGCCCCAAAGAGTCTGGCTCTTATATCATTACTGAGCACTAATGCATTTTGTGTTTGTACTTGGTGTCACATGTTTCGAGGGTAACTGCACCTTTAACCCCACTTCTGTGGTCCACTCCAGAAATGGTCCTCTGGTCTGAGGCCTCTAGCCCTCACTTCTCACTGGGCAGGGACTCACATCCCCCTGCCTGGTGATGGGGGCTCACTGGTAGGCCAATGTTCTTCCAACATTCAGCAGGATTGAGGACCCCATGAACAAAATAAAATAAAATATAAATGGAGATATACCTGTCTCATTGAACTGGAAGGGACCTTGAAAGGTCATTGAGTCCAGCCCCCTGCCTTCACTAGCAGGGCCAAGTACTATCTGTGACCCTTTTTTTTTTGGTCCCAGATCCCTAAATGGCCCTCTTAAGGATTGAACTTACAACCCTTGGTTTAGCAGGCCAATGCTCAAACCACTGAATATCCCTCCCCGTTTTCATGTCTGCTAGAATAGAAAGAAGGCCCTAAATCTGTTTAAACTCAGCCCTTTAAATTAAAAAAAAAGAAGAAGTCTTGATTGGTCTCCCAGCGTCTTGAAAATAGGTAAACCAGTCCCTCCCTCAATTCTTAGGAGGTCAAGCTTCAAAGGCAGCAGTAGGAATTTGCTTTAATCACCCCCTTGTGGTTCCTGAAACTCACACATACACATCACCTGCATTGGTACAAAGGGCTATGAACATTCTTGGCCTATCTCAGTAAAATAGCTTTCTGAGGTTGTCATGCAATATCTGTTATACTTGGCACAAGGATTTTTAGGTACCAAAGTACCAGTATGAGTTGTACTTAGTGCATTTCTCCCCCTCATTACAATCTTTTCACAAGAATAATATCATACCATCTGAGGAGAGGTGGTCACCATGATTACCATGGCACAGGGCCCTCCTGTCTGGGTTCCAGAGTGACAGAAGCAGCAGCATGAAAACTTCTTATCCTCCCTATAAGTGGAAGCTGGGGTCCCCTCATCCCACTAGAGAGGCAGGAGTGGCAGCAAAGGCTTCTAGTACATACTCCAGCAGCTAGCATGAGATTCTGATGTATGCACATGATTTCAGATGCTTGGACCTTAGTCATGGGCATGTTGTGTCTATGCCATTATACACTCCTGACCCACCTCCCTTGGTGGGGAAGGTTGTGAGGAGCAATTAGTTAATGACTAATTGCACATTTAAAGTACTATAAAATTGTTAAGTCTGTAGTCTTGCTATAATCACCTTCAAGGGAATTAGGCAGAGTATAAATGGTCTGTAAAGTTTAGGAAAGACCATAAAATGTTAATAGTCTTATAAACCCATCTTTAAACTTTTATATCTTTCATTTGTATTTGTTGTCTGCTCTGCATTTTCTCTCACAGATTATTGATGTTGTAAACAAAAGAGTTTAAGGCTGGACAACAATGCAAACAAAACATTAAAAAGGCCAAAGAAGTATAATTGGCAAAGATCTTTTGTAGTATATCTGAGGCACAAATGTTTCGATTCTGCATTCCTGATACAAGGCTAACAGATAATACTCCATGACAGTCTTCAAATAATAGTCTGATTGTTATCTTGTTGTTCTCATTGGCTGAATGTAATTTATTGAGGTCAGCAACACTGTTGTCAAAATGCACATTTCAAACATTCCTAGGAGCAGGCCACTGGTTTGAATCTTGTCAAAAGACAACAAAAATAATTCCCATCTCAATGTTGCATGGTGCTGTATGTAAAATAAATTGGGGAGCTCCCTCCTGTTCCTACAGGGCACATGTATACATCAGCAAACATACCATCACTGTTTGCACTAACTGGCACTGTTGTAGCAATCTGAGCAGAGGCACAAAGGGCTGAATAGTTGGGGAGAATGAGCTATACCAAGGATGGCCAAACTTACTGACCCTCCGAGCTGCATATGACATTCTTCAGACATTCAAGAACTGGGGCACGCCTGCCAGTGCTTGGGGCTTCAGTCCTGTAGTGAGATGGTGGGGCTCAGGACTTCTGGCCTGCAGGGTTCAGGGGTAAGGGGGTGTCTCGGGGCTTCTGCCTCCCTGGGCATGCCTGCTGGGGCACGAGACTTCAGCCCTGCTCCCCCTGAAGCCCTGAGCCCTACTAAGTGCCTCCCATGGGGCTGAAGCTCCAAGACCCCTGTCCCTGATGGACAGAAGCTCCTAGTCCCACCATCCCACAACAGGGCAGAAGCCTCAAGCTCCCCCAAAACAGTCTGGTAGGTGGAGAATGGGGTGGGAGGGCAGCTCAAGAAGCCACATTTTAAACCGTAAAAGAGCCACATGTGGTTCATGAGCCATTGTTTGGCCACCCCAAGCTATACCTTCATTCTTAGAGACAGTCCCTCCGCATAAGTGATAAGGCATATTGATAAGGGGAAAATATAGGGAAGACAGAACTATGGTGAACTTATACTATGGACAACCCAGGGGGCTTATTTGAAAGTTTTCAGTCTATGACCATTTACGTAGAGTAAATAAAACTAAAGAAGTTTTTTTCCTGTAGTCTTACAAATGTGTATTGGGGCCAAATTTTCACCAGAGTGAAAATTTGAAATCTGTTGTTAGAAATATTGAGTTCGGCATCTGAAGTGCTCTTGACCTTACACATTTCTAGCTTGCAAGCACCTACACAAGCCAGGCATGCATGACTTTTTAACATGATGTTTCCAGAATCTAAATGTCCCGGTCATACACAAGGGATAGAAAAGCGCATGTCAGCTAGATGCCATATAGTGGTACTGTTGATGCAAGATTGCTCAGCGGTCCAAAGATTTGTTCCAAACATTGATTCTGAATTGCCTGAGGAATATCAATATTGTTCAGCTTTCCATCAAAGCTAAAACACATGGCCTGGGGTTGCCTGTTGCAGACAGCATATAGTTGGCTCATACTGGCTGAATGAACTGACATATTGCAATCTTGTTATTTGATTCATAGTTAGTGTACACATACATAAATAGCATATCAAGACTACGGCTAATTTAGTAAAGCAACAGTTCACATACTAAATAAACATATTTTCAGAACAAGTAGACCATAGATTACATACTGTTTGTTAACCTATATGCGTTGCCTATGGCTCAGATCTTGCAAACACACGTTTAACTTTGAAGTCAACAGGACCATTCATGTGTTTTAATTTTCACCTGTTCATGTATGTTTGCAAGGTCTGTGCCTATGGGCACTACCCTGTTAAAGCTGAATGGAGCCTGACCCGATCTCTATATTTCACAGGAAGTGCTCAGCACCGCAATGGATACGCACAGAGTTCAGAATGGGGTTTGAGATAGTAAAAGAACATTGTGTGTATCTGAAAAGTTAGAATGCCAGAGAGCTAGAGATCATAGTTACATCATGTGTGCCCAGATCTTTTCATTCCCCCACCCTCAACTATTCTTTCTAATAAAGTGGACAGTTGGCTCAGCCAAAATTGCACAAAGAGGAGAGCCAATCTTCCAGCATTGGCAAATGACTCTTTTAGGTACTGAAATAGAAATCATTATCCATATTAGATTATTGCTAAATAATATTAGCCCACTGAGTGCTCCTAGCTCCAGGCTTGGTAAGAGTTGTAAGCACTTGGAAACATATACAAACTCTGTCATTTACTCTTTTTGTACTTTTCTGTATCTGTTTATGAGGGAAAAAACGTTGTAAGTGCTTACAGGGTCAGCATTATCTTGTTTTGATATTCCTGCTGAATTTCAGGGATGGGGGAAAGCTGCAGAGACCACCCATACCCCAATCCTCCCACCTCCCATCCTTTAAAATTCAGAGTTCAGGTGAGTGCCTAATAGCCTGCATCAGAATACAAAGGGCCCAAGCCCACAAACAAGGAGCAGGTCAGGATGGAGGATACTAAGGTAGGTTTAATCCTGCATGCTCTGACCACACACTCAATCTGGATTCAGTTCAGTGGAAGTGAGAGAGCTCAGATCTGGTACTCAAAGTTGGACTCATCTTTAATAATTGTCTTATTTTAACTGCATCATATGGTAGAATGAGACGTTCTGGCAATCTGTGATATTTGTGTGCATGATACAAAGAACAGCCACATAAGCTGAAGTGAGGCTCTTGCCCCGCAACTTCAGTCAGCTGTCCAGGGTGTAAAGTCAGTGTAGATTTTGGCTTGTAGTACACAGGAAATATTAGATCCTTCACTGAAATAGACTGCAAAGACATTGAGGGGGTTTTGTATTTGAAAGTGGGTTGGGAAGCACCAAGGAATCATTTATTTGTCAGATGGTACAAGATGTGACACCATATTGTGAGAGGGATTTGTGTAGGTTTCTTCTCCAGCCAGAAGATGAGGTGCACTAGCACTAAGAAATACTATCTCTATGTGGAAAATATATTTTCTGGCCTCTAACAGTAGACACGTGTGTTTCATTTGCTATTTTGTTTGTATCCTTGTCACCTGTAATGTTATACTCTTTCTTTGTCTTCAGTTGCTCACATAGCACCAAAACATGCAATTAAATTCAAAACTTCGCCTGTGGAGACTTCTCTGTATGGACTCTGTTTTGCCCATTGAAAGAAATCTTTGAACTGAGAACCAGTATAACATCTGTCGCTCTAATCCACACTGTGTGGGAAGTGGGACTGAAATGCTGACAGAGATACATTGTATAGAAGAGAACTATTATATTGATGTATGGATTTCTTTCAGAACTACAGTACCCCAAAGGACAGGACACGGCATTGCCCATGGTAGCAGTAGAGGTAATTAAATGTAAAGTAGATTTCAAATTTGATGGCACCAGAAGAAAAACATGTCACCGTATTTCATCAAGGTATGTGTGAGGGAGAAAAGTAATTTATTACCTCAGTGAAGACAAACAGAATTACCTATTCATGCATTTGCAACTAATCTGTTTTTCCTCAGTAGCTGTAGTAATGAAACACTATATGTTTACAGATGGAAAGGAGCACTTTCTGGTTTCTGGATGAAAGTAATCTTCCCCTGAAGGATGCCAGTATAAAAATCTGTGAAACGTCCTACTTCTCAACCACCTTGCCACAGAAAGGACCTTTGATTTACAACCCAGGAAATATAGCCTCAGCCTTATACAGCCAATAAACCCCCCACAGAATGGAAATTAAGTACTGTATGTTTGCATCCATCACTGCTTTCCCTAGATGGGATTTAGTCCAGTATTTTATGCTATTTACATGAGTTTGGTTGTTAAGGACTGAAGGTACAAAAAAAATTTAAAACTTGCCGAAAAGCGCTAATGCTCTCGATAAACGTTCACAAACAGGATGAAAATCAGACTTGCTTAACCATGATCCTAGACCAAGTAAAATATAGAGGGAAATTTCAGTTTTAGACTCACCATTTAAGAAACCTCAAAACCAACAAGGCTTCCCCTAATAAACTTTACTTCAGTATCACTAACTGGATAGACTAGGGCTAATAAAATAGCAAATATTGTGGAACGGTCTCTTGCAGAGCTACCATAGCTGAATTATCACTGCTAGATGTGATGCATATCTCAGAAGGAGGAATAACATGAATTAACTGAACTGATTAACTTTTTTGACAGTGGTCAGGCATATTCAAATTACAGTAACACTTAGTGCAGGGAGAATTCCAGTGCTTGAAAGTAGTTTAATGATGTCCTTGGCAGCAAAAGGAATGTGTGTGTGTGTGATTAACAGCTAAGTAGGTGGCCAATGGGGAGTTCAGATATCCTTTTTTTATTTATTTGTTTATGTATATCTTCTTAAGTATATTTTAATTCAGTATATTTAAAAAAAAATAAATTAAAATTTGAGATCATTTAGAAACAATTCCTTTTTAAATAGCTGAGCAAATGGCTTGTCTACATAACCCTGTTACCCCCATTCTGCCTTGTCCACTTCATGATTGGTTATTTCCAAGGGTGGTGTCTTGTCTTAAATTAAGCCCTGAGCCTGCAAACATATATGCATAGGACTAAGCATTATCTAGACCACCCCGACAGGTGTTTGTCTAACCTGTTCTTAAAAACCTCTAAAGATGGAGATTCCATAACCGCCCTATGTAATTTGTTCCAGGGCTTAACTACCCTTACAGTTAGGAAGTTTTTCCTAATCTGTAACTTAAATCTCCCTTGCTGCAATTTAAGCACATTACTTTTTGTCCTGTCTTCAATGGATAAAGAGAACAATGTATCACCCTCCTCTTTATAACAACTTTTTACGTACTTGAAGACTTCTGTTTCGCCTCAGTCATCTCTTCCCCAGACTAAACAAACCCAATTTTTTTTTCAATTTTTCTCTCTCCTCTGGACTCTTTCCTGAAGTGTGGTGCCTGGAACTGGATACAATTACGCAGTTGAGGCCTTATCAGTGCTGAGTAGAGTGGAAAAATTACTTCTTGTGTCTTGCTTACTGAGTTGTATTGTTGACTCATATTTAGTTTGTAATCCACTATGACCCCCAGATCCTTTTGTGCAGTATTTCTTCCTAGGCAGTCATTTCCTATTTTGTATTGTGCAATTGATTGTTCCTTTCTAAGTGGAGTACTTTGCATTTGTCCTCATTGAACTTCATCCTATTTATTTCAGACCATTTCTGCAGTTTGTCAAAATCATTTTGAATTCTAATCCTGGCTTCCAATGTGCTTGCAGCCCCTCCCAGCTTGATGTTGTCCACAAACATTATGGACATATGAAGTAGTTAAGTGTTGCTTGGGAGAAAGATTGGCAAATGGTTACAGAGCTAGAAAAACAGAAGGAAATGAAAAATATTATATAGTAATTTATTACTACAAATTCTTCTCTCAAATGAAAACGTTCAGCTTTCTTTGACTGCAGTAGAAGCTGCATACACACATCAGAAGGCAGAATTTAGTCCAATTTGGAAAGTTCCTGTGGAAACTTTGCAAAAGCAAAACTCAAAAGTTATATTTAGCGTTGACAGTTTGGTACTGGTGTTTATATACACACATACCATATATTTATATGGTATCTATCTCCTGAACTGGTCTATGTGGACACAGAGGGACATCTCCTGCCTTTATTTTTTATTCAGAATTCCCATTGCTTACTGTGACTCAGATTGGACATGATTCAATAACCGCTGGAGTCAATGGAAATGTTTCTATTAACTTAAATGGACTTTTGAACAGACCTATTGAGTAATATAAAATTTAACATTATAGTTTTGAGTGGAATTAGTTTTCCCTGAAAACCATGGTGGGTTCTTTCTGCACACTTTCCTGATCCACTGAAAAGTTCACAAACTTATAGCAGACCTGATTCTGGCCCACCCCCTTACTCACAGAGTAGTACCTTACTTCATGTACAGTCTCATTGTCTTCGGTGAGGCTACTTTAGGAATAAGGTGCTATTCAACATCATAGAATCGTACGACTGAAAGGGATCTTGAGAAGTCTTCTAGTCCAGTCCCTTGCACTCAAGGCAGGACTAAGTATTATCTAGACCAGTGGTTCTCAAACTTGGGCCGCCACTTGTTCAGGGAAAGCCCTTGGCGGGCCGGGCCAGTTTGTTTACCTGCCATGTCCGCAGGTTCGGCTAATCACAGCTTCCACTGGCCGTGGTTCGCCGCTCCAGGCCAATGGGCGCTGTGGGAAGGGCGGCTAGCACATCCCTCGCCCCGCGCCGCTTCCCGCAGCCCCCATTGGCCTGGAGTGGTGAACCGCGGCCAGTGGAAGCCGCGATTAGCTGAACCCGCAGACGCAGCAGGTAAACAAACCAGCCCGGCCTGCCAGGGGCTTTCCCTGAACAAGCAGTGGCCCAAGTTTGAGAACCACTGATCTAGACCATCCCTGACAGGTGTTTGTCTAACTTGCTCTTAAAAATCTCTAATGACGGAGATTCCACAACCTTCCTAGGCAATTTATTCCAGTCCTTAATCACCCTAACAGTTAGGAAGTTTTTCCTAATGTACAACCTAAACCTCCCTTGCTGCAATTTAAGCCCATTGCTTCTTGTCCTCTTGTCAGAAGTTAAGGAGAACAATTTTTCTCCCTCCTCTTTCTAACCCCCTTTTATGTACTTGAAAACTGTTATATCCCCCCTCAGTCTTCTCTTCTCCAGAGAAAGAAACCCATTTTTTTCAATCTTCCCTCATAGGTCATGTTTTCTAGACCTTTAATCATTTTTGTTGCTCTTCTCTGGACTTTCTCCAATTTGTCCACATCTTTCCTGAAATGTGGCATCCAGAACTGGACACAATATTCCAGCTGAGGTCTACTCAGCATGGAGTAGAAAGGAAGAATGTCTTCTTGTGCCTTACTTACAATACTGCTGCTAGTACATCCTTGACTGATGTTTGCTTTTTTTGGTAACGGTATTACGTTGTTCACTCATACTTAGCTTGCGGTCCACTATGACCCCCCAGATACCTTTCTGCAGTACTCCTTACTAGGCAGTCATGAGTAAGGAGAGGCAGAATCTGGACTGGAATCTTGTAGGAGAGCCTAGTAAATTTGAATACAGCAATAGATATTGCAGCTTTGATGTTGTTCTATCCTACATATTTTATCATGGGGCTGTAGTTGTTGTTTGATGAGAATGTTGACTGGGTGAAAAAAATATTCTTTCCAATCAGAGTGTTGTTGTGATTGATGTTACCAGAAGATCAGGGATTGAGGCATTATTCAGCATATTGTTTTAGTTTCTCGCTCTGTGGCCAACATATCTTACTGTAGTCTGTATCACACATAGCAACAAAGTGGTCTGATATAACACCCAGTCACCTACAGGATTACTTGCAAGAGAAAGGAAAGGATGTAGGTGGAGGGTGAAGGAAGTAAGGCTGTAATTGTGAGCTATGAATATTAATTTCTATTTGTGTTCAATACCTTGGTTTAGTTTCAAAATTCTGCTGTAGTAAAAGCTATTTGTTCTTCAAGAATCTGAATCAAGATCTGAACTTTGTTTTTTCTACACTTAAGGTTTCAAAATCTGTCTGAACATTCATGCAGACTTTTGAATGACAGAAGTTCTGAAGGAAGAGGCAGGTACAGGACGTTATTTCAGGTTTTAAATGAATAGTCAACAATTTAACTGGAATGTAACCCCCTTCTTCACCTAAAATGTTCAAGGCATAGTTTTCATAGCTAGTTCTTGTTCAAAATTGTTCCACTTGGTTAGCAAAGAGTTAGTACACCACTCTATCCAAATATTTACCAAGAAGAAAGTCTTACAATGTTGGAACACTGATATGTGAGTGGTTTATGATATTATGACTGCCAACTGACTGTTGCATCATGCTAATTAAGATTGACGATGCCATGACAAAAAATATAGTTTTCAAGTTCTCTGCTTTGGTATATTTGGATTATATTTATTTTCATTTTAAACCACCCAGAAGGTTTTGAAACAAATCAATTTTATGATATGTCTTCTATTTTTGGAGCTTCCTGATTTCAAGCCCCTTTTTTTCCTGATGTCCCACATTTTTCCACCAAATCCAGCAAACCTGGAACCTTAAGCTGAAATCCATGCCATGGAATGTTACATTACGAACATTTCATCTGACTCCTGCTCAGCATGCCACCTAATGGCTAGACTAAATCAAGTTTGAAGTCAGGCTCAATAGAATCTGCAGAGGTCTATTTTACTGCATAAGATCCTGATTCTGAAAACACTTACGCAATGGAACTACTCACACAAAGGGACTACTCACATTTCTAAAGGTAAGCCTATGCATGACATGTTGACGTCAATGGAACTGCTCGTATGCATAAAGTATGTGCATAAGCGTTTGTGGGAATCAAGGCCTACCAAATTAAAGTTCAGTCATATCACCACTGTATCATATCATACTGATTGTGATTGTCACAGAATGGCACAAAAGAGGAAATCACTTTGTGGCCTACAAGTTCCACTGTGTGCAACCGTTGAAGAATACTGGGCAAAATTATAAGAGCCCTATTAGGCTGATAGAGTCCATGGTAAAATGACTATGATCAGCACCTCAGACCTCTCAACCTGCTAATTCAGTCACAAAAGCTACTGAGATGTAAAACACTGGGGCAAAATTTCTGATGTTATTTATAATCTTCACATGAATGATCAAATATTCAAGAGATATCACTTTGGGGAACAAGTAAATTCAAAGGAACAAAAGCTCTGATGTGGTTCAATGAAGTTTAATCTAGTTTAATATATTTTTGTGTATTCTTGTATCTCTGCGCAGGCTGGAAATCTCCTAACATTATGAGAAAAGCTTTTTTGATAAAAAGAACAGGAGTACTTGTGGCACCTTAGAGACTAACAAATTTATTAGAGCATAAGCATATGCATATGCATCCGAAAAAGTGGGCTGTAGTCCACGAAAGCTTATGCTCTAATAAATTTGTTAGTCTCTAAGGTGCCACAAGTACTCCTGTTCTTTTTGCGGATACAGACTAACACGGCTGCTACTCTGAAACCTGGCTTTTTTGATAGTATTTCTTGTCCACATGAAGCAGGAAGTATAGATAGTCACATGACACCACCTGGTTCCCATGAGATTTTTTGAAAAGTATTGCAGATTTCTGAAGTTTGAGTAGCTTGGATAAGGCCTGAAAAGCATTTTCTCCTTATCTGAAACTGGCCTTGAGAGATTTACTCATCATTAGTTCTACCTCTTTACGTAGCATGCTGAACAAATGTAAGAACCTATTTTCCTCTCCTACTGTCTATTAAAGATAAAGAAAAAAATGAGGTGTTGTGCCTTTTTTGTTTCTTTATGGTGTGGTAAAGTAGGCCTGAAATAGTTTTATTCCTACAAAGGAAAAAACAACAACCAACCAAGTCAAGTCCTATCTTCCCTTTTTTGATGGAGGTCTTCCATGGAGGACTTAGAGTTGTGGGTTTGGATCACTGTTTGCATGTAGGAATTCTGAAGCTTAAAAAAACAGTTTTCTCCCAGCTGTGTTCTTAGTCATTTTAATTAGATATTGATAAAAAGCAGATACAGAGTTTTAAACAGACCAAATAATATAATTTCTTTCTAATTTAATTAAGTTTCACTTCCTTAGTATTTGTTATGTCCTAAATCCATTAGTTCTCCAATTATCCATATAGATTTCTGGGGGAAAAGAGTAGACAAGACCTGAATGTCTAATGTAAAGAACAAGCAGAATACTTTTGAGGAAGTAGAGCAAGAACTGACAGAGATTTGAAGAGGATTTCAATGCATACCGTATCTTCTGTGAGCAAGAGTCAGGGTAGCCGTAACCCTAATAAACAAACAAAAATAATAAAATCCAGGCATTCCTAATCCATCATAAAGAGACAAAGTTTCCCCCTTCCCGCCCATCACCATAGACCTCTCTCTCTCTCTCTCTTCTCTGGTTGACTCTCGGGTTTGCTTATCTTGTCTTGAATCATATACAACATGGTCATTATCCAGTGTTGTAAAATGTCTCTTACCTTAAAGTATCAGTTTTGCCCACATATCTTCTGATCTGAATGGCCTGAACTGGTTTTTGCAAGTGTTCTACAGCACTTGCTCCACTTTCAAGGTGCCAGCAGTTATCATAAAACAACTCAAACATTATGTAATTCATTGAGTCAATGAGCACAGCTGATTTTGCGCTTTGTAAACTACGCTTAGTAAAGTGGGGATTATTGGAATGGATGTAGGCACCAGCAGTATGATTTTCTGCCACCACCTTTGTTAACTGGGTGGGAGGGTGGATGAGTCACAGTGATTTAAGAGAAGGACAGAGAAATCTAAGAGTTATTTATCTCTTTTAATAGTTAGGAAGTTTGCCAAACTGTCCTTTCATAAAACACACTGCAAGATAACAAATTTGGTCAATGATCACCATGTAAAACTTGTTAGATCTACAAAACCTTTCTCTTCAATGAAATGGCCCATCACTCAAAACAAAGCAATTAAATACAGAACAACCACATCCATCTCAAACCCCTGTATGTATATTAAACTACTCCCCAATTAGACATAAGCAAATAAAATATGATATACAGTAAATAAGTCCACAGTTTAATTGAAGTAAATTGATACATCTCTAAATAATAGTTTAGATTATAGCAATTTTCTTCACAACTAATCTAAAAGTATGTCACAAATCTCTCTCTCTCTCTCTCACTCACACACACACACATGCTGTGAGATTTTTAAAAATGCTTACTATTTGCTTAATTTTGCTCCTATTAAAGCCAATGATAAAACATGCATTGACTCCAGTGGGAATAATAAGGTTAATGCTGAGCACTTTTAAAATCTACCCATATAGTATATCGACAAATAAGTATATGGACTTACATATATATTATAGGTGTATCTGGTATCATTGCCTATTATTAAGGTTGCCCGACACTAACCATTGTAAGACCCTGTTTTCAGTTGCTAACAACTAATAAAGTTTAGCTATTTGGACTAAAATCGTTGTCATCCCATGAAAATCTGCTTACATTTGGCCAAATTAAAGCATGCTCCAGCCCAGGGCTCTGCTGAACTTTCCCTGCAACTGCAGCTCTGTGCTGCTGTGGGTACCTCAACTCAGAGTAGGGGACCTGTCTCTCTTATGCTCTCAATGACCCCAGGACTAGGCCGCATGGAGGAGGAAGATGCCTGATTTGAATGAAGAAAGATGTGGAGAAATTGGAGAGGGTCCAGAGAAGAGCAACAAGAATGATTAAAGGTCTTGAGAACATGACCTATGAAGGAAGGCTGAAAGAATTGGGTTTGTTTAGTTTGGAAAAGAGAAGACTGAGAGGGGACATGATAGCAGTTTTCTGGTATCTAAAAGGGTGTCAATAAGGAGGAGGGAGAAAACTTGTTCACCTTTGCCTCTAAGGATAGAACAAGAAGCAATGGGCTTAAACTGCAGCAAGGGAGGTCTAGGTTGGACATTAGGAAAAAGTTCCTAATGGTCAGGGTGGTTAAACACTGGAATAAATTGCCTAGGGAGGTTGTGGAATCTCCATCTCTGGAGATATTTAAGAGTAGGTTAGATAAATGTCTATCAGGGATGGTCTAGACAGTATTTGGTCCTGCCATGAGGGCAGGGGACTGGTCTCGATAACCTCTCGAGGTCCCTTCCAGTCCTAGAATCTATGAATCTATGAATCTATGAAGAGGTGACAAGAGCCAAACCTGGAGGTGGGGGGTTGATTGGAACAAAGAGCCTGAAATTGGAGGCTAACAGGGGGAGAAGGAAGCTGGGATTTGGAGTTGCAGTGAGGTGGATACTAGGACTGACTGGGCAAAGACAATGGGACTTGGAGCAGGGGAGGCAAAAGGAGGTGGGAATTGAGAGCCAGTAAATCTGGGGGAGACTGAAATTGCATGAGGAGTTAGAGGGAGGGGAAAATGGGACTGGCTGGTCAAGGAGACTGTGACAAGGAGGTTAGGGATGGGGGAATAATGAGATTGGCTGAGGATCAGGGATAGAGATTGGGACGGGAAATCAGTGGGGGGTAGGGAACTGTGGGTGGGGAAAGAGAGGCTACTGGAGGCCAAGTCATGGAGCCAGGGAAGGGAGGAACTGATAATGGCTGTGCAAGGAAACTGCAGTTGTGATAAGACACCTTTGTAGAGAATGGGACTTGGGTAGGCAAGGAGAATTGGCCTGGGATGAGGACTGGCATGGAAAAGAGGCAGGATTGGGACAGAGATAGGTTGGGTGGCAAGGGCAGAAGGGATTATGCTTGGGCAGAATAGTCTATGCAGCACACTCACCTTTAGAACCTGGATTAGACCCCAAAATTCCTGAGTCTCTGCTGCCAGCAAATAACTGTGAAAGTCACTGGAAAATGTGCCTCATCCACCTCTAGTGTGGGACACACAGAAGATGACAACTTATTGCTGCTATCAATTATTCCATTAACACAAGTAGCAGAGGTTAAAATGGTGGATTTATAGGTTCCAACCCTGCTGAGGACCCATGTAGATGTCCATGAGATGCCAAATTATGGAATTTCTGTTTTTTGTTTGCTTTTTTAAAAGCTAAGAAATTACATACACTAAACTGTGTTAGAAGAACATTATTAGGGGTGCAAAATCAAGCACTCAAAAGTTAGAAAATGTCAGAAACAAGGTTGCCTTAGAGAAAGAGAATGTGTCATGGGACATTTAATTTTTGTGAAAGGCAAATGGGTTCTCTGAAAGACGCAATATGGAAAACTACTCAGTACTTAGTTGCTCTACACTGAAGGGTTGAGTTTAGGCAACACAATTAAAAACTTGGTGCCTGATCCAGAGCCCACTGAAGTTAGTGGAATGACACACGTTGAATTCAGTGGGCTTTGGCTCAGACCTTTAGAGCCTTCACTAGACTTTCCAAAATCTTTCAGTTTTTCCCTATAGCAGTACTATGAAATGGAATCCAGATACTGACATGCAAATGAGGATAGCAAAAATTCCACTTTGCTTCAGGCTTCCCCTGGACTAGCCAATATTAACACACACAACTTTAAAATGGGGTTAGGTTTATGCAAGCAGATACTATATTGTACATGCACACACAATGAAACCACAAAATCTGTTCCTCAATCTGTGATGTGTCTTACACATGGAATGCCATCCCTGAACTGATCTGTAAAGCAACTATTTCTTTCCTTCAATTTTTTCCCCAAGACCTCTCCTGCCATGACCCCCTAAAAGAAATCAGCCAATAAAGGAGAGCTTAGCTGAGGGACTATTGGGTATAGCTGCCACTTACTTTACCTATTTAAAATAAATAATAAAAATAATAATTATTAATAATAACTACATACTGATATTGCTCTCCATCCACTTTTCATATGACACGTCTCCTGAGACTGTAAGGGTCATATTCACAAAGGGACTTAGGTGCCTAACTGCCTCTTTAGGTGCCTAAATCCAACATTTAGGTGCCACTTATGGTATGTCTACATGTATGATGGTGTAGAGTACATACACTGCACTCTCCCCTAGCATGGGTATAAATAGCAGTGTAGATGGTGAGGCGTGGCTTAGGCGAGGAGAGTGCCCTACATGCCTGAACCCCCAGGGTACATACCCTACACGGTTCTCTAAACTCCCAAACAGTGCCTCCCATGTCTACATGGCTATTTTTAGCAGTGTAGTGTCCTGCTGCCTCCTTGAGCCTGGAGCCTCTTCTGACCACAGTAAAAGGCTCTGTCAGTGGGGAGATAGTGGGGAAAGGCTCCAGCAGCTTCCAGCCTTTCCCCCTCTGTCTCCCCCACTGTCATTCCTTAGAACAATGAAAGGCTCTAGCAGTGAGGCGCTGCCTTTCCCTACTGCCCCCCTGCTGCTAGGATCTTTCATTGAGGCATGTAGCTACACACCACAGTGACAAGTAAGGGCATACCCAGCCTTTCACTGTGGGGTGTAGCTATACACGTAATGCCTGCATGCTACGTGCTGCTGTAAGTGAAGAGAGAGCCTAATATTCTTAAAACCACTGCTCACCCATTGCCTAACCTTGTGGTTGCCTAAATCCTCACATGTCTGCTGGTGGGCACGCACAAAGCTAAGTCCTGACACCACGCCACAGCTAACGAGCTGCTTGGTGACCTAGTTCATGCTTAAGCCCTGATTCTCAAATTAGGAGTTTCCCTACCCATCTCACCTGTGGGGCTCAATCCAATAGGTATGCTCTGAACATGTATAACCAGCACAAAAGGGGAGAGCAGGTAGGTAGTTATGTATCCAATGCTGCCTGATGGTCTAGTGATTAAAGCACCGCCGTGGAACATGAAAACCCAAGTTCATAATCCCTGCAGTGCTTGATTTGGAGTAAGGACTTGAACTCAGGTTTTACACATCCCAGGTGAGTGTTCTAATCACCAGCATATGTGAGGAGGGTGTGTGTGTGTGTTTTTCTATACCTCTCCTATTGAAGCTGTTCTGTTTTGTATAAATAACTGAATATTTATTGATGCAGGTACTTAAACCTGACTCTTCCACATGCAGGGGAATGCCCTAAGCACTGGGCTTTAGAGTCAGTATCTCTCTCTCCCTCTCCCCCACAACCCTCCCCAGCTTTCTGACTTCTGTGGATCCATTTCATAAGGGCTTAACCCTCCCTGTGCATTACTATGGGAAGCCTGAAGACCTAGCCCAGGGTTGAGAATTCCACTTGGCCTAGGAGTTAGGCCTAAAGACCCTTTGTCAATCTGGCCCTAAGCAGTTTGGGACAAGGACCTTGTCTTTCTATGTGCTTGTACAGCACCTTGTATGATGGGACACTGATCCTGTAACTGCTCTGTGTTATTGTAATTTAAATAAGTAATAATAATAACTACTTCTACCAATAATAATTAATTTGGTGCCAGGGCATCTGCACTTCGTTAGACCAGGGTATGATTCCACTGACATGACATGTGTAACCTGACTAGTAATCTCATGATTTTTCCACAAAATTTCCAGCACAGCTTGTTCTGCTTGGGCTAAAAATGCCATTAGAACAGCCTATTTTGCAATATTTTGGCACTTCTATTTCCAGTCTGGCCAGAATCAGGAAGTGCAGAGGCAGTATAGAGACAACAAAAACAAACAGGTGGAATGGCCTGTTAGAGTAATTTACACATAACTAGGACCAGAATTAAGGAGCACTAAACAATTCACAACTTGTTGTGCAAAGCTTCGTAGGTGTTCATCCAATTGGGAAACACTTTTGCAGATTTTTATCAATCTGTTGCCCATATCACTGCTTGATTGGAGTTTCACGAGTATATATGGATTTATTATCACAACACTCCTCTGACTTCCATGCCTGGATGCACAGAGCTATTTGAATATTAAAAAAAAAATTATTTTGTGAATGAAATCATGGAGTCTGGATAGCTAACAGTTGTAGGCTGATCTAAGTGTTATTCACGAATAACCAGCCCAGAAATGTAATAAGTATTATAACAAATAAATAGCCATCCAAAAATATGGACTAGACGTGTGTTAATAATTATTTTCTATGTTTCGCTCACTATTAATTTTTATGTGTTTTGTTCAGCCATATATCTAGCTGGTGGGTCTTGTCCACCTGCTCAGGGTCTAACTGATCACCATATTTGGGGTGGGGAGGAATTTTCCCCAGCTCAGATTGGTGGAGTCCCTGTTTTCTTTTGGATTTTTTTGTTTTTTGCCTTCCTCTGCAGTACAGGCCATAAGTCACTTACTAGTTTGAACTAGAGTAAATGGTGGATTTTCTGTAACTTGAAGTTTTAAAATCAAGTTTTGAGGACTTCAATAACTCAGCCAGAGATTATGGGCCTATTACAGGAGTGGGTAGGTATGGTTTTGTGGCCTGCAATGTGCAGGAAATCAGACTAGATGACCATGATGGTCTCTTCTGGCCTTAAAGTCTATTAGCCGATGAGTCTCCTGCTTAAAAAGTTTTAATTATTCAAGCAGGGAGTAGTCACATACCCTAAATACTGAGTAGTCAATAGTGCAAAAGGAAGAGCTGGCAAACAACCTGTAGTTTGAAAATAGTTTGTCTAAATATTCAGCAAATAAGATATACATTTGCAGAAATTAGGATAAGTTTTTGAATGCTTTTCCTATGGAAAAATGTGCTGAATTTGCAATGAATCCTATTCACAATCTGTGTTCAGCTTTATAGAAGTCCAGCCCAAGCTCCATTGAATCTAAAGACTCCCATGGCCTTCACTGGCATTTGACTAGGACCTAGATGCGAAGCACTTTTTGAGGAAGTACTATAGTATGAAAAATGTGATACAAATTTGATTGTATTACACCGCGTGTTTAGCAATTATTCAATACCCTTTAACCCAGCAGGGAGGATCTTTGGGTAGAATTTTATTGAATATTGATTTATGGTTTTCATTGCATTTACATATTTCATTATGGTGCACATTTCCAAGCATCTGGCATGCTGCACAAAAAAAAAGGTAATTAATCAACTGAATTTCAATTCAGCCTAGAAAAACCAAGCAAAAGGAATTTTTTAGCTAGTCTAGTAATCAAAAACGGAGCAAAAATAAATAATCCAAGATGGAAGAGATGAGTCCAACAATGTTAAAAATGGACACACCCAAGAGGAAGAGCTTTGCACAAGGCTGTGAAATCAGTCTCAGAGGAACTGGCAGACACACTGTGGGAGAGAATTCCATAGACAGGGTCCCTGAATCAAAAGGGGACCTTAGCTGGTTCATTCAGTCTGTCACTGATTGGTTGTGGCTCTGATATTTCAAAGAGCCAATGACATTTCTCCTTGACAGATGTCAGTGCCAAATCATAAGGACTTAACTACACACAGCAGAACCTCTTGAAAATTGTTAAAATTTTCTCGTGGGGAGATGGAACTTCACAGGAGAGCTCTTAAAGGGAAAGGTGCAAATTATTTGCCCTTATTTTGCATTACGAGGAGGAGCTCATGAACAATAGACATCCGTCCAGTCTGTTTTCCAAAAACAAATATCCTGCTAGTGGGAGAAACCGAGCTATGAACATGAAAAGAAATTAACAGTTAATACCCATTGATTAGATTTTGTAACAAAACACTCTTTTCCTTATTATCTTTATCTTACCAGATTCCTAAACTGTTTTTCGTAAAGTTATCATAATGCAGTTGCATCAGAAGCTGAATATAGACACTGAGTTTTTCAAAGAATGTATTCACAGGGTAGAAAGATGAGGCTCTAAACTGGCTTCTCAGAAAAAATGGACCCCCTCAGGGCAACCACTCTGTGCAGACTAAGGCATCCCTTTGGTTCAGATAGCGAAACATTTACTAACAGATCAGAGAACAAGTTACATGATAAAGGCATTTACCAGATCACATGCAGAGTTTTATTTTAAAACTTAAATTTAGTAAATTCTTGCTGTAGTGCATTTAGTATTCAGGAAAGGTAAGTTTGACAGTTCAGAGGAGCCGAGACATTGAATGCAACAGAAAGACCATGTAGCACACAGCCTGACAGCTGGGAGAAGGAGGCTAGGGAAAAGGCTGGGAGCGAACCAAAGAAGTGGGCTGGGACTGCTACTAGGGGGCCAACAGCAGGGAATGGGAGGCATAAGGCATCTACAACTCTGGATGACAGGAGGGCAACACTGAGTGGCTTCCCACTAAGACCACCGATAACAGAAATGAACTCTGGGCACTGGGATTGGAGAATCAGCCCCTAATTGCCCTGACTAGAAGAGGTGCATGAGGTACAGCCCCTGAAGAGCAACATGGGGCATACTTTTCCATGTGCCCCTCTAATGAACTGCCCTGATGCGGCTGAGTTAGGAACTATTATGTAACAATTCACTCTTGTATATGGGTGGTGGAATGGAGGGGCTGTATGCTGTTTCCACCTACCAATCCCAGTAAAGAATCTATTGTTGCTTATTTAAAGTGCGGTGTGTGTTTAATAGGAACTCGTCATAGTTTTATAGATTTTAAAGCCCAAAAGGACCACTATGATCATCTAGTTTGACCATCCATATAACAGCTCTCAATGGCACCATCGCTCTTTATGCGCCAATGAGTTCTCTGATGACTGCTGAATCCGATGCATAACTGACAGTCCCATCCACAGTTAGGACACACCCATGCACTAGCAATGCTTTGTTTCTGAGCAGCACATTCTTTCCTCCTCTGATGCCTTTGAGCTAGAGCATATCTATTACTAATGGAACATTTCTAGGAAGAACTGGAGGAGGCAGTGCAGAAAAGATCCACCTATACAATCATCCAAGGGGACTTCAATGCAATGGTGGGTGGAAAGGAGAATGAGAATGAAAAGTATGTGGGAAAATTCAGTAAAGGTCTAAGAAATGATCACAGAGCATGTCTGATTGCATTTGCAGAGGCAAACCATCTCCATATAATGAATATGATATTTCAAAAAGAACAACATCAGCAGTGGACATGGAAAAGCCTGGATGGAATCACACTGAATCAGACTGATTATGTATTGACACATGCCAGAAGAATCTTCAGCAATGTAGTGACAATAGGAGAATGAATAATTTTCACAGGCTCAGACCATTGTATGTTACGCTCAAAACTATGCATTGACAATGTCTACAAAGACCGAGTCAAGAGGTGCCAGAAACCGAAGCAAAAATGGCACTTTAATGAAGAGGCATTTGAACAGGAAGTGAGTGAAATGGACCTTGAGTATAAGGTCAAGCAGGATATCGATGAGAACTATGAAGAGTTTATCTCGCAGATAATCTCAGGAGCAAAGAAGGCAAAGGCATTGAAAATTCTGGGACGCAAGCAGAGGATCAGCAAGGAAACTGTGAATCTGATGGCGAGGAGGGCGCACATGAAATTAGAAGGAAGAATGGGTGAAGAATACAGGACACTGTGCAAAGAAATTCATGTGAAGAGCAAAGAAGACTACAAAGACTTTAGAAAGAAGAAACTGAGAGAGGCAGCCGAAAAGAACAAGAGTCTGAAGAAGGTAGAAAGAGATGTTAGGCTGAAACAGATTATCCTGGCAGCGCTGAATGATGAAAATGGTGAAAGGATTTTGGAAAGGAGCAAGATGAATGAAATATGTACAAAATTCTACAATGATCTCTACTGCTCACATGTCAATGTGTAGCATACACCATTGTGCCATACCTGTCAAGGCAGCAGTTTATAGAAGAAGTTCCAGATGTTATGTGGGAAGAAATCAAATACGGAGTTCGTAACATAAAGAGAAGGAAGAGCCCAGGAGTGGATGATATTTGGCCAGAATATCTCAAAACAGGGGAAGATACTCTCTTCAAAGCATTGGCGCAATGGTTCACCATCTACATTAATAGCAAGGGTGTTCCAGATGAATGGAAGAAATTGAAAACAATAATATTGATGAAGAAAGGCAATCCAGAAGAACTGAGCAACTACCATCTGATTACACTCCTTTCACAAGTGCATAAGGTCTTCACCTGTGTCATACTCAATCAGATTAAGAAGGATCTTGAAATGCACAAAAACAGAGAATAAGCTGGTTTCTGCTCAGGGTATTCGACAATTGATCACATCCACTCAGTTCGGCAGCTCATTGAAAAATACAAGGAATACAAAGTACTATTGGGTATTGCATTTGATGACTACAAAAAGGCATTTGACTCAGTGGAGATTAACACTGTACTCAGTGCGCTCAATGAAATCAGAATCGACCCGAGGTACATCGACCTGCTGTAAGAAATTAACTGCAATTGCTCGACAGAGAAAACATTCAATGCCCCCTGCATTATTACTATAAGTAGAGGAGTCAGACAAGGTGACACAATTTCTCTGAAGCTGTTTGCAGCAGTACTGGAGTTGCTGGTCAAGAAATTGAACTGGGAAGAAGGAATCAGAATTGATGGAGAACAGCTAACACATCTTCTCTTTGCTGATGACTGAGTAATATTGGCAAAAGACACAGAAGAATTGGAGAACAAATTGCAGCAACTGCAAATACTTTCGCATAGTATTGGGTTGGAAGTGAACACGTCGAAGACTAAGTGGATGCAGAATGAGCATTGTGCAGAAGGAATCATCACTATAAATGGAAAAGTAATCAAGGAGGTTGACATATGTTTGCCTGGTCAGCAGCTGAACAGAGACAACTCATTCGAAGGGGACTGCAGTAGGAGGAGAAAGGCAGGGTGGGCAAGTTTAAACAAAATAAAAACGTCTCTAACGGATGATGAACTACCCATGAAGAAAGGGAAAGAACTGTTTAACTCCACTGTTCTGCCAGTAATGATATATAGAGTGGAAAGCTGGTCAACAATGAAAGTGGAGGAAGAAAAATTTGCTGTCAACCAGAAAGCAATGGAAAGGCAAATATGTAAGATATCACTCTGTGATCATATACCGAATGAGGAGATCAGAAGGCATACAGAGGTGACCGATGTAGTGCAGGCGATGTACGACGCAAAGCGGAGATGGACGGGTCATGTAGTCCGCAGGTAAGATAATGGGTGGACAACCCGCATCAGTGACTGGATCCCCGGAAACCACAAGTGACCGCTGGGCAGAACAAATATGCACTGGACCGATCCCATGACAAAACCGTTTGGCCAGAAATGGAAAGAATGTGCTCTCAACAAAACAGAATGGCGTGGCACCGACTTGCGTTCTTGGCGGGACAGACGAAGACAAGCGAGAAAGGTGATATCTATTACTATTAGAAAGACATCCAGTCTTGACTTAAAGTCTTCAAGTGATAGATAATCCACCACATCCATTGTAATTTGTCACAATGGTCAGTTACCATCACTTTTATTGCTTCTTATGTTGGGTTTGAATTTGTCTAGCTTCAGCTTCCAGCCTTTGAACATTGTTATGCCTTTTTCTGTTAGATTAAACAGCCCCTTACTACCAGAAATCTTTTCCCATACAGGTATTTGGAGACTGTAACCATCAATGCCTATAGCGCCTAGTGCTTGCAGCTCCTGCAATATTTGCTTTCAAGATCATGGCACATAGAACAATATTTCAAAGGGACTGGTGCATCCCCTCACTCAGAGTGATACCATGTAGAGTTTAATTGAGGGTGCACTGAGTTTCAGTCAGTGGGAGTTAGCTGTTAAAATGCAGGGGTTATACCATTGCATGAATTTTCCAACCTGGAACCCTTAGCAGCAGTAGTAGTAATTTAAAATTGGAAATAAGGATAAGTGCTTTGTAATGTATGTCCTACTCTTTCTCACTGCCTGTTGGACCCTGATACATTTTATTCAATGCTCATTTATTTTTTTCCCTATTTTGCAGTAGCTTTCTCATGCGTGGCTCTGCACAATATGTATTTTGTGGTTATATAGCTAATGTTAGTTATGTTTAACACATTGGATTTCATCACCCTAGGATTACAGATTTAATGTTATAACAGAGAATTTTTCTAGACATACGATGTAAAACTCTTGTTGCACACATTTATAGCAGAGATAAGACCAAGCACTGACATTTAAATTTGGATCCAGATTAAAAACTTCTCCAAAGTTTGAAGGTCTACAGATCCAGGTTTTGGGTCACTGCCCTCTTCAATTTATATGAATGAATAAGAAAGAAATAACTGATAACCATCACAACCCCATCACATTCTTCTGCTATGAAGTACATACCTTCTGACATGAATATTTTAGGTAGTGTGAAGTATACAGAAAAGAACTCAGTGCATTCAAAAATGTACCCAAGTTATTCAGTTTGTTCCCAGGGTATATACAGCCGCTCAAGAATCTCTTTATTCATAAGTAAAATAATAACTGTCTTTGCATAAGGGAAAAGTACAGTAGCTTTTAAGTTTGGTTAGAGGGTTTTTTTAGTTCTTTTTTAACCCAAGCTAAATGAGGAATTCTCATTTTATTTTACCCCCCTGAGCATAGTTTCCTTAACATAAGGAGAGTTTTGATTAGTTTGTTAGAATTCAGCAGATATTCTAGAATGTTTTATGACATGAGTATTATGGAATGAGATCTCTGATAGACCTACACACCTTTCAGTTGTGGAGATTTCTAGTATGACTATCGAGGTTCAGACCCAGTTGAGCTGCATGACCATGCATGGTTTTGGTTCACAGAGTTTGTGTGAATGCCATCTAAATGTTTATGGACATGCGTTTACATCTCCTGCATTTCATTTTAAAATTCTCAAAACACATTTTTCCTACTACACCTCTACCTCGATATAACACTGTCCTCAGGAGCCAAAAAATCTTACCGTGTTATAGGTGAAACTGCGTTATATCGAACTTGCTTTGATCCACTGGAGTGCGCAGCCCCCTCCTTCCGCCCCCGGAGCACTGCTTTACTGCGTTATATCCGAATTCGTGTTATATCGGGTCGCATTATATCGGGGTAGAGGTGTAGTTGATTAAAACATTGTTTGCAAAGTTGAAACATCTTAGATATTACACATTTCATGGATCCTAATGTCTGTCAGCATATGAAAATCGTGGCCTAATGGAACAATTCAGGTGAAAGCTCCTGCCGCTTCGGATCCTAAGGGAAATTGCTAAAAATGGAGCAAATGCTTGAAAATAAACCCAGCAATTATTTAAAAATACTTTGCTCATTTTCAGTGATCTATCATCCTTTAATAGTAGCAGCAGCATGCCATACAGATATAAGGACTTTTCTAAATTTCAGCTTGCTTGCTGGCAGAACTTTGCTGTCGAGCTGCTTTCAGTAGTGAGCACTCGGTCTAGTAGTGTGTTCATGATTAGGCCCTAAATCTTAAACATTTAGGCCTAGTGCTGATTTTCCTGTTGAGGTACATGTCTTTTTTGTCAAGTTGGTACTGATGAGAACATGATCAAACTTTGGGAAGGTTTGAGTCTATTGCCCTCCCTCCCTCTTTCATAACACACACATGAAGGGCAGACTGGGGTCATTCAGCAACTAGTGTGCCTAAATATATATATTAAAAAATTAGAATTCAGGATGATTGAACATAGGTAGTTTTGCCAAACTACAACAGAGCAATATTCTAAAATAAACACAACATTGTTTTGGTTTGGTTCATACTATAAAAGAGCATGTGGAGTTTTCAGTGGGATCAGGGAGGGTACACGCAGCAGGCAAACTAGTCTGACTGGAAGACTTGTGCCTGCTTCTGCTCTGAACATTAGATGCTTTTTAATGTCAGCAAAGCTATTGGGTGGTATGATGTAACGTTTAAATCTGGGACCAAGATGGGTTAGTAGAGAAAAAGCGGATATGTCAAGATGAAAGTGGCAAAACTGTTTATTCAGGTGATCTCTGAAACATTTGGACTTGCACTGTAAAGTTAGAACTGACAGATGGACTCAGTTGGGGAGGAGGGAGTGAGCATATCTGATGTTTCAGTGTCAATTACTTCCAGCTTGATGCCATGAGCTTGGTTTCCACACCTATTCCCTCTTGGCATCTCCTAGAATTGTGAGTGCTCATAGTAGGTGTTGCCTAACAATTGAAAAACAATGCACAGTCAAAAACATCCAATAGGACAGACAATACCATCCTTTCTAGTTTCTCTTTTCCCATGTTTCAAAGCAAGGTATAACATAGAATCTTTACACACAGAATTTATCCTACGCATATTAGTTTCTGGATCCCAGCTTCTCTGGAGGTTGGCAGATCTTCCTGGAATTTGGATTTGGGCCATCTCTAATTCACAAGGAAACCCACTGTCATATTTGAAATTCTTATTTAGTATTTATTTCTGACAACCCCATGCCCTTATCAACCCAAGAATTACCAACGTCTATGGTAGGGTTACCATATTTCAACAATCAAAAAAGAGGACGGGAGGAGCCCCGCCCTAGCCCCGCCCCCGTCCTGCCCTAGCCCCGCCCCTTCCACTCCCTCCCACTTCCTGCCCCCTCATAACCCCCAACCCTCCCCCGCACTCCTTGTCCCCTGACTGCCCCCTCCTGGGACCCCTGCCCCTAACTGCCCCCCAGGACTCCACCCCCTACCTAAGCCTCCCTGCTCCTTGTCCCCTGACTGCCCCCTCCTGAGACCTTCCTCACATCCTAACTGGCCCCCTAGGACCCTACCCCCTACCTGTCCCCTGACTGCCCCAACCCTTATCCACACCCCCACCCCCTGACAGCCCCCCCCCAGAACTCCTGACCCATCTAAACCCCTCTGCTCCCTGTCCCCTGACTGCCCCCTCCTGGGACCCCTGCTCCTAACTGCCCTCCAGAACCCCACCCCCTACCTAAGCCTCCCTGTGCCTTGTCCCCTAACTGCCCCCTCCTGAGACCCACCCACCTGTACTCTGACTGCCCAAAACCTTACACCCCCAACCCCCAGACAGCCCCCCCTGAACTCCTGACCCATCCAACCCTCCCCCTGCTCCCTGTCTCTTGACTACCCCCCTCCAGAACCTCCCTGCCACTTCTCTGACCCCCTGGCTCCCTTACTGTGCTGCAGAGCAGTGCGCTCGGCAGCGGAGGAGGGGAGCAGGCTCGGAGCTCCAGACTGCTGGAGGCCCGAGGCGAACGGCCGGCCGGCGATCTGCGAATACAGGGAGTGGGGGGAGGGAGGGAGAGAGAGGAGGGGAGTGGTCTCAAGTTGCAGGGGAGAGGAGGGGGAAGTGGAGGAAGGGCTCTGGCTGCCGGAGCCCCGTGCGAGTGGCACGATCCGGCCGGCTGCCCTGTAAGCCGCGCGCGCTCTGCATGGGGGGGGAAATCCGGACATTTACAAATTCCCCCCGGACGCTATTTTTAACTCAAAAAAGCCGGACATGTCCGGCAGAATCGGGACGAATGGTAACCCTAGTCTATGGAGAAGAATGTCTTACACAGTATTCACACTAGGATCCCTGAGGATTTTTGAGAAAATAAGCTGTGCCTATTGCTTGTGGAAAGGCTGGAAATGGGGAATAGAACAGAGTTTGTATACACTGGATAGTAATGTGCATTAGTTTGAAGACTTGCTTTGCATAGAGATGTTGGGAAAAGTTCTTGCATTTGAGGGTGGCTATATGGTGCGTTGGGATAAAAATCTATCAGTGAAAGTTATACTGAATCCATCACTGGGAAAGGCTTATACTTGGGAGGCCTACATTTTTGCTGATAGTGGAATTGCCACTGCTGCTGAATTACATTAATATAGTGTCTGTGTAGCATACTTTACAAACTGTTAGCAAACTATACCATAATATGATCGTAAAGATCATATAAAGGATCACATTAGCCATGACTAAAGTGCATCTACCTCTGAGATGAAATGTGTCGAATATTTACCAGGTCACAGAAACAATAAAGTACAGCACAGGCCAGAGAGTGAAGAATGTCTTATCCAAATGAAATTGCCAGGAGAATTAAAGCAAGGAAAAATGTACTGCAGTAGTATTTAGCCAGCATATCTGATTCCTCATGCCTTCTCAAATCTTGCCTTCGGCTACAGCTGAAAATTATATTGCTGTCCTCATTCTTGGCCTTCGTCCTATCCCTTCCTAACAATAGACTGGCACTTGGTTTTCAAGGCTTGAATCAAGCAATGTAGTGACTGACTAATTGGTTTCCAGCTCATTTATGAATAAAAAGTTTGAGACTTATTTTGTTAAAAATCAAACAGATTAATAATCTGTAATAGGAATTTGTGTAGTAAAACATGTCTTAATTCATTGATAAAGGGACATATTCTGCCACTCTTACGCTTATTGATGTCAGTGGGACTACTCATAGTGTAAGGTAATACTTGCTGTGACCGGGGATTGCAGAATCTGGCCCAAGGAGACATATTGTTTTTCTTCCATTAAAAGGAAACACATTTATAAACCTTAATGAAATCCCTTCAGAGAGCACACATTGCACAATAGCAGAACTAAATTTTGTTTTTATGTTAAACTAGGATGGACATCCAGAAAACAGATTTCCTTAGATCCATCACTTAGGAACCAATCTGAAGCCTATTGGAATGAATGGAAATACTAACATTGACTTCAGTGGGCTTTAGACTGGAGCCTTAGTGGATTTGTCTACCCTGAGTTTTAAAACCTGCAGCAGTGAGTTTCAGAGCCCAGTGTAGAGGTTGTGGCTTGGGCTGGTGCTTGGGGCTATAAAGTCCACCCGTGGCCTCAGGCTTCAAAGCCTGAGCTCCCGTTGAAGCCCGAACATCGACAGCTGTTTTTGGTGACATAACCCCAATGGTGCGAGTCTGAGTCTGCAGATCCGAGGCTCTGAGACTAGCTGCCCTGGGTTTTAAACCCCGGTGCAGGGATTCTAAGGGTGCTGGGGATGTGGCAGCACTCTCTGGCTTGAAGTGTTTTCCATTATACACAGTTTTGTTCAATGGCTTTCAGCACCCCCACTATAAAAATTGTTCCGACGCCACTGCCCCAGTGTAGACATATGTCCGTGGTAGGGTGCCCCCTTTAGGCTACATGGGGAGAACACGCACATGAGTCCCATTTTTTCCACACACACCCCACCTCAGGTGGGTGCTGTGGGGTGTCCGTTTAGCGTGCTTGTGCTCACCTTCCGGCCAGGGCCTCTCTACTATCTCATCCCTTCTTCATGTCCCCAATGCTGCTACCAAACAACCCTGGTCAGCAAAAAGGGCTAAACAGAAGAAATGTAAAGAAAAACCTGCAAGCAGTTCCCTCCCGGATATGGGCCTCTCTGACTTCAGAGGGGTCCTGGGATTATCAATGACCACTTCGGAGTTCACTGGACACCAGTGCAAGCCTCAGTTCCTTTCCCATTTTACTTGGGGTTTCTGTGAGGGTAGAGCTCAGAAACTTGCCAGAACTCTCTACAGGGCTGGAGATGCTCAACAGTGTGTTCCCTTCCTAGGGGATGTCTCCAACTGAGTGAGTTCCCCCCCCCTTTTCAACTCCTCTTCCAGTCCTGGCATGATCTTCGGGTACAGTGGGATTGGGCGACTCCAACCCAAACCAACTCCTTAACTGGTTCCATGAGAGTGTGTGGTTTCTATACCCTGTCACAACATACCCATAGATTCTGATCTGTATACCAGTGTAAATATAGAGTAACTCTGTTTAAGTTAATGAAATAACCTTGGATTTATGGTTGTAAAATGTGGAGTGCCCTTAATGAGAGTGGGTGCGCATCATCACAAAGAACTGAGCCTTCATGCCAATGCAATTGAGAGCAAAGTTTGGTCTGTTATCTTTTGCATATCAGTGTGTGCAGAATTGAGTACACCAAGGCTCAGAAGTATTTTCTGTAGCTGCAGGATATTATCCTGTAAAATGGAATTACTCAATCTATTTTAGGCTGCAAGTTAACAGAAAAGAAGGACTGATTTACTGAGCCCTAGTGAAGAACAGGTGTTTGTGTTAAACTACCCTATGCTGTTGCGAAAGAGCCAGGGGGTGGGGTAGGGGAATAGCATCATAGGCTAAGTCTGCACCACTGGTGAACATGCCTTATTTGGGACTGTCAACAAAGTTGCCAGGACATTAATCCAGAGCAAATGTTTATGTTTTGACTGAACAAAGTATATGATATTAAATGGCATAATAGTACAGTATCTATCTTGCCTTGCCTTTCCTGTCCCAACAAAGCAGTTGGAATGATTAAGTTTTACCCTTACAAAGGAAGAAATGCATGCCAGTTTTCTCCAGTTATATTTTTCATACTGAAGCAAGGACTTTGACTTATTTCAAGGATGATCCCATATGGGTTCACTCATTGGCACTGGAAATTTGGAGAATCTAGGTGTCTTCTTGGCATTGATTAGGCTATAAAGATACCTGAGTAGTCTAAAAACCCAGCTTGCCCTTCATATCAAGTTTAGATGACTACTTTTCAACCATTGTAGCAAGGATTATAAACCGTTCTTCCAATTACCACTGCAGGTCACTTCTATCATTAGAGGAAACCAGAACACATTTGGTTCTGCCCAGTATTGCTTGAAAAGTTCATCCTGTATAAAGTCTGAAATAAAAAGAATGAGGAGTCCTTGTGGCATTTTAGAGACTAACAAATGTATTTGAGCATAAGCTTTTGTGGGCTAAAACCCACTTCATCAGATGCATGCAGTGGAAAATACAGTAGGAAGATATATGTACAGAGAACATTGTGACAAAGTTCCTCCTCTATCTTGGTGGGTCCTGCGCTTATTGGCAGATTTTCTTGCCTCAGAGATTCACCATGTGGGTTGGGGAACAGCCCAGAGGCTTTCCTCTCTGGAAGAACCCAAAGTCCAGGTCAATTGGGAGGTTTGGGGGGAACCTGGGCCTGCCCTCTACTCCAGGTTCCAGCCCAGGGCCCTGTGGACTGCAGCTGTCTATAGTGCCTCCTGTAACAGCTGCATGACAACTACAACTCCCTGGGCTACTTCCCCATGGCCTCCTCCAAACACCTTCCTTATTCTCACCACAGGACCTTCCTCCTGGTGTCTGATAATGCTTGTGCTCCTCAGTCCTCCAGCAGCACACTCTCAGCCCTTGCACCTCTTGCTCCCAACTCCTCACACTCCCACCACAAACTGGGGTGAGCTCCTTTTTAAAACCCAGGTGCCCTGATTAGCCTGCTTTAATTGATTCTAGCAGCTTCTTCTTAATTGGCTCCAGGTGTCCTAATTAGCCTGCCTGCCTTAACTGGTTCTAGCAGGTTCCTGATTACTCTAGTGCAGCCCCTGCTTTGGTCACTCAGGGAACAGAAAACTATTCATCCAGTGACCAGTATCTTTGCCCTCTACCAGACTCTTGTACCCCACTGGTCTGGGTCTGTCACAACATGAAAAAATGGGTGTTGCCATATCTCATTATAGTTGGTATGGCAACACCCATTTTTTCATGTTCTCTGTGTATATATATCTGCCTATTGTATTTTCCACTGCATACATCTGATGAAGTGGGTTTTAGCCCACAAAAGCTTATGCCCAAATAAATTTGTTAGTCTCTAAGGTGCCACAATTACTCCTGTTTTTTTGCGGCTACAGACTAACACAGCTACCACTCTAAAGTCTGAAATGTATTTCAGCTTGAATGGGCAGAATCTGATTGGATTTTATGGAGGCATGCAGGGCCAGGATGAGGTTTGCAAGAAACTTCACTCCATTTGCAGGCTGCATGAGGGCCAATCAAAATAGCAATCCCAGTAAGCAATGACTGCCTCACCTTTGCACTCTCTGAGGAGCAAATCACTTGGAAATTGGCAAAGAGATGACTGAACTAACCTTTAATGTCAAGGAGCAACCTGTGACATTCTAATTGATGCCATGTAGCAAGCGCATGCCATGTACACTGCGCAGCCACAGGAGAGATTGCCTCCTGAGAAACCATCTCTCCAAGTGCTTCTCCCAAGAGCAAGGCAGCTCCCCGCTGCCCCTTACACAAGGCTCTATGCAAATTGCACAATCCTGCCTGCAGAGTTTAACTACAGTTGGTATTTCTAAGCTTCCTGTCAGAGGCAGCCATCTTGCTGAAAGTGTGCCCATTGTGAGGCTGACAACATGAAAGACCAGCATAAATGACTGTGAAACCAGTTTGCATCCTGTTTTGCTTTTTTACCAACCAGCAGACGAATATTTAATATTTAAATACGAAACACTTTGTTTAATCATTGAATTTTAGAGACCGATATTAGCTTCAAACACATCCAGAATTTGCAATGCTCTACAGATCTAGGAAGACATCTTATGCTTTCTCCTCTGTAGTATATTCAACTGAATGTATAGCACATGGTTTTTGTTCCATATGCTGAGCTTTTCAGCAGGGCCTGCCTTCATGCTTCAGCACCTACATTTGAATCAGATAATTGGGGGCATGGGATAGGGAGAGTAGACATCCCCTGATAAATGTCATTGAAAATACCTGCCATTTTGCACAATCTAGTAAATTCCAAAGGTATGACATATAATACAGACACTTCTGAAGATATCTAAATCTGTATTATTAATTTCCATATTGTTATTCCATAACAGTTCCCCCTCCCACACAAACACAAAATGGAAAGAAAAACAAACAAACCAAAAAACCAGACTCCCGGATCAGTACTGGCCAGATTCTGATACCCTTACTCATGGTGAACAACAGCACAAGTAATCATACTGAAAGTGAATAGGACAAATTGCGAACAGTTACTCAGAACTGTCCTGCTGTAAGAGCTCCACACTATAGCCCATTAGGACCACTCATGCACTAAGGTGCTACTGAACATAAACAAAGTTAGCCAATCCACTAACAGAATATTATGTAACATAAGTGTATCACAGGTGAAAGTCGTCTGCTCCAGGTGGGGATACATAGAGCTAGGTTGTGCCTCGCCTTCTGCATGTCTGCAGTTTTGGGGGAGTGCACAAAGAACCAATCTATCTTTGGTTCTTAAATGGCCTTCATCACCATCATATCTGAACATCTCAAAGTCTCCCCACATCCCTGTGAGGTAAGGGAGTAGTTTTATCTCCGTTCTACAGATGGTAAACAGAGGCACAGAGAGATTAGGACCCAGATCCTCAAAGGTATTTTGGCACCTAAGTCCCATTATTTTTAATTGAAATCAATGGGAATTAGGTGCCGAAGGGCATGTCTACACTACAATATAAGGTCAATTTTATAGAAGTCGATCTTTCGTAACCAATTTTATACAAAAAGAAGAACAGGAGGACTTGTGGCACCTTAGAGACTAACAAATTTATTAGAGCATAAGCTTTCGTGGACTACAGCCCACTTCTTCGGATGCATCCGAAGAAGTGGGCTGTAGTCCACGAAAGCTTATGCTCTAATAAATTTGTTAGTCTCTAAGGTGCCACAAGTCCTCCTGTTCTTCTTTTTGCGGATACAGACTAACACGGCTGCTACTCTGAAACTTTTCAATTTTATACAGTTGATCATGTGTGTCCCCACTAAGCACATTAGATCAGTGGAGTGCATCCTCAATACCAAGTCTAGCATCGACTCACGGAATGGTGCACTGTGGGTACCTATCCCACAGTCCCCGCTGCCCATTGGAATTTTGGGTTAAGCTCCCAATGCTTGATGGTGCAAAAACATTGTCGCGGGTGGTTTTGGGTACATGTCATTAGTCTCCTCCCTCCCTCCTTGAAAGCAATGGCAAACAATCATTTCGCACCTTTTTGTCTGGGCTATCCGTGCAGATGCCATAGCACAGCAAGCATGGAGCCCGCTCAGCTGCACACTGCTGTTGTGAGCATTGTAAACGCCTTGCACGTTATCTTGCAGTATGTATAGAGCCTAGCTAGGAGCTGCCAGCATGAGGACGATTGTGAGGAGGACATGGACACAGACGTTCCTGAAAGCACGGGCTGTAGCAATTGGGACATCATGGCAGCATTGGGGCTGGTTGATACAGAGGAACATCTATTCTGGTCCCAGCAAACAAGCACAGACTGGTGGGACCGCATAGGGTTGCAGATATGGGATGATTCACAGTGGCTGCGAAACTTTCGAATGCGTAAGGCCACTTTCCTGGTACTCTGTGAGTTACTTTTCCCTGCCCTGAAGCGCAGGAATACCAAGATGAGACCTGCCCTGACAGTTGAGAAGCGAGTGGCAATAGCCCTGTGGAAGTTTGCAATGCCTGACTGCTACCGGTCAGTCAGTAATCAATTCGGAGTGGGCAAATCTACTGTGGGGGCTGCTGTGATCCAAGTAGTTAGGGCAATCAATACCCTTCTGCTAAGAAGGGTAGTGACTCTGGGAAATGTGCAGGTCATAGTGGATGGTTTTGCTGCAATGGGGTACCCTATCTGTGGTGGGGCGATAGACGGAATGCATATCCCTATCTTGGCACCGGACCACCTTGCCAAAGAGTACATAAACCACAAGAGGTACTTCTCAATGGTGTTGCAAGCACTGGTGGATCACAAGGGCCGTTTCACCAACATCAATGTGGGATGGGAAAGGTGCACGACGCTCGCATCTTTCGGAACTCTGGGCTGTTCGGAAAGCTGCAAGAAGGAACTTTCTTCCCAGACCAGAAAATTACCGTTGGGGATGTTGAAATGCCAATAGTTATCCTTGGGGACCCAGCCTATCCCTTGCTCCCATGGCTCATGAAGCCATACACAGGCGGCCTGGACAGCAGTAAGGAGCAGTTCAACTATAGGTTGAACAAGTGCAAAAGGGAGGTAGAATGTGCTTTTTGGTGCAGTTTGCTGAGTAGGTTAGACCTCAGCGAAAGCAATATTCCCATTGTTATTGCTGCTTGCTGTGTGCTCCATAATATCTAGAAAAGTAAGGGGGAGATGTTTATGGCAGGGTGGGAGGTTGAGGTAGATTGCCTAGCAGCCAATTTTGACCAGCCAGACACCAGGGCAATTAGAAGAGCACACCGAGGTGTGCTGTGCATCAGAGAGGCTTTGAAAAACAGTTTATTGACTGACCAGGCTCCAGTGTGACAGTTGTGTGTGTTTGTCCTTGATGCAAACCCACCCCCTTTGGTGAATGTACTTCCCTGTAAGCCAATCCACCTTCCCCCTTCGACCACAGCTGGCACAGGAAATAAAGTCCCTATTGTTCTGAATCCATTCATTCTTTATTAAAAAATATTTGAGATCACTGACAACGCTGACTAGTAACTGGAAGCCCAGGTGTACAAAGGGTTTGATAATGGGCGGGGTTGGGGTGGAGGGAAGGATAAGATCACATTGCTTATTGTAGCCACACCACAAATCAAAGCTGTTTGAATGACAGCCTTTTGTTGTTTGGGCCATCCCCTGGAGTTGAGTGGCAGGGTGCCTGGAGCCTCCTCCCCACATTCTTGGGCATCTGAGTGAGGAGGATATGGAACTTGGTGAGGAGGGCAGGAGATTACACAATGGATGCAGTGGGGGTCTGTAGTCTAGTTGCCTTTCCTGCAGCTCCACCAGATGCCTCATCGTGTCCATTTGCTCCCCCATTAACCTCAGCATCATCTTCTGCCTCTGCTCATCGCGCTCACTTAATGCTTTCCTGGCCTCTGCCACTGAATGCCTCCATGCATTCAGCTGTGCCCTATCAGTGTGGGAGGATTGCATGAGCTCGGAAAACATGTCATCGTGAGTGCGTTTTTTTGCCTTCTAATCTGCGATAACCTCAGGGACAGAATTGATGCGGGAAGCATAGAAGCATTTGCAACTGCGGGGGGGTGGGGAGGGGAAATGGAGAGTAGACTTTAAGAAAATACATTTCTGAGAATAAAAGGGAGACCCTTTCACAGTGAATCAATCAATTCACAGCAGACAGCACATGTGTTTTAGGTACAAGGTTGCATTTTGCCTTTTATATTGAGCGCCTGCCGGTATGGTGACACATCACACACGTGGTCAACAGAATTAAGTTTGCAGGCAGCCATGGTAAGCCAAAGGGTACGTGGGGTTGGCTTCTTCCATGTTCATAACATGTGGGAATGGTTTCAAACTGCAGTGCCCTCCTTTCCCATAGCAACCAATGCTGGTTGTGTTTGCTGTTTAAAAGGAGGGGCTGTGTTTAAAAGGGTGTGCAGTGGCTTTGGGGTGGATGTGCAGCACACCTTTCCCCCCCCCGCCCCCCAGGCCTATTCTCTGGGATGATCCCTTTTAGCAAAGCGCAAACAGCCAACGACGCCCGGGGTCTAATGTGTCAGGGATCAGCAAACAGAGGGGATTACTGTTCCCTTACAAAACTCCCCCTATTTCAACCAGGTGACCATGAATGATATCACTCTCCTGAGGCTGACACAGAAAGATAAAGACTGAATGTTGCATGAATGTGACCAAAATCCAGGACCATTTACTGCCATGCTTTGTGCTGCAATGATTCCAGACCACTTGCTACTGGCTTGGCGTGGTAAAGTGTCCTACCGTAGAGGACAAAATAAGTCAGCCCTCCCCAGAAACCTTCTGCAAAGGCTTTCAGAGTACCTCCAGGAGAGCTTCATGGAGATGTCCCTGGAGGATTCCCGCTCCATCCCCAGACACGTTAACAGACTTTTCCATTAGTTGTACTAGCCGCGAATGCATCCCAATTGCTCAGGAAAAATCAAACGTTAAACACAATCGGAATTCTGTCTGCACAGATTCTTCTCCTCATACTGCAATCAGATCCAGTGTCTCTCGTTTGCTCCATGCTGGAGCTTGTTTGCAATTCTGGGACTGCATGGTCACCTGTTCTGCTGAGCTCGCCACACTGACCAAACAGGAAATGAAATACGAAAGTTCCCGGTGCTTTTCCTGTGTACCTGGCTAGTGCATCGGAGTTGAAAGTGCTGTCCAGAGCGGTCCCATTGCAGCACTCTGGGATAGCTCTCGGAGACCAATACCATCGAATTGCACAGCACTGTGTCTACACTACCCCAAATTAGACCCAGGAAGGTCGATTTTAGCACTACTCCCCTCATCGGGGAGGAGTACAGTGGTCGATTTTAAGGGCCCTTTAGGTCGGCAAAACGGGGTTGGTTGTGTAGACGCATTCATTATAAAATCGACCTAACATGGCTAAATTTGACTTAACCTCGTAATGTAGACCAGGCCTAAATACCTTTGAGGATCTGGGCACAATGGAAATCTGAGGCAGAGCAAGGAATTAGTCCCAGGCTAGCACCATAATCACTGGACCAACTTTACCCTTCCTTGAGTAGCCTGTATAAGGGCCAGCCAAAACTGGAATGCAGAGTCTGTTCTTCCATACTGTCTTGGGGAGCATAGTCCTCCAAAGGAGAACAGAGAGGTGGAGCGAAAGTGTTCCTATTCCTTGCGCCACGCTGTACCAGTCCACAGAGCTGGCCTGACACCCCTGGAGGAGTATGCTACATCCCTTAAGAGAATGTAGCAATAGGCATGCTCCACCTTCTCACTGAAACCCTGAGAAGAGCTCACCTCACTGTGTCAGAATGCATTCAGGTGCTCCCTCTGAGGTGATGCACATCTGTGCCATACCAATCAGAGGGCTTTGTTTTAAAGGTCCAACTGAGCTCTTTGTGAAAAAGCCCATTATTTGTCTTTGGTATTATTTGTTCTAAGATTTGAAGATGAAGCACGATGCCCGCTTGAGAGTGAGATGAAATGAGTGTATCTAGCACTCAGCATGGGAGGCTTGATTTATCTATTCCATTTTCTGTAAATATTAGGTTCAGGTCTCCCAGCCCTGCAGTGATACCTGAATAACACAGTGCTTGAAATGCACAGTGTTGTGTAAAAAAATCAGGTGTTTTAAAACATACCACAGCATTAAAAATGCTTCTAGCTCATCCAGCCCAAGTTAACTTGGCTGGTGTCAGTTATTTGCTCTCACCTATGTTTGGCCTAGATTCTTCTCTTCCCAAAGACAGTCAGTAGATGGTTGTTTCATTGTGGAAGGTGGATGCAACAGAAAGAACTTAACCTTTATGTTTCACTCAGCATTTAATTTTGGTCAGGGTCCATTGACTCTGGTGAGAAGAAGACAAACGCATTTAGCAATGACAAATAAGTATTTGGCCGCAGTTCTTGGTAGGACTTGCTTCTGGCATCTTTGCAACAAACTACAAGTGACTCAAGTCACGTCTACTGTTGTTACGTATTGTTCTGCTGCAAGCAACAAGAAATATATGATCTATAGCATAACAGTTAAAAGTATATTTTGCTTGGATTGTTAGAAACAGAGAGAGAGAGAGAGAGAGGTTTGTATGCATATGTGTGAAGTGGAGGGGCATTAAATTTCAGAGATATTCAGAGCCATGAATAAAAGTCAGTGGGGTAAGAGATTTTAATGTTGCCTAGATAGGAAAATGAACTCCATTAGAAGGAGAGAAAAGAATCATCCTTTTATAAGTTTGAACAATATCTAGCACAGATAGTGGTAGTTCATGGGCAAGGTCCTCCATTAGTGTAAATCGGTATAGTTTGGTTGAAGTCAAGAGAACCACATTGATTTACATCTGATGGGGATCTGCCCCCATATTCTTAAGAATAAAAGAATTTGGTGTTTTTAATTACTGATATTTGTTTTTTTCTTCTAATACTGAAAAGAATAATTGAAAGCAATAGACCTGAGGGGGGTGGTTGTTGTTGTTTTTAACTAATTTATTTATTTCTTTTTTGCAAACAATAAGAGATTGTAGGGAAAATGCATAATGCCCGGAGGATCCTCCTGTGATGGGTTGGGTCACAGAGATCCCCTTGGGACTGTCATCTGGTGTGCTGAGACTACCTCTGAGCCCATTTTCCCTGCCAGCTTGGGACTCCAGAACCCTGTCTTGTTGAGCCAGACATGCCAGTCTGCTCAAACACAGACCCAGGGTCTGAACAACACGCCCCAAAGCTGCAGACTTAACTGAAAACAGCTTAATAAGTGTCCCAGTCTCTAGCACCCAGACACCCAACTCCCAATGGGATCCAAACCCCAAATAAATCTGTCTTACTCTGTATAAAGCTTATACAGGGTAAACTCATGAGTTGTCCGCCCTTTATAACACTGATAGAGAGATATGCTCAGCTGTTTGCTTCCCCAGGTATTACTTACTTACTTGGGGAAAATTAATAAGCAAAAGTAATTTTATTAAGTATAACAAGTAGGATTTAAGTGGTTCCAAGTGATAACAGACAGAACAAAGTAAGTTACCAAGCAAAATAAAACAAAACACACAAGTCTAAGCCTAATACATTAAGAAACTGATTACAGATGAAATCTCACCCCCAGAGATGTTCCAATAAGCTTCTTTCACAGACTGGACTCCTTCCTAATCTGGGTCTAGCAATCACTCACACCCCCGTAGTTACTCTCCTTTGTTCCAGTTTCTTCCAGGCATCTCTTGGGGGTGGAGAGGCCATCTCTTGAGCCAGCTCAAGACAAAATGGAGGGGTTTCCAGGGCCTTTTATATTTTCTCTCTTGTGAGCGGAATTCCTTTGTTCTTCTGTGCAAGGTCACAGCAACAAGATGGAGTTTGTAGCCACCTGAGTGAATCACATGTCCATGAATGATTCAGCTTTTTGCAGGCTGATGCCATTGTTTACATGTTAGTTTGAACATTCCCAGGAAAGCTCAGATGTGGATTGGCATCTCTCAAAGTCCATTGTCAGTTAAGTGTTTCTTGATTGGGCACTTACTGGGAATAATCCTCTCTCAAGAAGCTGACCAAATGCTTCACTGAGGCTACTTAGAATCAAACACATTGAGATACAAGTACATAGCAATATTCATAACTTCAAATACAAAAATGATACACATATACAGACAGCATAATCATAACCAGCAAACTACAACCTTTCCATAGACACCCCACTTGACCTCCTCTGTACAAGACCTGGTGCAACCATAGGACCCTGGTTGCAACAATGATCTACATGGTCACAGTTCGTGTTAATAACGTTACACCTCCCTCTAGATTCCTGACCCAGATTCTGGAATAACAAAAGAAGAGGCTGTTGAAAATGAGCCTTCTCCAGTAGATCCTTTTACATTTAGCCCAGTGCATGAATAGTTATGTTCAACAAGCTCAGCTCTTGCGCCTCATTATCAGTTCTCTCTTAAGTGCCCAAATACCTGTTAAAAGCACATACTATGTCCTGATGTCCCTAAGCTCACCTAAAAAGCCCCAACCCTCTCCACTTTTAAGTCCCTATTTAAATCCTGCTGCTGCCTCCAGTGAAACTTGATGATCTGCACAGAAAAACCCTCTTCTTGTTCCCACTCTATGGACCTTGGAGTAGCAAGCATTTCTTCTTGGATGTCTAGAAAGTGCATAGTATGCTGTGAAGTATCAGGGGGTAGCCGTATTAGTCTGTATCCACAAAAACAATGAGGAGTCTGGTGGCACCTTAAAGACTAACAGATTTATTTGGGCATAAGCTTTAGTGGGTAAAAAACCCACTTCTTTAGATGCATTTTAGCGCTACTCCCCTCCTACTCCTAGTATGCTGTAGGCACTAGCACTGTTGTGAACAAAGGATAAATACATAATAAATAATAATACTGCTTTTCTGTTTTTATTACTTGCATTTGCACTATAATTTAATGTTGAACTGGGCAAGAAAAACAGATTCACATATATGTAAAAAAGATAAAAAGCCACCTACTCAAGAGGAATGGAGAATGCAGCAATGCCACTGTGTGGGCCATGATAATGTAGTGCTGAGTAACTAAGTAAATAAATCAGTGCCTGTATTGCGTCTATTTGTTTCACTGAAGCTTAGCTACGTTGGAGATACTTGCCAGTGCTGTCATAATAATATATTGCTGTGAGTTAAAATGTCCTGGTCCCTTGTTTCCAGTGAAAGTAATGACTTGTAGTAATGCAGGCTATTTAAGGAAATGCATCAGACCTCATCATGAAACTATGGTTTATAGAAGCATGATAATGAGAGATGGGAATGATCTGTTAGATTATTGGATCTATTCCCCTGCAATTTCATGATATATAGCCATTGACTTCAATGTGCTTTGGATTTGATGCATAGTCCCCAATAGACAAAAGGCCAAGACACTATAAATCAGTGTCTTGAAAATGTTAAAAAACTCAGTGCAACTAATGGAATATAAAGAGCTGCTTTTGGGTAGCAGGACTGGCTATTTCACAGGTAGTATGCATATACCTAAAAAGTTAGTGTATGTAATAAAAATCTCTTAAGCACTCAGCTGTTTTAACAAGCCCATTTTAGATATTTTAGTGAATTGTAGTTTTCATATAAAAAAGAAACCAGATACCAATACAAAGCCCTCATGGCACTCAAAGCAGCCATCTCTTGTGTTTCACTAAAACTGTTTCTAAAATAAACTGTTAATGAATAGTGTTAAAATTTTAATTGACAGTTAAAATAAAGGAAGAGCAAATTGATGACAAGTCCAGAAAGAAAGAAAACAGTCAATGGCTTTGTGACACTAGCTGGAATGCATTCTCTTTATCTACATTTCCTTTAATATATACTATAAGAGACTGTGTAATACACAGAATTTTAAGAGAAACCACCTGTTTTTAGGAAAACTGTAAAATTAAAGTTTCCAAAACCCATGAGACATATGCATTTTACACAAAAAGAAAGTAATAGTGTCTACATAACTGTACACGTTACTTTGGCTGAATGAATGGGAACATTTAAAAGCTTATTCATGTCAAGAGAGATCTTTTGGTATCACCACCATGACAATGAACATAGGTAACTATAACTACCAATGCAATAGTGTTCTTTTTTACTCTTGATCTAAAACTGCACAATGCTACTAATTGATTTCTGAACAGTTGGAAACCAAGCAAGGAAGTCTAATCTGCTAATGGAAATTCTGAGTACCTTTCCCAGACCTGAAGAAAAGCTCAGTGTAAGCTCAAAAGCTTGTCTCTTTCACCAACATATGTTGATCCAATAAAAGTTATTACCTCACCCACCTTGCCTAATGGAAATTCTCCAATTTGACTGTAACTTTAGCGCCCTTGTAGCCAAGATGGAGTCTGCTCTGCAGGCAGCTCTGGCCAAGAGAATGCGTGCGCAGGAATGCAGCAGAAAAAATCCCTTCCACCCTAGGGGCACCTGTTCCAAACCCCGCAGAGTGAACACACACACCCACAGGAAAAGTACAATGGATATAAGAAAGGGAAATATTTATTTACAGAGGGATGAGAGGAGAAAAAAAAAGGGGGGGGGAATATAGGGGGAGCAGTAAAACAGGGTTGCATTCAAACCAAGGCCCCAGAGGCCCACTGGTAGCGCAGTCTGAAAGGGCAGACACTGAGCAAAGTCTGTCTGCACACAGAGATCAGGAGTCCTGAGCAAAGTTCCAGTCCAGTGGTGAGTCTTGGGTGCTGCTGGTCGTCTTCGGCGCCAGTAAACTTTCTCCAACCAACCTCTCCGGTGCCCTCTTCTGCCGCTCTCTGCAAAGCCACACAGAGCGACCACCTCCCCACTTAACTATCTAGCAACCTCCCTCCTTATTCCCAATGCGAGTCAGAAGCCCCAGTACTCACAGCCCCATGCAGCTCTGGGCAGCCGTGATATTGGGCCCAGCTCCGGCCTGTCCTTCTCGGCAATTCCTCCCTGGCACAGTGCTCCTCCTGGCTCCTGTCTTGGGGTGTCCCCGATCGGCCCTGTCCTTCCCAGGCTTCCGGCAGGTTCTCTGCTGCTTCATATTGTGAGGACCTGTGGGCTGCAGCCCTTCTCTCAATCCAGCCCCAGAGTCCCCTCTGGAGTTACCCTCCTTTCTCTCACTGCTCCCCCTCCCTCCTTAGGAAAAAGATTTAAAGGGGTCATGCTCTCTAAACCCCAAATGGGTTACATTATTACCACTTATATTACATTAGCTTCTAGAGGTTCCAACCAAGATAAGTAAGTGCTTCTCAGCATCAAACTGGGGCCAAGAAGCATGCTAGCAGTAGGGGACTAACATGCTTCTTGTACTAAGCAGCATGGGATGATGATGTGTCTGCCAGACATTGTGGATCAACTATTATTCTGATTATACGGAATGAACAAAATTAACAGAATCTATACTTTGTGTATTATATAATTTTGATATAGAAATACTTTTCACATGTAAATAAAAATGATGCAGAGCTTGATTGAAATCCCAATAAAGTCAATTGAGAAACTCACATTGACTTCAATGAACTTTTTATTTGGCTCTAAATGACAGAAAAGTTTACATCGTATCTCAATATCTGACTGATTATGGCTTCAGTTCAGCAAAGCATTTAAGGGTGTGCTTAAATCCCTTTGACTTCAATGTGACTTAGGCATGTATTTAAGGGCTTTGCTTAGGGCCTACGGGAGGGCCTATGGGAGGGAACGGTTACTATTCAATGTGCTCAAAAACATACATAGTCATGGCTTGGATTATATTCTCCTGTTTGGAATATAGTGAACAATATATGATGCAAGTGGGATTGTGTATATGAATGTCATCGATTATTCCAAGAAAGAGGACATTTACTGTATAAAATTTGAGCTGTGATCCTTTTATAAAATATTCAGACCTTTCAACAACCCTCTAAGCCCCGATTTAGGAGAGCCTTAAGCATGTGCTTACATTTAAGCATGTGCTATGGGACTTGTACTTAAAGTCAACCTCATGCTTAAGTGCCATCCTTCATAGGAATGCTTTCCCAAATTGTGGTCTAAGCTTTATGATACCCATTTTACCATGTAAACAGACACAGAAAACATTAAGTTAAGATCATTTGATTAATCAGTGAGAGAATCAGGAATACAATTCGAGTGTCATAATGTCCTAACTTGTTCTTGCCACTTCCTTCTTATAAGTCTATATTATAATTTTTTAATAAAGGACTCGTGATAAATATAAGCTCCATATGACAGTTTACAAGTAAAATCAACCAACAGATGATTTAGTTTGGTTTCACTTAGATCATCAGCATTTAGGGGCAGGGACTTGTATAGTGGCAACCTGGTGACTGGGGCTCATAGATGCTATCGCAATACAAATAATACTAATCTATTAAGCTACATGTTGAACATGCAATATAAAAGTCATATCCAGGATTATGAAGCTCAATTCAAATAATTCCAGTTATTGCACTTCTCATTACCAGTAGTTTACTTCCAGTCTTGGCAACACCAACAATGTGCCAGGCACCTTCCAGAGAAGAAGGCACAATCCCTGCCCTGATGAGCTCCTAGACTAAATATAAAAACAGACATAGGGTAGGGTGATGGGATATGCCACCTATTTTGGACTAACTTTCATATTAATTCATTTAAATAGATTCTGTAGTAGCTTATGACTATGACCCTGATTAAGCAAAGCACTTGAGCATGTGCCTAACTTTAAGCAAACGTTTGAGTCTCATTGGCTGAAGATCAGCATGTAAGCATGTATTTTGCAGAACAGAGATGGTCTTAAGCACATGACTAAAGTTAAGCATATGCTTAAGTGCCTTGCTGAAAAAGCGCCTATGAAGCCAATTAGCAAAAAGTGCTTAATCAGTTGTACATTCACAATGGGTAAGTAGAATGCTTCCTTCCAAAGATCACATCCTCACAACCTTCCAGGACCCATTGATTAGGCTCCCTCAAGATTCAGACTCTAATCAAAAGGATACAATTCTTTGGGAAGTTAAGGCACCAGGTCAGAGCAAGTAGTTTAACATAAATCACTGTTAGACTCATATCGAGGAGAGGGATAGCTCGGTGGTTTGCGCATTGGCCTGCTAAATCCAGGGTTGTGACTTCAATCCTTAAGGGGGCCATTTAGGGAAGTGGGGTAAAAATCTGTCTGGGGATTGGTCCTGCTTTGAGCAGGGTGTTGGACTAGATGACTACCTGAGGTCCCATCCAACCCTGATATTCTACGAGTCATTCTACATTGTATTCATTCCTCTGAAGATCAAACATTTCCTGTGTCTATTGTGATCACAAAGGCCCCACTATATGCTTATTGGGTGAAGATTAACAGGGAGAATTAGTTACTATCACACTTCTAAAATCCAGATATTAAACATATTTTCCCTTGCATACACCTCTTAATTTTGTTTCTCTTCTATTATTTCTTAATTAAACCCATGAGCCAAATCACTGAAGCTGAGTCTTACACCAGGGCTGAATTTGGCTCTGGCACTGTGCAATGTAACTCTACAAGCAATTTTTGATCTGTTATCTGTGAAAGCTGAAGTACAAAAAGAAGGTCCTCTTGTCCCAAATATGCATGTACATGACTCCCACTGAGTTGGATAGACCACAGAAAGTGCAGCAACTTCTGCCAGAAGTATGATGATACTTGGAAGATGGGGCAGGAGGAAAGGATGTTACTCAGGAAATTATTATTTTATGGTTTACACAACTGATCCTGATAATGAGACCAGTCCAAATTTACTGTAACAGAATTTTACTGATTTCATACTGCCTGAAACTATTACTGTAAGCAACTGGAATAGAAGTATTTATTTTGGTTTGTTTTCACTTTATTTATTTTTCATTAAAAGCTTATTGATGTCATTAGAAGCACGCCAGTTACTCAGATTTATTTGTCTATAGTTTCTTGTCTCCCCACTAATCCCTTTCTTAAACAAAAAGTTTATGTTCATTTTCCTCCAGTACCTCCGCTGATTCCTCAAGAAGCTATTAAAACATCTCCATTACGGAACCAACAATCTCTTCTGTCATCACCCTTGGGTTTTAAGCTGCATAACCCATATGGCCCTGAAGTTTGGTCTATCTGGAGAAATTTTAACTTGTCGCAGTATCCCACTCTTGTCCCATTCACAGATCCTGCACAAGGACAATGGGGGACCCAGAATCTTAGCCTCTGTGTTCAGGGCAGCACAGTGGCTAATCCTGAGGTGCTATTCATGAGAGCATTTTATTTCAACATGGGTGAAAAAAAGCAAGGAGTAGGCAGAATCATAACTCTGTCCCTACCTGCCATGTGCTGGCAAGTGTCCCCTTAAAGAGGTGTCACAAATTACTTCCCTCACCCCAGCACAACCAGGGAGTTATGAGATGTCCCATCTGGGGCAGCTTCATATGCAGGACTCTGTCTTAAATCCACTATTTGGCCTAGCCATTTGCCTGAAACTCTGGTTCTAAACACAACTGAACGTAGGCACGTTACAAATAAGAACCTGAGTCCAAATTTGTTAGCACTATTTGTATCTTCACATTTAATGCTAAGTAAATATGGAATCAAAGATTTAAAGCTAATGACAAACACCACTTATAGAAAGCCATGAATTACATAAAGTAAAGATATATTTCAAACCGTAAAGTTACTATAAAAAACCCCACCTGTCATGCTAACTAGGCAATATGGTAGATGATAATATAGTCAGTCTCAATCTTTAAGGCATGAGCAAGAATATCTATAGGACGTAATTTGTAAGCAAGAAAAAGTCCCACCCAGCCCATGTCAGATCTATGAGACCAATGAAGTTATCTAATTTTCAAGGGAATAGTTATTTAGATCAGACAGCTATAGCCTAAGGCAGTGTTTCCCAAACTTGGGACGCCGCTTGTGTAGGGAAAGCCCCTGGCGGGCCGGGCCGGTTTGTTTACCTGTCCCGTCCGCAGGTCCAGCCGATTGCGGCTCCCACTGGCCACGGTTCGTCGCTCCAGGCCAATGGGGGCTGCGGGAAGGGCGGCCAGTATGTCCATCAGCCCATGCCGCTTCCAGCAGCTCCCATTGGCCTGGAGCAGCGAACCGCGCTCAGTGGGAGCCGCGATCGGCTGGACCTACGGACGCGGCAGGTATAGAAACCGTCCTGACCTGCCAGGGGCTTTCCTTACACAAGCGCCGTTCCAAGTTTGGGAAACACTGGTCTAAGGGACAGACAGGACCACCCAGAGGATTCAAGGGGCCTGGGGCAAAACGGTGAAGCTGCAGCGCTTGTACTCACCCGGTGGCGGTCCGGATCTTCGGCGGCATTTCGGCAGCGAGGGGCCCTTCAGTCGCTCCGCATCTTCGGCAGCACTGAAGGACCCCCCCGCTGCCGAAATGCTGCTAAAGACCCGGACCGCCGCTGGGCCAGGGCTCGCGGGGCCCCTGTGGGGCCCGGGGACTGGGGCAAATTGCCCCATTTGCCCCCCCCCCGGGCGACCCAGGGGACAGAGCCTCAGCTGGTGTCAATTGTTTTAGCTCCACCTATTCTCGAGCCACTCAGCCACCAAGAGCAGTTTTAAAATCTAATGGAGCTTTGATAATGTACACCAGCTGAGGAGCTGCCCCCTGGAATGTTCAAAGAAGAGCTTAAATATTAGAAAGATATTCAAGCATTTGTTACAAAGGAGTTACATAACAGGTACTTCGCCTTGCATTGGCTGACCTGCACTCTGCTCATTAATTCAAGTTCAACTCATTAGTTCAAGATCCATGATTAAAGGATGACACCAAGTCACTCTGCCACCAAGAGCAGTTTTTAAAATACATTAGACTTGAGTAAACATCTTTTCATATCTTGACAATTGCACACAGTGCACTGTTAAGCTCAAAGAACAGTCCACCACTAGCAATCGGGGCAGAAAGGAAAACTATTGGAATATGTCTGGTGGTGTAGGTGATATAGTGCCCTAGTATTTCTCATACAGAATTAGGGTGACCAGATGTCCCGTTTTTAAAGGGACAGTCCCATATTTAAGCCCTCCTGCAAGTCATCCAACTTTTTCTTAAAAACAGGAAAATTGTCCCCTATTTTCAGTCTCCCCCCCATCAGTACTGGTGGTTCCGGCTGCTGGCCAGATCCCTGCTCACCAGATACATGCCCACCAGTGGTGAGTTGGGGGTGCAGTGGCTGACAATGGGGGTGGGTGTACAAGGCTGGTGGCGGGGCAAAGCTACAGCGTATGGGCCGTGCCACTCCCCCTGCTAATCTGTAGGCACAGCCCCCAACTGCATGCCAGCTCTCAGCCAGCAGGGCCCCACCCCCATCCTGTTTCTGGCCGGCACTGACTGCGTGGTGCAAGCAGTAGTGGCTGGTGCGTGCGGGCAGGCGCCAGTCGGTAGCTGGTTAAGTGTGACCTCTACTTACCTGCTCCCCAACTTGCTGTCCTCTCCCTGCTTTGGCCTTTCACCCCCGCAGCACCGCTGCTCCTCCATATCCCCCCCAGCAGAGCGCATCCTGCTCCCAGCACTGTGTGGAGAACCAGCGCCTGGTTGGAGCACTCAGCTCACCTACAGCCTGGTTGGCAGGCTCCTTCCTTCCCCCACTGCCTCTGGCTGGGCCAGCATCCTGGGAAATCCCAAGACCCTCTGACCCGAGGCGCTGGCCAGGAGGACCCGAGCCCTGCACGTGCCAAAGCCCGACACAGCGCTGGCACAGGGAAGCCTTTCCACCTCTCAGCTAAGCTCTGGAGTGGCGGGGCGGGGAGGAGGAGCGATTTCCAGCCTTTTCACGCCCCGACCCTGCAGGCTCCACAGCAGCCTCCCAGGCAGGGGCTTAGCACCCTCTTCACCTCCCAGGGTCCTAGCCCCCGGGAGCAAGCAGGGCTGCTCGGTCCCCTAGGCACCCTCCCCTGCTGAGCCACCTCTCTGTCCGAGTTCGCTGAAGCCCCTGCAGTCAGGTTTCCTGGGCCCTGGTGCACAATGCATCCTTAGGGCTTAACCCCTTCCTGCCTGCGCTATAACTGGGGGACTGGAGGCGGCTGGGTTATGTCAGTGGCCAGCAGCAGCCTGGAAGTGTTAGCTGCCTTTTGACACTGTGCGGGCAGGAAGGGACAAGCTACTTCCAGCCACACGGGAGGGTGAGGGGTGGGAGGGGAGAGATGAGCTCTGCAAAGGCACAGGCCAGGTCATCCCTTCCCCACCTCTTCCTACCCTGTGTCTGGAAATAGATCCTGTCCCTTCCTTCCCGCCCAGTGCCAAAAGGCTGCTGCTTGCCATATTCTGGTGTAAACCCTGGCAGAAATCTGGTGGGGGTGGGGGGGGCATGTGACCCTGTGTGCCGCCCCTATGTGTTGCCTTGGGAAGACGCGGCGCCAGGTACCAGGAGATGTGGGTCCATCCTGGGGGCTCAGCCAGGCAAGGAGGGAAGAGCACCCTGGGCAGGGAGGGTCGGGTCAGTTGGTCACGCCCCGCCCCATGTGAGAGAGGTGAACGGGATTGTGTGTGTGTGTGTCACCCCTCCCCATGTGAACCCTAAAGCCTTAAAGATAGGAAGGTAAATAAAAAGAATCCAACTACACAGTATTTCTTTTTAACAGGGACTCAGTCAACTTGACATTAATGTGAACGTTTGTACTATATAGTTCTGATTGATTGCCATTGAACTCACTTAAATATGAGTAATTTTGGCAGGTATCCCATATTCAGCATAGGGAAATATGGTCACCCTATACAGAATAGTATCTGTCTTGCCTGCAGTTTACATAGGCTTTACAAAAACAACAACATCTTTACTAGCGAGACGGTGGGTGAGGTAGTATCTCTTACTGGACCAACTTCTGTTGGTGAGAGACAAACTTTGAAGCTATACAGAGCACTTCTGAAGCTCAAAACCTTGTCTCTTTCACCAACAGAAGTTTGACCAATAAAAGATATTACCTCACCCACCTTGTCTGTATTTAATATCCCTGGACCACACACAACAACACTATAAACAAAATCTTTACTATCAGATAGTAGATGAAGTATATGAGGATCTGGGAAGAATGGAGAAAAAGCATGCTAGCATATGCTTTCGAGAAGATGGGAACTTCAGAGAATCCAGGGCCACATATGAAAGAAAGGAGTAGAACTTTTAGAACAAAACACCTCATATAGAATGAAGCCTTGAATAATGATGCTGGGTAAAGAAAGAACACTTTAGAGCACGTGCTTTTTTTCTAAATGGGCACTAAGTCTTCAATCTGATGATATCCAGGTAAACACACATGTGTATATGGAGGTGGGTAAGAAAGAAAGTGATCTGAGTGTAATGCAAAAAGGTAGACATTCTGCAAATCATCAGCTTCCTGATAATTTATTAAGGCTGCTTTGAATATGATGCACTATGTTTAGGTAATAACTGTCATCCTGAATTGCTTAGTTAGCTATGGACAAGAGAAGCTGGCATTCTGTGCCTCCAGAATTGTGAGCACAAATAATTGCATGTGCAAAACTACATCTGCAATTACTGTAAATTGGTTTCTAAGCACCTGATTTGCAGGAACAGTCAAGTACTTACTTGTCCAAGTGATCTCAAACCTGTGCAAAATTGCTCCACATAGTAATTTGTGCTTGAAATTCTACAGATGGAAAAACAAAGACCTGATGAAGGGGGGAATGAATATTTGACCCTATATGTACAGTGATCACATCCCTGACCATAAAATGCAGCCACCTCCAGCTCATAGGGAGTGTCCAAGACATCAAGATTAAGACCAGGACCCTGGCAAAAACTGACAAAAGTCTTTAATGACCATATGTAGTTGGAATTTGATTTTACTTTCATCCAAACGATGTCAATTCCACAGCATATAATCCCCTAATGATTGAAACTGGTTCAATACTGACTCAGAGGGAAGCATGCCATCTGCTGAGTCACTAACACCATGTGTTGCAATGCCTGTTTTCCTTGGGATTCTCCTACACAGCAGGCCCATTTTAAGGTTTGACAGATCACAATCCCAGAGCAAGAGTCAGGCTGAATTTCTCTAGGCCAATTTTTTTTTTTTGGAAAATTACAAACTTAGGGCCTGATCCAGCACCCATTGAAATCAATGGAAAGACTCACACTGACATAAATTGGCTTTGGATCAGACCTTTAAAGAACTTTCTTGTTACAGGATAAAGTCATTGTCTGGAGCTTTTGTTTGATTTTTGTTTTTTTAAACAACACAACCTACCTTTTAGGTTGTAGGAAGCAGTATTGGAAAGACTAGGTCTTTTTTAACATCCAGTTTTTGTATTCCCAAGACGTGGAATACAATTAAAATATTTCACCTATGCATCATTGCACTTTCATTTATATCTTGCCAAGATCAAATAATAATATTCCCATTCACATATTTGCCAAAGGTAAACAATTCTGAGATACACCACCGCTACCTATAGGGCGAAATTTTGATTATGGCATTCAGGCCTTTAATTTTTATGAACTTCAAAAGTGTATTGTTGTGGTATATGCCTGTATCTTCTTAAATAAACTCCCTTAATATTCTTGAATAGAAAGCAAGAGATAAAAAATAAAACAAAACTTTTATGGTCAAATGCAGGCTACACAAAATTGACATGTACAATGATAAGTGATGTTAAAAACTTCAAATTGACAATCCAGTATTAGGAAAAGATGGGACAGAATAACGTTAAATTTATATGTAAAAAAAAAAAAAGCCTTGGAAAAATAGTCTCTTTTTGCATCTATCTGAAAACACCAGCTAACTTAACTCAGTTAAAAAGATTGGAGTGAAAGAGTAGTGAATCAAGCAACATGTTCAGTCTGTGAACAGAGGAGGCCAACATCTGATGAATAAATTGTTTGCCATGAATATATGATCAGCTTTAATACCAAGAACTTACATGTGCAGGTACCGAGGAAAAATTATTGCAGGCTGACAGTGCTTTAAAGTTGTTATACATGTTATTGAGTACATTAGCTCTTGTGAGTGTGTATGCATCCACTCATATGAATTAGACATAAGGAAAAGCACAAAGAAGAGCATCTGTAGCATCTTCTTGTTTTTCTTATTCATGATTAAAACTGTATAATTAACCTCTAGGGAGAGCATGTGTCACATGGTATTTCTGATAAATTCTAGACAAAAGTAGCAGTGACAGATGTTGTTTCCCTTTCCAATGAATTTCTATACCACCAAGCTGGTTCACATGCACATCCATTTGTAAACTGTCAAGCATTAACTTCCACATTATAAAAAATCACTTTAATGTCTTGTGCTAACATAGAAATCAATATAACATATACATGACACCCACTGTTTGTTTATGTAAACATTATTTTGGAGAATGACAAAAAGGGTTACAAATTATCTGACTATAATACACAGGGTAGCCACACAATACCCTTATAACCCAAATACCTCCCCAGGCCCTAGTGTGTCGATGAGGTGTCTTTCTATATAGCTGCCATCTGGTTCCAGAAAGGAGAACACTTGGCCATTTAGATCAGTTTAATCATTGTATGTGGCTATGATCTTCTTTAGAGCCACAATATATTCCATGTTTGATTCACAGATTGATCATGGGTGTGGACTTGCAGCAGGAAGAATGTGTGTTCATGCATTCTTTTACATGTGACATTCCAGTTTCACTGAAAAGAACTGGTTACTGGTCTTCAACCAAGCTGAAAGGACTTAGGATCAATGGTATGTATCTGCTAGTGACCTGAGCAATAGTGTCTGCAATTGAATCACGAAGTCCAGGATTAATAAGCACTTTATGCACATATGTAAATGGGAATCCAATCCGCTGTCACTTCTTGAGCACTGTGCTGGATATGATGGGTTAAAAGGTCTAAAGAAAAGAGGATGTTTACACATGCTATGGAGCAACCAAATACTTCTTTACATAACATAGAATCTATACTTTATGAAAAATCAAACCCAATCCTGCTTTACAGCCCCCCCAGCCATTATTTGTTTCGGTGATCCTTAAAACATTTAATAGGCTGGGAGCTAAAAATGTCATTAACCACATTCTAATATCATTTAAAAAACAATGTAGATGTTAATATTTCTTTGAGAGGGAGCTTTCTCACAAGACCAGTGGCTGGGAGTTCAACCTCTGGTGTCTAAAAGTAGAGATATGAGACCAAATTCTGCTCTCAGTTACACCATGTATAGCCAGAATAACCATCGAGAATATGGGGCAGTGTATTGCCACACCACCCCTACAGCAATGTCAGGAAGGAATCATAACTTCGAGAAACAGCTACCCTCTATACACTCCCCTTGTTCCAGTCATTTGGAAGTAATGTCACCAGCACCAATTTAGTATATCCCACGCTGCTCCAGCTCACCTGTGCTGGCTGGTGCATTGGGAGGACAGAATTAAGGCCTTGTCCCTTTCTGCCCCGCTCTGGGCCTACTAGGGTGACCAAACATCCTGATCTTAGGGGTTTTGTCTTGTATATGCAACTATGCCCCACCCTCCCCTGAAAAAAATGTGTCCCGATTTTTCATACTTGCTATCTGGTCACCCTAGGACCCACCTACTTGGGGTTAACAGTAGCAGACATGCAGAGCCTGCATACATTTATGTGCCCCAAACCAATATTTGAAGAGGCCACAAAGGTGTATAAGTAGAGAGGTCTTATATGCCACCCCCTGATCTAGCCCAATAAGCACAATCTTTCTTACTTTCTACCATAAAGTCATGATGTTAAGATGACTTAACTGATGTGTTATAGCTCTTTGAAGACATACTGAGCCTCCACAGCTCCATCTGAAATTAACAGGAGCTACAGGTGTTGAGCTCCTCTGAAAATCAGGTCCAAGGTAGCAGTGAGAGAAACACAGACCACTATGATTCAGTCTGTCACATTCTGCATCTCTGTTTTAAAGCAAGGATAACCAAAGTTTTTTCAGCCTTATCCAAACCATTCAATCTGTACATACTCCTTACCTTGTTGTTCCAAATAAATGTTTTCCCACACCATATTATTCTGAGTCTTACATAATAGTCTAAGGCTTAAAATCCTTATGACACAATTATCAAAAGTGGGTGCCTACAGAGACTCCTCTATGTACCAGTCAAGCTCCTTAATAAATGGCCTGATTTTCTAAAGTTCTGAGCACTCAACAGATTCCACTGCCTCCAAGGGGAGTATCTGGGTGATCAGCAATTTTGAAAATCAGGCCACTTATTTAGGTTCCTAAGTATATACTTAGCAGCCTAACTGTATGCACCCTGAACCTTGGCCTTGCTTTTTCATTTAAGTAAGGATAGCAAGTGATACATTTCAGGACAATTATGGAATATGAGCCTGTTTCTTTAAAAATAATAAAGCAGGACAGAAAATATACTCTACAGTAATCATGTAGAATATGCTGGCAAATATTTTCATTTCTGATGTACATAATATTTTGAGCCTTCATGAAATGCAGAAATGGCAGAAAGGACAGCAAGTACACTTAAAATAGAGAGAAACAATAAAACATTTATCACCACTAAATACCCCTTTACAGACACCCCGATTTCATTTTTTATAGATGTCATATTTACAACATTAGCTATATCTTTCTTTGTACTTGAACCATTCCTCCCTGCTTTCAATGGGATTTGAATTCAGCCCCTCTCTCAAAATCCATAATACTAAAGTTCCAGGATCATATCTGATTTTCAAGTATTATTTGGCAGCAATCAAAAGATTTCTTGTATTTCTACCATAATTTCTTGAGTGTCAACATATCTGTCACCATCTTATTGCACAATTGCTCACCAGTCTCAACACCCCTCAAATCTCCTTTAGAATGCCACCAATACAAAAACACTCTCCTCTTAATAGTTGCATTTAAATGTCAGTGATTGCAATTTTCTTTGCACAGGCACTGTGCCTTGATGTGGTGGGAAAGCTTGTGTGATCTGCTGACCCTGAGAGCTATGCTGGCAGGAGTATAACTCCTGGTAGGGCCACCCAAGCAAATAGGTTGAAAGGTAGGAACCAGAGTAAAGGTAGTCCACGGGATTTTTTGGTAGTGGGCTGTGCATCATACTAACAACCTTTACACATAAAAAAGCTTTCTGTTACAGAAACAACTCAGAGAAAAGATGAATCTGTCACAGATTTGAAAATACATACATCAACTTGGACAACCACAATCTGCTGGATGTGACACACAATAGTATTGGCCAACCAGCAAATCCAGCTGATGCTATGTTGATGGACAATCAAAGCAGCCAGGATTTTTTTCATCTGAAACTAGATATCTTCATAGCTAAGGTTGAGACAAAGATTGGATGTTGGAATGTTAGATCTCTTTGGAGCATAAGTAGATTGACACACATTATCAGAGAAATGAAAACCTTTGTCCAAAGTATAGATGGACTGAGTGAGATGAGATGGACTGGGCAAGGTAAGTTACTATCAGAAGGCACAATTGTTTTATATTCTGGAAGAGAGGATGACAACCAGGAGGAAGGCATGAGCTTATTATTGAGTAAGAACTCCACAAGAAGAACTGCACATGGACTCCTCCTGATGGTCAAAATGACAGCCTGGACCTATACATAGAATGCTTCTGCCGACGAGCACAGGCAGAAATTGTGGAAAAACAACATCGCTTGCCTCATAACCTAAGTCGTGTAGAACGCAATGCCATCCACAGCCTCAGAAACCACCCTGACATTATAATCGAAGAGGCTGATAAAGGAGGTGCTGTTGTCATCATGAACAGGTCTGACTACCAGAAGGAGGCTGCCAGACAACTCTCCAATACCAAATTCTACAGGCCACTTCCCTCAGATTCCACTGAGGAATACACTAAGAAACTGCACCATTTACTCAGGACACTCCCTACACTAACACAGGAACAAATCAACATACCCTTAGAGCCCCGACCGGGGTTATTCTATCTACTACCCAAGATACACAAACCCGGAAATCCTGGACACCCCATCATCTTGGGCATTGGCACTCTCACTGAAGGACTGTCTGGATATGTGGACTCTCTACTCAGACCCTATGCCACCAGCACTCCCAGCTATTTCTGTGACGCCACTGATTTCCTGAGAAAACTACAATGCATTGGTGACCTTCCAGAAAACATCATCCTAGCCACCCTGGATGTAGAGGCTCTCTACATAAACATCCCACACACTGATGGAATACAAGCTGTCAGGAACAATATCCCTGATGATGCCACAGCACAACTGGTTGCTGAGTTCTGTGACTTTATCCTCACACACAACTATTTCAAATTTGATGACAATATATACCTCCAGACCAGTGGCACCGCTATGGGCACCCGCATGGCCCCACAATATGCCAACATTTTTATGGCTGACGTGGAACAACGCTTCCTCAGCTCTCGTCCACTCATGCCCCTTCTCTACCTACGCTACATTGATGACATCTTCATCATCTGGACCCATGGGAAGGAGACTCTGGAAAAATTCCACCACGATTTCAACAGCTTCGACCCCACCATCAACCTCAGCCTGGACCAATCTACACAGGAGGTCCATTTCCTAGACACCACGGTGCAAATAAGTGATGGTCACGTTAACACCACCCTATACCAAAAACCCACCGACCACTATGCCTACCTTCATGCCTCCAGCTTCCATCCTGGACACACCACACGATCCATTGTCTACAGCCAAGCACTGAGATACAACCATATCTGCTCCAACCCCTCAGACAGAGACCAACACCTACAAAATCTTCACCAAGCATTCTCAAAACTATGATACCCACACGAGGAAATAAGGAAACAGATCAACAGAGCCAGACATGTACCCAGAAGCCTCCTACTGCAAGAAACAAACCAACAGAACTCCACTGGCCATTACATACAGTCCCCAGCTAAAACCTCTCCAACGCATCATCAGTGATCTACAACCCATCCTGGACAATGATCCCTCACTTTCACAGGCCTCTTTTAATTAGGGGAACACTATTCTCACACAAGGAAAGACATAAAGAGATATGGAGATCAAATGATGGCTTCACCCAGAATATGTGGAGGTTTGGTGAAGAGAAGAGAGAATTAAAAACGAGTGTTCAACAAGAGTGAGGTATTCCGCAACAAGAATATGCAGATAAAGACAAGGAAGTTAAAAGATCATCCAGAAGATACGAAAGAGAATGGATGGAAAACAAAGCAAGAGAAGCAGACAAGGCACACAAAGAAAGAAGATTCTAAAAAGCTTTTTCTAGTTTCCAAACAACTGACATCTCAATTCGGGAACGTCGTGGCACTGTCAAGGCTTAAGATGCTACACACAGAGTAAGGGCAGCGAATCTGATATATTAAACTTTTCCAGGCTGTGCTCAACCAGAAAGAACCACTAACACACATTGGGATATGTGAAAAAATCGTGGATTTATCCATATCACTAGAAATAATTGCCTTTGAGGAAGTAACTAAGGCCATAAACCAAATGAGGAGTGGTAATTCACTAGGTTATGATAAGATAGATGCTGAAAAGTTGAAAGGAAGTGATGGTGAATTACAATTGCAAGTTGTACAGAACATTTTGGGAAAAGGAGATCTTTCCTGAAGACTGGAGAAGAAGTGGTATATGTAAAATCCCTAAAAAGGGGACTAGCTTATTCGTGATAACTGAGGAGGGGCGACACTCCTATTTTGGAAAAGTGTTTTGCATTATCATTTTGAATTGAATGAAAACTACTGTTGACAAAATATTCAGGGAAAAGCAGGCTGGATTTTGATGTAGTAAGAACTGTTCTTATCAGATTTTCACCTTGACAAGACTTATTGAGAAAGGAATGGTTTTTAACATTATTGATTTTATGAAAGCATTTGACAGTGTTCACAGAGAAACTCTCTGGAAGATCCTGCGACACTATGGAATTCCAGCAAAGATCATTAATTTGGTAAAAAACTTTGTATGATGAGTCTGGGTGCTGCAACAGGACAGAGAGTGGAGACATGGAATGGTTTAAGATTATTGCTGGCATAAGGCAAGGTTGTGTACTATCCCCACTTCTCTTCATTGCCACAGAGCGATGGCCGCTGCCAAGAACACTGGCATTGCTTGTGCAAGAGATAAGCAGTGAGACTTAGAGGGGTCATACCAACTTTAGAGGAATGAAAAGATTCTTTATGAGCATAAAAGCAGAAGCTGCCAAAGTCGACTTCATATCATTATGTAGAAGACCAAGACCATGGAGATAGGACAGAATGCTGTCTACACTTGTGGATGTGTGATTGATGAAGAAGAGTATGAAAAAGCTGATGACTGCTATGAGGCAGCTCACTAAAAAAGTGAAGGCAAGAACTGGCAAAGCTGGTGGATCATTATTCTGTTTATCAAACATCAGGAACAGTAAGAAGATACAGTTACACACTAAAATGAGATTATACAATCCTCCCAAGACTAATGCATGCCTTGGAAACGTGGAAGATGGTAGAAGTACACAATAGGAAGCCAAGTGTATTTCACCAGCTTTTTTCGATAAGACTCTTAGGAATTCATTGGAGACAAGAAGTAACCAATGTGGAAGTCTTGTGCCGCATTGGCCTGCAGAGTGCAGAGTGAATAATCAGACAGACCAGGCTATGGTGGTTCAGCCATGTCATCAGGCTACCCATTGGCCACAGATACATCTGGTACATCCACTGGTACATCTTAAATTGGATTCCACCAGTAGGGAAGAGAAGGATGCTGCCATCATAGAGATAACTTACGATGGAGTCAGACATCTTGCACGGGACAGAGAACAGTGGGTAAAACTGATTGCCTCATGTGCCATGAAATGCAGATTCTAAGTAAGATTGCAATTTTCCTTCCAGGTATGTATGGGGAGCTAAGCAGTTTTTGCATGAACCAATAAACCTTGCAACCATCCCTCAGACTTGGGAGAGTGCCTGGCACAAAAGAAAGACTTGGTGCACAGCAATATGGCAACACAACTCGAGAAAAAGCCCCCCACAGCCATTGAATAGGTCCTGATTATAAAATTTATCCTTTGCTTGACTCTTAAATGCTACTTGGAACTTTCTTATCATACACAGAGTAATGATTTGAGGATCTGTAAAGAAAGAAAGAAACATAGGAAAAAAACGAACAGAAAAGATTGACGCGTATAAGTAAGTATTATAACAATACAGCCTGTGCACATCTAGTATTAAGTTTTAAGCAGTTAAGGAAGTCTAAAGATAAAATGAATAATTACAATTATACTGCAATGTTCCAGTTAGCAAATCTAGTTGCTAAAGTACTTCATAACAATTTAGAAATACGTTGGCAGTATAAAGGACAAAGGATATCAAGTGAGTGTAAATTTACAACATACAGTTTATGTCTCCTTCACACTGCCAGAACCGTGTACATAGGCCTTAGTATAAATGAGACTGGCTCCTTGAGTTTGCTAAGCAAGCTCATCTAAGGCTACGTCTACACTACCCGCCTGAACCGGCAGGTAGAAATCAATCTCTCGGGGATCGAATTATCGCGTCTCGTCGGGACGCAACATTCGATCCCCGAATCGATGCTTGTACTCCACCAGCGATTTGCCGCCGTCCTCACAGCGGGGTAAGTCAGCTCCGGTACGTCGAATTCAGCTACGCTATTCGCGTAGCTGAATTTGCGTCTCTTAAATTGACCCCTCCCCCCCCTATAGTGAGGACGTAGCCTAATTCATTTGGTCAAGTACTTAATGGTAGTATGATGAATAGAAAAGGAGAAAGAGAATCGGGTCTCAGAAATGCACAGGCACCACAGCATGAATATCAAAATAACTGTTTGTAACACAAGTTATAATTCATAGTGAACTTTCATAAAAGGGGAAATAATTTTAAAGTGTCTGAACTGTAAGGTGGTGATAGAAGAGGAATTGCTGACCTTGCAGCTGTATTGTTATAATACCTATTTATACACGTCAGTCCTTAGATGGCACCATAGCTCTGTTTAAATGCATGTATGTAAATCAGAGCTCTACTGTGAAATAATAAAGGTAAACAAATGTCTACCTAATGCAATATAACCTGTGGTCTGGGTCGTCTCTGTATGTTTTGCTGAACTGCCTGGCTATGGTGAACACAGAGGCATCACATTCAAAAGGAACCATTTGATAGTACAATATCTGAGGGCTGAATTTGTCTCCCTCATGTTGGTTTTAAAAGGCATATTATGTGAAATGTCAACCTGAAGTAATCACAGTGGCTATTTTGACCTCGATCTTCTGATACACAAGTTGCTGTTACAGAGCTCCCACAGTTCAGCAGAAATCCTTTGCTGGTGAGACATACCACCAGAAAAATATTTCGAAATTCTAAACAAATGATGATTCACTGTTATTAACCCACGTGAATTTGATAATGCTGAAATCTTTCTTCGGAAAGTGTTGGCTCTTGCAAAATAAGAGGGAGATTAATATCCGGACGTTGTATTATACAATTATTATAATACAGACTAATTTCAACTCTCACCTACATTGTTGCAAACCCATTGAAGTCAGTGGAGTTGCTCTGGTTTATTTGAAAGCAGTATTTGGTCATGTATCAAGTAGCTGATCCTATATGCTGACTTTGTTTTTTCTTTGACATTCATATGCAAAGTATTTCATATTTCAAAAGATATCCTGGTGACTTTGTAGCCTTGATTAGCTGCTTTGGTTTAGTATTGGCTTTTTACTTTCTCTGTGATTTCACCCATAGTTGTCTTTTCTGGAGCACCTACAAGGTACAAAACTGATGTAGAAAGTTTTCACTTCTGCTGTTGGAGCTTATTTTCCATTTTTGTAGCTGAACATCTGAAACTTTTTTATATTCTTGTTACTTTATTACTCACCTCCAACTATTCTGCATTTTACACTGCATGAATGTGGTTTGGGGTCAGAATAATTCGATCTTGAGAACCTTTGTGTTTCTCTTCCTTTTCCTCCCCTGAAAAGAGATGCCTTTCTCTAAAAAACACCATTGAAGTTTCCATTACCTCATGCTTTATAAACATGTTTCATTCATCTGTTGCAATTATCCTGTAAGAAATCCTGTTTTAATATACAAGTTATTATCCCATCATTAATTAAAACCAACCTCCCAAAGTACAGTTCACGGAAAATAAATTCAGTCTCAGACTCCCATATTCTTTGTATGGAACATTCAGAAAGTTTCAAGAATCTCACAACCGCATTAAATGTACAATTAGAAAGTATGTTAAAAGTCAGAAACAAGATGGTGGGGGTGAGTAGCTAGACTGGGCAAAGATGGATTCCTTAGAGCTCTGAAATTATAACAAGACCCAATTATTCCTTTGAGATCTGAGCATGAAGGGTACTCATGGCTCTTCTCCTTCCACAAAGATATGGGGCAATATAGCCTCCATGGCAGTGCACCCCATACCACTACCTTCCCTCTGACTCTCCACAGTGCTACAGATCCAGGAATTGGGAAGGAATGAGTCTGGAAAAGCATGCCCATAGAGCACTGGGGGCATGTGTATTAACCATTGCCAGCTCTGTGATATACCCCCAGCTCTTTACTTAGGAATAAAGGGAAAACTTCTGGATGCTGTATTATGTTTCCAGGCCCCCTCGCTTCCTGGCAGAAATTACCCTTTAAAATAAGTTATCCATTGGAGATATGCTACTAGAGAGTGGGAAGGGAAGGGAAAGGGGGCCAGGAGACTTTGAGATGATATGGGGACACGGGCTTCCACACCAGCTTCCTGCTGATTCTGTGGGGTTTGTGAATGGGGCCTGCAGATTATTCTGTGTAGGGAATGGGCTCTGTCCCCTCAATGAATCAACTGGGGTAAATCTTTGTGATGTTCACCTCATGTAGATTCCATCCCCCAGTTTTTCCCTCAGGAGCAGTTGATTGGACCCAGAATGTTCAGTATGGATGAGGAGCCTGTATTACAGGTAATCCTATATAGCTTCCACCTGGAGACAATTTTTAAACCTCTAATCAAGCTCTTTCCCTATCTGTCCCTGCATTCATGGTCCCCCTGCCTGTATCAGGGGGGAGGGATAGCTCAGTGGTTTGAGCATTGACCTGCTAAACCTAGGGTTGTGAGTTCAATCCTTGAGGGGGCTATTTAGGGATCTGGGGCAAAAATCTGTCTGGGGATTGGTCCTGCTTTGAGCAGGGGGTTAGACTAGATGACCTCCTGAGGTCCCTTCCAACCCTGATGTTCTATGATTCTATGATCATGACTTAGGCCTCTGAGTGCTACCACAACGCAAATAATAACAGGGCTCTGATGTAAGTGGATGCATGTGACATTCCCCTCTGGTGTTATCTAGACCAGTGATGTGCTAGGCCACTCCAATCCTTGACTCTGGGAGCCAGCCTTACCCTGCTCTGCTGTGAGAACCCCCACTCCTGGATTGTTCACGCACAGCCTCTGGCATGTAAGCTGCTCCCAGCTACTTGCAAGCGAATGACACTAGCCAATATTTCCGGTTCCAGACACAACCCTAGGAACCTCTGTCTTGCAGTGTCTAGTTATGCCCGCTGGACGCTGCAAGCTTATATGAGTTCGTCAATTTAACAAAGAAATTGATATGTCCCAGGCTTGTTATCCCAAGGGGAGCCTCTGACACACTTCAAACTAAACGCACTGCTTCAGGTAGAATAAACAAACAGATTTATTAACTATAAAGATAGATTTTAAGTGATTATAAGTCAAAGCATAACAAGTCAGAGTGGTTACCAAAATAAAATAAAATATAAGCACGCAGCCTAAACTCTCAACCCTATTAGACTGGGCAGCAACTAGATTAAGCAGTTTTTCTCACCCTCACTGGATATTGCAGTACTTAATATACAGGTTTGTTCCTTAAACCTGGGCCAATCTCCTGTGTTGGAGTCTTGTCTTCTTCTCAGTGTTTTGGTTGCTTGCAGCATAGGTGGGGACAGGAAAAGGGCCCAGTATGTGCCAACTCTGTCTGTTTTATACTCTGAGTCCATGTGCTTGGGGAGCACAAGTCCAGGCATGTCTGGAGGGCATTGCTGAGTCTCTCCAAGCAAGGTTGAGCAATTCCCCTGGTATGGCCTCCTGCAGGTGAGTCATTGCATTGTAGCTCCCTTGCTGGACAATGGCTGTTGATGGGTTGTTTGACACCCTGCCCGGGCATTGGTTACTTTCCTTGCTGTTGCCTCTGGGGAGCTCAGTAGGGCTAGAGCGCAGACACGCTGTTGGATTACTGGTGCCTGCATTATTCCTTTCAATGGCATAATGCTTCCTCGGTGTTGGTGGGGCAGAAGGAACATATCAAGCACTTCCTTCAGTACAGTCATCCTGTCTATAGCCTCATGTACAACATCTAGCCTCCAAGGCCCATCATCACTGCAGGTGGCACTGGTCAACCTCCCTCCCTTGCGCATCAGAGCACTATGACAACTGCCTCCTTTGCAGCTGCACTAGAGGGCAAAGTAACACTCTTCCTTTTGTAGTGCACACACAGAGGGGTGGGATAATTGGGCCCTTAGTGGTTGTACGTAGTGTTAACTAGGTCTTATTTAATTTTCATGCGTGTTTTATATTCTGGGCATTTTTATTTTTTTTTGTAAACTAAGGGAAGGGGTAATGGTGTAAGAAGTTTCCCTGCATTTTCTGTGGGCAAAACTAAGAGCCAGGAAGAATTGTGGCTCCTGTGGTTAGTAGCGAACAAGTTTGCTTCTTCCCTACCCCTTTGGGGATGCCCCAAAGAAAATGGGGTTGGGAGTCAGGGCCATGGCTCTCCACTCCCTACATTCTGGCCAGCAGAGCTGGCTGGCTGCATAGAGGGGCTAAGCTGCCCCACAATGGAGCCCTATGTTTTTTCAGGGTATATGAGCCATTTTATATATGTGCGGTGACAGTGCTAACCCTGTGGTATATTCTCTATTATATTCTGATAGCTTTATTATTGCTGAGAACAATTAACTTAGTTCGGTGCTACTCAAGATGAGCAATGGTTGGAATCTGGCTTTTAGGAAGATTAAAATCTGATATCTACACACAGTCATAAAAATGTATAACCAACTCCTATTAGCACCAATGGAACTTGTGTATGTATATTCAGAACATGGTCCCACATAAACTCAATTCTTCTTCCACTTCCTTCATCTAGTTGCTGGTTTCCATTTGGGAACTGTCTTCTGCAGAGCCCACTGCCTTGACTTTATTCTCTCTGATTACTTAACTAGAGCTGACTCAGCAGCTGCTACTTCTGATATGGTTGGTATTATGCTGGTTTCCAGAATGCAGGAAAGAAGTGAGATTACCCATTGATTAAGGGTTACTCACAGGAGTTATAGTTCAGGAACAGGCACTTATTTTGTATTATCTTTCTACATAATGAGTTGAAATATAAGGACCTAAGTGTGCCACCCTTACTCAAATTGAAGAGTATCTTGTTACCCGCACACAGTTTAACTGATTTCAATGGAAGTAATCTTGTAGTAAGGGCCATGGGAATGTGGGGTTCAAACAGTTCTTGTGGAACTGGGCCTGACAGGGGCCCATAAAGGGCCATACGTTGTTTTGTGGTTTTGTTTTTTGTTTTACTTCTCACTCTTTTCTTCCATTGCGGGGCCCTGGTTCTCTGTTTATTGCCCCAAATGGTGTATTTAGGGCCCCATTTAATGCAAAGAATGGTATTTTAGGCCCTGTTTAGTGCCCTGAATGCACGATTCTGGGCCCTGTTTATTTCCCTAAACCTAAGTCCCATTTACTAAGCTGTATTGGAGGTCCTGTTTACTTTCCTGAATGGTGTATTTCCTGTTTCAGGGCCCCATTTACTGCTCGAGATGGTGCATTGGGGCCACACGTAGAACCCAACTGGTGACTTTAGTGAGCCATATGGTACATTTGGGGCCTCCTGTATAGCCCTGAATGGATTATTCACGGTCCCTTTTAGTGCCATGAATGGTGTACTTGGTGCCCCATTTAATGCCTTTTAGATCTCATTTATATCTACACCAAAATAGGGGAGAGTATTACAGAGGTTATTTTAGAGAAGCTATAAAATGACAGTTTAGATATGGCTGATTGCAGGGGACAAAGCTATGACTATAGAGCTAACATGGCTGCAGAATACAAAGATCTTCAAAATCTAATTCAGCAGGTAAATCAGTATGTGTCCTTCATCCTATGTGCTGCCAACTCACTGAATCTTGCTGGAGAAGCTACTGCAATGGTTGTTCCCCAAGTTGTTCTACTTTTTCCAGTTGTTCAAAGATCATATACCCTGTTTACCACTTCTACTAGTTGTTGGGATGTGTTGAAAAAGCACATTAGCATTACATTAAAATGTCAAAGCATGACAAGATGGTCAGCAAGGGTAGAGGCAATACATCCACTACAAAATCAGGTTGAGGGTATTCTTGACACTTTTGCTGAGATCATGGCTTTACACAACTCTATGTCAGAACTTAAGTCAGAAGCGGATAGCTTGCAAATGAACATTTCAGAGTTTTTGTTTCTTGTTTTGGCCAAAGTGTGGTATACTATCTTATGAAAAATTAACACTACAAGCAAAAAATTGCTGAAGCTAAATCATTATATTCAAATGTCTCAGAGTTTACTTGGTGGCCTCAGTCATTTTATCAGAATAACAGTCTTCTGGGTTTGTTGCTTCTTCACAGGCTGAAACATTAGGAATATCAATGCAGTTCAAAGAGAAATGATCTTGAAGAAGGAAAGTAATGCCAGACAAATGTGCAAAGGATGAAAGGTCATCAGGGCACAAAAAGGGTTTTGAATGCACAATATTAACACAGTTGGACAATAGGATGCATTAGTATGATGGAGTCAGAAAATGTTTTTGATGGGCAAGAAACAAAAAGTCTCAGCAGTAAAGACCTAAAGAAGCATGTTTGAAACGTAGCAATCAGCTACCCTGAGGATTTAAACTCAGAGTTTCGAGAACAAGATTATCTCTGACAGTTGTTGCAAGCGAATCTTTACAATTCTTTGAAATGATGGTGCCCATTGATCTCCTTAGCTACATTCAGAAAATGTCTTTAGATGTAAGTTTACCTAACAGAAAAAAATCCAGTGTATTTTTTGCTGTCTTCCTGTAACTGTGGCTTCTAATGAAAGGAGTTTCAGCAAGCTAAAATTAATTAAGACCTATTTGAGAATGTCCAGGGGGAAGAGCAGTTAAGCAATGTGGCAGTTATTTCTATAGAGAATTTAGAAGCAAGGTGAATAGACTGGGATGAGCTAATTAATGAGATCGGTTCAAAGAAGGTTAGGAAGATCCCTTTATAAAAGTACTTAGTGGTGAGTATGGGGATTTTTTGCAGTAGGGAAGAGGGTCTGGATATGAGTCTTCAAACTGGGCCCAGAACACCCTTGGCACAGCACTGCTTGTAGTAGGGTATATCTCACACTGAGTAAGGCTGACACACTTGGGCTCTTAGTAAGCATCATTTATACTATTAATTGGCATTGATGGTGCAAATACCACATTCATTCCAATAACTGCTAGCAAATTATCACACAGTAGAAAATAAACTGCATCTAAATTACTGCCCAACATCCTCATTACACAATTCATTACAAATACAGTAAACTTCTTCTGCAGCATTACCCTAATTAACACTTGGACATATTCCAATTAGAAATCCAGTTGAAATTAATTATATGATTATCCCATTCATTTTTCAATAGCTCTTTGGAAGTTAAGTAGCATATAAAAATACAATACAATTATTAACCTGAATCTTTTATCCAGGTCAATCACAAAGGAATAATCTAAGATGTGGAACACCAAAAATGATTTTATTTGTGCTCTCTGTGCTAAAGTGACAAAAATATTTAACAAAATTTCACACAATTTTCAGTATCTATACAGGCTACTTATTGACCCAGAAAGTTTGTTCTTCATAAAAATTCACTGAAAGGACCATTTTCACTTCACAGTATATAAAACTATTTAGATTGTAAACTCTCTGGGGCAGGAACTATCTGCTACTCTGTGTTTGTACAGTGCCTAGCACAATGAGGCCCTGATTGACTGGTTGGTTCTTAGGTCCTACCATACTACATATGATTAATAATGATACAATTCAAAATGTTAGGGGGCTATACCAATTTTTCAAGGAAAAGAATCAAAAATTGAAATTAAAATTTTTGCATATTTTGTAGTTCCTTTTCACTTGAAACAAGATAATTCTTGTGTGGTTATGAGCAAATATTCATGCAAAATAGCCTATATTTGAGTAAAAGAAAATTTCATATGTTTCGTTTGAAATTGGGTAATTTCTAAAATAATCAAAACAATGAAAAAAAAAGTTTGGACTTTTTCAAATTTCATTCTGACTTTTTTTACAGTAATATTTGATTTAGTGCTACTATAAATTATTTACTCTGGGTGAAATTCAAATCTTCATGAAATCTAATTCTGTCAGGCTCTCTGCATGAGACCTACAGACGCTATATCCCACTTAATCACTCAGAATAAATCATGAATGGGATTGAAGTGGTGCATTAGCTTAAAACTGGATCTCTGTATGAAGATGAAGTTCACCTACTATGAAAATTCCCATGGAAATCAATGGTACAAACAACCCATTTGTTGCAAAGGGGCTGTGCACTCTTACCAGACATACAATAATAATATTTTATGTAACTCTTTATAACAAAATCCTGCAATTCAGAAAGATTTAAGGGATTCCCAAACATTTTGCTAGCACAAACCCATTTTAAGTAATTATTTGCTTCCAGGACCCCAGACAGCATGGAGAATGCCATTTTGAAGAGTGAAATGTCATCCTCCACACAGCGTGATCTCTCATGCACTGTATGAGTGAGGAACAGTGGAAACTTGTACATATGGTGCATGCACAGTCATGCTGTGCAGAGGATGCCATTTTGAAGAGCAAAATGGCATCCTCCATGCACCGTGACCTCTCACATACCATACATGCGAGGTCACACTGTGCTGAGCAAAATGGTGTCCTCCGCACACTAGGGATTGATGTGACCCTATCTGCTGATAGCATGACCCACAGTTTGGGAAATACTGCTTTCATACATGCCAGAATGATCTATTACAGTTTGATATTCCAAAATCCTCCACTAAAGCTGGTCAAAAAATTTAGAATATTTTTAGTAAAAGAATTTTTTTTCCTGTTTCTCATCATTTTTCCCCCAAAACAATTTTATCCTTAACCATTTAAAGAACTTTTTAACAAGATGTAATTGTATTATCACTACTTCAGTACAATGTATGATAATTAAAAGGTTTCAATATAATAAAAATTTTCTATTGTTGTTGGTCTTTTTTTTTTTTATTAAATAAAGTGCTAGAGACCTTAATTTTGTCCTAAATAAAGTTTCCTGATACCTAGGGCTGGGCTGGAATTTTCAGATGGAAGGTTTTTTTCATCAGAAAATGCTGATTTGTTGAAACCACGCAGGAAAGGGTAGGTTTTAACAAATCCCCTGACTCAAAAAGGTGAAAAACACAACCCCAGATTTGAAATTGTCAAAATGTTCTGATTTTGACATTTTCAAAATGAAAACTGTTGTTTTTCACTTTGAAATTACTTTTCTTTCAAAATTGTATTGATTTATACTAAAAAAGTTAATTTTTTGTAAAAGGTTGAAACTGAAATGAAACATTTGGATTGATCCAATCTGGATTTACTTCAGCCTATCAACTGGCAAAAATTTTCAAGATTTTTACTTTTTATCTTGATTTGGGTGGAAAGTATTTTGGGTGTCTTGAGAATTCTCAAGGGACAGGAAAACTGTTCCTGCTCTGCTCTACTGACATCAGCCCTACCAATAACCGAAGTGCCAAATTGCTCCTCAGTTTCAAAACAAAAGCATGTCAGCTTTCCTTATGTGAATCTATTGTTGTATCAGAGCAATAGTAATTTCTTTGCCTTTAAAAGGCAGGTAGTGACTGGCATAAGAGTATGTTGCACAGGAATTAAGATGACACATTAGCATCTCCATAATTAAGACTAACTTTTTCCCCCATGATAAGGCCATTTTTAACCTCTCTAAACTTCCTGGCCCACAGCCTTTAGCTACTTGGTCTTTCTTCTTTCAGGGCTAAATCTGCATGGCTTTTAAATGGGTGCACAGTGAGGGGAAGGAAGTCAGCAGTATTCTTCTCCTCTCCCCTTTCCACATGGTTGAGGCAGGGCCAGGAAGAACTGCAGGCCCTGCACTCAGGAAGCACAGGTACTGCAGTACTGCCAACCCGAAGCGTTCAAATACGATGAGTCAGACCCTCCTTCTTTCACTTCCCAGGTCTGGTGTTGCAGGGATGGAGCGGGCCTGGGGGATTAGCTGTGGTTATATGCCATTGCTCATGGAAAGCGTGGGGAGAGGAGGGAGTAGAGCCATCCTGAGCCGCTGGGTTCTTTCCCTCCTTCCCTCCTGTGAGAATGATGTCAGTTGCTGAGAGAAGGGGGAAAGCTTGGCCTGCCTAGCTGCTCATCCCCAGCAGACAGACAAGTGTACAAGACAACAATAGGGGAGGGAGAGGTGGTACCTCAAGGCAGGCCTGAAGTTTGTGAGTGGGATGGAATTCTACCTATTCTTGGGACACTAGCTGCAGCTCAAACAGTGAGAGTTGGCAACATTGGTACTGCTACCTAATTACTCTCTCCAGGGCAAACGGTGCCCAAATGCAGTAAAAGAACAAGCCCATTCTTTCACCCTTCGCAGGTCTCCATTAACTAAAAGTCAAACTAGTTTGTGTTTGCAATCCAAATAGGTACTTTATAGTAGTTCCTTAATTCTATGCTGATCCACTCAGGCCCTTGAACTGAGTTCTGAGCCACTCAGGGCCCATAACTGTGGTATCTGAGCACCTTAGGCTCACTAGTCTACACCATCGAGCTTACAGAGGCACAGCTGTACCGCTGCGGTTGCACTGCTGTAAGATCGCTCGTGTAGACGCTCTATGTCGACGGCAGAGAGTTTTCCTGTCAACATAATAAAACCACTGCTACAAGCAGTTCTCCTGTCGACATAGTGCTGTCCACACTGGTACTTCTGTCAGTGTAATTTATGTCAGCCAAGGGTGTGAAAAAACACTCTGAGTGAAATAAATTATACCAACAAAAGTGGTAACATAGACAAGCCCTTAGATAGGGAGGTTGTTTCCTGCAAATAGTCCTTATTGTAGGTTTCTTTGTAAATTACACTTTATTTGGCTTCCATAAATAGACATCTTATTGGTATATTGAGACTTAGCATTAATTTATTCTCCATTATGCAAGAAAGATTAAAAGCCACTGAAGTCAAGTATACCTTGTCCATCAAATACTTGTGATGGTTAAAAAAGAGTCTCTCTTTAAATTATGCCTTCACAAATGGATGATTTTTCACTTATTCCACAATTATTAACTGTTTATGATATGCTCCCTCATGATATTACATTGGTCTTTCTTGCTGGTCAGAGTCTCAGCTGTTTTGAAAGAAGGGCAACTCAATTTTAATTTTAAGAAATGAACAACATCTTATGCAATATCACATAATTTTTGTTCCCTTAGTGAAGAGTTCTAGTGGCTTTTTCGGATTACTGTCATGGAGTTGTCTCTGAAATCAATCATTTGTCCAATGTTAAAGGTTGCTGAAGTTTTTCAAATGAAGATTTTACATAATAAAATGTCCTTTTTTCAAAACTAATTTGTTTGTGAAGAATTGTTGACATCAAAATCTGTTGCTTTTCTTAAAAAATATCATGTTGTTTTCATTTTTCCCAAAAAATATTAGGTAAAAATTATCAAAAGCATTATTGAAAACCAAGAAAAAAATCATTAATATTTTGAAATATGCAAATAAAAGGTGGATAGAAAACAACCACGACCACAGTCCATTTTGGACCTTTTGAAATGAAAACAACTATGAAATCTCATTTTTTTTCACAAAAGTAGGTGTTTTGTTTTACCAGTTCTATTCAATATATTATGTTCTATTCAAAGATTCAAATCCATGCTATCTTTATATATCACTGACTTGAATTCAAATATAAACATATCTTTAGTAATGGGATTAGTGGAAAATTTGCAGCTGTTATGTTATGGTCCTTTCTATAGAGCAAAGGCAATAGTCAAGTTAAAATGAATTAATAAGTAAATCAAATAAATGAAAATTATAGTGTAATTAGAAAGCAATAGCAACTCACCTCCCAAAAATCTGAAAGTGTCACTGGCTGAAACTCAACATAATATACAAAAGACAAACAAGAAAAGAAAAATTTCATTCATTCAAACATTGTAGCAAGAGCAGAATGATTTAATTGCCTGATTTTCCTCTGATTTACACCTGTGTAAACCAGAAGTAATTCCAAAGAAGACACTGGAATAACAGTGGTGCAAAACTGATGTAAGTCAGAAGATAAGCAGGACCAGTATTTTTTTTACCAACACCTTATGGGAGGCAGCTTTGTCCTGAAATACAACATACTGTAAATGTTCAGAAAAGCAACATGTCTGAAAAGGATTTGCTATTTTTCATGGGTGTTATGTATCATCAAATTTAAGGATCTTGAGGTTAAAGGAAACATTCATTTTGAAAGAGACTAGTAGGAGTCAGAACTTCAGCTGATGTGCACTGGCATAAGTCTGCTTAAATCAATGAAACTATTCTGACTTCTACCAACTGAAGATTTGACCCTACGTAACAATAAATTGTCAGTTATTGTCACCCATTCAAAAGGTCTTTTCTATGGAAAATACATCTTCCTATGTGTGTATTATTCTTATTAGCAGCACAGAACAATGATAACTACATTTAAAATTCATGTATGACTCAGGTCTTTTCTACACACAAATTTGCATCCATTTATTTAAATTGGTTAAGTTAAATTAATACAAATTCTTGTTTTGGAGAAAGAGTGTCTTATTTCAGTTTTGCTTAAACCTGTTCCTAACTGAATTAAGCTAAATGGAAATAATATTGATTTATACCTAAATAATAGTGTCCACACAGCCTTTTCCGTCCACACAGCCAGTTTAAGTAAACCAGTGCAACTTTGCTTGTAGACAAGCCATTAGAAAACATTTGCCTTTCTTTAAATGAACATTTGAATATACTTAGAGGAGGATAAAGGAGAAAAAATTATTCCTGTTCAATGAACGGAAAAACTACAAACAGAAAGCTGAAATAAATTAGAAAGGTTTATTTAAAGATGCTGCTAATTAGTTCTTTTTTTCCTTGAAATCTCTTTTACGGGAAATTTTTTACACACCAATTTTCATATAACTGATGAGTGGGAGAAACCTAAGCAAAACATGAAAGGAACATGGGCTATTTTTAAAATGTCTATTTACATTTATCCTTTGTTGATTCCTTCCTAAATGGTAACAGCACACAAAGGGGAACATTCCTCATTTTCTGCCCAAATATTTATTTTTTCTTTCATTCCCTTTCACATCCCCTAGAACAATTTGTAAAGCTGGACAGGGTATATTTGTATAGATGCACAGTATAAAAAGGAAGGTAAGGCATTGGACTAGGACATAACAAATTTGGGGTTGATTCCTAGTTTTGTCACAGACTGACCTCCTTGGGTAAGTCATTTAATTTCTCCAGGGCTCAAGTCCCCATTTGTGAAATATAGTATAACACTATTTAGTTTGTAAGATCTGTGTCAGATACTATCTCTTACTATAAATATGTACAGTGCCTAGCACAGTGGGGTCCTTTAGGCAACACTGTAAAACAAATAACAACAAGATGATGTCTTTCATTGATTAGAAAGGACTCATCAAAATAAGAAGAAACTTCCTTCCACCATTTTTCTGGAAGGATTCTATCTGACTGACCTTCAAAAGAAGTATCATGGCATGATGGCAACAGATACAATTGTGGGCCAGCATCTGCTTGATTATGACTATTAGGTGGTTACACTGGGAGGACTATTAGTAGGTTACACTGCTTATTGTGGATAGTCGGAGATGATACCTATTTATATTTGATCTATGTCAGCACCAAGATGAGTCCATAAGATCATCATAAATAACCAGATTCCAATGTTCTTACTTCCAGTGAATAGTACCTTACTTTAGGAGTAGTCCCATTGAAGTCAATCACACTGTTTGTGGAATAAGGCACTACTCCATATGCCCAAAGATGGGCATTATTTTTTCCTTTTCAAGTGAAATAGGAGTTTCTTTCCTTTGGTCTTTCTTCAGAAGTGCTGGTAATTCAGTTCTTGTTGGAAAACAATCATCTCATCTCTAAAGGTACAAGAACATTGTAGATACCTCCAGCAGTCTGAGCAGAAGGGGAAATCATAATAATTTTGTCTTCCAGCAGTTCCCCAGACTGTCCTTAATGGCCCATTGGGCCAGACATCTTTATTACCAAAACAGGAGAAATTGAGTAATGGCAGCATATCTCAGCAAGTTTGAAGGCCTTTTCATGAGAGAAAAACAATAAGCCCTCCTTCTCAACAGTCTGACAGGGAAAACAGCTTCCGTACTCACCACCAGCCCCAGCAGCACATCAGGGAGGCCAGGCACTACTTCAGGTACCAAGGAATCCAGTAGCTAACGAGTTCAGGAGGCCATTCACTAGTTAAGAAGGAAGCCCAAGGAACTCAGGTCAGGAACTCAGTTGCAACCTAGCAAGCAGCCCAAGAGTCCAGGTGCCAGCCTAGGAATCCAGCAGGAAACTCCAAAAATCAGGTTGCTTAACTAAGAAAACCAGATACCCTGTTGGAGAGTTCAGTAGTCAAACCATCAGCCCAGGTGGGTGGATGGGCATTTTATGCAGGTGTTTAAGGAAGCAGGATAAGGGAAAGAAGCACTTGGAAGATGTATAGCAGAGAAGCACACTTGAGAATTGTGTTCTGGGACCTGTTTAAATGTCATGCCACTGTCCCTCTTCCCCTCAAATTCAATTTTACAATTAGTTCTTAGAACTGCATTCTACAGCAAACCCAGTAAATTTGGTCTCTGATATTAAATCTATGTTAAAGGCACCAAACTGTTTGAATGAAACGTTGTCTTTCTTTCATGTACTATATAATAAATGGGGATAATTATATTTATATCCAACCTTGAGAGTGCTTATTAAACAAAGTCATTTTTCCCAGTGTCCAGCACTGTAATTACATCAAAGCGGTATTATGTGGCCTTTATGAAGTTTGTCAAAGCCTCACTTTCTATTTTTTTCTCACGTTAAGTTTGACATTTCCCATCATGTCACTGGAGAATAATATCACACCTTATGGAGTGATGTAATATCATTTGTGACTGAGTTATAGCAGCATTCAACTAACCTGATGCAATGTCTTAGGAAGCAAATTTATTACATTTTTCCATTGTCTGGATGTTTGGTCCAAATTGAATGTCTGCACTAACAAATATGCTGTGAATGTGAAAAAAGAGAAAGGAAACTGGAAGTGCTTATACAAAAACAGTCCTTATGTTATTTTTCCCTTCCCCTCCTTCCCGTTCCCTCTGTCTGCCTTTGATGTGGTATTCTGTAAACAGTTTTAGTTAACTCAGTTTCGAGATGTTAAGGCCAAAAGACAAGGGGGAAGAATTAGGTTTTGGAACAGCATTACATGAATGAATTTCTCATTTAGGACATGTTCACATGGGATGAATTTTACATTCCTCTAAAAACAACTTCCAGCTTTCATTGTACTGGGTAAAACAACAACATAGCTGGTGTCCAGCCTACTCTACCCTTTCTTTCTTTATATTTTGTTTGTATAGAGTTTTTCAGCCACTGCTGATGAACCTATACTGCCTCTGAAGCATTACATAATGGAGGCTATTATGATGTCAGTGTAAAACTGGTTATCATCTCAGCTATAGGGAACTAGCCTTATTTGACAGGGGAGTGGATAAAATGAGTTTATTTTAATTTATTTTTTTAATTCTTGAGAATTTGGCCCAGATAGGGGCAATGAGTAATAATAGTTTAACTAGTGTGTTGAAGAATGAAGGTTCTTCATTAAAACATAAGGGAAGTCGGGAGAGACACAGTCATGTATCTGAGTCTTGAAGTCCAATTTACTGGTATACCCAGGTTTATTGGAGCCTAGTAAAAAACAAACAGAAAAACCAATTCAACCTGATTTTAAACTGCACTTTAATCTCTTTTCTGCTTGTGAAATGTTTGTCAGATCATGATTTCCTCACTATTTTCCATGGGTTTTTTTACATTGTCTAGCCTAACTATGAACTATTAATGATGAATATTTGGTAGTCAAAATTTAATGTAAATGGTTAGTTATTGTTGGCACCACAGAGACCTGGATAAACTATTTGCAATGGACAATTTATTTGACAAAGTTAGCCCTTTGTTCTGTTTGTAAATTGTACAGAAAGTAATCTAGATTTTTTTATGCAATAAATATTTTAGCCTGTAGGTTGCTACCAAAGTGTTTGCCATAACTTTTGCTTTGAGCATTCAATATTTCTAATTTGTTGATAGAACTGTGTGATTGCTCAGGCAAGTCAAATGATACTTCTTTTCTGCTTCCTGAATTGATGTCTTCCAAGTAGAGGTGGCCAAAAAACAAGGTTCTGTTTCTGGAGAAAATTTCAACAATTTATTTTGCTAAATTTTCTGTGGAAAATACTCACTTTTCATCAAAATATCACCAACCAAAATATTTTAGTTTTTGGCTGTGAAATTTGAGTTTTTAGGTATTTAGTGTTCAATAAAATATCAAACATTTCTGGCCAAAGCAGACACTTTAAAAAAAAATTTAATAAAAAAACAATGTTCTGTGACTTTGTAACATGAAAATGTTTACATTTCTGTAAAATGACACCTTCCCTTTCCGTAATCTTTGTTGTAATCCAAACTTCCACAGATGAATATAAAAAGTGTTGGTGATATCTTCATGCCAAAGATTTTATTTCAATGAATATTTGGGAACTTTTTTTTTTTTGTGAGCAATCACCCAATTCTTGTCACAAACATCAATTGGTATTATTTCTATTATCTGATCAGATGAGCATAACTCAGTATGCAGGATTGAAGAAATAATGGAAGTTTTAAATCTCTCAGGAAGACATAGCAATGGTGAGAAAAGAAGCAAACAAACAGGGGTTTGGGGAATTTTAGAAAATATTAATACTTTGACTTCCTGGGCCAAATGGGCCTTGCCTGAAGCATCATTCCTGGAAAAATTAAGTTATTGTAAAATTTATTGGCTGGGTGCAGAGTATAGTTAATTAACTCTTTTTACATTCACACAAAGGAACTGCATATGTGTATGTTGTCCTAGTGGTGAACAGTTCAGTCAGATTCCTGTCTGACTCATTTAGTCTGAAATTAATGGGAGTCTTTCCATTTAATTCAATGAGCATTGGATTCAGCACTTAATTGGCTTTGTATCAAAACTATGAAAAGGGGATTTAGGAATTCTGTCTCCTGAGATGTTCAAAAGTGTCACATCCTATTTAAAATATAAAACTTTCAGTACAAATATGTAAAGTTTGTTATTTCGCAAACATTCATGTGAGTAGCACTAACTTATCCAAGTATTCATTGTCAGGGCTGGTCTACACTACAGCTGTAAGTCGATCTAAATTACACTACTTCAGTTACGTAACAGAAGTCGACGTAACTTATGTCAACTTATAGTGGTGTCTACATCGCACTGTGTAGACGGGAGATGCATTTCTGCTGACTTACCTTACTCTTCTCGGGAAGCTGGAGTATAGAAGTCAATGGGAGAGCACTCTGTCATTGACTTAGCGTGTCTTCACCAGAACTGCTAAATTGACACTGCTGCATCAATTGCAGGAATGCCGATCTATCCATAAGTATAGACATGGCCTCAGTTAATATAAAAATAGTGTAATTTAATGTAGTGTAAGTTAATTTTTAAATTTAAATGTGTATTGAAAAATGTATTGAAAATTGTTGGCAGCATTCACCTTTTTCTCTGCCAGCCTCTTCAACAAAATACTAAATATCAGATTACAGAAGTATATGTTGATCTATATGCAGAATGATTTATGCAAACTGATTCAGTCAGTAAAAGTGGTTGTAAATTTAGGGGCCTTGCAGGTAAGTGGACCAACTTACCAGAGAGATCATACTGAAATCTCAAGGGGAAGGCTAACTTCCTACGTCAAACTTTATGTAAAAAAGTTTTATTCTTTACAAAACAACAAAACTGCAAAAACTGCACAATGCATGCATCAAGTATTCTTTTTCTATAGAAGTGTGATATTTCCCTTAAGAAATCAGTAATGCTTATGAAAAGTACAGATGGTCAAAAAAAGGGGTAAAAATGTCTGCAAAAATTGCATGGACTTTTGCCATGTTTTGTTGGGATATTGAACTTCTCAAGATTTTCTGACAAGTTCTCAACTCGTGAACACTTATTGAAACTTCCATTAATAATGTGATCAACTATTCAAAATGTTTCTATAGCTTAGAATAGTTTCTTCTAAGCCCTTTGATTCTGTAATCACTAAACAATCCTAATGAGTACAAGCACAGCACAAGATCCAGGCATGTGTCTATGAAATACTGCCAGGCAACAAACATATACAAGTACTAACAGGATTGCTAGAATTTTTACATGCTAATATATTTTATGATGTACTGTAATATACATCGTTTATGATGCTAATGTTTTAATGAAATGTTTAATGTCTTTCCTTATTATTATATGTAATTTGTAAAGTTTCTATGATCTGTGAAGTACTTTAGGATACTTTATGATGAAAGGTACTATATAAATACAAGCTGTTCTTATTCTTCTTATTAATTACTTATTAATTATTATTATTGTGTGAGAAGTAGACTGATAGTGAGGCAACAACACAACTTATTACCATGCCGAAGTTACATAGAGTAGTAAGTCACACAGTAAAACTTACCTAAGTTTGGATGGAGTGTGGGAAGTTGTCTAGCTGGCTATTGCTTAACAGCAGCATGGCTCTTCTCTTGTAGCTCCGGAAGACGAAGAGCTGAGACAAGGGCCCTAAAACCTGAATGAGAGGTGAGCATGTCAATGTTTTTTCCATCAGAATCACACAAGACATTTTCATTATCATGCACACCCTCTCATGGGATTTTTATTTATCTGCATATTTCAGACACACTTCTGGGGTGACTCAGGCATGAATTTTTCCCTAATTACTATTTGCTGAAAGGATTTTATGGTGGGATGTTTCCATACCCCTTACCCTATCAAGGCCCAAATGTGGGATGCAACATGAACAAAAACCCATAATGAGGGACAAATTAGTCACATAAGAACTTGTCTACACAAGTTTCAGAGTAGCAGCCGTGTTAGTCTGTATCCGCAAAAAGAACAGGAGTACTTGTGGCACCTTAGAGACTAACAAATGTATTAGAGCATAAGCTTTCGAATAAATTTGTTAGTCTCTAAGGTGCCACAAGTACTCCTGTTCTTTTTGTGTCTACACAAGGACATTCAGGAAAGTTAATCCAAATGAACTTTTAAAATGCCGTGGGATTCCTTCTTTTAATGTAAATAACTCTTTCTGTAACCTCAATTTCATTAATCTTTATTTCTACAGTAAATACTTTTCAGGAATAAAAGTGAGCCACACCAGATTTGTGTGGAACGCTTCTGACTTTGAAACTAAAATGAGTAATGTCCCCCAAAATGAGGTATACTTGGAAGGTACTGATACTTTCTTGCATGATGGGTGTGGGGAGAACCAAAGTTTTCTTTAAAAAGGGTAAATAAAGTAATCATGAAGTTGATATAAATCAGAATTATTTTTATAAATGAAAAGAAGTGTTTAATAAAATTTTAGCTGATTGTAAGTTGCTACATGTTAAGCAAATGCAGATGTGTACTGAATAATGTTACTGAGGTTATCATGCACTTTCATAACTGGATAATTTCATCTCTATCAAACTCACTCATACAAAAAGACCTGATTCGTATGAGTCCAATGCTCACCCCTAACTCCTACCCTATCTTGAACACTACTACAATGAAACTTGAATCCAAACCACTAGAATCCAAAACCCAACCAAGAAGCTTGTGCCATGACATTTTTAATCAATTATGCAAAATGGCATCCTTCATGTGGCGTGATCTCCCACGTATGGTGTACAAAGGATGCCGTTTTGTTCGAGCATTTGGGGGCTGGACAGAATCATCCCACGGACACAGCCAGGCCTGGGGCATGCATTGCACGCCTTGCATATACTGATGGCATGCCACTGCTCAAAAATCTTGCCTCTTAACCTATTTCTACAGAAATTCTGAATAATAATGAATATAAACTTTTTGCATTAGATTGTAACTCAGCATATAGGGAATAGGAATCACCCTAACACATGCAGATGGGTGGAGAGAGGGCAGCTACAGGGAAAGAGTGGGCAGAGCCTTGGCTCCACTCCCCCTGCTTCTGGAGAGGGTCATTGGGAAGTGGGTAGTACTTTGGCTGGTATAGGACAGCCAAAGATTACTAGGTCCCAGGAATAAGTAAGAAACAGGGAAGGAACTATGTCTGAGAGGTGTGCCTCTTAGTTGCAATGCCTCTTGGCTTGGTGCAGTTTATGTACCACAGTTTGTTCAGGATTGTTCCTATAGTTAAACTCTACCTTATAAATGTAATTCAATCCCATTCCAAAATCAGGATGAAATTCTGGCCCCCTTGAAGTCAATGGAAAGACTCCCACACACTGCCATCTGGGCAGCATTCCACCCCAGAATTTTTTCACAAGATATTAGATTTGATGAACTTTTCTGACATCCACTAAATTTCTGAACTATTAATAATAATTACTGAAATTGAGATAAAATGGTTAGGAACTTTCATTAATTCATAGTGACACGTTCAGCACTTGGATGAATGTGGCAGAAGGGAACTAAAAAACTGAATTAAGAAAAGAACAAAAAAGAAACAATAATCATTCAAATCCAGTGCCCCTGAGGCCCCAGTTTTCATGATATTTGCCGATTGAATTAAAGTATTTTCATTCCTTAACTACATGCAATTTTAACAGTCTTACCCCTTTCTTTGAAGAAGATATTTTATGGGCAACACAGTCATTGACTATGGTATAACCACATGCTCATTTCAAGTACTATGCAACATAGAAATAAGAACTAATGATATTAAGCTACCACAACATACTTCAGACAAGCAAGTGGATAGATGTGGCATAAGTAGTTCACACATAAAAGGAAGTATTTCACATGGTCACAATACTAATTCCATTCAGTAGAGGGCAGTGATGTACATGCTGTAAACCCAACCTACTACATTACTGTATTGCTTGTCTACACAAGGACATTCAGGAAAGTTAATCCAAATGAACTTTTAAAATGGATTAGTTACATTGCATTTATTCCCTATTTGGAAGTTCTTAGAATTAAAGTGACCTACAGTGTTCTAAAGTCACACCTTTAGTATATTCAGATTAACTTTCCGAGTACCCCAGTGTAGAAAATCCCATAGTCTATCCTGGTTCTAAATGATGATCCTTCAGAAAGTAATGTGATAGCATTGATCAGCCACAGTTAGAATCATAGACTCAGAAACATAGGGTGAGAAGGAACCGCAAGGGTCATCTAGTCTGTTCACAAATACTATGAAGTCATCACCTTTTAGATGGGTGTATTTGAGGAACACAGCATTCAGAAAAGATAATTGCCACAGGTTCTCCATTAATAAATTGTAATGGCATTTATTCTGCTTTTTATTCCAATAAAACAAAACACATTGGGTACCACTTTAGGTGCCTAAATACCAGAATCAGGATCAAATGGGATTCATAAAAACCCCGCTTAGCTGCCACCAAACCCTGTGGGTGCCCAAACTTTTGTTGGTGCCTAAATTTTGCCATCAAAGTTCCCTGATGCCTATGCTCCTGCTTGTGCACACCTGCAGCCCCATGTCAGGTGCGTCCAGAAGCTTAAGCCCCATAGTGATGCACAAACCAGGGGATGATAGGTGTTTAGGAAGATAGAAAGATTGCCTGCAAGCCTGATCCAGTAAGTAGGCTCAGGGCTGGTCTATTGGATCAAGAAGACATTTGCCATATAGTTACTACCACTATTAGTAGAAGAGAAAATTATGTTCTGTTGGCAAAAGTAATTTTATCATATTTACTATATATTCAAGACTCAAAATTTATATCAATTTCTAGTTCTCCTGAGAAGGTAGAAAGGACCCCAAGACCTTTAAATGTGTAGTGATAGTACAAAGCCATGGGACACCAAGTAAGGTCAGCATCCCAGCTGGGGAATGGAGGGCCCATGGAAAGGGCAAATCCAGGAATCCATTGAACCCCCCCCCCAAGGTTCGCTCTGTTAAATTTTGAGTGTTTGGGTTCAAATAAGTCAAAATTTGAAGAACTTGAAAAAAGCAGAAGTCCAATAAAAGATATTACCTCACCCACCTTGTTTCTCTAATGAACCCACAGGTAATTCCCCCCAAAACTTACTTGACTCCAAACTGGTGGGGTTTACATAGGCATAAATGAGATTTTGCCTTTTAGAAAGATGTACCACTGAAATATAGAGGTTTGGATATCTACACCAAAATGGTACAGAAAGTAGAAGTGGATGACTACTACAAAAACATTATTTGAACATTCAATCGGGGGGGTGTTTGCTTTCTGTGAACATTCATGTAATCAAGTGTTACTAGCTCAAAAGCTCCTGGGAAGCAGATTTAAAATGTGCTTTCTATGACTGTTCAGATTACAAACTTGAATCTATTACCCAATCATGGAAGAAAAACAATACCATGTGACCAATCATAACCAAGCAATACATCTGGAATTTCAGATTTCCAATTTCATATAAGACATTCAAAACCAACATATGAATAACTGCAAATAGGGAATATGTTTTTTAAAAAAAATATGTTATCTATTCACAGAACAGGAAAAGAGGTGAAATTAGTCAAAGAAATAGTTAGTTACAAATTATTCACTTAGGTCTAGTGGCTGTTTGGACTGGCTGTTAGAAGGAAGTAACTGAGCTAACTATTTCTTAAGAGGTTCCACCTTCTTCCAACCAACAGCTGAAGGTAGGATGCCAAATAAAGAAACATTCTGAAGAAAGCCTGATGAAATTTTCTAAACCCAATCATACATTTTTTTCTGGTTTTTGTTTGTTTGTTTGTTTTTTTGTGGTTTTAAGATTTTTCTTGTCCTTTGTATTATGCACACCCCTATATTTAGTGTTTTACAAAGTAAAAGATCCCTAAAAAGATATCGTAGGAAGTGAATTCTATGTGTACAGTCTATTCTTCCATTGGGAACAGGTTAGAGAGCATAGGAATCATCATAGTCTCTTGTTGCCACATTACTGAGGACGTCTGACAATATGCCATAATTAAAGGATAATGTTGGTTTATGGCATTTCTTACAACTGGCACATACATTAGACACCAGAAAACATATGTGTTTGTCTCTGCTAAAGCTCCTACAGCATTAGGTAATTTTTTTTACTCAAGAACAGTTTGCCTTCTAATCTGAAAATAAAATTAGACAGGCATTTCCAATAATGTTTAAAAGTGACTTATAAAACTGCAATTATATTTAATGTATTGTGCATATAAAACTGGTACTTGAACATTCAAATGAGTATTTGTGTGCACAAAATCTGTGGCAATAGTTTTAAAAATAAGAACTCTAAGCACCTTGGTGAGGCTGAATATTACAAGATGCTGAGTGCCCATAACTCTGATTGTAAATCAGTGAGATTTGTTGGCACTCAGTCCCACAGAAGAGTTTGCCCACAGTGCTTTATGTATTTGAAGTGCTGCTATAACTTTGATTGTATTACATTTAGTTTATTTAACAGTGATTTAATTAATTTAGCTATCAATTTAGTATTTAGCAGGTTGGTGGAGGCTACTGAGCAAATTAATCTTAATATATGTTTAATATTTTTTACTCAGGTATTTGCACAATTTGCTACTGGTATATGACATTCTGATATGGAGGACATAGTCATTTTAAGAGTTAGACGAATTTTGCCTCAGTAAAGCAGACCAAATTTTGTTATGACCATGTTAAATTAACAATATTACAAGCCCTGAATGTTGTATCTGCATAGGGTTGAACTTTTTAACAGAGTTTCATAGTTTAATTTTTGTTATATAATTAACCTTGTGTTAGTTGAGCATATGATACATCTCCTGGGTCAAACAAATACCACAGGATTCTTGCAAACCTTTGCATTTTCATACACAATGCACCAATTTAACAAAGTTGTTAGTTTCATTTGGGGTTTTTCATTCCTTATGTATATTAAGTTAAAAAAAACAATAACCCAAAGCAAAGACCAAGGGCTGCAAAAACACATGAACTCAAGCTGACAAATAAATCCACTGAAATCCATAAATCTGAAAATCTTTAAGATTCACGCACAACTCTAATGACCAATACCTGGACAAACAGAATGACAATTTACCCACACAAAACAAAGATTCAGACATGGTTCTGAAAAGGAATTGGTAGGAAAGTCCTGTTTCAAACTAACTTTTCTAATGCTGACAGTCCATAAACCTGGTAGTTTCAATTCCTTGTCTTAATCCTGTTCTTGTAGGTGGAGTTAAGTGGATGGCTATGATAGATTTGTTAAACTTTCAAGACACAAAATCTGTCAGTTCACAGATGTGCTAGCCTGGAGCCATGTCTAGAGAAAAGGTTTAATCCTTTGATTTAAAGCAGTCTCAAGTCATGAGGAGTCAGTGATCCACCCTTCACATTTACTTCAAGTATATATACAAGAGAGATGTATCACTAAGCAGCTTCCTTTGTATCTTAGAGTATTACCTACAGGGGATAATTTTAAACAAAAGGAGAAATAGGTGGGTGGCTATCATTAGCCTAAGGGTGATGAAAACTAGAAAAGGGATTGCAATCATGGGCAATAGTATGAAATAGCTGTCATATTGTACATCATTCTTTAATTCAATGCTGTTGACTATATTTGCCATAAAAATCTCTGAAGAACAAAATCACCCATATAGTTAATTCTCTCAGTTACCCACTTGGCTTTTATTAAGAAGGGCACCATGTCCTACTCTAAACCCCCACAAAGTTAGACGATAGCCTACTCACTGGATTATCTCTTTATACCTTTTAGAGATTCTATCTACTTACCTGAAAAAGTATATACAATAATCTTTTCAAAAGTGCCTATGTGTCTTAAGAGCCTAAATACTCTAGTCTTGTTTATTTTCAATAGAACATAGGCTTCTAAGTAGAACTGTTCAGGAATTTTCTGTCAAAATGTTTTTTCATAGGGAAATGTATATTTTTGCTGAAATTTTTCAATTTTCTATAGGGGAAATTTAAAAAAACATTTAATTTCATGTCCTCATTCTCCATTATGGACTGAGGATCCTGTCTGAACTACATTTCCTATAATGCACTGCAGTCTTCCCTCTGGTTGAACTGCCACAGAGTATCACAGGACATCTAGTTCAACTGAGGAGCCCAGATCTTAGAGGAGAATGGGCGCATTAGGTTCCCAAACTACAATTCCCATAGGCACCATGACAGTTCGGGCAGATACAGTTTAGTGTTGAGCCCAGTTGAAACAGAACATGTTGATGTTTCCAAATAAGAATATTTCATGACTTTATATTCTATGAACATTTTTGATATTTAGACATTTTTATTTGATTTGGGACAAAAATCTCTCTCACAAAATGGATATTCCAATTTTGACTAATTCTACTCCTACGTCACTTAGGGACTTTAGAAAATTTCCCCCATATATCATGCTTATCATCTTGTGATTGTGTAGATTGTATTTTTTAATGGTATTCAGAGTTAATTAAATAGAGTGGAATGGTAACATAAAGAAAAGGGATTGCAGTAAATGAGAGAATGGCATAAATTTCATAACAGTGGACGTGATTTGCAGCTGCATCAACCGGTATAGCTACATAGATTTAAATCAAATTAGGCTGATTGACACCAGTTATAGGTCTGGCTCACGTGGGGGATTTTTTTTTTAAGGGGAAAACTTGGATCTTTATACACTGTAACAGACTATATCTATTGCTAAAGCATTGCACAATCTAAAAGGTAGCTGTAAAAGTTTTTCTAAAAACATATTTTCTAAGGGTTTGCACCTATTATTTTCTTCTTAGCTGTTTTTATTCGGCTTAATATAACCGTCAGTTTGTTCTGAACTATCACCCTCCCGAAAGGTTCTTTGTAACTAGCCAGTCTAGTTGCGTCTGACTGCACAAGGTGTGAATTTACCACAAAAGAACATTTAAAATGTGTGAGTTTTAATGGCAGCTTATTTTTTTATTAACATAAGAGCAAAGATTGTGAAACTGATTATTTATGACTACCCAGGGAAAGCACATTCTGCCAGTCACCATGCATGACTGTTCCCTAGAAGATGATGAATATTCCATGACATATGCTTTTTGCTTATCTTATGCAAGAAACTGAACAAATAGTTAAGATAAGGCCATTTTAGTTCTATAGTGGTTTCAAGTGAATAGAAGAAAATTTAGATTACATGATCAGAAAAGACTCTATGATCATCTAGTCTAACTAATGAATAACACAGGTCATAGAACTACGCTGAATTAATTCCTGTTTGAACTAGAGCAGCGGTTCTCAACCAGGGATCCGGGATTCCCTGGAGGGCCATAAGCAGGTTTCTGGGGGTCCACAAAAAGAAACCAGAGATCAGGGCCGGCCTTAGACTCACTGGGGCCCAGGGCAGAATGGTGAAGCCCAAGCCCCGCTGCCTAGGGATGAAGCAAAAACCCAAGCAACGTAACTTTGCGGGGCCCCCTGTGGTGTGGGCCCCTGGGCAATTGCCCTGCTTGCCACCCCCTTGCACTGGCTGTAGCTTTTAATCTATTGGATATGCAGAAAAACAGTTGTTGTGGCACGTTGTGAGGGAAGGGGGCTCAGAAAGAAAAAGGTTGAGAAACCCTGAACTAGAGCAGAACTTTTAGAAAAAAACATCCAATCTTGATTTAAAAATTGTAAGTAAGTGATGGAGAATCAATTACTAATTCAGGCCTCCATCTTCCAAAGATTTACACGTGCACTTTATGCTGAGTGAGGACTCACATTAATGTCAATGGGACTATGACAGGGCAAAATCATGGCCCTTTGAAGTTAATGAAAGTTTGGCCATTGATTTCAGTGGACACAGGAATTCACCAACACTGTGTAAAGGTAAGCATGTGCCTATTGAAGACACAGTTAGCACTTTAAATAATAACAATAACAACATATGTATGGAAAACATCTTCCTAAACACAAAGATTAACACTGCCTAATAAATAGCATTAAACGCATACAACATGGAGGACATTATGAGCTAGAGCCAGTCCCTCCGTTCATATAAATCAGGCAACTCCACTGAAATCAATGAAGCTGCACATATTTATTCCGGCTGAGAATCTGGCACTATCCAGGAGTCAGAAGGCTAGTTTTACTTGGAAAAAAGTGTCCAACATAAACATAAGAGGCTATTAACTACGCATCAGTTGTGTGCACAATTGCAGTAACTAGGTGCACAAAGTAGGCCAGCTTGTGTAAACTGGCATAGCTGTGTTGACGTCAGTGTAGCTAGACCAATTCACAACATAAATTCCAGAATAAGCACAAATGTGGCTTAATATAAGTGACTAAACACATAAACAAACACACGATACAAATCATTGCAGGTGGCCCCAACTATTTAAATATTGGTCCCTGACACAATATTTCATTTGTTATTTAGTAGCAGTAGGAAGCATTCAGAAACATTCGGAAAATATAGAGAAAAATCCTTCTTTGAAACTTTTACTGATTTAACTGGTGCCCATTTACAATACTACTGCTTGAGAAGACCTTAAAAATGTCTCCTTGCAGATTTACTTTAAGCAAAATTGTGAATTTCCCATAATTTAGAGACTATCAATAGCTTTGATGAACAGCAAAATATGGTATGAAGTACAGTGGTTTTACTAACAAGCTGCTCACTGAGCCTCAGGAAAAAGTACAAGGCTGTCCTGAAAAAATAGTTGTTAGGTGTGTCTATAAATATTTACCTGTGATATGAGATATGCATCTAAAACGGTTAAATGTTGCATAGTAGCCAACATTCCTAATATGCTAGGGCATTGATTTAGAATACATCATATTTTTATCTATGGATATTAATTCATCCTTCTTAACGAAGGGGAATCCAAATAGGCTTCAACAGGTCTGTACCAGGATCATAAATTAGCATGTTTCTACATGAGAAAATTACAGTACTTAGACTGTAGGTACACTGAGCTATTCGTCACTGCTATATGCTAAGGGCCCAGTACTGTAACGTTAACTCCCACTGAAATCACTGTGTGATTTTTCTGTGAGTAGAGAGTGTAGGATCAGGCCTTTCATCTTCAAAAACTGCATTAACTGTAATAATGGAAACACTGAAGAATTAGATGGGCAGACAATACTGAAAGTGCAAAGTTTGAAGTATGTGTGTTCTAGAATCCAGGAAATTGGGGGTGAAATTAGAGCTAGGATAATAAATTCCTGGCTCAAATATAGTTAAATGGTATAGTTGTTGGCATCCCCCAGAGGTCGAGGATGAGCACTTTCACAAGTTTCATTTTTCATGGGTCCTTTGGTGACTGAGGAGTCCCGATTCTTAAGCCACAGGCTCATTGGCAGACATTGCAGGTGGTGTTGGAAGTCAGGGTTAAGCCACGATTGCTGCGTGACCATTGTCTTTTCTTTCGTTTCTGGCATTTTTTCTGCGACCAGGGCAAGGAGATTTTCCTCAAAAGTGGACATTCCCTCTCTGATAGGTCTTCACCAGTTATCCCTATCTTAGGCTGCAGTCTCCCAGTGTGTGGTGTCAATGCCACATCTTTTGATGTTCATTTGAGGGTGTCTTTAAAGCGTTTCTTTTGGCCTCCCCATTTCATTTCTCCTTTGGTGAGTTAGGCATACAGCAGTTGTTTCGATAAGCGTACACCAGGCATGCACACACAGTGCCCACTCCACCTCAGCTGGTGCTGGATAATCAAAGCCTCAACACTGAAGATGTTGGCCTCTGTTAGGACACTGACATTAGTGTGATGTTCCTCCCACTTCATGTTGAGGATCTTCCGAAGAAAGTGCTGGTGCTGGCGATCCAGGTTTTTCAGGTGTTTTCTGTAGGTCACCCAAGTCTCACAGCCATAGAGGAGAGTTGGGATTACCACTGTTTTATAAACTAAAAGTCTAGTATGTGTTCTGATGTGACTGTTGAACACCCGGCGAGACAGTCTGCCAAAGGCAAGGCTGGCACAGCGAATTCTGTGCTGAATCTTGAAGTCAAAATGGTGTAGTATGTTACAGGAAGATAGTAATAAGATTAAAAGGGGAAGATTATAAAATGGTGGTCCATCCAGTGTCAATGTATGGCTCTAAGCAACAAAGAAGAAACATGAGCAAATGATCTGTTCCACAGAAATCTGAAAGTTGAGATGTATGAAGGGTATGAGCAAGAAAGACCATGTGACGAAGGTGTACATTAGAAACATGCTCAAAGTCACACTCATAAAGCAAAAAATGAGGGAGTGCAGTTATGTAAAGTAATTTGGTCATGTAACGTGCAGTACTGACAACTGTATAGGTAAGAGAGTCCAACAGATCAAGATTGAAGGAAAAAGTCGGAGATGCGGATCCAAGAAGTGATGGGATATCATAAAGGAAGGTATGTTAGCTTTGGTGTGATAGAGGATATGGCATTGAACAGAGCACGTTGAAGGGAGAGGACTTGTAGAGCAGACCCCATTTGATGGGATTAACACAAAGAGGAAGACAACACTATATTAATTTTAAAGTCATGTTCACCTGTGTTTTCTTCTTCAGCTTTTTAATGCAGTACACTTTGTCAGTGCCTGTATTGATGCCAGCTATTGATGACAGGTTTCAAATGTGCTGCAGGCCTCTCTACAACTGATCGTCGTTGATATTGCTCATTAAACCAGGAGCAAGTGGTTGGATTAAAACACTAACAAATTAGTGGTTATCCAAAACGATGTCCTATAAAAATTGTGATCTGTAGCTTTCAACTGCCTTATTGTATCCTTCTTTGCTTATATTATTTTCACTTTTAATTTACCAAAGTTTACATTAAGGGCCAGCTCCTTTTGCCCATTCTTATGTCAAACAGTGCCTTGCATCTCATGATTGGTCCCATAGGGACCATGTGTCTCTGTTGGCCAGGGAGTCTCACCTCTCTCTTACCTACACAGTGCATGAGCCAGTGTCTCCAGGAGTCAAGTTCTCAGTGGACTCCCCTGTGTTTTGTCATACAGGAACAGATTTCCCAGGCACTGGGTTGCAACACCATTTGGCCCATCCATCCATCCACCTGTGCCAGGTTGAAATGGCACTCACTGAAATTTGGCCCAGCCACTCCATCATCTGTATTTAGGGGCAGCCAGCTCATATTTCAGTGGTGTTGTGACAACGCAGCTGGAACAATGCTCCAAACTGTTCTGGCAGCAGCTATGATGATCTAGTACAGGACCACTAATTAAAAATGGTTGGGGCAAGGTTCCTCGGCTCCATGACCTATGGAATTTTGAGCAAGTGCAAAAACCATGGAGGTAGAGGAGGGTGGTATTTGTTCCTCCCCACCCAGTTGGCATCACTGCTAACAAAACAAGAAGAAAATTACTATTTAATTTCAGTGGATCAAATCCAACTGCCCTCATAAGGCAAAACTTCCTCTGACATTTTCCCTGAGTAAGATGTCAGGGTTTGGTCTAATATATTTGTTGGAATCAGTCTAGACTATGGAGGGAACCAGCTGGAAACTTTGAAGTCAGTGTCCGAGATTAGTCATTCTAAATTTCATGAAACTTCCATGATTCACAGACATGTTAATCAATACTTTTTCATCATGCAAATACTTTGGAACAACGAATACCATGGGCCTCACAAATAAAAGTGACCCACACTCAATTCTTTTATTTGAAAAAATACAAGCAAGTCACTTTTTGAATTGTTTCACCCTTTCTACTCTACTCTACAGCTCTACCAAAGGATATGTTTAACTTAAGTGCCAAATTTGCAATTACTTAAACACGCATTCAACTTTATCCCTACAACTAGCTCCACTGAAGTCAAAGAGTAAAATCCTGGCTCCACTGAAGTCAATGGCAAAACTCCTTCTAACTGCAAAGGGACCAGGAGTTCATTCAATGCTTGCCAAGTCAGGGCCTTCGATTGGTGTTTTTCCTCTTTTGCACCTATTTCTGGTGGTGGTATGAAGCTGAGCAATCATGGGAGGAGAAGAAATTTTAGTCAAGGACAAAAGGACAAAACCTTGATTTTACATAAAATGCCATGGGGATTTTTAACATGCTTAGTTTGTAAGGTCTCCTCTGGAAGACATGGGAAACTGCTTGGTACTCATTTTAACTTTTTGAGTATGGGAAGGGCTGAGTCAACCTTGAAGGGATTTGAATACGTGGACCATTCTAAGTAAACTTAGTGCTTAAATTACATAACAAATCAGACCATCTTGTAGAAGAGTTAGAGGGAGTGTAGGACTAATTACATTTTCCATAATGTTTAAATTGATACAAATATGCCGGTTAGCAAAAATACATATTAATAAAAGTTATATGGAAACAAACTTTGTGGGCTGAAAGTACTGTATATAAACATATTGAAATTATAGTTAATAAAATGAGATTCTATTGAACAGTGTGTGTGATAGAACAGATACACAGACTATATAGAGTAAACAATTTAAATTATTTTTGTGAGAGGAGAGTCTGATTACATGACTGGGTTTCCATTTAATTTTATATTTCATCTCACCAGACAATGTAATATCACTTTTCAATGATAAATCAAAGCCTGGGATTTTCAAAGGAGCCTAAGAGTATCATGTGTAATCAATGTATATCATAGGACATGCAACATAGCTCCATTTCAGAAGTATCTATCATAAAGTAATTAGCATAAGTGTGTGAATATTTACATCAGGATAAAATAGTTTTTATATAGGTTTCATGATTAAGAAGTAGTAGTCTTCTGTGATAAGGCCTATAGGAACTAATGCTGTGAAAAAAACAGTTGGGTTCTGTTTGTGTGGATTCATACCATATAACTTTTGGTTTTAAACAAATCTCAAAACTCAAAGCAAAATGCAGACAAAATTACCTACATAATCAAAATCGACATATATTTTTCTCAACACGTGGCTTGTATTTGCTAAAAAACTCAGTCTTACTTGAAAGGTTTGTGAAATTTGGCAAATCTTTTGGTGAACGCAGCCAAAGCTTTGGATTTGTATTTAAATTTGGCAAAACCCAAAAGAGGGCAGTATAATGCTATCATAGTGCAACATCCTAAGAGTGGGATTCTAAAAGTCTGTCTCTCTAGCAATCTATTAGCCAGGCATTGGCAGTTCAGTGTATAGTGTACTGAACTTAAGGAAATAAGGGTTTGAACATGTTAAATACATGCATCTATCTTTATTTCAATTACAACATGCAGGAATTAGCCTAGGAAATAAGGTAATAACAACCTTCCTCTTTCACTACTAAATAACATGTTAAATTACCAATGGATGTTACAGCAAAGACAAGAACTAGCGATCGTCCCACGCTGCAGCATTGTGATCCAGAGCTTAATTTTTGTCAAATTCAAGGATGTTTGGATTTGGGCTTCCAATTCAGCCACATTATGAATAGTTCCATGCTGCAAAGTTCAGAGCTAGATCACTAAAGTTTGGGCAAGAGCTGCATAAGGCCCATCTCTACCAAGAACTTAAAATTCTTCTGTGGGTGCTAGGTTTGGAGACAATGAAAACAAACTATCACTTCTGATTAGGGATGGTCACAATTTATTTGACTAATTTAATTACCCATATCCAATAATTTATTCAAAATGGCATTAATTCCAAATATTCACCTAGCTGATATAACTTGGTAAAATTATAAATATATTAATTCAATAATGTAATAAATACATTTTGTGGATTTTGTTTAAAAGAAAATTGTGTGTGTGTGTGTAATTTAGCCAGGGACCTTGCTTTGGCTGGTATGATAAACCTGGTGAAGGCAGCTAGTGGCAATAACCACTAGGGAAAGAGCATGTCTAGCTGTTCTAGTGCATGAAGTCTCCTATGATGAAGCTGGCAAAACAGCTTTCAAAGTATAACACTGGAGTAAACAGTGCTGGAGCAAACTAATGGATAGCTTAGAGCAGTGTTGTAGATGTATTATGATACACTGGTCAACCACAAATCTAAGGAGTCATGATCAAATACTTGGCCAACACTGGACCAGAAAAACAAAATAAAGAATGGAAAGAGAAAGTATGCCAGCTTGGTTGTCGCCCGGACAAACAGGGGCGCATTCACCACTCAGAAATCAAAGCAGGGGTGGAAAATATGCAATCAGAATAAACACAAAAATAACAACATGCAGAACAGGGAATTATGTGATGAACTTGAAGGCTAGGACATTCAGTGGAACATGGAATGTAAGAACATTGTAGCAGGCTGGAGAACTTCTCACTATGATATCCAAGTTGAAAAGATGAGTGTGAAAATGAGATAGGAAAGCAAAGGAGAATTATCCCATGATGAATGTAGGATATTGACATCAGGAAGAGAAGATGCTGGAAACCAGAATGGAATTGCATTGGTGCTAAAGCCGAAGGCAAGCCATCTCTTATGGTACTGAACTCCTTGTAGGTTACAGAATCAAATCCAGTGTAGTTACAGCAATATAAGTATATGTGCCAACCTCAATAGCATCCAGGGAAGAAATTGACAAATTTTATAAAATTCAACAGAAAACAATACAAGAAGTTACAAGACAAGGAATGTTACTGGTGATGGGAGATTTTAATGTGAAGGTAGGATAGGATGGGAATTCATGCACTAGAGCAATAGGCAGATTTGGGTTAGGTGAAGATAGTGAAAGAGAAGGAAAGCTACTAAATTTCTACCTGAGTAACAAGGTGGTGAAAATGAACACCCTATTTCAACAAAGACATCTGCAAAGGAAGTAGACATGGGTATGAGCTGATAGGAAAACAAAGAAAATGATAGATTTAGTACTTGTGAATCGCAGATGGAAATCAAGTATATTGTCATGCAGCTCATTTGTGGCCAATATCGGATCAGATCACAAGTTAGTACTGTCATCAATGAGGTTGCATCAATGAGAGCAATCAAAAAAGTGTCAAGAACTAAGATCTATGATGTTGACATATTGAAAGAGCCAGATATAGGAAAGAATACAAAGAAGCCAGGCAGAAAAGCATCACCACTTTGGAAGAAGAAATGAACATTCAAGAGACATGGAACTACATAAACAAAGGGATTGCAAAAGTAGTTGAACAAGTGTTGGGTTACCAGTTCAAAACAAAGAAACCAAGGTGGTAAACAGATTAAGTGCTGCAGTTGAGAGACAAGCATAGAAGGCTCCATGAGAAAAACAAAGAGGATGAAAGTCTAAGAGCTAAGAACATAAGAACATATTAACGGCCATACTGTATCAGACCAAAGGTTCATCTAGCCCAGTACCCTGTCTTCTGACAGTGGCCAATGCCAGGTGCTCCAGAAGGAATGAATAGAACAGGTAATCATCAAGTGATCCATCCACTGTTGCCCATTTCCAGCTTCTGGCAAGCTAAGTACAATAGGCTGACCAGAGAGGTAGAAAGCAAGGAGAAACAGCAACAACTGGATAAGTGAACAATGTAAAAGAGGCAGAAGAATATGTGAAGAGAAATGTGACACAGGGGTTGTATCTCAAGATAAGAGAACAAATGGGACATATGAATTGAAGATGTTGGCAGTGAAAGAAAGCACAGACAAATAATTGAGGATCAACAAGCAAAGAATATGTGATTGTACAACTCTTCAGAATAGTCGATGTGTAAAAGATGGTAGATGAAGCAGTCCTGGAGAAGCTCCCCAGCACAAACAGGGGAGAACATATGCAGGAATTCTTAGAAGTAGAAATAAAGCATGGATAAGATGCTGAGAAGTGACAACATAATTGTCAAGCTGCTACAAGCAGGCAAGGAACACATGGTAAAGGCAATGCACAAGTTCTTCAACAAGATTTACAAACAAGAGCAAGGGCTGAGCAAATGGGGGAAAGTGATAATAGTACCGATCTATAAAGACTCATAGACTCATAGACTTTAAGGTCAGAAGGGACCATTATGATCATCTGGTCTGACCCCCTGCATGCTGCAGGCCATAAAACCGTCCCTACCCCTTCCCTGGACTCTGCTGTTGAAGTCCCCAATCCTGTTTTTAGTGACTTCAATCGGCAGAGACCCTCCTGCTAGAGATCCCTGCCCCATGCTGCGGAGGAAGGCGAAAAACCTCCAGAGGCTCAGCCAATCTGCCCTGGAGGAAAATTCCTTCCCGACCCCAAATATGGCGATCAGTAAGACCCCGAGCATATAGGCAAGAGTCTCCAGCCTGACCCCTGTTAGCCATTATACTATTTACCTACCATTGCTTGGTAGAAGAAGATAAGCGTGAGCGTGCTGGGAAAAGCATTCACCAACATATTATAGAGGAGAACAAAGAAATGTGGGGAAGGAGAAGTACATAGAACTCAACTGAACCTGTTACAACTTTATAGACTTAATGCAGGTTTTTGATAGCATTTGGCAGAAAGGGTTTTGAGAAAGTATGGCATCCCGGAGAAACTGAGCAAGCTGATAGAAAACATCTACAGCATGTCGATGAGTGTGGTGAAAGCTGACAATAAGCTGATGGAATGGTTCATGGTTGACTACAGGAGAGAGACAATGATGCAAGCTATAACCAGATGTGTTCATTTTTGTTTCAGAAGCATTGAGAGATGAAATGGGAAGAGTCATATCATGCAGTAGGACAGTGCATAACCTTAGATTCGCAGACAATATTGATCTCACAGCATTGACCAAGGAGTATTTACAGAAAATAAGTGACAAGGTAGAGCAGCAAAGCAGAAAATTTAGATTGGAGTTCAGCATGGAAAAGACAAAATGTTAGCAACTGGAAGACAAAAGAAAGAGGCAAAGACCAAATTTGAAGACGGAACAAGTGGAAAAATGTCTGTATCTTGGAAGACTAGTATCGAAGAATGGGAATTGTGAACATAACACAAAAAGAAGAATTGGACTAGCTGCTACTGCATTTGGAAAACTCTGCAAGATCTGGAAAGCTTAAGACATTTTGATAAAAACAAAAATCAGCGTATATGACACAACGGTTGTGTTGATACTGCTGTATGGGTTGGGATGCTGTAGTATGAGGAAAGCCGATGAATGAAAGACATTGATTGCAGAAATGAACTAGCTGAGGGGAATGCTGAAAGTTTAATGACTGCAGGAAATAAATAATAAAGAGATAAGCAAATGGGTAGGGCAAGAAATAATGCTGTTACAGACAATTCAAAGGAGACAATGTGTCAAGAATGGACCCAGAAAGGATACTATACATGGTGATACATACCAGAGTTCAAGGAACTAGAAATAGATGACCACGGATGCATCAGATAGACACATTAACAAATGATATTGAGCAAACAGGTTTAAAGATGAATGAATCTGTGAAGCTGGTACAATATAGAAAGTTGTGGACAGACTTCATTTGGCCCAATTGTCATTTTTGAGTTGACGGATGGGAATCAAAGAAGAGAAGATAGTGGCTATTTGCCACCTGAAGATTCTACTAGGCAGAGGGATCCTCCAGTGGCCATTTAAGTCAGTCTGAGAACTACTTTACACAGCAAGTAGCTCAAGAGTTGGGGGTACTGACTTTAAGACACCGCTTACATATTGTTATATCATGATAGCTTGAATGGAGCCAGGAGGGTGCGATAGGAACACTTACTTATAATCTAAGGAAGTGTATAAACTAATAATGGTGGTTCCTAATTCAGCCTCCTGGCTACCAGTGCAAGGAGTGTGTATCCAGAGAAAAGTGGCATCATTGTGATGCCTGTGCCTTGCTGATCATGGAGCAGGCCTTGGAAACTTACCATAAGCTATAAAAGTGTTAAGGCTGCTTTAACTTGCCCCAGGAATCTCTTCTGGCACAAACAGGCCTCAGAATTGGGGACACACAAAGGTGGATAGGAGACATCTTCCCCCAACGCTTCTCCAACCTGAAATCAGAATACCCATAGACGGATCTATGGATCTGACCCAATAGCTTCAAATACAAACTTCTTTTTATATTTGGTAATATACAGTATGTGTGAACATTCATCAAAAAATTCTACAATGAACATATCGTGCCAGGTCACCAAATGGTGTAAATCAGTTGAAGTCAATGAAGCTATGACCCATGCTATATAGCCCATAAACAGAGGTGGGCAAAAGTGAGGTTGGCTGTGGTTTTGGTTTCCCAAAACTTTGGCCATTGTGGTTTTCTTTACAGTCAAATGCATAGTACATTGAATATGCTGAATCTTAAAGATACCCAATCTATACTGAACTCTTCAGGTATAGTGTTTGCATAATAAGTGAGAAAAAGGGAATATGCAAAGTGAAGGGACTATGCCTATTAAACAGAGATGGTCAGAAAACAGAGCTAAACATCTCCCAGTCTCTTTTTTAATACTCATACTCTCTTAAAAAAACAAACTGCATAGGACCAGACTGACTAAAAGTGATCAGTAATGTGGTTGCTTCTTGGCTTCTGAGAGAACAAGATGCTGAGTTTACCTTATCAATCCCTGAATGGTGAGGGGCTAGCTGAGAGGAGCAAGGTGACCACATTTGTGATTAGCAGAGGTGCTTGAGCCAAAATTTAAAATGGGAGAGAAATGCTGAGCAAGGAGTATTCCTCCCTTTCCCTCCCCCCCCCCCCCCCCCGCCTCGCCTCTTGTTCTGACAGAAACTGGATCCTTCTGGGTATGTTGCAAAGCCCACCTTTTTTCTCAGGTGTCAGGGAATGAGTGGCACTTGTGTATTCTGGGACAGGATTTGGGTGAGTATTTTTGAGAAGGGGGTTATGTGTTAAGATTTGGGGGGATTTTTAATGATCTGAATAAGTGTTTGTGATGTTGGACGGTCTATTTGACTTTATCTCAACATTGTGATATAGTACCAGATGACTTGAATTGATTAGAATCATAAAGACCTGAACTGATACTTAGAATTATTTGAGAAGTCACAAAACTGGAGAAATTTTAAACATGAGCCTACTTTGTCAGCTACCTCCCTTATAGAAATGTGCTCATACCAGAGTGACAGTTGCCTTGCTTTAACCGTGACCTGTGCTGGAAACAATAGCTGTTATCGCTAGCTTTTTGCAAACAAGTCTTTCTTTTAACCTTACTGGCACAAGTGCTGTGCTGCTGTGGGACACGTCATTCTCCTGTGTCTCATGATGCACTGTTATATAGCCAAGCCAGACTGATCTGCACATATACAAATGCCTTGTAATTGCATTGGAAACATAACTCCTTCTTGGGCACACCCTGTTGATGTAGTCAGATTAAGTGGCATCATAGGGTTTCAAGTGAAAGGATTTTATGTGCAATACTAGAGGAAATAAATGTATGTTAAGGTTCTTTTCTTCATTCTGGGCTTTGGTGTGCAAAATAGCACAACAAAGACCATGTTATGATATCAGCATTTCTACTGGTAAATTGTGACTCACCCGGTATCACTCTTCCATCAAAAAATAGCTGTTCATTAAAAAATCAAGTAGCCATATCCTCAAGTACTTACTAAGATTATACTCAGTCATGTCCCAGGCACTACAACATACTTAGTGTTCATTATAGAAAGGCTACTATACAAACAGTATTTATCAATGTTGACACAAGGTACCTTGGATACATTTGGAAAGAAAACAAATTTAGAAATGTAGGTATTTTCTATGAAACAGAAATTCTGATTCCTGCACAGCTCTTGGTACATTTTCTTCCCTCCAAGCCTGCCAGACCCACTGGCTACTGAAGGATGAGGGACATGATCCATGGTATTCTCGCCAGTCCCTGCATAGCAGCTCAGTGACTGATTGTGTGTGTGTGTGTGTGTGTGTGTGTGTGTGTGTGTGTGTGTGTGTGTGTGTGTGTGTGTGTGTGTGTGTGAGAGAGAGAGAGAGAGAGAGAGAGAGTTCTTTGCTCTCTCCACATTTTTCTCTTCTCTTCCCCACTACCTTTCAGAACCTGGCTCTGAGGACGAGTGGGGAGGGGAAGAGAAAGGCATCTTTATGAGAATATAAAACTGAATACTTTTACAATTGACTAATTTTGGCCTGGCATCCCACCCATATTTGTTTCACTTTTCCATCTGATGAATTTTGAAGAGAGATTCATTAATCTCCAACAAAAATAGCATAGTCCTAAAAATATGACAGTTGCCTGCATTTCTGGCAATGTTTAGCTTTCAGATCTCTGGATTGTAAAATTCCTCAAAATCTGTAAAATCGGATTTTAACTCTGTTTAATTTAATTGGATCACCTATGATACGTTCAGATGAGACAGTTTCATAGAATTAAAAAGTTGGAAATTGTGCAAGAAAGTCCTCACAAACTATTTCTGGAATTTTTGGAAGGGATTGCTGGGTAAACTCCAATTACATGAGCTGTAGAAAATTAGCAATGGAAGCTCAAAATGAGCTAAGCTTCCATTACTCTAATCACATTTCTAAAAAATTTATTGAACCAAAGCTCAAATATAGCCAACAATATCTTAGTGATCTGCATTTACCTATTTCGTTGTCTAACATAGCTGATCTGGTCGAAACATTGCTTACAGTTTATATCTTGGGTTCAGTTTTGATTTTTCCTCTTCTTGTTATGCTTTTGGTTATTTGACAATGCTTTACATTTGGAATCCTGTCTTTTTTATTTCCTTCCTAATCCTTACCAGATAGATCTTAAGTTATATTTTGGAGGTCAGAATGTTTTAATATTGAATATATGTCTCTTTGTTTCCTGTTACTCTAATGTAGCTCTAAACTGTACAGCAGGAGCCTGACCCAAAGCCCATTGAAGTCAATGGGCTTCAGATCAGGCATTAGATGTGTTACCTAAGTTTTGACGGTTTAATCTATGTAAATAACAGCCATATACTTGCCGAACCTTTGCTAAATATGATTTTTTTTTTAAATGTAGTGAATGTTAAATTATTTAGTGGTAGTGTGGCAAGAGTTTCCTTATGATAATGTAATGGTTGACTGCTTACCTATTATTGAAATTAAATATGTCACAAGCTATACATACACTTCAATCTGCCAGTGGAAAATTATCATTCAAAGGAAATTCACTCCAAGCCATTATAAGGTTAATAAACAAACAGAGACATTGCAACAAAATTAGATAAGGTGTGTTCCACTGGCATGACATCATGTGAAACTATCACCCTTTTTACAGCTGCCTTCTGATCCTTTCACTATATAATTGTCTTCACACAATAACATTGTTTTTTGAAAATCCTTTTACTAACAATGGAATTTCTCACAACCTTGCAAGTACTTGGAAGAGAAGACTCGTGGTTTATTACCTGAATTCAGGATATACAGAGGGAGATCTTTTAGATAGCTCATTTTAAATGCATCCAAGACCTTTTCTTTTTGTGTTCTATGTTTGTGTTTTTCTGCCCGATTAAAGTTCCATAGCCAAAAATGCAAAAAGAACGTGCATGTGAATGAGACTACAGTTTCATCATGTGACTTAATACACCCACCCTATTTAATTGTATCTCTTCCAGTAACACATATTATGGCATTATAGTGGGAAAGTGAGCAGGCATAACTGTCTGATGTATGCACGTTTCTCCCCTCTCAGACCTGGTCCACACTAACCCCCCACTTCGAACTAAGGTATGCAAATTCAGCTACTTTAATAACGTAGCTGAATTCGAAGTACCCTAGTTCGAACTTACCGTGGGTCCAGACGCAGCAGGCAGGCTCCCCCGTCGATGCCGCATACTCCTCTCGCCGAGCTGGAGTACCAGCGTCGACGGTGAGCACTTCCGGGATCGATCCGGGATCGATTTATCGTGTCTAGACAAGACACGATAAATCGATCCCAGAAGATCTATTGCTTACCGCCGGACCCAGAGGTAAGTGTAGACCTACCCTCAGTCTTGTTATTATCAACTCCACATTTTGTGAAATAGAGAAAATAGTGTTAAAAATATCTTATTTTCCTATCAGTGTAACTGACCTCGGCTAATGGGAAGGAGACTACTAGGTCTTTGATTTGATTAGTATTAAGTGTTCTCCTGGATAACAAATTTGCCCTTTTGAAGTCCTATTATTAAGGAAACATTCATTTCAGAGACTCCCAAAATAATTATAGATATATTTGAGCAGCTGATTAGGTTATTACCACACATTCTCAGGATTTCATTCTTTTCATGCTCATACCAGTTCAATTAAATTTCCCAGAGGTTAATGTGTTTACACTACATATCCTGAACTAGTGTCCATGGTGCACTGGGATCTCTTGTGTGTTTGAGAGTTTCAGACCCTTCTGTTTGTAACGCAAACAAAAAGATGAAAATAAAGAGTTCTAATAGCAAATGGTGTCCCTCTAATGTGCTTTAAACAAGACAACAAAACATTTCATCATGGCAGAGCGGAGTAGGAGGAAAGTTTTTACTGGGGTCTTTACCTGACCACACATGCCTGCAGTTTGCAGGGTGCAAAAACATTATTATTATTTATTTACACTGAAATACTGCCTTGCAGCCTTAGCCTATTGTGCTAGATACTGTACAAACATATATCAAAGAGATGGTCCCTGCTCAAAAAGTTTAAATTCTAAAACGAGAAACTTACAGATACAACAAACAGACAGGTGAAGCACAAAGCAGTGAGAGAAAACTGGTGAGTAAAATATGCCGTGTCTCTGCACACCAGCTGCCTGATCACAGCTGGGTTTTTTCAGGCATCAACAGAAGAAAGTGTCTAAGATTGGATTTGAAGGAGGACTTTGAGGTAGCCTTTATGGAAGCCCCTCCCTTGCAAAAAAAAATGTATGCCTCACACAGGGCACGTTTTGGTGTTAACATTTGCACCTATAAAACTGAAAAAATTTCCAGCCAAAAATCAGGTTTCATCAAAAGGGCAATGTTTCATGGGAAAATGGAATGAAAATGTTTTTGTTTAATTTCAAACTGCATTTTTTGTTTTGGTTTTAAGAAAAATTGAATTGAAATAAAGCGGGAAGTTTTGAAGTTGTCACTTAATAGTAAATAAATATTAATAGTAATGCTCCAACATGGACCTAATAACATAGAAAACTAAAGGAATCAGTTAGTAAGTGGAAATTAACTTTTTTAATATTGATAAAAGTCATTTCTAAGCACACAGTTGAAACAAATGATCAAAGTTCAACAAATATGTCAAGTTATTTCATGTGGAAAGTCCCATTTGATCAAACAAATTAAATGTAGTGGGTGTGTGTTTAGAAACATGCAATGCAAAGAGAAACTTGATGATGTAATTGGCCAGGAAAGCCTAACCAAATACACAGCACAATCCACTTCCTGTCCACAAGTTGGGCAACAGCAAACATGCAAATAATGGCATTAGTAACAATGATGTAAGTTTAAGCAACAGGCTTTTGAACATTACAGTATAAACTGTATATGAGGGGATATTTGCACGTAGTCGTTGTGGCTGAAATGTAGGCTTTATTGGACTACTTAGAGAGTTTTTGCAAAGTCTTTACTGCATGATAAGATCACATTTAAGTATTTTCTGTAAAACTAAACTGTGATGAAAAGACACAAATCAAAAAGGCAACAAATTATCTCATTGTGTAATGTTAAAGTATTTACTGAGTGGGAGTTTAATACATACTCATTAATCAAAGTTTTCCTTCAGGGCCTATAAGACCAAATTAAAGTAAAATACATGTTGGAGACATGCCAAAGGGAAAAATTCTTTCTCTCTGGCTCTGCTCTTTCACAAATAATCATGGGGAAAGCCCAATGGCAGGGAAAGCCCAATTGAAGCAAAAATACATCAGGTCAGGTGATCAGTTTCAGTACTAATTATCTACATGAGATTGACTTGGAGTATTGAAAAAAATGGACTAGTGTCAGCAAATCAATAACAGGTAAATAAAAATGCTTTGCACTTTTAAGGCATCTTCTATTTGAGGATTATAAAATGCTTTATAGACAATAAGGAATTAAGCCTCATGACCCCTCTGTAAGATAGCTAAACACTTTTCCCTACTTCACAGTCACAGAAACTGAGCTGGAAAGAGCTGAGGCACTGATTCAGAAAAGCACTTAAGTATCCACTTAAGTCCCATCATATTGTTCAAATAAGGAACTACAAACATGATGATCCCTTCTGACCTTAAAGTCTATGAATCTATAAACAAATCTGATAAACTCTACCATGTGAATTTTCATGAGGCTGGAGAAATCTTTTTTATGGCTGTAACTTCTTGTTCTCCTTCCCAAATTTCCTGATCAGTATTTCTCTGTCAAATAGTTTTCTCCACGCATCTTCTTTTTTTTTTTTTCAATGTGGTCCAACACTTTAGATAACATACAAGCTATAAAACGTAGTTGTCCTATTTGGTGTCCAACTAATTTACCTTTCTGACATCCTTTACATTTTGTTGTTCTAGGGGTGAAATAGGTCAATTTAAGAGGGTCACTTTGAAAATATTGTGGCATGATGCAATCCATTTAGAAATGTCCACACAAGTCATCTTTGACTTCCTTAGCAGAAGTAATGTACTTAAGCTAAACAGTATCCTTGATTCATTTTGGTATCACTAAATATTTTAAAGGAGCATTGAAGCTGTTTGTATGGGAAGCTTGAATTTTAGCTGTCTAGAGTACTGGCTGGCAGGCCAAGTGGCAAAGCCTGTGATTTTTTCCTAATTTAATCAGAAGCTGGATACATTTCCAGAGTCTTTACATATTTTCACAAGCTTGATGAGGGTTATTATTGGATTACTGGAGAACAGAAGGGTAGTAGACAGAAGAAAGGACTCTTCATACAGCAAAACAGAGAAGGATTCCTTGTAGCCAACCAGCATTGCCAACTGTGGTTTAATGATACTTGATGATACTGTAGACCAGAGGAATAAACAAGGGGGATACTGTTTTAGTGGCTATTATTCATGCATAAATGTTAATGTAATTTTGCTTTTTTTTTATTGCAACCCTTCAATGCCTATAGCAATTTCCAAGTTAGATTGCATAAAGGTAACAATTTGACATCTGATTATAAAATTTCTAATGTTAATCCATTGCATGATAATTGTGTTTTCATTATCTATTTCCAAGCATGCTAAACCAATGAATAAATGGCATTCCTCAACATCTCACAGTGTTCCAAGCATTGGGAAGTTCAAAGGTAGATTCTGTACAAATGGGCTGAACTACTTGTATCAGGGACCAATAGCTGCTCTAGATGTGGCATACATATGCTGGGGATAGGAATCAACCCCCCAGAATCCTAGAGTGGCTGGATTATCACTCTGCTACTTCAGGCTGAACTAAATCTTTACTCTCCTACATAGGGGCTCTCAGGAGCTGTGCAGCAGTCCTATTTATGCCATGCTCCCAACAATCCCCATGCAGGGAGTCTTTACAGAGTAGGCTTTTGTGTTGTGAAAAAGTGTGCTCTTCTGTTGTCCCTTTAAAATCCTGTCTCCCCACCTCCCCTGTTCCATCTTTGAATAGCTGATCTTATGGGACCTCCCTGTGACGGGTTGGATCACAGAAACCCCCTTGGGAGCTGCCACCTGATGTGCAAAAGACTACCTCTGCTCCTGTTTTCCCTGCCAGTTCAGGACTCCAGCACCCTGTCTTGCTGAGCCAGACACTCCCGTCTGCTGCAACACAGACCCAGGGTCTGAATCACTTGTCCCAAAGCTGCAAGTTTACCTGAAAACAGCTCACAGAAGTGTGCTTGTCTCTAGCACTTATATGCCCAACTCCCAATGGGGTCTAAACCCAAATAAATCCGTTTTACCCTGCATAAAGCTTATGCAGGGCAAACCCAGAAAATGTTCGCCCTCTATAACACTGATAGAGAGATATGCACAGTTGTTTGCTCCCCCAGGTATTAATACATACTCCGAGTAAATTACTAAATAAAAAGTAATTTTATTAAATACAGACAGTAGGATTTAAGTGGTTCCAAGTAGTAACAGACAGAACAAAGTAAGTCACCAAGTAAAATAAAATAAAATGCGATCTCTATGTCTAACCAAACTAAATACAGATAAGATCCTCACCAGTTCCAGAATGCTCCCTTTTACAGGCTAATCTCCTTTTAGCCTGGGTCCAGCAATCACTCACACCCCCTGTAGATACTGTCATTTGTTCCAGTTCCCTTCAAGTATCCTGGGGGGGTGGAGAGGCTCCTTCTTTAGCCAGCTGAAGACCAAAATGGAGGGGCCTCCCACAGGTTTAAATAGACTCTCTCTTGTGGGTGGAGACCCCTCTCCTCCCTCCTATGCAAAGTCCAGCTACAAGATGGAGTTCTGGAGTCACCTGAGCAAGTCACATGTCCCTGCATGACTCAGTCTTTACAGTCCGAAGCCATTGTCCACATGGTATTTTGTATGTCTCCAGGAAGACTTCTTATGTGGATTGGAGCATTCCAAGATGCATTGTTCCCCAAGTGCTTCCTGATCAGGTACTTAACCTTGCAAATTCCTTCCTAAAGAAACTGATTAAATGCCTCACAAAGCTTACTTAGAAACCAAGCAAGTATACAGCCCATATTCTTAACCTCAAGTAGAAAATGATATATGTGTACAGATAGGATGAATAGATATAGTAGACCATAACCTTTATGGAGATATATTATATGGCACAAGCAACACAAAACATATTCCAGTTATGTCATACATACATTTATAAGCATACCTGCCCCCCCCATAAAGCCTTATGGGGTTACACTGTCACACTCCCATAACTATGGATCAGGGACAGGCTATATAATTTTATCTCTTAGAATCACTGGAATTAAAAGCAGGCTTACTGTTTTGACATCTCTCTCCTTTGACTGAGTCAGGTGTAATGCCCTGTCTGATCATGTTCCACAAAAAAATTGTGCACACAAAGTCTGTAGTGAAGAACAGATGTACACAAAGTCATTTTATGTAATCTAACTGCCTTCCTGTCTGATCGTGAAGTTCTACTGCATTCATCTACATAGTCCAGAGGCACCAGACATAAGTATCTGTGGCCTGGAGCAGAATCTTCTTCCTTACACCTCATTCTGAGAGGCATTTGGATACTAAAATGAAAGGCATTGTATAAATCAAAAAACTTCAGCCATAGTGAATTCTCTTTTCCCCACACAAAAAAGCACATAGAAGATGGTGGCCTAACTAAGCTGTCATGGAGTAACTATGATCTTCCAGCAACTGGACATCAACTGAAGAGCCATCCAGACCACCGTAAAGATCTAGCTAGAGATTCATCTGGGTGGTGCTCAATCTGCAAGGAGACTACATCCCTATGGAATTTACCATGATGGAGATGATGATCATAGACTCATAGAACTGGAAGAGACCTCGAGAGGTCATCTAATCCAGTCCCCTGCATTCATGGCAGGACTAATTATCTAGACCATTCCTGACAGGTGTTTGTCTAATCTCTTATTAAAAATCTCCAATGAGGGATATTCCACAACCTCCCAAGGCAATTTATTCCAGTGCTTAACTACGCTGACAGTTAGGAAGTTTTTCCTAATGTCCAACCTAAACCTCCCTTGCTGCAATTTAAGCCCATTGCTTCTTGTTCTATCTTCAGAGGTTAAGAAAAACAAATTTTCTTGCTCCTCCTTGTACAACCTTTTACATACTTGAAAACTGTTATCATGTCCCCTCTCAGTCTTCTCTTTTCCAGACTAAACAAACCCAATTTTTTCAATCTTCCCTCATAGATCACATTTTCTAGGCCTTTAATCATTTTTTTTGCTCTTCTCTGGACTCTTTCCAATTTGTCCACATCTTTCCTAAAACGTGGCGCCCAGACCTGGACACAATCCTCCAGTTGAGGCCTAATCCGAGCAGAGTAGAGGGGAAGAATTACTTCCTGTGTCTTGCTTACAACACTCCTGCTAATACATCTCAGAATGATTGCTTTTTTTGCAACAGTGTTACACTTTTGACTCATATTTAGCTTGTGGTTCACTATGACCCTCAAATCCCTTTCCGTTGTACTCCTTCCTAGGCAGTCGTTTCCCATTTTGTATGTGTGCAACTGATTGTTCCTTTTTGAATGGAGTACTTTGCATTGTCCTTATTGACTTTCATCCTACTTACTTCATACCATTTCTCCAGTTTGTACAGATCATTTTGAATTTTAATCCTATCCTCCAAAGCACTTACAACTCCTCCCAGCTTGGTATCGTCCGCAAATTTTGTAAGTGTACTCTCTATACCATTATCTAAATCATTGATGAAGATGATGATCCAAATCTTCCCAAAAGTAACCTAAACCTGCTACCAGTAGCCATTATCTGTATAAGGTGTGCTTGATTGACCACTGCCTTAACTCCAGGTTTATACTGGTGTCATTAATGGAGTTACATTGGCATAAAACTGGATTAATATGTTGGTCAGTCAGGCCTTTTTATTTGTGTATCCTTTGCTTCTGAACAGGCATATACAAGTGAGGGTGGTTCTTAGACCATCAAAGGTTCTCTGGTCTGAAATTTGTTCTGCTTTTTTTGGGCACTGTTGTTTGCTTAGCAGGTATTGTAAGCAGAGCCATACAAAACTGCAGAGGCCCTGTCTTTTTCTGGCTTGTGCAAACATTTTCTTCCCCTTTAATTTGCACAGAGTACAATGTCTCCAAATTTAGATATGAGCTTTGGGTTTGAAGCAGCAACAAAGTTCAAAGCAAAAACTCGGTCAAAACTAGTGAGTTTCACATGGGATCACATTAGAAATGTCCCAAACTGTCCATATGTCGTTACTTTAATGCAAAACTCAAAATTGGCCTGGGCTTATTTAGAACCAGGCCCAGGTTCAGTCAAAAGACTTCCAAATCTTTCAACAAATGTGGCCTGACTTTTGCTTTTATAATGAAACCTGAACCTAGGTGAGTATTGGGTACTTTCAGTTTCGCTGAGGATATTTCCTATCCCTCTATTAATACACTCTGGATGGGTTTGCACTGGAATGGGATCATTTTGTTAGCTTGAATTTTCTTCTGTATAAAAAGATGGAAGAATACTTGTCATAGAAGAGATCATCATAAAGTGTATAGCTTAGTTTTTCTATTCAAAATCTTGACAATGTCGTTCTTGTCTAGCTATCATAGAAAAGATTAAAAAATAGATATCAGCAATGGTTACAGTTTCATATTGTTTCATTCCAGTTTAACCTTGGTAAAGAAAAATAAACCACAATTCATCAAAGATACTTATTTTTACTGGGAACTGCAGGGAGCTGTAGATTCTATCCAGGAAAGATATCTCATGAATGCTTGTGATGTGGCAGAATATTAGCCATGCCAAAAATTCTGCCTTTCTTGCTTGAGCTAAGGAAAAAAAAGTCAAATAAATGCAGTGTAAATAAACACCTCACATACTATTCATTTTACCAGTCAGTTGGTGGCACCTTATTGGTCTCTCAATATAATTGGCTGAAATCATGGAGCAGCACTTGAGAATATGGCTTGAGTTTATTAAGATCTTTGGCAATACTAAACCAGTTCACTGAAGACCAGCAACTGCTTTATTGGCAAATAAAATTTATAGACATATGAAAACCTTAGCAGTTTGCTACATTTGTATTTGTCTGTGCGTATGTATAGCTGCAGTTTTTCCCCAAGTAAAATTGGACTTTAAAAATGAGATTTTGAATATTAAATGGTTAAATCTCACAAAATTTGATGGTTACATTCAGGTAAGTTCAAAAGTTTGGATGTTTATCTGAATCCTATAAAAATGGTATGAACTTTTCCATGAACCTTTCTTTTGAGATACTGAAAACAGACCAAGGGATTTAGTCACACAACTCCTATTAAAATGAATGGAAGATGCGTAGCTAAATCTCCTAGTTGACTCTGAACATTTCAATCCTTATGTCTGTAATATTGGATACCATTATTTTTCTATTTCACATCATGCTGAAATATCACCAGAGCAGCCATGTTGTGGTATTGTGATACTTGAGCTTCAGGGCCCTGACTTCCAACCACAGGAGATGAGTAATCAATGGGAGTTATGGGCCTATCCTGCAACAATAGAATAGGTGCATACCATTTTTTAAAATTACAAATATTAATGGAAAACGTTTTGTATGCTGCACCATAAGTCTGTATGGATAGAATGATGAAATACAGAGGTGGGTGAAAATGAACACAACTTTTAAAAAGTGTCAACTGAGACTTGGTTTGAGTGTGGAGTGAAGATTTCAGGGGTTCTTGTTTTATTTTAACTTGTACAGCCAACCCTTGCTCATAATTCCCAGAAGAAAACGACATTAAACTGGAGTTAAAGTTGAGTATAGTTCCATAACTTAAGGATTACCGCATTAGAGGGGTGTTGTAATTAGACCTGTGTGAATTATGGATTTTTCGGTTCTCTGGCAGTTCTGAAAAATTGAAAACAATAATTTTGGGTCGACCCCAAGCCATTTAAAAAAAAATTGGAAAATCAAAGTCAGAAAAAAAGGCATTTTTGGTCAAACAAAATGTTTTATTTAACCCAAAACAAAACTTTCTATTTGGATTTTGAGTGTTTTTAAATATATATTTTTTTAAAATGAAGAAAATTTCAAAACAAAGTAATTTCATACCAAAACAATCAGCTTTTTTGAATTATCACTATTTTTACATAAACAGTTTGGCAAAACTGATATAAATTCATGAAACATTTCAGTATGACTGAATCAGATTTTTTTAATAAAAGACGTTTTGGATGAAAAATTTCTCCCAGATCCAGTTGTAATATTCCAAAGACTAGCATTACAAACCCAGGGAATTCAGAGTTACAGTTAATCTTCAAGAAAACCCAAATATAATTAAGGCACCCAAACAACCTTAACTCTGCCCTGTCCTAATATCACGCAATAAATAGTGTTTTATAGTAGTAATAATAGTATTTGTAGTTTCAGATTAAAGGATACTGATTACGCACACACCCCAATACAAGGTGAAGTTAAAGCTATTTTGAAAGGTAGCACTTTTGCTAAAGGCAATTGTAGCTTCAATCCTAAGGTGTGGGGGGAGAGGGAGAAGGGAGATGGCAGCCATTTTGAAACAGGCCAATCCTTTGTGAAATTCTCTGTTGAAATTTTTTTTTAGCCTCTGCTTAAGAAGAAATTTAAAGTTATGAAGAACGACTATCCATGGATAAATATTATATGCACACATTACTGTCAGTGCTTGGGTGCTCCAACAAGGTAACATAATAGATTTGAATAATTGAATTTGAGTTAAATAAAAAAGACCATTATACAAGACTCTAAGCACATTAACACACAATGTATTCTGCAAAAAAAAAACCAGTGGCATTAGTGATTAGCAATTTTATTTCTTGTTACAGTATGGAGAAAGCTTCAAATTATTTCATTGTGTCATGTGTTGTCTAGTGGTTAGAGAAGGGGGTTAGGATTACTACCTTCAAATTCTCTCCCTGCTATTGACTCTCTGTGTGACCTTGGGCAAATCACGTAGCCAAATCACGTAGCTTCAATTTCCCCATCTACAGGAGTGCTCACTTAGCTCACCAGGGTGTTTTGAGGATGTCTGAAAAGCCCTCTAGAAGGGCAATAATATTATTAATAACTTCACTTTGTAAAAGTCCAAATTTACTCTAACGTATCACTTAGTTTGGCTAAAGAATGCAAGACCAAAATGTATATGAGAAAGCTACCTTTACCTCCGCCACTTTGCAGTCTTGCCATAGGGAGCATGATGCTAAAAGCCCCTGTTTTGTTATATCTTGTCATTCGTTGCTGGTTGGGAAAAAGAGCTTTACAATATGAAAAGGAAAAAAACCATCTTCCCTTTCCACAGAATCCATTCAATTTCCAGTGCCTTTAGTACCAAACTTTTGTCCCTGCACACAACCCCGTTATGTGGGATGAGGTATGAGGTGATCTGTTAGGAAAGACTCTTTCCCCTCAGGGGCATACGCTATGCTGCTGCTACCGGAGCCTCCGGGCTGCTGCACTACTTGTGGCTGCTATCCTCTCCCCCAACCTTTGTGAAGGAAGGGGCTGAGAACTCCATAATTGACGATCCATTACACTCACTTGCACCTCCTTGTCAGACTGCCCTGCCCTCCAAATTTCCCCTGTGCACTAAGGTGGAGGAAGTTCCCAAGGAGCTGTTTTCTGTGGTGTGCAGAGGATCCATACCTCTATAGTGAGCTTCCCAGATCTGGCTCTGTCCCCGCTAAGAAATGCAGCAGTTCCTCTGTACTCAGGGCCCTCCATACCTGCAGAGGGACTGGATTGACACTGACAATTTAGCTCTGATTTCACAGGTAACATGGAGGTTTTTCAATCATGTTTACTTATTTGAGTCAGCTCAATGTGATTGAAAAGCCCCAGTAAGATAGCAATGGCATTTGAAGCCATGTTAGCTGGCCAGGCGATAGGTTGGAGAGAGCCTAGACTGCTGCATAGCTAGTTAACATGACTTCTAACATGTTAGCCTCCATCTTAACAGAGATTTTCAATTGTGTTAAGCTAAGACAATTGTGGGGAAAAACAACTGCACTATTTGCCTGTGAAGACATACCCCCTGGATAAAGCGTTTGATTTTCCCCAGCTACACAATAATATATTGGCACTGGAGGAAGTGTTTAGCTTAGGAGATTTGTAATGGGCCACAACATGGTATCTTTTTCCTCTAGTTCACTAAGATAAGTCAGACAAAGGTAAGTAATAACCAGAAGTCATTATTAGCTGCTGGCACTTTGGTGGCCTTCACTGAATGAGTTGGTGGGCTCAGTTCTATTCAACTATGCAGTTATCTACAGCAGAAAAAAAAATCACAATTGTCACTAATTGGTGTACTTGCTGGCTATCTCAGCAGACATGGTGAGAATTTAACAGGATGGAGACTATGCTATCTATCATAACCTGCAACATACCGCTGTGTATGCAAGGTATGCATTGCACGCCCTAGGACTGGCTCAGCCTGTGGGATGATTCTGTTTGGCTCCCGAACGCGGACCGAGGATGCCATTTTGTAGAACAAGATGGGTCCTCTGCACAATGTGCCTTTGCATGAACCGTATGCATGAGGTCACACTGCATGGAGTACACCATTTTGTAGAACAAAATGACACCCTCTTCCCAGCATGACTTTGCATGCACTGTATGTGCAAAGTCATGCTGCATGGATGATCCTATTTTGTATGCAACTGTAGAACTGCATGCCTGACTAAAAATGTTACTGCACATCACTGATCATAACTCACACTTGAATCACATTGGCAGTGCAGTAAGGTAAAGCCTGAACTGCCATGGTAATGGCTACACAAAGTTAGCGTCAGTCACTAATTCTGTCAATCCATCAGTTTTCACTAGCGCCAAAATGTATTTTTTAATAAAAAGTGGTGCTGGTAGAACAGATTCTGTAATTTGTGTGATGAGTCTATCTCTGACCAGATTTGCTGTGCTGTCCCAGCACAGACATAGACACTGAAAGGAGCTGATAAAAATTGGCTAGACCATGTTCTAATTATTTTGAGCATAGGTTTCACTTTTGTTTTACTTCAAAATACATTTTTCTTCAAGGATTTTACTGAAAGGTTTCATGGGAAGATAATAGCTGTAGTCTTATTAAAGAGTCTTTCTCTTCTATATTCTCTTCTGTAATAATGCAGAGGAAACATAACCTATTATGTAATAACAACCTTAGCTGCTTCATTTTCAACTAAATCAATGGTGTAATGTATTTGAGAGTTTTGGCAGATGAAAAAAAGAATATGAAAGGAAGATAATGGATCACTCATCCCTAATTAAAAATAGCACTGCTGAAGCTTGGGAAAGCTCATCTTAAAATAAATAAACAAAAGTTGTAGGGCCTTGCAAGAGCTTCATTAAAGTCTAAGACTATCTGGGGAAAATACACTTCCCTCCATCTTCGCTGATGTTCAAGATTAGACACATTTCCACACCTCCCACACACACTTCAAGAGCATGGTGACCAGAAAATGTCATGAGAAGAGAGGCCCGTGTACAAATTAAAATGATACCGGTCAGCTTCTTACAAAAAGGCAGTGATGTTTGCTTTATGATGTATATTTTTTACATGCTAGGGTGATTTTTGTTTGTTTGTTTTCCTCCGTGAAAAACCTAGCTAATGCAGTCTGCCAAAAGAAAAGTGAAAATGCAAAATGCAGGAAAATTTGCAATGTTTACTAAGTTTGGAACAGTTCTGCAGACAAACACTAATGCAACTATTTTCGGTTCAGTCACAAATAGAAGTTTTAGACAACTCTAAGCAGGAAGCATATTCTCAAGGGTACCTTTGCATTTCAGCAGTTTCAGTAAGTAAGCAAATGTGTATGTGTGTGTGTCTGGGTGTGCGTGAGCACATGCATGTGACAGTTTGTGCGTGCACACTTTTCATCCCCAGGTCACTGGTTCAAATCTAGCCTAGCCAGTAATAACTGACTGACTAATAGCTGCCTTATGTGAAATGAGTTTGTGTGGTCCAGTTCCCATTAATCATGTGTTCACGTCACAAAACCACTGCCATTCTTTACATTAACAGGTGTCCTTGTTGGCAGCTGCAGCAAGAGAACAAGGGCCAAGGAACCTTAACTACTTGTTTAACCCTAGAGGTGGTCCCTCTAAGCCAAAATATGCTGGCAGGGTAGTGTGTGGACTTTTGAACTGTTGCTTCCTATACTGTACTTGTTCTGTCTCTAGGGCTGTCCGTCTGGCTCCTGTAGCAAATTCACATGAAAAAATTTAAGTGAACTTAAAATCTTTACTATAGATAGAGGCGTTTCTCACTAGAGGTCTCATTTCTGGTAAATTTTTCAGCTCCACGGAGATGATTTCCCCAGTATGTTGCTTGGACAGAAAGAACAAATCAGATATAGTATATGCCATATCAGTGAACTCAGACTTACTTTGTTCTCTTCCAACTAATTGCTCTTCAAATTGAAAAATGAGCCCCATTAAACTGATGTCTCATGACTGGCTTGAACAAGAATCACAGAGTGATTTGGTGACTTACAGATTTTAAAGATGTGCCCTTTCTAAACACCAACACTGAGGTGACTGTTTTTTAATCATTAGTGTGTTTTTGTGAGTATTGTGCCTGGTTTATTTGTCAGTAGTGATTCTTGTCCAAGACTTCTCTGGACATTGGATTTTAATCTCATGAAAGCTCTGTGGTCAACTTTTTAAAATAAATAAATAAAACTTTGTATGCCCCATTATAGCTGTTCACATTGCCTGCATAAGGAGAGCACACAGAACTTTCATTTGGGGGCTTAACATAGGCTAGGTGAGTCAAAAGCAGAAATTAGAGCTACAGAGGTCTTAAACTGTCTGGGCTTGCCGTAGTTTCTATGAGCCTCAGGGACATTTACAAACCCTCCTGGATTACAGAACAGACTCAAGCTCCAATCTCAGTTATGAGGGAAGAACAAAATGAAAGGACCCTCAATTAAACACATACTGGCAGTTGTTTGTAAAATAAAACAAATCTTTCTTCCTGCACAGGGTGTCTCCTTAGGGAATAACCAGTGAACAGCTCCACCTCACAGCTATTTCCCATACAACAATAATACAGCCTTAACAGCAACATACAGGAAACAAAAGGAAATATGTAATGTGGTATATGATGCAAGCATGAGTGTCAATTAGAAAGTATGAGTCATTATTACATTTTGCCATTGTTGTTGATGTTGTGAGTAGATCAGTCTGTAATGTTTACAGTGAAACCCCAAACCACTCGAAACTCAGTGGGTTTCAGTTTTCATTACAAATTCAAAACTCAGTGCAGGCTCACGGTTAGGGTGCTGAGTTCTTTTAAGCGGATCTTGGCAAGACTAAAGAAAATGTTTGCACAACTTCTCTGTACAGAAAAAAACAGAGAATTTCACCCATGTCTAGCTGTGGAAAATAGATCTGAGAATGCTGCAAGAAGCCCCCAAACCTTGGTTGATATACACTGTTTCCAAGATGTAAGTTTCTGTTCACACTGGGCAAATTTCCCATTCTTTTAACTTTTCTTATCTACTGATCTCTCTTTTAAAATATCATTTGGGTGGGAAAAAAGAAACATTTGTGAATAATTTTCACAAGAGACATTCTCTACCACAATCTCCAAACTTCATGTGGGAACAGGACAATCTTCCAGTTCACAGTGAACCAGAAGTACTATTATATCTTTTTTGAGTGAGGGTGCCCAAAACTGAACACAGCTTTCCAAGTGAGATCAAACCGTGGATTTATGTACTGCCATTATTAATATGAACAATTATTATATGGAAGAGCCTAGAGGTCAAACAGATTGGGGCCTTCTTGCAGTAAGTTCTGTACAAGCATACGGTATGTGTAAGTCCCTTCTCCAAAGTGTTTACAATCTAAAAGTGTTATAACATTTTCTGGATTATTTTATTTTCCATTCCTTAATATGGCAGCATTCTAAAATTTTCTTTCCTTGGTTGCCATGACTCACTAAGCAGATGCTTTCATTGAGTAGTCCAGACAATTCTCCTGAGTGGATTTCAATTAACTGAGAGCCAAACCCCCTATATGTATAGTTCAAATTATACCTTCCACTGTGCATTACCTTGTCAAAAGTGAATTGGCTATTGTGCTGCTCATTAATCTAGCTTCATTAGGTCCCTCTGAGGTTCCTCAGAGACTAGCTCTGACTAATCTCAATAATTTCATTGTCTGAAAACACTGCTCTACAGCCAAAATGCTTCTGAAATAAATGTAGTCAAACTTTACTAATTCTGGGTCACTGAGAATGAAAATGATGCTTAAAATTGTTGATTGGCTCTAGTTTTCAAGATATGCTATTGGGTCAGTATATACGACTCTTGACTTGGGAATGGTGGAGGATAAGTGAGTTCTAAAGGGAAGGGATCTCAATTTAAACCAGACATGACTAAAATACAACTTTGACTGGATCTATGAATAAATCTATGACTGGGTTTGGACAGTACTTGCTTTTTAGGCAAAACAGTGAATGATGCAATCTGAAGTTGGTATTGTGTCATACATGATATGAATTGCATCACGTTATTCCTAGAAGTCATGGATTATGCAATCATAACGAAGCTTACATCACTCTGCTGAACAAATTGCCCTATATCAGCTCTAGAAATCATACAGTGTCGTGCTCTCTTATTTCTCAGTGTTTGATTTTGCAAAGGGACACATTTCTGTTTAGCCAAAGTGAGCAGAGATGCCTCGTACTTGTGTGAACAGTGCAGATAACTTCTGCTATGTTTGTGGTGAAGAGACTTTTGCATCACAAAAGCGCAGTATAACCACTATGGTTAAGAAAGCCTATCACCTTTATTTTGGCTGCAAAACTGGAGACCAGGACAAGAGGTGGGCCCCACACATATGCTGCAACACTTGTGCAACAAATCTTTGCCAGTGGTTGAACAGGAAAAGGAAATCTATGCCTTTTGCAGTGCCAATGATTTGGAGAGAGCCAACAAATCATACCAGCAATTGTTACTTCTGCATGGTGCCTCCAGTTGGGAAAGGTGTGTCAAAGAAGAAAAAGTGGACTGTGCATTATCCAAACATTCCATCAGCTATACGCCCAGTACCCCACGGAGAAGGACTGCCGGTTCCTGATGCACCAGAATCATTCTCACTTGAGTCAGATGAGGAAGAGGAAGAGGATGAAACTTCTGGTCCTGAACCATCAATGTGACAGGACCCACATTTTCTCCCATCCTCCTCCTCTGAACCACACCTCATAACACAAGGTGAACTGAATGACCTTGTCAGGGATTTGGAACTACCCAAGAGTAAGGCAGAGCTGTTGGGCTCCAGACTACAGCAGTGGAATCTCCTGGCAGGTGATGTTAGGGTTTCCATGTTCCGTGACCGTCCAAAGGATCTTGTCCCATTCTTCTTCATGGAAGGTGATCTTGTAGCCTGCAACAACATCGATGGTGTGATGGCAGCCCTCAACATCGTTCACGATCCAGATGAGTGGAGACTGTTCATTGATTCATCGAAGACGAGTCTTAAAGCTGTTTTACTGCATAATGGCAATGTTTTGCCATCAATTCCAGTTGGTCATGCAGTCCATATGAAGGAAACTTATAACAACATGAAACAACTTTTGAGGTGCATAAACTATGACCAACATCAGTGGCAGCTTTGTGGCGATTTGAAGGTTGTTGCTCTCTTGCTTGGTCTGCAGACTGGATACACAAAGTACTGCTGTTTTCTCTGCGAATGGGATAGTCGTGCAAGAGATTCCCACTACATCAAGAAAGACTGGCCACTCCGACAGTCATTGGAGCCTGGGAGGAAAAGTGTTCAGCATCCACCACTTGTTGAATCAAGGAAGATTTTGTTACCACCCTTACACATCAAGCTGGGTCTGATGAAGAACTTTGTCAAGGCCATTGACAAAACACAAGCAGCTTTCAAGTACCTCCGTGGAAAATTTCCAAGGTTAAGTGAAGCTAAGATAAAGGTCTTGTTTGTTGGTTCTCAGATTCGTGAACTTCTTCGAGATGATGCATTTGACCATGCACTGCGTGGCAAGGAAAAGACAGCATGGAAACCCTTCCAGTTAGTGGCAATACATTTTCTTGGAAACAACAAGGCAGACAACTACAGGTTGTTGGTGGAAAACCTCCTCAAGGCATACAAAAGCCTTGGTTGCAACATGTCACTAAAGATACATTTTTTGCACTCTCATCTAGATTTTTTTCCACCGAACTGCGGAGCAGTGAGCGACGAGCACGGCGAGTGATTTCACCAGGACATTGCAACAATGGAGAAACGGTATCAGGGCAAATGGAGCCCATCAATGCTTGCAGACTATTGCTGGACAGTGACAAGAGATGCTCCATGTAATGAATACAAGAGACAAGCCAAGAAGCGCCGAGTAGACACTGAATAGGACTAAACTATGTACATAATAGTTTTTTGCCTTTTGTTTCATAATAAATTTTATTTATATAACCCTTTTGCTGATTTTTAAAGTGTTACATAAACAGGACAGGACAGGTGAAATATTATCATGTAAAGCAACCATAAACACATGAAAAGACCTAGGTTTACAATTTATGATTAAAACTCTACTGTCTACACAATATACATAGACATAAAATGTAAAAACTTAAATATCTTAGAAACAGTAGCCAATCAGTTGTTTTAATTGTCATATTTGAATTCAGCACATCAAAATACATAATAAATAGCACATTTTATCTCTGAAGCAGACGACTTCTCAAAAATTGTAGACCAGTGAAATTGTACCACCTCTTTGCTCACCTCTACTTTCCTTATAACCGATAAGTATGGTGAACAGTAAAGCAAGTCGGGAACAGGCACTGTTGCTGCAATATATTTCTTTCCTAATAGGAAAGGGTGAATCTGGTAGTGTTCAAAGTTCTACAAAACACTGCAAAGTATTTCATAGATCTCAGAGTTCTCATTAAGAAATTCAAATCTGTAAAATATTTTCCCCAAATAGCTTCAACCCCTTTTTTTTTAAAGTCAGCTTTTAAAACAAGTAAGTGCTAGATTATGCAAACCCTCCTTTAGTGAGCACTTACTCAGAGGAATAGTTAATGGGACTAACTGTGTGATTAAATGCTCATCACCTTGAGCAAGGGTTTCACAATCCAGTCTCATCATTTACCCCCTCACTAACAATATTCCTTAATCATTCTCTGCCCCTATTTATGATGGTCCAGAGCATGTTCAACTTATTCATTGTGGAGTTCAACATGCAACTTATATGGCTTTGAGAATCATTCTGTTTGTCCGTCACACCTAAGAGCTGACATGTCTTTAAAGCACAATGCATGCCTATGGCACTATGTAAATAATAAATAATTATTGAACAGCCCATGTATCTTGCCAGCACTTTTAATCACAGAAAGAATCACAACATTGTTGATACTTGATTGTGCCACACCATATGCCCAAAAGGTTGGAAAATATGGCCCTTGCTATAGGGTGAGTCATCATATGTTATGCTAAAGCAATAAAATGCTAGGAGGGATCTTTGGCAACTTTTCCCTGTTGGCTACTTAAAATTCAGCATTGTCATTAAGGAATTTTGAAAGGATATGTAAATCCACACAAATAGACAGAATAACTTGTTACAGCTAAAAGAGCCTGGAATTTCCATACAGTCCATTTCTTAACAGACTGGTAAAAAGTCCTAGGGTTTAATAGGAAAGCATATCTGAAAAAGAAATCGATTAAAATAAATATGATAATTGTGATTATTTGGCTACTAATGTGAACATAGCTCTAAAGTTTTCTAATAAACCCAGAGCTAATGCACATAGACCACCAAAGGTTTGAGAATACCTTAATAATCTCCAACAATGTCACAGTTATGCTTCAGTGGTGGATTTTTTTAATATTAGGTTAAAGACACTTGAGAACCAATCAGACCTCTCATAAAGGCAAAACTGACAGGAGTCTGAAGCTTATTCTTAGGATAATAGATTGTATACGATCTTCTAGTTTAAAATGTTGATAGGTAAAGCTGAGGGAAGTAAAAATGAGAGTGAAAATGAAATTAATAGACAGCAGGTTTAAACAAACTAAAAAGTATTTCTTCACACAACACACAGTCCACCTGTGGAACTCATTACAAGGGGATGTTGTCAAGATCAAAAGTATGACAGGGTTCAAAAAAGAATTAGGTAACTTCATGGAGGATAGATCCATCAATATCTATTGGCCAAGATGGTCAGGGCTGCAACCCCATACTCCAGATGTCCCTTAACTTTTGCCTACCAGAAGCTGGGACTGGATAACAGGGGATGGCTCACCCTATAATGATCTTGTTCTGTTCATTCTGCCTGAAGCATCTGACATTGTTCACTGTCAGAAGATGGGAAACTAGGTGTATGGAGCCAGGGTGGCTGCCCTCCGAGCCTGAGGGTAAAGGGCGGCTCGCTCAGCCTGAGTGGGCGGGGCCAGGCCAAGCTTGCTCCACCCCCTGGAAGGGGAGGGGTGGAACAGGAAGTATAAAGGGCGGGGCCCTTATCTCAGTCAGGGCAGCACCAGGGAGGGAGGCAGACGCAGACCGCGGGCTACTCCCTTCAGACCCTGCTGCCACGCCAGGGGAGGCCCTGGCCCAGTGGAAACCTCACCTGGAGGAAGGACTGGGACTGCCAGAACTGCCCACTGCCGTGTACCCAGAGGGACTGGAGGAGCCGGAGGGGGAGCTGGAGCTGCCAGCAGCCGAGGACCGGGAGGAGCTGGAGGAGCCTGAGCCCGAGGGGGAGCTGGAGCTGCCGACAGCAGACTACCCCGATGCACTGGCGGGACCAGAGGGATTCGGACGAGTAATCGGGTAGGAAGTAGCCCAGGGACAGAGCTGCACAGTGGTGAGTCTATATAGCGGAAAGAACCCCGCTGACCCAGTGGCGGGACCCTCGTCCGGCCACTGTCAGGGCCCTGGGCTGGAACGCAGTGGTGTAGGGTGGGCCTGCCTTCCCCTACCCGGCCGACCCACACCGGGACCTTTGCCGGCGTTCCCCTGCCTGAGGGGCGCGCTACTGATCTTTGCCGGCGCTCCCCTGCCTGAGGGGCGCGCCACTGACCTTTGCCAGTGCTTCCCTGCCTGAGGGGTGTGCTACAGACACTGGCTGGCATCCTTCCCGCTGCTAATTCCCGAGTGGCAGAGGCGTGACCCAGGCCGGCCAGTGATGTCGTAGCTCACCACCGCCGCCTAGAGGGCAGGTGGACCGACAGCGATCACAAGTGGTGGAGAATGCAGGCAGCGCCCCCTATCCCTGCCGGAAGGGATTAGAGCAAGGAGGCAGCAGCAGCCCCTAAACGGAATATGGAGATGGAGAGGCTTATCAAGGTGCTGGCTGAGACCCACCAGCAGCAGTTACTTCAAACCTTGGGGGCCCAGCACCGCGAACAACAGACTCAATGTTTCCAGCAACTTGCCACCCTGTGGCCGAGCCCCGGTGGAGCCCAACCGGGCGGGGCGGTCACCCCCAACCCCCATGCTCCACCAATCCGTCTGGCCAAGATGGGGCCTGACGATGACCCAGAGGATTATCTGGTGACCTTCGAGCGGGTTGCTGCAGTAGCTGGTTGGGCTCCGGACCAATGGGCAACCCTGCTTGCCCCCTATCTAATGGGGCCAGCCCAGAAGGCTTACTGGGGGCTACCAGATGATGAGGCCCGTGTTTATGCCCGAATAAAAGCGGCTATCCTGGATGCCTTCGACATCACCCCGGAGACCTTTCGGTGACGGTTTCGGGGAAAGCTTCACCCCCCGGGTGCCCGGCCCCGGGCCGTGGCCCAGGAATTAAAGGATGCAGCGTGCCGATGGCTACAACCCGAGCATCGAACTGTGGCTGAGGTGACAGAACAGATCATCCTTGAGCAATTCGTGCATATCCTCCTGACTCCAGGGAAGGCATGGGTGTTGCGGCACTGACCTCAAACTCTAAGTGCAGCTGTCACATTTATGGAGAACTTTCTGGAGGCCGAGGCCCCAATAGGACCAGCAGCCCAGCCCCCAAATTCGGGACCCGGCGCTCAGAAGCCAGTCCGCCAGTCCCTCCTCCCGGATACCGAGCGGATCATTGAGGAGGTGCGGATACAGTGTATACATGGAGATGTGAAACCGTACCCCACGGTGCAGGTCCCTCTCACGGTGAACGGGGCAACTCAGTTAATGAACGTGGCAGTGGCCCCATCCCTTGCCTACCCGATCATCCTGGGCCGGGACTGGCCAGACTTCGTCGAGGTGCTCTGGTCCCTATCTCCGGAACAGGCATTCGAGGGAGCTTCCTCTGCGACGGACCCAGGCCCCGGGCTGTGTCCCGACCCCGGAGTTGACCCATCCCTTTCACCCCGGCTAGACGGCCGGGAGACGAGGCGCCCCCCGGTGGACATTATGGACTTTAGCCGAGACCAAAGGGAAGACCCTACGCTCCGGTTTGCCTATGAACAGCTGGCAAGGGTAGAGGGGAAGGTCGTGGAGGCCCAGCGGGCTACCCAATGGCCTAGATTTGAACTCTATCAGGATCGTCTCTACCGCGTGGAGTGAGACCCTCAAACCCAAGAGGTCCGGACCCAACTCGTGTTTCCCCGCATTCATCGGCGGGCGGTCCTGAAGCTAGCCCCTGACATCCCAGCTGCAGGCCATTTAGGACTGGAGAGAACCGCAGCTAGGGTCCTGGCCAAGTTCTTCTGGCCCAGCATCCATCGCGAGGTGAAAGACTACTGTGGGTCATGCCCGGACTGCCAACACGCCGCCCCAGCCGAGGTCCGGAAGGCCCCCCTGGTCCCGTTACCAACGGTGGGCGTTCCGTTTGAACGAGTAGCGATGGACCTGGTCGGACCTTTCCCGAAAAGTCAGGCGGGCTACCAATATATCCTTGTTTTGATGGACTATGCCACCTGCTTCCCTGAGGCTGTCCTCTTAAGAAGCATCACTGCCCACACTATTGCGGCGGAGCTCGTGAAGATCTTCGCCAGGGTAGGCCTCCCTCGGGAGATACTCACTGACCAAGGGACCAACTTCACCTCTAAGTTGTTCTGTCAGGTGTGTGCCCTGCTAGGGATTAAGAAACTGCAGACCTCGGTTTACCATCCCCAGACAGATGGGTTAGTCGAACATTTTAACCAGACCCTGAAGGGAATGTTGCAATGCTTCCCCACCCAGGACCTCCGTCAGTGGGATCAACTACTCCCCCCTTTACTACTGGCGGTTTGGGAAGTTCCGCAGGCTTCCACGAAGTTCTCTCCATTTGAGCTCCTCTATGGGCGACGACCCCGCGGAGAGATGGACCTCCTGAGAGAAACTTGGGAACATACACCATCCTCAACGCAGGGCCTCTTACAATACGTCGTACAGCTGCAGGAGCGGCTGGCCCAGGCGGGTGAGCTCATGAGGGAGAACTTAAACACAGCCCAGAGGCGCCAGGAGCAGCAATATAATCGGGGTACCCAGGTCCGAGTATTTGCCCCAGGGGACCGAGTCCTCCTCCTGCTCCCCTCGGAGGAATCAAAACTTTTTGCCCGCTGGCAGGGCCCGTATGAAGTCCTTTGCCAAGTGGGGCCTCTCACTTACGAAATCCGGCAACCTGATCACCGGAAGGGAAAGCAGATTTATCATGTAAATCTTTTAAAACCCTGGCGGGAACAGGACGGACTACTAATTGCCCCATACCCGCCTGAACCGGACCTTGGGCCACAACCCCCCGAAGAGTCTGATAATGGGGAACCGCAGCTAGCCGAGATGCTCACCGCCGAGCAGCGAGAACAGGCCCTCTGCCTAGTGAAGGCGTTCCCCAGGACCTTCACCACGAAGCCCAGATGGACTATGCTTGCCTACCATGCAATCCAGACCGACCCCGGGGTGGTGGTCCGAGAGACCATTGCCCGGCCATTGCCTAGGCGAATGCGAGAGGCCGTGGAGGAGGAAGTCCAGGCTATGTTGGGACTAGGTGTTATTGAGCAGTCCCAGAGCGAATGGCGGAGCCCCGTCGTCCTCGTCCCGAAGCCAGATGGGAGCCGGCGGTTTTGTATTGACTTTTGGAGAGTCAACGCCATTTCAAAGTTTGATGCATATCCAATGCCCCGTGTCGATGCGCTCCTTGATCGGCTTGGAGAAGCCTGCTATATCACCACGTTAGATCTCACCAAGGGGTACTGGCAGATCCCCTTAGAACCTCAATCCAAGGAGAAGACTGCATTTGCCACCCCTTCAGGGCCGTACCAGTTTACCCGGATGCCTTTCGGCCTCCATGGGGCCCCAGCAACCTTCCAGCGCTTGATGGATTGGATTTTGCAACTAGACACCAAGTACGCCGCCGCCTACCTGGATGATGTGGTCATCTATGGCAGTAACTGGGAGGAACATCTCAACCAAGTGGCGGCGGTCCTCCGGGACCTCCGCGTCGTCAGCCTCACAGCCAATCCCAAAAAATGCTGAATCGGGTGAGAAGAAATGACCTAACTGGGGTACACCCTGGGGTAGGGACAGGTACGCCCCCTCATCAGGAAGGTTCAAGCACTCCAGGAATGTCAGGCGCCAACCACGAAGAGGCAGGTGCGTCAATTCTTGGGCCTAGCCGGTTATTACCGGCGGTTCGTACCCCACTTCGCAACCATTATGGCCCCACTGACAGCACTCCTGACCAAAGATAGCCCCTGCAGAGTTTGCTGGTCCCCCGACTGTGAGGAGGCCTTTCAAACTGTCAAAGACCGCATGTGTAGCGAGCCAGTACTCTTCAGCCCAGACTTTGATCGTGACTTCATTGTTCGATGCCGATGCCTCCGGCGTGGGGATTGGGGCGGTCCTCTCACAGGAGGTGGACGGCGAGGAGCACCCTATTGTTTAAATCAGTCGGAAACTGTTCCCCCAGGAGCGGAACTACTCTGTCCTTGAGAAAGAGGCCCTAGCTGTTAAGTGGGCAGTTGATGCCCTCCGCTACTACCTCCTCGGGGCCCCCTTTATACTGGTTACAGATCATGCACCCCTGAAGTGGCTCAACAAGATGAAGGACGTGAATGCCCGCCTTCAGCGATGGTATCTTACTCTACAACCCTACACCTTCACAATCCACCATCAGGCGGGAAGGGACAACGCCAACGCGGACTTTCTCTCCCATCTGGGGGAGGCTGAGGATGCCAGTTCCGAGGTGCGGGAGCTGGATTTGAGGGGTGGGGTATGCAGGGAGCCAGGGTGGCTGCCCTCCGAGCCTGAGGATAAAGGGCCGCTTGCTCAGCCTGAGTGGGCGGGGCCAGGCCAAGCTCGCTCCACCCCCTGGAAGGGGAGGGGTGGAACAGGAAGTATAAAGGGCGGGGCCCTTATCTCAGTCAGGGCAGCACCAGGGAGGGAGGCAGACGCAGACCGCGGGCTACTCCCTTCAGACCCTGCTGCCACGCCAGGGGAGGCCCTGGCCCAGTGGAAACCTCACCTGGAGGAAGGACTGGGGCTGCCAGAACTGCCCACTGTCGAGTACCCAGAGGGACTGGAGGAGCCGGAGGGGGAGCTGGAGCTGCCAGCAGCCGAGGACCGGGAGGAGCTGGAGGAGCCTGAGCCCGAGGGGGAGCTGGAGCTGCTGACAGCGGACTACCCCGATGCACTGGCGGGACCAGAGGGATTCGGACGAGTAATCGGGTAGGAAGTAGCCCAGGGACAGAGCTGCACAGTGGTGAATCTATATAGCGGAAAGAACCCCGCTGACCCAGTGGCGGGACCCTCGTCTGGCCACTGTCAGGGCCCTGGGCTGGAACGCAGTGGTGTAGGGTGGGCCTGCCTTCCCCTACCCGGCCGACCCACGCCGGGACCTTTGCCGGCGCTCCCCTGCCTGAGGGGTGCGCTACTGATATTTGCCGGCACTCCCCTGCCTGAGGGACGTGCTACGGACCTTTGCCGGCATTCCCCTGCCTGAGGGGCGCGCTACAGACACTGGCTGGCGTCCTTCCCGCCGCTAATTCCCCAGTGGCAAAAGCGTGACCCAGGCCGGCCAGTGACGTCGTAGCTCACCACCGCCGCCTAGCAGGCAGGTGGGCCGACAGCGATCACACTGGGGTAGATGAACCATTGCTCTGACCCATTTTGGCTATTCTTATTATTGAAACTATCTTGATAGCACTGAAGTCAATTAATATTGGAAAAAATTTCTAGGAATAATGGGAGGCTTTTTTATTCCTGCTTGATTTTGTCCAGTGTCTGTATTGTCTTATATGAGCACTGCAGAGTGACCAACCTTACAGCTTTCCAAGTAAGGCCCTGATCCTACACAACACACTCCCATGAGGCACCCCATTATAGTCACTACTTGTATGAGTAAAGCTTCACGGGGCTTAAGTATTTGCAGGACTGGGGTCTAATTCATTTCTTGTAATGGCTACTACTCGCTTCCCTGTACTATGTTTCAGTGTCAATGAATGAATGTATTTATTGGCCTTGTAATTTCTGATATAAAGGCTAAATTAAAATAAAATACAAAGTATAGCTCAGTGTTCCCACTCAGGGGTTAGCCACTATGCTGCGAATTATTCTCCCTGAATAGAAGGATAGGAGGATTACTACTGCTGCCAGCAGTGCTGAGCACCTCAGGGTGTTGCGTCTGGGTGCATCTAGGGTGTGGAAATGACCGTGCACCGTGACAGGAGCTCAATGTGGGAAGGAATGCAAGATACAGTGCATCTTTTTAAAAAGTGTGGCAAGCTGCATCACTGACCACACTCCGTCCCATGCTTTGGCAGACATTATGTTGCTTCGGTTCTAATCAGCCACTGATACTGCTGCTGAGAGGGTACACCTTCCTCATGCTGCTCTGTGGCATACCTGAGAAATTTGGGCATTATGCTGTTGGGTCCAGCAGCATGCCTGCTTCACAGTTTCTTTATGGCAGAGCAAACCTCTTCCAACATAGATTGCATCTTCTGCTAATGCATCCAGATCTGGACAGGGAGTCACTCCAGGATGGTTAAGTGCAGACTCATACTTTTTCCATCTTTGCAGGACTTCTTGGGTTAAGCATGTTTTACCATCAGCCTTGTTTATCGGCATAGACAAGACATGAAATTCAGTTTGGGATTGAAGTGACTAAATAGCAGGTAGTAATTTCTAAGCTCTTATTCCCTCTTCTGCCAAATTCTCAAAATAAGCTTCATGATCCACTTTTGCTCTCGCTTGAAAAATACCTTGTCAATCTTTACAATCAATGTCATCATGGAACTGTCTGCCCTCAGATTTCTTGTGCAAAATGCGAAATGTTTCATTGGATAGCCAAGGGTATTACTTGTAGTGTATCAGTTCTGGAATGACATCTATGGTTCTTGGATGCCTGTGTGTAACAGGGTGCTGGCTAGGAGAAACAAGCCAGGCCCCTGTTAGCCCTGTTCCAGAGGAAAAAGGGTTAGTTGGGCTGGCTGAGGGGTCACGCCCTAATTATCAAAGGAGATCCACCTGCAGGCCTGGGTAGCCAGCCTGCCCTATAAAGCTGGCTAAGAGACAGGAGGGGGTGGGGAAAACAGGAAAGGGAGGAGTGTGGGCTCTAGATTCTTTGCTGGCTGGAAGGCTAGCACTCTCCAAGAGAGTGTTGCTCTTGGTAAATACTTGTAAATAGTAGGTGGTGGGAAGGGACACAAACAATAAAAGGACACAGGTGCTGCACCTCGGTTGGTCTCTGGGTGTTTTTGGGGCCTAGGCCGGTGAGGGCCAGGTTACACGTGGGGGCTTGTCCGGGATTTGATGCCAGTGACTGTGGTTGGCGGTCCTGGAGATGGAAGAGACCCTAAAATGGCTGGTGAAGCAGTAGGAGGAGATGCAGCAGGTCCTGGTCAATGTCCAGTTGTCCCAGCAGACTGAGAAGCAGGCCTTCCTGACCTGGCAGGCGGAACAACAACGAAGCCTGCAGGACTTTATTAGGGAGCAGACCAACACCCAAGCGCAGCTCCTACAGCGGCTGGTGACTCCTGCGGTGGGTGAGGGCACCCGGCCTCTGGGCTGGGGACTATGCAAGATGAGCCCGGCAGATGACCCGGATGCATTCTTGGGGACATTTGAGCGGTAGCCATGGGCGCCGGGTGGGAAAGGACAACCTGGGCCCTTTGGCTTGCGCTGTACCTGATGGGAAAGGCTCAAGCAGCCTATATGGTGCTGAGCGAAGAGCACACCCGGGATTATGGGACCGTACAGGCCACTATTCTAGACCGGGTGGGCCTATCAGCCAAACACTACCGGCAGAAGCTGCGGGCCGCTCGCTGGATGGCCGCCGTGCTAATGGACTGGGCGACCCGGTGGCTATGACCCGAGATATGGACCACGGCAGAGATTATGGACAGTGTGGTCATGGAACAGTTGTTACAAAGCCTCCCTGAGACAATACAGGTCTGGGTGAGGCGACACCAGCCTGAGACTGTAGAGGCCGCGGTGAGGTTAACCGAAGAGTACATAGTGGTCAAGGGACCCCAGAGGGAGGACCAGCCCCAGAAGGATAGGGAGTCGGGGAGGAGGCAACCCGAGCCATTCTCCGGGGCAGCCCCAGGGAAGAGGGGCGAGCCCCGACGGACACCCAATTGACTGACCCGGCTTACCTGCTGGCAATGCGGCAAACCAGGACTCACAAAACAGGACTGTCCAGAGAAGGCGTACGGGTGGGCTGAGTTTTGTGGGTGGACGCAGGTAGCGGGGCAGACAGGGGGACGGAACCTGCCCACTGTCCCTGTGAAAGTGGGAAGACAACGCCAAGCCGGCGTGCTGGATACATTATCTGGCTGTACACTTGTACAGCAGGCGTTAATAAAACCACCTTGGCTGGTCTGAGGGGCAAGAATGGCCTTGGGGTGAATACATGGGGACAGAAAGTTTTGCCTGATGGCCCAGGTACCCCTGGAAGTGAAGGGCCGCTTCAGGTGGAAGAGAGTGGGGGTGCTGGAGCGATTACCGTATCCAGTGGTGGTGGGCAGGGACTGGGGCTCACTACCAGGAACGAAGCAAGGCAGTATCCCCAAAAAGGGGAGAGAGATGGTGTACGGGTGGGCTGAGTTTTGTGGGTGGATGCAGGTATGACGAGCCAGGGGGCTGTTGGAATTGGGGACAGACCTAGATCCATCGAGGCAGATGAAACTCCTAGACAACTGAGCCCAGAGCAGGAGGGTCCCCGGGAGGCCTGCCTGGGGGAGCTCACGGGCTCAGGCCCCTCAGGGGAAGGGCCAGGCCCCACCGAGGGCCCCGGGGAGATGGCACCCGCGGATGAGGCCCCAAACCCACATGCAGATGTGGGGGAAACTGAGGCAGGGAAGATCCCACCGGATGAGAGGATAACTCCCGACCCTGTCCCTCAGGTACAGGAGGAGCAAGGGTTGGGGTCCTCCCCGGCATGTGATTGGTGTGAGGATCTGCAGGTGAAGGCACAATTAGGGGGGCAGCCTCTGCCTCCGCAGTGTACCTTCTGTGGGCTGGGGATGGAGTGAACGCTGGTGGAGAGGGCTGGGACTCACCCGGTTCTGGGGGAAGACATCCCCACGGAGAGCCACACCCCAAGTAAAAATAAAAGGCGAAAGGGCTGGAAGGCAGGTGGGCCGAGGGCGGACGGACCATATGCCTCTTAAGGGGGGAGGGGTGTAACAGGGTGCTGCCTAGGAGAAACAAGCCAGGCCCCTGTTAGCCCTGTTCTAGAGGAAAAAGGGTTAGTTGGGCTGGCTGAGGGGCCACACCCTAATTACCAGAGGGGATCCACCTGCAGGCCTGGGTAGCCAGCCTGCCCTATAAAGCTGGCTAAGAGACAGGAAGGGGAGGAGCGTGGGCTCTAAATCCCTGCTGGCTGGGAGGCTAGTAGTCTCCAAGAGTGTTGGTCTCTGTAAATACTTGTAAATAGTAGGTGGTGGGAAGGGACACAAACAATAAAAGGACACGGGTGCTGCACCTCAGTTGGTCTCTGGGTGTTTTTGGGGCCTAGGCCGGCGAGGGCCAGGTTACACTGTGCTTATGGCTGTCCAGGATAATTCTAAGTCATCTGGGAGAGCACTAAGTGCATCAAATTGGTTTTTCGGTGAGACAGAATACTTGTTAGCAAGTGCTGAATACTCACAGATGTCATGTGCCTTATGTTTTGTAACAGGCGCACTCATGGTAAAATTGAAATGTAATTGCCATTTTAGCAACAAGGAGATGATGGTCAGTATTTGCCAGAGCTTCTGCACATCCATAGATCCAGTACAGCCTTACTATACTACAATTCCAGTTTATCATATGGTCCAGCTCCTTCCTTGTCTGGCTATCATTGGACATCCAGGTTTCCCAATAGTTAATCTAAGCTCCTGAACCAACTCGCAGTGATGGTAATGTCATAAGAAGCACAAAAGGAGAGGATTCTCAGAGCTGTCATTTATTGTTTCAGAACAAAATGGCCCGAGAATAGTTTCAAAGCCACTTCTGGGACAACCTGGTAGAGCGTTAATATCTCTTAGTATAATAAGTTTGTTGTGCGGCAAAACAGATTGCATCACTGCTGTGAGCTGCTGCTAGAGTTAATCTTTATTAGCATCTGTAGCTTCTTCAGTGAGAGCGTAGGCTACAGTGATGGACAGCTATCCATGATTATGCCTCAAGCTGGCCTATAGCAGTCAATCAGAACTAGGGTGCCATGTTGTGACTGATTTATTAAAAGGTGATTGGAGGACAAATGTCAGATGGTCTATGAGCCTGATTCCCTCAGAGTACAGTACTTGTGTTTGCCACAAAATGTTGACCGTTATTCATGAGTCTCATATCAGTTATTACAGAAACTGCAATGTTTTAATCTTTCCAACTCTCAACCTAGCAAAACCAGGTACCGCATCTTGTTTAGGATTAGTTCATTCCAGGTGGCAAATCTGGTGGATTTTCTCACGTTGATGGTGGATGTCATAGGCCTCAAGTGTGGACTTCATTTCGTTGGATGCTCCTTGATTCACTCTATCTCCTGGGGACAGAGGAGATGTAGAGCAGTGGTTTTGTCTGGAGACACCAATCCCCTTCCCAGAATCCCTTCCACACATAGAGGTCATAGTTCATCCATCTTCACCACTATTTGGAGAATATTTTTCCTTTCTCCACTGGATCTCCCATTGACCTTCACTCGTAACCCTGAGCAGAGGCCCTTATTGGATACTACTGGCCAGAATCAGCCAGAAACGAGGCTCACACTGGCAGCAGCAACTATACCCTGAAGTAGCTCAGCAAATACTGATGGCCGATTCGCTACCCAACTTCAAGTATTTCTGTTCTGTGCTTTTGGCAAAATGTTTAATATCCCATATATAGATGGGCGATTTTTAGCTTACAGTGAAAACTAGACATTGGGTTGAAAACTGATTGATGCTTTAAAGCCGTGTCCAGGAGCATCTCACTCAACTATGAGTAATTTTTTCAAGCCATAATGTCATATTGATGTTTATCAGAACTAGTAAATAGCCTACATACTTTTGAGCACTAGAGGGAACTTGGGTCAAAATAAAAAAAATATTGCATAATACATTTCAGCCCCACTTAATATAAGTAAAAAAATAATAATGCTACAATGTGATATCAATATCTGTCCAGTAATACTTATCTTTTTCACATGCAGCAAGTTTTGATGTGTTACATATTGTTTGGCATAGTAGTTACATGTACCTAAATAATATAAACCAACAACTAAAGTATAACAGCTTCCCAGTGGATGATACACAATAATCAATAATTTATTTGCACTAATCTACCATAGCATCTTTCATTGGAGGATCTCAGTGTGATTTTAAATCAGTATTTAAGCCTCACATTAGCTCTTTGTGGCAAGATCCATTTCTCTCCATCTTACAGATGGGTAAATTAAAGACCAATGCAATTCAAAGAGAGTTAAGTGTCTAATTGCAATTTGTGCATTTGGAAGTCTTCCGAAGAGAAGCTAAAGTGTTTTGTCAGTGGGCATAGATTTCATTAGCCCTACCTTCCAACACCCTGCTTTGACCATTAGAAGCACTTTCTCCTATATGTTCCATTTACCATAATGAGAATCCAAAATGTGACAGGAGAAAAGCAAGAAAATATCTAGGGCCAGATTTTGAAGATAACTCAGTTCCCATTTAGGCACCTAAATGGAGCCTTCAAAAAGGGCCCAACATCCTGCAGCTCATAACTGAGAACAGCGGAAGCTGCTGCAGGCTGCTGTCTGAATGAAAGCTGAGCTCTTTTGGAAATCCAGCCACTTAATTTGGGAGCTGCTGAGTATTCATCTGGTCCTGTAGATTTGAAAGCCCATAATGAGTAAACACAATAAGTACAGAGCAATCCATAACTGGGGAACATTGTAAAATGATCTCCCTCTCATCTGACCCAGTTAATGCAGGCAGATAGACTTCAATATGCACTCTTCTGGTATTAAGTTTAATCAGACTACCTGACTCAGTGGTGGGGAGTAAACACAGGTAGGTGAGCACCTTCATGTCTGCAAGTACCCGAATGTTTTCTAAGATTATGCAGACTATCTCAGTTAAAGTGATTTACAAACCGTCTTTGGGAGTTATGGATATTGTCATTCATGAGCCTTTCTGTACTTTATTTGCCTATCAAATGGTGAAGAGAGGGCAGCCAGTTCCTGCTGTGTGTTCTTTGTTATACAGGAAACATTTCCCACCCTCTTTCCCCGCCAATCTCTAGATGAATCACTTTTAGGACAGTCAGCAGGGAACCAATTTCAACATCATGCACATTGTTTTGGAAGTCTGCCTTCTGCTCTGTGTCACAGCAGTGAATCAAACATTTACATGTCCTCTTGGCTTTCAACGTCATGATGCTATGGATGTACGTGTGTGTGTAAAATTTTCCCTAGTTCACTTGATTTGTCGTTTGTCTTTGATATTGCGGTGGTGTGATAATATTGCACATCAAAAGAAGTGATTTTGTAGTGAACCAAAACTCATCGCAAAGACAGATTTTAAAGCTATTATAACCAAGTGATGACAGTTCCTCATTTAATATTGCCACTAAACATTATTGTTTGGTCTATGAGTAAAAAAGAAGTCCACGCAACTGGGATTATGTTCTGCATAAATGGTAATACAATTTTCACTGATGAATTACTAAAAGTCACGTATGCAGGATACAAAGAAAGGGAACAGAGCGGGTGGGAAAAGAGAAAATTAGCTAGTTCACTGTAATTCCTAATTTTAAAAGAGATTCCTACTTAATAAGGATGTGCCAATCTCTCTTTTTCTTCTAAGACCAATTCTAAATACATTGGTGACAATAGGCCTACTTTTGTACCCTTTTCAGTACTTGAAAGAAACTTGTAACCAGTGTAATACCCCAGGAAGTTTTCCAAAGATAAATAGCCAGCTGATGGACAGGGGAAGCAGAGAGAGTTTCAGGTACACAAGGACTGCAATATTGTGCCCATAATTATTTCATATTAATATTAGTTGCTAATACAAAGTCACCAATCAAAACTGAGGCTCCATTATGCCAGGTACCTAACAAACACAAAGACGTGGGGCCAGATCCTCGGCTTGTGAAAATCAGTGTAGCTCTGTTGACTCCAGTGGAGATACGCCAAATTAAATCAGCTGAAGCTCTGGCCCATAGCTCCTGCCTCAAAGAGCTGACAACCTATGTAGGCAATTCATGTATAAAGAGTGAGGAGCAAGGAATCCAGCCATATATAAATAGTTTTTATGTGTATATTAGCCTTTATACTATATTATTGTATTATGCCAATAGATAAAATATGTGTGAGCTATCTCTCTGTCCTTCAACCTAAATATCATGACTGGCTGATTTCTTAATGTCACAGTAGATGTAGGTCTTGAGGTGGACACATACAGCACATCATAAGCATGGTGCAGCAAGGAAGAAAGTGCAGATATGGTCATAAAAGAAACCAGCACTCGAACAAATGCAGCAGGATTTATTGGTGGAGTGAAGGAGGCATGAGGAAGGAGTGATAAGTTAGGAGAAAAGAGAAGAAAGCAGGAAGTGGTTCAGTGGTGAAAAGCCTTGATAGTGAGGAGAAGAAGATTTAATTTGATGCAGAAGCCGGTGGAGAAGTGGCGGAAACAATAACCAGCAATAAAAAAAGAAAGGACTCAATATTGCAATCCCCATTTACTCCAAATTCCAGTTGATGACAATGAGAGTTTATCATAAACTTGAGCTTTTATTACAAATATTATATTCTTATATATCACAGTAAAACTTTTGGCATATTAGAAAATATTAAAGAAATTATTCTGCCTCTTTAATGTGACAGGTGTTGTATGCCATACAATATTTACTATAGCTAATAACTGATTATCACACAAAAGTAAATCGGGGTAATTCCATTGGAGTCACATCAGTATATATCAGTATAAGTCTGATCAGAATTATGTGCATAATATGCATCCATCAAGGCCTAATTCTCATTTACACTATAATCATTTTATTTTGTCTGGCAGTATGAACAGGCCTGAAAGTGAATTTAACTGTGATTTATACCCACTTTAAGGTACCTTTACATAGTCAAATGAGAATCAGGCCCTAAACATTTTTGAGAGCCAATTTGCATACTTACTCTAAACATCTTAGGCCTGGTCCACACTAGAGTTAGGCTGAGACAAGACAGCTTAAGTCGACCTAGCTGTGGATGTGTATTCACTTAAATTTGGCTCCCGCCAACATAAGTGTCCCACTACACTGATTTAATAACAGCACCTCCCCAAGCGACAGAGTCATGGCTGATGTAGTCAGGTCAATGTGGTGAGAGTGTAGATACTGCAGTACTTACATCAACCATTACCGGCCTCCAATAGCTGTCTCACAATGTCCCACATTGACTGCTTCAGTCATCATTGTGAACTCTGCGGCCCAGGAGTCAGGTGGACAGGAAGCTGCCCCTGACCATTAAAGCCCTGTAAATTTTTGAAATTCCTCTTCATGGTTGCCTGCCTTGGCAAGCACACCTACCAGCTCTCCATTGTTGAATGTAACTGCCCAGCCAACTATGCCAGCTATAGGCTTCAGACACACTCCTGCCTGGAGGAGACAGGAGATTTTGGATCTCCTGGGCATGTGGGGAGAAGAGGTTGTGCAGGCACAGCTCTGAACCAGCTGTAGAAATGCGGACATCTACAAGCAGAGTGCTCAGAGGATGCAGGAGAAGAGCTACAACAGGGACCAGCAGGAGTGCTGTGTGAAAGCCAAGGAGCTGCGGCAGGCATACCAGAAGGCCCGGGTGGCAAACAATTGATCTGGCATTAAGCTGCAGATCTGCCATTTTCCCAAAGAGTGGCATGCAATCCTCAGCAGAGACCCCACCACCACCCCTAAGTACCCTGTGGAAACTTTGGAGGGGCCCAAGTCACAGGCCTCTGCTGTGAACAACGACGAGGAGAGGTGGATGAGGAAGAGAAGGAGGCAGATGGGGGACAAGTGACTGCAGGATGCAGCTGCACTGTGAGCCAGGACTTGTTTTTGACTCCAACCCAGTCCAGCCAGTCAGGCATGTGTGACCTCTGTTTACTTTGAAATTACAGGGATGGTGCCCCCAGAGTAGCAGGACACATCTTTTGATTTACTCATTTTTACTTGTGCTGGAAGAGGTAGTGGAAAAACCGAGAGAGGTAGAGAGAGGCTATCTGTCTTTCATTCCCCTCTAGAGGTAGGCAGTGATAGCCACACAGAGCAGTTTGTCTATGTGCACCAGGATATCCCTTGAATCCTCTGTAGGGCTCTCAGTTAAACTTTCATGGATGTACTCTACAATCCTCTGTCAAAGGGCTGCCTTATTTCTTCTTCCACGGTAGGACGCTTTCCCACGCCACTCAGCAATTACTTCAGCAGGCACAGGCTAGCAGTATATGGGCCTGGGCAACATCAGTATGCCAGCAGCAGCTGTGCTCTCTCTGCCCCAGTTACCCTCCGGCGTGAGATTTCAGCTAAAATCACCACTGCCTGTGGAAAACGGTGTGAGTGTTCAGTTCCATTGCCCCATTCAACTAGAATCATACAGGTGTGCGATTCCCTCCTCATTTCCCCAACCCCGGAGGACCACCATGGCTGCTGCAGTGTCTGGCGCCATGCGGCATCAATCCCAAGCAGAAGTGAGAATGTAGGGTTTGCAATTTTTGGGGAGCAAGAGAAATTTGTTCAGCATCTGGAGTTTCAATTTCCCTCATGAATACACTGACAATGGTACCTTTGTGTGTTGTATCTGCAGTTGCTGTCATTGTGGCCTTCGGGGTCTTTTCCTCTACACCCATGGACTGCCTGAAAGGCAATGCTGCATTAGAGAATGAGCACAGGGCCTAGAGGTCATGCTTGCAGACATCATGGATAAGGAGAAAGTGGAGAGGATAAAGACATAGGAAAACGAGTGGGACATACATAGAGTCACCAACAGTCCCTTATTACAAGGGATGTCCCTTATTTTTTCATCTCCGTACAAGAAGATCTGGAGTCGCTGAGTGCTGCAAAAAGCAGCAAGAAATATCCCTGGAGAATGTAGGTGAGTACTACTTATTAATAAAGTAAATAAATAAGTAATTATGATGATAATAAAATAATAATATCAGGAGGAGGGGTGGGGACGGGCTGCTAAGAAAACAGTCCCTTATTTTTGAAGTACAATGTTGACAACCCTAGATGTGCAGCATGACAGCGACCAGTTACCTATTACTGCACTCTGTCACAGAACTCCTAGCATCTTTCACTAACAATATTAATAGGCACATTGACAATGTTATTTTCTTACTTTTACATCAATCAGCAAAAGATTCATACTAGGCCACAAAAGAGCAAGACCAGGTAGAGCACACTATAGCAACACACACTACTCTGGCTCACTATTAAAATGAAAGCCTCCCTGAGCCCTATAGCTCTTGTATCTGGTTGTTCAAATTCAGCAGACGGCTGCTCCACCTCCGCCTTCCACACTGGTGGAAACGTTTCCCCCTTTGCTTCACATATATTATGCAGGCAGCTGTAATCATTGGGATAATTTCTCACTGAGGTCAAATCTTGTAAGTAAACGATGCCAGTGACCCTTCAAACAACCCAAGGCACATTCACTTGTCATTCTGCACACGCTGAGCCTGTACTGAAGAGCTCCTTGGTGCTATCAAGGTGGCTAGTGAATGGCTTCATGAGCCATGGAAGCAAAGAGTAGGTTGGGTTGCCTAGGCTCCATAGGTGCTGGAACTATGGGTGCTCATGGTTTCCATCATGTACAGGGTTTACAGTTTGGTTCAATGGCTCTCAGCGCCCCCACTATAGAAACTGTTCCAGCAGCATGGCCAGGATCACTATTGGCAGTTCAACATTGCCAGTGGTAATCCACTGGTTGGGAAAGAAAGTCTCTGTTTGCAGCTTTCTGAACATCCCCGTATTAAAGATGCAAATCATATACCTTCCCTGACCACAATGATGTCAGTAAAGCTTACTCAGTAATCCATCAGTATTCGCATAACCATAGAAAAGTAGCCCTTTCTGTTGATGTGCTGTGGCAAAGTGTTCTGGTGTTAAAATAGGAATGTGTGTGTCATCTATCACCCCACCCCATTGCTGCAAAACCATCCATTAAGTCCTGCACATTGCCCAGAGTCATGGTCCTGCACAGCAGGAGGCAATTAATGGCCCTGCACACTTGCATGACAATGACCCTTGCGGTGGACTTCCCGACTCCAGATTGATTTCCAATTGACTGGTTGCTATATGGTGTTGCAAGTTTCCACAGTGCAATCACCATTTGCTTCTCAACTCTCACTGCAGTTCTCATTTTGGTGTCCCTGCACTGGAGAGCTGGGTGAGTTTGGCACACAGATCCAGGAATGTGGCAATGTGCACCTGAAAGTTCTGCAGCCATTGGTCATCATCCCATTATGCTTGTTTCTTGGGCCAAGAAACAGAGATCCACCATCTCCAGCTGCTTCGTGAATGCCACCCAAAACCTTGAATTGTTTTTCTATGTCTAGCCTCCAAGGAATCATAATGTTCCCTGGATGGTAGTGAGTTGCACATTGGATACCTACCACTGGTGCACTGCACACTGCATCAATACCAGGGCTCCTGACCACTGACCCAAGTATGCAAGTGTGCATGCCACACAAGTGATATAATAACTGTGGTGGCTGTATGCTGATGTAACTTAGGTGGATACAATTTTGTAGTGTAGACATATCTAGTTTATAGTTTGAGGTGGAAATAAAGGCGGCACAGGAGAAGAAAAATTAAAAGACAAAAATTAAACAACAAAACTCCAAAGTGAACTGAACTTTTTTTAACCACTCAGAGGGATTAGTTTCAGTTTAGGACAGTGGTGGGCAACCTCCGGCCCAACAGGGTAATCCGCTGGCGGGCCGTGAGAAGCCGTTTACATTGACTGTCCGCAGGCATGGCTGCCCGCAGCTCCCAGTGGCTGCGGTTCACTGTTCCCGCCAATGGGAGCTGTAGGAAGCCGCAGGTTGCCCACCAGAGGTTTAGGACCATAGTTCAGGTAGGTTTATATTTTATCCACAATGGTTCACTCAGCTCTGCAAATTATGGAGGTCTTCGTAACAGTGTTACATTTTGCCTATCTAGAAATACAAATACATTGTTAAAGTCCTGTCTGCAGAAGTTTCAAATAAAATATTAATCTCTCTCATCCAGGAGTCAGAGTAGTCAGTTTCACTGTTCTTCACGTAACCTTTTTACACCAATATTTAATTTTACTCCAGCTCCTAAGCAGCTATTTAAATTAGGTAAAATGTATAAGCTCAACTGTGATTTCCCCAGTCTTCATCACCCTTAAAACAATTGGTTACAGTTTTCTGAGCAGACCCAGCAGCTTGAAAATAGCATTATAACTTGATCTGCTGGAGCAGCCAGGCAAACTTTCCTTATCCCAGCCATCTGAAATCCTAGTCATGAGCTGTGGAACAAAACCCAGCAGATTTCTGTGTTGAAATTGTCTTGCTGTGAAATCATGAGGTCTCAATGCCTTATGAGACAATGAAGTTGGCAGAAGCCACCCAGCAACTCAGATCAAGTTGAGACTATTGCTTTTCATAGCATGTGAGAGGTTTTTGGATGACCTTCGGGTTTCACATTGTAAAAAAATCCCTAACACAACTGTCCATTCAACACATTTCATTTTTTCATCACAAAGAAAGATATTTTTGTTACAGTCAGTTCTTGCCTGCCATTATGTGAAGCTAGATGATGAAACTCCTCTTTACATGCTTTCCTGGCACCGGAATAAGATCCAAATTCTTAGCTGATTAGAGCCTTCAAAGTGTTCCTGCCAGCTTTACTGTGTATTCATCCCTTGTGCTCATTAGACGGAGGCTGCAAGTGCTTTAGTATGGACTTTTTTTCTTAGGATTTTCCCCCTTTATTTTATTAAAGAGATCAACACCTCCAAAATGATATCATTGATAGCCCACGGTCTGCAAGAATGCCATTTCTGAAAAGTTTGCATCATGTTGATTAAGATCTGTTTACGGATCATGCATTCAAAGATGTGTTATTGTATGGGAGCTAATCAGTATACCCCAACTCTTCAATATGCCTGCTTTTCAGAGATCTCGCTCAATCCTAGCTGGTTCTGAGGATGATGATCCAGTTCTCTCTCTCTGTCAAATAAAAGAACAGGGAAAGGTTGCAAACCTGGGTAAAGGAAACATATAAATAATATATTTAAAAGACATAAGAAAACTCAGTAGTTATTGTTTGTTTCCATAGGAAAAGATGTGTTATTAACAAAGAAAGGACATAATTATAGATCATTTCATGTACAAAGGGAGTTTGGTCTACATTTGCATTTGTCTCTGCCATTCAGGATGCCCAGAGGCTATTTCTTAAAATGTCTCTGTGCTTAAAGTTCCTGTACAGAAGAACTATTCTAAAAAAAAAATCTTCATCAGCTATGTAATGCCAACTTCTCTGGCCAATATTGCTAAGCACTTAAGCACATAGTTAGCTTTAAGCAGATGAGTAGTCCAGTTTACTTCAATGACACTATTCACATGCTTAAGTGGCTTGGTGGATCATTCCAGAGGGCTCAGTACCTTGCAATATCAAGACCCAGGAAGGCAAAATACCTGTCTAATATCTAATGACCAGGAATGTTTTGTAAGCCCACCTGGGTAGTTCCATCACTGTTCTTGTTCCAGGATGACATTTATTCAAAGGCTGGCATAAAATAGGTGATGAGGACATTTTAAACAATTCTTCTGTACAGGAACATTAGGCACAGAAACATTCTGAGAAACAGCCTCTGGGCATCCTGAATAGAAAAACACACACAATCATCTATCTCACTTTTTGTATGTGTGTGGTCACCTCCTCCAATGATGCCAGCTTCAGTGCCCTGTCCTCCCACTGCTCTCTTGGCTGTTTCCAAGCCTTCATCTATGCCTGCCTCTATGCATGCCCCACCCTCTGCATTCAAATACTTCTGCATTCAAATACAAATACTCATTAGTAATTATAAACACCCCAAAAGCTTTAAATTGAACCACTGGATGTGCACATGGCTTAAAATGAATCACCACGTGATCAAATCGCTGCAAGCCTTGCTCTCCTTTACCTTCATCTTCTTCTACGTTTTGTTATCCTCACTCATTGTGTACTATCTAAAATGAGAGGCTAAACTCTTTGGGAGCAGGGATAACATCCTTTCTCTTTGTTCTATAAAGCGCTCACCACAATTCTGGGAGCTGTAAAAATAAACTATGCACTAAAATATAATACCATAAAATACTAATAATAATTTACTTTGTTTAGTCAATTTTCCAAATTGAGATTTGAATTAGATCTCTCCACTACATATTTATCCGATCATAATTGTACATCATAGTGGACAAAATAAGGGCTTCACTTTATTTTGCTCATACTATTTCTGATGAAAATTTTTAGTTACCATCCTGAGGCAGAGCAAGATTTCCCAAGACTCTCACTGTTCAAATAATGATCTGAAGCCTAGTGTGCTGTGGGATCATTTAATTCATAAATTCACAGATTCTGTGTGTTTTCTAAAGTGCCGGGGTGATGTGCTTTATCATTTTCCTGTTGAATAAAGGTACAGCCACTCTCTAACACACTTGCTGTGAAAGCTCAGTAATCTTCACTAGTTTATCGTCCTAATGTAGTTTTCTGTGATTAGTTTCCTTTATTGGTAGTTTAACTCACCTCTTGTTAACAATGAGTTATTGACTCAACATAAGAATCGGTGAGTGAAATTCCCTGGCCTGTGTTATGCAGGCATGGTCAGACTAGATGCTCACAGTGGTCATTTCGGGCCTTTAAATCTGTGTGTGTATCTTTGACATAACTTTGCTATATAGTGTTGGTCTACAAGTGTGTGGATAAATATTAGTGATATCTCCAGAGACTGAGTAATCCTTCATTTAAAATTTGTCCTAACTTGGTCTTCATAGATATGTCTAAGCATTAGTCTAAACATTGTTTTTTGGTGCTATGGCTCCTCAAGAATTATCTTGCCCTCAGGTTCTGGTCAATGACGTTATATCATAACCAATGACTGACTCCCAATGAGCAAAACTAGTGAGAAACCAAACCATGCCCCATTTGTACAACTGAACTCACCAAACTGTTTATAATGTTCTAAAATGTTTGGATATATTTTTCATATTAAGAATCCACCATGGATAAAAACTGGAAGTACTGAAATTCACAACATATGTTTCCTGTTGGGGTTGAAATGAGAAGTTCTCAAAATCTTACAAGCAAAACCTATTCTTATGAGACTTCCAGTCCAATTTGACAATTTCAAAAGGTTCAGATAATCTAGATAATTCAGTTAAGTTTTGAGCCATAGGATGGTTAGCTGAACCTAAACCAAATTATAAACATTTGAGCTTCACCTCTCAATGCTTTTGATCCATAGACTCATAAAAGATTAGGGTTGGAAGAGACTTCAAGAGGTCATCTAGTCCAACCCCCTGCTCAAAGCAGGACCAACCCCAACAGATCCCAAAGAGATACCAGTTCAGCAAGGTACCCAATTTTAAAAATGTGAATAGTCTCACTGAAATCAATGGGGCTTTTCCACACATACTTAAAATTAGGCCCATGCTCAAGTGCCTTGCTGAATTGGAGACATTTTCTATCATAGCAATTTCCTTTATATTCCATTCAATTAACACAACCTAGTTAAACCAGGAGTGACTAAAATCTGACTTCCAGACCAGTGTAATAATTGTAATTTGATACATTCAGGTAAACTGGAAGAAAGATAGCATAGACTGCTGTCTTAAATATCACAGACAAGAGACATAAGTAATATTTTGGCTCTTCCTGTCTTTTAAACACAGAGGCTTATGCACACATGAGCATGCGTGCGTACACACACACACAGCATTTAATCAAATTGTTTCCATTCCCAGAATGTCAGTTTTCTTCATTTGATGTATATTTTTTTCACTATTACAACTGAGATATATCCATTTCCTAAAAAGAAAAAAATTATCCCTGGGATCTGACCATGTATGTTTCTGAATGAATGAATAAATATAAACCCCAGAACATAACTGTTTCTATTGGAAACTCTGACTCAGCCTTTAACTATAGATCTGTGAACTATTCAGCTATAATTACCAGATAGCCTCAATCTTTCCTAATTAAAGTTTTCCTTTAGTAGCATATACCTAAGGCTAAACTTTTCTGTTTATTCTACAATATGTGATTACAATGAACCCCGTGTGAGTTAAATAAAGTACTGCGATTTGATAGAACTTGGTAAAAATATTCAAGTCCCCTCTCCCTCCACCCAAAAAACTTATGATGTTCAGGAACTTGATACTTTCTCATTGCTCACACAATACCACAACATGAGGAATGTTACCCATTCAACTATATGTACCAAAGCAAAATCTCTTACAATATGAAGTAATCAAAAGTAACTAGATTCCAAATATTGACAAAGTTAACATTGTTTGACATTGTTACAGGGGGATCACCAGATAGTGCTGTTACAGGTGGTCTTAAAAGTTCTTAGCATGGGAGCAGACCTTTAGTCTTAGAAAAAATGCTGTACTGGCAGTGGCTTTCTGATGCAGCCCTTTGTGCGAACTGTAAATGTTCATTCTCAATCGAGACTTCCAAGATTTTAGTAGCTAACAGCTTGAAAGATTCCATACTTACTGAGCATGCTCCAGCCTCTTACAACTCACAGTATGGCCAGACTGCAAATACACCATCCCCACAGAGTAACTGAGGATGCTTCCCCTCAGGGCTATAGGAGTGGTGCTGGTCTTTCCCTGTAATTGCTGCTTCAGGTTCCGGTGGGGCCAATACTGGAACTGAGAGCAGGACACCTGAATTTCCTGTGCTCTCAGTGATGCCCTTGCTGGCATCCACCCAAGTAGAAGGGAAAAGGAAGCCATCTGACTCAGATGCAGAGGGGAAGAGTCAGTAAGGAAAATGGAGTAGGACAATTGGGAGCCAGTTGATGGGTCATGGTGGGGCACTCAGTTCAGCAAAGGATCTGGAGGGAATGGGGATTGGGAATGGCTAGATAAGGACACTAGGAGATGTGGGGGGGGGAGGGTGACAGATCCATCAATGGACTTGGGGGAGGGAGTATTGGGAATGGCTGGGCACAGAACCTGGGACAAGCATCCAGGGAGGCAGGCTGGGAGGTGGGAGACAGATTGGATGAGGAGCCCAGAGAAGGAAGAGAGAGACAGAGTGGATGAGCAGATTAGGGTGGGGAACTGGGATTGACTGGTCAAGGAGACTGGGATGAGAAGCCTGAGGATTGAGAAAGGACCAGGTAAGAGTGGAGAATGTGATTGGGAAAAGGAGACAGGTGGGGAAGAGACTGGGATGGGGAAAGGTTGTCAGGGAGAGGGTAGAAAGGTTCAAGCTTGTGGGGTGACAGGACAGGCAGAAGAGTCTGTCCCCACTGGAACACGCTTCCCTCCAAAGCCTGGAATGGACCCCAACATTCCTGAGTCTCAGTATTCTTCTGTTACCAACAAATATTTGTGAAACCTAGTGGCAAAGTGAGTTTCTCATCCCTCTCAAGTGCTAATCCACAGAGGATAACAACCTACTATTGTTATCAGTTACTCCATTAGCTCAAGTGACAGAGGTCTATGTGTTTCAACCCTCCTGATAACTCATGTGAATGTCACTGTGATACCTCAAGATAGAAATTTTGTTTTTAAAAACCTAGAAAATTAGACACACACACACACACACACACATGCCCCTGAAGAATATTTTTTAAGATTGCACAGTCAAGCATCAAGCACTCAAAAGTTAGGAAATGAAGAATTAAGGTTGCTTGTGCACCCTTAATTTGGCTCCTTGTGCGTATGCATTATGATCTGGTCTTTAATTACATGATCACATACTATTTTTTCCACAGGAACACTGCCTCATTCAGTGCACTGGCTGGACTAACTATGGGGATCAGTCAGGGCTGTGCAGTGAAGGAGTCTGTTCTCTGTAGGACTCTTGCCTCATTTGTGGCAAAATTTGGGAGGTATATAGTTAATCGGGCAGGGGATTACAGCAAAAAACAGGACAGTTTCATGGTTAAGGCAATTGAACACTGCCCTGGAGAACTGGATTCTATCCCTGCTTTTGCTATAGAGTTCCTATGTGGTGCTGGGCAAGTCGCTTAAACCAAACTTTTGACAGGTGTCTGATAATTGGGTGAGCCTCATTTTCTGGTTTCCCAACTTGAAACCTGGGAGTTGGATTTGCAGAAGAGGTGAGCATCTTCAACTGAAGTCATTAGAAGCTTTTTTTTAACATGTAAAGAGCTTCATAATGGCTAAGCATTCTGAAAAATCAGAACCGAAGTGCCTCAAATTGGCATCCAAAAATAAAAGGACATTTACTTTAATCTCTGTGTGCCTGAGTTCCCCATTGGTAAAGTAGGGATAATACCATCCCCTCACATCACAGGGATGTTGAAAAGATTAATTAATATTTGTGCATCATTATTGTGATGAATGCCATAGAAAAGTCTATGAGAAAATTAATTTGATTCTGTCTTCAGAGCCGGGTTTGAATGCAGTAAATAAGGGATGGGGCCACACATTGAACTATAGAATAAACAAAACACTGAATAGCTGCTCATTAAATGAGCACTGTCCACGCTGTGCACTGAATGGTGGAAAAAATAGTAGATGATAATGTAATTAACACCTGTATAATAATCCATATGCAGAAGGGTATCAAATTAAGGTTGAACTGGCAAGCTTAATTCTGGGAGTTCATAATTTTTGAGTGCTGGGCTTTGCACCTTAAAAGTCTTTTAATGTAGTTTTTGTGTGTAATATAGCTCTGCACGTGCATACACATACACAGAATGGTCACCACCAAACTGAACATTTGTACAACTATATTAAATGCAGGGGAAAACTGTATGGTACCTCTGATGTGTTATGAATATTGGCAAATGCTAACTTCTAAAGCCTGACCTCGGAGTGTCATGCATGTGGGTGTTTAAATATATAAAGAGATCAGGATAAATTCAATGGCACTATTCCAATTAACAGAAGCTGAGGATCTGTACCATATTCTACAGATATAATTTAATTACAGTGGTCATATATACTGTAAAAGTCCCTTAATCGGTAGTATTTTAACTTTAGTGAAAAATATTGTATAGGACTACAGTTTCCAGTGAAAGATATCTCAAAGTTTAATATGTTACATTCCCTTAAACATGGCTTAAGAGAGCCTTAAAGCATGTTATGTTTTATGACAAGCTATATGTTGAAGAAGGTGTTTACTGTTCAGTGCGGCAATGAGGAAAAAACTTGTTGTAAAGTTTGACATCTTATTATAATTTATGAAATATTGCCCAGAAAATTATAGTTGTATAATTGCTTCTAATGAAAAATGTTTTGAAGCATAGAGTCCAGTTGTTACTTCAGTTAGGCCTTCAATTCACAGTACTTTTAATACCATTATGTTGGTAAAGAATCTACTGTACATCAAATGAATTTCCCCCCAGAGAAAAGAGGTGTGGTAATCCATTACACATCTTTTCTTCTGCTTGGTGGCAAATAATTATTTCTACAGCTTTGCCGGAGGGAGTGACTCTCCTCTTCTTATGCCAGTTACACCCAACCCTATTACCCCTACACTATTTATAGAGATAAAGAAAACATTCATATATAAAGTTGCTTGTCACTCTGCACAAACCTTATCAGACAAAAAAGATCATGCCTAATGGAAAATAAAAGGCTACACGCTTAGAAAATTCCTTAGCAGACAAGAGAAAATCTTGCTTTGAGGGATTAAAATTAGGTCAGATATATTTAAAAAAACTCTTATAACCCTATGCTTTGTTGCAACAAGTTATTTGGCTTCTAAGATCAGACTCACAAAAAAGCACAAGAGAGCTAAAGAGTGCCCACAAAATAGAATAGCAAAATGTGTCAAACCTGAATTTTTATAATAGTTAAACATCCCTCTTTAATACTCCATGTTCTTTCTGTACCTGAAAATATTTTCCTTTCTGTATTTTGCAGTGGACAACACCAGTACGTACCAACAGCAGTGAATCAAATCCATGTTGAAACAAGGCCCCTCTTAGATATGTGCTTTGCAGAATATTATAATCCATCATTTAAATGGCAGAGTGAGTTTTGAAATATATGATCAAGAACCAAATTGAAGTCTAAGAGCCTAACTCTGCTGATTAGCATCCTTTCTACGCAAATGCAGTAAGGTACCTCTCAATGTAAGCAAACTTAAGCAAAACTGGGACCTAAGTTTTGCTATATTCTGATCCTGCCACCATTTTTCACGTTGAACAACATTTCATTGAAACAAATAGGACTATTTGAGGAGTAAGATATTTATCATAACTATGGCAGAAACTGGCCTTTATTACTGGAAATACTTGGAGAAAATCTAAAAGTGATGCACTGTTGTAACTGGTGCTGAGCACTTGCTCTCTAATGGCCATATCTTCTACCATCTGTCACCTATATTTTATTTTCTTTGTAATTATGTTCCACCTGGATGCACAGACACATTGTGTTCTCTTGCAAAACTTGTTGTAACATCATAGAATATATAAGGTATTATTTTGTGTTCCAGAACACAAACACATTGTGTTTACTGAATTCTGCTGTTGAAATGGGAACTGTTCAGTGGAATTGGTTTTAAATTGTTTGAAATTTATGTTTACTTTATTCTTTAAATGCTATCTAATGTTTCGGGTCTTGGGTAAATCAACATGAAGATCACACTAAATGCTTTATTTTTATTCTCTTTGAGCAATACACACAGAGGTTAAGCTCATCTTTTAGGAAGTATTTCAGGAGGCATAAGCATCAATATGAACATGGAATATCAAAACAATGCAATAGCATATTCAGGTACAGTACCCACTGACCTATCCATGAGTTTGTCATTTTGTTTTTGGTTTGATGCTTTCCCCTCAACCCAACTTTTAATGTTTACAGCATCACTGCTAAGTTTCAGAAGCAGGTAAGAGTCAATGTCCTTTTTGACATAGCATGTTAATGGATACATATGCTGCAATGATATATGGCTGCATTCAGATACGAAAACCACTGAAATAAAATGATCACAGTCAAAGTGCTTCTGAGAGGGCTAATATGACAAATGACAGAACTAGAATTTTAAAACAAATAAAACATAAAGATTAAAAATAAAAAGCTGACATCTTCTAGTTAGACTCCTCCTCACCTGCTGCCAGAATAAATACAAAATGATATATCAAACAAAACTGATCCTAGTAGAGATTTTAGGTGCATTCACATCCCCCTATTCACGTGTAGGATACACTATTTAGAATGAAAGACATCAAAGTGGACTATGTAACCTTTGTATTTCTCTTTCAAACATGCTTTCATTCTCCAGTGGATAATATTTTCCTAAGCCTTTTGATTCCATTTCTCCTATATCAGAGCTATATATTTTATTCAGAATCTTGCCACAAAACTTCAAGCCACCAGATTTTATGGTGCACCCTTCTGAACATTCCTTTGTGCAGAAGAGCTTTCAGCACACGCTTGCTATCCTGTTCTATTTTGCAAATAGGATGTCTCTTGCTTTTCTTTAAAAAGATGCTTACATATGCACTATCCAATCATATCTGTCACTATACACCAGAATCCCCATATCTTTCCCAAGCACAGGTCTTCCTCGATCACTGTTATTAATATTTAGTTAGATTAAAAGATCTTTGGGGCAGGGACCATCATTTTGCTGTATATTTGTACAATCCCTAGTACAGTAGGTCAATGGTTTCTAGATGTTACCACAATTCAAACAATATTCATCATTACAGCAGTGCCCAAAGATCCCAGTCAAAATCGGGGCCTATTGTGCTAGAAACTTTACAAACTTAGATGAAGAGACATCCTCTGCCTGAGAGTTCATTTCAGTTGCAGTCAACTGGGTATTCTGTCTCTGGATGACTGACTTGACTGATTGCCAAGTTCTGATTCTGACTAATTTTTTTAAAAAATAAGGTTCTAATGTGTTATTTAAGAAAGCTAAGTCTGTGTAGAATCATAAAATCAAAAAAACATAGGGCTATAAGGGACCTCAAGAGGTCATCTAGTCCAGCTCCAGCCACTGAGGCAGGATTAAATATAACTAGATCACCTCTACAGGTGTTTGTCTAACACGTTCTTAAAAACCTCAAAGGACAGAAATTCTACAGCCACCTGAGATAACCTGTTCCCGTGCTAAACTATGCTTCTAGTTAGGAAGTTTTCCCCTAATAGCTCATCTCAATCTCCTTTCCTGCAAATTTAGCTGATTATTTCTTGTCCTTTCATTGGTGGACATAGAGAACAATTGATCGGCATTTTCATTATGACAACCTTTTACGTATTTGAAGACTTATTGAAGGCCCCTTCAGCCTACTCTTCTCTAAACATGCCCTTTCAACCTTTTCTAATAGGTAATTTTTTTAAACCTCATATCATTTTTTGTTACTTTCCTCTAGACCTTCTCCAATTTGTCCATCTTTCTTAAAGTGTGGTGCCCAAAACTGGAGACAGTACTGCAGTGGAGACCTCGCCAATGCCAAGTAGAAAGGAACAATTACTACCATGTCTTATTGTCACAGGGTCCAGTTACCACTTGTGGCACCTCCTTCTGGCCATCCTGGGGATTAGCTCCACAAGTTGGTGCCTCTCCTGTCATCCTCTCACTTTGCCGACCCACCTCAATCCAGGAACTGCAGTGTCCTCTTCATGATTGGGCCCTCCAGCCAGGTCACTATCCGTGTTTCCCCATTCAGGGTTACCTAAAGTCCTTCTATGCAAACAGTCCCAGACTGTCTTCTCCTTTGCTGCCCTGATGGTGCCACTTCCCCAGTGGCCAGTAAGGAAACCCGGGCCTACCCTCTACCCTGGGTTCCAGTCCAGGGACCCTCAGCTCAGCAGTTCTGGGCTCTGTCCTTTCAGCCCTCACTCCTTCTCTCCTGGATTGCTTCCTACTGCTCTCCTAGTTCTCCCCATTTCCCTGGGAGTACCAGCTCCAAACCAACTCCCTCTTTCCAGGGAGTGACTACAGACTACCTCCCTGCAGTCCCCAAACACTCCTTGCACTTCCCAGGAAGTAACTGCCCTTTCCTAGCCACCCTTCAGTTCCCAACTCCTATGCTTTCTAGACCCCACCTATTCCTGCCCAGCTGAGCCTCATTTACTCAACTCCCTGTTCCTTGGCTCCTCCTCCAGATGCAGCCAGGACAGTTAATTGGCCAACCTTGCCACCTTAATCCCTTTTAATCCTGTGTGTGGTGGATACACTATAACATACCCTCCCCCTCAATATTGCAACCCCCCGGGGGGGGGGTAATCTCCCCTGCTTCTCACACAGCTGAGTGCACAGACCACCCCCTCTTACTTTAAGTCTCCCACCATGAGAAGCGATTTGACGTTCTCCTCCATGATGTCCCAGTACTTCCTACACTGCAATTCCAAGTCTGCTGCAGCTACTTGTAAGGCCTGCTCAGCTGCTCCTAATTTCTTCTGCAGCACCCTTACCTGCTCGGTCGAATCTCCCAGCTCCCTTTCCTTTAGGGTCTGAGTTCCCACTCTACTGGTTAATTTCCACATTGGTCTCTATATCTCTTAACTTTCCCTCTCTCTTCTCCCTCCCAGACATTTCAGCATTCTCCACCACCGTTTTGCACACATTTCGGGCCTCTGCCAATTCCCTCTGGCCTTTCATTGACCCTTTGCCATTTTCCTGGCTGATTTGCTTTTTCTTTTGAGGACAATATTTCTTCCTATGTCCTACTTTCCTGCAAGAAAAAGAGGCACATCCCTTTCCTGCTTTTGCAACAGGTGGAACTCTTCTGGGATGTCCTGCTTTCCCCTCGCCAGGACAAAGCTTTTTATCGCAACTCATGTAGGGGCATTCCCATTTTAAGTGTTTCTTCTTCCAACAGGCATAACATTTTCTGGGGTGGGCCTCTGGCAGGGCCAGTTCCAGGGTTTTGGCCACCCCAAGCAGCCAAACAAAAACAACAACAAAAACAACAAAAAAAGCCGTGATCACAATCTGCGGCAGCAATTCGGCGAGAGGTCTTTCGCTCCGAGCAGGAGTGAGGGACCGTCCGCCGAATTGCCGCCGAACAGCTGGACGTGCCGCCCCTCTCCGAAGTGGCCGCCCCAAGCACCTGCTTGGTAAGCTGGTGCCTGGAGCCAGCCCTGGCCTCTGGCCTCTTAGCCCGAGAACCTCTTTTCCATTCCTGGCCCCCATAACCTAAGCTACTCTGCACCCAAAGGATTCTAAGAACTCCCTGTTCCTGTTCAGTCAATGTTGCCCAAAAAATCTGTAGCTATAACTGCATTTCCCATTGTCTCTGTTGGGTCTCTAAGACCTCCCTAATCAGGGCCTGGATCCCCTTTATTTGTTTCTCAGCCCCCTTAGATGGGAGTGGCAAATTTGGGGTCCAACTCGGGAAGGTATACTTGCCTTCAATAAAAAATGCCTCCGGCTGGACAACTCCATTGTCTCTTATCCTGTTTACTGTTTTAGTCTCTTCACTCTCCCTTGTATCAGGGGTAACTATCTTAGACAGTCCTTTACAGTTTCTTACATGTTCCTCATATGGGGCAATCATGTACCCAGTCTTTCACCTTCCCCTTGTATCGGGGCAACGGGGTGCCCATGTTTTCCGCCAGCTTGTCACGGGGTACTTCACTCACCACTGGTCTGGCTCCTCCTCTAGGTGCAGCAAGGGCAGTCAAAAGCCTTAGGACTTGTCTACATTATACGTTAGAATGCAACTGGGGTACAATTTCTAATGTGCACCATCATGTTGTACATTAACTAGCCTGTGTGGAGGCTGATGGTATGCACTAAAAGTTCCCCTGTTTGAGTTGCCTGGAGAGGAGCAGATTCCCACTGAAGTCAGCCGATTCAAGGGACTTCCCATAAAGATTTTTTTGCAGGACAAGCTCAAAATTTTTGCTCAGGAAATTATGAACATTGAGAGGAAGTGCATATTTGCTGAATTTAAAACTTATTTAAAAGGTAGGGTAATAAGAGAAGGGGAGGATGGGCAAAAAGAAATAAGAAAGCGAAAAAAAATAAAAAAAGTAAAAGACAGAAAAGGGAGGGGAATATGAGGCCTCCATCCTATTTCCCGCATGCTACTCACTTTTCTATTTTTCTCTTCCCATTTCTCTTCCTTTTTGCTTTTTAAAACGTGTTTAGGTGAAATACAGTCAAATGACCTGACATGGGAGATTACTAGCTTAGACCTTTTTAGAGATATAGTGGAAGATCAGAAAGGGTCCCCTTTCTGTGGAATGCAGATTACTTGTTTTGACTCAACAGAAGTCAGCAATTATGGAACTCGATGCACAATTCAGCATAGGTCATTGAGTCCTCTTGTTCCTATTGTGTAAAGCTTCAGGGCTTCATCTAGTGTTCACAAAGAAAATTACAGCTAAGAAAAAAAAAACCCTTAAGCCAAACCACAATACATTATTGATACTACTTTGTGCTATATAGGAGCCATTGAGTAATCATTATGGTGGATTTCCTTTCTAATTGTTATCAGAAACGTATCAATTTCCTACAATTTATGCAAAGTTTAAGTTTTTGGTCCTATTTAGGAATATAATAATGCTGTCAAGCATATGTGTGCACGGGTGTTACATTGCACTGTGGTTCCTAAGGGGTCCCTTAACTTGTAGAATTATGCTTAGGAGTAACATTATATTTACTATATATACTAAACTTTGATTTATTTTATTTTTTTAAATACAGGAATTTTTATATACAAGCCTAACAAAAATCTATGTCCCCACCAAATTTGGAACACAACTGACAGCTTTAGAATGAATCAAACCATAGGGATAGATTATGATTTGAACTGTGTGCCCACATAGGACAGTTAAGAGGCATAAGAACCCCTCTCATGCTCCTGTATGGGTTTGGGGACAATAGGTTTTATCTTGGCTCCTCCTCTCACTATGCCAACCAGTGCAGCTGAGTTTGCCCACAGGATATTGTAGTTTGCTGCGGATATGGGTTAGTAGCAAATTACTACTCCCCTACCCTGCCCCAGAGCAGTGGGGAAGCCGTGAGAGAACTGTGCCACAGAGAGGCACAGGGTCTCCTGGGTACTACTGAGGTGGTGCATAATTTGATCAAAGGTTTGCCTGAATGCATAATCCAGCCCACAGCAAACAAATCTGTGTTCAGGAAGGAATGGAGCTTGGGGGACCGAACATGCAATACGCGGAGTACAGGAAATAATATAGGTAAGATGTTGAATGCTTCCTACAAGGCATTGACTATGATCTGTAGGAGCACTCAGCATCTTGTAGGATAAGGCCCTGAGAAAACAGGCCAAGTATCATAGTGGGAAAAGCAAAACAGTATTAGAATTATTATTTCTTTGTAATATAGCAACACCCAGTGGACTGAGTCAGGATCAGGGCCATAGAGTGCCATAGATAGCTGACACAAAAAGGGGGAGGGCCATGGCCCTTTGGCCCACCCCATTCCAGCGCTCTTGCATACGTTTGTGATCTAGTCCCTAGCAAGGGGCAGCATGTTGGACAGCCTGGGAAGGAGATTGACTTCTTTAGCACTATCTCTTCCTCAGTCTCCCCACTGCTCCAGGGAGGGAGTAAACTGCAACAGGTCTATATCTGTTATAACGTGTGCTCCCCGACACACTGGTATTACTACGTCACCAGGTATGTCCCAACCTAACTCTTTCCCGTCAACCTGCAGAAGGGGGCAGGGGAACATAGAGGCCATGAAGACCCCGTTTCCCCTGCATACAGGAAATGGAAAAATGATGCTCTAGTACAACGGAATAATTACACACATTACAACCCTCTGCTACCTTGCTCTGATGTACTGAATGGGCCACAACTTGGTCCTTTATCATCAAAAGCAATTTCTAAAAAATTCCTGTTCTCAATCCTCCTCTCACCACACATTTTAAAACCAGATTCCAAACTGCCTTGTTGGTGGATCAAGGGCTGCATCGCCTGGAACCTGAGAGTTTACATAACGCATAACAAACCACACTTTGCGTCCTGAAGATCATTAGCACAGTTTTTCAGTACATGAACTAATGCACAGCCCACCGAGTCACAGCACAGAGAGGTAAGAAGGTTAGGAATACTGAAGATGGTGAATTTTCCACTGTGATTAGGATGGATGGCTGCCTTCAATAAGTCTCACAATCTATTGACAATGTATTTACCGAAGCTTGTTGCTGACTCGTGTTCAGACAGACAGCTAGCAATGAGGTGCTTTCCAGCTACTTCTGTGCCAGCCTCTCCCAAAAATATTTCTTTAAACCAGTGATACTCAGACTAAGGCTTGCGAGCCGTAAGTGGCTCTTTGAATGGGTCTTCTGCGGCTCTTTGTAGCACTTGATATTAAAACACTGTGTGGTTTAATTATTAACCAGTCTAAGTTATTAACTAATCAGGATGCTTTTACTATGTTATTAACCAATTGTAGTTGATAAAATAATAATACTTGGCCAGTCATTTTGCTGTGAGAATTATATACAGATAAAAACTAAATATTTCCCATCATACTGTTTACATATGAATACATAGTACTATAGTACATGAAACAATGAATTCACATGACTGTGGTTCATTTGGATAATGTTGATTGCTAATTTGGCTCCTGAACCACTGAGGTCTGAGTATTCCTGCTTTAAACCAACAGCAGGCCCATACCCTCGGCAATAACAACAGCAAAGTAAATGCAAACTTTGCAACAGGGTTAGAAAAGGAAAGCTTGGACTCATTTGTCAGGCTAACTATTAAAGTTCTAGCCAATCGTAACAGCAAGGCTCACATGCATGACGCTTATTTCAGTAGGAGGCTCAGTAGTACACAGCAGCAGTAATGACTGGGACTACTTGTATAGGGCCAGACTGTGAACCCCTTACTCCCTTTGGTGAGCAGTCACATGCCTGAATAGTCCCATTGACTACAATGGGAGTTCTCATGGGAGCACTTTTTCATTAGTGGGAGCAAAGGATCACACTCTGGCCCATTAGCAGCTGTTTCCTAGATTTCCAAAAATGGGAGCCTAAAGTTAGGTTCCTAAGTCCATATTTAGGCACTTAACTATGCAGACTGATTTTCATGAAAAAGAGACAAAAAGGGTGGTGAATATGGCCAAATTGAGAAAAACCATTCAGAATTTAATATAATCTCATAAATGAGCTTTCCCACTATTTACCCTGCTCTAGTTCTGAAGCAGTAAGGGTGATAATTAATTAAGTAGAAAAGCTACTATATGAGAATGAGGACGGTTTGCTGGAGCTGCAAGGAACTGTTTATCTCCGCTGGTGCACAAAGATGAAGAAGCTCAGTGCAGTTAGTGGACCTCATCCCCAAAATGCTTGTGCTCTCAGTTTGAACCTATGAAAAATGATGTCACCAAATTGGCAGGAAACACAATCTTTTCCCCTTTTCTTTCCCGAATAGGCCCCAAGAAGGCTGTGGAATTTAATGGCTTTAATTCAGAATGGGATGATTGTGGTACAATCAAATTCAAAATACTGCTCACTCCCAAACACATCCCTACCTTTTGTACATATGAGGCAAGGTCAAGGTTATCGCTAAGAGTCCAAATGTAAGAGAAGTTGTATATCTATAGTATTTGACTTCACAAACAGAGGGCAAGATTTTCAATGGGACTTGTCCTCTAAATCTTTGGGGCACTTTTGAAAATTTGCCCCAGAAAGTTCAAAAGGAGAATCCATTTCTTGACAAAGCATAGAAAGGTACCTCCAGCAAAATGTTCAGAAATGGGCAAGTGACTTAAGAGTCTAAGTCCCATTGATTTTTAATAAGATTTTTAAGTAAGTGCCTAAATCACTTCTAAAATGTGACGGGCTTCTAAGTCACTTAGATGTCTCTGTAAATTTTACCCCTTGAAAGAATGTGCCTAACCTCCCTTTTACAACCTCCCTCAGCAACTTCTGTTAGCCTGCTGTTGATCACTGGATATATATTTTATGTGCGCACACACAAAACCTATGTTAAAAGAACACTCTTAATTTTGTAAAGTCAAGCACTCAAAAGTTAGGAAATAAGGTTGACCATTCAACATTAATTCAGCATCCTTGTGCATATGTATTATGAGACAAGTCTTTAGTTACATAATCATCCTCCCCCACCCCCCCACCCCCCACACACAGGAATCCTGCCTCATTCAATATACAGGATGGATGGTGTTCACAGCTGCAACTGAAGTCAATGGGAGCTGCGCTTTGAATGTATGAAGTGCTACATAATGCTAAAAACTCTGAACAACCAGGTCCTAGTTGTCTCTAGAGCTGGGTGAATTTTTTTAAACTAACAATTTTTGGTTTTGGTGGAAAATTCAGATTTGGGTTGACTAAAACAATAGGAAGAGTTTGAACTTGAAGACCTAAGATGGCACCTCTGCTTCCTCAAAAAAGAGTAAGAGAGAATGAGAAGGAAGCTAAAGGAAAACAGATGATGGGATATAAATGTGTCACCATGAATCTGAGTGGTTTCTAAATCCATATTTAGGCATTAACTATGTGGCCTGATTTTCATGGAAAGAGTAAGAAAGGGGAGGTGAATAAGTGAATCATTCTTGCTGAGCATTTTAGGCAGTAAATAAATTGACTGCGTACCTTTTTAAAAGGTTCCAAGGCACACAATGTCTCTCTGCTTTATAATAAATAAAACTCCTGACCTCAGCGACAAGGAACCCCACTCCTCAACACACACGGCAAATGATTTATTTAATCACCACTATATTTTGATGACACATATATGAAGAGGATTGGATTTGCTATTTCTATACTATACTAATTTATCTATGTTTTTTTTCCCTAGTGCTTGATATGCTGTGCTCAGTGAGTGCTTGTATATCTGTAACTCATAGTATTTCTGTAGATTTTTAATTGTTAGCACAATTTTTAATTGTTGAACTTTCAGACTGGGGAGGGCTGAGCAAATGTTGGATAGTTCTCTGTGTAGGTGCTGCTAGGAGACTAGGATTAGCAGAGCATAGTGGAGACTTTGAAACAATTGGTGACATTATGCTCCATATTCTTTATGGAAATATGCTTATGATATGGATCTGACATAACTGAGATGTACTTTATGCAAGATGACTCATGTAAGGTATAATTGGAAAGGTTATTTACACCATTTACTGAATGTGTTTATCCAATTTGTATGCATGTATCATTTTTGTATCTGAAGCTGGGAATATTGACCATGTCTCCGTATTTCAAATGTGCTAGGCTGGATGAGGCCAAACAATGTTAGAGGCTTATTGAAGAAATGCACACAAGCATAAGGATTACACCAGGAACTGTGTGCAACAGAAACCTCTCAGATATAGCACTACACAATGGCACAATGGGCACTGTTTGACCCAGGTCAGATAGCTCCATACAGTGAGAACTTTTTGACCCAGGTCACAGCAAAAAAGCTTTCCAGCAAGTGGGGGGAAGATATAAAAGAGGGACAATGACAACATGAGGGGTCCTCACTCTCCCTACAACAACACACCTGAAAACACCTGAGGAACAAAGACTGAACTGTGAGAAGTGATGGTCCCAGGCTAAAATCTTTAGCCCGTGTATGAAAACCTGGGAAAGCCAAGGCAACTTGTGCCTTAAGAATCTGCCAGCCTGTTTATCAATCAGGGTGAGAATTTACTAATTTGTATCCTACCTATCTAGTGTGTTAAGGTCAGTTTGCAGCTTTTTTTTTATTTATGAATGTAATCTGCTTTGTTCTGTTTGCTAACCCTTTACTTAAAATCTACCTTTGTAGTTAATAAACTTATTTTGTTTATTATTAAACCCAGTTTATGTAATTTCTAACTTGGGGGGGGAGCAAGAAGTCGTGCACATCTCTCTTCACATTGAGAAGAGGGTGGATTTTTAGGAGTTTGTGCTGTGTAGAATATTATTTTGGGTTTATCTCCCAAAAGGGGTGTGCACGTGAGAGCTGGGAGAGTCCTCTCACACAGAGCTGACTTCAGTCTATGTCTGCAGCAGGGTGTGCCCCTACCTGTGTGTGTGTGTGTGTGTGTGTGCTACAAGAGGCTGGACAGCCTAATTCAGCAAAGCAGGGAGAGGGAACCCAGGCTGGTTGAGCAGGAGAGCTCAGTTAAACCCCAGTACATCAGGTGGCATCCCAGAAGAGGGGTCCAACCCGTCACACACACTTTTTCCCTGTTGGTCTGTAGTGAGGAATCTGCAGATTTTGTGGAATCCTGCAGAGATTCAGGGAAAGAGTGCATTGCAATGCATTGCTGTTCTGGTTCCTTGCAAGAAGTAGGTTCACATTAAGATATAGCAATATTTGTCATGGCTCTGTAAATTTCTATAAAGGCATCAAAAAATCAGAATCGTTTTCTATTTTTACAACCAGGAAGGTATTATTGCATAAGAAGTAGGATATTCATAAGAGCCTGGCATTGTGAAAATTGGAAGGGGAGTTGGAGCTAAGGAGCCTATTTGATTCTTGTGCAAATTCAATTAACTCTAGCTGTAAGCAAAAATAAATGCTACTACAATAGGAAATGAAAAGAACCAGGCGTACTCTTGCAAAATGTGGCATCAAGTTGAAAGTAAGATCACACTTTCCAAAAGCTTCTGTTCACTCTTTTGTGCTAAGCCATGGCACAGATCTGATAATACTGCAAATACTGCTGACTTTCCTTTCCCAAAAGAAGATTCTTTTAGAAGATAGGGACCTATGTATTTAAATAAAAACAAAATGAATCACCACCAGCAGTCACTCTGAGAATGAGGCTCAAGGCTCACAAAAAGGAGTGTAATATTTGTTTATGCTACATTCCTCTCTCTGTTATCTTCAGACTTTTCCTCTCAAATATCAACATGCTGCAAATGTTGCGTGTCCTTGACATCCCATCTGTCAACCCACTGCCACCATTACACTCATTGTTCTAAACACTGTGCATACCAGAAATCCATCGCAACTAAATACAGCATCATAAAAAAATATACTCTAAGATTTCAACATCTTATTCAGGATTGCCAGGGATAACTTCATCTTCACAAAGACAACTATGCTAGGTACAAAACTGATGGGTATATTAGTCTGCTAAATATAGTCTGATAAGAAAACCAATGGATAAAAAGGTCTTTGGATTCCAATAACCAGGATCTTGACCTATTGTAATATGAAAGAATTCATTCATAACACTATCACAAGGCTAGATATTTCAATTAGTGTTAACCACCATTATATAATTGCTTGATACTTCATATAAAAAGGTTGCTATTCATCCATAGTATTATACGTGATCGTAAATTAGACAGGGTGGCTAAGCAAACAGGACACATGACTGGAAGTCAGGAAATCTGGGTTTATTTCTAGCTCTGTCACCATATTGGCATGTGATCTTTAGCAAAATACTGAGGGCCAATTCTAATCTAATTGAAAACCAACGTGAGAACAGAATCAGACATTAGACCTCTGTGTCTCAGTTTCTTCATTTGCAAAATGGAACAGGACAATGATGGTTTCCAGTCTTTGTAAACTATGTTGGGATTTATCAACTGAAACATACAATATTGATGCCACATATTATATTTTACCACTTGTGACCCCTCAAAAACCTAGACCTCGGTAGGAATTGAAAATTAATTCAATTTTTTGACATTGCAAAAAGTACTACCAAAAAATCAAATTATTTTAACCTGAGACTATTGAACCCATATAATTGCATACCTGCTAAAAAGAGTTGACCTGTTTATAAATGCATAATTACTCAGACAGTTTCAATCAGCTGCACTAACAAATATTTTACAAATTTTGTAAAGGACAAGGGGCCCTGATGAAAAACTTGAGCTTCCCAATTCTTGAAATAGTTGATTCCCCTACCCTCTTGAGTAGTCCATAAAGCTAAAAACTTATGTGGTGTCTGACCTTTTCTCTCATTTGGCCCTTTTCCTGTGAAAGTGCCACATAACCACCTGCAATTCCTTGAATGTCTAAAATATCCTTTCAGTAATCCTGCATAAAGAATTCCTTCTCCTCTATAGTTACTGTATGTACAGGAAGCCCCCAAAACCTTTTCCCAGACCTGATTTGCATTTTGGGTCATGCAACCATTCCCAGCTATGCAATCGCTTTGCAAATTATTAACATACAATGAAACCTTTTTACATGAATACTTCTTAAAGGACCAAAACTGCTAAATGAACATAACTTTGACGCACCTTCATTGACCACTGTCATCATTTCTTCACAAAATTTGTGGTGAGCAAACTTTACAAAGAAGCTGTAGATATAGTTCAGCTGAGCATCCAAAACTTGCCCAATCCTTTTTGGTCAAAAAATTTAGCCTTGAAATAATACAAAAACAAACTCTTGTGAGATATCTAGTATTTTTTGATACTGGTTGATCTGGAAAAAAAGCAAGAGCAGTCTTGCTTTCACTTGCTGTAGTTTACTACTAGCCCTAGATGAAAACAAAATGCAAAGGTATGTACAAAATTAAAAAATTAGATGCTTTAGACCCTCCAAAAAGACTGTTTAATTTGAGTATTAATAAAAAGCTTGGGCTGATTCTTACTTTATCTGAAGTAATTCATATATCTACATTCTCAATCACATTTTAAATTCTTGGCATGTTGGCATGACTCTTGGGCATGTGCTAACTAGGCAGATATTTCAGGAATGAATAAGCAATGATCACTTCCAAAGCTTGCAAGATTGGCCCTCTGAAATGAACAGCATATACATATAGTTTTGTGAGGACTAAAATGCAGCTGTAGTTGGAAAAGTGAATTTGTAAAATGATGATATTGTTGGGTTCCCTATTTAGTCTAATAAGAACATCAAAAGAAAGTTTATTCAAGTTAAAAAAAAATACATCTTTAACTGTGCTCTTCTTGAGCCAGCTGTTTTTCAGCCATGCAGCTATTTCTCTGTTTAACCAGGATAGGTCCTAATGGCTTTATGATCAATAGAGTTAAAGGCCACACATGGATCTAACAATATTAGTATGTCATTGGACCTCTCTCTGCAGCTTTTTATCCATCAGTGCACAAGAGCTGTCTGCAGGCAAGTGTGGAACCAGATTGGAAGGGATCTAAGATAGTGTGGGAAGTAAAGTGCTTCTGGAGTAAGCTTCTTAATAACCTTATTCAGGGAAGTGAAATAAGAGACAAAGTCAGGATTCAACAGATCATCATCAAGCAATAGTGTCATGTGCAAGGTCCAAAAACATGAGGTTTTGACTGATGATAGATGATCCTCTATACAAGCGGCATTCATAGCTTTGTCAATAGCAGCCCCAGGAACTTTTCTCTGGCCAAGAGGTGTTTGGTGCTGTTCTTATATGGTAGCTCAGATTTGCTTCAGTCCTTTTAGAACCTGTACTTGCACCACTGGCCTAAATTCAAACAATAAATAAATATAATGATCCCCTTTCACTCTTATTCTTCTTCTATATTGTTGGAGAGAGTGCCTGAAATACTACCAATTTTTGTCCATAAAGTAGGCTAAAAGCTACTCACAGTTTTGAGGCTGAATAGCTAAAAGGTCCTCCATATCTGAGTCTGAAACCAGACAAAAGCAGTACTGCATGATTAGTACAGCAGCAATAATTATTGGGACTACTTACAGAGGAGCAAATTGTGAAGCCCTTACTTCCATTCATGAGTAGTCACTTGCATGAGACTTTCTAGAAGCTATCATACGATGCATGAGATGACAATCGTTTAGCCTCCTTCACTATTATGGCATAGGATTGTATTAAACTCCTTATGCTGCTGTTGATTGGATTCAGATCTGGGCTTCTGTCATCAACCCTTCAAAATTTCTCCCTTCCCATTCATCAGTGAACCACATTGTCCTCCAGTCACAGTGAAAAAGTGAAAGCATTTTGGGACTGATCCAAAGCCAACTGAAGTAAATGGAAAAAACACCCTTTGACTTGAGCTTTGGATATTCATTGATATTGAGTGGCAGCTGAGAGAAATTGATGGGGGTCTACAGCACTCAGGATCAGGTCCTAAGCTTGGAAAACTGACACAAGTGCCAAGAAACTGAAATGCACTTAGGTTCTTCTACCTATATCTCAACTATCTTGACTTAACCTTTGGTGATACACATTCTTAAATGTATTGAGGGCCACCACTGAGGCTGCTTTGCTGCAGTAACAGAGTCACAGTGAACCGAAATGTATTGGTCCCGCCACTGGAACTGCAAAAAGGCAATTTAATTTAAGTTGCCTTAATAACATTACTTTGTTTTGTTTTAAAGATATCTATGCAAATTGGCAAATAGTAAACTGGTAAAAAAACAAAACAAAACAAAAAAGGATTTACCCTTGGCAAACAACCAAATTTTCAACCATGAAGGCCTTGTTTATACTGGGGAAAAGCATTGTGCTAACTAACAGAATGTTGAACATGATTTTGTTTTTAGTATAGTCACAGATGGATGTGTTTAAAAACATGTTAGGTGGTCATGGATAACCATAGGCAGACCATGACAAATTAATTCATTTGCAAACATGGCTGTCCTTGGTTGTACTAAGGGAAAAATCACGTTTAACAATTGTTAGTTAACATGTTTTTCTAATAGGATATTTTTTCCCATTATAGACAAGAGGCAACATTTTAAAAGTGCCTCTATGACTTAGGAGCCTAAGTCCCATTTTCTGAAGAGACTTGGGCACCAAGGAGCCTACATTGCTTTGATTTTCAATGAGACACTCTTCTAAGTGCCTAAATCACTTTTGAAAATAGAGCTTAGTTCTTCTAAATCACTCAGGACATTTGGAAAGTTTTTTTTCCCCCAAGTGCTGACATAGATGCATGCCTCAAAGGAATAACCATGTAATCCTCTTTCTATAATCCACATCCCCTTTCTCCCTTCTTCATTCTTAGTGTATGTTATATCCTCAAGTATTTAGACTGAGTTTTTCAGCCAGACCAGTCTCCTGTGTGTTCTTTGTGCAGCACATAGGACACTTGCTAGCATGATAAAATAACAGTATCTCAAATCCATAGGGCCAAACAAATAGTTCACCACAAGACATCCAATTGTTAAAGGAATGCACAGGCTCCACTGGTGAAATTATAAATTCTACAAGTTGAACAGCTCTGGATGAAACAACTTACAAGTTGGAAAAGAACTTCCCTATGCACAATTCTTGGCATGTTTTCTTTTTACTTCTCAATTGCTTCTCCCTTGTAATAACTGCGAGGTGGTTATACGACTCGCACGTTTAACTGCTGTTACCAGCTGCTTTGCATATCACCTGCTATGGGTTGCTGTAGAGTCAAATTTTTTTATCAGTTGTGTTTTGCTTCTTTTCAGCACCCATATTAACTTTTCTAAGAAAGTGCAGGACAACCAGGTAGAGGAATCAGGGGCTAACAAAAAAGCTTTTATAAATGTAAAAGCTACTCCCCCTGACCCCCCCTTTTTTTCAATTTACCATGGTTTGGGACCTTTTTCTCCCAATGCATTTTGTACACACAAATATTGTAAGACACAACTGCTAATATTTAATTAGCCCTTACATTTGAGAAGAAAATTGTAAACATTTAAATAATTATCTACCTCTCTAGTCTACAAAGATGAATATTAGTTAAATAACGTCAATGGACAATTGAATTTCTCTTTAGTTTTCTCCTTTATTTTTAACTACGACAAACTATTTTCCCACTGTATGTAACTTTATATGCCTGGGAAAAATCCTAAATTGTGTGCACTTGCAGAAACTCCCACTGACTGCAAAGGGAGTGTTGGGTGCCTAGCGGCTTCCGGAATGTTACGTTTTCCATACAGAAAGAGCAACCAGAAGGCCTGAGAGTTTTCCAAAGTGACTAGTGATTTGGGGTGCCTCCATTTTTGGAAGTCCAATTTAAGATGCTATAAAGGGGCCTGATTTTTAGGAAGTGCTGAGCACCTGCCCTCTGAATATCTGTGCCATTTAAGGCACCCAAAACCACTAGTTGCTTTGGAAAATCTTGGCTTTATTTTCAATCTGAATTTCTTTCCTTAGATTAAGGGCTACAAAAAAAAAAGAATGAATTAAAGCAAATCATGAGAAAGCACAGCATGTTTCCTCCGTTACAGGCATAAGAAACTTTCCCTTAGAAAAAAAAATTCTGCCTGTCTCTACAAATAGTGCAGCTTTTATAAGTTCAAAGGCATAGTACGTACACACAAAGAAAACGAAGGCAAAATAGTCATATAGCTAAAGACATCACAACTCCAACTTTGATACTTGTCATTTTCACAAGAAATTCAAATAGAACTTTTTTTGCAACTTGGATCCTGATCCTAAGTAAGGATCGGGCACTTGGCAATACTGTGCAATACCCAATGGGTGTAGATAAAAATAGGCTGCAACACAATTTAGCTTATACACTCCAACTCCGTATGTTTTCTGATACCTAAGATCTCAATTTACCAACCAGTTCTGAGGTTTGACAGTTGAGGTCTCCTCCTATTGAAATTCCCCATCTCAATGAGTAGACTATCTGGATGGACAGACATTGCCATTCATGTTTATTCCCACTAGTTATAGCAAGCTTGCATAGCAAAATAGGGATCTTCCAGAGCCCTAACAACAACGGTATCACATGCAATGCCACTTCAAAGAGGTTCACATTGGAGCTAAGTCAGGAATTTTTCAATAAAGCATTGGGGGGGGGGCGGGAGGGGAATACTGACTGAAAATTAAGCTTTTCTCAGAAACGTATTGATTTTGACAAATTTTTCATCGGAAAAAGGTTTCTCATGTCGGAGGTTTATCATGTTTCTGGTTACAATGAGAGAGAGCAAGAGAGACAGACAGGGACTGCCAATAACCCAGAGCTTAGGGCACTCTCCTGTAATGTGGAAGACCCAGCTTCAAGTCCCTGCTCAACTGATTCTAAATTGTTCCTGGAAAATGATGGCGAGAAAAGCCTTTGTTACATCCCAATTTGGAATGAAACCAAATGCTGAAACCTTGGAATATTGTTGTGAAACAGAAGTCTTGTTTCCAGGCCAGCCTTAGTTGTCAGCATGGCTAATAATAAAATCGGTTGGTGCACCCTCCTGACCAAGCCTGCTAATACCTTTGAGTGAATGCAATGTGATCATACATAACTAGATAATATCTAGTAAGCACCTATAGTTTAATTGAGTTTAATCTATAGTTAATTGTGTTCCCAGAGGCTGATGAAACGGGACTTCCTCTTCTCCTGCACAGCTGCTCTTGGGGTGAGTGGAGAGATCAAACTCACCTCTGGGAACCTCCCCCAGCTGCAGAAGTTCCGTGGCAATCCTGTGGCCTCCCTACCAAAGCTTTGCGACCCCCCCACAGCCTTCTTTTGTGTCAGGACCCCCATGGTTACAATACCATGAAATTTCAGATGTAAACATCTGAAAATGTGAAACTGACTAATTATAAAACCCTCTGGCACTGAAATTGACCAAAATGTACCTTGAATTTGGTGGAGCTCTAGTTATAATCAAGCAGAGTGATGTACTTTAAAGCTGCTCTGTGATTCTCCTGCTCTTAAGCCCTGTATTAATAACTAATTACTATGGAGCCTTTGCTAAATTGACAGCTATACATTTTTCAGTAAGGACAGTATCTGTGGTGTAGATTTGTTGTTAATATTTTATTAAAGAGAAATGCCTTGTTGGTGGATATTTGTTTTTATCAATGCAAAGTTACATGTAAAACAATGGATAAAAATACGCTTTGTTAAAAACACCAGCACATATATTCTCACACAAAAAAATTAATTAACTTTGAATTGAGGTTGCCAGAGTAGATATCCCACTGACACAAATGGTATAGAGCAAGGAAATAAGTAGCTAAGTCAATTCAGCACGCCATCTACATACCATTGAGTAGTGCCTCCCCCAGCCTCATTTCCATCACCCTCAGCAACAATATATTTACATTCTCATCCTAACCGATAGGGTGTGAAAAGAAGCCCAGTGTCTCTGTATCGAGGCATGGGTGCTTCAAAGTCTCCTCAGTGCTGCTGTTTCAGTTTCCTGGACAGTGATTCCATGGGGAGTCTTTCAAGCATAAATTACCTCTGCACAGACACACCTGGTGCACCTGATGCTGCTGCAGAGGACAACTGAAGCAGCAATGCTGGAGGAGCCAAGTGTCTTGGTGTTGAAGAATCAGCACTTGAAGGGCTCCCCAAGGCATTGCTGCCTTCATGTGAGGTCACGAGGACACAGAAAATGCAGAACTGCACCCTGCCTAGGCCTCTTTCACACCCTAACCCGGGCCCCATCCATACACTAGCTTCCCAGGCCTTTTGCATACCCCTGCCATGCAATTATCCACACTCCCATCTGCAACACACACACTCGTCATATCCCCAGTGCCGGAGCTCAACCCTTCATGCCCCACACATTCCCATTCACTGTCCTGGCCTGCCCAGAACGCCCCCATACTTCCCAGCCTGTCGCTTTCACTCACAAGAAGTGTGTGGAGAATAGAGTTAGTGTCTCAGATACAACTGCTTGGGAAATTTCAAACAAAATCAGAATGTATTTAAAAAAGAAATGTAAACATATCATTTCCCCAATTCTGCACGCCGCTCAGTAACACACTACTAGGGCTGGTAAAAAAAATCCATCAAAACTGTTGTGACAAAAAATAGGGTTTCAACTAAATTAAATTTGTAATGAAAAGTATCTGTTTCCCACTGAAATCATCTTCCATGTTGCACTACTTTCTCCCATCTTGTTGGGTGGTAGGGACATGCCATAGAAGTCTATGGCCATGGTTCATCATGGGAGACGTAGTTTGCCATTTGGATAATAACTCCCACGAGGCACCACAGTGCCATTTTGAATCAAAATATTTTGGTTTTTGGCTGAAATATTCAGCTAAAATGTAAAAAAAAAAAAAAAAACTGCAGAAAAAAATCCTTTATTTTCTGACCAGCTCTGCACATAATTTTGTAAACAATCTGTCAGCACCACCAAGCAGCTGGGGATACTCCCAGTGAGGTAGCAATACTGAGCAGACTGGAGTGGCTGCTCTCATTGGAAGCCTATATACCTGGCCTTGGAGTCACCTGGTTAGACCTTTAACTGAGGACTGGATGAGTCCTGTTTGATTGACAAGGAGCCTTCAGGTAATCTGACTCAGGGATGACTCATCAGGCTCAGAGATGATTCATTACAGACTCCTCCTTTGAACAAGTAATCAGGGATGAATGGGATAAGCCAGACAAGGGCAAGCACATTAACAGAAATTATTTTAGGTTCTATAGCATCAATGAACCATGAGTCACAAGGATAGATATCACCCTGACTTCTGCTTTTTTTTTTTTAAGAAAGTTTCCCCGGCAAAAGCATTCGTTGCTGATGACTCAATGGACGCAATTAGATTCTCAGCCAAAGCCATGGCCTCCAACTCAATGACCAGGCACCACTTATAGCTGCATCCTTGGAAATTGGATAGCCATTTGAAGCAGGTGCTGTGCTCCACCAACTTCATAGGAACCCTGCTTTCAGAGAGAAACTCAAAAAGGTAGTGGCGTATATTGCTGCAAAATCTAGAGTCCCTTCAGACACCACACTGTGCCTTAAAGATTTCTTTTGGCCTTCATCCTTGCAGAAATAGCAGTGAAGAGACAGCAGGTTCTCCAGAAGAAAGCTGTGGAACCATGGCACAGGAGGAAAGCCCCGAGGCAGCCCTGCCACTGCCAAAACTTCTCTCCACCCTAAACTGAAGCTTGGGTGCAGGATTTCCCATTTCCTGGAGGAACAGGTTGCTTCAATCACAGACAAGTGGGTCATGGAGATAGTGAGTCAGAGATACCCCCTTGAGTTACAGGCTCTACCCCATCTGTTTTTCATCCAGTCCCATCTTGAACAACCCCATCAAATGCCATCTAATCCAGAATAAGATTTCTCACCTCCTGGATATGAGAAGTAGAAAGAATCCTGAGACTCTACTCCATCTTCTTTATCTTTCTGGGGGAATCTGAGCTATTCTAGATCTCAAAAGACTCAACATGTGATAAAGAAAATGATATTCTGCGTAGAGTCCCTAACCACGATAGTGTCATCCCTGTCCCAGTGGGATTTTCTATCTTCAGTGGATCTGGTGGATGCATACCTCAACATCCTAATCAGACCATGCCATCACAGGTTCCTAAGGTTTGCCAGTGGCAGAAAGCATTATCAGTGTTGAATGCTCCCATTCAGCTCATCCTCAATGCCCCAGATCTTTACAAAGATATTCAGACTCAGATCACAGGGGATCTACCTGTACCCCTTTCTGGATGACATCTCAATCAGAGCTCCATCTCCAGCAACAGCACACAGAGCTACATCACTGACATTGAATCTCCTGTAGGTGCATGACTTTATTGTCAACATCAAGAAAAGCTTTTGATTCAATACATCCAAATAACTCACTTGGCAGTGGACATAGATGCTTTGATAGCAAGGATATATCCATCTCTAGAGAGGTTCCAGAAGATTTAGGACCTCCTTGCATTATTTTGGAACTGCAAGAGGCCCACTATTGCACTGAGACTCCAACTGCTAGGGCTCCTATGGGCTCAGTCACACATCAGGTGTCTTCAAGGCTTTATGGTAAAGATATGGGACCACTCCTTGGAATGAAAGAAAAATCAATTGAGGGTTCCAGTGCAAGTGATCAACTTCTTAAAACAGTGGTCAGTCCAGGGCCAGGTCTGGAAAGCATGCCCAAATGCCTTCCAGATCACCTGATGCTAGCCTGCGGAGCATACCCAGAGTCCCAAACAGCTCAAGGCATCTGGAACCTGGAGGAAAGGACCATAGCATAAACCTCCTAGAACTAAGAAAGGTCAAGCTGGGCTACAAAGTTTTCAGTCCAGCATATAAAGGAACCACTTCCTGATTCAGTCAGATATCACAACCATGGTCACATTGGTGAACAAGCAATAGGGAACAAGAAGCCCCCGCACAACATGCTGAAGCAATGGAAATCATGCAGTGGGTGGAGCACTGTCTCTTCTCCATCAGGGCAGTTCACATAAAGGGATACCTGAACCAGAGGGTGGACTGGGTCAGCAGGTGCAAGGTGAACAACTCTAAGTGGTGCCTGAATCAGGAAGTATTTGCGTTAATCATCCAGTCATTCGGCCTTCCTTCAACTGACCTATTTGTAAACTACATACATGCAGAGACCAAAGTACTTCAACTGGGAAGTGGAACCCCAGTCCAGGGGAACAGATGCCCAATCACACAGATGACTGCAGGGCTCCTCTATGTGTTCCCACCTTTCCCTTTATTATGAAAGGTGGTCCAGAGAATAAAACCAGAACAGGCCACAGTAATATTGATAACTCCACATTGACTGAAGGGACCCTGGTTATCAGCCTTGATAGAGCTGAAACGGAGACCAACACCACAACTCCCAAAGAGACAGCACATCCTCTAACAAGGTCCTCTTAGTCTTCCAGTCCTAATCAGCTGCATCTAACAGCCTGGCTACTGAAAGGGATGTGTTAGTATCATTGGATCTGTCCTCCAAAGTCATCAGAACACTTCTTTCTTCTTAAAGAGTATTGACCTTGGAAAGCATTCTCCTTTATCTGAATCAAGATTTGCAGTAGTGCCAGGAATTCTGCCTATCTTGCATATTCTCCAAGAAGGCTTCAACAAAGATCTCAAGCCGAGCACCATTGCATGTCAGGTGTCTGCCCTTAGTAGCATGATGTTTGCAGAATCTGTGGGTTCTCTGGCAGAGAAGCCCCAGGTAGCCAGATTCCTTAGGGTAGGCCGGTTAGCCAAGCTGACTCTGAGACCTCTTTTTCCCAAGTGTGACTTGCCACCTGTACTGAGACCCCTGGCAACCCATCCCTTAGTCAACATCAGCATTTTATTTGTCCATCAAAACTTGCTTTCTGATAACCACCATGTCTGCCAGGTGACTGTTGAAGCTGGCAGTGCTCTCTATGTAGGAACTTTACTGCATGTTTCATGAGGAGAAGGTGGTGCTCAGAACTCCAGAATCATTTATCCCAAAGGTGAACTCTTATTTCCATGCTTTCCAAGAGGTGGTTCTATGTTCATTCTGTCCAAGGCCACAGAATCCCACCAAGGAGACGTGGTACACCTTAGAGGTCAGAAGGACTCTAAAATTTTACCTTAAACATACAGAATCTATGGGAAGATCAGAAAACCTGTTTGTACCCTTACATCCAAAATGCCAAGATCTGAGAGCTTCTAAGTTCTCTATTGCTAGGTGGATTAGACGATGCATTATATACGGCATTAGAGATTCTGGTCCTAGAAGTGATGAGGGCACACTGCACATGATCCCTGATGACCTCATGAGCAGAAAGAGCTAATGCAGCCACAGTGGAAACTTGTAAGGCTCCCACCTTTATCAAGCACTACAAGATGTATTTCCTGTCTTCTGCAGAGGCATCCTTTGGCAGGAAGGTGTTGTAGGCGGGAGCCCAGAAATGATTTTTCCCTTTCAGCAAATATTATAGAATGGGAGGGATACTATTTTTCCCTTTTCTGACCTTTTTATAACCTTCTCCACCTCTTCACTACTTCCCAGACATCAGGAATTGTGGGGGATGCTGGGCTGCAGAACAGAACATTTCTTACCGATAATCTCCTTCTGCAAGCAGCACCGCCCACAAATATACCCACCCTGAATAGCTCATAAGTTTAAAGGTCTGGTATTAACTGGAATAATTACCATATGGCTATCTTCCCTGGTCTAATGTTATTTAGTTATCCTTGGAAGAATTGTTAATGATGTTAAGTAAGTTTTACAGCTTGGGAATAATTTATCTGGAAGCAAGCAGGAGCTGAGGGGGTGTGGCCAGGCCCCAAAATTCTGATCCACCTCTGTGAGCTATAGAAAGATGAGAGCAGCCCAGATGTCAAGTACTGTGGGATATGCAGCTAGCAGAAAGAAGTGAGAAATTTTCCATTTTCTGTCAAATGCACTAGATAGAAGTAAAATGGGTCATCATCACTGGCAAGAAAGCCCATTCAGTGCTCAATTAAATGTACAGCTGGATTTAATATACAAACACATTTGATTCCATAAATTTCCACTGAAAAGATGTTTTCCTGTGTTTAGAAACTAACAAAACACTAAATGGCTGGTTGACTAACCAAGCTACAATTGGGTGAAATGTCTGTTGCCGAAGCCATCCAAAAAAAAATCAATAAACTCTGCTCTCATCAAATTTGTGTACATCAATTTCCAAACGAGATCAGCATGCCCCAGGCATACGCTCACCATGCTGCTTTTCAAATCATTTGGAACGAAAAATCTTGTACTATTTCCATCTCCTTTCAATCTGGTCTTCATAGAATAAGCAGACACAGGTCCACTACTGTTTGCTTGTTTACTGCCTTTGTTATAAGTTTACAGCTCTGCACACATGCTTTGATTAAAAGGACATTTTATGACACTCTTAAAATTAGCATTTTACCAGTAAACAGATATAATAAACATGAATTGCATCATAAGTACTTATGAATCCCATTTGACTTAAACATCTATTCATGATTTTACTTCACTTATTTTATACAAGAGATCAATGCAATAGGCAGTATTACCAAATTCCTAAAGATCCATTTCCACTGTCATCCACCTACCTTCCCAAGGTGCTTAACACTTTCCTATCTAATGGCTGAAAAATACTTCAGTTAAAAAGTCAAGACAATTCAAAAAGTTGTTTCCAAGCCATTCTACAGCAGATCAGCATCCCCTAGATGCACTAACACTTACATTTTCAAAGCATATAGTGGAAGAACCATACAGCTGTAAACGGCAATAATATAGCTAAATCTCTACCTTGAAAAATTAGAGGTAAAGTCTTGTTCCATCTAGCCCTCCAATTTTTAGGATAATTTTTTTTCTTTTGATGGTTAAAAAACTTCCATTGTTACACACTCTATTGCAGACTGCTAAATGATCAGAAGCTGCTAAATGGAAGGATTTCTGTCCAAAATGCAAGATAAATAGCATGTAAACAAGAAGAAGGGTGGTCTATTAAGCACTTCAATTTTAGAGCTAACAACAAGCACCTGTGGGAAAATGAATGGAAACTGTGGGGACTCACATCTTTGAAAATCAGGCCATTTGTATTGAGATGTCTAATATGGATTTTGGGGTCTAACATTAGACTCTCACCTTTGACAAATGTTGGCCATAAACTGTGGGGAAAAAGTGAAAGAGTAGATCCTGCTACACACTAGACTGCAGCATGTGCTCCTTTCATGCAGGCTTTGCTTTGCTAGCAAGTGCAAGGGAGAGCAATAGTTTTGTCCCTCCTAAACTCATTTTGAGGATCCTAACACTGCTATAGTAATGACCCTGAAATAGTCCTTGTGTTTTCTGAATGCAAGGAGTTGAACTGTGTCTGACCCCTGCACTTGGCTGCAAAGAGAGTGGGTCATTCTGACTTTCCTGCACTTGCTCTCCTACATAGGGCCAAAACCAATCTGATGCTCAGTAGCTTCAGAGCTGTCTCACATGCCCAGTCTAATTCAATTTTGAGGGATTTAGATTTTGTGTGTTGGACAGTGTATGGTTGCTATTCATAAGTATATTCTCTCCCAAATTCTAATCCTGTTATTTCATTTCAGGATATCAGTAGTAACAGAAACACACTAGTTATGGATTCATATAATGTTGACTATGCTAAGAATATCAAACAGTCATCAATTTTTCAAATATGTTCATTTATGGCAAACATTTTGGTCAGTCACCTGAAGGATTTAGAATAATCCAAGTGCTTAGTCACATTCAATTGCCATCACTCACTGACGAAAAACATGGATCAATAATTTTGTTGAGCTGGAAATTAAACAGTCAGCAGGAACACAGCTTTTTGAAGGCGTTCTGACATTCATCCAAAGTCAGCCGATTTCATGTGTACATTACTTCTTATCTGCCAGTATCATTCACTAAACCATTTGGATACCTATATCTGCACTGCATTTTTAAGAGGTATCCAATATTTATTATTGATCATATTCTTACCTTCTTTTATTAAATAAAACAAAGATATTTTATCAACTCCAAAATATTCAGTGGATACTTTTCTAGTTTATTATTTGTATTGCAGTAGTGACTGTAAACGCCAATGAAGGCCCTACTGTAGTAGGCACTGCAGACGTCTATTCCATACTGACAGTGATCTCTGTCACCATTTTGGTCATTCACGCTTTCTTTTGTTTACTCTTTGGCTGATTACACCATTTTTGGTCTAATTACTCCCTCGTGCTGAGCACTTTCACCCATTAGATAAATTCTTTAAGGAATAGCAACACCACAAGCTTCTTTCTAGAACATTTTCTAGGTAAAATGCACTGAAAACTACAGAGAAAAAGAGCATAGCGGCTTTAATGAAAATAGAAAGACAAGGTGAGTGAGATAATATCTTTTATTGGACCAGTTTCTGTTGGTGAGAGAAACAAGCTTTCGAGGTACACAGAGCTCTTCTTCAGGCCTGGAAAACATATTCAGTGTGCCACAGCCAAATACAAGACCCTATCCCTAACCCATTATTGCATCAGACTTTTGTTTGTGTTTTTTGTCTCTGTGGTATAACTCCAAGGGCCTTTCCTTTTAAGCAGTTAAACAATATGGCCAAGAATTTCAAGACTAGGGGGCAGATTTATGAAGGTATTTATGCACCTAAAGATTAAGATACATGCCTTGTAGCGTTTACAAAAGTGTCTGAGTTAGGCACTTGACTCCCATTGACTTGTAAAGGGAGTTAGGCACTTAACCTGTCTAAACAAGGCTAGGCTCCGGAACCTATATTTAGTCATCAAAATGAGTGACCTGATCTTCATAAGTGAAATCAATGAGGAGCTGCTGGGGTCTCAGCATTCTGAAAATCAGGGCTTTTATTTAAGTGCCTCCATATGGATTTAAGAGCCTGGCTGTAGATACTCAGAATGAAATCCTGGTCCCATTCCAGTCAGCGGGAGTTTTGCCATTGACTTCAATGGAGACAGGATTTGATCTCTAGTTTTGAAAATACTGGCCCCCATATTTATCCTCCCTAAAAACAACTTTTTATTATTTTCCTTTTGTATGTTTTCCTGGTATTCTAAGGCAAGAAAGAATCTAAGTGATTTTGCCAATTTTGCTGCTGTTAGCAGAATTTCATGCTAGGCCAAGAACAACATGACACCGCATGTAAACCCAACTGGCTCATAAGAGACAAACTAGTCCTACCTTGGAAGTTTTTTTTAATAGCAATTTATGCCAGTTTCAGTAACTGATTGACAATGTTATATTTGAGTCCAGTCACTTTGTTTTACATAGTAATTTATAACATTTACCCATCTGTTTTTCACATACATCCCAGTAGTTCTGGGGAAACTGTTGTACATCTCTTCTCTTTGGGGAGAGGTGATCAAGATCTGTGTTTTGTATTTCAGACAAAAGCACTGCTGATTAATCTTCATTGGCCAAATTTTACCTTGAGTGGACTTGCAAGGGGCTTAAGTTAATGCAGGATTTAAGAGTAGAGAAGTCTCTTTAAGACATGCTCAAGGTAGCTGGTTATTATTTGAATAAAGAAAGAATGAATACTGGGAATTTTCCCTCCAGCTCTGAATCTCTACCACAAAGGATCATTTGCTCCGTAGATTTTCAATTTCCTATTTCACGATATCCCAGAACTATGTAAATAGTGGACTTGTTTGTATTTTCCTTTCATGTGACCATTTTATGTTATGACTAATGAGAATTAAAATGATATTACAAAGCAGAATTCAGATGTCTGATGTTAAGTATCTAACTCTGTCTGCAGCCAACTAAATATCCATTTTTACTTAGACACCTAAATCTTCAGTTAGGTAACTTCAGACATCCAGATTTGAAAACTAGACTCAAATATCTTTGATCATAGCAAGAAAAGAATTCCTAAAAAACAAAAAACAAAAAAAAAGAATGTTGCTAAGTAGTAAAATAGGAGACTCAGCAGGCAGTACTAACTCAGTTTTGCCTGGATTAAACATGCAGGAACAGATCTACATCACTTTTACACCTTCTCCCACAATATAAATTTGTATTAGGGTATATTCTAGCCTTGTTTTATGTGAGCAACACCCAGTGACAATAATGAGAGCTTTCCACACAGCCAGTGTGTGATGAGCATATCCAGGCTTTTGGGCTGACGATCACAGGGCTGCCCTCTCGGTGTGAGGATGGCATTAGGATGAATCTGCTTCAAGCATTTCTGGATCCTGACTGGAGGATAATAGTAATCAGGAAGAGAGGGCATCATGGCATTTAGAACAACACTTGTGCCTTAGCTATAGTGTGATGAAATACCAGCAGCACTGAGTCTCCGTGCACGGGTCAGCAGCCTCAGAATCATGGGGCTTTGGCTGTGGAGCTATGAAATTGCAGTGCAGACATTCAAGCTTGGGCTGGAGACTGGGCTCTGACACCTCCCTCCGATAGGATCTCAGAGACCCCCAGAGTAGTGATGAAAGCTGCTGTCCTTGGTGGCCACTCAGGGTGACTGAGCTGGGGTTTCTGAAGATGACTGTGTGCGGCTCAGTCTATGTAACTCAAAGAGTAACAGGACTCATGTAGATAAGAACATGTGCACAGCATAACAAATTACATCAGACTTGGCACCGTGAAATCAATTTCTTGCCAACAACAAAAACTAATCTGCTGCAATGCCCTGAAAACCACCACTGCTCAGCTGATGGGGCCAAAATGTAATGGGTCTGCATTTAGGCAAATCTCTTGTATTTGTCAGTTCAAGTACACCACATCAAGCGCATACTAGCTCAATGCAACTAGCAAAGAATCTGATTTAAAAAAGTCTCTGGCAGATTCAAGAAATCCATACCTCACAACGTTTCATTAGTACTGTTAGTTCAAGATTATGGGCGAAGGGCAAAATCATTTGTGCCAGCATCTAATAATTTTCTTAAGCCAATTATAGCTAACTCTGGAGTAGTTACAAAAGAGATATGAGCAGGAAACTGGAAAAGAATAGTAGGATAAGAACATCAAACTGTTGCCATTGCGAGTGGGATAGAATGTTAAGAGCGGCTTGTAGGTTCAAAGATGACAGATATACCATGAAGAGCAAGGTCTTACATCATAGCCAGTTGTCCAGGCTGAAAAGAAGACATTTAAACAGACCCCAAGAGGGCATTTACAGGGCTTGCGCACTGAGAGAAGTAACACCCACTCAATCAAGGACAATTTAAAAACCCCAAAACCCACTGAACAGAAGACACAGGCTCCAGCTGTTGGATTCACTTCAGCAACTAATCAAGAGACAGCAGAAGGGACTATTCTGAGAACAAGAAGTGGTCATGTGATCAGAAAACCACTGAGGTCTTGAGAAAGGAGTTACTGATCATTGCCTGATAAATGAGAAGTTTATTCTGCCTTTTGTTAGATGGCTTTAGGTCATCTTAGTCATCTCTATTTCTTTGTTTCATTAACTGAGTTAGTTTGTGGTTGCTGGTTTTGGTTAAAAGTGCATTTTGTTTTTAAGGATAACACTAATAATTGAGATATTGAACTCCATTTTAAAAAAAATCTATCAAACTCGGAATATAAAGAAAAACAATGTAAACAAATGGGGAAGCAGTGAAGATCCTGAAAACAGCTATTAATGAAAGAGCAGATAAGGAAATGCATATAATCCATTTATGCACACACACACATATCAGATAGATAGATAATCCCTTATCACCCACCACTTACAGTTAATATTTATATTTATGATTATACTGGATATGTAGGCCAATATTTTGAAACTTGTGGGCTTAAAGTTAGGCACATAAATCTATACTTATTGGATTCCATTCCATAGACTCGGGTTTTAGGTCCCCACGTTTGCGAAGTCTGGCCTGTTTGCACATCTTAACATATTTAGGTGAAGATATTTTTTCTACAGCCTGGGTTTTTAACATATTATTCTGAATGGTAGAGATGACCCCAAGTTACGTTTAAATTCAGAACGAAGCATCCCAAAGTTTGTGGGTATCCAGAGTTGGTGTTTATGAGGTCTTGGGGACCTTGATCAAGGACCCACAGGTCCCCAAGCACTGCTCAGACCACAGACACCATCCAGCAGCTCACCTGAATGACTGGAGAAGGGGTCCAGCAAAGCTGTAGCACACAAAGGGCCCAGCCCACGAAGGTCCTGATTGGGGGAAGACATCCAGACCCACTGATTGGCTGAGAATCTCTAGTTAAACTAGAAAGAGGTACAGTTGTCCAAGCAACTAGAGTAATCCCTGGCTGGCTGCTACTACAGACCCTGCCCACTTGCCTGACTCCTGAGCCCTGCCGTCCTGTCTGTTCCTGGTTCCTGCTTTCCTGCTCCAGGTCCATGCTCTTATGCCCTATCCCTGATGCCAACTCCAATGTCATCCCCTGGCTTGAGTCCTAACTCTATCTCTGATCTTTGGCTTGTCTCTTGACCTTCGCTCTGGTTTCAGGCTCCCGATTGTAATCATTAGACATGGCTGCCCATGCTCTGGTCCCTACATGGTTTTGTTTATCTCATTACAGAGATAGGGTTTAGCTAGAAAATAGAGCTGGTCAAAAATCACAATTTCCATTCACTGGGAAATTCTGACATTTTGCAATCTCCCTCCATTCTGAACTGGAAAGAAAAATACAATTTCTGCTGAAAAAAGTAAACTCTGGAAATATTGAAATGACTTTATGAAAACAAAGTTCTTTTCCAGTTATTGAAATGAAATGTTTCAATAATTTCTTTGACAATTTTGATAAAAAACGACACATTCCCATGGAACGTTTTGATTTTGTTGACTCAGCAATCTCCGACAGAAAAAACTGTTCCATCTGAAAAATGTTGACCAGATCTACTAGAAAGTTCACATACAAATTCTTATTTAGAAACGTTCTTGAGCAGTCACATCTTTGGCTTTGTTTATGCCCATTTCTATTGAACTGATACAGAATTAACAGCCCGGTTTGGAAACATTTTTAAGGTTGTTCATTGTTTAAATCTATCTGTGTGCATGAAAGAGAGTGTATAATGAATGGAAAAGGCGATAGGAGTCAACATAAATTACTGTTTTCTCTCTTTTCATAATTCATTATTAATAGTGAATCTACTGTTCACTGTCATTTATAAAAAAGGCTCTCATGGGAAAACTTTGGTGAGGAAAATTGAAAACAAATCACACACACATACTGATCAACAGATGTTGCTTTGAGTTCTTTCCTAGTTTAAGGCCCCCCTCTTAAAATCTTCTGAGGATTACAGACTTTTGTATATTTTAATTTGCACCAGTGAGAATGATGTTGCTCGTTATTTGTTTATACATATATGTTTTTTTACTCAGGATACTAGTACCAGTATGGACTAAATAATAATAACGTGTGGTACAGTATATAACCTTACCCTACATCAGTTGGTGGTGATCAGAAGACTTTCACAACATCTACCCTGGGCTCATTCACTGCTTCACCACTTCACCGCATTTAAGTGATGACTCATTAATGTCTGCTATAAGAAATAGCCTCTTCAGTCTCATAAATCCAAAATAGTCCCTTTTCTGTTCTTTCCAATGGAAAGCTCCAGATGTTAGATGGCCACAATTCCAAATTATAAAATCAAATGCCAGAAGAGCTGTCATTTTGTCTTTTGTTTTCCAACGTTCTTGACATAGCGTATCTTTCCTTTGCCTATCTGTCAAAATGATTACCCTAGTAGAAGGTCCAAACTGCTACTTCCCTTCCCAATTATTTTAGAAATTTGGATTAAAAACAGGATCTCACCAAACCACAACCCTCACCCTATCTTTGGTCAATAGTCTTACAACATCAATAGTAAACAACAACAACAATACGTGAGGCCTTGCCAGCATGGTGATTTCTGTTTTCCAATCTTATGTCCAGCTCTGCCAAGATAGAAATCACGAACCTGAGGCTTGGTCTACACTAAAGCCCCAAATCGAACTAAGGTATGCAACTTCAGCTACGTGAATAACGTAGCTGAAGTTCGAAGTACCTTAGTTCGAACTTACCTCGGTCCACACGCGGCAGGCAGGCTCCCCGTCGACTCTGCGGTACTCCTCTCGTCTAGCTGGAGTACCGCAGTCGACGGCGAGCACTTCCGGGTTCGACTTATCGAGTCCAGACAAGACGCGATAAGTCGAACCCAGAACTTCGATTGCCAGCCGCCGAACTAGCGGCTGGGTGTAGACATACCCTGAGGTTCATAAATCCAAAGTCCTTCACATGATAGAAAAGGGGAGTGTACGTACTTCAATATATTAAATCTTAACTATAGCGTCCATAAAACAGTTTGTTCATCCTAATTCTTGCCAGGTAGGCTGGAAAATACTATGCATTATAATTAAGGCTGCGAGTTTGTCACAGAGGTTACGGAAGTCATGGATTCCATGACTTTCTGGGACCTCAGTGACTTCTGCAGTGGCTGGTGCAGCTGGCCTGGGGGCCGCCTAAGCAACTTGGGCAGCCTCTGGGACAGCCACACCAGCTGCTGCTGGGGCAGTCTCGTGCCACCGCTCCCCTCTGAGCAGCCGCAGGTGTTTGGGTGCATGTGGGATGGGGCTCAGGATGGCGCTTACCTGGGGGGGCTCCCCAGAAGCAGCAACATGTCCCTCCCTCAGCTATTAGCTCCGCACACTGCCTCTGCCTGTAGGCACCGCCCCTGCAGCTCCCATTGGCTGCGGTTCCTAGCCAATGGGAGCTGCACAGCTGGTGCTTGGGGCGGGGGCAGAGCTAGGAGCTGAGGGAGGGACATGTTGCTGCTTCTGGGGAGCTGCGAGGAGCTGGGTAGGGAGCCTGACAGCCCCGCCATCCCCCCCACCCCCAGCACTGCTGCTCCCCCCAAGCACCCACGGTGCCCCCTAGGCCGCCACCCTCCCCCCCAAGATTTAATCAGGAGTATATAGTACAAGTCATGGACAGGTCACGGGCTGTGAATTTTTGTTTACTGCCTGTGACTTGGCCATATCTTATACTAAAAATACCCGTGACTAAAACTTAGCCTTAATTATAAGGCTTTAGTCTGTTATTATGACTACTTCTAAACAGTAGAAATGTGTTCAAAGATTGAAATACTTGATGATTTAGGTAGACAAGATTTCACACCTTCTCTTTCCCTTCATTTTGCCAGTCTTCATAGTGCCAGTCACTGCTGCTGACATGGTTAGCATACTGCACTTTTACCAAAATAATTTTAGGAAATTTAAATATCTTTGGTCTGATTCTGTTATTATTTCCACTACTTTTATGCTGATGCAACTTTACTGATTTCAGTGGAATTACTTGTAAAATACTCTGGTGGAAGTCAAGTAAGTTATCAGGCTCGTTGTGTTTTTCCTCCTAAATGTGGTCTTTGTCCCAAAAAAGATATTTATCTTTTTGTATCATAATATCTGTAATGTTTTTCAAGAATGTTGCTATAATTTTAGCATAGGGCTATGATAATATGTAGGCATGCTTAATCTTTCTAGTAGAAACGGTGGCTTGTTTTACCATTGTACACAGCTAATCACAAGAAATTGTGGGAAAGCGTGAGTTGTCAGGAAAACATATCAAATCAACATGCACTGCTGCTGCAGTACTTTACAGAGACTATTTTATATGTCAGTTCTAATACATTTTATGATCTTCTCTATGACATGCCAGGTACAGTCCCTTACAAAGTGATCTTACCCCAGTGATGTGGGAAAAGGATTAAACTTTCCTGATTGACAAACAACAGAGCTAGTTCAAGCAATTCTAGGATGACTCTCAGAGTCATTTGCTTGGGCCCCCAGCTGCAGTGCCCAAGATTCAGTGAATACATTTTTCTCCCACTACACTTGCCATAAACTGCTCTGTCTTACCTGCTGAAGAAATATTTCAGTCCTATGGGTTGGAAAGGTGTTGACAGAGGAGGATGATTCTAGGTCTGGTAAATTTGGATGAGGTGGGTATGTTCTGGGGAGAGATGAAGAAAAGTTCATGTTAAACTGGACCTAAATAAGGTTACTGTTTTTTTTTTTTTTTTTTTTTTTTTTTAAGTATTTCTCATTTTTCCATGGCTTTGAAATGTTGTGGCAGATGTTTTATCTGCCCCTAGCTCCTCCAACCAATTTCTATAGTTTTACAATAATATTTCCCCATTTTTAAAATATTCTTCCTTGTTACTATGTGAAAAACCCACAAACAGGGAAACCGACTGGGGCAGACTGAAATCGGCGATATACAAAGTGCTGTCAAATACCCAAATAAACTGAAAAAAATGAAGTTATATTTTTCTCTAAATTCTTTCATTCAGTTGTAGTAATCTTAGATGGTACTTGTAACAATGGTAGTAGGAGAATTTCAGAATCAAAATGTGATTTTTAAGCTGAGGGTATTTCTTAGAGTCTGTTCACTCACACCTTATTTCACCAAAGTGCAATTTCTGTGGATGCTGATATGTGCATGTGGGCTTGGGGGGAGGGAGGGAGGAAGAAGATAGGAGGGTGAGATTCCAAGCAGAGAAGGAAAGATCAGTCATAGAAACAACAGTTTCCAAAGTTCTCCCAAAAAGAGTAAAAAATTCTTCTCGATTTCTGCAGCTATGACTATGTCACGTCGATAGGCATGTAATGTGGTGCCTCCCCTGCACCAATTATATATGGAAAATAACTCATGTAGCCAATGTGTTGAGGGTGCCTGGAGGGACCAGCAAAATACAGCACCCACATAAGAATGGATTCACCAAGACTGACTGATTACACCACTGCAATGCTTGTCAGTTCATGTCTGTCAGGGCTGTGAGCCTGGGCATTCCTAGACTGTGTTATGACATTCTCAACTAGTTGAGACACTTCAATACACACCTTGATGTAGGTTTAGTACAGATGAGCAAGTATATTTACTCTTTCCCTTGCCTTTCCCTAGGGCAAGGCCTTACCAGCAAGCTACAGGGAGGTACTGGCTCTGCCACTACAGCAGAATCAAAATTGAATATATGAAATCAGGAAGCATTTTTGTGGTGGGGACAAGTTATTCTTAATTTTGTTGTTTTTAGGTTTATAAAAGGTGCCACTCCATAACCTTTAGGGTTCATGCATATTAAAAAAAAAGGGGGGAAAGCATAATTAAATCTTCAGAAGTGCACAGGAAGAGCATATTGTACAAACAGGGGCTGCTTAGCACAAAGCAACAGTCTCTCCTCCCAATGATCACAGTGTCTTAGAGGAGAAACAGCTGCTCCCCTCCATGGAACTTCAGGGGATATCACTCAACCTCCCATCTCAATCTCCAACTGACAGCAGCGGAAGAAAGTAATTTTTACCATGCTCTTTCCCAATGTGTGCCATACAACTTCCTATACACCCAAGGATTTGAGGGAAGGGATAGCAGAATTTCCAGATTGCCCCCTCCCCCGCAACCATAGAACCAGCCTTTAGTCCCAAAATACCAAGAAATGCAGCTAGACATCACCAAACAAAATGAGGGGAGAGGGCAAATAAATGGGCAACTTCCCTAGAAGTCTTTGGGTGAAATCCTGTCCCAACTGAAGCTAATGGGAGTATAACAGGGTGCTGGCCAGGCGGCCCTGAGCCAGGCCCTTGTTAGCCCAGCTCCAATTAAGAAGCATTAATTGGGGCTGGCTAAGTATGCCACACCTAATTAATAGAAGGGAAGCACCTGCGGGCCTTATTAGCCAGGGGGCTATATAGGGCTGGCAGGAAGGAAGTGAGGGGGGGGGAGGAAAGGAAAGAGGAGCTAAGGGCCATGTGTCCCTTCTGGCTGGAGAAGCTAGCTGTCCCCCAGGTTGCTAGTTTGGCGCGGTCTGTAACTAGAAGGCGGTGGGAGCTGACACTGTAAATAAAAGGCACTGGTGATTGCACACAGAAGGACTCTGGCTAATCTGTGGGCGCAGGGTTCGCAAAGTGCGAGGGTGAACAGGAGAACCATGTTACAGGGAGTCTTGGCAGATTTCACCCTTCATATAGAACAGTGGGTCCCAGCCTGCTGGCAGAGGGGGATGAGGCATTGAGGGTGAAGCTAAGGTTGATGGGGACCTTAAAACTTGCCCCAAGTTAATGAGCCTTTCATAAACTTGAGAGCAGCACAAAGAATTGGGCCCATTATCTGTAGATTGGTAAAAAATGTAAATGCATGTGAAAGTTACTGTATTAATAAAATAATAATCTGTACATTATATGAGGGTGGGTCCATCCAGCTCTGATTTCCATCGGGATTATTTGCGGAGGGGTGGGTGGAAATAATGTGATGAGAACTTGGATCTGCTTAAATAAGAACCATCCTGTACTTCATCACAAAATTTGTCATCATCATCTTTGAGGTGCAAGTTCAGTGACATTTCTTACCAACTGTTTTCATGAAGTTTTGCTCTTCCTGGTTTCAGACAGCTCTGAAGAATGAAAGTTCTGTCTTGCTGTGAGAAAGGCTGTTCTTGCAGTTTGCCTGAAAACAGAAGATACTGCCAGTTCACAAGTCTGCATGTGAGATTTTTGCCCAGGTTTGCACTCCTCCTTTCTGTTTACATTTCTCATTGAATTTAGCACTTGTGACAGATTGCCAACCCTCGAGCATGAAGCCATCCATTTACTGGTAGAATACATACAACTAGAGCTGTGTGGAGGATGGAATTTATGTTACACAAATAAATTAGATAATCTGAAATTTGGCTTCATTACGGTTAGAAAAACTGCCAAAAAAAAAAATCTGAAAAAAAGGAAAATTCTTTAAAATAAAAGTTGGTTGATATGATGCAGTTTACAGACCCCACCCTAAACCAGCGCAAGGTATAGATCAGTACTGGGCAAAGTAGACCCTACCCTCTGAAGCAGCAGGGCATGTTCCAGGTGGCAAGATCGTTTAAAAAGATCCTAGGAGCCCGGAGACGGGGTGGGGAAGTGCACCAGGAAGTGAGCTTGATGCCTGGAGCTATTAGAAGAGTGGCTGCAGCATTCCTAAGGCTGTTCCAAACTCTACCCCCCCATATCTCTGGAAGGTGGAAACCCACAAGAGACTGTAAAGAATGGGACAGTGTCCCACTGACACAGTAGACAGATACTCCTTGAGCCTGTAACACACCCCAACAGAGGAGCCACAACCTGGTGGGAAGCTACCCAGGAGAGTATAAGTTGGGGTGGACCAGCGAGTGGTCCAGATATTTTAATACCCCTCTTGGGTTCTCAGTTGGGACCCGCCGGAGTGGGAGGCCCTGGGTCCTCCTCCCTCACGCCCTTGTACCTCTGCCATGGGAGAACCTTAAGAGGAGTGGAAGAGACTCTCAGGAGGAATTGAGGCCTGCCACATATGACTTGGCTGGAGTTCCGTCTAAAATGATCAGTCTGGAAAGAATTGTGGAGCTATTGTCTGACCAATAGGCTAGCTGGATGTCGCACTGACTCGCTACAGTTGATTAAAACAATTTGTTTCAACAAGAGTCTCAACATTTGGTTTCAGTTTTGACCCTTTACGAAGATTTGTATTATATTACAGTATATAATAGAGAATATAATACAAGATAAAATTTGAAACAAAAAGTTGCTTCAAAATGACAAATTGAAATGTTTCCTTCAGAAAATGTCAAATCTCTCTCTGATTCAGTGACGTAGGATAAAAAAAACTTTACTTTGAATCAGACAGAGCCTTGAACCCAAATGTCTCCCATTGCAGGCCAATGCCTAAGCACGAGGCTATAGAATCCGTTTCTTTCTTTTTGGCCCAATGAGTATGTAATTATTTAGGCTTTGTCTACACTGGCAAGTGAAAGAAAAAAAGTTGAGTCATTCAGAAGTGTTAAAACAACCCGTCCTCCCCCCAAAAGACAAAAGTTTTGCCAACAACAAGCTCCAGTGTGAACATTGCTTTGTTGGCAGGAAAACTCTCTCCTGCCAACAAGTAGTGGCTACACTGCGCAACTTTTAGCGGCACGGCTACAGCAGCGCATCCATGTTGCTAAAAGCTGCGTAATGTAGACAGAGCCTTATATGACATATGGTAGCTCCAACTGGGAAAGTAAAGTCATGTCCAAAATAAGAGAGCTTTCAGTATAAGTATACCAGTGTACTATACTGCCAAACTGCCCCTAGAATAGATGCAGCTTATACCAGCAAACCTGTCCTTTTACTAGCTCACCCCTACACCCACACCCACACTCTCCTGGCCCAAAACAAGCTATAAATTTAAAAAGTGCAGTTTTGCCAATACAGCTGTGTCTATATTCGGGGCTTTTGCCCATGCAGCTGTGTCAGACATCATACCTCGTCACATTCCTGACCCATTTAGCTATGCCAGCAGAACTTTAGCCTGGTGGTTAGGCCACTGACCTGGAATATGGGAGACCCAGTCAGATACAGTATTTGCCTGATTGAGAGAGTAATCGGGGATGAAAAATCCTGCTTTGAATCAGGCAGAGCAGGTACTTGACTCTCTTACATCCCAGTGAGAGCTCTAATCACTGTGCTATTGACTATTCTACAGTGGTCTCCATATATATCTTCTGGACCTGCAAAGCTTTCCAGATGAAAATGTTGTTGAACCTGACACGTTCACACAAAATATTTCCATTTGAAACAAACATGCATTTTTCACCAGGAAATGTTTCATCAAAAGTTTTCCAACCAATTCTAAATATAGGACATATTCTGAAAGCCAAACTTTGAATTTGTAAGATAATTTGGAGATAAGTTTATGTAATTTCTGTTGAAGACAGTCATGCTAGAGAGCAGTGGTTTTGACCCACTGGGTTCCCCACCTTTTTGGGACATCAAATAAGCAGGAACACCAACAGCATATTCTGCTATCCATTAAGCAGTTTTATTAATATTCCAATAATCAATTTTCTTTATTAGGGAAAGCAAAATTGGAGTGCTGGGCAAAGTTCAAACTGTTAACAGAATAATATCACTTGCAGGTGAATGTGTGTCTGTGGGGGGGAAACACTAAAGATGATATAACTTTGCTCAACTTGTGTAATTTGAATGTTAACACAGAAACAGATCAACAAAAGTGATGAAAAGCTAAATTAAGTTTGGCAAATGACAGTTTTCAAATACGTAGTTAAGGATCTGCTTCATAGCCCAAGGGCTTTGCTAGGCATCTGTGTCCTTATATGCACTTTCATACTGCTCCTTTGCATCATCTCCTGCACAGCCAGGATTAGTGTCTTGGTTATTTGGTTTTCTCAGGGCTTGTCTTCATTATAGGGATAAGTCAACCTATGTTACGCTACTCCAGCTACGTGTCTTCACAGCACTGAGTCGACGGGAGATGCTCTCCAGTCGACTTCCCTTACTCTTCTCGGAGAGCTGGTATACCTGGGCTGGCTGGAGAGTGCTCTCACATTGATTTAATGGGTCTTCCCCGTAGAGGAGACCAGTCCTTAGAAAACTAATACAATGTACTTCTAGACAGTTTGGAAGCCCATCTGTGTATTTAGGCATGTATTTAGGCATAAAAATAAAAGCTTAGGGTGGGGGAAGTGTGGACTGTCTTTTTTTGACCTTGAAATGAAGCACAATTCTAGAGCCACTCAGGAGTATTTTATATAAGGAAGTGTTCCCCCACCCCCCCAATTTTTCACAGTCTCAGGGGGAACTATTTTATTATAGTCTACCAATAAGGATTATCCTGATACTGCCATAGCCAATGGCTGAAAGCTGTTGCTTTCACATCCCTGGTTTCTGGTGCCACTACACACTCTACACTGATGAAACAATGACCACTATACTATACTTTAGGGCAGTCGCTGGCAACGTTTGGCGCGCAGCTCACCAGGGTAAGCACCCTAACGGGCCGGGCCAGTTTATTTACCTGCTGACGCGGCAGGTTCGGCCAATCGCAGCCCCCACTGGTTGCGGTTTGCCATCCCGGGCCAAAGGCGGCGGCCAATGGGGGCGGCAGGAAGCTGCGGCCAGGACATCCCTTGCCTGCACCGCTTCCTGCCGTCCCCATTGGCCCGGGACGGCGAACCGCGGCCAGTGGGGGCTGTGATCGGCTGAACCTGCTGCGTCAGCAGGTAAATAAACTGGCCCGGCCTGCCAGGGTGCTTACCCTGGCGAGTCGCATGCCAAACGTTGCCAACCCCTGCTTTAGGGGAGGGGGTTAATTTCCTCTCAATGCAAGTGCTCAGGTCCCAGGAACAGAAGAATACACTGTATCCCTATTACTTTATATGTACTAAAATGAGGAAATCAATTTCAAAAGCCAAACAAAGCATAGCGTCTCTAAACTCTCCGTATTGCTCTATAGCACTGGAAATGAGAAAGAAATATTAAAGAAAATAAAAATAGGCACACATTTGCAACATTATCCTAAATTGTATATTGTAGACTGAAAGATTTCCACTGGAGACCTTGGAGGATAAACAGTTTGATTTTTTTTTTTTTTTTGCATTGTACAAGTGTGTGTTTAAGACAGAAGATGTAGAACAAAAGAATAAATTTCTTTTCTTATCAAGAGCATATTTGTGGCTAACAGATTAGCAATAACTGTCAAGAACAGATTATGCTCATATAAAACAACATCTATAACAGTTCCAGGTCAGCATGACTTAGTTTATCTGAGACAACTTTGACTTGGATACAGATATTATTTTAGTTTTCACCGAAAAGGTTAGCAGAGATTTGACAACTTACATAGTGAACATCTGTATAAATGGGGTAGGATCTGAAGCTAAAATAGGGAAAGAAGAAGTTGATAATTATTTAGACAAGTTAGATGTCTTCAAGTTAGCATGGCCTGACAAAATACATATTAGAATACTTAAGGAACTAGCTGAAGAAATCTTTAAGCCATTAGTAATTATTTTTGAGAATTTATGAACGACCGGAGAGATCCCAAAGGACTGGAAAAGGACAAATATAGTACCCATCTATAACAAGGGGAATAAGGACAACTATAGACCAGACAAGTTAACTTCAATACCTGGAAAGATAATGAAGCAAATAATCACAAATAATCAATTTGCAAGCATCTAGAAGATAATAAGGTGATAAGTAACAGTCAACATGGATTTGTCAAGAACAAATAATGTCAAACTAACTTAATTTCTTCTTTGGCAGCCTAACAAGCCTTATGGTAGGGTAGAAACAGTAGGTGTGATTGATCTTGACTTTAGTAAGACTTTTGGTCTCATGTGACCTTCTCATAAATAAACTAGGGAAATATAGCCTAGGCAAACCTATTATAAGGTGGGTGCACCAACTGGTTGTAAAACCATGCTCAGAGAGTAGTTATCAATAGTTCACATTCAAGTTGGAAGGGCATATCGAGTGGAGATCCAGTTCTAGTCGATATCTTCACAAATTATTTGAATAATGTTATACAGAGTATACTTATAAAGTCAGCCAATGCATTTAAGCTAGGCGGGGTTGCAAGTGCTTTGGAATACAGCGTTAGAATTCAAACTGGAAAAATGGTCAAATAGGATGAAATTTAATAAGGATAAATGCAAAGTACTACACTTAGGAAGGAAATTCAAGTGCACAAATACAAAATGGGAAATGACTGTTTAGGAATGAGTACCACAGAAAAGGATCTAGGGCTTATAGTGGATCACAAAATATGAGTCAATCCTAGGGTCCTTTTTTTCCAAGTGATTTTTCCTTGTCAAAAATAGTCTTCTTGTTCTATTCTGCTTAGAGTTATTACCAGCATGTTTTCAGAGAATTTAAAATGGCTACAAAGAACTGATTCACAAATAGTGCTTGGAAGAATAGACTACATTTGAGAAGTAAATTCAACAACCTTGTCTTCTGTAATTCTCTAAAAGGGGATACAGATACAGCCTGTTGGTTGCACTCAGTGTAAGAACCCATGGACCATATCTAATTGCAACGGATAGACTTTGTTCATTCAACAAATTTAAGTGACATTGTTAAATTAAACATTCTATAAATAAACATGTAGTTTATAAACTTTCTATATAAGCCGAAAACCAAAATAAAGTAGCTCCTCTGATCAACATGAACCACAGCTCCCTGAGTCTTTTCTCTCACCTCTCTTAACCCTCTTCTGTGTCCTTCCCTTGACTCCAGGATTCCTGCAGGAGCCCTTTTACTGCTGTAGTTGGTCTCATTCCCTATGGCTGCTGCCTACCAGAAAGTCATGTAATAAGTGGTTCTTTCCCTTGGTCCAGGAACTTCTGTGGGAACCTTCTTGCTCCCTGCAGCTTTCCAGATCAATTGAGCTCTTGCTGGCCTTTCTAATTGAGCTCTTGCTGTCACCTGACCCTTAGCCCCACCTCAGCTGGGAGACAGCTTATTAGTAGGGTGACCAGATAGCAAGTGTGAAAAATCAGGACAAGGGGTTGGGGGTAATAGGCACCTATATAAGAAAAAGCCTCAAATATTGGGACTGTCCCTGTAAAAATGGGACATCTGGTCACTCTACTTATTAGTCACAGGTGCGGCATGGCCTATCTCCCTTTAAATGGGCCAATCACCATGTAGCAGTCTGTAACATACTTGGGAGAATGATTCAGCAGCTACTAGAGGAAATTGGATCAGTAGATTGTCATTGGGGGCTGCAGAGAGCTGGCTCCTCAAGTTTATTTTTCAAGGTGGACAGGGTTTTGAAAGCCAGCAAAGTGGAAGGTTATGGATACATACTGAGAGACATGCTGAAAGGAGGGATTCCAGAGATTGGGGTCCTGTGCTGCACACCTGTAGCCCAGGGTGATGGGGCTAACAAGTGTCCCATGAGCAGAAAATCTCAAACTCCTTTGTGACAAGATGGGTTCACCCATTGGGATATCCCAGGGGACTGAAAATTCCAGGGGGAGGTTTCCAAAGGCACAAAGAATATTTAAGTGCTCAAATCCCATTGAAAGAGCCGTGCACTTGCTCTCTGAAAATCAGGCCCCTTTAAGATTTATCAAATTGGGCCCCCCAAATTATTAGCAAATTTTGAAAATCTTGACCACTCTACTTGTATATTGATACCGGTTTGGAGTTAGTTTTCCTTCTGTGGTGGTGTAACAGGGGCTTGGAGGGCCAGTCAGCCTAGTGGTTGGAGTACTTGACTTCCTGCCCTGTGCTTCTGTGGCTGAAGTGCCTCAGTCTTAAGGCAGGGGTTTAGGGGGACCCGGCCCCTTCCACTCCATTGCATTCACACCATCTTAATGAAAGTATTATCTTGGACCAACTCTGAGGTCTTATCCTGGACTCCAGTTTGAAAGCTCAATATACAGGTGAGTTGTAGCATCAGAATGAGAGAGAACAATTCACAATGAGGGCTATCCGTTGAATCCTTAATTATATTTGGGAAAAATGTATTAGCATCACCTGTTTTACTGTTCTTCATCTTCATGCCATGTAACGCCACATGCTTCGCTTGCCAGTGAAATTTGTACACTCCCTAAGTAATTAATTAAGCTTTAGTTAAGCCTTTCAACAAATTAACTAGGCATGTAGGGCAGGTACATTTCTGAGGAAAGGATATTCATCTTGTGTGTCTTATGATACACATCTTACTTTGCCAAACCCTGTTAGTGCCATAATAAGATGGGTGTGTCCATGTGCTCGTGTAGGAGTTTGAGGCTGGATTCAAGAACACCTCAGATGTACATTATTGGTAGAGACGTGTGACAGATCTCTAGTTTCCCAACCACAATCTGCTTTTCCTCAACTATTGCAATTAATGCTGATGGTTAATGAGTAAACAGGTCACATTTAAACTAATTGATGTCATTTCTATGCACCTCACAGATTTTTTTTAAAAACATTTCTATGAAAGTTTTTTTTCCTTAAGAAAAAGGAAAGAAGCATCATGTTATTCACATACACACACACACACAAAAAGGGTTTCAGATAATGCAATCACTGAAGGTAATTAGGCAAAGATTGTAAATTGGTTACATAAAAATGTGCCCATAATTCAATAGTTATAACTCATCACCAGGTTTTGGTGGCTAAATGTGTGTCAAACCATACAGCACATTTTAAAAGCAGATATGTTTTACAAATGATAAATAGATAAATAAATAAATAGATTGCATCATTCTTCCAGAATGATTTTAATTGTTGCTAACTCTAGCATGTTTTAAAGAGAACATAATTTTTATTTCATCAGATGATATTGCAGTATAAGAATATTCGAAATATTCCATGGAGGAGAATTGGGCTACATTTCTGGTGGCCTCTAATTCAGCAGGGGGTAAGTGTCTCCTAAAGCAAACACTCAGAGCTAGATCCTCAGCTGTGCTGTGGCAGTATTACTGAAACAGGAATTCAGCATTTCCCTTACAAGAAAATGATGACATAACTCACCGTTAAAAAAAATGAAGGCTCTACAAACATTATGTGTTAATGATGTCAGCTTCAGAAGGAGACCCACAGAACCAGAAATTAGATCTTGGCATGTAAGTAAAAGAGAAACTGATTTTTATATACCATATTTTAAAATATATTTTCCCCTAATGTTTGAATCTAGATATACAAGTCCAGACACAGGCTCACATTCTGGACAATTCCACATGCTTTCTGCTGTCCCAGAAGTGCAAAGCAGCCAGAAAGCCAGTTTTACTAGCTGGTAGGAGATTCCTAAATATCTAGAGTAATGCTATTCAGATATATTGTTATAATTGCAACATCTGTACTAAATGCTATGTTCAATGTTTTATTTATTTATTAAAACTGTGAATTTTAAAAATCTGTTAAAGTTCAAAAAATAATTAGTTAAAAAAAATCCATATCAGAGTAAAAGTGTGTCTGTGTGAGAGAGAGAGAGAGAGAGAGAGAGAGAGAGAGAGAGAGAGAGAGAAGAATTTAATTTAATGTATGAGGCTTTGGACATTTTGGGGTCTGTGGCGAGGTGATGACACACCAGCGCAGTGCCTCCTGTTGATTGTCCTGGGAATTAGCTCTTCCAGTCCGGAGCGCCCTCTGCAGGCCGGTGTCTCACCTGCCGTTGCCCCCCGTGTCCCTCCCGTACCCCAGTCCCCCTGTACCTCAGGGTCCTGCCCCAGCTGTAACCCACAATTTGGGTCTCCCCACCCAGGGGAACCCCAACCCTCTATCCCCACCTTGCCTCAGTGGCTACTGCCAGTCATCATCTAGCTCCCACTCACTGGGACAGACTGCAGTCTGTAAACCACTCATCATCGGCAAAGGGGTCAGGACCTGCTGCCTTTGCCTATTTCTGGGCTGCCTCTCTGCAGCCCCAGTACCTTTTTAGGCCTGCAGCCTGGGGTTTTACCAGGCTGCCCTTCCGCAGCACTGCTCCACCTCAGGTACCCTTCTCAGCTCCCAGGCAGCCAAGTCCTTCTCTCGCAGAAGCTAGAGAGAGGGGCGCTCAGTCTCTGGCCCTCAGCCCTCTTATAGAGCCAGCCGTGGTCTGATTGGGGCATGGCCCCACCTGTGGCTGCTTCCCCCAATCAGCCTAGCTTTTCCCCCACCACAGCCCTCTCCCAGGGCTATTTTAAGCCCTTCAGGGCAGGAGTGGGGTGACCACCCCGTTACAGGGTCAATAGAAAAGTACATAAATTTGGCTTAACTCTGATGTTCTAATTTATCTAACACCATCATTTATAAAAATACACATGAATAGACAGGGAGCAGTTAAATGTTTTAAAAATAATAATTCCATCAGCATTTAATAGTGCACGATTTACTTGCTCCTTATAAAAAAATTGTACCTGAAGCAGATCAAGTAGAAAAGATTTTCTTGATAAATTGGATCCACGTTCTCCCTGGGTCCTCTATAATCTTCTAATATATGACTTCATGTATGTCATTTTATGATTATTCTTTTGCCTAGAAGACAAAAATATTGGGCACTCAGTGACAGCAATTATATACTCCCTGCTAGATAATTATGGGCCAGATTTTGCCACAGTTACTTGCACTGTATTTTACTCGGGTATTATTCAGTCTCAGACAGGGTGGCAGACTGGTCCTGTATGATTAACTCAAGACTTTGTCCTCTGTCTTTAGGATCATTGACTTTAGCAAAATACTGTGATATACTTATTTAAAGAGTTTACCTCCCTTCCCTGAAAGAAATTAAGCAGTTAAGATGACCATCTTTCATAAGCTCTCACTAAAAGTCAAATACTGGCTCATGGACACATATGGCTTAACACTATATAAATAGAGCTGATCAGTGGATTCACTGTAAATAATTGTTCTTCAATCCACAGAAAAAACACATTTATGTAAAAGAACTGATTGAATTTATTTGAACATCAGATACATTTACAAATATCACAGTCTGCTCATGGATAGCCTATAGGCTCAAAAAGAAGATGAATTAATCATATAAATTAGTTGTGAGTTATTTGCTCATGACTAATTAGAAGTGATGCAGGTTGCTTCTGACAATGTCCTGGCCCTGGGATTGCTTCAGAGAACAATGGCAATTTAAAGCACCATGGCTCTAGCAAATCATTTTCAGACACTTGAGCTTTAAAATATTTCAAATATTTAAAAAAACCTGAAATTGTGCTACACTGGCTTGGGAAACAAACAAACAAACAAGTCATTATGGCAATTTTTGGTCAAACAAATACCCAAGGACAGAAATCAACTGTTCTAAATCAGCACAACTCCACTGAAGTCAATGGAGCTACGTTGATTTACACCAGCTGAGGTAAATGGCCTATGGAGTTTAAAATAAAATCAGATTTTGCATATGACTGATTAAGAAAACATACAAATGAACAATACACACAAGTACCATTACAAATGACAAATTATGACAACCTTAGCAGAATGATTCCCCAGGCCTGAGGTACTGCTTCCAGTCTATCCAAACATATGAACTTTTCCAGTGTTTAAAACCATTGTTAGTGATTTTACCTCTTTGGAACCTTGGTATTTTATCCAGAATTTGTAATCTTTCAAGGATATGCCAGTTTTAAGGCCCCAGTCAAGCCATAAATCTTCTATTCTTATTTTTTCCATAAAACTTCACACAGGCTTTTTTCAGTTTCGATTCCCGCTGCTTACTGGAGTCCAACCAGACATGAAGTTGATCGCAGAACTTGAACAAACTGGCAAGTGTCTTAAGTTATCCATAAAACAACAATTTTTGCAAGTTGAGGGCCATTTTAAAAATTCATTTCCAGCATGCACTCTCCCAGCTAAATTTGTAATAAATTCACCATTTTCTCTTTATATTGACCATCACTCAGTTATCATTCTATCCATATTGTTGATGATGAACAGAAAAATATAGATATGTTATTGGCTATTTTTAAGAGTTGTCTGAAGGGTCAGCCTCAAAATGGTTTAGTTAGTGAGACTAATTGGAATTTTTATCTGAACCTTCCATACTTCTTTGGTGTGAAACTAGGTCTAGAGAAGTCATGAGAACTGGCTCTTTTGCAAGATTTCCAATGCCTTTTGAGGCAAAGTACTTTTTGTCTTAAGTGTCTTTCTTGTGGCATGTCTGTTTCTGGGCATTATAAAATCCAAGTAGTGCAGAATTGTTGAAAGAAAGAAGGAAAGAGGCTTATTTTAAGATTTGGGTTTAAGTTTAGAGTTTATCCGAACCAGTTCATCCATCCCTATTGAAACATCATATGAAAGGAATCGAAGAAGACATTAATTATGGTGTTAACTTGTTTTCAATAAGCAGAATTAATCATTAAATAATATTATGATTTGGCATCTTGCCCCCTCATATAATTTAGAAGTCCTATAGCTCCATCTTGCATGTGTCAGCAGGGGGTTAGGAAGAAACTTCCTCTATGGATAAGCTACTGAATACCTGACCATTATTCTTGCACCTTCTTCTGAAACATCCTGTCCACTGTTGGAGACTGGTCCCCCATAATTAGATAGCCTATGTTCTAATTTGATATAACAATTTTGGTATTCTTAGCAAATGTGGAATTGTAGTAGCAATCTGGAACAAAGATGCTGCTTGTATGCCAGATATATAAAATGTAGAATTTAACCAAATAGGTAATTCTTTCTTCACATGTAAATAGTTTAGTTTACAGTAGTTTGGCCTTGGTTAGGATTTAATGACTTGAATATCATATCAATTGATAGGATTCTGTTTATATGCTTTTTGTAACAGTTATGTCTAAGACTAAAAAATTACCACACAAATTAAAAAAACTATGAGAAGAGGCTGCATAATTTAGTAACTTAACTTCAGACATAAGAAATGGTTCTATAAAAATAATCCATTTAATTTAAATGTTTTGCAAGATTTTTTTTACTGGGTCTAAGCCTTTCAAGCCATCCAAATAAATGTGCATTTCTGAAAAACAAAAATCAAACACATTTTACAAAATGTTTTTCAATACTTTAGTAGGGATGTGATAAATAAAATGATACATAGACATCTAAGCATCAGGAACTATAGTTATAGGGTCAGGTTCTATTTTATTATACATAGGTTCTCCCACGTCTCTCACAGCATTATATGAACATCTTTCAGTAGTGCATGAAGTAACACTACTAACATCTGTCACATGTGGTTCATTCTCTGCTCAAGGGGGAGAACTATGTGTGCAGGGTAATTATGGAAATATGTTTATGAAAGATTGTGATTTGAAGATTCTCCCTCAAAAGATTTGGAGATGTGCCCTGGAAATGGGTATTGGGAACACCACATGGCTGTGTGCAGCAGTTGACCAGAGATGCTCTCCAGTTTCTTTTATTCCCTTCTTATTCACTAGTTTGTTATTTAATGAACCCCAAGATGGTTACATGGTGTCAGAAGTGTTGAATGAGAAGGAAACTGCCATAATTTTGAAATTAACTCATGTGTTTGTAACTGAAAGCAGAGACAAAAGGGGAGGCAACAGAGAAGCACATGGAGCACCAGGCATAGAGGTTTTGGCATGTATTTGGTGAGCACAATAGTAGCTTGACTAGCTTAAGAAAGGTAAAAAAGGCCAAAAATGGAAGTGTTAAAACTTCCATTCAGTCTGCAATTGTCAGGCAATGTTGCACAGAACTGGAAAAAATTCAGACAGAGATTTGAATTCTATTTAGCAGCCATAGAGATAGAGGATAAAAATGATAAAGTGAAATTATCAATTTTTATATGTTGTTGGGGAGGAAGCATTGGATATTTATAACAACGTGAAGGTGAAAGTATGAAGTTAAATAAAACATTGACTAAATTTGAGGAACACTGCATGCCAAAAAGGAATGCAACCTTTGAGAGACAAACTTTTTACATGCATGCAAAAAGAAAAAATTTAAAAAAAAATTGACACCATAGAGCAATGTGTCACAGAATTAGGGAAACTCAGTAAAACTAGTGTCTTTTGTGAGCTGACATAGTCTCTGGTCAGAGATAGAATCATTTGTGGCATTAAAGACAATGCGTTAAGAGAGAAACTGCTCCGTGAAGGAGACTTAACCTTAGAAAAAGCTCTCCAAAAATGCAGTCAGCAGAAATTGTGAAAGCACAAACCAAAGAACTGAATTCACCAGAAGTACAAAAGAATATAGCCAAAATAGGCCAAATCAAAGACGGGAACCACTCGGTATGGGAACTACTGCTAGGGGGAAGACTGAAGTATGGACTGTCATGTGAAAGGTGTGGATCACAGCATGGCCCCAACCAGTATGTTGCATTGGGGAAAGTGTCATAAATGTGGTGAAAATAATCATTTTGCAAAATGCTGCAGATCCCAAATGCAGAAAAGTCAAGTTCATTAGTTAAAGACAATCTGGTTGAGGAATTTTTCATAGACATACTGGGATCTAGAAAGCCTGATAAGAGGGACTGGATACTGCCTATGACTGGAATGGAGCAATTATTCCGCTGAAACTGGACACAGGAGCTCAAGTTAATATTCTGTCTGAACAAAACTATGAAAGACTAAAAATAAGACCAAAACTGGGACCAACAAAAATAACAAGTAATTAGTTATTCTGGAACAATTATACTAGTGAAGGGGAGATAATTTGCTAAAATCAACCATAAAAACACCATGTACAGGCTCCTATTCATTGTAGTGTCAAAAAAGGTGACACCAATTTTAGGCAAGGCTGCATGTGGGGAACTCAATTGGGTAAAATGGATGTTCTCACTACAAGATCATACTGAACCTTGAGGCACTCTTTCAAGAATATAATGACTTGTTTCCAGGGCTGGGTTGCTTGCAGGGTAAACATACAATCTAGATAAACAAGCAGGTGCCTTCAATTACACTGGTCTACAATTTTTGAGAAGTCGTCTGCTTCAGAGATACAATATGCTATTTATTATGTATTTTGATGTGCTGAATTCAAATATGACAATTAAAACAACTGATTGGCTACTGTTTCTAAGATATTTAAGTTTTTACATTTTATGTCTATGTATATTGTGTAGATAGTAGAGTTTTAATCATAAATTGTAAACCTAGGTCTTTTCATATGCTTATGGTTGCTTTACATGAGAATATTTCACCTGTCCTGTTTATGTAACACTTTAAAAATCAGCAAAAGGGTTATATAAATAAAAATGTATTATGAAACAAAAGGCAAAAAACTATTATATACATAGTTTAGTCCTATTCAGTGTCTACTCGGCGCTTCTTGGCTTGTCTCTTGTATTCATTAAATGGAGCATCTCTTGTCACTGTCCAGCAATAGTCTGCAAGCATTGATGGGCTCCATTTGCCCTGATAGCGTTTCTCCATTGTTGCAATGTCCTGGTGAAATCGCTCGCCGTGCTCATCGCTCACTGCTCCGCAGTTCGGTGGAAAAAAATCTAGATGAGAGTGCAAAAAATGTATCTTTAGTGACATGTTGCAACCAAGGCTTTTGTATGCCTTGAGGAGGTTTTCCACCAACAACCTGTAGTTGTCTGCCTTGTTGTTTTCGAGAAAATTTATTGCCACTAACTGGATGGCTTTCCATGCCGTCTTTTCCTTGCCACGCAGTGCATGGTCAAATGCATCATCTCGAAGAAGTTCACGAATCTGAGGACCAACAAAGACACCTTCCTTTATCTTAGCTTCACTTAACCTTGGAAATTTTCCACAGAGGTACTTGAAAGCTGCTTGTGTTTTGTCAATGGCCTTGACAAAGTTCTTCATCAGACCCAGCTTGATGTGTAAGGGTGGTAACAAAATCTTCCTTGATTCAACAAATGGTGGATGCTGAACACTTTTCCTCCCAGGCTCCAATGACTGTCGGAGTGGCCAATCTTTCTTGATGTAGTGGGAATCTCTTGCACGACTATCCCATTCTCAGAGAAAACAGCAGTACTTTGTGTATCCAGTCTACAGACCAAGCAAGAGAGCAACAACCTTCAAATTGCCACAAAGCTGCCACTGATGTTGGTCATAGTTTATGCACCTCAAAAGTTGTTTCATGTTGTCATAGGTTTCCTTCATATGGACTGCATGACCAACTGGAATTGATGGCAAAACATTGCCATTATGCAGTAAAACAGCTTTAAGACTCGTCTTCGATGAATCAATGAACAGTCTCCACTCATCTGGATCGTGAACGTTGTTGAGGGCTGCCATCACACCATCTATGTTGTTGCAGGCTACAAGATCACCTTCCATGAAGAAGAATGGGACAAGATCCTTTTGACGGTCATGGAACATGGAAACCCTAACATCACCTGCCAGGAGATTCCACTGCTGTAGACTGGAGCCCAACAGCTCTGCCTTACTCTTGGGTAGTTCCAAATCCCTGACAAGGTCATTCAATTCACCTTGTGTTGTGAGGTGTGGTTCAGAGGAGGAGGATGAGAGAAAATGTGGGTCCTGTGACACTGATGGTTCAGGACCAGAAGTTTCATCCTCTTCCTCTTCCTCGTCTGACTCAAGTGAGAATGATTCTGGTGCATCAGGAACCGGCAGTCCTTCTCTGTGGGGTACTGGGCGTATAGCTGATGGAATGTTTGGATAATGCACAGTCCACTTTTTCTTCTTTGACAATTTAAGCATCATTTTCATTTTCAGTGACCCAGAATTAGTAAAGTTTGACTACATTTATTTCAGAAGCATTTTGGCTGTAGAGCAGTGTTATCCATCCATGTACAAAGGTGCCATTTGCACTCTGGGGAAAACTCAAGGCTGAGCTTGCAACGATAGAAGCAATGCAAATAATACAAAAAATTGGGGAGCCAATAGAATGGGTGAGTTCCCTAGTCATTGTGGAGAAAAGTAACAGCCAGCTACACATATATTTAGATCCTAGAGGTCTCAACAAGGCCTCTCTCAACAAGAGAACATTTCAAACTACCAACCAGAAAAGAGATTATGGATTAATTTGCAAATGTTCAATATTTCAGTAAATTGGATGCATCCCCAGATTTTTGGCAGCTAAAGTTAAGTGAAAAAAGCTCAAAACTATGCACATTTAATACCCCATTTGGAAGACACAGATTCTTATGCTTATCCTTTGGCATAGCTTCAGCACCAGAAGTGTACTACAAAACCATACATATGATCTATGAACATATTAATGGTATTAATACCTCAATGGATGACATCATCATCTGGGGCTCAATAAAAGAGGAGCATGATTGTAGACTTCGGGAAGTCCTGGATGCCACCAGACCTACAATCCTCAAACTAAATAGGGAGAAATGTGTTTTAGGGGTTACAGAACTGGCTTTTGCTGGGGACATTATTTCCAGTGAAGAGAAAGATTTCAGCCATTGAAATGATGCCAGGTCCCCAGTCAAAGAAAGATGTCCAACGGTTCCTGGGAATAGTTAAATATCTTGGAAAATTCATACCTAATCTATCTACCAAAGCAGCAACTTTGAGAAAACTCCTAGTGAATAAAAATGAATCGTTTTAGGATGCAGAACAGGAGAAAACAACAACTGATACAAGAACCAGTGTTGATGTTTTATGCACCAGGAAGGCCTATTAAAATCTCAGCAGATGTGTCACAGTCTGGGTTAGGTGCAGTGATTTTATAGAAGCATGAGGATTGTTGGCATATGCATCCAAATCACTGACTGAAGCAGACACCAAACACAGACAAATCAAAAAGGAGCTTTAGGAATATTGTTTGCCAATGAGAGATTAAATCAGTATATTTATGGACAGGCAGTGGAAATTGAATGGATCACAAGCCACTGGTAGCGGTATTTAACAAACCGCTAAATGACTGTAGCTTAAGGATTCAAAGAATGATGATAAAGCTGCAAATGTATGATTTGGTTATGACCTACACGCCCAGTAAATTCATGTTCACTGCAGATGCACTTTCCAGAGCAGTGGCTCCCACAAAACGAAAGAAGATCTTAGAGATAGAGATGCAAGGCTATGTAGATCTGATTGTAAAGTCAATTCCCATAACTAACAGGAAACTGAAACAAATAAAAAAGGAAATGGAGAAAGATAAATCCTTGGGAATCCTTAAAGAAATGATAATTAAAGGGTGCCCTGAAGAAATAAGCTATTGCTATCCAAATATAAGACACTATTGGAACTAGACATGAATTTACTGTAATAGATGGGGTAATTTTCAAGGACAGTAAGGTTGTAATTCCAATGAGCCTCCGAAAAGAAATGCTACAGAAGATCCATGAGGGTCATGTAGGAATTAAGAAGTGCAAACAATGAGCATAAGAAGTGCTGTATTGACCACGGATCAATCATGATATCGCTAATGTGGTGGGAAACTGCTTTTCATGCTTGAAATACAGGCCATACCAATAGGCAGAGCCACTGAGACCTCATCCTTTTCCACAAAAGCAATATGTGAAAGTAGGCACTGATTTATTTACCTAGCAATCCAAGGATTATTTAATAGTCACAGATTATTATTTGCTGTATCCAGACATTTGCACACTGCACGGTATTAATAGTAAGTCAGTGATAGCCGGCATGAAAGGAATCTTCTCCAGACATGGAATTCCAGATGAAGTCTTTAGCAATAATGGGCTCCAATTTTCCAGTGCAGATTTTAGGCAGTTTGCCAGAGATTGGGATTTTCATCACAAAGCATCAAATCCAAATTATCCCCAATCAAATGGATTTGTGGAAAGGTCTATACAGACAGTAGAGACCCTTATGAAAAAGACTTGAGGGGTGGGGATTGTATAGAGCTTTATTGGATGACTGAAGTACACTTCTGGAGAATGACTTCTCCAGATCAGCTATTAATGGGAAGAAGGATCAAATCTAATTTGACAATTACTGATAACCTGATGAAATATCATAACAATCAAACCATATGGCAGATGAAAGAAAATCAGAAGTGGAAGCAGAAATATTATTTTGACAAAAGGTCCTCCCATCCTTTAACCCAGGTGCTAGACTGTGCCTGAGGAATCACACTTCTAATACTTGGGCCAAAGAGGTACTATTAAAGAACAGATGCATCCAAGGTTTTATGTAGTCCAGATATACCAGGGGGACATATTTTGACATAATCAAAGGGATCTATGAGTAATCCCAGAAAGTTCCAACACATTGACATCTGAGGTGGATTCTGAGCCTTTGTCATCAATACACAAACGAGAAACTGTCAAGGAACAAGAGAACAACTCAGACTCTAATGAAAGGCTGATACTGAGAAGATCAGATCGGGAGATTAAATGTCCTGACTCAGAGATTTACTACTCTGCCTGGGGTATTTAAGGAAGTTTTTGGTAAAGACTCACTCAAGAGTAATGGGTTGGTAACCTCTCCTCTCTAGGTAGTTGATACATTGGGTTTATGGATATGTACTAGATGGGTTGAGAATTTAATGTCTGTATTAGACAGTTTACATATATGTATACAAGAGTTAATTTGTTTTTCTTTAAGAGGGAAGATGTAGAGATATTTTTATGAAAGATTGTGATTTGGAGATGCTCCCTCATAAGGGATTGTGTTGTGACTTGGGAATTTGGAGATGTGCCATGGAGGAACACGACATGGCTGTGTGCAGCAGTTCACCAGAGATGCTCTCCAGTTTTTTTTATTCAAGTTTTATTCCTTTCTCATTCACTGGTTTGTTATTTAACGAACCCCAGTGTCGTTAAAGTAGTGTCTTGTTTTGGTAGGGTTTTTAATTGTTGTTAGGTGGGGGCTGGTTGACTGTGTTGGTTCTTTAATGGAAATTATTTTTTAAAGATGTACAGTTATGATTTGAGAAGTTGTAGAAGTTAGGCTGTAGGTCTAACAGTGCCAAAATCTTGCAAAACTGTATCCCCAAAATGTAGAAATTGAGAGATCACAAAATCTTTGCTATCTTGAATAGTGAAAACCTCAAAAATGTACCTGTTCTTGTGAGATTTCTGCCATCCCAATTGTAAAATAGGTCACTTCCAGTTTTAGATTCAAAATCCTAGTGGCAAAGCAGGTCCAGTGAAATGGATGATTGATCAAGTCAAAGGAGCATGGAAATCAAAAAGAACTTTAGGATTGGTGTAAAGAGGACATAATTAATGACTTTTTCAGGGAAGTTTTATTACATATATGTAACCCTTCTGCTAAGTGTTTTTGGCAGCAACAAGATCTGGGTTCAAATGTATAGGTGTTCCTCTTAAAATTAACAAAAGCCACTGGGTTAGAAATTTGAGAAAAACTAAATACCTTCCCTGGGCGCCCTTAACAGGCAATACTTCCCCACTTGCAGGCGCTGAGTCTGCATATGAAACAAGGTAAGACTTTGTGCTACAGAATTAACTTGGTAAAATAAAACAACAAAATATATAAATGAATAATAAGTAAAACACTCACCCTCACGGTAACTTGGGCAACAGTTTCCCACATGCCAGTGTCTGCTAAGCCAATGTCCCTTTACCACATCACTTCCCCCTTCCCCATCTGCTAAACCCCACTCTTACTTTGGTGTCAGTGGGTAGCATAGTCCAAAGTGCTCAGGTGTACTCAGGAAGGCTTGTATCCAGTCCCTTCAAAGTGCTACTTGAGCCAGTCCTGAGACTCCACCAACTTACCCAGCTAGAGTGATTTCAGCTTTATTGGCGCTGGGTAGAGGTGTGGGGGGGTCTCACCAGAGTTCACTCAGCATTACTGCTCTGCTTCTTCTTGCTGCGAAGTTACTCATGCAGTGTCAATTTGCAAAATCTTCAGTGGAAGGGGAGCAATAGCATACAGGACACTTCAGCAGAGTCCTTGCCATCAGGGATGCACTCATTACGACAAGGTAGGAACGTCTCTCTCCATTCAGTCCCACTACCCAACCAATTCAGAATTGGTGTATAGTTCTGTTAAGTCCCAAAAGTGTCACTGCAGGAGTTCTGGGTAGAAAGTTTATGCAAATTAACTTTCTCTATAGACATATTTTCCCCTGTTCACCAATAGATGGCAGTAAACAGCTCCTTCCCTATGGAGCTTCTGTCCACTTTTCCCCTGTTCACCAACAGACGGTAACAGCAAGCTCCCTACTCACTATAGCTTCAAGCCACTAGGCTTACATATATTCAGTAGAGTGCTTTCACATATGTGATGCTGTATGGAATACGTGGAACATTTTTTGATATTTTTGACACCAATATTATAAAATTGCAATGAATCTGACCACATATGCCATGTAAAATGTCTGTGAAAATGTTATGATTTGCCAAGTATGATGATCTTGTTTACATGTTTGTATCACCTTTGTATTGTGAGTTATGGATATGTATGGTATATGTGTATTTCAAAATTTGTGCTGTGTTTCTGGGTAACACCCCAAAACAGATTGGTATCAGCACTGCCTACCTTGTTCAATGGCCCATCAAGGGTCATCAGCTGTACAAAGAACCCATTGAAAGGAGCCAGGGGATACACCTTATCAGTCAGCAAGGTATGTAGGGGCGGGCTATTGGATAGAGAATTCTAAGGCTTTTCCATGACGTGTGCTGGGAAGCTTGTGTTTGGGACACAGGAAGTACAAGCCACATGGCAAAAGGAATATAAAGCATAGCTGCATCATCTCCATTTTATCTTCATTCCTGCTTCTTACCTCTGGAGTAACTTTTCTACAAAGAGCAACAGAGGGTCCTGTGGCACCTTTGAGACTAACAGAAGTACTGGGAGCATAAGCTTTCGTGGGTAAGAACCTCACTTCTTCAGATGCAAGAAGTGAGGTTCTTACCCACGAAAGCTTATGCTCCCAGTACTTCTGTTAGTCTCAAAGGTGCCACAGGACCCTCTGTTGCTTTTTACAGATTCAGACTAACACGGCTACCCCTCTGATACTTTTCTACAAAGGAAGCTCTCAACAAAGGACTGAATGACCCATCCAAGCTGTGGATGTGTTCCAGAGGGACTTTCAAGCCAGCAAACTCACCAATACTGCTAAGAACCTGATAGATGGACTTTGAAGTCTCTATATGAATCTGACATGCATCCAACGAAGTGGGCATTCACCCACGAAAGCTGATGCTCCAATACATCTGTTAGTCTTAAAGGTGCCACAGGAATCTCTGTTGCTTTGTATGAAACTGATTGCTTTACCATTTAACAACTCTCTTCTTGTTCTTTCTTTTTACTTTATAATAATCCTGTAGTTTTAGACACTAAAGATTGGCAAGCAGCATGGTATTTTGGGTAAGAGCCAAACTAATATTGACCTGGTAATGTGGCTGATCATTTGGGGTCACGAGAACATTTTGCATAGTGAGCAAAGTTTTTTAAATAACTTCTCACTCTACTGAACTGCTGATTGGGAGCCAGAGAAATATAATGCAATAAAGGGGGCCATGTGATTTCTTTTTTAGCTTCTTGATAAGCAGTGTGGGGATCAGAAGCACAGTTTGTGACTGATTGAAGAGTTTAACTTCAGTGTTAACCACCAGTCTTTGGGAGAATCTGCTCTCCCATTTGCAGCCTGCCTTGATCTTGGCATTTTCAGTGAGGGCTACCCCAGGCACCTTGGGTCACAGTGTGCTTCAGGAATTAAGATGAACTGGTAAAACTAGTAGACCTGATTTGGGAATTTTTTGATGAAAAGTTTTTGTTTTGTTTTTTAAAATCAGAAAATGCCAGTACATCAAAATGGAAACTTTTTGTGGAAACATACTAATTTCGACAAAACTTTGAGAAAGTTTATCTGCTTCAGAATTAGTGACCTAGCTACCAAGCTATAGAGTTGCCCCCCCACCCCCAACACACACACAGCCTCTCCGGTTGGAGCTGTTCCATTTTGTATGAATATATTATTTACTAGGCCAGAATAAGAGTGAGACTGAGTCTACAGCCTGGTGGTGAAGACCCTCAACTGAAATGTGGGAGAACTTGGTTCAAGTTCTTGCTCTGAATCAGACAAAGTCTCCCATGTCCCAAGTGAGTATCCTAACCAGTAGGCTATTCTGTGGTGGTGGTGGTGTCTCCCCTTCCTGCTTTTTCATGGAAAATTTGATTTTGAAAGGACTTATGGTTTTCCCTCCTTATACAAATACAAATGTCAAAACCTTGAAATTTTTCACAAAATGGAATTCTTGTTTTCTGGCCAGCCCTAGCAAACCAGTACAGTACAATTCTCATTAACCGAAATGATTGGTTATGTTCCCCAGGTTTGTAATGTCCACCACTCTGTACTCCAGATTCCTTCAGTTCTGGAGCACACTGAAGGTCTACTGGACAATATCCATAAGAAAGTCAGCTGCAGAGAAGAGAGCCATCTTCTTCTATCTAGTTTTATTCATAACAGACAAGCAGTGGAGAAAGGTGACATGTGTGCTGGCCTGATTAATAAACTGCCTGATTATGCAAAAAATGCGGGTATTGGTCAGATAATAACATATAAAGTAAGATATCTTTGATATTCAGGAAGATATAACATACACGTGTGTATTTAATCAACATGTGTGGTATCACAAAGTAAATCTTCATTCAGTTTGTGAACTTAGCAGCTATAACAAGAATGTTGCTTTGAGCTTGGCAAATGTAATAGCAATGAAATCAACAAAACGAACTTCTGTCAAGCAATCCAAAGAACATTTTGTTTTCATTCAACTTGCTTTTGTCTCATTCTCTCTTGTCAAGAAGACAATCATGTGGACATGTGTTTTTGGATGTTCCCAGACTTCATTTTGCTAATGGGATGGGTGTGTGGTTTCTAGAAAAAGGAAGCTCAGATGCTTTTCAGATGTTGCTCTGGCAATGCTAAAAAAAAAAAAAAAAAAAAGTTAAGGGTCATGTGTTTTGCTCTGTCTTCCCTTTTTTTCTTTCTAAAATATCAATTTATGCAGGGGTGCTGGAATAATTTTTATAGTATGGGTGCTGAGAGCCATTGAACCAAACTATGAACCCTGTATATAATGGAAACCACTTCAAGTCAGGGGGTGCTGCAGGACCCCCTGCATCCCTAGTTCCTGCATCTATAAATGTATGCACTGCAGCAAATTGTTCCTCAAATTAGAATTTATTTTTATTAATGCTATATTTAATTTATACTAGGATATTTATCTCGTCATTTTGTATCAAATGGCCACGTTTAGCCAAAAACAAAATAAGAGATATATAGAACAGGTCATAACGAACAGTAGAAAGAAAAAAAAACGTTGAGCCTTTTACCATCTATACTTATTACACCATAAACACTCCCCACAAACTTCCAACAAGCTGACTAATATACATTTTAGTAGAAGTACTGCCTTGTATTTGTACCTGTCTACAAAAGGGAATATTAGTCAACAGCATGGCATTTCCAGCACCTCTGTAGATCAATTGATAGAATATGGGGCAATGATAAAGACAAAGGACCAAATTCTGTTTTTAGTTACACCAATGCAAATCCAGAGTAAATCTACTGACTTCAGTGAAGTTAGTCTGGATTTACAACTATATACCCAGCACATAACAGAGTAAATCTCATGCCATCCAAAATACCTAGTGTTATGAAGTTAAAACAGAATGAGCTGAAATGATTTGGTGGAGGCATATACTTTCATCTCTGAAATAACTGTGATGACTTTTCCTGTGTTACTACTGAAATAAAACTACAGAAATATTTCTTAAGTTATTTTCTGACTTGTCCCCACATCTTTCTGAAACTAGCTTCTCATCAAAACAAGTAGTAGCTAAGCAATTGAGAAGGTTAAAATACAAAATGTTCCTATTGTTTTCAATGTCTTGTTAGGGACATTTGTATCCTATCAGCACAATGTCTGCAAAAGATAAAACATGAAACGTAATAAATTTCCCATGTTTATATATTTCTCAGCTTTAATTACCACAATGACCTCCTGTCTGATAATAGTATCAACACAGAAGAATAGATGATTCCCAGCTGAGAATACAGCTGAGGTTCATATCTTGCTTGTACTGAAGGCCACTAAAGCCCTAGTACCATTCTTTTTTCCCCCCTTAGGTTCCAGAGTTTCACCTAAAGTCTGGAGCCAGATTCTGCCACAAAAGTATAAAGTCATAAGTATTTGCTCCAATCACACCTTTTTGTTTCTGTTTTTCATTAACGTGAAACTGATCAAGTTTCACTTGCTTAAAGGCTCACCTAGTAAATATTAAGCCTGCATGCTCAAGTACTTACATAGGAAATTGACACAACCAGTGCAGAGGGTTCATGAGTCTTGTGATAGCAGGTGTTTTTCTAAATGCCCCTATTCCTGGAGTCATGATTAGTGAGAATCCAGCTGTAATTTTAAAAAAAGTTTCTTGCCCTTATGGTTGCAGAGAAAAGCTTCAAAGCATGAAGTCCAAATCCTCCAAATCTGAAAGGCAAATAAAAAGAACCCACAAAATACCATATTTTAAAACTGTCACAATTTTACAGTCAATGTCATGATCTTTTGGACCCAACTCATGATTTGTTAATGGCTGGGGTTGGTAACATTATGAATATGATGAGAGAAAATTAAATTTAAATTCTTTACCCAGCCAAGAAATCTTACAGAACCCTATTTTTTCTAGGAATGATGTTTTGAGCAAAACCTAAGTGATACTGAGAGGAAAATGTCTAACACTATTTTAAATATCCTCCAGTCTTGTTTATTTGATCCTTCTCCCTACGCTGCTACCTTACACTAAGAGATGCATACACCAATGACTTCTTCAAGCCCTGTGCCTGATAATAAGAGTTATGCATATCCAATCAGAGAACCAATAGAAAACCATGACTTATCACAGCTAACCAACACAGCTAAAATTTTAAGTGTTCAATCCTTGTTGCAAACTTTTCACAATCTATAAGTTGTTCTCAATCTATACAGTAATCGAAAGCTCACAAATGTGTGTCAAGTACATTGGAACTAATACATTTATAGTAATCACAATTGTTTTGAGGATATTTAGCAAATAAATTGATGGCTTAAAATACAGCTTGCAACCTGTTGGAGGATATTCCACAATGAACTATCAGTCTGAAAAAAATCAGCCAAACCTGAGAATTTCAATCAATAACAAAGCTGCTTTGCAATGGCCTTCCCAATAATCTCTTTCAAAAATGAAATCTAGAGACAGGGTTATAATTGACAAGACTGTTAGAGCAAAGAGATGATTTCTTGAGCACGGGTGTAACAAACACTTGTTTGGGAGAAGAGGGAATGATGTACATCATTTTTAGCATACCCAGTGTCCCCTTTCAATTTTTTCCCAGCCACGAGATGCAGGGGTCCCTACTGCAGGTCAATATAAAAAATTCCACAAGCACTTTAAGAATCTCAACAAACAAGAGCAGACAAAACTCAATCAGGAAAGACTACTCTTCCTCACCCCTTGACACAGATCTATTTGAGCCATGTTTGTAGAGCAATAAATGCCCCCCCCCCCCCAATCTCTCAATACACATTCTTCCTCCTACTTTGCTTTCTTCCGTAAATGTCAGTCTTAAGAAAACTGGTTGCCAAATGGCCATCTCTGGCTTTGACTTTTGCTTGCTGTTCTTGCACAGCTCAAACTCCAATTTATTCTCCCTCCAATTTACCAGCTCAAACTTCTCAACTTGAGCATAGCTTCTCTCTGCAGCTTTCACATACTGCTGCAAATGAAATCAGCTAGTCGTCCCTCATAGCATAAATACAGTATAGCTGCATCCCTGATTACCTCAACAGTTTGCCAGAGTTAAATGAAAAAGAATATAATCCACTCTATAAAACCATCTAATTGTAATATTTAAAAAAAACTGTTATACATTTTAGGCAGATATTGCCTAATTTAAACACAGCATGTGCTAGGGTTGCCAATTTCTATTGTTTTTGGTTGTCTTAGCAACACAGTTAAGACTGTGATCCAAGTAGAGCAGATATGGATGACAGATGCACCATGACAAACAAAACCACTTGGTCCGCTTCTCTTTTCACTTACACCAATTTCATACTGGTATAACTGCACTGATTTCAGTAAGTATCAGGAGGCAGCCGTGTGAGTCTGTATCCACAAAAACAACAAGGAGTCCGGTGGCACCTTAAAGACTAACAGATTTATTTGGGCATAAGCTTTTGTGGGTAAAATAAACTCACTTCTTCAGATGCCCAAATAAATCTGTTAGTCTTTAAGGTACCACCGGACTCCTTATTGATTTCAATAAGGTTACTCTTGATTTTCAGCAGCGTAACATTAGAATCAGACCCTAAAACTATATGCAGGTTTGTTTTAACATATGTGTGTGTGTGTGAACATATCTGCTAGATGCAGCCATTGACCCAACTGAAGATCAAGTAAGACATTCAATTTAGATAAAAGGAGCTGGGAAGCATAGGATCCAATTGATCCAGCTTTAATTGTCTGTACATATTATGGAGCCTTGGTTCCTTTAACTAGATAAGAAATGCTGAGAACTTCTGAAGCTGTGCTATAGTCCGTTTTATTTTATTTTTAAAATAAAAGCACACGGCTGCTCTTAAATAAACCGAGCAGTAAGTATACATCAAACTTGCAATAATTTTTATGACTGAAGTTTCTGTGAATGGATAGACCTGTCCAGATTTAGTTTGTTGAATTATATGTGACACAATACAATTTGTCATTATATCCTGATGTGAGGAGAGGTATTATGGCATGATGTTGCTCTGCCTTGCACCACGTATTAATTTACTACTATGGGAAGTGGGCACAGGTGGGTATAAAATGCTAACATTCTATGTAGCCTTTTACCCCCACTTTGCACAGGTGTAAATACCTGCACAAAACAGGGTCAGACTCACAGTTGCCAACTTTCACGTGGTAAATAAGCAACCCGACTTTCATAATAAGCCAAAAATCAAGCTAATCCTATTTCAAAACAAGGTCAAAACAAGCCAATCCCTAAGTACCCCAACACTCTATATGACTAGATCCCCCCAGCATGCAGTCTGGGACTGTGGTGGGCCTGCTGTGCACTCCTGACTTGCCCCTGCTTGCCTCTGCTTGCCAGGAGCTGATAAAAAACAAAAACAAAAAAATGAAGCAACAAGCTACAAGCCAACCAAGCAACAAGCCAAAAACTAGCCAACAAGCAACTCACAAGCCAATTAAGTCAAAAACAAGCCCAATTTCTCTGTTTTTTTCCAGAGGTTTGGCATGTCTGGTCAGACTGTTCTCTAAGGTCGTGTGATGACCTTTAGGATGACCCATGAGAAAAATATTGTTGTTACACATGTGGAGGCACTGAGATCCTATGGTAATGGGAATGAATATAAGAGTCTAGACAGGTAGTGATGAACTTGAATTAGCTAATACTCGCATAAAACTATTCATATCTATACTAATGTAACAGTTTCCAGAACAACCTTTGTAGTTTTGTTGGAAGTTCTTAGAGTAAATTGCTAGGTGTGCAGTGATTGCTAGGTGTGCAGTGCCATTACTTAAGTCAAACTACTCTTCAGTACATAGTGTAGAGAGACAAGGATGGCTACTTTTGCATTTACAGTTCCATCTGCATTTCTACTCTAGCTAGTGAACCTCCATTGCTTCTACAGAATACATCCCTCTGCTTATTGTGACTGAGTGGGCTCTGATGCTTGCTGATTATTGTATTAGCTCCTGAGTATACTGCATTTACAATCAATGTAAATGGCTGCTTTATTGTATTGTGGTTACTAAGTAATACATTCATGTTAGAAATTAGTTTTTGTTAATGGGTAGTTATTCCTTTGAAATTTGTAAGAGATTTAGAAGCATTATAATAGAAATTCTAGTATTTTTGCGGAGAGAAACATCATAGAAAGCAGGCAAAAGGGAATATGTTGTGGTGTAGGGCCTTGGTACTGCAACTGGATAAATATGGGTGGACTCCTGTGCTCATGCAAAAGCCCACTGTAGATAACATGAAATTTTGAATTTACCATTAACACATACATAAACACAATCATACGAAATCCAGTCTATTCCATCAGTTCCCCCATTTGTTTACATAGTACACCCTATTTGGAAAAGATCCATGTTAGCAAAATAAGATCAAGGCTTTGTGTTCAACAAGTCCAAGCACACAAAATTAGGGGCAGCTCGAGGTATTGTCTAGCACATGCCTCTGCAACAGTTCACTTTAGCTGCTTGGGGTGGCTGATCTCCACATAAACCCTATCCCTCCATATGTAAATGGTAGTCGTTCCAACCCTTTAGTGATCATTCTTCAATTCTTCCCTTCCCTCCTGCTCTGAAATCAGAAAACCAGCCAGAAATATTTTTAAAGCTATTTTTTCTCAGAGATGGACTCTATGTAATTCAGTCAAATAAAATGGCTGCCCTAGGTGCCATTTTAATGGCCTAGGAACCCTCAATAAAATTAAAAAACACATGTAGGGATGATCTTTAAAAAAATAAAAGCCTCCTGTTGCTCTAACTTGGTGCAGGGGAATATTTGCACAGAGGCTGCAGCAGGATCGAGGGAGTATAAAGCCTCCTTTGCATACAGTCACCCACTGACTTGGCCCATAGCAAAGGATTTGGCCTGTAGTTCCCATAAAAGATCTATCAAGATCAAGCCACAATTTTTTTATTTTATACAAAGCAAAATAAATTTTCTTAAGGGAATGATTTATTGGTTATAAACACCGTTCAGTTTGTAACTGCGATGGGTACAATATTTTAATGTAATCTAGGGGCTCAATCCTAGTGCATGGTAGCTGAGCATTCGCCCCTGAGACAGGAGAGTCTTTGGATGGCACAAACCCAAAATATTCACTTTTCCCCCTTCACTGCTTCATATGGGCGCATGCCAAGGGCAGCAGGCATGGCACTTAACCAGATGTTTGTTTGGCATAGTGACTGGCTACAGTTAGCCTAATTTAGAGTAGCCTGATAGCTGCTTTATTATATGCTGGGGGTCATTTTGGTCTCCAACCAGACCAGATTCAGGGAGGAAAAAGGCAACAACCAATTTTTCTCACTCAGCACAGCTGACAATTGAGCCTTAGAAGCAGTTTGTGCTGGCTGGTATGTTCTAACTCATAACTTGAGAGTAAACAAAAGATAAATGGAATATTAGTGTGTGACAGCGTACTCCATAAGGCTTCATGGGGAGGTGTTTATAAATGTATGTATGATATAACTGGAATATGTTTTGTGCTGCCTGTACCATGTAACATATCTCTGTAAAGGTTATGGTCTACTATACCTAGTCATCTTATTTGTACATATATATCATTTTCTACTTGAGGTTAAGAATATGGGCTGTATGCTTGCTTGGTTTCTAAGTAAGCTTTGGGAGGCATTTGGTCAGCTTCTTTAGGGAGGAATTCACCAGGTTAAGTACCTGATCAGGAAACACTTGGGGAACAATGCATCTTGGAATGCTCCAATCCACATAAGAAGTCTTCCTGGAGACATGCAAGATACCATGTGGATAATGGCTTCGGCCTGTAAAGACTGAGTCATGCAGGGGCATGTGACTTGCCCAGGTGACTCCAGAACTCCATCTTGGAGCTGGACTTTGCATAGGAGGGAGGTCTCCACCCACAAGAGAGTCTATTTAAACCCGTGGGAGACCCCTCCATTTTGCCTTGAGCTGGCTAAGGAAGGAGCCTCTCCACCCCCACAGGATACTTGAAGGGAACTGGAACAAACGACAGTAACTACAGGGGGTGTAAGTGATTGCTGGACCCAGGCTAAAAGGAGATTAGCCTGTAAAAGGGAGCATTCTGGAACTGGTGAGGAACTTATCTGTATTTAGTTTGATTAGACATAGATTTGCGCATTTTATTTTATTTTGCTTGGTGACTTACTTTGTTCTGTCTGTTACTACTTGGAACCACTTAAATCCTATTTTCTGTATTTAATAAAATCACTTTTTATTTAGTAATTTACTCAGAGTATGTATTAATACCTGGGGGAGCAAACAACTGTGCATATCTCTCTATCAGTGTTATAGAGGGCGAACAATTTCTGGGTTTGCTCTGCATAAGCTTTATGAAGGGTAAAACGGATTTATTTGGGTTTAGACCCCATTGGGAGTTGGGCATATGAGTGCTAGAGACAAGCACACTTCTGTGAGCTGTTTTCAGGTAAACTTGCAGCTTTGGGACAAGTGATTCAGACCCTGGGTCTGTGTTGCAGCAGACAGGAGTGTCTGGCTCAGCAAGACAGGGTGCTGGAGTCCTGAACTGGCAGGGAAAACAGGAGCAGAGGTAGTCTTTTGCACATCAGGTGGCAGCTCCCAAGGGGGGTTCTGTGATCCAACCCGACACATACTGTATGTGAAATTTTATTTTTAAAGGATTATTTCTGGCCAAGCTTTATTGCTGAATTTGGGGTTTGTTTCACTTATTGTTAAAGGGAAATTCAGTGAGTGTGAACCCATGTGGCTGAATTAAAAACAAATGCTCACACCAACCTCTGCAAAAGAAACTATAACAGTGAGTACAGATCTGCCAACGGCTTTTGTTACTTGAAGATACTACCTTGGTTCCACTCTATTAAACACAACGATTCTGGCTGTTGCTCCCTCGTGGCCTTAGGTTCTTATGCACTACACCGGACCCTTGCTAGAACGCGCGTCTATATAGCGTGAATTTGCATATAACGTCGTCATGGCTATGGATCCCAAATTTAATTACTTTAATTGTAATTCATTTTAAAATAGTCCTTGCTATAACGCAGTCCCCACGTTAACATGGTACTACGCATAGATCCCAAATCCCACGTTCTAGCACATGAGCTCATTATAAACATTTCAGATGTTCAACACGCTTCCAGTGGAATTCAGTATTTGTCAAGACACCTTGCTCAATTTCCTTCTGTTTTAGAATAACACATACATACATTACAATAGACTATATGGTGAAATCCCAGTACAGTAAAGCACTGAATACAGGCTGAGCTTTTTCCCCCTTCCTCAGCAGCTTTAGGAGATAAGTAAGTACTAGCACAGCCACTTTACAGATGAGTAAACCAAAGCACAGAGAAATTTACTACCCGATTTTCAGAAGAGCTGAATGTGCATAACTCCAGCTGAAGTCAATGGACGACAATTGGTTCCAAGATTTCACAATAAATCAGCGGCAGGCCTGGAAAGAGACTACAAAAGTTTAGACTCAAAGTTCCCTATTCTAACTGTTAAATAACAATATCAATGTGATCCATAACAATGGTTTGCATGACAATCCTAGGATTAGCATGCCCTAGGGTGAAACACGATACGTTTCAGATAGTTGAGGTGTAATGGAAGTCAGTATTTTGCTGTGTTAATTGGAGAGGAAGGAAAAATTCAATACAAAAGGGCAGCAGCAGCAGCATATGAAAGCAACCTGTGGGTTGGAGACATGAGATTGACAAGTGAATATCACATGTTGAAATGTGAGCAACAAATATTACTGGAACAAAGTGTACAACAGGCCATCTGGTGCCAGTTACAAAGATGATGTTATACCCAAAGCAAAGTCAGCATGGAAAAATAAATCTGCTTTCTCCTGCAAAAGTGTCTGGGAAGAGGGCATGCACAGCCCGATACCCGTGCACTAGTGTAGGAATCCGGCACAATGTTAATCTAAGTCTATCTTGAGCACTAGGTACTAGCCCAATTAATGTCCCTAGGAGTACTCCCTGATCACAAAGTGGAATGGCCAGGTCTCTGCTCTCTTCTGGCTCTAAAGGCATGTGAACCTTTCTGGTGAAGCAATAAGAACTGCTGTCCCCTGAACTCCTTAGTCATTCTGCCCTGGTTGGAAGAATGGTTCAGAGAATTGCTGCTAGAAACCCATAATCTCTTCAGATATTGCCGTTTGGGGAGGAATGGAAAACTAGTGGGATTATTAGCTGGACCTTTTACCCCTAATAAGGTATTTCAAATCTGGACCACGGATGCAATGACGAAAAGTCATTTACTGTAGGAAATATACATGGTGATCTGTGTGAAATGGGTCCAGTTCCCAATGGAAAAATATTTGTTATTAAAAACACCATTATAATTGGCACTTTTGTTGGTAGTTTTCTTGGAGAGATCAACTATTGAATGAGCATAGAGAATAAAATTACTCTCTGACACTTAGAGGCGTTCCTGTCAGGTTAGGGTTGACATACCTTATTTGTACTGTTGCCAATTGTGCTGTACCTGGTCTCTGGATAAACCAAATGCTCCAGTATCCAGGGCTGCCAAAATGGACAATATTTAACAAGGTCTCGTGTCCTCCTTTTTTCCTACCTCTTTTCAATCTTAATTCTACCACCTCCTCATCAATTTCTGGTCTCAAAACTACTCTCTGAGCCTGATTCTTTTCTCATTTATGCTGGTTTTACATCCTGATTTACACTGGTGTAAGAAAAAGGAAAATCAAGCCTTCTGCTTCAATCTGTGCCCTTGACTCAATTCCTTCTGACCTCCAATTCCCTTTTTAATCCCTTTTCTTTAAACTGTGCTTTCTCCTCTGGCTCCTTTCTCTCTTCCTGCAAACAAAATTATGTTTCCTCTCTTTGATACAGTTTTCCTCTTTGGCTACCATCTTATTTCCCCTTTTTCTTCAAAATCCTGGAACATGCTATATACTCTCACTGCTTTGACTTCTTCTGCTGCAGCTCTGACCTGAAGCACATCAAATGTACATTCCAACCTCTGCACTTCAACAATGACAATCCTCTCTCTCCACTTTACTTTCTCCTATATTTCCTTGATGATCATTCCTTCTATATTTCTAGTGGTTCCTCATTGTCTCCTCGCTCTCTTGTCTTGTTGATATTCCTCAGGGTTCTGTTTTTGATTTTTTCTTCTTCACTCTCTCTCAGTGACCTATTTCCTCCTTCCCTGACTTTACCGAACACTTGTTTCCCAACTCTACCTCAATACCTACATTTAGTCTTGCATCTCAAACTGCTCATCAGACATCTCTTCTTCTGGACTTTTCATTTTCCTTCTTAATCCATCTCCTCCTTCCTTCTCTATCTCCCCTATCCTTCCCAGTCTCCCAGACCTGTCATTTTTCTCTCCTTTAACCTACATACCCAGTCCCACACTAAGTGCTGTTACTTCTTTCTCTTAATATCTTCGTAGCTTACTATTTCCTCACTGTCTTCCCTGCCCTGGTATCTTTCTTGCATTGATTACTGTAACCTTCTCCTATCTGACCTCCCTTCATCTCAGTGTTCCCATTGAGTCTATTTACAATGCCTCTGCTAAAAATCATCTTCCCCTTCCAAATTTCTGACCATACTGCCTCCTCCTTGGATCTTTCCATTATCCTTTCATCTCTTACCTCACCATCACACAGAAGGCCCCTTCTATATCTGTTTTTTAATTTCCCCTGACACATCCACAACTCCAAGCACTTCCCAATCCTCTTCTCATTTCCTCCCTTTCTCATGTTGGGCTATCATGTCTCCTCTACCAAGAACAGACCCTCTCTGCTTGTTTGCCAAGTAAAACGCACATCTGCAGAAACTCTCTCTTCCTGTCTCACCGAGAACTGTGCTGCAAGAAGTGGGTAAATTTGCAGCACTATATAATATGTTTGTATATGCACTGTACTATATAATACTGAATATTTATTAAAACAAGCGATATACTTTTAAAACCATCTGTTTCTCAGCACAGTTTTTTTCTGGCAGCAGACAAATTATAATCTGATGTTCATGCTAAGAAAAACCCACATATCCTGATGGTTGTGTCTCATATAATTAAAGCTACATGAAATAAATTGAACTTTTCACTCTTAAAAGCTAAGAAAATATTCATTTTGATATGCAGATGTTTATTGTTTTCTATTTTTTTGCTATTCAACTCTTTAAAAAAAGATGTTATTTTTTAAGCTCACAAAAATCACACACAGTACCTTTTTATGTAAATAAAGTCTTTGGAACACTTAAAAGGGCAACTGGTGCCAGATTCATAAATTAATACGAAAAGTTAAAAGTTCTTTTTTATTAATCATCTTCTTTGCCTTTTTAAAATGAAAATCCAACCAAGTAATTTATTACCACTGCTGAGCGACCCTTCTGGGTGAAGTCTGGAGTTTTGGGTCAAATAAGCACTCAGAATGCTAGCTGTTTATTTGAACTACCAGAATCTATTCTGGAAAATTAGGTTGGAAATCTTGCAAGGACAGGAAGTCATGTCAAAGTTTTGGTACTTCCTGTTTCCAGACAGGCTGCAAATAGCACAAGAACAGAATTTTATCACTAGATTTTGGCAATTTCCTTTCCAGTCAGGCCAGAACTAGGAAATGTTGAGTCATGAACAAAAAAACACCAAAACATGGGGTTTTTTTCCATTCCAGGTCTGTTCATTAGCCCATCGACTTCAGTATTTCTCTTTAGAATTAGCTTCTGCTCAATGCTACAGCAATAGAAGAAAAATCCCAATAATGAATCTGGACAACTGTGCAATTATATACACTTTCTTCAGAAGAGGGGATTTCTACCACAGCACTTCTAACAAAAATATTTATTGAGAATGAAACTGCCTAGATCAATGAACATTTTATTAATGAATGAAATAGGCAGTAGGTAAATGGTCTGGCCAAAGGGAAAGAGGGATTCATTAGACCAGCGTGGATGTTAATTGTCAAACTAGTAGGAACCGGGCAACTGAAAATGTCCCTGAGAAAGGAAGACCCCTCTAAAAGATATCATTTGCAAGAGGAAATTTAGTCCAGACCTTGCTAATCTTTGGCATGCTTGCTAATGGGCAAGGGAGGAAGTAAATGGCTTATAATCTGGCTTTGGTTCAGAAAAAAAATATCATAAAGGTCTGTGCATTGGTTAAAGGCAGTTAATTTGTTTCCAAAAGGAGAAAAGCACGATCATCAGTATTTGTTAGTGTGATTATGAAGATTGATATGAGCTTAAGCAAATCCTGTTTGAAATCAAACTGAGTCATCAATTTAAAGAAATTCCATTTGATGAATTTAACATCATTTTCTTTTCATGAATTGCCTACAAGTGGTCTATGATTTTCTTAGATTTATTATTCCTTATTTGAGATCATCATTTGCAGGTGTGTACAGTTTCTACTCAGACTCATGAAATCAGCCCAATATCAGGAAAGTTCCACTGGCCTGGGCTGATGCTGTTCATCCTGATGATCTCCTTGTGCTACTATGAGAAACTTAACTCCTATATTTCCTGGCTTTGCTGTATCTTAATGGGTAACTTTAATATTGCATTTACCATAGTTTTTCACATTTTGTTTTTCTTTGTTTGTTTTTTAAAAGAAATAGAGAGAAAGAAATTGACTCTAAGGTAGCATTTAACATTGCCCCAATAGTTCACACCTCATTTAAAATGAACAGAGCTCTAAAGGGTGGCCTTCTCACTTCACTGAGGCAAAGGCAGTGCGGAAGAGGATAGCTATACATCCCTAAAAGTAAACAGTTGAGATCTTGGGAAAGATGTGTGTATTTAAATAAAACATTTACAATCTCCATCCTCCAGCTTGTCCCAGCAACAGCTTTTGGTATGTCAGGTCAACTAGGGAAATGTCATTGTATTTGTGATGTTATCACAAGGGGTTAGGGGCCACTTGGCATTGCTAAAATCCTAGGTGATGGTTTAGCAAATCACTTAAGCCCATGCTTAAGTCTCATTGACTCCAACAGTCCTTCATTGCACTTTTAAGTCTACCCCTTTTCAGCAAAGCAAGTGCTGCTGCTGCTGAATAGGGATAGATTTAAGAATGTGCTTAAGATGCTTTTCAGTAGAGCTGATCACCCACAGCTCCCAATGAACTCAGTGTGAGCTGCAAGCACTCAACACCTCTAAAACTCAGGCTTTTCACCTCAGCTGAGTATGCTCAAAACCCCTTGTATTTTCCCTTCCTTATCTCCTCTCCCCCTTACACACACACACACGCACACTCTCTCTAAGACCAGCAAAGGGCCAATCCAAAATTAAAAGTTACATGCAGCACTTGGAGTTTTCCTCTTCTACTGTTTTTGATGGCTGTTCTTGTCAAGTAAAAATCTTGGAATATGCAAAAGTTGCCTCAATAGGTTGGACAGCATTATGCCAGACATTTGATTACTCCGGCAATTTTCCCAATATTACAAAGTGTCTAGAATATGGAACAAGAGGATTAGAGGAATGTCTGTTAATGCCAAGGAAACATTATTCTGGGGAAGCAGATGGAAGGACTGGGGGAAAATTCCTTAGGGAGATGGGAGCAGCCAGGGAAAAATGTCGGAGGGATGAGGCGCAGCTGGAAGAACCAGGTTCACTGCTGAGAGGGCCAACAAAATGTCTGACAGAGTTGGGAAACACCTCCTGTAAGTGTCTAACAGGAATAAGCAAGAGGCCATTTTTGATGCATATTTGTTCAGGAATATCTATTTCAAAACTAAATTTCATAAAGACAGCAGAAAAATAATACCTTTAATCAAAAAGTATACTATGAAGTGACAGTCTGGCAAGGCTGTTCCTAAAAGTGCTAATAGAAAGGACTTTGTGCTAAATACAGTATTTAATTTTAAACATAAAATAATGCACGAACCCCTCTATTAAATTTTAATATTCAAGAGGTGAAATTCTGCTCCCATTTTTGCTAGTGCAAGCCCATTCTTGGAACAGAGAAGAATTTGGCTAAGAAATTTGAATATATGCTAAACTGTGCAAAAACAAAAATCTTGACTTATGAAAATACTGGATATAATGCTGCAGATTCAGTGAAGCAGCGGTGCAAGAAGAGAGAAAGATTAGACACCGTCTTGAAAAACTTATTTTCTTTTTTATATTTTTTCTAGGAATATAACAATGGTTCATATTTTAGTGTCTGGCAGTATTGTAGCTACAATCTGTCATTAAAATGTTTTTTTCCATTCTCTTTTATGTACACCATGTGGCATTGTTTAGATGCTATGGGCCAAATCCCATGCTTCTTTCCAAACAAATACTTTTATTTATTTCCCTTTACACGTTTCGAAAATAATTGGGTGTGTGCAGACGGGGAGGGGGGGGGCGTTGTGAGAATTAAAATCAGAAAATCAATCAGCCAAAATGTTATTGGAGATGGGCCCATGAAAATATATTTTGTATCTGGATTCAAACTTTCCCAGAGTTTAAGGTATTAAGATATCAGCTTTTGATTTATACCTATTTCCAGTTATCATCTATCCGCCATTTTTGTTATACAGTGTCTTTCACTAGCAGCTAATGGTATAGTTAAGGTTTAAAATGCTTTCCATTATAACTCTTGTATTTTCATATGCTCATAACTGTCAGAAAAATATACTTTTGGGGTTGAAATTTTCCATGTTTGGCCAAAGGTGAACATTTTTAGAAAGTTAAATGGAAACCCTGTTGACTAAGGATTACACACATGCACACACACATAAATGTGTGGCTCTCTTCAGCCACCCACTTTCCTTCATTGCTGCCACTGTGGCCCCTAATGTAGCTGGCTGCAGGAGCAGTTCACAAATAAAAGGGTGCCAGCTGATCTAGGAGTCCACCAGACCAACCTCTTCTTTACTTATCCCATGGCTCTTAGCTCAGCTTTGGGTCTGCCCTGCTCTCAATGGCCTTCCACTGAATGGAGGAAAGGTGGGCAATGGGGCTGTAGCTATGAGAAAGGAAGAGAAGAGTCAGCAAAAGGCATGTAAAACAGCAAAAATGAATTAGAGGAAAAATACCCAGAAAGGGAAACAAGAAGAGGGGGTGGGGAGAAAATAAACAGAAAATGGAGAGGGGGGGAAGACAGCAGTAACTGTGTCCAGTCATGATGTAGGAGAAGCACCCATCCATCAATCCCAACCCAGGAGAACCTTCCCTCCCCCCGCAAAAAAGCTGGAAACCACAGAGATAAGCAGGTCCATACTTAGGCCTCGTCTACACTTAGGGTAGTCTACACTGGCAACACTAAAGCGCTACCGCGGCAGCGCTTTAATGAGCCTTGTGTGGTCACAAGGCAGCACTCTAAAAAAAACCAAAAAACACCTCCATGAGGGGCGTAGCTATCAGCGCGGCTCCCAGCTCTGGGGCACTGTTTACACTGGCACTTTACAGCGCTGCAACTTGCTGTGCTCGGGGGGGGGGGGGTGTTTTTTCACACCCCCGAGTGAGAAAGTTGCAGCACAGTTAATTGCCAGTGTAGATAAGCCCTTTGTATCAATATAACTGTGTAGGTTAGGGAGTGATTTTTTTTACTGATACAGTAATATTAGTACAACCCCTACTGGGGATGCAGTGGAATCAGTATGAATGTGGTTCTACTGCCATAGTTTACTCCTTTTCCTGTACATACCAGTGGACACAGTTATGCCTGTTTAAGCACCATTATACCGGTATAATCCACACTCGGGGGAGGGGAGACTGCACTGATTAAATTATATTTGTATAGTTCATGTAATGCAACTTGTGTGTGTTGGGAAGGCCATGTTGTCCAATACTGCAACCATAACTCACATGAGTAATCCTGTATGCAGTGTCCTTGTAGCCATGTTGGTCTGAGGATATTAGAGACACAAGATGAGTGAGGTAATTTCTTTTATTGGACCAATTTCTGTTGGTGAGAGAGACAGAGCTCTTCTGATCTGACCTTGTCTCTTTCACAACAGAAGTTGGTCCAATAAAATATATTACCTCACCCAACTTGTGTCATGAGTAATTCTGACTCATGGCAAGTAGTTCCACAAATAATCCCATAGTCCGGGCTCTGGGTCCTATAGATCTTTTTACACTGATCTAAATGGGGAGCAGTTCCTTGAAGTAAATGGAGCATGACAGTAAATGTGATCAGATTCCATTTGGACCATGGACAAAAAATAAAGGTTCCGGTATCAGACTCTTACAATAGGTTACGGTTTTCATATTACAAACAAAAAAACCCTCTTGATCATGGGACTAAACATGATTCAACTAAAGTCAGTAGCAAAATTTCCATTTACTTCAATAGGAGCTGCCTCTCAGATATAAAATGAAATAATATATTGCCTTATATTTTCCTCAGTATAGGATCATCATGTATCTTGAGAAGCACTGTTATTCCCAACATATCAGAAAGGATTAAAAGGATGCCTAAGAAATTCTGGAACAAGAATGTGATTATTCATTTTGCTACCTCACAAAAGAGTGCAGCGGCTGAGAATGTTCTTAATGTATTTCTTTATGTGAAATATTCTGATGCTCCTAGTCAAATTAAATAATAGTTCACATTTTTCTTTCTCTGACAACCAAAGACTCACTCTTAAATATGAGCCAGGGAAAGGAATGTCTGCATTGACTCTGAGTAGTCCAAGCTTTTCTGTCAAAAATATTAATTCATTTGGTGCTATAATGTAAGATGATGTATATAAAATCAGAGGATAGATTCAGTGAAGCCAAACATGATTTATATGTTCAATTTTCCAAGAGAACATTATGTTAAAACGTGTTTATGGGGACAAAAATAAGTAGGCAGGTTTGTAATTTAAATGAATTTTTCTATTTATATTTTGCCTGTCTCAACTCTCTAATCACAATGCAAGAAATGTTACAAAGGCAATTGCAGTAACTAACCTTCCCTTTCTCACACAAACCTTTAAAGAGAGAGTGAAGGAGAGATGGAGAAATCTTCCCCACTCAAACTGCCTTCTTTAGAAATGTTTGGATAAACAGATAAGACCAGAAAGATGTCATAGATGCCAGCAACCTTGTGCTGTGTCCAACTAAGGGGAAGCCATTTCCCGCCAGTGAAATTGCTCTACATCCAGCCCCCTTGCATATAAATCTGGAATGTCTCAATCATGAACACTGAGGTAAAACACAGCAAGAGGAGCAATCTCCTAGCCCCAGTCTCTTCTTCTAGGGCCCAAAACATAAAGGTTCTTGCTGTGTTTTACCTCAATGTTCCCTCTTTCCCTTAGCTGCCCAGTGGCCCATCGGCCTGCCACTTCTTGGATTCTGAGGCCTGGTCTACACTGCTGCTTAAGTCGATGTAAATTATGTCACTCAGAGGTGTGAAAAAAATCACACACACATACCGAGTGATGTAGCTTACATCAACCTAACATGGTGTCTACACCATGCTATGTCAACGGGAGATGCTCTCTCTCCAACTAACCTTCTGCCTCTTGAGAAAATGGAGCACTGAAGTTGACAGAAGAGTGCTCTGCCATCGACTTAGTGTGTCTTCATCAGACTGGCTAAATTGACACCGCTGCATCGATCGCTGTGGTGCCTATTTAGCGTGCCAGTATAGACAAGCCCTCAATCCTATACCTGTTCCAGGCATGCTACTCTTGCCTCTAAACCAAAGAGGGAATATCTATATTCCGACACCATCATATCTCCTAATGGTCTTGAGTCTATATTTGCTTTCCTAAACCGATCATCCCCAGTCATACTATTGCTTTGACTCTCTTCAATTTGAGCTACCCCAACCTCTAAGCCCTGAGTCACTTCTAAAATTGGGGCTCCCTGGCTCTGTGTATTGGATGCTGCCATGACTGGTCCCTCCCAGTCACACTGTCTGGCATTTGACACCTTGTTCAGGTATCCCAGCCAATACTTGGAATATTTTAAATATCTTCTGCCCATTCAGGTTCTGGAGCTGCACCCTTGACTGTTGGGCCTCTTAAGCGCTAACCCGGGTTTTCTTCTGAAGAAGATTCCCTTTAAGTGTTTCAGTCAGCTCCTCCATCTGACACCTACATATTTTTTCTTGCTATCTGCCATTAACCAGATAGGCCTATTGTATAGTCACTGGGCTTGCTTCCCTTGTTCCAATAATTGTGCCAGGAAAGCCCACATTTACGGCTGCAAACTGAATATCTGCTCCACCATCTCATTTGTATTCTTGCCCCACATTCCCTGGGAACTTTGGGACCCAGAGTTTCCTTACCTTCGGGCCCATGGTTTCTCCCCACCCACCCCAAGTGCTGGATTCTTCTAAATTAATTTTTTTTTGGCTCCTGCATCCAGCTCTTCAAACTTCTGAGGTTCTTCTGCCCTATGGCTAAAGAAGACATTGCTGCATCATTGATAAACAAGGAGGATGGGGAAAACCTCTGGTTGAGCTCCAGCTCAGGTTTGCCTTGATACACCATTTCTTACACCCTTATAGTGAGGTCCCCTCTGTTGCAGTACAAAGTCCTTGCCAAGCCAGATCTCTTTAGGTGCCCCACTTAAATACATTATCCCTGGTCCTAGTGTTTTATCAGTCTCCTCAATGGGCATCAGAGGATCTGACAGTAGGCACTCTTTATCACGTGGACCTCTCCAGGTGCCTCAGTATTCTGCACCAGCCAGTGATCTCCTGGGGCAAACCCAACTTGCATGCCCCTCTAGTCCACAATACCTGCACACCCTTGGTGGGGCTGTCTGATTCCTTTCCCTTTGGTGTCTGTGATGGCTGGGTCTATGCAGATGGTGTTGGCCAGTCTCCCTGCCAAGCCTTAGTGCTCCTGGAGTCATCACTGGTGCTCCATCTGCAGATCCAGGATATCAGATATTTCATACTTTACAGGCATAAGCATTTCTCCGTGTCGTCATCGCTCCTTAACAGGAAGGGACGTCAAACCCCACTTCTGATGCCATATTCTGGTGGGTTGCACTCACCCTTTAAACACAATGCTGCCATTCTCTTCAGCTACCAGTGCCCCCTGCAGGCCGTCTGCCTTCCTTAGAGTCTTCTGTGGCTCAGCCCTCCAGCCTGGGCACACAGTCCAAAATCCCTTCCAGGGTACAACGAATTCAAAATACAAGCAGTTTGTTGCCCTTCAGAGCTAATTAGAAACAAAATAAGCTCTCAACTTTTGGGGCTAAATTCCGTCTCTGGAGTTAAATCAGCAGAGTTCCTTCTGGGGTCCTGCCACTGAGTGTGACCAGCAATGGAACCTGGCCTAGTATTGTTCCTCTGGCCCTAGTCTAGGGATCATCCCTCCTCACTCCTCTGGCTCCAGCCAGGAAGTGACTTGCTGACCTTGATTGGCTGTGGCCGGTCCCTAGCCCTTCTAGTTTCTGAAGGATCAGATCTCAATGGTTCCAAAAATGGCTGCTTCTGGGATGCCTCTCTAAGAAAGCCTGGAGGTCCAACACCTGCTGCTTTTTTCCGCTCAAAAAGCTGCTTCCTGGGGTGGAGTGCAGCAGAGCAGTGGGGCCTCCAACAGGGGACTACAAAGGCCTGGCACACATCATCACAAGGCTCAAATATGGTGGCAGAACCTATACCTGAAACAACTAGCGGGGAAAAAAGAACAATTTTATAAAAATCACTGCCTCTATGCAGATATTTCACAAACAGAAAAAAGTGCTAGATCTGTTAGCTAAATTAATAGTTTGACCAACTCTGCTTGAACTCCTTGCAAATAGAGAGCGAGGGCGAGAATGTTGTAATAAAAACTGACTGTGCAGAAGGAATTAATATGATGCTTAAGAACATCCTGCAGACATGATTATTTATGTAATAAATGCCTAAGTGTCTCATATTTTGTTTGTCACATCTTTCAAGGCATTGTGGTACATTGGATAGAACATTTGACTAGAAATCGGGATCCCACATTAATTTCCTTCCATGATTCAATGACCTATTGTACGAGCTGGGGCATGTCATTTTGCATCTGGTACCTCAGTTTTCTCCTCCGTAAAGTGGGAATAATGCTGCTTTGACTCTTTGTAAAGTGTTTTGAAATCTATTGCTACAGAGCACCTATGGGAACTTTTAACTTCTTCACATTCACCTATCAATTAAAATTGGGCAAATCTTTCTGCGGGAAATTCCAACATTTCCTTTAACTCCAAATCGAAATGAGAAGTTGACATTTCAGATTTTCTACAAATCAATTTTTTTTAAAGAAACATCAAAATGACCTTAAAGTGCTTCATTCGGACTTCATCCTTTGACTTTTATATTATGTTATAATTTATAATGTAATGACATTAATATAATATAAAGGTTAAGTCAATACATTCAAAGCAAAGCTCTTCAACTTTATCAACGCACAGTACTCCAATAATTTTTCATTGAAAATTCTGACAGAATCTATAACATTCCCACACAATGTTTCAATTTCATCAAATCAGCATTTTCCAACGGAAAACTATTCTGTCAGAAAATTTTCGAACAGCTGTACTATCAATACATATAAAATGGCAAGTGTGGCTATCCAGAACTCTGAGGTGTTCATGAAGTCAGTTGGCATATGGTGGCTGAGCCGGACCCTACAGCTATGAGTCATAAAAATGTAGGACTGGAAGGGACCTCATGAGGTTATCTAGTCCAGTCCTCCATTCTAAGATAGGACCAAGTATACCTGAAGCATGACTGGAATTGTTCAGAGGCAGCAACTCCCCAAAGTGCTATCACACAGCAGCTACATAATATCCAGAGACACACCATGGGCCCTTGGGGATGATGTAAAGAAAACCTGCCTACAGATATTCAGAGTCTCCTGGCTCTCTGGATGGGGGGGACGGGACAGATGCAGAATTTGCTGTGGTTGACTGTCAACTGAATAGATTATTAAAGGGCAAAATGGCAAATCACAAAATGGAGTTGTCAGGAGAAAAATCTCCTGGTATCATCCAGGCAATAAGAGGTAGGGGGAACAGCACATCACATGCCAACCCCCTTCCCTTATTCCTTCACTCCCCAGCTCTTCTTTTCTCCCAGTCTGTGGGGTGGAGAGGGAATGGTAGGTTATGTGGAAGCCCAATGAAGGGGGTTGAGAGCTTATTTCCATACATTCCTCTCCCCCTTTCTGCAATTCCACAGTCTGCATTCCTGGAATTAATACAGAAGAGCACCATGCCCTCTTGCATACTTTACTAACTGTTCTGATCATCTGTCAATACTGGTGGGGAACCTTAAAAGTCAGGAATAAGGGACTTCACTGTCCCTTAGGCCTGTGTAATTCAGGCTGAAGATTTGGCACATAGTGAAAAAAGTGATGATAATCACTTTACAGGATAACTGCAAGAATTTTTTCTACACAGAGAACAAAACAGTAACTATATCCAATAAAAACCCCTTGCCAATTGACTCATATAAGCTCAGGATAATCACAATATATGACTTCATCTCTACTGGAACAAGCTAAAGTTATGGCCAAATTCTTTTCGGTACCCAGTGAGATTTATAAGTTTATGACAAATACAATTACTCCAAATCTTACTGTCAACAGACTTGGGTTATTGGCATTGAGGAGATTGATAGATTTGATAAAAACAAGTGTAGCAATTGTAGATATAGAAATCATGTTTATAATTTACACAGAATATAGCAGTTTCACTTATACATGTGTGAATAGCTTGAGTATAATTTTCTCCTCCTCTGCTAAATTGTTGTGTATTCATTTGGCCAGAAAGAGAAATAGACTTTGTATCCCAGTAGTTCGGCCTCTCACCTGGAATGTAAGAGACCTAGGTTCAAGTCCCTGCTCTGGAATATTTAATTATTTATATAAAGTGGAACATCTCCAACAAGATATATTGAGACCCATCCCAGAATAGCGAATAGCCTGGTGATTAAGGCACTCATCTGGGACAAGTGGCAAAATAGAGATCTGGGCTTCTCCACATACCAGGTAAGTACCCTAACCACTGGACTAATGGCTAACCTGGTGTCACTTTTACCAGAGATTCTATTCTGGATCTGAGAAACATTTCCCAACAAAAAATTCACTGAAACTGGTTTGTTTCCACAAAAAGATTTGCTTTCAACAAATAGCATTTTCCAATGAAAAACCATTATATTAAAAAATTCCTGACCAGCTCTACTACTATACCATAATATCCTCATTGAATGGATAGGTTTAACGAAAGAGCCGCATAAACCACTAAAAATACCTCAGGGCAGGATGATCTTTTTACAGAGCAATGTCTACTGTGGAGTCAATTAAGCCCAATCCAATAATTGCTTGGTAGACAGAAGGCTGAAGTTCCCATGCTAGAGAATAAATTTGTGACATAAGTGGACAAAAGTTTAAACAAGTACAGTGTGCCAGGGAGAAAACCAAAGAGAAGTACATGCATCGTTATGAGAAGTGTAACTCATTGAGAAACTTCTCTGAACCCCAGCATGGAGACAGAGCAGATGTCAAATTGGACTTGGAGAAAAGAAGGGTGCATTCAGCAATGCCAAGAACCTCTAGTAGAAAGAGAAAAGGAAACTGCAAGGAGAAATTAAAAATCACTTGTGGATAATTCTTCAGGGAAATGTAAAGAGCTAGTTGCCAATGCAAGAGAGGAAGCTTTGGTTTGGACAGACAGGCTGATAAACCTACACACAAAAAGGGTACTAGTCTGTCTTTCCAAGAGTCACACCTACTGCAACCAAAGCTCACAATGATATATGCAGTATAGTGTTCACAAAGTGACCACTCTATAACTGATCTCTCAGGCCTTGTCTACACTACGAGAGTAGTTCTATTGTACTTGCATCGAATTTTTGGAATCGATATTGCAAAGTAGAACGTGTGTGTCCACACTAAGGACAGTAATTCGACTTTGTGAGTCCACACTAACGGTGAAAGCGTCGACATTCGAAGCGGTGCACTGCGGTCAGCTATCCCACAGTTCCCGCAGTCCCCTCTGCCCATTGGAATTCTGGGTGTAGCCGCAAAAGCCTTCTGGGTAACAAAATGTGTCCAGGGTGCTTTTGGGTAACAGTCGTCATCCGTCCATCACTCCCGCCCTCCCTCCCTGAAAGCGCCGGTGGGAAATCAGTTCACACACTTTTCCAGTCATTGACAGCGCGGACGCCACAGCACTGCGAGCATGGAGCACGCTGCGACCATCGCTGCAGTTGTGGCCGCTCTCAACGCCTCGCAGCTAATCATACAGCTTTCCCTGAGGCAGATGCAGAAAAGTCAGGCGAGGAGGCTACGGCACCGCGGTGATGGCCTGAAGTCTGAGAGTAGCACAGACCTCTCAGAAAGCACGGTACCCAGCGCCGAGGACATCACGGTGGCAATGGGTCATGTTGATGCCGTGGAACGGCGATTCTGGGCACGGGAAACAAGCACTGAGTGGTGGGACCGCATAGTGCTGCAGGTCTGGGATGAATCCCAGTGGCTGCGAAACTTTCGCATGCGGAAGGGAACTTTCCTGGAACTTTGTGAGTTGCTGTCCCCTGCCCTGAAGCGCAATGACACCCGGTTGCGAGCTGCACTGACTGTCCAGAAGCGAGTGACCATAGCCCTCTGGAAGCTTGCAATGCCAGACAGCTACCGGTCAGTCTCGAACCAGTTTGGGGTGGGCAAATCTACCGTGGGGGTTGTTGTGATGCAAGTAGCGAAGGCAATCGTTGATGTACTGCTGCCAAAGGTAGTGTCCCTGGGAAACGTGGAGGCGATCATAGATGGCTTCGCAGCGATGGGATTCCCAAACTGCGGTGGGGCCATAGATGGTACTCACATCCCTATCCTGGCACCGGACCACCAGGCCACCCAGTACATTAACCGAAAGGGCTACTTTTCCATGGTGCTGCAAGCACTGGTGGACCACAGGGGACATTTTACCAACATCTACGTGGGATGGCCGGGCAAGGTTCATGACGCTCGTGTTTTCAGGAACTCTGGTCTGTTTAGACGGCTGCAGCAAGGTATTTACTTCACAGACCACAAAATAACTGTTGGGGATGTGGAGATGCCTATAGTCATCCTCGGGGACCCAGTCTACCCGCTAATGCCCTGACTCATGAAGCCCTATACTGGCGCCCTGGACACTGAAAAAGAACTCTTCAACTACCGGCTGAGCAAGTGCAGAATGGTGGTGGAGTGTGCTTTTGGCCGTCTCAAGGGGAGATGGAGAAGCTTACTGACTCGCTGTGATCTCAGCGAAACCAATATCCCCATTGTTATAGCAGCTTGCTGTGTGCTCCACAATCTCTGTGAGAGCAAGGGGGAGACCTTTATGGCGGGGTGGGAGGTTGAGGAAAATAGCCTGGCTGCTGATTACGCACAGCCAGACAGCCGGGCGATTAGAAGAGACCAGCGGGAAGCGCTGTGCATCTGGGAGGCTTTGAAAGCTAAGTTCCTGAGTGAGCAGGGTAACCTGTGACTTTAAAGTTTGTGTACAGAGAAGCTGAACCTGCCCCCGTTTCTTTACCCACTTAATGTTGATTATCCTATCCAGTTACATACCCCCTTCACCCCCCTTCCAACACACGTTTCGAAATAAAAATAGTTCTACTTTGTTAATGCACACCGTTTTCTTTAATACTGTTTTCGCGGGAATTTTTTAAAACTGGGACGCAGACTGTGGTGCGGAGCGGGTGTAGTGTAGTGACGCGAATGAAGCTTCTAAACTCAAGGATTGACAGACTCCGCTGCGGTGGGATGGTTGTTTCAACGGAGCCTGTCACCCCTCCTGATCGGGACTGTGTGTATGGGGGGGCTATGTGACTTTGTGGCAGGGGGAGGACGGTTACAGATCCCCTGCTACGTGGCTCTGTGATCCTGCATAAGGACCGCCGCTTAAGATCTGTAACTGCCCTCCCCCGCCACAAAGTCACAGAGCAACCCACCCCCCACAACATAACATGAAAACCACCTCCCAGACTAACCAGGGTAACTAGTCACTGCATCACTGCACTGTGTATGTGCCCTGCTGCTGTACCTGCCCCCGCCTATGTACCCTGCCAAAGGTGACTGTCCTGTCCAATTACCAACCCCCTTTCCCCTCCTCCTCCAAAAGAACATGATTGAAACAGTAGTTAACAGAAACGTATTTTTTATTATCAACTACACATGGAACTGGGAGGTGAAACTTGGAGGGGGGCTTGTGTCAGGCGGGAAGGAAAGAACTTTTCAAATTTTGGGGAATGAGAGCCTTCTGGTACTAGAGCTCTCTGCAGGGGTGGAGTGAGAGTTAGCACGGACTCTGCCGCCTCTCCTTCTTTGCACTTTGGGTGAGGTGGGTATGGGACTTGGTGGCGGGGGAGGGCGGTTAGAGATAGACTGCAGCGGGGCTCTGTCCTCCTGCCTCCATTCCTGCAGAACATCCACAAGGCCCCGGAGCGTGTCTGTTTGCTCCCTCAGTAGTCCAAGCAGCGTTTGAGTCGCCTGCTGGTCTTCCTGCCGCCACCTCTCCTCCCGATCCATGTTTGCTTGGTGCATTTGGGTCAAGTTCTCCCGCCACTGGGTCTGCTGTGCTGCCTGGGCTCGGGAACAGGCCATAAGCTCCGAGAACATGTCCTCCCGTGTCCTCTTCTTCCTACGCCTAATGTGCGCTAGCCTCTGGGAATGTGATGCCAGGCTAGGTTGTGAGACAGTCGCAGATGGGGCTGTGGAAATGGGAAAAAGGGAGTGAATTCCTCAGAAAGATAATGTAGTTGTGAACAAAGAACATAGTCTTTCTCTGTGAACAAGACCATGCACAGCACCTATCACATGCGCACTCAGCACAAGGTCGAATTCTCGGCCTTCGCATTCAGTGCCTGGGGTCTTGCACAGCACATTTGAGAAGCGGGGCAGGACAACGGAATTTCTGTTGCAGGCAGACATGGTAAGCCGTACACTTGTGGCAGTTTAAAACTTTTATATTACCACTGGCCTCATTTCACATTTAAAGCAATGTCAGTTCCTGCTGCCAGCAATCCGGCAAGCGGGAACTCTGTCCCTGTCCCACCCCCTCGCGGCTGTCCCCGGGAACAATGCCTTTCGGCTGCCCCTCTCCCGCCTCCACCGCGTGGCTACAAACCAGTGGTTACAGTTCTGTAAAGGAACGGGAAAGCAGTCCCAACACTAACATTCCCCTACCTAATTCAAAGCAGGTCACCATGGGCGACATCACCCTGATGAGGATCTCTGAGAGCGACAGAGAGAGAATGCTCCGGGAAAGCCTCCAAAGACCAGGGCCGTATGCCGCCCTGCTGTGCAGAGCAATGATTCCCGAGTACTTGATAGTCTCGTGGCGCGGCAACGTGTCGTACTTCGGAGGACCCAATAAGGCCGCTCTCCCCAGGAACCTCATGCAACGGCTTTCCAATTACCTCCAGGAGAGCTTCATCGAGATGTCCCAGGAGGATTACTGCTCTATCCCCGGACATATAGACCGCATTTTACTGTAGCTGCAGTAGCAGGGACTAAACAGCAGAGCGGCTTGGGCAGGACAATCACGGAAAACCGGACATTGCTAGATTTTTTTTCCAAACTTGCACTGCCCATGACTGAACCGTTAAGCGCCTAGGGCAAAGTAATCATGAACAACCCATTCTTTTAATTGTTAATATTCCTGTTCTGTTAAAAATAAATGTTTAGATGTTTACAACACTTACTGGCTGATCCTTCCCCAGATTCTGTGTCCGGGGTAACGGCTGGGGACGCTTGGTAGGGGATCTCTGTAAGGGTGATGAAGAGATCCTGGCTGTCGGGGAAATCAGCGTTGTGAGCGCTGCCGACTGCCTCGCCCTCCTCATCTCCTTCCTCATCTTCCCCGTCCCCTAACATGTCTGAGGAACCGGCCGTGGACACTATCCCATCCTCAGAGTCCACGGTCACTGGTGGGGTAGTGGTGGCGGCCGCACCGAGGATGGAATGCAGTGCCTCGTAGAAACGGGATGTCTGGGGATGGGATCCGGAGCGTCCATTTGCCTCTTTGGTCTTCTGGTAGCCTTGTCTCAGCTCCTTGATTTTCACGCGGCACTGCGTTGCATCCCGGCTGTATCCTCTCTCTGACATGTCTTTAGAGATCTTCTCATAGATCTTTGCATTCCGTTTCTTGGAGCGCAGCTCAGAAAGCACGGACTCATCGCCCCACACAGCGATGAGATCCAAGACTTCCCGATCAGTCCATGCTGGGGCCCTCTTTCTATTCACAGACTGCACGGCCATCACTGCTGGAGAGCTCTGCATCGTTGCCAGTGCTGCTGTGATCGCCACGATGGCCAGACAGGAAATGAGATTCAAACTGGCCAGACAGGAAAAGGAATTCAAATTCAAATTTTCCCGGGGCTTTTCCTGTGTGGCTGGTCAGAGCATCCGAGCTCGTACTGCTGTCCAGAGCGTCAACAGAGTGGTGCACTGTGGGATAGCTCCCGGAGCTATTAGCGTCGATTTCCATCCACACCTAGCCTAATTCGACATGGCCATGTCGAATTTAGCGCTACTCCCCTCGTCGGGGAGGAGTACAGAAGTCGAATTAAAGAGACCTCTATGTCGAACTAAATAGCATCGTAGTGTGGACGGGTGCAGGGTTAATTCGATGTAACGGCGCTAACTTCGACATAAACACCTAGTGTAGACCAGGCCTTAGTCCTCATTCTCAAAGGAAATCTGCACAACGTTTTCAAAAGACAAGCCTGGGAGCTTAATTTCATAACTGCTAGACACTAAAAGTCATGGACTGAATAGACACACTGGATTTATGGCTTATTACAACAATCTAGCCACTTACAATGCCCCCTCACCCGCTTTCCTTTCCTCCCTATGACTGGAGGGGTGTAAACAGGCCATTTCATCTTAAATGGTTCATTGAAATATGTGTTAGCTACTTATGCTAAACAATCTGCTCAACACTGTATTTTGCTGTGACACTCTGTTTAAGTTTCCCAGACCTGAAGAAGAGCTCTGGGTAAGCTCAAAAGCTTGTCCCTCTCACCAACAGAAGTTGGTCCAATAAAAGATATTACTTCACCGACCTTGTCTCTCTGGTGAACTAGTATAGGCCATTATGCCAAACAGATTCTCTCTTACAGATGCCAATTCTTAAATTGTGAGTACAAAGTAGTAAAGTTTCTTTTTAAAGTTAGTGAAGAGCACACTCTGGCTCAAACTACTAAACATTATATATGTTCTGCCGCAGTGGATAAATAACTCAGCATCAATAAATCCCCAAAGACAAGGTAAAAAACAAAATCTGCAACTCAAAAGTCTTTAAATCTATGCTCTATAATCAATAACACAAATTCTAATATAGAAAGAAGTAGATTTTTATCTTTTGTGGAAATCAGTCTATCACAATTGATTAGGCAGAAAATGCAGATTATCAAGTAACAGACTTAAAAGCAACAGAGGGTCCTGTGGCACCTTTGAGACTAACAGAAGTATTGGGAGCATAAGCTTTCGTGGGTAAGAACCTCACTTCTTCAGATGCAAGTAATGGAAATCTCTAGAAACAAAGAAACAAATCAACAGAGCCAGACGTGTACCCAGAAGCCTCCTGCTACAAGACAGGCCCAGAAGAGAAACCAACAGAACTCCACTGGCCATCACCTACAGTCCTCAGCTTAAACCTCTCCAACGCATCATCAGTGATCTACAACCCATCCTGGACAATGATCCCTCACTTTCACAGACCTTGGGAGGCAGGCCAGTCCTCGCCCACAGACAACCTGCCAACCTTAAGCATATTCTCACCAGCAACCACGCACCGCACCATAACAACTCTAACTCAGGAACCAACCCATGCAACAAACCTCGATGCCTACTCTGCCCACATATCTACACCAGCAACACCATCACTGGACCTAACCAGATCAGCTACAACATCACCGGCTCATTCACCTGCACGTCCACTAATGTTATATATGCCATCATATGCCAGCAATGCCCCTCTGCTATGTACATTGGCCAAACTGGACAGTCACTACGCAAGAGGATAAATGGACACAAGTCAGATATCAGGAATGGCAATATACAAAAACCTGTAGGAGAACACTTCAACCTCCCTGGCCACACAATAGCAGATGTAAAGGTTGCCATCTTACAGCAAAAAAACTTCAGGACCAGACTCCAAAGAGAAACTGCTGAGCTCCAGTTCATTTGCAAATTTGACACCATCAGATCAGGATTAAACAAAGACTGTGAATGGCTATCCAACTACAGAAACAGTTTCTCCTCCCTTGGTGTTCACACCTCAACTGCTAGCAGAGCACCTCACCCTCCCTGATTGAACTAACCTCGTTATCTCCACACTGATATATACCTGCCTCTAGAGATTTCCATTACTTGCATCTGAAGAAGTGAGGTTCTTACCCACGAAAGCTTATGCTCCCAATACTTCTGTTAGTCTCAAAGGTGCCACAGGACCCTCTGTTGCTTGTTACAGATTCAGACTAACATGGCTACCCCTCTGAGACTTAAAAGGACACTTCCAACTAAAACAGTAGAATAAAAAAAATACATTTCCATCTGAAAATTCATGGCTATTGTTATAAGTAACAGCAGTGATTACTATAAATGAGAAACTAGTGCAAAAATTCTTTATTTTTTCAGTTTATTTACTTTGTGAAGTCACTTTCATTGTTTCCCTTTATAGTCAGTTTTCTCTGTATGTGTGGGCCACATGGGGAGGGAAAAAACATTTTGAGAGCTATGCTGATTTACACTATCTGAGGATCTGGTCCCTAGCTCTAAGAGAACTCTTCCAAATAAAAAACTATCCAACACTTCCAAGGGAAAATCTTCAACTGGCATCAATTGTCAAAGCTTCATTAATGTCAATAGAGCTATGACAGCTGACACCAGCGATCAGCCCGACACCGCTGATGTTCTTTGGTATTTAAAGTTGGCTGAATCCTGGTAATCTCGCTGAGACTGCTACAGGGCGATAATGGAGGAGAAGCAGGAGTAAGGAAGATGGGAAGGAGACCGAAAACTGGGAAATAATGGAAGGCTAGAGAGGGAGTAGATGTGGGATGGAGAACATAAAAGAAAAGGGAAAAGAAAGAAGAATTGAGGATGGGAGAAAAAGGATGTTGAAATTAATGGAGGGACTATTCAACAGAAAACAAAGTTTAGAGAAACTTTTGGAACAGTGAAAAAGACAGGGAATAGTTGTAGAAAGGTGAAGTGGGAGAAAGGAAATAAGTAAAGAAATAAGAGACATGGGAAAAGTAGTAAGTGCCAAGTAAATATATGATGTAAATTAATCACATTTATATGTTTATTGCATTTCTTTTGCGGGGGAAGGGGACTCAAAGAAAGGTATAATGAGTCATCCGCAGCTATCCATGTGTTTAGTAAACTGATTTCAGAAGAACATTTCAAACTCCCCTTTGCTGAAAACTTACAGACTGAATGCACTGTGGTAACCTCCCTAGAGTAAATTAGTAGCAATGAAACCTTTTCTACAGGACTATCCTACAGCCTCTTTACTTTGAGAGAACTCTCCATTCTAAATCACAGATGTGCTTAGTACAGCATACTCTAAAATTACATTAATCCAATATTTCAATTGTATTATTATTGTTTCAAGAATGACCTGTTACATTTTTGGGGATGTTTGCAGGGCCGGTGCAACCACTAGGCAAATTAGGCAGTGGCCTTGGGCGGCAAGTGGTTGGGGGTGCTCAGGGCTGTACTCAGGCATAGGCAGCTGGGTAGGGCACCTGAAAATTTGGGGCACCACTGGGTCTTAGTGTCCACCCTACTGGTTTTCCTATCCCTGTTCTGATCCTTCCTGCGGGCTCTGAATCTCCTGGGAAGGGCATCTAGTAGTTAAAAGAGAAACAGTCTCCAGCCTGCCAGACCTATTAGCACAACACTGAAACTGTTAAAGAGCCATTCAAGGCGTAAGGAAGACATTTAACAGGCATTTGCCAACCCCCAGGTATCTACTGTCAGTTTCTGAATGTACTGACAAAAACAGTGGTGCATGACTGTAATATACATCGAGCACATCACCGGCCACCGACAGTACCAGGAGGCGTGAGCCAGAGTGACATTGTTCTCCCACTACGAGAAAGAGACCAAGTGACCTTCTCTGTTGGATCATATGAACTGGAACCATAAACTCCCTGAACATTAAATCTCACCAAATGAGGGTCAATCCATCCTCATCATCACTATCCACACCCGAACATAGCCACTTTATGAACTTCATACCCTCATATCTCAATGTCTGTACTTTGACCCATCAACCTTTTACCCCCAATCGGGGATATTGCAGATTATGTATTCCCCATGCCACCTTATCTTAAACCAAACTTTGCACCCTCGATAATCTGTATGTTATTCCCTGATAACCAGAAACTTCTATGCTCAAACTCTTTTCACTTTTTTTTTAACATCATCTTAATAAAATTTTTAAATTTACTCAGAACATGTCAGTCTACAGGACCTTAGTTTAAAATTTGCTTTAAAAATATTTCATTAGTGAGTTGTTGAAGATTATAAAATCACATCTCTAAAAAATCCTTGCATAGATTTTTAGATGCACAATCATCTTTAGCCTTAAACGCTTGGATCTTCAGACATATGGTTTTTTAAATAAATTCTTCAAAAGACCACCCTTATCTAAAACACACATTTTAATTACTATAGTAAAAAAAAAAAAAAAAAAAAAACCACTTACTTCCAAAAAAAGAACAAGAGTATTTGTAGCACTTTAGAGACTAACAAATTTATTAGAGCATAAGACTTCCAAAGTTTTCCTGTCCTTTCTGTTCATCCATTTCTCCCTTCACACCCTCTCCCCCCCTCCCCCTTGAAGCAAGCAACAACCCTTTGCTTCCAGATATCTGGACAAAGAGTTTCCCTTTCTTTACTTCTGACTATCTGATGAACTAGTTTTAAGCCAAATCAGTACATTAGTAAGATGTAAAATCCTTTGTTATGCCTAAAATCTTTGGAAACATATCTTTTAAAGTTGGTGAAATTTCATAAACATGTGTATTGTTATGGAGATCACACACAGTAAATTAGTGTTCCCTTTTTCTAAAAGCAATGAACATTGTTATGAACACACTAAACCTCTGTGACTGATTAATTTAAAATAATGTCTGTTTCAGTGAGTTAAATATGTAGTAAGCTGGAATGATTACTTTATGAAGTCTTAAGAGTACATTTAAAATATAAAATCAGCTTAGAAATACTGATTAAGAAAAGGTAAAACAGAGAAGAGCTGCATCATGTATTCCATAATATTTAATGTTGTATTCAGCAAGACAGCTGACTCACCCTTACTACAAAGTCTTTGCAAATAAATGTCTGACAAACATTGCCCCACTTGACACTCCCCGCCCCTCCCCCCCCCCATCCCCTGGGCGGCCCTGTCTGAAATTAGCTGTTTTCACCATCACGTTGGTTCAGAAAAGTGATTCTTGTTTTTCTGAAGTCTCTGTGTAGGATCAAGGTGTCCGCTTGATAAGTCTTGTAGCTTGTCGATTCCACTATTCATGTTCTGGATCAAACTCTCACTATCCTGTGGCTTTGAAGGTGAGAGTTGATTCATTGTAGAATCAGGACCAGGTTTTAAATATACCCCCAATTGGGGATATTGCAGATTATGTATTCCTCATGCCACCTTATCTTAAACCAAACTTTGCACCCTCGATAATCTGTATGTTATTCCCTGATAACCAGAAACTTCTATGCTCAGACTCTGTTCACTATTTTTTTTAACATCATCTTAATAAAATTTTTACATTTGTTCAGCACCTGAAAGCACTTTTGAAAATCTGGCCTCTTCATTTAGGAGCCTAAATAGGTACTGAGCCCTTGAAATGAGGATCCAATTAAGTTATTTTTCCTTCTGTTTTGCAGCACATACGGATCTTAAAGCAAATTTTGCCCTCGGAAATAGTTCTACGGGTGAGTGTCCACAGCCTAACGGTGCTAAAAGAGAAAAAAGCTCTAAGCTAAGAGAGCAAGAAAGGTATTCTTCCCTTTATCAGCTGCATTTTTTAAGAACCTGCTTGCAATTTAAACTCCCATCACTGCTTTCCCATTTGCCATAGGAAATTATGGGTCAATCTCACATGCTGGAATTCATTAAAAAAAAAAATCTATAAATGGTTTGATGTCCTCTTGAAAACTGGTCCACAGAGAAAGATTATCATCTCTGGTATGCTATATATGGCACAAATTTCATGTGGATCAGTCTGGCATCTTATATATTCATTGTGAGAAATGTAATCTCTGGGAAGTCTGAATACTAGCTTATCAGCAGCAAATAGTCTTGACCATTGCAATTGAACAAATCAGTCTCTGTTTTTTCTCTCAGGGAGCATCTGACATTTCTCTAGTCATTAATGATTCCTCCTGCTGTCTTGCTTGATATTTGATGCATGCGACACACTTGATGATCATTCTGGTTATATGTCCAGTGATTGCTGCCAGTAAATGTTTTCTCTGGATAGTCTTCTTTCATTTTTCTTTCTGTGCACAGCTGTCTCACTGCAGTATCACCTCTCTGTGTTGTTGGTAATTCCATTCCCCTTTAGAAGCATTCCTTCTGCCAATGGTAAGGCCTCTTGAAATACACTGTACTGTGGATGGGCTTGCTTTGGTCATCTATTTTGCAGCCTTCAGCCCTTCCATTTCATCTGCAGCTCCTGGTCCTTGTTGTTACCTGCTGGTGGTATCTGCTTTTGCAGTGTCTGTGACACTGACATTTGTTGCCCATGTGTCTTCACAACTGATAGCTTCTGTAGGATATTTCTTGCCTATTTCCCCTTAAGTTTGACTCCTGACAAATTAGACTCCACAAATGCTTGCCTTGCTTATACACTGAATAGTCTTTTCATAAAGCAGTAGGCTTATGTTGCTATATCACTGAAAAGCTTTGTTTCAACATTGCTGTAGCAGTTTATACTTAATCTCTCTATATACATATAGTAGAGGTACATAGTATGTTAAAAGGACATTATTAAGGTTGTTGCAAAGTCAAGCACTCAAAACGTAGAGAATGCCAGAATTACGGTTGCTTGTGCAACCTTGATTTAGATCCTTTGTACATATATATTATGATATAGTTATTAATTACATGATCATGTACTATTTTTTCCATTTACCTCATTCAGTGCACAGGATGGACCTGCTATGTGGTTGATTAAGGGTTGTGCAGTCTGACAACAAACCTATACCCAAAAAAGTGGTTTAGTGTGTCTTTCCAATAGCCACACTTAGTGTAACCTGCCTGTAATTGTGGTAGCCCCAATACATAAGATTGTTCTTGCTCTGCAGTAGAAAAGTCCCATCCAACCACACTGTAGTAATTTCCATGGGCAACAGCATACATTCTTCCCAGTCCCTCCTTCTGTCTCTTCAACATTTATCTTCATGGGAGTGAGGAGACCTATGCCTTTAAAGCATGTTTTTTTCTTCCTGCCTTTGGATAGGTGGGGAACACTGCAGCAAATCCACTGTCTCTTAAGTCTTTGTGGAACTTAAACACACAGCCCTTTTTTCTTTACTGCACCATTAGGCCTATTGAAAAATTGCTAGTTGTCTTGCACATATTTTGAAAACAAAACAAAGTGGCCATAGTCTATCATGTTATTTCGTCAAAATATTTAACAGATAGAACAAGCAGGGAGCTGGTAAAGCGGGCTCCAGTAAACAAACCCACAGTCAAATAAGGAACTGTAGATGTTCTTTTAACTCTCATGAAACTCTCATGATTTGTGACTTGCTATTTATTTATTTTTAGTGTAACTGCACTATTTGTCTTTTCTTGAATTTATTCCAAAACTATACAGTGCTGTAGAGGTGTGGATTTGCAGTTGCAAGCCAACTCTAGTGAGTGGAAGGGAGAACCACAAGCTGCCTCATGAGATTTCTAGTTCTTTTTGCTTCCTATTGTGCCAGAAATGCCAGAAAAGATACTTTTACATAGTATTTTGGCTCCTTCATATCTAGTCCCAGTTGGAACCTGAAAGTGCAGAGATGCACACAATGAAAAACAATGGGGATGAAAAGTTCTGTTCATATTTTTGATGAAAGCTTGAGACAGGATTATATTTTTGTGAACCTATTCATCTTCCAGTACTAACCCCCCTACCCCATTTTATACATTTCCCACTGCCTTGTGATAGAGTTGAAAACAACCTGTAATAAATGATGATACGTTCATTTTTACATAGTAAGTTAAAAATATAATATAACCCACTTTCTGCATTACCAAAACATTATTATATAGGGAGAAATAATATGTTTTTACACCATGGGCCAAATTCTTTCCACTTCACTACAGTGTGAAAAAGACAAGCAAGATTCACCTCATAACTTCTGTGACAAAGCTCCTCCTCTATCTTGGTGGGTCTTGCGCTTATTGGCAGATTTTCTTGCCTCAGAGATTCACCATGTGGGTTGGGGAACAGCCCAGAGACCTTCCTCTCTGGAAGAACCCACAGTCCAGGTCAATTGGGAGGTTTGGGGGGAACCCGGGCCCGCCCTCTACTCCAGGTTCCAGCCCAGGGGCCTGTGGACTGCAGCTGTCTATAGTGCCTCCTGTAACAGCTCCATGACAGCTACAACTCCCTGGGCTACTTCCCCATGGCCTCCTCCAAACACCTTCCTTATTCTCACCACAGGACCTTCCTCCTGGTGTCTGATAACGCTTGTGCTCCTCAGTCCTCCAGCAGCACACCCTCTGGCTCTCAGCTCCTTGCGCCTCTTGCTCCCAGCTCCTCACACTCGCCCCACAAACTGAAGTGAGCTCCTTTTAAAACCCAGGTGCCCTGATTAGCCTGCCTTAATTGATTCTAGCAGCTTCTTCTTAATTGGCTCCAGGTGTCCTAATTAGCCTGCCTGCCTTAACTAGTTCTAGAAGGTTCCTGATTACTCTAGTGCAGCCTCTGCTCTGGTCACTCAGGGAACAGTAAACTACTCATCCAGTGACCAGTATATTTGCCCTCTACCAGACTCCTGTACCCCACTGGTCTGGGTCTCTCGCACTTCATATGTATGTTTCATGAAACAAAGGCAATGATGCGCTTATATTTGACATATATTGCTATATATTTTTAAAATATTTTATGAGTTTATGCCAAAATAATATCATTTTCCTTTAGACTGAGAACATTTATTTCTTAATTATCTTTTAACAATAACTGAAGAAAAATTAGTTGTTTATGTTTTATTGCTTTCACTTCTAAGAACCCTCTCACACTGGTGTTAAAGGGTGCTGTTTCATGAAGCTGTTATGTTCCAGTCTGTTGGCCGAGATCACACACTGTATTGAGTCACTAAGTTACAGTATGCACTCAGAATATTTCAAACATACTTCATTTTATTTTTATGTGAATTTGGTGCTTATGGAAGTTGATGGACTGACAGCCTTGAGAATCAAAATCTTTTCTTTGGGCTTGATCCTAAGCCCACTGAAGTCAAAGGAAGTCCTTCCAGTGCCATCAATGGATGTTTGATCATACCCTTTATGAAAAGCACTGGTATAGCATGGGCAGCAGCAGTGAAGGTTTCCTTCTACTATGCTGCCACCATGCATTAATCCTGACATGAAAGCATCACTGTGTGAAGCTCTCTCGGTCTCCAAAGCCAATTCAGTTAGTTGGCACTTCTACTAAATCTGCCACTGAGGTAGTCAAGTAGGGACAGTTGCAGTGATTATGTGTAATTTGGACTCTTGACTCAGACATGTTACCACTAGGCTCCCTCTTTTCACAGAAACCACCAAAAAACCATCCAGATGGTAACAACTTTCAGCCGCCTGGGCTTGAGTAGAACTAGTGACATGGAAATAAAGGGGCTAAATCCTGAAGAGCCAGTAAGTTTTGAATCAGCTGGAGTTTTGCATGAGTAAAACCAGACCAAAGACTATGCTATGACCTAATACCCAAGAATAAAGCAATAAATAAATCGATTTTTAAGATCAGAAGCCGCCGTTATGATAATCCAGTCTGAACTCCTGTGTAACACAGACCATAGAACCTCACTCATTAATGGCTGCATCATGCTCATTACTTCTGTTTGAACTACAGCATATGTTTTAAAGAGCTTCCCATCTTGATTTAAAGATGGAGAATCCACCATATTGTAGAGTTTGGAATCATTTTTATAGAATATCATCGAATGATGCAAAACACTAAACACCACAGAGTTAGGAAAGAAGCTATGTTATACATTTAATAGGTTTGCAAGGCTGGCAGTTAGAAAAATCACCCTTTGAACTGTATATTGGCAAATATAGAAATTATTGAAAGAATCAATATAGAAACACACAATGGCATTCTTACATTGCAAGTTTTCTGAGGGAGTTTAAGAGGGAGATCTTCAACATGGTGTGTTAAAGATTTTAATTTTCCTTGATCTTAGTCCTATAACCCAGGCAAAGAGAATGAACTAAAGGGTTCTCCAGAATAAGAGTCAAAGCCTCTGTTTTGTTCCTGACTACAACTTTAGCAGGGTCAGCTTTAGTAAAAGTAATTAAATAAATACATAAATAAACAAACAAGGAAAGAAAATCATCTTCTAGGACTTCAAATCGGCCTTCTGATTAGGGTGAAAAGGATAATGCTGATTTTAATTCCACATGGTAACTAGCAGCTGTTCATAACACTGACTTGAACTTATTTCCCCTTAAATCTCTTGTTGGCTACTGCTGTCTTCCCGCAAGTGTTTGCTGACTGTCTGACATAAGCGTACTGGGATAATATAATCCATGTCTATAATAGATTCAATGTTTGGTTGAAATGTGTCTATTTTATTGCCACATTATCTATATAGCACAGAGCCACCAACACTAACAATGTGGGTACTCCAGTTTTAGTTGGGAAACTGATCCAAACATGGTCCTAAACTTGATACTGGGGGAGAGCTGGACCATCTTCCCTCAATTAGTTAAAAACCAATGAACCAAGACTTTAGTCATTACCATGTTTGTGTGCTCATTTTAAGAGTGATTTTGTGCTTGTGAAAGGTGGTGGATTGAAAGTGCAAACTTCCCCCTTCTTTGCGAATATGCTTCAATTCTGACTTTGAAGAACTACTTCCAAAGGTGAAAGAGTAATTCATTCTACATGCCCATAGCCTTCTGTCTGCCAACAAAGGGTGCACATTGTGATGGTGCTTTTTGTGACTGGAATCTGTTCACTTGGACATGGACTGAGAGACCAGACTCCCATTTCATTTTGGCTTCAAACAGCCATCTAGCTGTATTGACTTGGCTCCACTACTGAGACTGGTTCAAAATCGAGCCTATGTCCTAAAAGCAAAAGGCTCTATCCCTCCATATTTCTATTTATAAATTAGGACTGATTGCTGCTCAATTCTTCGACAGTTATTACTGTATAAGGTTTCTCTCCTGCATAGGAAAGCATGAATAATTTAACATGTAACATAGCCCACTGTCAAGATGTGTTATTAACAAAACAAAAACCCACCACCAATTATGTTTTAAATGTTGTTGGTCAAATTCAGACCTACTGTAAAACAGTGCAACTCAGTGAAGTGAATTGGAGTTCAGAGCACCAATATTGGGGGGAATATGACATTGTATATTCCAAAAAGATTGTAAAAAGCTGTAATATAACTTGGTGTAGTATTGAGAACCAAGTATAATCTCAAAAAAAAATCAAGGTTTTCCCATCTTACTATCACTGATATGTAGATACATCAGCTACTGTTTCAGAGTAGCAGCCGTGTTAGTCTGTATCCGCAAAAAGAACAGGAGTACTTGTGGCACCTTAGAGACTAACAAATTTATTAGAGCATAAGATTTCGTGGTCTACAGCCCACTTCTTTGGATGCATATAGAGTGGAATAAATATTGAGGAGATATATATACACACATACAGAAAGCATAAACAGGTGGGAGTTGTCTTACCAACTCTGAGAGGCCAATTAAGTAAGAGAAAAAAAACTTTTGAAGTGATAATCAAGATAGCCCAGTACAGACAGTTTGATAAGAAGTGTGAGAATACTTACAAGGGGAGATAGATTCAATGTTTGTAATGGCTCAGCCATTCCCAGTCCTTATTCAATCCTGAGTTGATTGTGTCTAGTTTGCATATCAATTCCAGCTCAGCAGTCTCTCGTTGGAGTCTGTTTTTGAAGTTTTTCTGTTGTAATATAGCCACCTGCAGGTCTGTCATTGAATGACCAGACAGGTTAAAGTGTTCTCCCACTGGTTTTTGAGTATTATGATTCCTGATGTCAGATTTGTGTCCATTAATTCTTTTGCGTAGAGACTGTCCGGTTTGGCCAATGTACATGGTAGAGGGGCATTGCTGGCACATGATGGCATATATCACATTGGTAGATGTGCAGGTGAACGAGCCCCTGATGGTATGGCTGATGTGATTAGGTCCTACACCAGCAATATGGAAAGACATGCATACATAACAGAATATCGGGAAGAGAGATGAGCAAATAATTCCCTACAAATAATATATTATTCAAAAATAGTTTTCAAATAATATACGGAAATAATTATTTGTTCATAGATTGCATAATAAAAGCTTCCTGCCAGATTTGATATCTGAGTTGTAACAATTTTGATTCCATACAAAGAAGAATTGGCAGGCCTATCACCGGACCAGATCCAGAGAAAAAGAAGAGTGTTTTCTCTGCCAGGAGCAAGGATGTGAGATGTGGACATGATGTTGAAAAGTATCCTGATGGGAACAGGGGAAAATCTATTGATTGTGCTGCATATTGGGACAAATTATATTGCTAGATTCCCACTGGAAAGGATCAAGGATGATTACACACTAGGCTAGGTAAGATGCTGAAAGAAGTAGAAGCTCAGGTAATCTTCGGTGTAATATTTTGGTCCCTAGAGAAGGAGGGTGAAGGGGTGAGAAGATAATGAAGATCAACAGATTGCTCAGGGATTGGTGCTATAAGGAAAGTTTTGTAATGATCAACCATGGGACACATTTATGGAAAAAAAGATTCTCTTGACTGATGGACTTCACTTGAGTACCTGGGGTATTAACCTTCTGGCATCAAGGCTGGCATGATTGATAAGAAGGGATTTAAACAAGGAGATGAGAAGAGAAGATTGAGAGAGACTCATGAAATCTCCAGGCCTTCAGTACACAGGGGGAGCAAAATCATCTAAATGAATAAATATAGTAAGGGATAAAAAAACATGAGCAGGTAAGAGTATGGACAGCAAGGAGAAAGATATTACAAATATTGATTGGTATAGTAGTCAGGTAGGTGCTACAGTTAGTCAAAGTACTATATCCACTCTGGCTAGAAAACTGGGTGAAGTCTGAGAGAAACAACTGAAATGTTTGTACATGAATGCAAAAAATCTAGTATTAAAAGGAAGAACTAGAACTATTGGTGCAGGAGGTCAAACCAAATATTACAGAAACGTGGTGGAATTGCACTCATGACTGGAATACAGGTATTGAAGTGTATGTGCAAATCTGGTTTGGGATAGTGTTGTATATCAATGATATGGTAAACTGTAAAGAAATAAGAAAGGATCGTATGGACTTAACAAGATCCATTTATGTCAAAATCACTTTAGGGAAGGATTGTAAAAGAGGTTCTGTTGGGATAGTGCTAGAGGTCTGCTATAGATCCTCAGAGTCAGATTTGGATGTGGATAAAGATCTCTGTTTACTAGATTACTAGAGAGATAAGTACTACTGGGAATTATGTCATAATCAAAGTCTTTAACTTCCCAGGTATAGATTGGAGAATAAATGCTGTTAATACTGGTAGGGCCCAGTTGCTCCTGGCTGTGATAGACAACTGGTTTCTTCATCAAATCATCACTGAACAAACAAGAGGAGATGGAGACTTGGTTTTCGTAAGTAGTGAGATTATCATAGAAGAGTTGATGGTAGGAAATAACCTTGGATTGAGTGATCATAAATTGATTCAGTTTACATTAAATGGAAGGAAAATCAAAACCCAGGTAACAAACAATATTTTTTATTTCAAAAGGCAGACTCTGGGAAATCAACCGTGAAATGTGGAAGAGGCTTGGAATTCCTTTGAATCAACCATATAAAAACTATCTGCACTTTCCATCAAACAAGGGAGAAAAACTTGTAGAGAAAGGCTCCCAGATCCAGCTGAATGAATAACCACCTCAAAAAGATTATTAGGAGTAAGCAGAGAGCCTATAGGAAATGGGAAAAGTAATTGATCAGCAAAGAAAGCTACATCCTGGAGCTTAAGAAATGTAGGAATAAAGTGAGACTTGCTAAAGATTTGAATTAGCCAAGGAAATGAAAATAAATAAGAATCTTTTTAGTTGTATAAATAAAAAGAGAACAAGAAAGGATGAGGTTGGGCGGCTATGCAGCATGGTTGGAGAGGAGATTAAAGTTAATTTAGGCATGGCACAAAAACAAAATGAATACTTTGCTTCAGTTTTCATTAAAGATGATAATGTGGGACATGGGCATGAAGGCAGGATTGCTGATGGTAATGAGCATACAGAAATGGAAATTGCCATATTTGAAGTTGGAAAAAACTCTCAAAGAGCACAATTTGCTCAAATCGGGAGGACTAGATAATTTCCATATCAGAATACTGAAAGCATTGATACAACAGATTGCTAATCCGGTAGCAATGTTATTTTAATAAATCTATCTACCCAGTGGTAGTACTATATGACCGGAGAATAGCTAAATTTAAGAAAGGGACAGAAAGTGATCCCAAACAAATACAGACCTTTTAGTATAACCTCAGTAGTATGCAAGAGTGAAACAAATTGTGAAAGAAAGAATAATTAAATTAATGGAGGTAAATGGAAAAGAGGATGTAAAGCAATATTTATTTACCAAATTATGCCAGACTTGCCGGTTTTCCTTTTTGGGGAAAATACCTGATTTTTTTAGAAAATGAAAATGTGGTATATCTAATATACTTGGATTTCAGTGAAGCATTTGACACAGTACCACATGGGAAATTATTAGTTATATTAGAGAAGATGTGATTAGAAGAAAACATGTAAGATGGATACGGACCTGGCTAAAGAAGAGAAAGCAGGTTGGGCTAAAAGGTAAGCTTTCAGATGGGGGGAGGTTATAAGTGGAGTTCTTCAAGGATCGGTCTTAGGAACAACTTTATTCTATATTTGTATTAATTATCTTGGCAAAAACATAGAAGTTTGCTAATGAAGTTGGCTGATGATATTAAGTTGGGAGATATCATCAATACAGAGTAGGACTGGAACATTATACATGAAGACCTGGATGACCTTGAAGACTGGAGTAAAATTTGCAGAAATTCAATAGTACAAAAGGTAAGTAAGGTCGAATAATAAGAATTTCTGCTGCAAGCAGAGAGCTCATCTGTTGAAAGCAAGAGAGGAGAGAGACCTGGGTGTGTTGGATGATCACAGGGTGATGATGAGCCACCAATGTGATTCAGCTGTGCAAAAGGCAAATGTGATCCTAGGATGTGTCAGGGAAGGCATTTCCAGTAGAGATAGAGAAGTATTAATGCCATTGTACAGTGAACTGATAAGACCTCATAAAGAATACTGTGTACAATTCTGGTCACTCAAGCTGAAGAAAGAGGAGTTCAAACTGGAACAGGTGTAGAGAAAAGCTATTAGGATGATTAGGGAATAGAGGGCCTATTTTATGAGAGGAGACTGGAAAAGCTTGGCTTTTTTGGCCTAGGAAAAAAGGCAGCTGAGAAGGAATATGAATACCCTCCATAAATACATGAGGATGTAAATATCAGGGAGGGTGAAGAGTTATTTAAGCTAAAGGACAATGTTGGCACAAGAACAAATGGGTATAAAATGGCCAAGGACAAATTCGAGCTGGAAATTAGAAGTTTTCTAAGCATCAGAAGAATGAGGTTCTGGAACAGCTACCTAAGAGGACTTGTGGAGGCAAACACATTTAGTTTAAGAAAGAGCTGGACAAATTTGAGTGGGATTGCATACCAGGATGGCTTGTGATGATGGGGGAGCAGGGCTCAGCAGTCCTGGGAGTCCCTTCTAGTTTATGTCTCATGTTCCTAAAGCTCATGCTTTGGGAATTCATCCAGACACCTGCAGTGGTCAGGATGGGACATTCCCCCCCCCCCACACACACACACATTGTATTCTGTGTTGTTTTGTCTCCTTCATCTAAAGGATCAGGGAAGGCCACAGCTGGAGTTGGCATAGTGGACTAGGCAGGCCAGGGCTCTGAGCATTCTCTCTATCAAGTGCTTAGCTGGCTGGCTGGCTCTTGCTATATGTTCAGGGTCTAACTAATCACAATATGTGGCATTGGGAAGGAATTTTCACCCAGGTCAGATTGGCCGTGACCTTGGGTTTTTTCCCCTTCCTCTGCAGCAGGGATCAGCAACCTTTGGCATGCAGCCTGCCAGGGTAAGCACCCTGGCGGGCCGGGCCAGGCCGGTTTGTTTACCTTCCGCGTCCACAAATTTGGCCGATCGCGGCTCCCACTGGCCGCGGTTCGCTACTTCGCTGCGGGAAGTGCACAGGCCGAGGGATGTGCTGGCCGCCGCTTTCTGCCGCCCCCATTGGCCTGGAGCGATGAACCGCGGCCAGTGGGAGCCGCGATTGGCGGAACCTGCAGATGCGGCAGGTAAACAAACTGGCCCGGCCCTCCAGGGTGCTTACCCTGGCGGGCCATGTGCCAAAGGATGCCGATCCCTGCTCTGCAGATGGAGTGCAGGTTACTTGGTGGGATTATGTGTGTATATCTCATTTAATCAATTCCCTGCCATTGCAGGTTCCTCAGGGACTGGTTCACCTCGGTCCCCCCTATTCTCTACCTGTGGCACATAATGGTTTAGTCTACTGGGAGCAGTTATATTTTGGCCTAATTTTGGTTTAGTGTGCAGTTGCTGGGTGGTGGTGTGATATACAGGAGATTGACTAGATGATCTGGTGGTCCTTCTGGCCTTAAATGACATGGTATTGTTTATGACATGGTATTGTTTTTGTTTCCTAACTAGAAGAGTTTGATTCTTAGATCAATATTTCTTATGTGAAGTTTTAGGATTACAATTTCAAAATTTTCCTTTTGCTAGTATTTTCCTTAAAATCACTGTGCCCTCATATCCTCTGTTCACATGTGCAAAAACAGTGATTACAATTAAATTTGCAAAAATAGGGACTGCCAAAAAAAAAAGACAAATGACAAGTGAAAAAGTTATCTTGCCATTAGTCACAAAGCTCAGCACTGCAAAAAAGTCAAATTCTGTCACAAAGTAATATCCTGATTTACATCAATATCATTTTAAGAACCAAAGTCTGAAAGTAAATTACAAATGTAAAAATCAAGTCCTTTAATATAGAACAAGTAAAATTTATCCTCATGGTGATCAGATAAGATTTTTTTACAATTTAGGAGCATCTAAAGTAATTTAAGGGACAAACATTTTAAAAAATATTTCATACTTGGATTCTTAAAGTTAGAAATATTGACGTAAAATAGAATCTTACTACTGACAATATTTTTTTGCATCTAACAGACTGTGATGCCCTAACTCAGACATGAGCTTACTCCTTGCCCTGAAGGTCAACAAACTCAGCCTTTGTCAGACTAACAGAGGAAGTGTGTTCCTCAGTTCAGTTTGAGTTATCCACTGAACCCAGTAGTGAGGGTCAAATCCAGTGACAGCTAATAAGATTGTTGAATAAACACAGTCCTGTTAATTTCAGCCTGTACTCCAGACATACGGCATGATTAATAATTTCCAAATGGAAAAGGACAAAAGGCTTGATCATGTACCATACATGGCGCCCTCAACTCCCAATGACTTTAATAAGAATTGAGGGAGTTCAACTCCTTGTAAGGTTGGGCCCCAAATCAGTGAGACAAATCTTTTCAAATATTTGAGAGGGCAGTTTTCCTTTAATGCCTTCTCAAGAAAAGATTCAGTAAATCCCCCTTTGCCTCTCTGCCCCCAAATAAAACTCACTCAGGATTTTTCTGGTAAAGAGTTGAAAGTGTGTCTAGCATTATTATCTTTGTGACGAGTCCCAAGGTAGCTGAATTCAAATTTACTTGTATTTCAGAATCTTGCTGTGAAACTTCAATGAAAGGAGGTCAGGATGATATCCACCTTACACATAAAGTGTTTGCCAAGATTATTATTCACAGCATTTTGCTGTTGCAAGAGTCATTCAGCCATATAATAAAGAGGAGTTCCAACAAGTTGGAGCCTCTTGCTTCAGGTGGCAAGCTGTTTTCCAACCTAGATTTTTTATAGCCTAACAAAACTTTTCAATGATATTTACCAACATATTTTCAATGTTCCAGTTATCACAATGAAAAGTACATTATGAACAAGTTTCAGCAGCATGCTATTCAGAATTATAATTTAACAACCACTTTTAATCCACTGTCTGATACAATTAACATGGGTGAGGTTTCTTGCTTTTTAAACCCTGTATGCCATATGTCTCTTGAAGAAAAGTGGGCGATTTTTTTTTTTAAAGAATATTTGCTCAAATGTAAAACTGAGTTTGCTTAAGCAGTATTTTCTCTTTTTCTGTCTTTATTTCCCCATTATTTTCTATTCTATTATTGACTGGAATGTTTGTAGAAACAGTGGACCAGATGATCAGTTTATGTAAATTAGCACAAACTGTTGACTTGAAATATGGAGCTTTGTCAGTTTATGCCAACTGAGGATCTGGCCCAGTGAATTTAGAAAACTATTAGTAACAAGCAAACAGTGAATTTCTAATCCTAATTCCATTTTGTTTTAAATTTGGTAGGTCAAATTCAGACTTGCTGTAAATGAATGTAACTTGAGTGAAGTAAATGGAGACCCGCCATATATTTTAATAGGGAATTTGATAGGGCTGGTGCTAAATCAAGAATTCTGTTTCACAAAATGTTTTGAGGTTTCAAAATTTGTGTTTTTTCCCCCTCATCAAAATAAAAGCAAGACCTTTCTAGATTTTACCTGAAAAAAGCATAAGAAAGGGAGGCCCTGCCCCCAACAGAACTGTGAGTAGCCCAGTGGTTAGAGCACTCATCTTGGATGGCAGAGACCCAAGGTCAGTCCCTGTTCTGGATCAGATCCCAGTCAAGTGCCCTAAGCACTGGAGTATCTCTCTCTTGTGAAATTCCATCCCAGACCTGAGAAGCCTTTAAAAAAATTCCAGATCAGATCTAAAATTTGACCTTGCATGTTTAGAAATGGTAGTAATAAGCTTTAAGATGGCCTGGTAAATTATCATTGAGGAGCAAGATTTTTAAGCGTGTGTCTAATTCAAGCACGTAAGTCATTCCACTGAAATCAATGGTATTACTCACATGGTTAAAGTTGTGCAGATGTTTAAACTATCTTACTGAATCAGGGTCAGTGAGAATTTCACTTAAACTGAACTATTCATGTGCTCAAATCTTTCTGGGATCAGGATCTAAGACCCCTTACACTAAAATATTCTGGGGTCAGTATTGAAGATTATTCTTTATGCTTTCTGTCTATTCTATCCTCCTTATTGAACTCAACAAATTCTAGGGTTTTAAAACCTTGACATAATCTGCTTTAAAATTTTATACTATTGTGTTATTATTAACACAAAGAATTTTTTAAAAATTGACATACCTACTTTAGTTTTTTTGTTTGAAGGCTTCTATGGAAACACATATTCAAAACTATGGAATGAATGCCAGTGTACAATAAATCATAGTAAGTACTTAAATCATGTCTGACATGAAGTATTTAATGTAAAAATTTCAGAAGATTAAGTTCTATCACTCAGGATATAAATTAATTCAAGTAGCAGGCATGGCACATATTCAGTAGATGTGCTTTTATCCCTCCAGAATTTATCACCTTGCCCAAATATAAGGCATAGACTTTGAAGTAGCTTGCTCTGGCATCCCTGTAGATGACCAGCTGTGCTGGAAAAAAGCAAATGAAATACATGGTATTTAGGGATTCAAAAGGCATATTCTGGTCATTCATGTGTGTGACACTAGGTTGCTTGCCAGCTCCAAGGAATTAAAGCAAATAGGAACTTGTGACATAAAAGAATATCCACAACTGTCAAAGAGAATAGTCAAAGACCTGCTATTTTTATTAAAAAAAAAAAAAGAAGATGTATGAAAATTCTCTCACTGGCAATGCAAATATTGTATGAGCAATGAATGCACATTGTGGACCCAATCCACTACATGGATTTCTTCAGCTTGCACCAGTGGAAGTCAGACTCTGAAGGAAATGGAGTCTGGAACACCCACTCCACTCTAGAACTCAGAGCTGGCTGGGGCACAGCTCCAAACCAAGGTGTGGCTAATCTGGGAAGGAGAGAGGGCCACCCAAATATCCTCCTCTTCTCCCCAGATACCCCAACTTCCTACCCAAGTGTTCAATCCTCCCCTCATCCCCAGTTCCCAAAGCCCCTCTCTCCAGCCAGCCCCATCTTCTCTCAGTCCTCACACCCAGTTTCCACACAGACAAGCCAACAAAGCCAGCTGACCCAGTTTCCCACAACCCAAAACTCTGATAAACCTTCAGTGTCCACCTCTGGGGAACTGTACCTTTAAGAAGTTCATGCTATGTAACTCAGGGGGCCGCTCCATGTTCTATTCCCGTCACTGTTTGGGACAAAGTGTATCGACCTTAAGCAGATGTTTATACCAATATAAAAATGATCTGCAAATATGCACATTATTCAGTGAACTTGCACATTTTAAAATAATTTTCTTAAAATGACACAGAGTTGCACAAAACTTGACAAATACGTGCACTTCCTGAGTACATTTAAGTCCATATAAGTGAACTAATCAAATACTGCAGTCCTTATGCAATTTTTTAAAAGTTTCTAGAACATCATGTTGGATGCCTGTACAGTCTCTTACTTTCCCTCACCCTCTGCTGTTATTTATTATATTTACTGTATATATTTATGTATTATTTATATCACAGGAGAATTGGGAGATAATATTTGGGAAGACTTTTGAGATCCATAGATGAAAGAAACCACATACAAGAAAAGTAATAATTGGTCTGTAATTATATATTACTCTGTAAAGCTTTTTGAGATACATTTTGTATAGCATCTTTCATGCAAATTCAGTCCCTCATCCTGCAATTAGATCCACAAGGGAAGACCCACATGCCCATCTGCAATCCTGCTGACTTCAGTGGGACTTTACACAGACATAAGGATGAACAAGATTGGATACCCTTGCAGGATCAGTGCCTGGTGTAATATTCATGTCCTTGGAAAGACTTGAACTTCCTGTGGAAAGATTCTTCTCTCTTCTCCTCTGCCAGGCTACCCACTGATATTCCTGACTTTAAAATAATCAAAACACAGATAGCTCTGAGATTTTAGTTAGAGCCATGTAGCCTTCCTGTCAAAGATGATGTATTTCAATACTGACTGTTATTGTATTAATTCCAGGCTACAAGTATTCAAACATAGAATAGGAAAGAAAAATGACAGTCAATCACTCTAAATCATGATGCAATACTTAGGCTATTTGGCAAAAACATACCCATTTCTAGTGTATATATTACACCACAATAACTTCTCAACTAAAATGCTGCAATAAAGTGCCAAAAATGTAGAATAAAGTCTGAGAACTGCTGATTTATGTAGAGATTCTCCAAGTCTCACCAAGCAGAAGCTGGTCATGAGGCATGTCCCATCAGAAACCAATGACACAGAGGAAAAAAGACCCAATAACTTAGGATCATGCAAGTACTGCATGAGCTTTGATGAAAAAAGACTACCTTACATTTGCTTATATCTTTCCAGCAGCTGCAGTTTTGCCAGGACTCTCTGAATGAAGAGTGAATTTGTTAATAACGGCTATTTCACTATTTATGTTAATAACATTCACACTTTTGAACACGACGTAACTAAAGCTGTGCACTTCTTTTCTAAAATTTAACCAACATGCACCAGCTCAGAAAGCAGGGGCCCTTAGCTACTACATGACACTGCAACTCTGTCAGCTGCATCAATATGCTTTGTACAAATTATAATACACTGTGGTTACAGCACTTCTATTTAATATACAGAACACTTAATGTCCATAGTGGGTATGGCTTTAAAAAAACAACGTGCTCTGAACTCAGTTAAACTAAGTATTTATTCTACTTCTCAATGTGTCCAGCGCTAGAAGTCTGATTCCCCTGCTCCATGAACACACAGTCTCACTAGCTCTGATTGAGCTAGCGTGAGTATAAATAGCAGTGTAGCCATAACAGCAGAACGGAGGCATGGCTGAGCTATACTTAGTACAAACCAGCCTGAAACCAGTGAGCATATTCTCAGCATGGCTCAGCTGTGCATCCGCTGCTGCTATCTGTGCTACCGCAGCTAAACAGATATTTTCACTTGTGCTAGTTTGGTGAGATCTAGCGCAAGTATTTGTATTTTGACGAGGAATTACACGCCTAGCACACAGCGCAGACATAGCCTTTGCTAGAGGGGAACTGGAAAGGATGATCCAGAAAACATTCAGATAATAAGAAGTATTCAATTCATTCTTGAGGGATAGAAAAAAGTTTAAATATTGCTCAACACAGACATTTGTTTTGTTTTGTTACATAGCAACAGTTTTCACATATATAGCACCTTCCTTCAGAAAATTTCAGTATGGCCAACCTCAAGTGTTCAAAAATCATGAGTCAGGCTCCAACAATCATAAGATTTTTAAAAGAGTGATTTGTGTATTCTTTTTATTTGCTTTCTGGTGTTTAAGCCTTTAGGGGTGATGTTTTGAAGCTTTTCTCTGTGAACATGATTAGAAACTTACTTTTTTAAAAGGAGCTTTAAGAAGAATACAAAATATTATGGGACTCATGATAAAACGACCAGAGTTGGCAACCATGGAATTTCCAAGTTATTTATGCCATTAGTGAGATAGAGATATTCCCTTTTTACTAGTAGGGAAAATGAGGCATCAAGAGGACAAATGTGACTCTGGGCAAGTCAAAGTTAGTATTTGAAAAACAAACGAACAAACAAATGGGAATTAGCCCCCTGGTCTCTTCACTTCAACGCCTTTGTTTTAGCTACAAGATCATCATGATGCTTTGCCACTCATCATAATGAGTATGCTACTCAAAGTAATTTGATATGTACTGTGGCTAGCAAATAATTATGTGAGTCAAACTGGTAAATAAAGACTTTATTTGCCCCTCATCAAGTGATTTTTTTTATAATCCCAACAAGAAAAGTAAAATAGATAGATGCCATCAGTATTGCAAGGTTCTGTGCATCAGCTAAGCATTTGGTAATATAATGTACTTTGACAGTCAACAGTTAATTGTTATCTACCAATGAACTTTTCCATGAACCCCCATACACTTGAGACAAAATTGAGTTTGTGGGTTTAAGAGAAGCTTGTGCAGTTTGGCTTCCCCTCTAGTCTATGAATATAGGATGCAGGAGAATACTGGGGGGAGAGACTTGTGCAGAGGCTTAGGAGTCGAGTAGTAGCTTCAAGTAGATTCCATTATATGCAGGGTTTACAATTTGGTTCAATGGCTCTCAGCACCCCCACTATAAAAATTGTTCGAGTACCCCTTCAGACAACACAAGGTGAGGATCCTATGACCAGGATGGCTGCTTTATGTGATTCTGCTCTGGTTGGGATCCTAAACCAGAAAGAGCTTGTTTTTCAGTTTTGGTATGGATTTGGTTGAATTTGTTCAAGAACAGCCATTTGCCCTCTTGATCTCACGCCACCATCCTGGAGCATATTTTCATTAGAAAAACTTGTGAGAATTTGGCACAGGTGAATTAAAAGCCAAACACTAGCCTTGATTAGACCTAAATCTAAACTCTAGGTGAAATCTAATGTAATGTGCCTGCTGCTTACAAACAGGGAAGAATTGGTAGGGGAAGTAGAAGTGGGTGGCAACCTAGGCAGCAGTGACCATGAGATGGCTGAGTTCAGGATCCTGACAAAAGAAAGAAAGGAGAGTAGCAAAATACGGACCCTGGACTTCAGAAAAGCAGACTTAGACTCCCTTAGGGAACTGATGGGCAGGATACCCTAGGAGGCTAATATGAGGGGGAAAGGAGTCCAGGAGATCTGGCTGTATTTTAAAGAAGCCTTATAGAGGGCGCAGGAACAAACCATCCTGATGTGCAGAAAGAATAGCAAATATGGCAGGTGACCAGCTTGGCTTAACAGTGAAAACTTAAACTCAAAAAAGACGGTTACTCACCGTTGTAACTGTTGTTCTTCGAGATGTGTTGCTCATATCCATTCCAATAAGGTGTGCGCGCGCCGCGTGCACAATCGTCAGAGAATTTTCTACCCTAGCAACACCCGGCGGGTCGGCTGTGGAGCCCCCTAGAGTGGCGCCTTCATGGCGCTGGATATATACCCCAGCCGACCCGGCGCCCCCTCAGTTCCTTCTTGCCGGCTACTCCGACAGTGGGGAAGGGGGGCGGGTTTGGAATGGATATGAGCAACACATCTCGAAGAACAACAGTTACAACGGTGAGTAACCGTCTTTTCTTCTTCGAGTGCTTGCTCATATCGATTCCAATAAGGTGACTCCCAAGCCTTACCTAGGTGGAGGGGTCGGAGTGAGACATTGCTGTGTGCAAAACCGCTGATCCGAATGCAGCATCGTCCCTGGACTGCTGTACCAGTGCGTAGTGAGCTGTAAATGTGTGGACTGATGACCAAACTGCAGCTCTACAAATGTCCTGGATCGGAACTTGAGCCAGGAAGGCAGTCGAGGAAGCTTGGGCCCTCGTTGAGTGAGCGGTGAGGTGCGGTGTTGAGACACCGGCCAGGTCATAGCAAGTCCGGATGCAAGACGTGATCCAGGAGGATAGGCGTTGTGAGGAGACCGGTAAGCCTTTCATCCGGTCGGCCACTGCAACGAAGAGTTGCGTCGTCTTTCTAAAGTGCTTTGTGCGGTCAATATAGAAAGCCAGGGCCCTGCGTACGTCCAAAGAATGCAAACGCTGGTCTTGGCGAGTAGCATGTGGTTTAGGATGGAAGACTGGGAGAAATATATCCTGATTGATGTGAAACGGAGAGACCACCTTAGGAAGAAAGGCAGGATGTGGACGAAGCTGCACTTTGTCCTTATGGAAAACCGTGTAAGGGGGCTCGGAAGTAAGTGCCCTGAGTTCAGAAACGTGCCGTGCTGAGGTGATGGCTACGAGGAAGGCTGTCTTCCAGGATAGATACAGAAGTGAACAGGTGGCCAGTGGCTCGAATGGAGGCCCTGTGAGCTTGGAGAGAACCAGGTTGAGATCCCACGTCGGAACGGGCTGACGTTGTTGTGGATACATCCGGTCTAATCCCTTGAGGAATCTAACGACCAACGGGTTAGAGAATACCGAGGACGCGAATTCCCCTGGGTGAAAGGCCGATATAGCGGCTAGGTGAACCCTAATTGAAGATATCGCCAAACCCTGCTGTTTTAGGGAGAGGAGATATTCCAATATGAGAGGAATAGGTGCCTGTAAAGGGGACATGGCTCGTTGTTCGCACCAACAGGAGAACCGTTTCCACTTGGCCAAGTACGTGGTCCGTGTTGAAGGCTTCCTACTGCTCAGCAGAATCTGTTGGACAGAGTGCGAGCATTGCCGCTCTGCCTGGGTGAACCATGGAGCAACCACGCCGTGAGGTGGAGTGATTGTAGGTCGGGGTGACGTAGACGGCCGTGGTCCTGAGAGATGAGATCTGGACACAACGGAAGCGGGATCGGTGTCTGAACCGAGAGCTCCAACAGTGTGGTGTACCAGTGTTGCCTCGGCCACGCTGGAGCGACTAGAATTACTTGTGCTTGGTCTCTGCATAGTTTGAGCAGCACCTTGTGGACCAGAGGAAATGGAGGGAAAGCGTAAAACAGGTGGTCTTTCCAAGGCAGGAGAAACGCGTCCGACAGAGAGCCCGGGGCTCGCCCTTGTAGGGAGCAGAACGCGTGGCACTTCCTGTTGGCTCGAGATGCAAACAGGTCTACCTGGGGAAATCCCCACCTCTGGAAAACGAAATAGATGATGTCCGGACGAATTGACCACTCGTGCGTCTGAAAGGACCTGCTGAGTCGGTCCACTAAAGTGTTCTGGACTCCAGGAAGAAACGATGCCGTCAGATGGATCGAGTGGGCGATGCAGAAGTCCCATAGGCGAATGGCCTCCTGGCAGAGAATCGAGGAACGTGCTCCTCCTTGCTTGTTGATGTAAAACATGGCCGTGGTGTTGTCGATGAGAACTAACACACAGCGGCCACGTAGGAGATTGAGAAATGCCTGGCACGCCAGGCGCACCGCCATCAGTTCCCGGACATTGATGTGCAGGGCTAGTTGGGGTGCAGTCCAGAGGCCCTGGGTATGGTGTTCGTTGAGATGGGCACCCCAACCCAGAGATGAAACGTCTGTGACCAGGTGCAGAGAGGGTTGTGGGGCGTGAAACGGCATTCCCTCGCAAACCACACTGTGATCTAGCCACCAGGTGAGGGAGGTCAAGATGGAGTTCGGAACCGTGATCACCATGTTCAGGCTGTCCCGATATGGGCGGTATACCGATGATACCCAGGTCTGGAGTGGGCGAAGCCGAAGTCTGGCATGCCTGGTCACGTACGTGCAAGAGGCCATGTGACCCAACAGGGTGAGGCACGACCTCACTGTGGTAACTGGGAAGGCCCTGAGTCCTCGAATGAGGCTTGTGATGGTATGAAAACGATTGTCTGGTAGAATAGCTTGTGCACGTCCGGAGTCTAGGACTGCCCCAATAAATTCTATCCTCTGGGTAGGCTCTAGAGTGGATTTCTCTTTGTTGAGTAGAATGCCCAACTCATGGAATGTGTGTACTATTATGTGGACATGAGCTCGAACTTGCTCTCTGGTGCGACCGCGTACCAGCCAGTCGTCTAGATACGGGAACACCTGTATCCCTTGCCGACGAAGGTATGCCGCCACGACGGCCATACATTTTGTGAACACTCTTGGGGCCGAGGATAGGCCGAAGGGAAGGACTGCAAATTGGTAATGCACCTTGTTTACCACAAATCGCAGGAAGCGCCTGTGAGGCGGGTAGATTGCTATATGGAAGTATGCGTCCTTCATGTCGAGGGCGGCGAACCAGTCTCCAGGATCCAGGGAAGGGATAATGGTCCCCAATGAGACCATGCGGAACTTCAACTTTACTACGAATTTGTTGAGTCCGCGTAAGTCTAAGATGGGTCGCAGACCCCCTTTGGACTTGGGGATCAGGAAGTAGCGGGAATAAAATCCCCTGCCCCTTAACTCTAATGGAACCTCCTCTATGGCCCCCATAGACAGGAGCGTAGAAACCTCCTGTATAAGAAGTTGCTCGTGAGAAGGGTCCCGGAAGAGGGACGGGGAGGGGGGGTGGGGGGGGGGGATGAAGAAAACTGGAGAGCGTATCCCCTCTCCACCGTGCAAAGGACCCAACGGTCCGAGGTTATAAGGGACCAAGCACGGTGGAAATGGGAGAGGCGATTCCGAAAGGAGGGGGCTGGATCCTGGGAGATGACTGGGTGCGTCCTCGACCGCACCTTCAAAAGTTCTGCCTGGGGCCTGAAGGTGGCCTAGGTGGCCCCTGGTTCTGACCGGGTTGAGGGCCGGTCAACCTTCTCCTACCACCTCGCCCCCGCCTTCTGGCAGAGTCCTGTCTCGGACGAGGTGGGGGGGGGGGGTAGAACCGCTGAGGTTGGGGCCGAAATGACCTGCGCTGGGGTCCCGGAACATGCATTCCCAGGGAGCGCATGATTGTTCTCAAGTCCTTGAGGCTCTGTAGACGAGAGTCCGTCTTGTCCGAGAACAATCCGTGTCCCTCAAAGGGTAAATCCTGGAGGGTTTGCTGCAGTTCCGGAGGCAAGCCCGAGACCTGGAGCCAGGAGATTCTCCGCATGGCGATACCTGAAGCCAGGGTCCTCGCAGCGGAGTCTGCTATGTCCAAGGAGGCCTGTAAGGAGGTCCGCGCTACCTTCTTACCCTCCTCCACTAAGGCCCCAAACTCTTCCCTGGAGTCTTGGGGGACTAATTCCTTGAACTTCCCCATAGAGTTCCAGGAATTAAAGTTATAGCGGCTCAGGAGCGCCTGCTGGTTAGCCGCTCGAAGCTGTAGCCCCCCGGCTGAATAAACCTTACGCCCATCAAATCGAAGCGCTTAGCATCCTTCGATTTGGGCGCTGCAGCCTGTTGACCATGGCGCTCCCTTGCATTCACTGATGACACCACCAGTGAACACGGCTGGGGATGAGTGTACAAGTACTCATAGTCCTTTGAGGGGACAAAGTACTTTCTTTCCACCCCTCTGGCTGTGGGTGGAATAGAGGCGGGAGTTTGCCATATCGTAGTGGCGTTAGCCTGAATCATGCGGATTAGGGGCAACGCTACTCTGGATGGGGCATCCGCAGAGAGGATGTTCACAATGGGGTCCTGCACCTCCACTATCTCCTCTGCCTGTAGGTCCATATTACATGCCACCCTACGTAATAGGTCCTGGTGTGCCCGGAGATCTATCGGGGGTGGACCTGTGCTCGATGTGCCCGCCACCGCCTCATCTGGGGAAGATGAGGAAGATGCCTCAGGTGGCAAGGGATCTAAGGGCGGGTCATGTTCCGATGAGCCCTGGAGCGGAGCATCACCTGCCCCTGGGTCCAGGTCATCAGGTGGTGTGGGCACGGGAGCCTCCATGCTCCCTGGGGGAGGGCGAGAGATGGTGGATTCTGGGGCCCTATGCTCAGAGCGCACCGAGCGAGAGGCTGATGGTGGTGGAGCCCCTTGTGCTTGGTGGTACGCCCACGGGGTCCAGAACGACCAGTGTGAAGGTCCCTGAGCGGGATCCTCCGCTACCTCCTGCCAGTGGCCCATGTCCGCCTCAGCGGCCTGCCCCTGAGGGGGGTATGCCAATCTCGAGGCCCCATCGGAGGAAAGGGACACTGATCTCGAGGGCCATGGCGGTGCCGATCGCGCCGAGATGAGCTCCGAATGGTACGGTGCCGCTCGGTGCCGGTCTGGAGATGATCGGTCCCTATGCGGTGCCGGTGAGCGGTGCCGAGATCGGGATCGGTGCCGATGACCGCGTCGGTGCCGAGAGTCCGATCTGGACCTGGAAGAAGGCGACCGCGAGTAGGCCCGGTGCCGGGAGCGGCCCCTCGACGTCGAGCGTCGCTCGTAGCGGTGCCGGGAACTACGTCTCGAGTTCGAACGGTACCGATGATCATAACGGTGCCGGGACGTGGAACGGTGCCGCGATGATGATCTTGGCCGCGAGTACGACCGGTGCCGAGGTGATAGTCGGCGCTGGGACTGCGAGCGGCGTCGGGACCTGCTTCGTGACCTGGATCGGTGCCGTGGGTCCAGTCCTTGAGATGGGGGGCGCATCATGGCAGGTTTTCCCTTGGATTGCACCGGACGAGGAGCCAACGGTGTCAGTGGTTGGGGCGGCGCCGGCTCCGTGAGAGCAATCAAGTCTCTCGCCGTCGCGAAGGTCTCTGGGGTCGACGGGAGACACGGCTCCACCACTGACCGAGGTGGTGATCCTGTCCGCACCGGACTCAACGGCCTCGGAGCCGGAGTCGACGGTGTAGGAGGCACCTGCTTTTGGTGTTCCACAGGCGGACGCGGCTCTACCCCCGGCACCGGGGGGGCCGGCATCTTCAGGACAGCAGTCTCCTGCGCCTTACGGGATTTCTTATGTCCCGGGGACAAGGATCGGCGCCGAGGCACTTGCGGGGGGTGCGGTGCCGAAGGGGTCCGGTGCCGCGGAGGCTTGTCCGACTCCACCCGCGGTGCAGGGGCAGTCGGTGCCGCAGGGGCACTGCGCACCGAGGCACTTGGCGCCGGGGCCTGACGCGCCGATGGAGTGTCCGGGCTAAGTGCCGCCTCCATGAGGAGTTGCCGAAGCCGAAAGTCCCGCTCCTTTTTGGTTCTCGGTCTGAAGGCCTTACAGATCTTACACTTATCTGTTTGATGGGACTCTCCCAGGCACTTCAGACACGAGTCGTGCGGATCACTTGTGGGCATAGGCTTAGTGCAGGACGCGCACTGCTTAAAGCCGGGAGCCTTGGGCATGAGCCCGGCTATGCGCCGGGGGAAAAAGGGGGAAGAACAACCCCCTTAATCCCCTTTAACTATCTACAACTACTAAAAGGTAAACTGAACAACTATCTAATACTATATAACAACTACAACTAGAACTATCTACAGAAGAAACCGGATAAGCTAGGGAGAGTGGAGAACAGCTATGCCGCGCTCCACAGTTCCAACGACCGTCAGGGGCGGTAAGAAGGAACTGAGGGGGCGCCGGGTCGGCTGGGGTATATATCCAGCGCCATGAAGGCGCCACTCTAGGGGGCTCCACAGCCAACCCGCCGGGTGTTGCTAGGGTAGAAAATTCTCCGACGATCGTGCACGCGGCGCGCACACACCTTATTGAAATCTATATGAGCAAGCACTCGAAGAAGAAAGGAAGCTTACAAGAAGTGGAAATTTGGACAGATGACTAGGGGGAAGTATAAAAATATTGCTAGAGCATGCAGGGGTGTAATCAGGAAGGCCAAGGCATGATTGGAGTTGCAGCTAGCAAGGAATGTGAAGGGTAACAAGAAGGGTTTCTACAGGTATGTTAGCAACAAGAAGAAGGTCAGGGAAAGTGTGGGACCCTTACTGAATGGAGGAGGCAACATAGTGACAGATGATGTGGAAATAGCTGAAGTATTCAATGCTTTTTTTGCCTCGGTCTTCACAGATAAGGTCAGCTCCCAGACTGCTGCACTGGGCAACACAGTACGGGGAGGAGGTGAGCAGCCCTCTGTGGTGAAAGAACAGGTTAAGGACTATTTAGAAAAGCTGGACATGCATAAGTCCATGGGAACAAATCTAATGCATCCAAGGGTGCTGAGGGAGTTGGCTGATGTGATTGCAGCGCCACTGGCCATTATCTTTGAAAATTCGTGGCAATCGGGGGAGGTCCTGGACAATTTGAAAAGGGCATATATCGTGCCCATATTTTAAAAAGGGAAGAAAGAGAACCCTGGGAACTACAGACCAGTCAACCTCACTTCAGTCCCCGGCAAAATCATGGAGCAGGTCCTCAGGGAATCCATTTTGAAGCACTTGCAGGAGAGGAAGGTGATCAGGAACAGTCAACATGGATTCACTAAGGGCAAGTAATGCCTGACCAACCTGATTGCCTTCTATGATGAGATAACTGGCTCTGTGGATATGGGGAAAGCGGTGGACTTTAGCAAAATCAAAAACCTTGACTTTAGCAAAGCTTTTGATACAGTCTCCCACAGTATTCTTGCCAGCAAGTTAAAGAACTATGGATTGGATGAATGGACTATAAGGTGGATAGAAATCTGGCTAAACTGTCAGGCTCAACGGGTAGCGATCAATGGTTTGATGTCTAGTTGGCAGCCAGTATCAAGCAGAGTGCCCCAGGGGTTGGTCCTGGGGCCAGTTTTGTTCAACATCTTTAATAATGATCTGGATGATAGGATGAATTGCACTCCCAGCAAGTTCGCAGATGACACTAAGCTGGGGGAAGAGGTAGATACTCTGGAGGGTAGGGATAGAGTCCAGAGTGACCTAGACAAATTGGAGGATTGGGCCAAAAGAAATCTGATGAGGTTCAACAAGGACAAGTGCAGAGTCCTGCACTTAGGAAAGAAGAATCCCATGCACCACTACAGGCTGGGGACCGACTGGCTAAGCAGCGGTTCTGGAGAAAAGGACCTGGAGATTAGAGTGGACAAGAAGCTGGATATGAATCAGCAGTGTGCCCTTGTTGCCAAGAAGGCCAATGGCATATTGGGCTGTATTAGTAGGAGCATTGCCTGCAGATTGAGGGAAGTGATTATTCCCCTCTATTCGCACTAGTGAGGCCACACCTGGAGTATTGTGTCCAGTGTTGGAGTGTTGGTCCCCCCACTACAGAAGGGATTTGGACAAATTGAAGGGAGTCCAGCGGAGGGCAACGAAAATGATCAGGGGCTGGGGAACATGACTTACGAGGAGAGGCTGAGGGGACTGGGATTATTTGGTCTGCAGAAGAGAAGAGTGAGGGGGGATTTGATAGCAGCCTTCAACTACCTGAAGGGGGATTCCAAAGAGGATGGAGCTAGGCTGTTCTCAGTGGTAGCGATGACAGAACAAGAAGCAATGGTCTCAAGTTGCAGTGGCAGAGGTCTAGGTCAGATATTAGGAGAAACTATTTCACTAAAAGAATGTGAAGCACTGGAATGGGTTACCTAGGGAGGTGGTGGAATCCCCATCCTTAGAGCTTTTTAAGGCCCAGTTTGACAAAGCCCTGGCTGGGATGATTTAGTTGGTGTTGGTCCTGCTTTGAGCAGGGGGTTGGACTAGATGACCTCCTGAGATCCTTTCCAACCCTAATATTTTATGATTCTAGCGATCCAACCACTGCTTTTGTCAGTCAATCCATGATAAAGACTGACTTGATTTGTAAAGACTGACTTGATTTGTAAATCCTGTTTTATCCACTTTAATGGTAAACTTATAAAGCTTAATCCTTTAAGATCTTCGTTTGGGTATTTTATTATGAAGATGAATAGATATTGACACAAAACATTTTTCCATGATGCTGTGATTAAATTCCATATGCTTGGGCTTTACTGTAGAACTATAAGATGGATGACCATGGACTATAGCAGAGAGCTGGAAGTGTAAGTTATTGCATGCAGCTATTTCTTTAAAAACAAGGGGAGCTCTGTTCCCCAGTGTCCCTTCAACTCAATCTCTACATATGCATTACAAAAACAAGCACTACTTCCAAAGTTACCACTATGAAACCATTTCCAATGACACAGAGGCCTCAGAGACTTTCCTTGAGCCCTGTTGTTCAATGAAAATGAAACTTTACTATGTTGAAAGAGTTGAGTTTACCAGCTGAACAACACCTTGCTATTGTCTCTCTTCCTCCCACAAAACACATGCAAAATGACTTAAAAAATGAAACCACACACCTTGCAGATCATTAACATCATGTTTCAATGGCCAAGGATGGTGGGGGAAAAGTTGTGTAAATGATGGCAAGGTTTATCCTGAAAAAGCCCAAATGATACAGCATTGTTGAAAGCTGGCTGGCAGAAAACCTTATTTCCTCCCCAATATGTAACTACTTTGGAATTGCTATAGGGCACACTTCTTAAAGTGCCTCCTTCTTATGTACTTTTCTGTAATAATAGAATTGAAAAGTTCAGACTAAAACAGAAAAAACATCACTGCTCTGGCAAGATCTTCACAATTTCCATACTATTCAGTAGCAAGAAGAAATATTTTCCGGCTTTTGTGGTGCAGAAGCACAGCTGAGGTTGAGGAAGGTGTAAAAATGGGCTCTGCTCCTGGCTCCTGAATCAGCAAGAAATCGATTTGCCCTTGTGGAAGTCTTTCTTCTCCGTCTCCTGTGGCTGGATGTAATGCTAAGATGCAAAAAGTTATGGACTAGGCTAGCAGGTAGAGAGACTGTGCTAATGAGCTTTCCTTCTGCCCCACACCTGATGCATCTAGATATTTAATTATCCTTTCAGATTCATGCTATCCGTTATTTCTGAGCCTAACATGAGGATTAGGAGAGGGACTCTGGGAATGGAGTCAGCTACTGTTATTTTGCTGTTTCCAGAATCATGCAAGCCTCAGCATTCCTACTGATTCAAGTTAATATTTAAAGTCTGTTTCTGTCCCTCAAGAATTAATCTAATACACTTTAGTATTTGAATGGGTATTTTGGATTGTCCTTTCCTATTCTAGTCTAACAAAGGATGTATCTACACTACGAGCTAGGACTATGATTCCCCTGCTCATTGAGCTAGCATGAGTATAAATAGCAGTGTAGCCACGGTAGCATGGGTTGCAGCAGTGGGGGCATGGCTGAGATGTGCCAAATACATATTCCCTGGTTCCAGGCAGGTTTTTACTCAGTACAGCTCAGCCATGACTCCGCTACTGCTAACTGTGCTCTTTGAGGATGAAATGCGCCTCTATGCACAGAGCCAACATAAGACCTATGCCCCACGTAAATTCCACTTAAGCCCTATTTTGATGCCTTAAGTATGATTTAAGTAGTACATAGGTTTTGCGCTATAGGCCTTAATGCATTTCTTGTCCCTCTCAGATAATTCATACATTATAACACATGCATAAAATTTCAATTTTATTTCTCAAAAGTGAATGTATACACTGGGTCAAGACCCCATCAGAATGAATGAATATTGTAATCAACCCAGTGTTGTTCCCCTTTGCTTCCTCTCTTTTCTTTACACTTTCCCCCACCCCTTCCTTCTCGCTGTTCTAATTTTAACTTTGTTGGTCACAGTTCACTTGTGCTTACTTCCAGGTCACCTACTCTCTACGCTGAGTCCATGCAAACTCAAGCTTTGTGCAGCTCCTTGTGTAATTTTTTGAAAATTACTTTAATTACTCAAATACAAAGGGCAGAGTTAGATTTGAGCTTTCAACCTTAACATTCTATTTCTGTACTTCTCAGTGCTTGACTTCTCAACCCTCACATTTCATCAACACTAATTTATCTCATGAAATATAATATCAGTTATTGAATGGTAACTGATTCAGTGTGTTATCTTGGGCAAATCACAGTCTTTCTGTGTCTGTTTTCTCAACTGTAAAATTGGGAAAATAATACATACCTAGGGCTATCTTGTACAAATTGTACAAATCCTCATGTAGCATCTCATAGGGATGTTGTCAGGGTTAGTTACAGACAAAATTCTGCTCTCAATTACATGGACACAACTTCCACTAGCACAGCGGTTCTTAAAGTATGGGTCGGGACCCCAAAGTGGGTCACAACCAGTAGCGTAGCTAGGGGGGGAGCAGGGAGAACGGCCGCTCCCCCTGAGCACATTTTCTAAAAGTGGTGCCTTTCCGTGCAGCCAGCACTGGGCTCCGGACTCGGAGTCCGGAGCCGGGTTTTGCATGCGGCCGCTGGCTGGCTCTGGGCTCTGCACCGCCCTCCCATCCTTAGCCCAGCTCGCTCGCTCCGGGGCTGCAGGTGGCGTCGGCTGGTTGCCTGGCTCCCCGGGGAGGAGGAGGAGGACGCTCCCCCCCACCTGCAGCTGCCCGGCTTGCTAAGCCGAGCCTCACTTGGTGCACACTGCCCAGGCAGGGGTGGGCTCTGCCAGGAGGGGAAGGGGCGGGAGTGCAGTGGGGGTGGGTGAGGCTGAGAAGCAGCAGCAACGTTGGCCCCCGGCCCCAGCAGCCCCATGCAGAGTGAGGCGGCCATGCGGCTGGGAAGGCAAACACCTCCTGAACCGTCCTGGGTGAGCTCTTGCTCCTGGGCTGGTGATGCAGGAAGCCGAGACCTTCCCTCAGAGTCAGTATTGAATCAGCGCCGAAGCATGATGCTCAGGGGACACTGTGCTGCCATCTCTCAGAGGAAGCTTAAAACCAATGTCCTGACCATGTGTGATCACTAAAGAGTCCCCTTCCTCACTGCTTAACCCTCCTGTCCTGGCCAGTGTGGGCGATTGCATCCTGCTGACCCATCTTGCCCCTGCAGTTGTGGCAGGAGGAGACATTTTTTCACTTTGTCGCCTCTGTCACACCATTGTGGTGCAAATTGGCTGCCAAGTTCCACCCCAGAAGCAGCTGCATTTCAGGCTGGGATGAATGGTCTCTCTGTCTGTACGGATGTATTCTATAAAGCACAACGCATGAAGTGCATCAATGGCAAGTACTGGTATCCTGCTGGCATGATAGCCAGGGCACCATGATACTGTGTTGCATTGTTTGCATCTTTAGTTGTGATGATGCCTCACTGCAGGACACTATTGTGTGTCCTGGGGCACTGTCATTATGTGACACCATCACAATGCACTACATTAACATGCATCTCTTTAATGGCTCATACTCATGGGACACAGGACATTTACAACAGTAGAATCATAGGACTGGAAGGGACCTCAGGAGGTCTTCTAGTCCAGTCCCCTGCACTCATGGCAGGACTAAGTATTATCTAGACCATCCCTGACAGGTGTTTGTCTAACCCTTATTAAAAATCTCCAGTGACGATGATTCCACAACCTCCCTGGGCAATTTATTCCAGTGCTTACCCACCCTGACAGTTAGGAACTTTTTCCTAATATCCAACCTAAACCTCACTTGCTGCAATGTAAACCCATTGCTTCTTGTCCTATCCTCAGAGGTTAAGAAGAACAATTTTTCTCTGTCCTCCTTGTAACAATCTTTTATGTACTTGAAAACTGTTCTCATGTCCCCTCTCAGTCTTCTCTTTTCCAGACTAAATAAACCCAATGTTTTCAATCTTCCCTCATAGCTCATGTTTTCTAGATCTTGAATTATTTTTGTTGCTCTTCTCTGGACTTTCTCCAATTTGTCCACATCCTTCCTGAAATGTAGTGCCCAGAACTGGACACAATACTCCAGCTGAGGCCTAATCAGCCTATTACTGTCCTGAGACCTCCAGGTGAAGCGGCAATCCAACTGTATGGAAGCAGGAGACATGCGTTCAATTCCCAGCTCTGCCAGTGACTCCCTGGGTGACTTTGAACAAGTCACTTAGTCTGACTGTGTCTCTGTTCTCCATCTGTGGGTACGTCTACATTGGAGCTGGAGGCATCATGCCCAGCTGGAGAAGACATACTGGTGCTAGCTCGGATCAAACTAGAGTGCTAAAAATAGAAGTGTAACGGCATGAGCACCAGGAGGGGCTAGTCACCTGAGTGCTTATCAAGGGTCTCAGGTGGAATCACACTCAGGATGGCTAGCTCCTTGCACCACTGTGGCTCCATTTCTATTTTTAGCACACTAGCTTGATCAGCGCTAGCACGGGTATGTCTACACAAGCCGGAAATTACACCTCCCTTTTCCAGTGTAAACATACCCCAAATCATGGGGATACTTCCTTTCGGCCGCCCTCTGTAAACTCTTTGTACTCTATATGTACAGCTTCTAGCACAGCGGGGCCCTGACTTCACGTGAGGCTTCTGGGCCCTACTGGACTTGTTATTAATAATAATTAATATGCCACCAAGAAATAAGGGAACCATTGGCTGAAAACCAAGCGTGCAGCACTACAATAGGCACCTGTCACTTGGAAGTTAACATGGCTTCCAAGCTTTCAGTTTTCTCACATCAGGACATCCAAGGAGACTTCGACAGAGCAGCACAAAAGCCACAATCTGGTGGGCAGAGCTCCTGGTGGCTCTAAAGCCCAGCTGGTGCCAGCAGAGGAGGTGGAGAAGGAAGGAAAAAGGGGGAATGTTTTTTTCTCATGGTCTCTCTTCAGCAGCATCTTTTCTCCGCAAGCAGCGGCAGCCCGGGGAATGACTCTGCCACAGCTAAGCCGCCGCTCTGCTCTGGGGGTGAGGGGTGACAATTACAAACTACTGTATTTTGTGATTTACTTTATAGAATCTAAAGTATATCTAAGTATAATCTAAAGTTCTTCTGTGAAATGCCGGCTGTGCAAACCCTTTCGTGGCTGGATCATTCTTGTGTTTTTATTTTAAGTACAAATAAAGATGTATAACAAATTTTAAAGTATGTAATTAGTAATTTGATATGTTGGATGGCGCCTTTTTTTATGTGTTCGCTCCCCTTGATGTTAGAACCTGGCTACGCCACTGGTCACAACCCCATTTTAATGGGGTCACCAGGGCTGGCATTAGGCTTGGTGGGGCTCAGGGCTGAAGCCAAAGCCTGAAGACTTCAGCCATAGGTGGTGGGAATCAGGTTACAGGCCCCTCTGCCTGAGATGGCAGGGTTTGGGCTCCCCCCATCATCACCCACGGTGGCAGGGCTAAGGCGAGCTCGGGCTTTGGTCCCCATCCTGAGGTGGTGTAGTAATTTTTGTTGTCAGAAGAGGGTCACGGTGCAATGAAGTTTGAGAACCCCTGCACTAGCAGGTACGTACAAGATAACAGCAAAAATTAAAACTGGAAAATGGACTTTGATAAGAAGAAGAAATTAGCACGGGGTTTGTGGCATAGTGTAAAAAGATTCCTGTATAGCTCAGCTATACTTAAAGGTAATTACTATTACCTTAGCCAAAAGGCATTTGTCATTGTAGATCAACTTCAGTCAAACAATGTAGATTTAGCAATGCTCAGAAAGCATATAGTTGCTCGCAAAGTTCGGCTGTAATCTCAACAAGACAACAAGCCTGGACAGATTATCAATTTAGTTCTGTAAAACCACTGAAATACGCCATGCCTCTGCTATGCAAAGTCGTCACGTTGGTGCTCTTGAATAGGTCTTCTCCTGAACAGTTTATGTTATGTAATCTTGGCATTATGTCACGATGGGAGTAAGAGCGACAAGGTGGGTGAGGTAATATCTTTTATTGGACCAACTCTGTTGGTGAGAGTCCCAAGCTTTTGAGCTTACACAGAGCTCTTCTTCAGATCTGACCTGGAGAAGAGCTGGGTGTACGCTCGGAAGCTTGTCTTTCTCACCAATTGAAGTTGGTTCAATAAAAGATATTACCTCACCCGCCTTGTGTCTCTAATATCCTCAGACTGACACAGCTACAAAAAACAGAGCATATAACTATGGAAGTAAGTCACTTAATGAGTGTTCAAACTATAGCCTATACTTTTCAATCATAGATAACAAAATATTAGCCAAGTTAGCAGCAGACATGGAATGAATTTATATGCCCTAATTAAAGTGACTGAATAAGGCCAGGTGGATAATGTTTGTTAGCAACTAAATGTAGTTACTTCACATGGCATAGGTGAGGGTAATTCCATTAGATATTAAAAAGGTCTTTCAAGGCAACAAATGGAATTCTTATTTGAGACTGTGTGGAGTATGAGATCCAAAGAGATGATCATGAACAGGAAAATGACTTTTTGTAATAATCCACATGTATCTAATTGTATAAACAGAGAGATCTAATATATCCTCTACCACTCCCAGTTTTGATCCTTCTCTGATAGACTCACTGGACTGAAATTTATAGTTAAAACATCCTTTTGCATCTTCTGGATAGCAGATATGGACAAATAAAATTAAAAAACACATATAATTCACACACTCTCTCTGTTAGGTCGTCATGAATGGTACCAAACTGCAATCAATGTGCTTAAACTCTGTTTAGTTACTTTAAAACAAATATCTTCTGTTAAATTGCCCAGCTATTTACAGGAAAGCAATTCTGGAATATTGAACTTCTTCATTAGCTTAAGAAAAATCAGCTCTCCATTTTCCAAAACACAAAATATTTAGTTTGCAGTCCAATAAATAAATACATTTAACTTTAATGAGTATTGCTTGCTTTATTGAGATGGTAACTCTAACATCCAGAATTCAGAAGGGATACTCAAAAAACAAACATGGAATAGCACATGACAGGCAAATGGATCTGATCATCTGTCCTGAAGTCTTTAAATATGTCATCACATATGCTTGTTTAAATAAAATATAATACCTACAGTTTGTTTTCTACAAGGCTGAGGTAGATGTGTCTATGTCAAGAAGAGATTAAAGTCACTTATTTCAAAACTACTCTGTAAACTGTATTTATACAACATACTACAGATTATGTAGAACAACAAAGAAAGAGTGCAAATTTGCTTATGTGCATACAGGCTAACTAGGCTTTGATCCAAGCCATTTTGTAAGCTTTGGTCTGAGTCATGCCATATCGCCTGATTTACACTTTAAAAAAAAGTTACGTCAGTGTTGCCGCATGACCGTTCAGGTACATTTACTTTATTGTACAGTGCCTCAGAGGAAAAAGCAGATGTACCACAATTCATTGAAAGAGAAAAAACAGGCAAGGCCTAAGAGCAAGTGGTGATGGAAACTGGGGCACAGTTACAGTAGAAGGGGGTCAGGATGCCTTAAGGGGGCATTTTCATAGAGCTAAGTATCATATTCATCTAGAGTGGGCTAGTCTAAGATTCTAATATGGTTTTATTTTCTTAAGTTACTGATATGAGCTTACAATTTAACTCCAGCTAAGCACAGGGTCGTCCTCCACCCCAGGCCCCTAGCTGATTTTGGTCTGGAAATGTAATCAGAATGGTTTGTACAGAAAAAGACACATTCTTTGGCCAACAGAGCTTGTTATAAAATCTAAAGCATGGTGGTTTTTATTAATAGTTCAAAGCAAAATAAGCTTGTTGCACCTGCTAACATTATTGAATGCTGTTTCAGTCAGATCTATTTGCAGGAAACCAAAGACCCAGAGCCAACCTGGCAGCAGAAAGTGTTATAAAACTTCAAACTCACAGTGCGTCTTTAAGCAGAAGATTAAATAGAAGAGGAAATCCATTTTTTTAGAGGTCAAAACTTGCCTTTGGACAGTACTTGGCACAGAAGAGCAATGTCTATATACGTAGGTCTAGTGACTTTTCTTCTTCTATCTCATACTGTCTCCCATGCACAATCTCTGATCTCCCTAGGTACCAAAGAAAGAAAGAAAGAAAGAAAGAAAGAAAGAAGCAGCTAGCTTTCATTTTCTGAAGGAAGCCAAAAGATGGCAAAATAGAGTGAGAAAAAAATCTCATTTTTAAATGTTTGTCTAAAATTCATGTACAGAAAATGTTTGCCTTTTAACATCTTTCCAAAAATGACTTAAAGTATGCTTAGGCATCAGCCAGCTGACTTGATTAACTCCACTGTTACTCTGACATAAATAAAACATCCATTCTTACTCTTAAGCAATCACCTCAAACCCCATCCCTATCTGGTATGTAGCCCCCTCTTTGATTGGGCACTGAGGTGCAGCCCTGAAGAAGGGTCATGTCACAATCAGGACTGCTGCAGGAGAAGCCCAGGAGGCATTGTGACATGGAGATACCTCCTCTGAAGCACAATTACTCTAGAATGTCTGTCTCCTACTGGGAAGTTGGGGATAGGATATGTTTTTACAAAGCACAGTTCATCCCCTTGCAACCTCTACCTCCCTTGGGTCTAGTCAGCTCCACTGGCTAATGCACATAGGGAGGGAAATGGAGCCAGGGCTCTACCCCATCCTACTTCCTCCCTGCAAACTTGCTCAATAAGGGTGGAGGTGAAAGTACTGGGCAAGCAAGACCCTGTTCTTCCCCACAGTCCCAACATTCAAAATCTATGTGGTTCTGCTTCACAAGTGGGAAGGATGCAGGGACCTCCTTCTCAGCTGGGATGCAAGGTTTTATGGCAGATGATCAATAGATCCATAACTATGCAGCTGCACCAGCTAATTCTCACAAGACTGCAAAGCTGCTGAAGAAGAGCTTTGTGGCCTGAAGAGATTCCAGCCCGCACACAATTTCTCTGTGTACAGCCACTTTATTCTTTTCATGCACAGAAACCAGAATTTGGCCCTGTGGAAAGATTTCAGCCACATCACTCATGTACTGATGGGTTATCTGTTGTAACTCAGTGTATAGTTAATAGTGACACTACTTAGCTAACATGAAGTATTTCAGCTCTTCCCATCTTCCCTATTCAGGCAAGTCTACACTACAAAATTAAGTCGATCTAAGTCATGTTGACATACAGCCACCACAGTAATTAAATTGCTTTCACATGTCCACACTACTCACCTTGTGTTGGCGGTGTGCTTCCTCACTAGCAGTGCTTGCATCGATGCAGAGAGCAGTGCACTGTGGGTAGCTATCCCACCATGCAACTTGCCACCATCTAGTGCAGAGTGTTTTGGGAACAGTTTTCAATGCCTCATGGGGGCAAATGAGTCACACAGGAGTGAGTGGGAACATGATTTCAATATTCCAAGATGCGGTTTTCTCCATCCCATAATTTTATCTGCACCCCTTAATGTTTTGTCTCACTTTTCAACAGCCCCGCAAACCCGTGCGTCTGCCATCTCTGGGAGAAGCATGGCTCCTGAACAGCTCTGCACTATTATGATGAGCGTTACGAGCATGGTGTGCCCAATCCTGTTGTATTTGCAGAGTTGCCAGAGGAGCTTTGGGGAACATGATGATTCTCTGGAGGCTAGCTTGCTGTGGGATGTAGAAAGAAACCATTAAAGGTTGTTGTTGGCATTCCTGGAGCAGCTGCAGACAGTGGAGCGCTGGTTCTGGGCCCAAGAAACAAGCACTGACTGGTGGGATTGCATCATTATGCAGGTATAGGATGATGAGAAGTGGCTGCATAACTTTTATAAGCACAAGGCCACATTCCTGGATGTGTGTGTGGAGTTTGCCCCAATCCTTCAGCACAGCAACACCAAAATGAGAGCTGCACTGACAGTGGAGAAGCTCTTTGTAAAAGCGGCAGGTCTGCGGCTCTCCACCAGAGTGACTGTTAGCCTCCCTTGCCTTCTGGTACACCTGCCACAGATCCTTGGCTTTCATGCGGCCCTGCTCCTGGTCCCTCTTGTAGCCCTTCTTCCCCATGCCTTGAGCAATCTGCTCATAGATATCAACATTTCTACAGCTGGATGAGAGCTATGCATGCCTCTTCTCCCCAAAGACTCAGGAAATCCACCATCTCCTGTGTCTTCCAGACAGGAAAACATCTGCAGTGTGGAGCCAGCATGGTCAGCTTGGCAGTTGCTAAGTGAGTTCCCATCGCCAAGCAAACAGGAAATGGAATTTCAAAAATTTGTGAGGATTTAGAGGAAAGGAACGTGTAGGGTGACCAGACGTCCCGATTTTATCGGGACTGTCCTGATATTTGCTTGTTTGTCCCGTGTCCTGACTGATGTGCGGTCGGGACAAACAAGCAATTTTGCCGTCCCAGAGGAATTCTCGCCCCCCGCCCCTGTGCCCTGGCTCCACCCCCTCCTTCCCCCATTGGCTCCCTCCCCAAATCCCCGCTCTGGCCCCGCCTCTTCCCCAACCACGCGGCATTCTTCATCCCTGCCAGGCTTGCAGCATAGCGGCGCAAGCCTGGGAGGGAGGGTGGCGCTTCCTGCAGCTGGTAAGTCAGCTCCGGCACCGGGCGGGCAAGGGGGCTGCTCCCCCAGGAGGGAGACGAGGGGGCTCAGCTCTGAGCCCCTCGCCGCGCCAGAGGGCTCCTGCCCAGGCCGCTGCACAGTGGGGGTCTGGGGCTGGAGCCGAGGAGAGCAGCTGGTGCTGGGGGAACATGGAGCAGAGACCGAGTAGCGGTTACAGGATGGTTTGGCTGCTGCTGCCATCCGGGAATTGAGCGAGCTCCGGGAAAGCACTGGGGCCGGGCAGGAAAGTGCCTCTGCCGGCCCAGGGCCCTCGGATCTCGCAGCCCCGGGAACCCACTCCCCTGGTGTAGTGATGCTGCAGGAGGGAGCCGCATTAACACGGTGATTAGCCCCTGTGCTCTCCGCTCCAGCCAGGACCTGCTCCAGGGGCAGAGCTCGGAGTCAGGTAGCAAATGGGAGGGAAACTGCTCAGACCAGCTTCACCGGGACCATGAAGCAGCCCTTTCCCGCACCCACATGTTTGTGCTCTGGACCAGTCCCTGGGAGGACCCCTTCGGTGTGCCAGGCTCCCTTAGGGTCACCAGGGCAAGCCCCTTGGCTTCATCGCCGCCTTCAGGGCCCGGGGCCGGGAGCGCAGCGCGGAGGATGCTCCAGCCGTGCAGCCCATGGGGCAGCGCAGTGGGTCCGGGGCAGACACGCTCCTGCCAGGAGGGGCCGGGCCCGGCTGCCTGGTTCGCCCGAGCTCCCCGCGGCCAGAAAGGGGCTGTCCGGGGCTGTGGGGGCGAGTGTCCCAGCCCTGGCAGGGTGGAGCGGAGCAGCCCCTGCTGCGGGTCCGGGGTGACGGAGCCTGGGAACGGCTGGCAGGGAGCCGCAGGAGAGGCCCGGAGCGCGGCTCAGCTGGGGGACGCGCCGGCCGTTTTTTTTTTTTTCCCCCCCTCCGCTGCCGGCTTTTTTTTCCCCGCTGCGCCCCCTTCCCCCCCCCTCCGCGTCCCGATATTTAGGCTGTGACATCTGGTCACCCTAGGGACGTGTGTACCTGTGTACCTGGCTGCTGGGCAGTAGAGTTCAAAATGGTGACCAGAGCAGTCACAGGGGGCATGTGAGACACCCCCTGGAGGCCACTAAAGACAACACAACGTCTACCTAAGTACATCAACCTAAGTCCTACACCTCTCACAGAAGCGGAGTTATTAAGTTGGCGAATTACATCGGCGGGAACAACATTTTAGTGTAAATACTTACCAAGTTAGGTTGATGTAAGCTGCCTTACATCAACCTAACTCTGTAGTGTATACCAGGCCTCAGTAATGCAATACTTGCAATTTGCACTATGATTTCATGCGGTATGTTGTTCAGCTACTAGACGTCTACATCTCTACAGAGTCCTAGACAGGTAAACAAAGAAGACTAAGTTACAACTCAAGCTATGTGGAGCCTGTTTGTTTGCTCTGTATTTGTAGCTCTTTTCTTTAATAAACACTTTTTGTGATTCCATATATATGATTTTGTAAAATTGAAAACTTCTCAATTTAACTATATTTCATCATTTTTACCAATGAATGTATCTCAATATTAGTATTTTAAAAACAAAACAAAGCACATGGAATCTATCCCCAAAATTACTATATTATAAGATTAGTCATGATTTCTGCATTCTGAGTGTATTTTAAGTTTTTAATTTAACTGGAAAATTATATTAATTTCGCTGTACAGGTGCATGCTCACTGCTAAAACATCCAGGGAGATGGTCTGAAGAAGATTCAGGAATTTTATTCCACTGTAGTTTTTATTTGTCATTATGGATGACCCTCAAAATTTGGAGATCCAGTTAGAAAAATCTCCAGCAATGGTTATATATCCAAAAGCTCTTTGATCAACAGGAACAACCGCTCATGGTATTTCAGTATTACCGTCTCGAACCTCCAACAGATCCAAATATTACATAAGTGAAAAACAAAAGTGAACCATACCTGTCCCAAACCTGCTAGGTTCAGTTCAGACTTGTTTGAGTTTGTCTCAAGTGCTGGGCAAAAGTTCAGGCCAGTTCTTATCTGGTAGGAATTTCCACCCACAGGTTTTATTTAATGGCAATTTTATTAGAGTAGCTCAAATGAAACAAGCAATAAAAACAGAAAATTATTTTTAAAATGTCAAGGCCACCACAAAGAAAAACACCTGTCATGCAATTCTTTAGAAAGTTTCTTCTTTTATGATTTCTTTCTAGGAAATGCATAACCCAAACAATGTTTTATTATGTGGGAATAATTGGTTTCACATTACAGTTAAGTGATAAAATGGATAAAATGGTTTAGAACTGTTTGGTTCAGTAAAAAAGTGAACTTTCCAATGTGGGAAATACACTGCTTAATAAAATGTAAAACCCAGTTAAGTCAGCATGTAGTGACTTGTTTTTGGAAAATGATTAATGTATAAGGATATCACCATCACTGTAACTCAAGTTGCTTCTATCTTCCCTCCTATGCTTTAAACACACACATTACATCAAGTGTAAATGTTTAGGACCAAATTTTACCACCCTTACTCAAGCTGAGTAGTATCTTAATCTGCAAGTAGTCCCACTGAAATGAAATACTGTTATCCTTTTTTGACTCAAGCAGTAAGCCAGTTTTCAGGGTTTAGTGAGTTGTTTCCATTAACACAAGAAATACAAGATAGTCAGGTATTTTTGATGCACAGAAATGTACAAAGTCCTGTATACAGCAGGAATCAGACAATAGGAGATAGTTTCTTTACTCACAGTGCCAATCCTCTATCAAATCAACACTTTACCCAAAAGTTCTCTCTCTCAGCTTTTTTTTCAGAGTTACACCACCGGGGCTTCTCTGGCTGTTTCTGGGGCTTTTTTGCTTCTCTACGTGTTTCTGCTGCTCCTCTCCCACACATAGCAACACCAATCAATTCCCCAAATCCTGCATTTACTATATCAGTCTCATGAGGGCCACATCATTTAGCTTCTCCTCATGCCATGTCATGTGCCTGTAGTTTGGGTGGTGGCTCCTATAGTTGCAGATATCTTGTTCCATAAGAGCTTAAATGTTTCTTACATTTATCCTAAATGAAGGGCAGCAGTTATGTCCACCTTCAATGAGGTTTTCTCCCAGCATAACATTATTTATATTAGAGTAGTGCCTAGAGGCCCCACTTAAGATCTAGGTCCCAGTGTGCTAGGCATTGTATAAAAACATAGTAAGAGACAGTCCCTCCCCTGAAGAACTTACAGTCAAATTACACAAGATAGTGTGGGAAGGGATAGCAGATGCTTAGAACGATGAGGAGACTTGCCCAAGATCATACAACAGTTCAGTGGTAGAGCCAGGAAAAGAACTAGGTCTCTTGATTCTTAGACTATGTCTACGCTGGGGGAGGGATAGCTCAGTTGTTTGAGCATTAGTCTACTAAACCCAGGGTTGTGAGTTTAATCCTCGAGGGGGACATTTAGGGATCTGGGGCAAAAATCTGTCTGGGGATTGGTCCTGCTTTGAGGAGGGGGTTGGACTAACTGACCTCCTGAAATCCCTTCCAGCCCTGATATTCTATGAAGTACTTGACCACATACATGCTCCCACACATTCCCTATACTAATGCTGAGTGTCAGTGTTATGTTCTGCTAGACATGTGTTCCTGCATCCACATTGCTGCTGCTGTTACATGACATTAGCACTATCATTTCAGAGGCAGTATCCCTGGGTTCTGTGTGTCCCAGAGAGACTCTCTGTACCATTTTGCTGTGTTTTGTTGGTCCTGTCCCCTGCCTTCACACATTTGCTGATGGCATTTCCTGATCATGTCTGCCCCTCACTTATTCCCTGCAAAAGTGGGTGGAAGACATGTAGCAATGGGAAGATAATCTGGTTCTGCTTCTGCTTCTGCTCCTTATTGCAGGACAAATGGTCATGTAGTAGAGTAGGCGAGATGTTGGATGGAATTTGGACAAAATTTTCTGATACATTGAAGATGGTGGACCTTGATACTCAAAGACAATTCATTCAGCTCCCATGCTACAGATATGGTGAATGCCAGTATTGCCATGGTATGTCCTTGTGTGGACCATTGCTTCTGGTGCAGGATACCCAGCACAGCGTGGTGAGATCATATTATTTTGGAAACCTGGGATGACCGGCAGCGGCTTCAGAATATCTGAATGAGGAAACTGGCCTTCATGGAGCTGTATGAAGAGTTTGCAACAAACCTTCAGTGCCAGAACACTCGATTCAGGGAAGTCATACTGGTGCATAAGTGGGTTGTTTGGCACAGCTCCTTCTCCACATCCATGGATTCCGCGCTTCCTCTTAGTGATGTGTTGCAGGGGATTCCTCTCTCCCTGGGAGTTTCCCCATGGCCTTGGGTTTACTGAACCCACCTTGTTGGAGCAAGGGTTCCTCCTGGCCTCCCTGACAGGGGAGGAGGAGGAGAGCCTCTTAGGGTACATCTTCACTACACACCGTATCGGCGGGTAGCAATTGATTTATCCGGGATCGAAATATCGCGTCTTGTTAAGAGCGAGCAGCGGTAGCGCAGTCGACGGGGGAGCCGCAGCCGTTGATCCCACGCCGTGTGGACCCCAGGTAATTCGATCTAAGATACTTTGACTTCAGCTATGCTATTCGCGTAGCTGAAGTTGCGTATCTTAGATCGATCCTGCCCCTCCCCCCCAGTGTAGACAAGCCCTTAGTCTCTGGTAGCTCCTCTGGGCATAGTGGCGGCAGACCAGACACCCAGTTCAGTCTCTTCCTTCTGTCGGGGTCTCTTCCCCCAAACCTCTGGGGCCAGGAAGGGCTGTACACCCTGTTGGGCAGGGCTTCCCCTGCTCTTCACCTCTAGCATCTGGGTGATCCCTCCTGGCATTTGTTAATGTCTGCACTATCCAACTCTTCAGTAGTACGCCTGCTCCCCACAGCTCCTATTGCGCGCACCTATCTGACTGGAGGGGAAGCTTTTAATAGGTTCTGGCAGGCCCTTGATTAGTCCCAGGTGTCCTAATTAACCTGGAGTAACCCCTGTTCAATTACCAGGGGAAAAGGGACCTGCTTATCTTGGAGCTAACATAGCTGCCGTCAGTCACTCTCCTACAGCTGCCTGGCCTGACCCCATCACAGTTGCTATTGCCCTTTGGAAGCTGGCAACACCAGACAGCTAGACATCTACTGCAAACACCTTTGGAGTTGAAAAATTCACTGGCAGATCAGCAAGGCAATAAACACTGTAATTTACCCACAGGTGGTTGCCATAAGAAAAGTTGCAGAAATAATAGCTGGATTTGAGGGGATAGGGTTTCTGATCAATGGTATCCATGTCTCAATGCTTTGCCCACTATAAGGGGCAGGTAAGTATGTGAACAGAAAAGGTTACTATTCACTCATTCTGAGAGGCTTACTGGACCACAGAGGTACAAACGTGTAGCCAGCTATGTGCATCTAGACATTTGTGTAGGTTATATAGCTAAGGTATAACTATTAAGGCTGTAAAACACAAGTAAAAAAACCAGCATGTCTGAGACCTGTAAAGAAGTTACCTTGGCCAAAATAGTTGAGGCCTAAGGTTTAGGTTGACAGGAGTAGTTAACCTTTAAAGTAACCTTAAGTTACAGGATAAAGTAGTTGCAGTAAGCAAATGTGCTGAAACCTGAAGGAGGGGAAGTAAGAAACCACAAAGCACAAAATGCTGATATTTTGAGCGATTCCTAAAAATTATTTGTTGAAATGCAGATGTTCAACTGCAGAAATATTAAAGCAACCAACTGACATACATACTAATGAGAGTGATGCCAGTGATTATTTAGCCTATGGGAATTGGGGTCCTCAACATTAGTAAAGTGTGGAAGTATAGATAAGGAAAATGAAGCTGAACTCAGTATCAATATGCATGAGGTAGAGTAGGCGTTAGCAAGGTGATAACTATAGCGTTAGCAAGGTGATAACTAGCTATAAAGGTGATTACCTGGCAGAAATACAGTAGGATACATGCTACACTGAAGATTCCTCGCTTACAGACAACCCCCCAACCTAAAGCAAATACTCACCAGCAACCACACATCACTGAACAAAACCACTAACCCAGGAACCTATCCTTGTAACAAACCCCGATGCCAACTCTGTCCACATATCTATTCAAGTGACATCATCATAGGACCTAATCACATCAGCCATACCATCAGGGGCTCGTTCACCTGCACATCTACCAATGTGATATATGCCATCATGTGCCAGCAATGCCCCTCTGCCATGTACATTGGCCAAACCGGACAGTCTCTACGCAAAAGAATTAATGGACACAAATCTGACATCAGGAATCAAAATACTCAAAAACCAGTGGGAGAACACTTTAACCTGTCTGGTCATTCAGTGACAGACCTGCGGGTGGCTATATTACAACAGAAAAACTTCAAAAACAGACTCCAAAGAGAGACTGCTGAGCTAGAATTGATATGCAAACTAGACACAATCAACTCCGGTTTGAATAAGGACTGGGAATGGCTGAGCCATTACAAACATTGAATCTATCTCCCCTTGTAAGTATTCTCACACCTCTTAACTGTCTGTACTGGGCTAGCTTGATTATCACTTCAAAAGTTTTTTTTTTCTCTTAATTAATTGGCCTCTCAGAGTTGGTAAGACAACTCCCACCTGTTTATGCTCTCTGTATGTGTGTATATATATCTCCTCAATATATGTTCCATTCTATATGCATCCGAAGAAGTGGGCTGTAGTCCACGAAAGCTTATGCTCTAATAAATTTGTTAGTCTCTAAGGTGCCACAAGTACTCCTGTTCTTCTTTTTTTGAAGATTACCTGTTGAACATCTCACCTACTTTGGGTTTCCACACAAGAGATGAGTAAGTAATTCAAGTACTGGACACATTGTATTATGTATCCCTCCTTTGTTATATTGCAGGGTTGGCCGGTTAGTTTGCTTTATTCATAAGATTATTAATAAAAGTAAACGTAATCAGTGTGAGTTGTTTCTCATGTGCTCATGAGAGCTCTTATCAATACTGTGGCTGCAACGTCTCAGACCACTGCATGCTGATTAGTGACTCAAAAGTTAATACTTACCTGCAGAACAGGTTACAAATGTGGGAAACACTGGAAAGGTTAATGACACCAAGATGTTGAGGAGATCAGGACTGTACTTGGATAGGGAAGAAGGACTTTATTCCCCAGAAACAATACTGTTTTGTATGGTGTGCCTGTGCCAACTGTTATTTTGGGGGACCCCGCATACCCGCCGTTGCCTTGGCTGATGAAACAGTACCCCAACATCACTTACCCCTGGGAAAAGGAACTTTGCTTACAAATTGTGTAACTGCAGAATGGCCATGATGTGTGTATGGGCAAGCTGAAATCTTGTTGGCACCATTCTACATGGCTCGTTGTGAGGGGATGGTTAGATAAGGGAGGTAGGAGAAGCACTGAACCTGTGTTGTCTTCCAAGGGACAAAAGACAGCTGTTATTAACTTTAGACAAACAAGTATACGTTTTCTACAACTGTCCCATCCACAACTGGGACCTTTCTAACCCTTTACTTTCCTTCCTCATTTGCACGGACTTGGGACCATCACTGCCTGACTGTTGGCTGAGAAATGCACAGGCACAAGGGCCCAATGATTTTGCCTTAATAATCTTCTTTTAAGAAATAGCTTTAGAAACTATTTTCTAGAAGTGGATATTGGTGGAGAGGGTACAAGTCCATTTTAACTCACCAGCCTCAAATTCTGGTTCCTGCCATGGCTTAGGGTCATCCTCAGGTTAATCTGGGGGTTTCCTCAACCAGCTTCTCCGGGCACTGGTGTGGAATCACACACGCTTCATAATCCTGGTCTTTTGTGGCATCCTTCCACGGTCCCTGCTGCCTCCTCCCTCTGGGCCACATCAGCATCCCATCAGACAATGAAGCTGACAGGGTTCAGTTGGGGATTGTGAGCCACTTCAGGGTCTGTACTAGAAGCCCTTGACAGCACCTGATTAAGCTCCATGTAAAAGGGCCATGTATGACAAAGGTGTTTGGTGTCTGACTTTCTTGTGACTCCATTTTCATGGCCCCCTTATTTACTTCTCACTTCATCACTGTAGTTTTCTTCCTGCAGCTGAATACATACCATACTCACTGTCTTTCCTAAAACCATACAGAAGAGAAGAAAACCACCTCTCTATTCTCAAAATACACTGAGGTTTTCCCTATAAACATCTACTGCCAGGAAAGTGCAATTTATATAACTTGCATGTAGAGCATTAAAGATGGTTAAAGCTTTGCTGGAGATGATTGTTCTTACAATTTGCTCCTAACTGGGGGGACAAATAATGGCTGCCCTAATGAGGGAATTTCATACTAGACTCATAGATTTATAGATTTTAAGGCCAGAGATCATCTACTCTCACCTTGTGTATATCACAGTCCGTAGAATTTCACCCAGTTACTCCTATACTGAGCCTAATAACTTGTGTTTGACTAAATCATATCTTCCAGAAAGGCATCCAGTTGATTAGAAGACATCAAGGGATGGATAATCCACCACTTGCTTTGGTAGTTTGTTCCTCATTGCTCAAAATGTGTGCCTTATTCCTAATTTGAATTTGCAGTTTTAATTTCCAGCCATTGGTTTTTCCTGTGCCCTCTCTGCTAGTTAAAGAGTCATTTAATAAGCAGTACGTTCTCCCCAAGAAGATATTTATATACGATAATCAAGTCACCTCTCAGTCCTATTTTTGATAAGCTAAACAAGATTGAGCTCTTTAAGCCTCTCATTATAAGGCATTTTTCTCTAGCCCTTGAGTCATTTTTTGCAATTCTTTTCTGCACCCTCTCCACTTTTTCATCAACTTTTTAAAATTGCGGACCCCAGAACTGGATGCTGTATTCTGGTCTCACCAAATGTCATATACAGAAGTAAATCCCCTCCCTACTCCTACTTTCATGTTTAAACCAAGAATTACATTAGCCACAGCATTGTACTGGGAGCTCATGTTGGGCTGCTTGTCCACTATGGCACCTAAATCCTTTTAAGAATCACTGCTGTCCCGGATACAATCTCCCATTGTCCCAGGCACTGCTGGAAGATAAGACACCACCAAGGACTGTGAGCAGTAGCATAGCTAGGGGGGAGCAGGGGGAGCGACCACTCCCCCACTGAGCACATTCTCCAAAAGTGGCGCCTTAGGCGCCGACTCCGTGGGTGCTCCGGGGCTGGAGCACCCACGGGGAAAAATTGGTGGGTGCTGAGCACCCACCGGCAGCTCCCCGGTCCCCGCCCTGCCCCCCTGCCCAGCTCACCTCCGCCTCCTCCCCTGAGCACGCTGCCGCGTTCTGTTTCTCCCCCTGGCTCCCTGCGCTTGTGCCGCGAAACAGCTGATTCACGCGGCAAGCCGGGGAGGGGGACGGGGGAATGCGGCACGCTGGGGAAGAGGCGGGGATTTGGGGAGGGGTCCAATGGGGGCAGGGAGGGGGAGGAGTCGGAGTGGGCCAGGTGGGGGCTTGGAGCAGATCCGGGCGCTGAGCTGAGAACAGGATCAAGTCAGCGGCTGGTCATCCCCAGACTCCAGCCCACTCCTGGGTCTACTGTACCCGGACTTCAGCTGCGTGCCGAGCAGGGAAGGAGAGCCTGGCGTGAGAAATCTGCTTCTCCTTTGGAGCTTTTAATTCAAAAAAGGCGGGGAAGCTCCCAGTTTGCCCCAGTTTGCCTCAGAGGCTGCCTGCCCCGCTTTGGGGGCTTTCCCCTTACAGCGCTCACCTGCCAGGAAGTTGCAATTTGAGGCTGGGGCTTTGGAGAGACGGACCCCTGGTGTCACTCCCCACACGCACCCCAGCTGGTCTCAGCTGATCCCTTTGCTACAGTGTGTGCACGGGCCAGGGAGTGGGGGCTCCAGGGGCTGGGCCAGCTTCGCAGTGCTTAGCTCTGGTGCCTCTCCCGAGCTGGCAGAGGGGTTTGCGGAGTGGTAATTAGTCATTTGATATGTTGGGTGGCGCCTTTTTTTATGTGTTCGTTCCCCCTGATGTTAGAACCTAGCTACGCCACTGACTGTGAGTTAACTAGTGGGATTAACTGGGATTTATCCGGCAATAACTTGTAAAGTGCAGGTTGTGCTTCCTTCTTTAATTGTTTCCATGTGGTAGAGGTCTGCCATCAGCCCCTCACCCCCTCATACTGGTCCCAGTACCATTCCTGGGGCTCCATCACTTTTTCCTCAGATGATGGTAAAGGACGGAGGGAAAAGGCGTTGTTTCCTCTCTGTACCAGACATTAGGAACCCCAGACTCATTTCCCACCTTCTTTGGGAGATGCCTTCTCCTAATCCATTTACAGTTACAATGTATCAGGGAGCCAGTACCCTCAAAGTGGAAGTGAATTAAATTAAATTAAACTAAATTAAGGCCACTTGGATTCTAAATAACAGCATCCACACAGGGATTCAATGAGGTTTAACTAATCTATTTTAAAATCACATGTTTAGTTAATTCAGATGATTTTTTCTGGATGTCCCTGTGAAGACAAGTCCTTAGCATGACTCCTACAACAAGGCCCCCAACACCTACCCCTACTCAAATCTCAAAGGGGAGGAGGAGTACAGTTTTCCTTCTGAGCTTTGAAATAGCACAAAGGAAGTGGTTACAAAGCCCTCTGCTGGGGTGTGCAGGAGCCAAGAGAGTTATGCTGCATCCTTCTGTGCAACCAATAAGCCACAGAGTCCTCCCCACTTCAAGACCCATGAAGAATGGAAGGGTGTTTGTGTGTGAAATCCTTAAGGGGGCCAAGGGTGACCCAGCCATATCCCTGCCCCCACCTCACTTTGGGGGGGTGGAGGGCATTCTGTAGGTTTGGCCTGCATTCTTTGTTCCTAGACATACGACCTTATAGTTGGCTGCATTAAAATACATCTCAGTTGAATTTTCCCAACTTACCAAGTGATCCATATAATTCTGTATGACTGCTCTGGCCTGTCCTCAACATCATTTATTACTCCACCAATCTTTGTGTCATATACAAATTTTATCAGCAATGATTTTATATCTACTTCCTGATCAGTGATAAAAACATTGAACAACATTGGGCCTCAGACCAATGCCTGCAGAACCCTATTAGAAACATCCTATTCAATGACAATTCCCCATTGATAACTTTTTCATCACATCAGTTACCCAGTTCTCAATCCATTAGACATGTTCTTTATTGATACTCTAGAGCAGTGGTTCTCAAACTAGGGCCGCCGCTTCTTCAGGGAAAGCCCCTGGGAGGCTGGGCTGGTTTGTTTACCTGCTGTGTCTGCAGGTTTGGCTGATCGTGGCTCCCACTGGCCGCGGTTCGCCACTCCAGACCAATGGGGGCTGCAGGAAAGGTGGCCAGCATGTCCCTCGGCCCGCAATGCTTCCTGCAGCCCCCATTGGCCTGGAGCGGCGAACAACGGCCAGTGGGATCTGCAATCGGCCGAACCTGCGGACGCGGCAGGTAAACAAACCAGCTCGGGCCCACCAGGGGCTTTCCCTGAACAAGTGGCGGCCCTAGTTTGAGGACCACTGCTCTAGAGTGCTAATTTCTAAATCAGAATGTCATGTGGCACTCATTCAAATGCTTTACAAAAGTCTAAATATATTACATCTATGCAGCTACCTTTATCAAGCAAACTTGTAACCACACCACAATACTAAATCAGGTTTGACAAGATATATTTTATATAAAACAGTGTTAATTGGGATTAATTATATTCCCATATTTTAATTCTTTATTAATTTAATCTCATATCACCTTTACTATTATTTTGTCCAGGATTGATGTCTGGTGTGACAGACCCAGACCAGTGGGGTACAGGAGTCTGGTAGAGGGCAAATATACTGGTCACTGGATGAGTAGCTTTCTGTTCCCTGAGTGACCAGAGCAGGGGCTGCACTGGAGTAATTAGGAACCTGCTAGAACCAGTTAAGGCAGGCAGTCTAATTAGGACACCTGGAGCCAATTAAGAAGAAGCTGCTAGAATCAATTAAGGCAGGCTAATCAGGGCATCTGAGTTTTAAAAAGGAGCTCACTTCAGTTTGTGGTGTGAGGAGCTGGGAGCAAGAGGTGTAAGGAGCTGAGAGTGAGAAGGTGTGCTGCTGGAGGACTGAGGAGCACAAGTATTATCAGACACCAGGAGGAAGGTCCTGTGGTGAGAATAAGGAAGGTGTTTGGAGGAGACCATGGGGAAGTACCCCAGGGAGTTGTAGTTGTCATGCAGCTGTTACAGGAGGCACTATAGACAGCTGCAGTCCACAGGGCCCTGGGCCGGAACCCGGAGTAGAGGGCGGGCCTGGGTTCCCCCCAAACCTCCCAATTGACCTGGACTGTGGGTTCTTCCAGAGGAGAAGGTCTCTGGGCTGTTCCCCAACCCACATGGTGAATCTCTGAGGCAAGAAAATCTGCCAATACGTGCAGGACCCTCCAAGATAGAGGAGGAACTTTGTCACACTGGCTACTGTGGTTGAAGTACAGTAACTCCTTGCTTAATGTTGTAGTTATGTTCCTGAAAAATATGACTTTAAGCAAAATGATATTAAGCGAATCCAGTTTCCCCATAAGAATTAATTTAAATGGGGGAATTTTTTTTCACCAGACAAAAAACTATATATATATATATATATATCTGTGTGTGTATACACACAGTATATGTTTTAAACAAACAATTTAATACTGTTCACAGCTATGATGATTGTGAAGCTTGGTTGAGGTGATGAAGTTAGTGGGTGGAAGAGGGTGGGAAATTTCCCAGGGAATGCCTTGCTGCTAAATGATAAACTAGCAATCGGCTGAGCCCTCAAGGGTTAACACATTGTTGTTAATGTAGCCTCTCATCAAGGCAGCATGAACAGGAGGGAAGGGAGACAGCATAGCAGACAGAGACAGACACACACCTTGTGTGTGAGAGAGAGAGAGAAAGAGATGCACACTGACCCTTTAATTAAGCTGACCCACTCTTAAATGCATTGTCTTTTTAAGTGGATCAGGAAGTTGAGACAGCAGCTGCTGCCCCAAGCTCGCTCTGTCTGTCTGTGTCCCCTCCCTGCTCTATATGGAGAAGGGGTAAGTGGGGTGCAGGAGGATACCCTGACATTAGCCCCCTTCCTTCCCTCCCTGCATAGCAAGCAGAAGTCTCTGGGATCAGCTCCAAGGCAGAGGGCAGGAGCAGCGCATGGCAGTGGAGGGAGGGACAGCTGAACTGCCAATTGCTAGCCTGCTGGACAGCTGCAGCACAGGGAACTTAGGGTAGTGGGGAGTTGATAGGGGGAGCTGATAGGGGGGCTGCCGGTCCACCCTGGTGCCAAGCCCCCTACCAGCTAGCTCCAACGGGCTGCTCTCTCTGCAAGCTGTGGACAAAGCAGGCGGCTGCCAAAGAACATTAGAAGGGAGCATTGCACAACTTTAAACGAGTATGTTCCCTAATTGATCAGCAACATAACAACGAAACAACGTTAACCGGGATGACTTTAAGTGAGGAGTTACTGTACTAACTATATCATAGTAAAAATGTAAATCCATCTTCCTTTTACCATTTTCCCCCCTTCTATTTGGTGTTTGAGCCATTGGAACCAAATTCATGCCTACTCCACCCACCAGTAACTTGTGAAGGAGGAAGGAATAATCTGCTGGCAGATGTGGGCAGGGCCAAAGCTATGCAGGGTGTGAAGGGAAGGACAATGAGCTAGAATGTGTGGTGAAAAAGCTCAAGAAGCCCTTGAAAGCATTTATAGATGGGGATGATGTGGTCAGAGCAACAGGCGAGGAAGAGGACTTTGATAGTATCCTAAAATGTGCAGATTTTTTAAATTAAGTTTACTGGTGGGAAGGTCTTCAATTTAAATAATCCACAGAAACTGAGGGGAAACTTATAGCTTTAAACATAATCTATTAATCTTTAAAGAAAATGAAGATTTATGTTCAGGAATCTTAAAATATGCAATTGAATGAAGCAGCACAGTAATAACATGCACTGAAAGCTTGTAACCCATAAATAGGCAGAATTGATGCTTTGAGCTGCCGTTATTTTTCATATCTGTCTAACAAGGATCAACTGTTCCACTTACTAATATAAACAGCTTGTGGCAGCACAATTACCTTTTAACAGACTTATTTTTAATAGTGATGAACCACACTTGAAATAATGGGCATCCACTTTTACCTGTAGGAAGAAAATAAGCATCTATTTCTCAAGAGTCCCCAAATTACTTCAAAAACGTAGGTGACATAAGTTGTCACCAAAACGCTCTGGCATCAACAAAACTCCTGTAGTAAAGAGGAATCCTGTGGATCCTGATTCCCACACATACTTTGGATTCTGATTTTTATTTAAACTGCTTTTACACCTGTGACCGGAGTCCCAGGGGAGCCAACTGAGGTCACTCAATTAGGGTGACCTGCAAAGGATGGGGCAGAGAATCCCCAAAGCTGGTAGATATTCCAATACTTAGCTTTACCAAGCCAGCACAAAACAGCTTCTACAATACCTTACTGGCTACTCAAAAGCCATCAACACAGTTCCCTTAAAGTAACCCAGCCTCAGGCCTCCCCCAGATACCCAAGTTAAATATAATGAGGATCACTGAAAATTTTATTCATCATATAAAAATGTTCTACCAATCCCAGAGGATCGGACACATTACCTCCCAGGTTAATGAGTATTCCATATCTTACCCAAATACACGCTTACAGCCAATTCTTATTAACTAAACTAACATTTATTAAAAAAGAAAAGGGAGAGAGAATTGGTTAAAAGATCAGTATACATATAGACATAGGTACAATCTTGAGATTCAGATTCATAGCAGAGATGATGAGCTTTGTGGATGCAAAGAGTTCTTTCAGAAATAGTCTATAGGTAATAGTCCAATGTTTGTATTCAGGGTGGTCCAATCAGAACTGGGATCTCAGTCCTTATGGCATAGGCTTCCCCTGCATGAAGCCTCAAGCAGATCTGAGATGACAGGATTAGGACTCAAGCCATTTTTCACACAGTTTCAGGCCTTCTTTGACAGCTCGGAGTCCCTCAGTGAACAATAGGCACTCATGGGGACTTTGAAGTGGACCCATTTCCTAAGCATCACCAGTAATTATCCTCACAGATTAACATAAGGCAATTGCCTCTTTTTCCACCATTCGCAGATGATTTGCTATACACTTCAAAGAGAAATGAATACAGCGACATCCTATATTTACAATTCATTGAAATGTTAAGATGTTCTTTTGATCTCTGAATTAACAGAATACAGCATGCACAGGGACTGTTTGATTACATTGTTGACATCTACCAATATATATATGTAAATACACAAAAACACAAACATTATCTCCCCCTATGTCTTTAAGGGTTGAATTTGAGTAATTTATCTTGCAGGATGATTAACCCTTTCTGGTCATGCATCACAACACCCATGAAAACCATTAATTTACCTGGATTTACTCCTCATTTACTGTGGTGTAAGAGGAGAATCAAGCCCTGAGACTTCATTAACAAAAGCATTTAACATATATTCTGCAATTCTTAATGCCCTTAGGCATAATGAGGATTCGTTTTCTCTGTCTGGCCTTGCAGTCTTGAAAAGAAAGTACCGTTTACGTTTCTGTCTAGTAATAGTAATTTGACTGAAAGGATCAATTACACTCTATAATACACTAATTGCACTGTAGTTGCAATTATAGTCCCTGATTCTGGAAAGCTTTCCTATTCAGGAATGGCACTCAAACACCTACATAAATGTTTTTTTCTGAATCAAGTAACCATATTATTGCAATGGCTAATTAATTAATCGATTTTATTCCATTCCGCCAAACATTAATGAAAATAACTCAACATGAGGAGAGATGTAGGCAACACTTTCCTGATCCCTAGTCAGAGCTTCACCCAGAGGTTATTATGCAGATTTTCAAACCGGGACTGAACACAGAGCACAATTACTAGGTAACAACAAACACAGCAAACAGGGACGCATGGTAGATAGATGGTGACCAGTAAACTTAAAGACATGATCAGGGTGTATTAGATATGGATTATTGTTAGATATGCAATTTTATCTTAAAAAAAAATGCAACACGATAGAATCATATTCCTCTCCAAACTGACTACACCGCTCCCAACCAAGATTGCGTATATACACCCATGCTGCAATACTAATTTGTTTCTGACAATACACGGTATGAATAGATGATTAATAGTAATAGATGACAGAAAATTATAGACCTATAAATTCTGTAATTGTCCTTGATTACCCTAGGTCATGTTGTTGTATAGTGCTTAATAACTCAACAAGCAGAGATTGTTCTCAAAAGCACAGGTGAGAGACCCTAGAACTGATCAAGTTAAACAAGATGGTCAAGGCTATATGACTCCATGGCTAGGATCACACAAAATCCCTGGCCAGATCCCTGGCACAAAGACAATTAAATAAAGCAGACAAAGATCTGGGCTTACCCTTTGCAGCTGGGACCATGAGTGCGTATGCCATGCTGAATTACTATGTGCAGATATAGGAGAAAGTTAATTTTAAATCTAGCATCTGAAAGATGTGAAGGACAAGTTATTTGATCACACCCACCTCAACTCCTTCTTTATTGCAGTTAGTCATCCAATCAGGGAACAGTACTGAAAAATACATAAATCAAGGTTCGCAAACAATTTGTCACTAGTGGAAAAAGATGAAATTCACTAAATGCCTTGCTCACTGTGAATAGTTCACCCAGGTCTTAATTGATTCTTATTGTTAGGGTTGGTTAATATTCATTGTTTAAGATCTTTTTGATTATGTTGTGTATTCATTTCTGTTTTTCTTATCTGTTTAATGGTTTTTTTCATAGTTAATGAGAACTTAATCAGGCAACTGTCAACGTAAGCTATTTACTTTTAAAGCTAAGGAACATTTCTCAATAAACTCGTAAATAGTTCATAATCCTAAAATAATCACTGTCCTTTTCACAATAACTATTTCTAGAGACCTTCATAACCAGGAAAATTACTAGACTCCAGAACTAGATTATTTTAGATTAATGACCTCTGTTTACCAATAACTAATAAAAATTTAATTTGGAAATTTAAAAAAATGAATTGGATGGGAGCCAGACTAACTGTAAACACAAGGAATACAATGGATTTCTCTGGCTCTCTTATAGACTAACAACTCATGGACAAGCCTGATCTCTTACAGTAGTAGTGGGACAAATGGGGAGATCAGCTTAGACACCAGCTTCCCCCTAACCTTAGCAAATTGAATTCCCAATCAAATAACTTTTTATAAATCAATTATTTTTAGGTAAAGTCACAGTGAAGACACTTTCAACCCTAAGGAGACTGATTTACATTTTGAAGTTTAATCTTTTTCAAAAGAAGGAATAAAGATTTTTAAAAATGAAAGCTGAGATAAACATTGGGGCCTGAAAATTCTGCAACAGCAATGTCTGGATTTTTATTGGTCTGTCTTTTCTCTGCTGCATCCCAGTGTTCATGGTGCATCTTTACACTTCATCTAATTGACATCGAAATGACCTTTTATTAAAAGGATGCCAAAACACAAGCAAGGTCCAACAGCCCTGAAAAGGGGTTACAGGATATGAAGTGAATTCAGCCAACCTTGAAGAACAGTTTATTCTGGATCGTGACATGTGAGTATGCCAGACTGACAAAATGATATACAAAGTTCTTGGTTACATGCCAGTGTTATAAAAGGTTAAGAACTCAGGACACTGTTTATAAATAAAGTGAGGGCAGGAGGTGGGAGTTTTGAGTGTTGTGTGTTTTGGTTGCATATTTTGTGGACAAATCGGAATGAATAATACAGAAACGACCAGTAAGGGGATAAAATGGATAATGCCTAATGCATTCATGTTAGAACATGGATGGGTTTTATGCATGCAGATTTTTTATGTACAATTAGATAGGCAAAACTTGTATTTCACCATATGGGACAGATAGAATTTGGTAATTAATATCTGGAATTCCATATTTATTAAGATAGTTAGAGATGGAGATGATCCAGGTGTGTGAAATGCATGAAAAGTTAAGCAATGACAGTTTATATTTTTTGGACACGTAAATCACAGCATCAACCTAGCAAACCAAAGTTACGCTGAAAATACATAGATTAATATTTTCTGTTTCTAACGTTTTGTTGTCTCTCACTAGCAGGCATAGTCATATATAGCTGGATGAACAGTAAAAGAAAACTGATTCATGAATACTTTTGAAAATGAAATTGCTCATCTTGGTTTGCGTTGTTCATAGGGTCATCTTATTTGCCAGCATTTTGATTACTATCTGATTAGGACACTTTCATAATCCTACAGGATCCACAAAGGATTATTTAAACCATAATTTATTGTGAGTTTGATATTTGTTTAAAAGTTTTTACACCCATTTTTTCATTGGTGCAAATGACCACACTAGGTGCAAGCTAATGTATATCAGCCCCCCCACACACACACACGGAGTGTAGCTTTGAAAATGCATACACACAGTAAAATAAGATGGTCATATCTGGAAAAAGTATTAGTCAAATAATATTCCATACATTTTGCAGCTATTCCTCAAATAAATCATATGACTAATATCTGACCACATGAACATAAGCATGATTTTAGTAAAGTTATAAGAACTGCAGTATCCATTCCTAATGACCAAGCTTTGTGAATTAGCAAGAAAGTTAACTTACGTAACAAAAAGACTGGGAAACTACATTGTGAACACAATAAAGTAATTTATCTTGACAACTGTAGTTCAAACTTTTCTTTTGTAAGCTATTTGATACAAAAGCAATTACTTTGTCTGTACAATTTGTAGAAAAACAGGGCCATGATCTAGATGAGGCATCAAGGTGCAATCCCAATATAAATGATAAATAAGAACAATTTTAATTATCTGTAATACTTTGTGGTATTATGTATGCAATACGTTTCATTAAAAAAAGTCATAGAAATAAGGGACCTCACTATATTTCTATAGCGTTAAATCTTTCTGAAAGTTGGGATAAGACTTCTAGAGGGTTTCCCCCCATATGAGGGAATGTATAAAGTTATGTACACATAGCTACACACAAACATACATATATGTGCTTGCACACACAAAAACAGTGGGGTATTTGCACTGGAAGTGGTATATTTCATTGGATGGGCCACAGCAAGGAGACACAGTTCCCAAACCCATCTCTCCCAGCATGCCAACATCCAAATGTGGGATACAAGAGTTTATTCATGCAGGCAACTTAAAATGATGTAGAATTCCTTCCTTTGGTATAAATGACTCTAACTTCAGTTTCATTATTCTCTATTTCTGAGATAAGTAATTTGTAACAATAAAGTGAGGGACACCACATTTGTAGGTAACGTAGCGACTAAAATGAGTGACATCCTTCAAATGGGGGGAATTGATGAGGTATACCAAAAAAACCTCAGTACAGCTCTGGCACAGATACAACTAAACTATCCATACGAAGACCCAACCAGACCCTCCACAGTTAGTACAGAGCTTTCTCTTATGTTTATGTGAATATGGCTAGAAAATTTGATTTAAAACTTTGTAACAAGAGAATAATGTTACTTAAATTGTCTTGCTTGTTGTGATGGGATGCATACCACATACAGGCCCTGACTAATTAAGGTGGGCCTGCAAGGCCAGTTATGTTACCTGGCTGCACCAGAAAGGACAGCATGGGGCCCTGTTTGACAAGAACAGGCTGGTTGGTATAAAGAGAGGAAGTTTGTACCAGAATGGGACTGCAGGGAGACAGCTGCTATCTGGGCACTAGAAGGTGGAGATATCTGGAAAGCACAGGATTGGAGCAAGCTCCTGTGACAGACCTGACAAAAGGGCAGGAACCCGACCTCTGGGGAGAACCCAGAAACAGGCTGGGGGAAACAAGCCTGAAGAAAGGCAAACGGTAGGAAGGAGCCCTGGAAAACAGCAGCAAGGAGTGGTATGGCACAGACCTTGGATTGGTACCCAATTCACAGGGAGGGCCTGGGTTTCCCTACCAGCCACTGAGAAGGTGGCATAAAGCCCCCTAACATAAGAGGATAAGGATAATTCAGAGCCTGGAGGGATGTGATGACCACTGGGCTCAGAGTCAGGGCTGGAGATCTGACACAAGGTCTGGGAATTCTTTGTTGGACTTGTTTGTTGAACTTTGTTACCCCGAAACAGGCGGACATAAATATTGTGATCTGGCTGGAGGGCCACTTACAGCAAGAAACCCCACAGCAGTGGCAGAGGCTACCAGACCGAATGACTGCTGCTACACCACATCTGGACAGAAGGTGCATCCTAGTGGTGAGTGAACCTCCTTCACACCTACTTTTTCTAGGAATGCCACTTGAGCAGGGCTGGGTCGCTTGGAAAGAGAAAGCAAGGTTAAACATTTTCTAAGCATACTTAATTTCTTCCTGTTTGAAATCAAAGCCCCAATGGTTTCGTTAAGTCCACATCCTGATTTAAAAAGTTACACTCGTTCTATCAGTGACCCAAACCAATATCAGGAGACTCCCATGGCCATTCATAATGAACCCATGCTTCTGAAATATCAGGCAACAAATACTACCAACAAACTATCTGAGATAAATCCACAGAAAAAAAAAAGAGAGCGATAAACCTAGTGATAAAATTAAGAGTAAACTTGAATGGCGATTAAATCTGAGGAAATTGCAAGCTGCTTGTGGACATATGTCACTGATAACTACGTTCCACTCTCTTTCAGTCTATCCTGGAAAGTGCAGGCAAAATACCAGCTGAAGTCAATAGGTGTTTTACCAGCATGAGGAGTTTAAGTTTGGGCTGTCAGTCTCTTGGCACCCAAGCCTTGGCACATGCATCAATGTAGACTCACTCTCTGTCCCCACACACATACTTCAAAACATAAATCATTAAGAACATTACCCTGATGCTGTGATTTTCATCAGCTTATAATTTTATAATTTCCGCACATGTCCCGACAGCCATGCAAACTTTTCACCGTGAGGCTTCTAGACAAATGGCAGCCAGCTGGGAGGGGTTTTGCTGCCAACATTTAATTCTCTAGTTTACTGATCACAGCCTGACACTATTTAAGCACACACGTTATAGAACTCCCATTTGCTCTAACAGAGTTCCACATATGGGAGAACTGAAGAATGTGATGTCCAAGTTAATTAGTATCCAAGTAGTGCAAGGAGCATAGACGATACAGATAATACATATTCTTTCAATGAAGTGGGATATGGGTAATTACACATTGCATCCGATTTACAATTAAGAAAAACAGAACCATATTGCTACAAAAAAGGCACATGTACCGTAGATTGCAAAACAGATACTCAATTTAGAAAAATGCAAGTAAGTGGTTAAGAGTTTTTTGAAAAATATTAGTTAGTTTTCAAAAGTTATCATGGCAGAATTTGCTAGGAAATCCTGTCTAGTATGAGAGGTATTAAATTCATGAAAAGCATAGTAGTTGCTAATTTTAATTTATGCAAGCTATTTATGAGATACTGTGAATAAACTGTTTACAAAAAAAAGGAGAATGCTGATCAATATTTCAACTAAATTTAAAGCATTCCTGGATGCCCCCAAGAGATTCTTATATGCCAGAAACATTTTACTGCTAGTCTCTGAATTCTTATGCCCACTAACTTATCTTTTCAGGTTTTTTTTCCTGCAGTTGAAGAACTAAGAGAGGACACTGATTTTTGTGACACTGTCCTCTGAGGCAAGAGTAGAATGGACAGTACGGTAAGTTTACTTGGACCAATCAATACATGTTATTCTAAAATAGGAAATAAAAGTGAAAGGAACACTCAAACCTCGATCAGAGCCATTGAGACAATTAATAAAATATAGAAGCTAGATCCCTCTGTGGAGAGGGGCACGAGGAAGGAATGCTATCTGCAAACTACTTGGCCGGGTAATAGGGATGCAAACAACAAGAAGAATGAGCAGAATCTAAAACCTGGATTGCTCAGTAAACAGACGTTTTCTTGGTAACACTTGGGTTAGGGTTGCCAGCTTGGTAATATTTAAAAACAGGCCCTCCAGCAGGAGTGCCAGAACCTCTCCCCTCCCGAGACCCCACCCATGCCTCACCTCTTCCCCTCAAAGCCCTGCCCCTGCCCCACCCTCTTCCCTCGAACATCCACTCCACCTCTTCCTCTGACGCCCCACCTCATCCACTCCTCTTCCTCCCTCCCCTCCGTCGCTAGCTGCTTTTCTCCAACCAGCCCCCGCTGCCCAGGTCAGGAGGGACTTGCCTGCAGAGCTGGGGCTGGGAGCTGCAACTGCCCGACAAAGGTAGGAGGTGGCCCCGGATGAGTAGGGGCTGGAGTGGGTGATGACCCAGCATCTCTCCGCCTGCCCCGCCCACAGTAAACGGACTTTGGGTGTCCAGTCAGTTGATATGACCAGACACTGTCAGCTCCCCTTTTCACCCAGACTTTCCTGACAAAAAACAGGAACCTGGCCACCCTAACATGGGTAGACGGGAATTAAATGGGTAGATAAAACAACAAAAGCAAAGGGATTAATGTGACAGCTTGCAGAGAAGAAGAAACTGAAGAAACAGTGATAAAAGAGATGGAAAGATGCAGGTATGAAAGGATGGCGTGTAAGTGATGCAGGGCCTGAGCCAAACACTGTTAAAATCAACAGAACTCATTCCACTGACTTCAAAGGGGTTTGGATCAGGTCCTTAAAGAGACAACAAAAATAGCACCTCCAAACCTTCATTAAATTTCTGCAAAATTCTCAGCTAGCAACTGTGCATCAGGATAGTCAAGTGGCCCCATGTGCATCCAATCTCCTTTTCTCAACTGAAGTTGTGTGAAAGGCAACTTTGCGTTTGCAAACATAGTTAACTAAATTCTTCCTGAAGATGAGTGCTCGTAGCTGCTATGGACTTCTGTGAGAGCCATACACAGAAATGCAAGTGCAGAATATGGCCTAAATTGTCTGCAAATTAAAAAAAACCCACCATAAAACAATTAACCATGGTGTGAGTCTCATGTCACTCACATCTGTTATAATCAAGAGTAATTCCATAGAGTTTTTGGAATGATATTGGTGTAAAAAACAGTGTGAGAGATCAATCAGTGCCATGTGCACAAAAGTGGCACTCTACAAGTAGCTGACAGATAGGCTGAGCAAAGGTTTTGAAGAACTTAGCTCCTCATGGCCTAATTTTCTTTGGGTTTAAAATGTGTTTGCTCTTTGTTCTATAGACACTGGAAAGACATGTTCAGTTCACAGATGCTGTTGTTTTCTCAGCGTGGTAAAAAGAGACAAATACAGACTTGCTGAAAGCTCAGATTAAAATGAGAGAGAGAGATCTACTTTTAGATAAAACTATTTTGGCATATTTACTTACCTACTAAAGGAAAAGTTCACTGTAAATGATTTGGAAGTAAATGTTTTTAAATGTCTGGTGGTTTCCCGCCCCTCCCCCCTCTTGACTCTTTAGCAAGTAGTTAGACAAAAAGTAAACAGATAAATTAGGTAGATAATTCCACAAGTAAAGAAAATACCAAGATAATGACATAATATGAATGAGTGACTCCTAGAGTGGGGCAAGGTTGCTGGCTGGGTTCCCCCCAAGCAGTCATGATTGGATGACCCCCTGGAAAGGCAGGGAGACTGACAGGGTCCCCACCCCACTCTCTACCACAGAGCAAAAGACTGTGAGGTGAGGGGTTGGAGGGGGGGGGACGGCCCAGAGTTGGCATCCACAGCAAGAAGAACGTGGCCAGCATGTGCTTCCCCATATTGCCCCTTGTTAAGATTGAGGACACGGTGAGTGGTCCTTAAGGAAATAGCATTGCTAGCTGGGCTCCCCCTCTCAACCACAGGCCATTGAGCAAATGACCCCCAAAGGGCGCCTCTTTGCCCCCTTCCTTCCTCCCAAACAGAGATGTAAGGGGTAAGAAGGACAATGTGGGAAGAGCAGGGACATTCATGGGATTTGGAATCACTGACCCTCCATTTAAGAGCCACAACCTCAGAATTTGACACTACAGCCTGTGGTGTCATGGCTATCAGAGGGGCAGTCTCCATCAGAGCTAATAAGGAAACCAGCAAGGAGGATTTAGATATGGCTTTGAAATGTAGAGATCTGTTATGGGGGTGAGCATGAAGAGATCTGACACTGACTCTGAAAATGTCACACACACAAAAAATCATCAACCCACAATTAAGAGTTGGCAAGATGAGTTTTTGTATAGCAAGAGGGTATGGAGGCTGGGATTTGCCCAGTCAAAGCAGTACAGACATGCCTAGTGTCAAGGCACTGGACACACCGACGCCTTGACACTAAGCTGGCATGGCAAGAGGGGCATGCTCTGGGACCAGCTGATGCTTCTCTTGCATTTGTTGGTGTCCAGGAAGCAGCCACCTGAAATGATTATTGTACGGGTGGGTAGAAACTATTTGGGATTTTGTAAGGGGGGTTAAAAAGAGAGTTATAGGGCAAATCCAGGACCTTTACCTGGGAGTTATTCTCAAATGCTAAAGTGGAGGGTATGGCAAGAAGGCACCAGGCATCCACGGGTTGACAAGTCCATAAGATATGTGAATCACTGGAAATGGGGAAGATTGGTAATTACTCACAAAATGTAACATATTTGGTACCTGAGTTATTCAGAGATGATGGAGTACAACTCCCTGATTATGGAGAAGATATATTTTAGCCAGTGTTAGGATGGGAACTATTAAATATGTGGCAACCCAGCTACGGGGTGAGCGTGGGGGCAGCCAACATAGTTGCTGGAGCCTCCTGGTGGCAGGCGTCTAGTGCAGTACTCATTCCATAGGAGGTGTACTTCCCTGATAAATCAGAGTTGGAAATGGACTCAGGGAAGGGCATCCTCTAAAGAAGCTAGGGAAAGGGCTGGGACCTCATCACCCTTTCCTCATATGAGAGCTAAGGGGCCGGGGGAAGGGACTGTACCAGACATTATGAGCCCCAAGCCCTTTCCCTAGCTTCTTTAATGGACAGTGTGGAGGAGTGAGGAAAGGATTAAGGAAGGAATCCTGTCCTGCAGTGTATGAGTTATTGCCAGATGGTTCCCAAATGATTTCATAAAGTTGCATCCTAATTAAGCCACATCCCTGGCATCTTGTATTTCTTCCCGTGTCTCTGGGACAGCAGAGAACGGGAGAGAGTGAATATTCAACTGCAGTATAGAAATGGGTAAAACAGTTTTTTGAAAATTTATCAATCCCACCCAAAAATGTAGACTAGTTTTAGAACTGAATTCAAATCCAGCAAAACAAAACAAAAATCCGTTATTCACACAGATCTACTCTAGAGCCCTCAGCTTATCATCTACAAGTTCCAGTCCCTTCTGACAAGGTTGACATATGCTACAGTATGGTGCTTGTCAGGACACTGGAGGGAGATGGTAGACATCAGACCAGAGACAAAGAGAACAGGACAGTGGGACTGCTTGAGTATGCTGTCTACATAAGCACATGGATCTCTGCCCCCACTCAGGAAGAACAGAACTGTGAAAGGATCTGGATAACGGCTGACTAAATTTAAAGTAATCTCCATAACTTCACCTTTAGATAGAGATTCAATGGTTCCTGAAAGAGCCCCATCCTGTTGTTCATTTACACAGACACTCTTACTTCCTCTCTGGACTCCCTTACCTTTGGCAACAAGTCCCTCTGTCTACAAGCTAGCCAACATTTGTTTTTAGTAACAGAATATTTAGTAGGCCTGTGGCACTCAATCTGCAAGGAAGCAGATTTGCCTTGATGATGATGATGATGAAGATTATGATTCAGTAGTTTTAGCTAACACATGATGTATGTTGGAAGTTAGTCTTTGTGCAACGGGATGCATTCAGTGGGATGCTTGGTGTGTGTATGTGGGAGAGATTTCCAAGTTGATTGTATAGAGGGAAGACTATACAGAAATTATTTTGAGATTTCAATATCTAAAACAGAATATACACATGAATAACTTGCTACATTTTTGAATCTCTCCCTCCCTCTCTCTCTTTGTGGATATTTTCCAGCAACTCTCAATTTCCTTGGAATTATTAGAATATATTAAAAGACTATATGCTATAGTGTTTTTACACCTTGAACTGCTCATAAATATTGGAAATTCAAGCTATGCTGACAACTTTTGATTGATCAGATAAATCACAAGAGCTGGTCAAAATATTTCTGACAGTTTTCCAATGGAAAATGAAGTTTCATTGAAATACAAATGTTTTATAGGAACATGTTGATTTAAACAATATTTTTGATGGGAAAGAGTCGTAACAAATTGGTTTGACTTTCTCATTTCATTTACATATTTCTATTATATTAAAATATTAATTTTAATGTCATATTATACTTATATTAAATAGCAAATAATTTTATTATATACAATATACACAATATATTGTGTTTCAACATTATCCAAATGAAACAATTCGAGAGTCTCATATAGAAAATTTTGAAAAAAAAATTCATTCTGCAGGAAACGTTGGCTTTTCACTCTGATTTAGAATAAAAAGAAGTTTGAAGTGTTGGAATTTCAAATGGAATGGAAATCACCTCCTTCTTTCTGTTCCCTGAATAGATACACATGTAAAGCACTTCCAGTGCAAATACACATATAAATTGAACATTTGTTTTCAATCGTATTGAGGTATGTGACATAGAAATTCACTGTCTATTGACGTTTTTGCCAGTAAAGAGGTTTGCTCCAATATTCATATTAAAAAGGGGAGCATGCATGGCTGGATGTAAATTCATTTTAAGAACATTAAATAGTTACTGAACAACTTCTGTTCTAAACTGGATCCCTTTTCAGGTTCATTGATAAGACTAGAAGATGGAAAGGGGAATTATTTAGTCACACCCAAGTTCATGACTGCAAACTATAGCCTCAGACCTCCTCCCACTCTGATAAATAAAGATATAATGATTGAAAAATGCCTTCCATTCCATACCTTTTGAATACACAAATGCTTTTATTTGAAAATAAAATCTTTATAGAGAAGACAGGGACACATCATGCTAGGTAATTGTAAAATGCAACATTATTCCTCAGTCATCTTATTATCAGACATCGCCTTATTTCTTGGAAATTGCCATATATAAACAAGATATCCTACATATAATGGAGATGGTTGAAAAAATTTAATCCAATCTCAATCTTAAAGACAAATATCTCTATAATTTATCAGCATGTTACTTATTTTCTACCCTTCAGTCACTCCATTTAATATCCATAAATCTGTCATTCCATTTCCTAACATGCATTCTGCCAAAACCTCTCATTTCTCTATAGCCATTTACTTTAAATTGTATCATGTATTGCATAGGAAATGAGCTGCGCTGCAGTGGGGTGGGAGACAGAAAAGTAGGTGGAACAAAAACTTCCCTTCATTGAAGATCCCCCCAGGCTGAATTTTCTGTCTGTTGCCAATTTCATAGCATTTACTATCCACATTCCTTTCATTTTTACTGACTCCATAAGTTTGCCATTTTTAAATTCTATGAACGTAATCTCCTGGATGTAAATAACTCCAATGAAGATATTTCTTTGTAAATTAATATCACTCAGATACACACCACTACCAACTTATGAATATATATTCCATCCAAAAACCTATATAATAATATTATTGCATGATTAACCACTCTAGAGCTCAGGGAATTATTTTAAGGTTGTAGGGACCCTTATATCATGAGTAATGATAGACTTTTAAATCACATGACCACATGTTGTGTGTCAAATACGTTACCAATAGTTCTTCTTAGGGCCCTGTTCGATCAGTACCTTACTCTACAGGTAGTCCCACTGGACTCAATATAAGGGCTGCAAAATCATGTTCTTAGGCCTTCTTTAGTGTTGTGACAGAAGTTACATATTTTAGAGAAAAACGTATTGTATAATTTCAGGCCCAGATCCTGCTAGCATGTATGTACCTGAGTAACGATATAGATGCACATTGCCCTGCTGAACTCAATAGCACAAAAAGAACAGGAGTACTTGTGGCACCTTAGAGACTAACAAATTTATTAGAGCATAAGCTTTCGTGGACTACAGCCCACTTCTTCGGATGCATACCTTATGCATACCTTATGCATACCTTATGCATCCGAAGAAGTGGGCTGTAGTCCACGAAAGCTTATGCTCTAATAAATTTGTTAGTCTCTAAGGTGCCACAAGTGCTCCTGTTCTTTTTGCGGATACAGACTAACACGGCTGCTACTCTGAAACCTGTCAATAGCACAAGTTATGTATGAAAATTGCTCAGGTACATAAGTGTTTCCAGGATAGTGACTTTTACCAGCAGACATGAATGGAAATGTACTAGCATATACAGTGTAGGCTAAGTCTGCAGCTATGTGAGCTTCATAGCATTAACCCTGCTTGCCCCTCCTAATGCCAGCCCTGCATTTGCACCCCCCCCCCCACCCAACCCATCCCATGACCACCCTCGGGGCTGGAAGTCCCAGGTTGAGAAACACTGATCTAGATGAGTTGAGTACCCCCTGGAAGACCTCTGAGTACCCCCAGGGGTACACATACCACTGTTTGAGAACCACTGCTTTAGTGTAACTTAGGAAGCATGTTACTAACCTTAGGCAGCTTTTAGGTTACAAGGTATGCAATAAGTGCAGTCCTGACCTACTCACTGCTCAGTTTTTTTAATGATGTGGTCAAGATAGCCATATACATACGCATTTACATGGCACTTACTTGCATTTCTAACTATGCTAAAAAAGTAATTAAAAATAATTTCAATGACCTATTCATACCTGAAGTGTGATTTTCAAGCATTGAAAAGTCAAATCAAAACCAATTCTCTCTGAAACATGCAAAGGCATTTCTCTTAAATGAGATCTATTTTCATGACACATTTCATCTTCTACTCTACCTTGTTTTGAGGCTAGAATTCTTTTTAAAAGATCACAATCTTCTAATAAACTGCAATGTTATACAGTATTTTTTTCACTTTTCACATACTCCAAAATGTCTATATTATGTTTGATGAAACTTAAATGGAGAAAAAAAATCATTTTCAGGCAGTGAACAAGCCAAGAAGATCATTATCTTATCAGTGAAAGTTATAAGGGCTAGATTGGGAATGTTTATGCAGCCTTAAGAATAGCAAAAGCAGCCACATTGATTCTGTAAGAGAGCCCGAACTACATTGTTTGAAGAAGCTTTGCTGAGCAAATGAATATTTAACTTTTAATGTTTTTCAGGACCTTTTACTCTTGAAGTGATGATGTGTACTGATCCAGCCTGTTTGTTTTCAAGAACATGGTAAGAACGTATTTGAGTAACTAAGGAAAGTGGTAGCTGTGTACTGCTTATTGAACAAGCAGCAGTTAAAAAAGAGTAATGATAAACATTTACATTTTAAAAAATACAAAGAATTGTATTCCTTCAACTATTTAAATTATCCTCCGAGTTGTCATTTGTATGAATTATACTTAGCTCTTTGGGGCTAGAGGGCGCCTGTGTGTTACAGTAATGCAAATGACTAATAATAGTCATTATACTATATTTTACTGTTAGAATTAGGTTTAGGCCATTTCCAATTTTAATATTTTAATTGTTCACCCATTGTGTCAATTTAGGTTTTTTTATGTTACCTTAGGCTCTGCCCAAAACTGTGGCCCAGTCTAAAAAAACAAAGGTGAAGAAATATTCCTTCTTCTCTACAATGTACCTCCTTTCAAATAGGCATGAAAAGTGTCCTCTGTGTCTCAGGCCATGTCTATACGTACGCCGCTGCAGTGTGTGTGGCATGCTCTCCCGAAAGGAGAGAACTCTCCCATCAGCATAAAAAACCCACTTCTATGAGCGGCATAAGCTATATCGGCAGGAGAACCTTTCCCATCGACATAGTATTGTGCACACGAATGCCTATGTTGGTGTAACTTATGTCGCTCATGGGGGGCGTGAAATATTCACACCACTGAGAGACTTAAGTTTTTTCTGACATAGGCTATAGTGTAGACATAGCCTCAGGGAAGGTCACAGTGAGTAGTAAGACTTTCTCAGAAAGGGCTCAAAGAAGCTATAAAAGTCAGCACTAAGGAGATGTGAGAGTAGCACCAAGAAAATCAAGGCCAGATTTTCAGAACTCTGGTTGTACCTATTGGGTTCCGGGAAGTGAAAGCCCACCCACTGCTAAAGGATACCCCCACACCCAGCCTAAGGGTGGAAAAAACCTAGGTGATGTCCAAAGGTCTGATTTCCTATGGAGGTTTGCCCAAGGAAATACACAAGACCAGACTCAGGCTTGGTCTACACTAAACCCCCAAATCGAACTAAGGTACGCAACTTCAGCTACGTGAATAACGTAGCTGAAGTTCGAAGTACCTTAGTTCGAACTTACCTCGGTCCACACGCGGCAGGCAGGCTCCCCCGTCGACTCCGCGGTACTCCTCTCGTCTAGCTGGAGTACCGCAGTCAACGGCAAGCACTTCCTGGTTCGACTTATCGCGTCCAGACAAGTCGCGATAAGTCGAACCCAGAACTTCGATTGCCAGCCGCCGAATTAGCGGCTGGGTGTAGACATACCCTCAGAGAAGATAAAAATACAAAAAGAACAAACCTAAAAGCAAAGCCAGAAAGAAAACAAAGGACAGAAAGAAAATGCCATTGCACATTAGATGCACTGTTGCTCTTCTTGTTCCTGAAGTTACATTCTATATTATAAGAATTATATTATATTATATTGCAGTGGAGGAATAAAGGCTGCATACCTGACCACTGATGCTCATTTTATTGAGATGTTTCTGAAAGTATTTTCCCCTGAACAGTAGGGTGATATACTTTTAGTTTTATTTAATGCCTGTGCTGTAAAAATAAAAGCTTATTCCTTGAACATGCCAACACCTTTCTTGAGGCTTTGCTAAGACTTCAGAGAAGCAAACATGAAGTACAGTGAAAAGACTCAGTCAAGGATGAGGTGTCCTTGAAGGAGTGCCAATTCAAATTTATTTATCCCAGAAAATTATAGTAATTTTAAAATCATAAGTTTACTTGACATGTCTGTTTTCTGTTCTTTATGTAAGTCTGATAACACCTTTGAAGATAACCTGTCTGTGCCATTAAACACTAGGTATCAACATGTACCACCAGTTAACTCACTGAAGAAATATTTGTGGATTATACACTGCACTGTCAGAGACAGGATACTGGGATAGATGGATCATTCCTGTGTTCTTATGTGTTAAATAGAACTGCATAAATCATTTGTACCAGGTAGAGTCATGCAAGTATCAGGTCCCCAGGGAGCATAAGTGAAAAAGAAATGAGTTTCATAGGATGTCCATATTTCCCTATGCTGAATACGGGACACCTGGTAATCAATCATACAAATGTTCAAATTAACATCAAGTTGACTGAGCCCCTGTTAAAAAGAAATACTGCGTAGTTGGATTCTTTTTATTTACCTTCTTATCTTTAAGGCTTTAGGGTTCACACGTGGAGGGGTGACACACACACACACACTCCAATACACCTCTCTCACAAAAAGGGGGTGGCTGACTGACCCTCCCCTCCCTGCCCAGTGCTCTCCACCCTCCATGCCTGGCTGGGCCCCCAGGATGGACCCGTCTCTCCTGGTTCCTGGCACCGCATCTTCCTGAGGCAACACGTGGGGGGCTTCAGTGAATCCCTCCAGAGAGGTGGCTCAGCAGGAGAGGGTGCCTAGAGGACAGAGCCCTCCCTGGGGGCAGGACTCGGGGGAGGGGAGTGGCAGGTGGAAAGCATGCTAAGCCCTTGCCCCGGGGGTGCTGTGGAGCCTGCAGGGTCAGGGCACGAACAGGCTGGAAATTGCTTCCCCCGCCCCGCCACTCCAGAGCTTAGCTGAGAGGAGGAGAGGTTTCCCCATGCCAGTGCTGTGCAAGGGTTTGGCACATGCAGGCCTCGGCTCTTCCTGGCCAGCGCCCCGGGCCAGAGGGTCTTGGGCTTTCCCAGGGCGCCAGCCCAGCCAGAGGCAGTGGGGGAAGGAAGGAGCCTACCGGCCAGGCTGTTTGTGAGCTGAGCCCTCCGACCAGGGGCTGGTTCTCTGCACAGCACTGGGAGTGGGACGTGCCCAGCCAGGGGGGATATTGAGGAGCAGTGGGGCTGAGGGAAGGGGAAGGGGCAAAGCCGGGAGAGGACAGCGAGAGGGGAAGCATGTAAATAACTGATAGGTGGGCAGCAGAAGCGACGCGTAACCAGCCTCTGCCTAGCATCTGCCCACACTCACCAGCCACCGCAGCTCACAGCCAGTGCCAGCCGAAAATGGGATGGCAGGCAGGGCCCTGCTGGCCGAGAGCCGGCACGCAGTGGGGGCTGTGCTGATGGACCAGCATGGGGAGCGGCCGGCCCCGCGCATTGCATCTTCACCCCGCCACCAGTCTTGCACACCCACTCCGATAGCCGTCCCCCTACTCACCGCTGGTGAAAATACAGGACAATTTGCTCGTTTTTAATTAAAAGTTGGGACACCTGCAGGAGGACTTAAATACAGGACTGTCCCTTTAAAAATGGCACATCTGGTCACCCTAGGGCTTCATCAAGTTTCAAATTATGATGGCCTAAGCAAAGCGCACAGCTTGGTTCCTTATCATCATGTTCCCATTACGCCTCTGGTGTTTAGGTCAGCGACAAAGCTGCTCCACTTCTATCTGTTTCTGGCAATTCTTTCGATGTTTCTCCAGCTGTACCCAAGATTTTTCAGCTCGGTTTCCACAGCTCTTCGTTGTTTTCGGGAGGCCTCATTTTTACTTGCCTTCAGGTTTCCATCTTATTGCTAGTCTGGTGATGGAATCAGTTTCCATCAGAAGCACATGGCCAATCCATCCCCAATGCCTGCTGGCAATGATGGTGCTCATATCCTCTTGCCTGCATTGTGTCAATAGATCTTGATTTGAGATTGTTCTGGGCCAAAAGATACAGAGGATTTTTCTGAGGCAGGTTGTATGGAATGAAAACAGTTTGGACATGTCATACTTTCTCATTCCCCAGCATTCTGCATATAAAGTAATGTTGAAAGTACGCAGCGCTGATAAACCTTGAATTTGGTTTTGGTGTTGTATTTTGATGATTTTCAGACTGTATTTAAGCTCCTGAAGGTGTTCCTGGATTTATTTATTTTGTTCCGGATGTCCTGGCTTGTTCCACCATCCTGGCTGATGGTGTTGCCCAAATATGTGAATGTTTCTACATTGGTGAGAACATAATCCTCTATCCATACTGGTAATGGTGAGGCAATATTTAATGTCATGATATCTGTCTTATTGCGCTTGATTTTCAGTCCAATTTGCTGGCTGAATGCATTGAGTCGAGTTGTTTTTTCTTGTATATGGTGTTGGGTCTTGTATATGGTGGTGGAGAGCGAGATCATCTGCGAAGTCCAGGTCTTCAAGGGATGAGGCATTTAATGCCTCTTCACATGTCTTCTGGTGTATTCTGCATTACTCAGTCAATGGCAATGTTGAAGAGGATTGAAGACATGACACACCCCTGATGTACTCCTGTTTTGACTTCAAAACTGAGCTCACTGTGATCAACACTGCATGTAAAGTTGAAATAAAAGCTTTTGATTATGTTTATTTTACGGAGAAGGATTCCATATGCCTGCAGAATGCACCATAGGCTGGTCCTGTGAATGCTATCGAAAGCCTTCTCAAAGTCTATGAAGTTTATGTAGAGTTGCCGTTGCCATTCTAAGCACTGTTCTATTATGTTTCATGGAGTGAAGATCTGGTCTGTACATCCACCCCTTTCCAAAAACCGGCTTGCTCTTTTCTGAGAATGCTATCAACTGCCTCTGATATACGCTGGACTATGATCTTACACAATACTTTGCTTGGCACAGATAAAAGTGTGATACCACACCAGTTATTACAATCACTGAGAGTTCCTTTCTTTGGTATCATCACTATAACCCCATTGGTTCACTCATCTGGCACTTTTAACCCTTTCCCAGACTGAACAGAGGGGCCAGGATAGATGCTGCTAACTCAGGATTTACCTTGAACAATTCTTCATTCAAGTTATCCTTGCTAGGAGCTTTCCCATTTTTAAGTATTTGATGGCTTGAATGATCTCTCTGTGTTGATATCAAGATCTTCTTCTGCCTCCTGGATATTTGCATTCTCTTTAGGTGGCTCTCTGTTCAGCAATTCTTTGAAATGCTCTGTCCAGTGCATTTCTTGTTCTTTTTCTGTTGTTAGTAGGTGGCCTCGTTTGTACCTGATGAGAGTGTTTGTTGGTGTCTGCCGTTTACCACTGATAAGCCGTGTCATTTTGTAGATGGTTCCTTGTTCACGAGCAGCTGCATCCTCTGCTTGTGTTGCCAAATTATCAGTCTGATGCCATTTGTCCGCTCTCACAAGGCGTTTGACCTCCCGGTGTGCCTTGCTATACTGCTTGTAGTATTTGTCCTTTAGCTTCTGGGATTTTGTCTCTAAAACTTTTTTTCTTCAGGGCTCATCTGGTTTCTATGGTGTTCCATGTGCTGGGTGTAATCCACTCCTTCCTTCTCTTCTGCCTGTAGCCTAGACAGGCTTCACTGCTCTGTTTATAAATTGCTGTTACTTTCTGCCACTTCTTTTTGATCTCCTCATTTGCATTCTCCTCCTCTTTTTCAAGGTCTGTAAGTACCTGAAACCTGTTCTTTAACTGCAGAACAAAGGCTTTCTGTATTTCAGGGGACTTTAGCTTGTCAATAATAACATCTATGTCCCTTGTTTGGTGGACATACACTTCTCAGTTTTAGCTGGATGGTGATCGCTGCCAACATCTACACCCCTTCTCACTTTCACATCTGTCAGTGAGCGTTGCCATTTGCCTTTGATCATCATATGGTCAATCTGGATCTTATCTCTGACACTGGGAGAACACCATGTCAGCTTGTGAATTTCATGATGTTGAAATAAGGTTCCGCCGATGACTAGGTCATTCATGTTACAGAAATCCACAAGCCTCTCTCCATTTTCATTCATGGTGCCACACCCATGTCTTCCCACTGCTTTGTCGCTGCTTGTGTTGTTCTTTTCGACCTTGGCATTCAGGTCTCCCATGACGATAGATAGGTTGTGGCACGGTACTCTCTCTAATTCCGCCTGTAATGTAAGGTAGAATTTGTCCTTTACTTCTTCATCACTGTCATTTTTCTGAGCATAGCACTGGATCAGGGTGATATTATTATGTTTCCCTTTCAGTCTGGCTCTCATAAGTCTGCTGCTGATAGACTTCCATTCAAGCAGGGAATGCTCCACTCCCTTCTTCAAAAGGATGGCAACACCCTCATGGTGTTGCCCATCATCCCATTTAGAATACAGCAAAGTTTCTCCCAAGGCTGTTAATCTTCCTGATCCCGTCCATCTGCTGTCGCTGACACCCAGGATGTGAATCAGTATGGTTCCTTAGGTAAAAGTACAGGTTTCAGAGTAGCAGCCGTGTTAGTCTGTATCCGCAAAAAGAACAGGAGTACTTGTGGCACCTTAGAGACTAACAAATTTATTTGAGTAAATAAATTTGTTAGTCTCTAAGGTGCCACAAGTACTCCTGTTCTTTTTGTAAAAGTACAAAGGAAGAGGGTGGGAAAGGAACAAAGTCACCGGAGTGAGCTTTTTACCAGCCTCTGCTCCCCTAGCACTGACTGCCTTCTTGGCTCAAGACCTATTGCTAGAGGGCACAGAGAGACTGAGCTACCATTCCAGCTTACAGGCTGAAATAAAGGCCACAGGAGGCTGAACTGCCGACCCCTGGCCTGTCCAGAGGTTGGAGAGTGTTTGAATGTCATTGTCTCATCCCCGCACAGTCTCTGATTCAGCAGTTCATACTTATTCAGCAAAGCAGTTAAGCGAGTGTTCAAAGTTAAACACATGCTTAAGTACTTTGCTGAACAGAAATGGACATGAGTCCACACTTAAATACTTTGCTGAATTGAGGCCTTAGCATAAAGCTGATGACATTGATATTGGTTCCTCCCCTGAAAAATTCCTATCTAAATGAATAAGATAGTGAGAATATGAGTAAGGAAATGAGAATACTGCAGACAGCACATTAACATAAATATACAAAAATATCTATTATAATATAATAGGGTAAAGAGTAAACCATTGATTATAGATCAAAATATCAGTAACAGAATCAGTGCAAAGGATAAAACAACAGTGATCTGCAAACTGCGTTCCCAAACCTCTAAGTGAAGCAGGGCCGACTCCAGGGTTTTTGCCACCCCAAGCAGCCACCCCCGCTCCCTCCCCAAAAAACAAAAAACAAACAAACAAAAAAGCCGCGATCACAATCTGCGGCACTTCGGCAGGAGGTCCTTCGCTCCGAAGTGAGGGACCCACTGCCGCCGAAGAGCCCGACGTGCCACCCCACTCTGGTGTGGCCGCCCCAAGCACCTGCTTGGTAAGCTGGTGCCTGGAGCCGGCCCTGCAGTGAAGTCAATTCAAATGTTGGGTGTTCAAGGAAAACGAAGATCAGACCTCTTAGAGTTAGTCATTTATACCAGTGTAACAGAAAGGAGAATCAGGCCTCATTTCTCCATTCACCATAGTCATGTTTTCAGATGAATTTCATACTGGTTGGTTTTTTAAACATACAACTACTGTGATTTTTTTTATTGATCTATATTATAAATCTGTCTGGTCAAAGGCGAAAGGGGGCAATGATGCACACACAGATATCCCAGCGTGATGACAAAGGAATAAGATGGCATAGTAACATATAGGAAAACAATGCAATTAAATCACTGATACCATGAGAACTTAGAAGTATGTTTATTACTCTCCAAATAACAGACATTCTTTCAACAGTCAATTACAGGCTTGGAAAGGTTCTTATTAACATCTTAATTTATGAAATATGAAAGTAACTTGTTGTAACTACATCTTATCACAGAGCGCATGGCAGATATGTACAGAAGCAAAGTATAACATACATATTTATAACTCATTTATATAGGATTTTGTAATAGTGTTATAAAACTGTCAGCCAAAAGCCAAACATGACAATAAAGTATTAGTGTGGCAGACTTACAATTGACAGTATATATTCCAAGTGATCTTTAGATGAGAATGAAAGAACTTCCAGGAAGGTATGTCACAAGCTATGGTCAGGTACCCAAAGCAAAGGCAGATGCTGAAAAATTACCTGCTTGAAATACCCAAAACTTTTCAAGGGTATCCACAAGCTCCCCTTACAGTATACAGCATACTAACAGGTTTGCAGAAGTAGGCCTGTACTCATGAGATTAATTGCATGAGTAAAGCTTGCAGGATAAGACCCTACAGCCTGATATTGCACAAACGTTGCCAACTTTGTTGTAACAGAGTTTGCATTCTTTTCGTAATTGTTTTTTTTTTTTTTTTGTCTCCATGTAGAATTTCTTTGCCTGATGGCATGAAACATTATACACAAGTTCTGGAGTTTGCTAGTCAAAAGGTCACATTTAGATGAAGAGTATACGAGCTTGCCAACGACCTAACGCGGTGTTCCTCTCTTAGCTCAGCATTGTTTTTGAAAGGTTTTTCTGAATAATTAATCTCACTTGCTTACCACCCAACCTGATCTTCTGCCTCAGAATAATAGAGGGAAGAAACAAGATGCAATATTTTGTTCTGTCTCTTGGCAGGCAGTGGAGTTTCTCCAATAACATGCTCAGCTCACTTTCATTTTTATTACTGAAATAATAAACAGAGATATCTGAAAATTACATACCACCCTCCCAGTTGAAAAAAAAAAAACCAGGATATTTCGCTGAGTCTGAAGAAACTTAAAAGCAGAAAAGGAGCAGGTTTGGCAGAGCACACTAACTTCAAAGGGTGGAAGTTTATTTCTAAATTGCTTTAAAAAAAACTCAAATGATAAATGTTGCATTCACCAACCACAACTTTTTTTTTTTAAATGTCATCCCGCTGTCAGGGTGTGAACCTGATTGGTAGTAGCCTTAAAAAGAGTGTAGGGATTGTGTAATTGCTGACTGGTTCATATTTTTTTGATTACAACCACAACTATTAAACCTCACTAAAAAACTTCTGGGTGTCAGAGCAGAGATACATCCTGCAAGATTCATAGCTTTGCTTCTTAAATTCATACCACTAGACAATAAATAAACTACAAACCTAATCCAGCCTATTTACCAAACTATCAAAACTGACCAATGACTCAGAAATAATCTACATACTATACCTACACTAACATGTAGCTGTGAATGATAAACACTTTGGGTATGTCTACACTACAAAGTAAAGTAAATTTTATGTAAGTCGACATCGAGCCTCAGATTTAAGCAAGTTAATCTTGCATCCCACACTATGCTCATTGTGTCGGTGGAGTGCATCCTCAATAGCAGGGCTTGCGTCGATGCACAAGCGCTGCACTGTGGGTAGCTATCCCACAGTACATGAAGCCAAGTGGAATGTTGGGTTGGGCTTGCAATGCCTCATGGGATCAAAACATTTGTGCAGGTGGTTATAGGAACAAGACATTAGCTTCCCATGATGCACCTCCCTCCCTCACTGAAATCAACGGCAAAGAAACCAAGCCTTTTCCGTGCCTTTTTTCCTAAGCCTGGGTTACCCATGCAGACACTATAGCACAGCAAGCATGGACCCCGCTCAGCTGTACACTGTTGTGAGCATTACAAACACCTCGCACCTTATCCTGTAGTATTTTCTCAGCTAAAGCAGGAGCTGCTGCGCGGAACAATGTGATGCCACGCAAGCAGCCCTGTTGGAAGCCATGGAGCAGAGCAATTCACAGATGCGGCGACAGTCGCGCATCACCTTGACATGGTGGAGTGCTGCTTCTGGGCCTGGGAAACAAGCACTGATTGGTCAGATCGCATCATTATGCAGCTATGGGATGACAAGCAGTGGCTGCAGAACTTTCAAATGCATAAGACCACTTTCATGGAACTGTGCGAAGGGCTTTCCCCAGCCCTGAAGTGTAGCAAGACTAAAATGAGAGCTGCTCTGACAGTTGAAAAGTGAGTGGCAATAGCTCTATGGAAGTTAGCAATACCAGACTGCTACCGATCACTGGGGAATGATTTCGGAGTGGGTAAATCTATCATGGGGTCTGTTGTGATCCAAGTTGCAAGGGCAATCAATAGACTTCTGCTAAAAAGGGTTGTGACTCTGGGAAACATGCAGGACCTAGGGGATGTTTTTTCTGCAATGGGGTTCCCTAACTGCGGTGAGGCGATAGACGGAATGCATATCCCTATCTTGGCACCAGACCACCTTGTCAAAGAGTACATAAACTGAAAGGGGTACTTCTCAATGGTGTTGCAAGTGCTGGTGGATCACAGGCGCTATTTAACCGACATCGATGGGAGATGGTGCACTGTTAGGAACTCAGTCTGTTTAGAAAGCTGTAAGCAGGGACTTTCTTTCCAAACTGCAAAATAACTGCTGGTGATGTTGAAATGCCAATTGTGATCTTGGGAGACCCAGCCTACCTCTTGCTCCCATGGCTCATGGAGCCGTACACTGGCAGCCTGGACAGCAGTAAGGACTGGTTCAACCATAGGCTGAGCAAGTGAAGAATGGCGGTGGAATGTGCCTTTGGACGTTTAAAAGCCCACTATCATAGTTTGCTTACTAGGTTAGACCTCAGTGAAAGCAATATCCCCATTGTTGTTGCTGCGTGCTGTGTGCTCCATAATATCTGTGCAACAAAAGGAGAAAAGCTTCTGGAGGGATGGGGGTTTGAGGCAGATTGCTTGGCAGCCAATTTTGAGCAGCCAGACACCAGGCCAATAAGAAGAGTACATTGAGGGGCACTGCATCTCCGTGAGGCTTTGAAAACTCGTTTTATCAGTGATCTGCAGTAATGTGACACTTTTTTCTGTTGTTCCTTACCAAAAGCTGTCCCCTTCATGCACATACTCCCCTGTAAACTACACCCCCGCTAACCACAGTTTGCTGAATGACTAAAGAGCCTTTTCTCCTCAATCCATTAAGTTTTATTATGCTCACATACACTGAGAGACAGCAAAGAAAAGTAAGATAACCTGTGCGGTCCTTGTGTAGGCTGTCGGACAGTGCAATCCTACATGCACTGAGCTTCACCTTGTCACTCTCGGAGGCACACATTAACTCATTGAACATGTCCTCATGAGTCTTCTTTTTCCACCTTCTAATCTGGGAATGTCTCAGTCCCGATGTGGAGGATGTGCCAACGGACAAGGTTTCAGCTGCAAAGGACACAAAGCACAAGAGTAGCATTGATAGTGCATACATTGTTTCTGGTGCAAGGTTAATTCTTTTTATAAAATAAACACCCCTCAAAGCATTTCCTTGCAAGACACAATGTAATCAGAACCACTGGCTATTGCAAGAGTCGGTTGGCTGCTCCAGTCATGGTAAGTAAGGCCATGAGGCATGGGCGAGAGGTCTTGTGCTGAAGCTTTTGTGAAGACAGCCTTAGGATCAATGGTTCCAACCTCAGAAAAGCCCCCTTACTCCTAGCAACCTGGATGGCCCTTGAGGACAGGCACCAGGGTAAAGCCCCACAAATAGTTTGATTGTTACAAAAGTGGCACTGGGTTGGGTGGAAGGGAGACAAACAGGAAGCATCACCACCACCACCACTGTTTTTAAAATGCTGATTGCAACATGTGGTGATCCCTTCTAACCACAACCACGGCACGCTCGGGAAAGCGTGGTTGTGTGACCCAGAATTCATCAAACAGGGGTGGATTACTTGTCGAATTGCTTGTGGTTTAAGGGCTAGCATTTAAAACTTCCCCCGTTTCTCCCAGGTGACCATATGTGATATCATTCTCCTAAGAGTAACAGAGGCGGAAAGGGAGCAGATGCTACAAGCATCTGGGTATAGACCTGGTCCTTATGCTGCAATGCTGTGTGTCACAATGATGCCAGCAGAGTTAATACTGCAGTGGCTTGGGAAAGTGTCCTACTGTAGTGGACAAAATAAGGCAGCCCTTCCCAGAAACTTTCTGCAAAGGATTGCAGAGTACCTCCATGAAAGCTTCCTAGAGATCTCCATGGAGGATTCCAGGACCGTCCCCATGCACATAAACAGTCTTTTTCAGAGAGCACCCTCTGCATAGCTGGAGTGGCCACCGCTAACCCCTATACCCATTTTTTTATTTAGAGTCAACATTAAAAATAATAACATGTATCCCCTAGAGTGTGATTGGAAATGTGTACTCACCAGAGGTGCCTTCCCTGGCATCATGCTTCGCTGACAATTGGTCCTGTGAGGGGATGGGCTCCAGAGCTGAAAAAAGTTCTTGGCTGTCGGGGAGAATGAATTCTCCACTTGCCTGCCTCATATTCTCCTCCTCCTTCTAGTTGTTGCCCAAGGTTACCAAACAGGAAATGAAAATTCAAAAGTTCCCAGGGCTTTAACAGAGAGGAGGCTGTTTCCTCTGTACCTGGCTGAAGTGCAGTGGAGTTGAAAGTGCTCTCCAGAACGGTCACAGCAGAGCACTGTGGAACACCTCCTGGAGGCCAATTCATTTGAATTACACAATGCATTCTCTACACTATCCCCATGTCAATGCGTGGATGTCGACTGAAGCGCTTCGCCTCTCGCAGAGGTGGAGTACAGAAGTTGACTTTACAAGCCCTTTAGGTCAGCGGAAGGGACTCAGTAGTGTATACACATACATTATTAATTCGATCTAATGTGGCATATGTTGACCTAACTTTGTAGTGTAGACCAGGCCTTACAGTACAGGGCTCTGTCTGTCACTCTGCTAGATCAAGGTTGCAAGCACGTTTTGTGTCTGTATTGTATTATTAATGAAAGCTGCTAGAGATGATTTGTGTGGTACAGTAGTGTCATCCCTTGATTGATGTGGGTGAGTAAATGGATAAGTGAATCTGAGTCATTCTGGTATTTATACAGCAAATGAAATGACCTCCTGCCCACAAAACATTGATACCATATGGCAAGTTTGTTAAAAGCCATTCCAATTATTTTCAGTTAGGAAGGTCGGTGTGTGTGTGTGCGCGTGTGTGTGCAAGAGAGAGAGAGAGAGAAAGAGCCTGTAAAAACTAGCTAATTATCACTTGTCACCTTAATGCCTGCAGCTTTTTGAGAAGTGTACTTTAGTAACTTGATGGTCATTTTGTTGTAGGCATTATTTCTGATTAGCTACATTACAAAGTGTGGTTTTATTACTTAAAAAAATAATTAAAGGGTTGTTAGCTATCTGGTCTAACTGCAGCCTATGTGGGTTAATTTGGAGAGAAGAGGTTGGGATTAAATGTAACATAGATAAATTCTTTTGGGTTGGGGATTCCCATGTTAAAAAATATTACAACATTCCACAGCAATGGTACAAAGCAAGGCCTTTTTCTAATACTGATACTGCAATGCTTTGGAACATTATTGTAGAATACTATAGTATATTACAGGGGTTATGTGTAATCTCTTTCCATAAAGAGGGTTTAACTAAATAGTCAAGGGCTCTTCTAGGTGAGCATACAGACTGTCAGAACATAAAAACAGGCAGAAAACTGTATCTAACAGCAAGGGACAAAGGTCACGGAGTAAGTAAGAGAAAAGGGAAGTCTAAAGCAACACTGCACAAGATCAGGGTCTAAAAGTACAAATTAGGACATGGAGGGACAGATCATTGGCCTTGCTCTCTGCTTTTTGCTGCTCAACTAGCACAAAGAAAATCATCATGCCTGCTAAACAAGCTGGAGGTTTCCCTGGATGATGTGGGGACGATGAAACAAAAAGTGAGAAAAAATTATTAGTAGTAATAAAATTAGAAAAAATGGGGGTTAGAACCTTTTCTTTGCTTCTCTCTTTTATCCTTCTGTTATTGACTTCAGTGGGGCCAGGATTTCCATCTCAGTCTTTGGATCTGGCGCTTCTCAGAACAACCAAGATGTGTACAAATAGCCTGCTAATGCAAACTCTGCTTGTGGCACATTCCTGCATTATTTCAATCAGGAGAGGGTGAAAAGGATTTTGTGTCATGAGAATGGCGGTGCACACACACATATGTGCTTGTTATTTAGGCTCTAGTTAGTTGTGTGCCGAGGACGCTGGGACAGGAATAAACATTATTTAAAATTGTTAAGAAGGGCTTGGCGTTGAAGTAGACAGGTAATGGTGGTGCTGCCTTAGGCTCTTTGTTTTGGCTCACAGAAGGTGTTTGCTGTAGCATACTTTCTGCACAAATTAAACTTCTGGGAGGCAAAACACAAACATCGTACTCAAACATTTGTGCAAATGTATTTTTTTTAAATAAGGGGCCTGATTTTCAAAGAGGAGAGCATGCAGCTGGGACCAGCTGGACAAGAAGAATTCTGTTTTGTGAACAACGTCAAGGTTTTGATATTTGTTTTCATACTGCATTGGAACGAAACCAGGAGCTTTCCAAAAATTTCACAAAATAAGAGAGACCCACCCCAGAAGATCCAATAGCCCAGGGCCTGATTCAGAGCATGACCGTGAATCTGGGTCTCCCACATCCCAGGTGAGTGTCCTAGTCACCAGTCACTTGATTATTATGGGGACAATCTCTCTCTCTCTTTCTCTCTCTCAAAATTCCATCCTGGCCTTGAGAAAATGTTATTGAAAATTATACACTTCCACAAAAAGTTCTGGTTCTCACAAAAAAACCAAACATTTTTGTTAAAAAAATTCCTGACTAGCTCTATCCACAACAGGTCCCATGGAAATCAACCGTCCTTTAGGTATCTAAATCTGGATTTGGTCGCCTAATTTTCAGAACCCAGTTTCTGAAAATCTTGACTGAAAGAACCTAATAGAGACTTTTTTAGTTCTTTGTAGTTCTATAGACTTGACTTTGCCTTATATGCCAATTACAGTCTTTACAATGGCAATGAGATACATATACATAGTAAAACCATGATTACATCAGTGACTCAGTTCTTCATCCTTTCAAGATATATCTGTGACGGGTTGGATCACAGAAACCCCCTTGGGAGCTGCCACCTGATGTACCAAGACTACCCCTGTTTCTGTTTTCCCTACCAGCTCAGGATTCCAGCACCCTGTCTTGCTGAGCCAGACACTCCCATCTGCTCCAACACAGACCCAGGGTCTGAATAACTTGCCCCAAAGCTGCAAGTTTACCTGAAAACAGCTCACAGAAGTGTGCTTGTCTTTAGCACTCAGATGCCCAACTCCCAATGGGGTCTAAACCCAAATAAATCCATTTTACTCTGTATAAAGCTTATGCAGGGCAAACTCATAAATTGTTCACCCTCTATAACACTGATAGAGAGATATGCACAGTTGTTTGCTCCCCCAGGTATTAATACATACTCTGAGTTAATTAATAAGGAAAAAAGTGATTTTATTAAATACAGAAAATAGGATTTAAGTGGTTCCAAGTAGTAACAGACAGAACAAAATAAGTGACCAAGCAAAATAAAATAAAATGCGCAAATCTATGTCTAATCAAACTGAATACAGATAATCTCACCCTCAGAGATGCTTCAGTAAGCTTTTTCTCAGACTGGACACCTTCCAGGCCTGGGCACAATTCTTTCCCCTGGTACAGCTCTTGTTGCAGCTCAGGTGATAGCTAGGGGATTCTTCATGATGGCTCCTCTCCCCCTCTGTTCTCTTCCACCCCTTTATATATCTTTTGCATAAGGCAGGAACCCTTTGTCCCTCTGGGTTTCCACTCCCCCTCACTAGAAAAGCACCAGGTTAAAGATGTCCAGGTCAGGTGACATGATCACATGTCACTGCAAGACTTCATTGCCGATTTGCCAGCACACACATATACAGGAAGACTAACAGGTAAACACAGCTATCTGCAGACAATGGTCCTGGTTAATGGGAGTCATCAAGATTCCAAACCACTATTAATGGCCCACACTTTGCATAATTACAATAGGCCCTCAGAGTTATATTTCATATTTCTAGTTTTAGATACAAGAGTGGTACATTTATACAAATAGAATGATCACACTCAGTAGATTATAAGCTTTGTAATGATATCTTACAAGAGACCTTTTGCATGAAGCATATTCCAGTTACATTATATTCACTTATTAGCATAGTTTTATAAAACTATTCCAGTTACATTATATTCACTTCTTATTATGTTTTTATAAAACCATATAGACTGCACAACGTCACAATATCAATTTCATTTCATGCAGTTTCCTCTATGGGGATCTTTCAGGATAAAAAGTAAGGTTTTATTTGTCTCTGCGACCATTTGAAAATCGTACTAGGGATAGATCAATTAAATTAAATTTATCTGAATGAACCCGAAACTCATCATAACCATCACAGCTGGTTTTAATGCAAAATCATAGATCTGGTCTTCTTGAAACGTGGCCCAGGTTCACTGAAACAACTGGAAACCACAGCAAACTTCTCAGTGAAGCTGGGCTTCCGTTTCAGTTTATAACAAAACCTGGTGAGATCCACATTACTTTGTGTCATAATGAAAGTTCTATAACCATAGCAAAAGAAAAAATATCCAAGAATATATGTATTTCTTAATAACTTAAACCTAAAAATGGTGCTGTATGGCTGCACCAGTATATAATATAGCATTCACTTCAAATAAATTAATTACATCATTTAGCAAAGTAGCACATTACTTTCTTTGCAACTTTCAGAAGAGCAGAGCAGTAGAACTGGTTTAGTCAGCTCATCTGTTTTAAATAACTGGAAAGAGACTTGGGGTGAATTTTACACCATCTACTCAAGGCTCAAGTAACAGGCATTGTTCACAGTACTACTTAGAGGTATATGTTTTGACATTTTCTATGTATGAAGAAAACCATAGTAGTTCTTGAGAACCAGGATTTCAAAAGTAACTGTTTCATATCCCGTTTAGTATTTGTACTTACATCAGACTACTTCACAAACATAAATATTGAATCTGGGAACTACTGAACATGGACGTTTCCCAAAGTTTCACAGCAACCAAAACTCCTAGACTAAATCATTTTGATTCATCATGGGAAAATTAGATGTTTTAGCACTATTTTCATTTTCTAATTTTGAAGAAATTTCCCCATACATGAGATATTATTCTTACAATATAGTTACTAAGAAGTAAAAGGCCTACAAGGCAAGATCCACTTTGTTTTGTTAATAAAAGTGAGGGATTTTGAGTGCATCAATCTTTGGGTGCCCAATTTGAGCATCTAAAATGGACCTGGTTTTCAGAGGGGATGTGCTCAGAAATCTTGAAGATCAGGTTCCTTTAAAATGCCTCAATTTGGACACCCAGAAAAATAAACACCTACCCACCCTTGGAAATCTTTACCATAGCTTGTATATACACAGATGTAAGTTTATATCACCAATATTTAATTTTACAGATGGGCCTTGAGCTGTTAAAATCTGTTCCAGAACTGGATTTCTCCATCACTCAAACGTGGATCCAGGATTTTAATCTGGCCCATTATAAGCACACAGTAGGGCCCAGTCAAAAAATTCAAAGTGGATTCAGATCCCAGTCCCTCATTATAAAGCTTGGGGTGTTTGAATCATCTGTGCTTATTTCCCCTTCGAGTTATCAGAACATTGTGAAACCACTAAAGACCAACCAAAAATGGTTATTAATCTTTTAAGCCAGTTTATACAGTGTTCAGTGAGCTAATATCTCAGAATGTAGAGACAGATCACATCCCTGCAGAACTGTAACATTAATAAGAGACATTAAAATAAAACTAAGCCAGATGTCCAAAATAGGGCAAACCTAGGCTAAGAAAAAATACAACTTGGTTAGATAGACAAAAGAACTATACATGAGAGAAAATTTAAACCAGCCCAGTAGAAGAGATAAGCAAACCAGCTGAGATGAAATAAGAATTGGTCTTGACTTTTTTCTCAAGGCTTGCACCAAACCATTTTGAGGTTCAGGAATGTGTGAATACTTAGGACTAGGACTTAGGAGTTAACTGCCTCTAACTCCAACACTGAGCCACCACTGATGCCATAAACTCATATGGACCCAGAAACCACCAAGCAGCTGTTGCCTAACCTTTTTGGAGCCTAAATTATCGAAGCACCTAAGATTCTGCCAGTGGGAATGTGCAAAACCACCTGAGTCCTGACACTATTCAGCTGTTTGATACCCTAGCTCATGCCTAAGCCCCAGTGGGATTCTCAAACTAGGTATTCACCTAGATGGAGTGCAATTGTGCCAGGCTGCCATGCATGACTGCAAGATCAGGGTCCACTAATCCTAACTGAATCTGAATTTATGCTAATGTAGCTGAGGGTCAGGAAAAGAGAGAAAATAGGGGGATCTTCCTGTTACCTGCTTTTCCGTCTCCTGCCTCTCCTCTCCTCTTCTACATATAAGCTTTTAGACCCTTTTAGTGTTGCTAAGACTCAGCAGACCAAATTCAGAATTGATGTGCAAAAGAATGTAAGTTACATACTGGTAAAAGTTTAAGGGGATCTGAAACTGACTAATTCTAAAAGGACTGAGTGAATCTAAGTTGGTGCGACTGAGGGCTTGTCTTCACTACTGCGCTTCATCGGCGCAGCTGAGCTAATGTAGCATGCCTAGTGAAGATGCAGTATGTCGACTGGAGAGCGCTCTCCTGTCGATGTAATTACTCCACCTCAATGAGAGGCAGAAGCTATGTCAGCAGAAGAGGGTCTCCCTCCGACATAGCACAGTGTAGATGCTGCTTTCAGTTAAAGTAACTTACGTTGCTCAGAGGGGTGGTTTTTTCACACCCCGGAGCGACGTAAGTTACATCGACGTAAGCGGTAGTGTAGACAAGCCCTTGGTCACACCAACTTAGAGTCTATCAGTTCCTTTAGAATTAGTCAGTCATTACATACTGAAGGGAATGGAGGAAACTTCTGAGTTTGCGCCATTCTGTCTTGGAAAGCCACCTAAGTAGGATACACATAATTTTTGCTTTTTAAAAGAACACACAACAAGGATGTTTGTTAGTTTAGTAGGATTTAGTTACTGAAATTATATGAAAAGAAAATGGATATTTACAGTTAACATTTTTCAAATTAATCAACACGTTACATTCCTCTTCGCTTCCTCTTTCTCTCTCTCTCTCACGTGTTTTAGTAGTTTGTTTGTTTGTTTGTTTGTTTCCAGTGAGTTACTTTTCTTTACCTTTATGGTGTATAACACAAAAGAATATTTGCAGGTATTGGCTTGCAGGTGGCTGGATGACATAGTGAGTTGATAATGGGATATGAACTCCATATGTAAGGGGACTGTTGCCCCCTTACTAACATTCAGTGGGAGTGTTTTGGTTGGCTAGCTCCCAGCACTAAAAGGGGAAGGGTCGATGGGAAATCAGGAGCCTGAGACTGACAGACCTCAGGAACAATGGGGAGAGGCCAATGCTCCAGATCTGCCTGATTGACAGGGCGGGCAGGCTAATCAGGGAGTCAGGAGGCCAGGGGGGTCCCGTCCTCCATGTGAACTGGAATTGCCTGAGTCAGACAGAGTGGGGCCGAGCTAAGGAGAGAGCAGGGGCCCGAGCTAAGTGGCTGGAAGCAGAGCTGCAGCCCCAAAGCCAGAGCTCAGCCCAGAGAGAGCAGAGCTGCAGCAACCAGAGCCAGAGGGGCCAGACAAGCAGCCAGGAAGCAGGCCAGAGCTGGGAGCAGAGTCACAGAAGCAGCCTGCAGAGCCGACCTGTCCTGGGGGCAGAGCTGTAACAACCAGAGCCAGACAGGCCAGAGAAGCAGCCCAGGGAGCTGAAGGCAGAGCAGCAGCAGCAGCCGTGCTGAGGCAGAGTGGAGCTGGAGCTGGAGCTGGGGCTGGAGCTGGAGCAGTCCGGAGCTGGGTGTGGTGAGCAACTGAGGAGAGGAGGGGAACCCTGGGCAGTGGGCCCAGCGCAGGGAGACGCCTCAGCCAAGAGGCTCTGCAGGCCAGACTTGGAGGGGGATCGTAACCCTGTCAGGGCGGGGGCAACACTGGGAAGAAGGGTCCTGCCACCTAGAGCCTGAGAGCGTGTGGCCACCGCCAGAGCAAGTGTCCAACCCACAGCGTCTCTGCAGCACAGCCAGGACCTGAGAAGGAGCCTGGGACCTACAAGGAACAGACTGTGAACTGCCCTGACGTTCCAGAGACACTGTTTGTGATGTTCCCTGCCACAGAGCGGGGTGATGTGTTTTCCTGTAACTTTTCCCATTTTTCCTTATTCTTTTTTTAAATTAATTGTTAATTAAACAACTTGTATTTGCTTTAAATTGTATGAAATTGTTGCCGGCACAGAGTGCCCCGCTGTTGCTGTCCTCGGGCACTCTGTGCCGGCAACAAAATGATCAGTGGGTCAGGGAGGTGCCCAGTGCAAAGAGAGTACCCTGGAGTGGGGACACCCTAGCCCCTATCCTGGGTGACCACAGCAGGGTTGGGGGTCGAGACCCCCAGGAATCCAGGGCCCAGCCTTGTTGGGGTTACGAGGATTCTGCCAGACAGGAGAGTGGAAGGAGAGTCCTCAAGGGCAGGGAGGCCTCTGGGTAAAGGAAGTGGAAGCGAGGACTCAGATCCTTTCGCTAGCCCACTTCACTGCGGTAGTGCAGAAGCCAGGAAAGTTCCCCACAATAGCGGGACCATTCCCCCGCTTACACATACATAGGTCTCATTAGTTCAGCCAAGGTCCACAGAGATCAAGAGGTGCTATTCTTGAATGCCTCTGTTCAATGATCCACATGAAATATGTTGGTGGTCTCAGCTCAGTTTCTAGGTGACACATCTGAAATACCATCATCATTGCCTTGTTAGCACTAAGTAGAGAAGACGAGAATTGAATGGCTGTAAAGACTGAATAAGTTTCTCATGCTTGAAGGTGTTCCCTTGAGAACAAGAATGAATCATACGAAGGGGGCACTCTGGGAAGGTTTGCATTGCTGCTATATACTGTTGGCCAAATTCTCTGTTGCTGTAAATGGGCAAGCTTTCATTGAATTACATGTTGCTGCACCCATTTTTATCAAGAGTTTGGCCCACTCTCACCAGAATTGTCAGTCTAACAACCTTTGCAATGACCATTTTTGTTTGTTTGTTTGTTCAAGACATTTGCATTCATTTTCAGGCACTTTCAAGATTAGCTGCATAAACTGTAACTCTTTGACCTGACCTGATGGCATCAGCCAAGCATTTTGGAAACTATCTGCTCTGCTTCCAAGTTCATAAACTATGTTTTGCCTGAACCTGTTATTTAAAAAAAAAATATTGGCATGTCATTCAGTTGAACTTTGTCACACAGTATCTGTCCAGAAATATGAGCGGATTAATAAAAATATTTCTTAGAAAAAGATTTTTGGAAACTAGTCAGTCATCCTTCATATTTTTGGCTGGCACTCATATCTTCCAGTAAGTAACATTATAAAGGGTCTTCCAGCAGAAGGGACAGTCGGCAGCCTTGTCACTTTTTTGCAAACCTTCAACAGAAAAAAAATGCCTCAACTTTTGGTTGGGGGAGTAAAAGGTGTGGTACAACTAGATGCTCTGAAGATTACAGTAATCTGTTGCTTCTGATGTCAGTGGTAACTTGGCAAAGTGAACAATGCTAACAAAAATAATCTCCCCAAGCAGGCTGTCAGTAAAATGAAAAATCAATTAAATTACTTGGGTGGAGAGAGAGAAAATGAGAGTGAGTCGCAGGGCACACTGCACTTTAGATGCTTTATAGTCCCTCTCAACTGGACCTTTCAACTTACAGGCCTGTGTCTCACTCTGGGTGGAACCCATGGTCCAACCACTCATACTGAATCTGCAGGCTGCACATTCTTCCCCCCTACCTGCCCATGTTAACTCAACAGGCCAACTTGGTTTGGCACCCATGAGCACATTCACTCTGGGGACCTGGGATCAATGAATTGAGTTGAGGACAGAGTCTTCAAAACAAAGCTTTTTAAATTAATTCCTCCAAAGGTGCAAAGCACAGAATAAAGGATAACAACAACAACATGTCTATAAACATGGGTCTTACTTCCCCCTTAATTTTGCCTTGTTAGCTTTGTAAATTCCCCTCAGCCCAGCTAACCACCATCTTTGCTGGGAGAAGCAGACTATCCTGCTGAGAGCAGGCTCTCTGTCTCCATGTGTCCCTTTACTAGCCTGTCAGCTTTAACTGACACTCCCTGGGCAGTCTCTGGCCACTCACTGAACCCTCACCTATTGCTAGGCCTGAGGTCCTCTAACGTTTGGTATCCTCCTTGATCCTAGAGTAAGGCCTGGTCTACACTAGGAATTCACATTGGTATAGCAATGTCTGCCAGGGGTATGAAAAATCTACATTCCTGAGAGACACAGCTATACCAGCCTAGCCCATGATGTAGACAGCACTAGAACAACAGAAGAATTCTTCCATTGACTTGCCTAGTGCCTCTCAGGGAGGTGGATTACCTACAGCAATGGGAAAATCTCTCCCATCAGCATAGGTAGTATCTCCACTGAAGTGCTACACCAGTACAACTGTGCCACTGTAGTGTTTTAAGTGTAGCCATCCCTCAGCCATGGGAAGAGTAAACTGTTGTCAGCCTGCCTGGAGCCAGATAGGGGTTTTTCCCTCAATACATAGTTTTTCCTTGGTTTCCTTCAGGACTCTGTGTTATTGTTTTATCTTTTCTGCTTGGTGCCTTTAATAACCCCTTTTGATTTAACACCACTGTCAGTAACCCATCATAAACACACGCACACACGGGCATGCATCATATTCATAAAAATACAGACATTTCCCAGTTTGTTACCGTGTGTGTGTGTAAACCAACAATTTGGCTCTTTGCCCTTCCTCATGTATATCTTATTCTACCACCAGAATAAAGAAATTTGAATGAAAGTATAATAGATTAATTGTTTTTATATTCTGCATAGGAAGTGCATGTGTATGAGTCACCATTTCTCTTGATCAGTGTAAAATATCACTAACAGCAGACATTTTTATAACAACATCTGTCTGACGATCTCGAAGCACTTTGCAAACATCCTAATTTTACAGATGGTGAAACAGGTCCGGAGAGACACTGAAGGACAATATTTTCAAATGTGGGGGCCTCTCCTTTGGCAGCTAATGATGTGATCTGGTTTTCCAAAGGGGCTGAGCATCCTAATTTCCCCTTTCCATTCCATTCAGGGTCCTTGAACATCAGGCCACTTATTTAGGTGCTCAATATAAGCATTTATGTTTAACTACTTTGGCCTCAGCGGCTTCCTAAAGGCCACACAGCAAGTCTGTGGGAAAGCCAACAACATAGGTCTCCACTTTCCCTGTCGTGTGTCTTTACCACGATACTAGCCTTCCTCTAAGCCCAAAAGAACCTATGACCACTCTCAGCTTTAATATGCATCAAAAATGTACAGTTACTCAGTAAAAGTGAAATTCACTCTGGTGAAGAGGACCATAGAGTCCAAGAGTCATCGAGTTTAAGGCCAGACAGGATCACTAGATCACCTAATCTGAGCTCCTCTATAGCACAGGCCACCAACACCATCCAGCACCTGCGCATTAAACCTCTGTCATGGTTGCAAAGGGCCCCCTCCTTGCAGAGGTGGCTAGACGTGGCTCTCTGCTCCAGGTGTTGCGACCTGGCCCCTAGTGCATGAGGTCACAGCACCACTCATTCAAATTTGGCCCAGTCGCCTCCCTCTCCCCGCACACTCCATCACGGAGGCCAGGCCAAATCTGAATGGCATTGCAACCTTGTGCTTCAGAAGCTGGATTGCAATGCCTGAAGCAGAGACCTCAGCCAGCCCCACGGTATAGGAGCTGCAGGAGCTGTCACTGTGGAAGTGCGGGATGGGCTCGCTCTGCAATGCCTTGCTGGGCCTCCCAAATCCTGGGGGCAGCACCCAACCCCCCAGGACCTGTCCTGATTTAGCCTCTTCAAATGTTGGGAGGTATGTAATCTGCCAGCCTGTCCTCCCCTCCCTGACTCCCTCACTGTTGCTATCTATTGAGCTGCTGGAATAAAGACAGAAAATGGATCTATTAGTTGGGGTTTAGCCCATTCGCCCTTCATTACCAGTTACAATGGGTGCTGAGCCCAAAAAGTAGTTGGAAAGCAGTCAGTGTTGCCAGCCCTCATAATTTTATTGTTAGTCTCATGGTGCTGTTTTTCTTAAAGCCCTACCTCCTAGAGTCATATTACATGAGAATGTAAGGGTTTAAAAAATATATATATAGTCCTTGTGGTTGTGGAGAAAGGCTTGAATTTTGTAACCCTGAATCCTTAAAAATGAGAAAGCAAATAAAAATAATCCCAAATTTATTCTTTTTTTAAAGTGTCATATTTTTAAGCTCATCTTGTGATTTTTTTGTAGCCTGGCTCAATTTTTGAATACTTGAAGTTCAGTAAGACTAGATGCGCAACATCTGCTTTCAAGCTTCTAAATAGGCCATTGGTATAATCCACTGCATTTGAATTATTCCAGTTCAGATTTAATTGTGAGTCACCTTTAATGGACTCCACTTCTTCCTCTCTGAAAGTAATGGGCGTGACCCTACAACTCTCTGTCAATACTTCTTACTCACGCAGGGAGTCCTGTGGACTTCACTCATGAGAGTAATGGCTTCGGGATTTCTCCCAGGGCCTCAGTCAAATGTTACAAAGAGACTGGTATGTAATAGTATTTCTATCAAATTATGAGCACAATGTTGAATTATAGACATAAAACCAGTAGAGTCCACATTTATGTGCTGAATTATGCTTGGTTAACTTGGTAGGTTAACTATTTCACTACTTTTAAATGAAATAAAAATGTTGAGCTGATGTACATTTCCCGTGGTTTGGAACTATTGAATAGTTCCATTAGTTTTAACTAGAGTGGCTGATGGTAGCCCAGAAGTACTGTTTACAAAATGGGTATAATGATCACTAAAAACATGTACCATACTATAATTGTACGATAAAACTATTAGTTTTCTCCTGCATACAAAATTAATCTCTTGGGCGTAAATGCCCTGAAAGCATGTTCAATCATTGTGTGTGGACATGGTGATCTCCTTATCAATTAACACACCTGTTTATCAAAACTGAATCTCTTCTCAACTATCAATCTTCCACTCAGAGACCCTAGTTCATAAAAATGCTTTAGCATGTGCTTAAATCCCATTGACTTCAATGGAGCTTAAGGGCTCTTCCTGAATAAGCATGCTTTCCTGAATTGTGGCCTTCATAATTTCCCTGAATAGTAATAATAAAAAAACAAAGTTGAAACACTCAGTACCGCCCCAAAACAAGTGTGCTAACACTCTGAACTACTGGAAGTCTCCAGTCCCAATTCCACCCTCATTTAAAGGGATGCAACTGCAAGGGAAAACAAGTCAATTTATATCTATGAAAGGGAGAGCAGAATTAGGTCCTCCATGTTTAGACATCTTAAGGTAACTGAACTTATCAGTATTGTGATTTCATTTTAAGGAAGTATTTCAAGGAATGCTAGAATGCAAAATGGGACTATGTTCTTTTGGAGGCAAGCCTTATATCAATACATATGCATGTTACCCCACAGACCTCCACACATGCTACAGAATGCCCACTATACATACAAAATGATGCGGTCTAAATTAGCTATTACCACTCAAGAAAGATCTTGGAGTCATCATGGATAGTTCTCTGAAAACATCTGCTCAGTGTACAGTGGGAATCAAAAAAGGAATAAGAGTGTTAGGACAGGGATAGATGATAAGTTGGAAAATATCATAATACCACTAATAGATCCATGGTACGCCCACACCCTGAATACTGTGTGCAGTTCTGGTCACCCCATCTCAAATAAGATATATTAGAACTGGAAAAAGTACAGAGAAGGGCAACAAAAATACTTAAGTGGATGGAATAGCTTTGATATGCGGAGAGATTAAAAAGACTAGAACTGCTCGTCTTAGAAGAGACACAACTATGGGGGGATATGATAGAGGTCTATAAAATCATGAATGTGGAGAAAGGCCATAAGGAAGTCTTATTTACCCCTTCACATAACCCAAGAACCAGGGGTCAACCCAATGAAATCAGTAAGCAGCAGGTTAAAAACAAACATAAGGAAGTTCTTCTCACAATGCACAATCTGTGGAACTCATCATCGGGGATGTTGAGAAGGCCAAAAGTAAACTGAGATCAAAAAAGAATTAGTTCAAGGAGGATAGTTCCATCAATGGCTATTAGCCAAGATAGTCAGGGACACAACCCCATGCTCTGAATGTCCCTAAACTTCTGACTGCCAGAAGCTGGGACTGGATGACAGGGGATGGATCACCTGATAACTGTGCTGTTCTGTTCATTCCCTCTAAAGCATCTGGCATTGGTTGCTGTCAGAAGATAGGATACTGGGTGAGACAGACCATTGGTCTGAGTCAGTATGGTCGTCCTTATGTTCTTATAAAGATTTTGACACGTTAGCACGTAAGCTGTTTGTTCCAGGGATTCTTTCGTACAATGTGTTTATTATATATTATCCAGCATCAATTGATTTGGGACTATTGGCACTACTACAATACAAATATTAAAGAAGCAGTGGATCCAAACATACTCATCTGGTTTCTAGATCTATACTCTCAAGTATATGGGTTTCTTTGTTTCACAATATGCAGTGATTTATATTGAGCGTCTGTCTGCGGAATGGTCATGCAGTTCATAGTAAACAGTAGAAAGCAGAAAAAGAATTACTTCAGAATATGCAAATATTGATTTTTGTGAGGTGGATGTTCAGACGGAATGAAGACTGCTTTGGAGAGCAGAACACAGCCATGTTCAAATTGTATGGGGATATTTCATTTTATTTCTTGGAACTCTCCCAGAATATTGTTTATTTTATTCACACTCTGGTAAATGAAACCTCACACAGATCTTAATTTTTAAAAGCCATGTTAGTGAGCAAAAGAGGTTTGTTTTGTTGTTGTTATTTTATTATTGGGGAACTTTCAGAAGCTTTTCAGAAGCTTTTTAGCATGAGGAGCTTTAAATGGATACCATGGATTTTATTCGGCAATAAAATGGTGAGATGAATCAAATGTCTAATTTGCATCTAAACTGAGAATAGCATAGCAATGTTTCTCTTTTATTAGCATTTAAATGATCTGTACTTTTATGAGGCTAGATGGTGCTTTTAGCATGCAGCTCGTAATAAGGAGCAGTGCAAAGATACTCTGCATCAAGTGGAAGTTATCAGTCATGCAGGGAAGAGAAAGTAGTTTGTAACATCTGTTTAAAGGCTGTAGCATACTGCCCCTCCACAGCCAGCCCGTGCTGCTAACCAGTGCATGGTGGTGATAGGGTGGGGGGAGGAAGTGCAGATATGGCTCAGCTTACTCCTTGTCTTTCCACCCACTATCCCCCCCAGTTAATCACAAGTGTAAGTATCTGGGGCACATCCCCTGTGCTCTCAAGCATCAGAACTGGAAATATGTCTGGCCTCTGAACAGGACACCAGGGTGTGGGGCGGAGTCTATTCCTTTCTACACAACTGCATGGCTGTGTATGAATAGGGCACATTCTATCCCTATTAATCAAATATTTAACCTGCATCTAACACATAGTATGGCATAGCAATATTCTTCCTCCTCTTTTTCAATGGTATAGAGTAGAATCAAATGCATGGTTTCACCGTAAAAATATCAATACTGAATGTTAGGTGCTGGAAGTGGCATAAAGAGAAACTCATACACAATATTTCAATGGAACTATAAATTAAATGTTATTTACAGTGTTCCTGCATTTTCCATATTTGAAGACCAACATATGCTTCATGTAATCTTAGATCAAAAGAATTGTCTGAAAGCCATTAGTGTTTTTATATGTTCGCTGTTCAAATATATAACAGTGAGTGTTACATTCATGGTGGACTCTACTGCAAAATTCCATAACTGATCTGGAAAACTGCTATCCACTTTGGATAGATACAAGTGTAATAGTCATTTATCTAGTTGCACAATCGGTGATGGGCAGTGTCTATTGAAAAAACATAATTAACAAGGAAAAAAAATTGTATCACTAATTTAGAAGTGCAATAGGTGATGTGGATTTTCCACACCAAATCTTTTCAAAGCTATGATGTAACCCTGAATAGTTTTAATCCTTCTATCTATAAACACAGAAAGAGACTCTACTAGTATAGTATACACTTCACTGCAACATACTGACCATTTATATTGTTTTAAGGGAAGAAGAACTTTCCAATTAAAGTTTTAAGTTCTGAAATACCCTAGAACACGAACACATCCAACCACCCACACCACTCTGCCCTGAAGTCTTCAGATTCTCAAGGTCCTATCCTTTCCTCATTTAGATTCATTCTCTAACCCTGTATTCTTTCACCAGTCCTTGAAGACAATGGAATTATGCTGATTTACACAGGGAACTCTGAACCAGTCCATCAGCTAAATGCAGGAGTTCTCAAACTGGAGGTCATGACTCCTCGGGGTTGCGAGGTTATTATGTGTGTGGGGGGGGTCTTGAGCTGTCAGCTTCCACCCCCAAACCCTGCTTCGCCTCCAGCATTTATAATAGTTTTAAATATAAAAAAATGTGTTTTTAATTTATAAGGGGGGGTTGCACTCAGGCTTGCTGTGTAAAAAGGGCTTGCTGCAATACAAAAGTCTGGGAACCACTGAGCTAGAGTAAATAAAGAAAATTGCAGATACTATGTAGTGTCTTTCATCTGAGGATCTCAAAGTGGTTTGCAAACATTAACCACCATGCAATATTATAATCGCTATTTCACAAATGGTGAAAACTAGCTAGAGCAATTAAGAGATACCTAGCAACAGACACCAAAGGCAAGACTGTGCCCGTGTCCATATGTGGATCTTGGGATGTTGTCTGTGGCTCTTTTCCCTCTCAGATGAAGTGTGTGTGTGTGTGTGGGGGGGGGGGGGGGGACTCAGTGGCTTCCATAGCAATGTTCTCCCCAGTACACCTTTTTAGATCCCAAAGAGGGCTCTCTGTGGGATCAGAATTTTCACAGGGAAGACAGTGGGTAGTGGCCACATCATTCTTCCATCCAGCCCTTCATTACTCCCTGGAGCTGTATATCAGTACCACAAAGTCCCTTCTGTGGTGCAGCTTCTAAGGCAAAATGCCAACAGGGAATTCATGGGTTTTTTTGTGGGGGGCCCTCAGTTCATTGCAAGGCAAGTAAACCCTAACCCCATGATAGAAAAGTCAGGGGGGGACTCCATGAGGGAATCCTTGGAATGTCTTCTCCCCTCTAACCCATTGTCATGGATTTTACTATGGGGGGAGGGGTGATCTGGTCCCATGTCAGTGACAGGACCCAGAATACAATTTAGAGTCGCAAATAATAATCTCCTGTTCTAAATGCTAAAAAATATCTGGTCAACCGGACTGATAAACGTGAACATGCTGATTAACACAGACTGTTTGCTTCTCACATTCCCTGCCATTTGCATAGGAGACATTATATACAGTAGTTGCTTTACTTTGTTACAAAAATGGAGCAGAGGCATAATAGAAAAATGCTCAACACCTGTATGTTCACCTGTTTTAATTGTAGCCAGAGAGATGCACTATGTGTTATGATTTCCTGGGGTTTATGTAGTAATCGTTTCATGAATTTATTATGTGATATCCAGTTTTCCCAGAGGAGATACAATCAATTCATTGTATTCGTATTGGCGTAGCACCTAGAGGTCCCTATTAAGACTGGGAGTAAGAGACAACCCATGCCCAAAGAGCTTACTGTCACAGTTCCGGACAACTGCACCTGTATTCCCCCTCTATGGTCCAGCAAGGGCACCCAGTCTTAGGCTTCTGGCTCCCCAGATGTTGCCTCTTTTGGGCAGAGACCAGCCTCTCCCTCACTCCTGACTAGGGTATTTCTAGGCTGGACTGTGAATTCTGCCGCAAAAATCAGACTGCCTAATCAGGTCTGCTTTACTTTTCTCTCCAGATACGGTAAACGGTAATTGCCAGGGTTAAGCTACTACACTCATTCTTAGCCAGCACATTTATTCCTGAAATAAAAGCATCACAGAGAAAACATATTACAAACTATAAAAGGACCGACACGTAGGCTTATACGCTTCAGAGTAGCAGCCGTGTTAGTCTGTATCCGCAAGTATCTACAGCCCACTTCTTCGGATGCATATAGAATGGAACATATATTGAGGAGATATATATACACGCATACAGAGAGCATAAACAGGTGGGAGTTGTCTTACCAACTCTGAGAGGCCAATTAATTAAGAGAAAAAAAACTTTTGAAGTGATAATCAAGCTAGCCCAGTACAGACAGTTTGATAAGAAGTGTGAGAATACTTACAAGGGGAGATAGATTCAATGTTTGTAATGGCTCAGCCATTCCCAGTCCTTATTCAAACCGGAGTTGATTGTGTCTAGTTTGCATATCAATTCTAGCTCAGCAGTCTCTCGTTGGAGTCTGTTTTTGAAGTTTTTCTGTTGTAATATAGCCACCCGCAGGTCTGTCATTGAATGACCAGACAGGTTAAAGTGTTCTCCCACTGGTTTTTGAGTATTTTGATTCCTGATGTCAGATTTGTGTCCATTAATTCTTTTGCGTAGAGACTGTCCGGTTTGGCCAATGTACATGGCAGAGGGGCATTGCTGGCACATGATGGCATATATCACATTGGTAGATGTGCAGGTGAACGAGCCCCTGATGGTATGGCTGATGTGATTAGGTCCTATGATGATGTCACTTGAATAGAACCTATCCTTGTAACAAACCCCGATGCCAACTCTGTCCACATATCTATTCAAGTGTAGTCCACGAAAGCTTATGCTCTAATAAATTTGTTAGTCTCTAAGGTGCCACAAGTACTCCTGTTCTTCTTTTTGCGGATACGCTTATTAGAGATCACCCCAACTCCAACAAGGGCTCTGATCAATGTACAGTCCTTCAGATCCCACCAAGGGGTTTTTCTGTGATCACAAGTTCATAACAGCTGAGCTGTTAGCTCAGAACACACACATAGACTGGGCTAAGTCATTCTAACCATTCCCAGGAATGATTGTTCCCCCCACACACACACACCTTGGACAGATAGTCCTATCCATTTGTGGGGTTAGAATGAATGCCCTGGGTCAGTTTTAACTCAAGGTATTTAACTGAAAATTCTTTCATTGTCTGTTGGTCCCTTGATAATCCAGTTTGAATCAGTATATCCAAGCGTCTCCAGATGGTGGTAGCCCTCTGGAGGTGTTACAACTAAATGAATTTGCCTAACGACCCCTCACTGTTCTTAGTACTTGGAAGACTGTGGTCCTGCTCCCCCATGGAATTATATACAATCTTTGGTCCACAATGATATATAAACTTAATTCAATAAAGCTTGTCCAGAATGTTGCAGAAATACTTCATATCCGTCACACTTAAAATCTAAACAGGCAAAGGGTGATAGGAAGGATAATTATCACCATTTAGCAGATGGGGGACTGAGGCACAAAGAGATTAAGTGACTTGCTCAGAGTCACGCAGTCTGTAGCAACACCAGGATCCAGATTTCCTGTGCCTTATATACAAGATGAACCTACTAATGGGAATTTTGCCTAAGGGTTTAAGCCCCTGTTAATTTCTATTTATATGCGATAGAATTTCGGAAAGCAGTTACACACGTGGCTTGCACATATACAATGGGAATTTGTAACACAGTCTAATCATCATTCTATGAAGCTTATGTTCATTCAGTGAACTATTTTCAGATGAGTGAGGTCTTCATAGGAGGCTAGCATTATTCAATACAATCTTTAAAAATACTTAGTGAAGGAGTCAGGGTAAATTCTCTACAGTTGTAACCATATGACTTGTTTGTCTTTTCAGTCTACTAAAATATAAGTGAACATAATGAGTAGGACTTTAAAAGAGGGAGGGGAAGGGAAAGAAGACAACTAATTTACTTCCCATCTCATCGCTTACTTTTTGACTATGCATGTCATCATTTTGGGCTGATCCTGCTACCATTCAAGTGAATGGCAAAACTTGTACTGACTTCAAAGAGAGAAGGATTGGGTCCAAAAAAGCACAGATTTCAATGATTTCCCATAAAATTTTAGTGTATAAAATCCAGCTACCACAACAATATCCCTTAGTCTCCAACCAAGTTGAATCTTGCACAGATGGTTACTGTCACATTCCTTTTCTCACTCATCCTTAAGTCATTACCATGACCCTTTAGTTCATTGTATTGATTGTCTGTCTCCTTGACATATTATACTTCATGCCTTTCTTAAAAGTGAAAGGCAAATATCAAAAATAGCAACAGCTATGTAATCAAATTACTAGATTCCAAAGTGGGCTTGCCGAAATAAATGGTTTGAAATAATATACCTTGAGGTTTTAGAATTTCTGTTATGATAACAAGAAGCCTCAAAACAAAAACAAAATGCTTTCTGGTTAGTTTGATAGCCAGAAATAGTTACCCTATGCAAGTGTCTTAACTTGTTACCTTATCTACTTTCTTTGTCAGATATAAAAAAAAGTGACTGGTATTATACACAGAAACAGTAGACCTGGCATTATAAAAACGGTCACGTCATGCACAAGCATGAATAAATATGTATTCACTATACAAGGTGTGACTTAAATATTCCCTTCTTCAAGCACATTTACTGAAATAGAGTGGATACTCCTTGAAAAGCCACCTGTTACATATTACTATAAAAGTACAAATTATTGATTGTTATTTTGGGGACAGGGGAACTGCATGAGTTGGACCTGATCCTGAGAAGTGTTGCATGCCAATACAACCCATAGGAACTGCATGTCTTCATCACCTCTCAGAATCAGTATAAGAACCTTTGACAAACACTTAAGTAATTAATACAGCCAGTTTTTCTTCCAGGCACCTTAATTTCCTCACTTGCAATATGACTTTTACCTAAAAAAACCCTGTTTCTTATATGGGATTCCTAGGATTTGATGAGGAGTAACAGTTTATATATATATATAAACTAATCTTTTGTAATGTGAGATGAACTAATTCAGATAAATAACCACCAGCCTTAACCTTTGCTCAAATCTTAGACATGAATCTTTTGATATTCAAACATATTTTATCACTATTTTTATTTATTTATTTACAATCACATCTTTGACTTTTTAATTTCAGCTGTGGCAATACTGAAATAATGAGAGAGGATCTTTTTTCCCAGTATGTCCCTACCAACCAAACTGCAACCAGGAAATACTTCAAATCTCACAAAAAGAAACCTGATCTTGCAAGATTTTTAGTCTGATTTTCAGATAAAAGGCATGTGAATATGACTTACATTAAACACTGAAAAGTTTCAGAAAATCTGAATGCTTGTCAATCCTCCAAACCTTTTCTCATTTTGCCTATCATTAATTACTTGCTAATTCTAACTCTACACCAGTTTTATCTCTTGAACTCTCTTTAAAAGATCCTAGATTTTTCAGTATTGTCCCTAATGCTGTGTGGCATCAGAACTGAGAGGTAAGAATAGAAATTAAGGACAGCAAGTACTGCGTGGTACAACAAACATGCTATTTGGACCCTGTGTATCATTCAGGCAAAATCTGGGTGACATATGAGCTAGATTTTTCTACATCTATATTTCTAAACATTTATATCTATCCTTCGTTAGATTGTAAGCTCCCAGTGGGCGTGGTTTGTCGTTCCCGGCCAATGTGAGCTGTGGGAAGCGGTGCAGGTACTTGGACTTCCGTATCATTGGTGGTGGCTGACTCCCCATACTTAGAGACTCATTGTTTTTCTGGAAGGCATCATCAAAACTACAGACACTATACTTTTTTATTTCTGCTGATTTTCATGCCACTTTTTTCAAGCATGCACTTCCATCTCTCTAAGTTTTCCTCCACTTAACCTTTCTCTCTTCCACGAGCACTATGTCTTCTGCAAAAACCAGCATGCCACTCTCTGGATGTTTTCTGTAAGTGCATCAAGCACCAACATGAAAAAGGGAGCTAGTTACGAGCCTTGATGTACTCCTACTCTTATAAGAAACTGTTCACTTTCTCCATGTGGCCTTCAACCTGTGGTAACAGCACCTTCATACATATACTGGACAAGTCTGATAAAATCTTCAGGTATCTCTTTCATTCTCTTACTCCACCAGATGACTTCTCTTGGAACAATTTACCTAGGATTGTGGTGATTCTCCATCACTGACATCACAATTTTCAAATAAAGATCGGATGTTTTTCTAAAAGTATAATCTAGGAATTATTTTGGGAAAGAAGTTCTATGGCCTGTGTTACACAGGAGGTCAGACTAGATGATTACAATGGTCTGTTCTGGTCTTGGAAGCTATGAATTTATGAACTGTGGTCATAAGCCTTCTCAAGATTGATGAATACTATGTGTAGGATTTTCCTCTTTTCTCTACATTTTTCCACAAGCAATCTTAATGTAAATCTAGCATCCATTATTGACTTACCTGGCACAAATCCAATCTAATTGTCACTGACTTTCACTTCTCTTCTCTCATCAATATCTTTCTCCGAGATCGTCCTCATGTGGTTCATGAATATAATGCCATGGTAGTCACTAGTCTCGTAAATCTTTTCTCTTAAATATCGATGCTAATGTGCTCTGTCTCAAGGAATCAGACTTCTTTCCAGTCTTCATGATGCAATTAAACAGTTGTGTCAATATGTTCATGCCTACTTGCCTCAGGCACTTCCATACTTCTGCTGGCATGCCACTGGGAGGTGACAGATTTCTTATTTTTCATATTGTTCAAAGCATCTGCAACTACTTCTTCTAGGACTGGTGCCACCAGTCCTGGTGTGGTTTTATTATATGGCATGGTTCTCTTGGATTCTCTTCATTCTGAAGCCAATCAAAGTAATTTCTCCACCATTCCTTAATCTGGTTCTCATTGATTAACATATTTCCACTTTCATGTTAGTGGCTGATCTCATCAGTGTCTTTAGTCTCTCATCCTCAGTCTTTGCCAGTCTATATATTTCTCTCACCCTCTTTTGTTTTGAAGTGTGCATATAATCTTCCATGGCTTTAGCTTGAGCAGCCTCTACCTCTTTCTTCGCTATCTTTTTGGATTTTTTATACTTCTGAAAATCCTATTGCTGAAGCATCACTTGCCAAAATTTAAAACACTTTTTCATATCCTTCATGGCCTCTCGAACTTTCTCATTCCACTTCCATCAGGAAAAAAAGGGCTCTTGCTTTTGTTTCAACAAGCATTCTCTTTGCACATTCTTGAATTTTGCTTGCAATATGATTCTACCATCAATTCGTATGTTCTCTAAACCTTCTAAAGAGATCTTCTTCAACACTTGTTTTAAACTCCTTTCTAGCTTCCTTAAACTGCCATCACTTGGTTTTATGTACTGCTGTGGACCATTTTTCTCTCATGTATGACATGTATGCATAGTCAAGAACCAGCATTCTCTGTTGAGTTGCTATGCTTTCCCCTTGGTTCATCAGGAAGTAATCTGAGCCCATATTCTACCACTCTTACAGGTAATCAAATGTTCTTCTTAGTGAAAAATGTATTACTGACTACCAAATCATGTCTGGGCCTACTGTAAAATAGTCTCCCCTTCCTGTTTCTCTGTCCAAATCCCCAGCTGCCATGGTGCCTTTTGAAGCATTTATCGTCTCTCCCACATGACCATCAAACTTGGCTCCCATGATGACTCTTTCATCCTTTATCACTTTCTGTACAGCAGTATTCAATTTACCCAGAAACCTCCTCCTCTTATTTGTCACATCCCTTCTGGGGTGCACATATAACATTTAAAGGGCCATTTTCAAAAGCTAACTTAGCCAAAATTATCCTCTGATATATCCTATCCACAGCCACTGCACATCCCTGCATCACTTTGTCTACAACTATACCATCTCCATTTTTTTTATTTAATGTGACAGCCTTCCACCATAGTGCTTGCCTTTGCTCCCTTCCATTTAGTCTGTTGAATGCCGACAATCTGTACTTTCCTTTTCATCAATGTCTGAGCCAGCTCTGCACTTTTTCCAGTTAATGTCCCTATATTCCAAGATACCAATCTTATCTTCTGGACTATCTTATATATTAATTATATATCTTAAATAATATTTATATGCAATAACTGATATAAATAGTTCAAGAGAAAAGGAATATAAATATGGCTATGGAAAGAGACTTACCCATCTGTAACAATTAGTGAAAAACATTCAGCCTCTACAAAAGCACTGAGCTGCAGAGGCTGGTATACAAGATTAATTGTTGAAAGAGAGATTTGAAGGATGACTCACTCTAGCTACACAGAGCTAAACAGATTTCAAAATCTCCTTCTGTTAATAAAGCCAGCACTCATAGAAAAGTGCTCCAACATGTTTGATAACGTGGGTATATTTCCATCTAAGTTCATGTCTGTTATGCTTTTAGTTTGGATCAGTGCCCATGTCCCTCTTTCATCCTGTCTTATCTAGGTTCACCAGGGAGAAGGTCAGGAAGTTGTTAAAGTTCATTGTGTGGCTATAATTGGAATATTTAAACAGAAAGGGGCAAGTTTGTGTGGTTTTTGCTTCTTTGGTACAAACCTTGAAAATTATTTTCCCAAGTTGAAAAGTGATCAAATGACAAATTACACTTTTTTTCAAATGTTATTGTAGAAGGAGCAGAAATTTTTCGAAACAAAATTCAAACCCAAAATCTTTTACTTTTTGTAGGAGCTACAGTAATTGTGGTTTGTTGCGTTTTCCAACTGAAATTTGTAAGAATTAGCCAGGCCATATTTCTTCTATTATTATTTCATGCATTTATAAAGGCATCGCTGTAGTATCTGGCTACAGGTTACATCATTTAGATTAAAAGCAAATAACATTTTCCAAATATCATCCTCGTTATTAACTAAATCATTTCTGCTGGGTATGGAGAAAAATAGCAAATGTGGCCGTTTTCCTCATATGTGATATGTAGTTCAGTGGATTCAGTTTAGGCTTTAATTAATTCCTACTAAAATGAATGGGAGTCTTTGCATTGACTTTAATGGGATGTTGTTCAGGCCCTAAGGGAACATTTTCAAAAGAGACTAGGCACTTAGGAGCCTCTGCATCATTCAATGTCAGCAGGATTGAGTCTGCTAAGTACCTAGCTCACTTTTGAAAATTTTACGCCTAAGGACTGATCTTCTGTTTGTGTCTTTGTATAGGGCCAAAAATTTTGGGTGTAAAAGCTGAGTCATGTGAGCATTTTAACCTTTGGGCAATCCCATGTCCTAGCTCACAGAGGCCTTGATCCAACTACCATTGAAGCACTCCCATTGACTTGAACCAGGGCAATCTGTTAATCAACTAACAAAGTAAAAGTAGCCTAAGCACTTCATTAAATACAGTGGGAATTATGGTTATGCTCAAAAGGATCTGTCAGCTGGATTTTTAAGACTTGATTGCAGGAACAGACTGGAAGAGATGTAAGACTTTAAACATCTACATAGGAGTATAATTTTTATATGCTTTCATCGAGAATGTCAGTAGCAATCCCTTTTTAATTTTAAAATCAAAACATTTTTAAAAGTGTTATTGAAAATTATGGCACACAAAATTTGATCCCAATAACCAACAGACTAAATTGGAATCCTCTTACAATTCAATGTAAATTATACAAAAGTATTTTCCTGTTGCTATACCATTTTTACGCCCACCATTTTAGCAAGCAGAGCCAAAATAAAGTCCCATCAGGAAGCAGAGAATAACAAAAAATGAGAGCTTGATTCTGCTTTTAACCTACATTACTCACTGTCTTTCGTCAGCTATTTATTTAATTTACTAACAATGTGTCTCTGTTTTCTTTTCCTGATAATATATTAAATATGGGAGACGTTTTGTGGCAGTTCTACAAATTAATTGCTTTTCAAATTAAACACTGGGGACATGAGCTTGGCTGTAGACTGGCAGTGTAAATCTGCAAATTTGGAACAACTGAAGCATTGCAAGCAGACTGCAGGCCGTCACCAGGCTAACTGATAATCTGCTCAGATCCTCTCTTAACTGGATTCAGCAGGGGCCTTAAGATTTTTTTTTTTTTTTTTTTTTAAGGCTGGTAAAGGTAAAAGAGACATCCATCCATCAGACACTAATTTTACTGTCACACTTGTTCACAGATAGGTGTCATTCTAGCCAAATGCAAATTCATCCCAACCTGAGCTGGTTGGACAGAAAACAGTTCCATCACATTTTTTTCAAAGTCCAGTTTCATCAAAATCTCAATGTTTAATGGGAACAAGTAGACTGACAAAAGTTTCAACCAAAAAGCATAGAAGTGAATCATTTTGACTTTCTTATTTAGATTATTTTCATTTAGACTGTTATAATATTCAGTTCAGTATGTTTTTATTGATATTACATATTTTATTTACATTACATTTCAACATTATTAAATGTAATGATCATTTCTGTGAAAAATTTCACTATTGCAACTTTTCATTCTAATTTCAGAATTTCGTGCAGGATGGACATTCTGTTCTCTGATCAGCTGTACTCACCACCAATCACTAGCAGGAACTATGGGCTAGATTCACAAAAGTATTTGGGCTCCTAACTGCCACTTTAGATGTCTAAATCCCAGAATAAAGCCCCACTGGGAATAAAAAAAAAACCTACTTGGCTGTTGCCAAACCTTGCATCAGCACTACAGCCTTACTTTAAGCATCCAGACACCTAAGCCCCAGAGCAATGCACAAACTGGGGAGAATAGAAACTCCTCTGCCTTATTCACTTGCAGGGTCCTAAGTTTGCTCAGAGTTCACCTACTGGATCGAGCCCCCATAGACAAATTCACACAAAATGGCGGCAGCAGCAGATCCTTTCTCATAACTTTAAACTCAGCAGTTAGGGTACTCACCTGGGATGTGGGAGACCCCCAGTTCAAGTCCCCCCTTTGCCTGAGGCAAGTGCCTGAACCACAGAACTATGGGATAGTCTGATGTGGGGCTCTCCCAGTCTCGCCTGTTGAAGCTGTTCCAATGTGGATAAATGATTAAAGAGTCATTGGAGAAAGGGGACTGGATCCAGGGTTTCCCACCTCGTGCTCTAACCACCAGGCTACAGAGTCATAGAAGCTGAAACCAAGGGTATTGGAGGTGCTGCCGCACACCCTGGCTTGAAGTGGTTTCCATTATATGCAGGGTTTACAGTTTGGTTCAGTGGTTCTCAGCACCCTCACCATAAAAATTATTCCAGCATCCCTGTACAGAGTCATTCTCATGTTTGCTCTCTTTGGCCCAATTATTCTTTCCTTATTTATTCACAGTGGAACAGCAACAACAGGAAAACTGAGGAAGGCCCATATCAGAATATCCCATAGCCCAGTGACTAGGACATTCACATGAAACGTGGCAGATCCCACTTCAAATTCCTTTCCCCTTTCAGACAATGGTCTCCCACATCCAAGCTGAGTGCTGTAACCACTCAACTAAAAGTTATGAGGAGGTTCTCCCTGAACCTGTCTCCCCCAGCTTCTTTCAAAATGGCATAAGCACCTAACCCCAAAAGAAAGTTTTGCAGTTGAGAATCCCACATAGAGGGATGTGCCTCCCTGAAGCACAGATTTAGGCCCTAACTCCCTGAGAGAGGCAGAGCTTAGGTCGCACCCCTCGCCCTAACATCTGCTGGTTAGCTTAGGCAATGAGCCGCCTAGCATGCTAGCATTCTGTGGTACCTATCTCTCCTCATTCATTGTACAGGGAGCCTAGTCACCTAACTCAGGGTATGTCAACACTTAGATTTGATAGCACTCTAACTTGCTGGCTCAGGGGGCAGCAAGTCTGAGCACTTTAAAGTGCTAGTGTAGACAAGCTCCTCGTGGAGGTGGATTACCAGGAGCGCTGGGAAAGCTCTCTCCCAGCGCTCGTGCACGGCCACACTCGCACTTCAAAGCGCTGCCGTAGCAGCGTTCCCGTGGCAGCGCTTTGAAGTTCCCAGTGTAGACATACCCTCAGCCTTTGTGAATCCCAGTGATTTTCTAGGTGCATAAAAGTTAGGTGTGGTGACACTCAGCAGTACCACACCTAAGTTTCTTGATGAATCTAGCCCTATCTATAAAAAACTTGAAGCCCCAAGTTTCAGAGTCCAGGTCAGCTGACTCAGGCTCACAGAGCTCATGATGTGGGGATAAATGGCTAAGCCCAAATGTCTCCACTGTAATTTTATAGACCCAGAGCATGAGCTCTAGTCAGATGACCTTGGCCAGCAACCGCTGTGCCATGGTCTTTTATCACAGTGTCCTTAGGTACTAATACGGCCCCTATCACCATAGTATCTAAGTACCTCGCAATCTTTAATGGATTTATCCTCACAACACCATCATATAGGGTGGTACTACTAAGCCCATTTTACAGATGGGGAACTGAGGCACAGAGAGACAAACTGATCATTATAACTTCTGTCCTGAAAAGAAATAAAAAGTGTCATGAGAACTGGGAAACATCCAAAAATAGGGCATGCTTTGACCAAGTGTATTCAAACTGAGTCAAACGCATACGCTAATGATATGCTATTATCTGAAAGAGTCAGATTTGGAGCTAATAAAGTGAGTGTAAATTCTAGCTGGCCTACTGTAGAATTGTTTGCATTTGTAATTCCATTTATCTCTGTAGCCAGTAGGGAGTTTTAAGGATGGAGTTTTTGGCAAGACCTTTGACCCTACTTATTCAGTCATGGGTGACTAGATTTCAATGAGACTGAAATTTGCCATCACAAGTTTTTCTTATCTTTCCATGACATTCCTGGAAATCATAGCAGCTAATGGCACCAAATACTATAATGTTGACCCTCAGTGACTTGAAACTTGCCTTTCACCATTATTAATATATCACGTGCAGTTACAGAACATGCCAAATCATTAGTCCTCCCTAGGAAATGAGTATCAGAACCAACATAAAACAGATTTAAATCATGTAATATTCAGTTTATGAACTGGACTAATGTGAAAAAAGTACAAGGGTTCTCATTTGGGATCTAATCCTTGTCCCATTAGAGGTACTGGCAAAACTCCCAATGACTTCAATGTTGCAGAATGAGATTGCTAGTGACTTGAAGTCAAGCAAAGACCTGGCCTTGCAAGCTACTAAAGATGCTCACATCATACTGTATTACAGTCCCAGTGACTGTCCCTGTTAAGTAGCACAGAAATGATTCAGAAGGAAATTTACCAGTCCTCTAAATGCAGGAGCTCTTTACAATTGGCTGATGCAGATCACACAATCCCGCTCTTTTTCCACTTTGCAGCCTTCTCCAAGGTGCAGAAGACTGAATTGCAGTATAATCTTAAATTGAAGTGAAAGCTAGACACCTACATTAGGCCTGTGAGATTGTGTTTAAACATCATTTTTCCAACAATGGTGACTATATCCAGAGCCCTGTGTATTCCATGATACCGCAGCTACAGAATTCGCAATGGAATCCACCACAATCTCGCCAGAAATCATGCTTTAGAATATATTTCATTTTCATCAAAATGGTTGTGAATGTAACCTTGAGAGTCTGAACCAAATATAAACTGGTATAGTATTGTCTTCCTGAATCTGTAGACAGCCTGAAAAAAATAGCACTTAGAGGCATGAACAATTTCATTTAAACTATTTTAGCACAAATGCCTAGTTAATGTATTTATCCTATAATCCCAGTTCCCCTCCCCCAGTTGCCAAGAGCCCCAGTGTCCCCCTTATTATCTGTCAAACCTCCAGCTTCCCCCTCTGACAACGAAGACAATGCAGTTATGTGTTGTCAGCATAAGTATCTGTGGCACACTGAAAACTGAAAATGTGGTGACAGAATAAAAGCAATAAAATACAACATAAAAATAAACATAGTAGTAGTAGTAGTTACACATTTTCACAATCAACTCATTTTAAAATTTCCTTTTTTAAAATAGCTGTTGCAGAATTTCCAGTCTACCACATAACTCCAGAAACCAGGGCTCTTCCTACAGTATTTCAGACCAGCTTGCACTAGATAAACAGGGCCCTGATCACATCTTCAAAAAAGATGTCTTTCCCCCCACCCCATCCTCCCACAGACACATGGACACTTAAAAATAATAAATAGCAAATCCTATGCCATTATAGTCCAGCAATACCTGGGTACAATATCTTCATAAAATATGTTCCCTCACACTCTCACACTGTGGAAGAATAGACTCACCACTGGAGTGATCCCTTGTGGCTAGGTGTGCCGTAAAAGGTTGTCATCCTCTAACATCTGCTCTGGTTCTGCAGTGGTCTGGCTCTTCTCATACTTGGCCCTCCAATCAGGTCACATTTTAGTTCCACCCCTTCTGGGGTATCAGTGTCATAAGTGGAGAGTGTTCCACTGTCACACATGACATTGGTCATTGATATGACATCTTCTACCTCTCCAAGGCTTTTCTTCCATTCCTCTCTTCTGACAGAGTAGTGGCCATGGAGTCTTTTAACCAACTTAAAAGCAAAACAAAAACACAACAAAAGGAACGTCTGTCCCCTTCCCGACACTCAGAGAGTTACCTCCCTAGAGTCTTGTCTCTAGCCTTTATCCTCCACTTCTGTTTACTTCCAAGGCCATCTCTCGATTGGTCTTCTCTCAGGCACACCGCTAGAATGTGCCTCACCCTGATAGCTTCTCAGTATTTCTCCAGGTTCTACTCTCTACTACTCAGAGAGTGGCTGCAGAGTTCCTTTTCCTCTCTCCCTGCAAACTTCTTCTAATCTGTGCTTCCTTTCTTTATGGTCATCACCTAGCTCTTCTCCAGCTGGACTTTAATTAAGCCTGATGCACCCTCCAGGCACAGTCAAGTAGCATAACTGGCCTCTCAGGGTGACTGTAACTCTTTCATTGCCTGTGGGTCCCCGCCCCCCCACATACACACATTCACGGTTTTGCAGTCCAGCAATTCACTTCCCCCTGTATCTACTTTAGACTTAGTATAGGCAGAGTGGAGGAAGCAAAATGAAAGGAGAGGAAAACACAGTACTTAACATGACAGCCCTATTTGTTTTTCTTTTACTTAGAATTCAGTCAGAAGTGCAGTACACAATACATTGCACATTTGCAATGATCTGCTGGAAGGTTAAAATTCTGCTCCAAACTGAAAGAAGTGTTGAGGCAATAGAGTTACTCCCTCTCTGGATTCTGTGAAATCATCCTGTCCAGAGATTTACTCCCTGTGCTTCATAGAAATATTTCTGAAGGGCGTTTTTATTTTTTTTAAATGGATCAGGCTAGACTAAATTGCAGCTATTCAACAAAAAAATTCTTAGCGAGGATACTCCCCACCCTGGCCTTCTGAAGAGGACTCAAGCTTAACTGTGCTCTCTTATCAACAGTCTCAATACATTTTTCAGAAATAAAGTATCAACACCTCTAGCGAAGTGCAGATTAACAAATGCCATTTTGCTGTGTGGTGCCTCCTTCCTCCATAACCATGTGCATGCCAGATTTTTTGGATTGAGTGGAAATACAAATTCATGTATTCCTGAGTCCTTCTCTGCTCTTTTCTGAGAACACCCCAGTGTCAGGGGATTTATCACAGACCAAAAGAGGGAGGATCTTTGAAACGGTCAGTTTTTTTAAAAAATTAGCAGCCAATCACTAAATCACCATTTAAAGGAATCATATGACCATTCCAGAGGGATGGTACTTATATTGCAAGTGCAAAGGTTAGTATGGGATAAAATATCCAGAGGGAATGGTGCCTTAATCCAATCACTACAGGCGGAAGCATACTGGGAAATTTAGAAGGATTAGAGGTGGGGTCAACTACCTACTAGGCATGTGAAGGGGATGAGATGGTTCTGTTTTGGTGAATGTGCAGATAAAGAACTTATCTGAAAAAAATGGGGCAGAAAATGAACATACATGGGTCAGATCTTCAGCTGGTCCAAATAGACATTGATCCATTGACTTTGAGGGAGCTATGCCAATTTACACCAAGGATCTGGCACAAAGTCAGTTTATTTATTTATGTATTTATTTTCACGTTCCTCAGCTCCTGATGAGTGTTGGGTTCTTAGAATGCCAAAGGGTGTATATGTTTGTAGTTATGGATTATAGTCTTTATTTTGCATCATTCACAGAAATGTACTGGGATATGTTTGTCACTGATCTTTGACAATGCATTGTCAGTAGTTTCCTAGTCTCCAGCAGTCATAGAGACAGAAGATGAAAGCCATTTGGATGAAGATCAGTAGAGACAGGATGGGGTGATACTGGAAGGCTGGCTGGGGAAAGCATCCAAAGAATACGGTGATGTTGGTGTCTGCTTCCAAAGCTGCTTGGATTACCCAAACCTTGCCAATTAACTTCACAATGTAGGAGTTCTCCCAGATCCTCAACTACTCTTAAACCCGTTTTACTGATCTGTAAGCCTTGATGGCTACAATTTAATAACTGTTGGATTTGACTATAGAGCTACTGTAGGCATAGACTGTGAAACTGAGTTTGCATCTAGATATGGATCCAAAATTGGGGAGCAGTCATATTGAGGCAGTGAATCATTAGGACATAATCTGTCTCCAGTTAGTTACAGCAACTTCAGAAGTTTATTCAGGATGGAACATATTCAGGGACTGATTGCGTTTACTCCCACAGGAAGCCCTTATTCACGCAGGACTAAACACATGATAAGGCTTGAAAGGTCAGGCCCATATGTGCAAGCTTTACATGATTTATTCTCAGCGTATGTGTGAGTATAACATCTTCCATCACATCCAGAACCATTATTTGACTGCTATCATTGTAGTTAGTCTTGGAGGAGAGAACACAGATATTTTTGGAGCAGCAATAAGCATAGGTGCTGACTCTGTGGGTGTTCCGGGGCTGGAGCACCCACAGAAAAAAAAATAGTGGGTGCTCAGCACCCACCAGCCACAGTTGTTCGGTGGCACCCCCAATAAACTGTTTGGCAGCAGCCCCCGTTAGCTGATCAGGGCACTGCCAAATGTCTGATTGGAGGAGTCGCCGAACAGCTTATTGGCAGCTACGGGAGAAGCTTGGGGGAGGGTGGAGAGCAGTGAGCGAGTGCACAGGATTTTGGCCTAATTCATATGAAATGCACATCCTTTCTACCAAACCAGAGACTGAGTATTTAGGGTCCCTTTGTATCGTATGTTGTCTTAAAGGCAACTCAGGGGAGTGAAGCTGCCCAGCTAGCACATTTTATTTTCATGGCACTATTTACAAATATGGTTATCTTAACAAAACTGTTCAGAAGTAATGGCTAGGTTGATTGAGATGCTATAAAAGACAAGTTTGAGCTATATGTCATCTGATTCATACACTGAAAAGTCTGTATTATGAGCCAGACACAATGCTCCCAATCGTTTTTTCAGCCACCTAAAAGGGAAGCGAGATCAGGCCATAACTCTCCGATGTACTCTCACAGTGGTGTTAAAACATGGCAGGAAATGGAAATACATGAGAAAGGCTTTACTTTTAGTGTTTTTAGGTTATTGGGTTATTTCTGGCTCGTGATAAACTCTGGCATGTTTCATCAACCTGTGGCGGCGCAGCTGGTAATGTGCTTTTTCCAACATTTCCCCTATTGCAATCTAAAAATGAACAGCAAGGGGGGGAAAGCATCTCTGCAATAAGTATCGTAAGTGCCAATTACAACTGAAGTGATGGTCTTAAACTTTTCAATTCCTACCAAAGGTTTATCAAAACAGTTATAAAAAAGTAATGAGAGCTATAGAGAGACACTCACTGGTCTGAAATGTGTTTATTTCAGCCTACCTTAGATGGCATCTCATTTAAGCCTGAATGTTATTTTTTAAGGCGTTTTTTAGAGAACATTCATGAATGACAGCTGGCTGACTCTTGCAGGGGTGTTGTAACTGAGTTAGTCCCAGGACATGCCTTCAAATGTGGCTACCCCTAACATTAGATAGTGCAGGCTAATCCCTAAGAATAATGGCCTCTAAAAAGCATTAAACATCCTCTCTAGCTTCTCAGATTTTTCCTTTCTGATTTTGTAGGTGACATCTCTGGTTTCTACGATACAATCATTTTAATATCTGTGTACATTTTAATCAATAACCCTTTGACAAACTAGCATACACTATGAATTAGAGTTGCTTCAGGTTTTTCATTTTGGTTATCTTTTAATCTCAAATGAAATTTCATGATTCACTCAGCTCATTTGTAGCACTCAGGATTGGCTGCCTATCATACTATCTTGGAGGATCCAATTGCTGAACTGAAGCCTTGCTTTGTATGCGTTCACAAGCAGAAAAATGAACTAAACTCACAACTATACATCAAATTCATTCAGGGGGAGGGATAGCTCAGTGGTTTGAGCATTGGCCTGCTAAAGCCAGGGTTGTGTGCTCAATGTTTGAGGGGGCCACTTAGGAATGTAGGGCAAAAATCAGTACTTGGTCCTGCTAGTGAAGGCAGGGGGCTGGACTCAATGAACTTTCAGGGTTCCTTCCAGTTCTATGAGATAGGTATATCTCCATATATTTATTTATAACATGCTCTAACAATCAGCATCAACAGACTGGAAGCTTAAGAAATAAGTCTTCAAGGTGGTTTTAATATTTGTATCATTTGTATAAATCATCTGAACATGAATGTTTATATCGAATATCTGGAAGATATTATACTTAATTTGGCTCACTCCTAAGTATCTTACTATCCCAGAACAGCACCATGCATAATCTAATAATCAAATTCTGCTCCCATTGAAGTTAATGAAAAAACTATCTTTGAGTTCAGTGGGAGCAGGATTAGGTCCAACACCTTGCTTTGCATTACTTAATTTCTGCATTCTACAATCAGAAAAAACAGAGGGCTTCACTTCAGAGAGAGGACTTTGAAATGTAATCATTTTCTGCTGTATTCCTTTCCTCCATATTAGTAGCAGATTACAATACTATATTAACTAAGCATATTTATTTATTACATTTGTATAATCCAGGATAAAGTTAATCATTACAGTTCTCTTTACAGTGGGATTTACTCTAACACAAGGACCACCTATAATTAAATTGGGGAGGGACATTCTCAAAGACATGTGTGTGCGTGTTTGTGTGCACGTGTATATAGAAAAGGAAGCCTCTGTAAGAATACATCTGAGATCTGAGTTGGGAAGCAGGCTAGAATGCTGATTTACAATCAGTAAAAGGATCATGTTCTATTTTTAAGATTTGAAATTCCAAGTTTGGTCCAAGAGTTGGTAGACCATTCCTGGAGATTTCAATAGTGCTACCTTGTATAGCAAATTAGTGGAGTCAGCTCCTAGTATACCCCATCACAAAAAAACCCCACCATAACTGGTTCCTATGATGACAGTATTAGCAAAGAGATGAAAGACTGAATGGCCATGGATACTAAACAATCATCTTCAGTATTGATATATAGCACCATAAGTATACAGGGTACAAAACACAAATCTACACTAAACAAGTTAACTGTTTCTTGTTCTGAAGATCTTACTGTCTGAGGGCACATCTCGCCCAAAGGATGGTCCCTTTAGTTCAGGTGGAAGTACGTTGTCAGGACAGAGTGGGGAAGCTTGCAGTACTTCTACCAGTGTCAGAGATGTTTTGTAGATAGAAAGTGAAGCCGTGTCTAGGACTGTTTGTGTGGCATATTTCATGAGCATTCAACTCATTTGAAAAAAATAAATAAAACTCCACCATGAATGTGTTATCCTAATACTAGATCGGGACTAGTTATTCATAACAAATAAATTTTGATGAATTTTGGCCTTTTGTGTGCCTTTGAATAGTGTTATGGCAGGAGTCACTGGACATGCTGTTATACGTAAGTTCTTGTTCTCACTGTGTGAGTAGTATACAGCTATTGAAGAAATTGTATTGTTAGTGTTTGTAATACAGCTTCTTTTGGAGGAGATGTGGCAAAAAGCGGAAGAGTTTGCTCTCTGCCTTTATTCATAGATTCTAGGACTGGAAGGGACCTCAAGAGGTCATCGAGTCCAGTCCCCTGCCTGCATGGCAGGACCAAATACTGTCTAGACCATCCCTGATAGACATTTATCTAACCTACTCTTAAATATCTCCAGAGATGGAGATTCCACAACCTCCCTAGGCAATTTATTCCAGTGTTTAACCACCCTGACAGTTAGGAACTTTTTCCTAATGTCCAACCTAGACCTCCCTTGCTGCAGATTAAACCCATTGCTTCTTGTTCTATCCTTAGAGGCTAAGGTGAACAAGTTTTCTCCCTCCTCCTTATGACACCCTTTTAAATACCTGAAAACTGCTATCATGTCCCCTCTCAGTCTTCTCTTTTCCAAACTAAACAAACCCAATTCTTTCAGCCTTCCTTCATAGGTCATGTTCTCAAGACCTTTAATCATTCTTGTTGCTCTTCTCTGGACCCTTTCCAATTTCTCCACATCTTTTTTAAAATGCGGTGCCCAGAACTGGACACAATACTCCAGCTGAGGCCTAACCAGAGCAGAGTAGAGCGGAAGAATGACTTCTCGTGTCTTGCTCACAACACACCTGTTAATGCATCCCAGAATCATGTTTGCTTTTTTTGCAACAGCATCACACTGTTGACTCATATTTAGCTTGTGGTCCACTATACCCCCTAGATCCCTTTCTGCCATACTCCTTCCTAGACAGTCTCTTCCCATTCTGTATGTGTGAAACTGATTTTTTCTTCCTAAGTGGAGCACTTTGCATTTGTCTTTGTTAAACTTCATCCTGTTTAACTCAGACCATTTCTCCAATTTGTCCAGATCATTTTGAATTATGATCCTGTCCTCCAAAGCAGTTGCAATCCCTCCCAGTTTGGTATCATCCGCAAACTTAATAAGCGTACTTTCTATGCCAATATCTAAGTCGTTGATGAAGATATTGAACAGAGCCGGTCCCAAAACAGACCCCTGCGGTACCCCACTCGTTATGCCTTTCCAGCAGGATTGGGAACCATTAATAACAACTCTCTGAGTACGGTTATCCAGCCAGTTATGCACCCACCTTATAGTAGCCCCATCTAAATTGTATTTGCCTAGTTTATCGATAAGAATATCATGCGAGACCGTATCAAATGCCTTACTAAAGTCTAGGTATACCACATCCACAGCTTCACCCTTATCCACAAGGCTCGTTATCCTATCAAAGAAAGCTATCAGATTGGTTTGACATGATTTGTTCTTCACAAATCCATGCTGGCTGTTCCCTATCACCTTACCACCTTCCAAGTGTTTGCAGATGATTTCCTTAATTACTTGCTCCATTATCTTCCCTGGCACAGAAGTTAAACTAACTGGTCTGTAGTTTCCTGGGTTGTTTTTATTTCCCTTTTTATAGATGGGCACTATATTTGCCCTTTTCCAGTCTTCTGGAATCTCTCCCGTCTCCCATGATTTTCCAAAGATAATAGCTAGAGGCTCAGATACCTCCTCTATTAGCTCCTTGAGTATTCTAGGATGCATTTCATCAGGCTCTGGTGACTTGCAGGCATCTAATTTTTCTAAGTGATTTTTAACTTGTTATTTTTTTATTTTATCTGCTAAACCTACCCCCTTCCCATTAGCATTCACTATGTTAGGCATTCCTTCAGACTTCTCGTTGAAGACCGAAACAAAGAAGTCATTAAGCATCTCTGCCATTTCCAAGTTTCCTGTTACTGTTTCTCCCTCTTCACTAAGCAGTGGGCCTACCCTGTCTTTGGTCTTCCTCTGGCTTCTAATGTGTTGATATCACTCTTTATCACCCAGATCGGCGGGCAGCAATCGATCCAGCGGGGGTCGATTTATCACGTCTAGTCTAGACGCGATAAATCAACCCCCAAATGCTCTCCCATCGACACCTGTACTCCACCACCACAAGAGGCGCAGGCAGAGTCGATGGGGGAGTGGCAGCAGTCGACTCACCGCAGTGAAGACACCGCACTGAGTAGGTCTAAGTACGTCGACTTCAGCTACGTTATTCATGTAGCTGAAGTTGCATAACTTAGATCAATTCCCCTCTCTCCCCCCTAGTGTAGACCAGGCCTAACTAGAGCCAATTCTTGGGGCAGAGTAGCTTTCTGAGAAGCTGGCACTGATGTTAGGGCTAAGATTCCTGGAAGACAGATTTCCCTTCATGATTTGTGACTATGTTCAAAGACTGATATATTGAATGAAAATAAAACAAGTCACACTAAGAAAATACCAACTCCCCAACAGCGATTTCTTCTCCAGCATAAAAATCAACCTGAAAGGCTCTGAGATCTACTACTGCTCTAAAGAGCAGCAACAAAAAGTTTGCAAAATGATTCTGAGTTCTAGTCATTATTCATATTTGTTGAAAAGTTTGAACAAACAAATCTCAGCCTACTGGTTGTTTGCCAGCTGTTTTCTTGAACTATTTGGTATTGTTTCTACATCCTGATTAGGCAACTGAAACTTTATAAACAACAGATTTGCAAATGGTTAATGGTTCATAGCACAGAACATAATAATGATTAGCAAATTTTGTGCAAGAAAACCCTTCTTTGTAAATGAGTATTGAGCATTCCTACAAAGAAAAGTCATTTATACTAAGAAAACCAAATTTTCATGAAAGTTCATGAATTAAGAACAAAAGAGGGCATTTACATGGTGAAACAAGCATCCAGATTACCTGGAATATGAATGTTGGCAAAATGTTTTTGTACTATACAATACATTTCACAAAATACTTTCATCAAGTAACAGTATTGTAATGTTTGCAGTTTTACTAGAGACTGGAGTTCCTTATTATCTTTATCATTGAAAAGCAGGGTCATTTGTCTTCCTCAAAGACATACGAAGCCAGTGGTGGTACTGCAGGTTCTGCCTAAAGGAGGGAGAAATAAAGCCAACTGTACAATTTGGAGAACATAGTATGGAACGCTCATTTCTAATTGTGCAATGAAGCAGAAACCAGAAACAAGTCCCCCTTTTAAATTAAAAAAGTCTGTCTGGAAAGAAAATCTCACAGTTTGGTCCAAAATGAACTCAGTAACCTTTCTAAATAGCATTCTTAAACAGCTATAATTCAGGGTTCTCTTAGCCGAAAATGAAGATGAAAGGAAAAAATAGATAAAAATAAAATTGGTCTAACAAAGTTTTAGACATTTTTTCCGATGATAATGCTACAGACATTTTTAAACATTGCAGATTACACAGTAAATGCTTGACCAATAACAAGATTACTAATTTGTTGAACTAAAGGGGATGTTTAGAGAACATTTTAATAATATTAAAGTATGTGAACTTTGTCTTGTTTACTGACCACTTATCCTAACAAATGGGACACAAAACAATATGACACAGCAGTACAGAAAGTTAAACAAAATGAGATTTGGTTGGATTTTTAAAGGCAGATTTAAAGTTATTTTCTTATGTCTTCTCCTTGGCATAACTCTTGTATTTTTTCTGATTCACCAATAGTGTCTTATGCCACAAAAGGTTGACTTTGGCATTCATCTGAATGATACACTTCCTTTTAACTGTTTTGAGGTTGATGCTGTGACACATGTTGGGTGTTTAAGTATCTTAAAACTATACAAATAAATTTAAATGTGTTGGTCCTATGCAAACAACCAAAATATCAACTTTATAATTAGGGATAGGAGAACCTTGAAAAATCAGAGGTGTTGCAGACTTATTGGGTGAGGGAGGTCGGGGGTTCACAAACTTTGCAAAAATAGTTCAGGATGGGAAGCCATTTCTTCATGTATTTTAAACCCATGTTTTATTTCCAAGAGTGATTCAGTTACAAAAATAAACAGTGTTTAGTTTGGTTTGGTTTCATTCAAGGGAGTCTCTGCTATGTATCAGCAATAGAAGAACATCTCTTAAAAACTAGGCTAGCACAAGAAGGCAACTTCTATTAGAATGGGAGCAGCAGCAGCTATAGTTGTGGTATCATAAACTTTTCCATTCTAATCTCATATTTCATCTACTCATAATGAAGGCCCCGATTCTGCAGTGGTAGTCAGCATGAGAAAAAGGAGTCTACACTAGACAATTCCGCTTAAAGCTTGGCTTTTAGTTTATCACTTAATGGTGGACATGAAGTCTGACATGAATTTGCTTACATATTTCCACTTAAAGAGCTGCTTTTCTTGAGATCAGTCAAACGCCTTTATCACTGAGTGTATCCCTTGCATAACTAATCTCATTCAGTCCACTCTAGCATTTGTTCATCTTCAAATTAAGGGCATTTACCCTCTCCCTTGGTATGCTGCAGAACACCATATAGTCTCTCATTGTGTTGTAACTCATCACCCCAGATCAGCAGATCAACAATTACTACCACGCTATCTGGATCTCTAAACATCTGGGACACTGCCAAGACCCAAAGATTCTCTGGCTACAGTGCCCCTATTATTCATTGGCTGAAGCCATATATTAACATGTCTTCGTAACAATAGGACAAGACTCCACCTCTGCCAGAGAAGTCCACTCAAAGTATTTCCACCTCCTAGGCAGAGAGGACAGAGGTCCCCACACTGGCAATATTCAAGGCCATGACACAGACCTTGCCTCACACTTTAACAAACACTACCAGGTGGATGTGGATGGCAGCAGAACAACTTAGCTTGTAACATTCTCCAAGCCACCTATTGAGTAAGCCTGACTCTTCAGTCGCCTCACCTCATCAGCTGATTGTGTGGACTCTTCCACAGATTGGGAGTTCCTCCACTTCTCTGGATACTATCTGGGTTGGGCATGTCCCACCTTTAGCACTAACTGAAATGATGGTGGAGCATGCCCTTAGATATTCTTTGCCTTGCACTAACCTTTGCCTCCTTGCTTCCTGGTAGATGGTGCCATAATGGTGGTTTGTCTGGACTCTTCCACAGAATGGGTAAAGAGTGGGGACAAACCAAATTACAGCTCAGCAATTTTATCTCATATATAAACATATTAATCCTATATCTGCATTGTATAATATATATTTTAGATAATACAAAATAGGTCAATTTTATAATATGCCAAATATATCTTAAAAGGGGCTATTATTCCTCACATATAGTGGAGGTTTATATTAAACATATATTTCTTCTCTGTGGGAAAACCTGCTATTTTACAAAGGAAATGTTGTGTGCTACATTAGCATGGGAAAACAGAGGGAGCTGATGGCTGTTCTAGTTTATGCAGGATGTTTATGGTAATCTTATCCAGACACTGGCACCAAGAATCTAGCGAGTGTATTATTTATACAGTTACATCCCTTTCTGCCCTGAACACATCCTCTTTTCCACTTGCCCTCCATATCAGCACAACTTCACTTGTATAGGGCTTAGAGAGATGGAAAATCACTTCACAAGTATGTCATGAACGTGGACTGTGATTAGTGGCTTTACAGTCACCTTGTACTCTCTTTCCACAAGTGTAAATGACTGCACTAGGCCCTATATTTCTCCCAAATAAAATGGTGGGCCTGATTCTGATCTCACTCACACAGAGTAAGGCAGAAGTAAGGCAGATGAAAAAATCCATCAAATTATAACTGTATTAGACCTGTATGTTTGAGAAGAGAAGAATCAGACTCATTGTGTTTGGCTGGAGTCCCATAGAAAATTGTTGCTATAGTTCAGGACTTTACAAGTGACACTTGTACATTATAAATGAGGTCCTTATTCCTGGTGTATCCAAAATTCCCAGGGGAGTTTTGGGTGGGTTAGGAATTCAGAATTAAGCTCCATATTGAACATTTTGGGTTTAATTTACTTTTGCATTTCTCTTACGAATTTACTTGACATTTAAGAATAAGATTTAAGAACAAGAAGGTACTAGAGTGCAAACAAATTCAGTATGAATTAAAAAAAATCATGAACATTAAAACTATAATTTATTTGGGAGAAAATACAATTAGAAACTGTTTTTAAAAAATCTGAAAGATGAGTTGCAACAGACCTATAAAGTAAGTGCTAGGGGCATCAAGTGTTCCTTTTCCACCTCATCCATCTCACATACAGTATAATTAGATGTGGCTGTTACAAAATAATTTAGCTCAATCATATGCAATAAAGGCAAGGTACGATATGGGAATAGTAAAGCAGTCTAATTATGTTTAATCCATTTTAATCACACTGTAAAACAATTACTAACCACCTCTCAGTTCTGAGGCTTTGGAGAGCTAGAAAATGGGCATGAATATTTAATTGTGAATCAGTGAAGCTACCCAGACAAGTGTTTGCAGTTTGGTGGCCTATATTTGTCACATATGTAAAGTATAGGACTATAACAGTAATCCCATACTATTGAAATAGCATTTCAAATAGCACTTATAAGAATAAACTTACTCATGCATTTTAGAATTTGCAACTTTTGGGCCCTTTTTTTTTTTTTTTGTAACTCCAATAAAGTACAAACTATAATTTAAGCCTATAATAATGAATAGTAATTGAAAGCTGCTGAAGGAGTTAAAATGTTTCTGTAAATGACAAAGCAGCAAAAGTGGAGATTCTTTCTCTTATGGTAATTACCATACTGGAAATTGATTATACATCCAACAGAATACACATGTTTTAAAGCACTGTTTTACAGCATGTGCTACTGGATGTTAGCATCCTTTTTTTAATATATAAACCCACCATAAATAGAGTTGTGGATAAGCCACAAAACAAAATCATAATCTTGCCTGTTCTCAAAATATAACAAAGCTCTCTTACCAAACGAACATTTATGTTCATTGCAAATATCCTGAAGTAGTTGGAAGCTGATCAACTTCTTTCAGGATGCTAAACAGATGAAGGCCCCAACCTAGCAAGCTGTTCTACAGAGTGGACTCCAAAGCCAGTGTGGACCAACTTGTAGAATCAAGAGTCTATAGTAATATGACAGGTTTGTTAAATGAAAACTACAAAGCTTGTGGCATGCTTATTACCTTATCTTTCTTTTAGGGTATGTCTACACTGCAATTAAAAACCTGTGGCTGGCCCATGCTGGCTGACATGGGCTCGTGGGGCTCAGACTGTGGGGCTGTTTAACTGCAGTGTAGACTTCTCGGCTTAGGCTGCTGCCTGAGCTCTGGGACCCTCGCAAGGTCCTACAGCCTGGAAGTCTACACTAAAATCATGACCCAAGCCCTGAGAAACTGAGTCAGCTTACACCGGCCAGCCACAGGTGTCTAAAAGAAAGATAACGTAGTAAGCACGCCATATAAGACTCAAAAATAGCTTCACATTTCAAGACAGACTGTAGATTATCCATAATGGCCAACATTTTGTATGTCAAATTTTTCCCCAATCCATAACACACTGTCTCTCTCATATACATCCTCCGAGAGCACAGTTGGTGACTTGCCAGGACAGGTAGAATGTTGCTGATACTGATACATTGTTACTGATACCAATACACTGGGCAAGACTGCTGTTTTGGGAATAAGTCGGCACCTGGTTTCATAGTCACATATTATATTGTTTATTAGTTCTCTCCTCTTACAGGCTGTAGGTGCCTTTGTCATTTCTTCACAAGCACCAGGTATAATGTAAAGATTGGCCCAGCAATGAACCCCACTATACCAAGAGATAGTCACATAAACCCTTACCAAAAAAAAACAAAAACCAATAACCAAATATCCCACCCTTCTCCCAGTAGTGATTGTCAGACATCACCTTTTTACATAAAAGCCCAGTAGGAGGATAGACACTGAAGCATGAATCAGCAATTTCAGGTGAATTCATACATAGCAAGATCCAAAGCTGTAAGGACTTCATGGACAAAAGCCTCCTTGAAGCCTTCCTTCCATTTTTAAACAGAGGATCTCTAACTTGAGTGTCTCCACTGATCTCAGATGAGATGAGCCCTGACACAGTCAATACCCAGAACATTTGGGGCTTTATAAGCCAAAATCAATACCTTAAACTCTACTTGAATCCCCCCAGGCAGTCACAGCAGATCAAAAAGCACTGGTGCAATGTGTTTAAGATGTGACATCCCACTTAACAATAAGGCAGCTGCATCCCAGGCCAGCTTCAGTTTCCAAATAGACTTAAGATTCAGCCATAAAAAGAGTTCCTGGCAGTAGTCTAATCTCAATGTGAAATAGGCTAAATCTAAAAGAGGAAATCCCAGCTGCCCAGACACACTAAAAGAAACAAACTCTCCAGGATGCTGCTATTGCAACCTGGTCATCCAACAACAACTGAGTCTAATCAGACTCCAACACTGAGAACTCGAGTAACAAATAGGGAATAAACCCCTCAGCTCGAGGGGCAAATTGCTTTTCCACCAAATCTACCAACTGGTTTGCCAAACCACCACCATCACCTCTGCTTCTTCTGGATTGAACCTCCACTAGCCACATGGATAATTATTTTCCAACAACTTCATTCTATCACTTGCTGTTCATTGCTTATTGGTTCAATTGGTTGGCAGAGTTTCTCAAAGCTATGCTTGATGCTCTACAATGTCAAGTAGTGCTTGGGAGTAAAAAGAAAAATAATTATTTTGTACAGCTTGGTCCAAATTCTGCTCTCAGTAAAACCAACAATCTCCACTGGAGTTATATTAGTGTAACAGAGTGAAATTTGGCCCTTTGTGCCTGTTTTGGATCAGCCAGCTTGCCAGAGATGCGTTGCTTTAGTATAAGGTTCTTATCCACCCAAACTGCATGAACAGTCGGCATACATGATTTCTTTATTAGCATTGGCTCAGTCTGCTGGTGAGCTTAATGTGCACAAGTCTATAGCTGATGGACAGTTTCTCTTATTCATATCCTTAAGTGACTGGAGATTGGAGATATGAGCATAATTCACAATTAATAATGTATTCTATTAATGTCATTATTTGCAGAACTTACGCATGCAGATTTCAATGTCCCCAAATTTATTTTTAATTCAAATTATGAATGACTGGTACGCTCGGGTCATTTTACCTTGTTGCAGTATCAGGTGGCCCGGCCTCCGTTTCCCTTCCCCTCAATGTCTTAGTTCACCTCTGCAGGTCCACAGTCTCCCAGTAACTGGGCAGGAGATTTTGGATTTAGCATCCAGCCAAACTAATGAGAGACACATTCTTCCCGCCTCTTGCTGACTCATAGGGCCTATCTGTCTTTTCCCCTCTCTGGGGTGTAACAACATTTTACCCTCACTAGGCCACAGCTTCTTGTCCAACTCCTTTTCCTTGGTTGCAGGTGTTTTCCAATCTGCAACATGTGTGGTACCATAGGAGAGCTGGACCTCCATCTACTCTACACTCTGGCTCCAAGACCCTAGGCACCTGTCCACCCTTGTTCTTGGCTTCCCACCACAGACACCTTCAACAGTGCCTTGCTTGTCAGCCTCCCAGACCTTCTCCCCAATTTTTCTGCCACTGTCATAACTCCTTTCTCAGGTCTTTTCCCTAGTCCACCCAGAGAAACTTCCAGGCACTCCTTAAATCTCGCATTCTCCTGAAACACGGGCAGCTCTTTTATAGCCGGACTCCCTACCCCCAGCAGGCCTCTCCTCCAGCCTGCAAATATGTGACCATCAGAGGACTATAGTTTCCAGAAGATGTGTTTTTAAAGGGTCAGTAAGTGGAATGTGGATGAGTTGGATCTTAAAGAGACAGCACACTCTTGACAACTGGCCAGATAAATCACTGGTATTGTTTCTGTTCTCTGATTGCATGAGCAAGCAAGCACTTCTGTCATGACTGCTTGCATATGCAAAGTTAAAATTAATGATTTTTTTCTTTTCCCTCGCTATTGTATTAGCAAGTTCTGGGTTTCAGCCAGTCTACAGAGTCACGACTATCATGTTTGGTGGAGCCTTAGCAACAGGAGATACAATACAATTTGAAGCCAGGTGTGGAACTGGTCAAATATTTTCTATAAAGCTCTTTTACACATCATTGTCATTTTTAAGACAAAGGACACAAGGTGTTGGGATGCATCAAGGATAGGAGAGAAAATGCAGAGAATATTGTAATGTCATGATATTGTTATAATACCACTGTGTAAATCAGTGGTATTCTCGTACCTTGAATATTGTATTCTTTTCTGGTTTCCCCTTCTTCAGAAAATATATAGCAAAAGTGCAATAGGTCCAGAGACGGAACAAATATTTAGAGGCACTATTTAAAGACCTCTGTATGGAGAGAACTAGAAATATTAGGACTGTTTAGTTTACAGGGGAGACTAAAGGGAAAATGACACACGTGTAAACTAATCAATAGTGTAAAAAGTGTAAATCAGGCACTCCTATTTATCCTTTCTCATAATGCAAACAAAGGCAACAAACCTGCCATTGATAAAGGAAATACAACACTGTTATCCCATGGAACTCGCTGTCACAAGACATCACTGAGGCCAAGAGTTTTGTAGGGCTAAAAGAGGATTAGGCATTTATGCAAATGAGAATATCTATGATTACGTAAGGTAGGATTAAAATACAGGGATATAAACCTTCATGCTTCAGGGTAAAAGTATAACTGATGAGGTTATGAAAAAACTTCCCCTAAGGACAGACTTTTTCATAATTATGTATTACAAGGTTTCATGATTCATCCTTTGAAGCACAGGGCCACTGTCTGAAATGGAATATTGCCATGTGGATCAGAACAGTGGTCTGTACACACCAATTCCCACAAGGTGCTTTCAGAGGAGCATCTATGAATGTGCAATCTGTTTTCTCTTCTGATATGTCAGAACCCAGGTTTTGCTACCTATGGGTACAATGCAAGGAGAATCATTAAAGTCATGCTTTTGCCTGAGTATTCACACTACAGCCAAGCAGTTTCAATAATATCAGGAATCAAGTGATTAGGGGATAGATTTGTCTACTTTGTCAAGTATGGATAGCATATGCATGTGTTTGTACATTTTTGTAGGGCATCACTTTGCTATCGTGATGAAAAATAAATCTCTAAATCTTTTTTTTTTTAATTGACACCAGGAATACAGAGATGGGAAGAAAAATCCATCATTATGGATATGTCTGTGTCACAATGAGGAAGCACGAATGCAGCAGGTATGGGCATACCTTAGCTAACTTTGACCAAGCCAGTTTGTTAAAAATATCATTGTGCCTGCAGCATCACAGGCTAGCCACCTGAATAGTATCCCACCCGGGACTTTGGGTAAATACTTGGGCAGCTACCCAGTAACCTCAACCCTGGTGCTGCAGCTACACTGCTAATTTTAGCAAGCTGGCTCAATCAAGGCTAGCTTCGGTATGCCTACACATGCTGTCTGAGAAATACATACAGATTTAAGGACACATTATGATTTGGTTTAAGTATCATAATTCACTCTCTCCAGTAGCAAAACACAATGCCAGAAACTTCAAAGAATGTAGTGAGGCACAATGCTCAAATCTTGGTACAGCTACTCGCACCTCAGGAAGCTACCTTGTTACCATGTCAATTTACCATACCCAGGAGCCATGTTATAAGCCATGTTGCTGTGGTAACCACTGCTTGGTGAAGTGGCAGTAGGACTGTAGCAGTTAAGCTCAGACTGCAGGGAGTTTGTAGGGGGCGAGGATGGGACCTGCACCCTGTGCCTCGCTGGCCCTCTCCCCCACACTGCAGGCTCTGTGCAGGAGTGCAAGGAGCTAATGGTGGCAGCTCCAGCTCCCAGGTCTGCCTGCTGCTTCTTCACTATAAATAAGGTAAGCTTTTAATAGCTATTAAATTATTCATTGGGTGGTGCCTGGAGAGGAAAGAACTTTTTTGTGCCTCATCTGTCAAAAAAGTTAACATCTGCCACTGCATGAAATGCGGAGGTCTGACTGAATTCCCTTCTCGTATTCCACTTCCTCCTCTCTCACTGTGCATATCTCCATCTACCTGCAAGTCAACTTCACATTTTCATGTTAAGCTTGATTGTTGGGAAATTGAGCCTTCAATATCTGTTCCCCAGTACAATTCCAGCAGTAGCTGCCAAATCTGTTAGCTGCTTATTTGGGTGGGGCTTCTACCTGCATGCTTGTAGCAAGGTTCATCTATCCTGTCACACCTACACAGACCAACATCTGATGGATAGTTTTTTTTAAAGTTTATCCTGGAGGGAATGTGGAGTTTGTCACATCAGCCAAAGTGAACATGCCCCAAAGGCCGGAATCAACTTCTGTAGGCAGAAATACCCATAGAATTGTTCACCTCCTCTCTTTTCATTGAGTATTACATTTGGCCACATAGTGTTATCTACTGTTATGCACAATTTCTCATTGAAATCAGTGGAGAGACCTGCTATAAAAATATCAGTGACATGATATGGGCTACTTGCTAGTACATAGAGGTATACTAGAGGTGAAACTACTTTATTTCTATTAGTTTTATGACATGATTAAGTTACTATCCTTAAAAGCTAGACTCTGATCTTAGTTCATGTAAATTTGGAGAAATTCAACTGTGTTCATAATGAGAGTCTTGCCTTTACTTAACATCTATTTAATATCCCTTGTTACAAACTGCACGGATGTAAAGGACACAGAATGTCATAAAACAGTTGTCAAGCTAATCTGCTCCGGCAAAATGTAGATGCACAGTACTTCTGATGTATGTTTAAACACTGTACCTGAATGTTATTGCTCTTAAAGCAGGGACCTATGGGCATTGAGGTTGCAGCTTCCATAAGTATGAAGTAAGGTTTTCAATTAAATATTGCTGCGTAATCTAGAAGCCAGTAGAGAAGTCCATCTATGTGATTTTTCTCCCTCGATCTGACTGTCCGCTTCCTGCAACAGTTTGTTAAGCAACATTAATTCTTTCCAAAACCACTTTATCTGGCTGTCTTATTAAAGGACTTCTAAAGAAGTAGAGAAAAACCTAAGCAAAAAGCTTGCATAAAGGAGGATATTTAGCTGGGAAGGGTATTAAGAGTGATATACAATGGCAAAACATGTGCTTCAGTTTCTTAGCTATTTTCTTTCTGTAACTGAAAACTTGCGTGACCAGGCTTTGCATCTCCTATACACTATTATGTAAGGTAGGCTCAATTGTAGGAATTAAATTCAGCAACAGGGATTTATTTTCTCCAAGTTCTTCCTCTGAAACTTGAAAGAATCAAAGCTCTGCAGCTTGTTTTTAATCAGCAGTCCTCCTTCCTAAACAGGCAATTATTTTCCAGATAATTTCAGGCTGTGAAATCATCATTTAGAGTTGTATCCTTTTATTAATGTAGTAGTTATGTAAAGATCTCAAAATGAAGGAAAATTCAGTAGTTTTTGTTTTGTGTTTGCATCTTGACCATGGAATTAATTCCATACAAATATAATTGGAATTCCAGACACACTGCAATTTTAAACAGAAGCAAATTTCACAATAATCCAAGTACAATTTGATTGAAGATATTAATAAAAGTTTGTACAGTGTATATCTATTTTGGTGGGACAGGGAGGAGGGTTTCCAAGGACACAGTACAATGTGTTTCATTTCAGCATGAAATGATGGATTAAAGTTCAAGTTGGCTCTCAGCTTAGAGCTATGTTTTTAAAAACACATACTTTTTCCAACATCTAAGTAATAAGCAGTTTTAGACCAGTACAAAATTTCAAAAGCAACTCTTTCCAAAAGGTGAATAATTTGGATAATTTCTGACCTTTTCAAATCAACCAGTTATTCTATAATGCACCATTAGGGAAAGTTTAACAAGCCCCTTTAAGACGGAGATTTTCAAAGGCACACTGGAGAGCTAAAAGAAGAACAGGAGGACTTGTGGCACCTTAGAGACTAACAAATTTATTAGAGCATAAGCTTTCGTGGACTACAGCCCACTTCTTCGGATGCATATCTGGAGAGCTAGACATTCACCCCACATTGACTTCTTAAGGGAGTCTTTATATCATAATATTGTTGTGGTGGGAGTCACCAGATGGCACTGTTACATATAGTCATACAAATTCTTTTTCTTTCGGCATGTCTGTACAGAGAGAGAATGCACAGCATGCTGGGGTGTAAACCTACTGGAGAATAGCTAATGTGGTTCCTATTTTCAAGAAAGGGAAAAAAAGTGACCCGGGTAACTACAGGCCTGTCAGTTTAACATCTGTAGTGTGCAAGGTCCTGGAGAAAATTCTGAAGGAGAAAGTAGTTGAGGACCTTGAAGTCAATGGCAATTGCGACAAATTACAACATGGTTTTACCAAGGGCTGATCGTGCCAAACCAATCTGATCTCCTTCTTTGAGAAAGTAACGGACTTATTAGATAAGGGAAATGCGGTGGACCTAATATACCTTGATTTCAGTAAGGCGTTTGATACTGTACCGCACGAGGAATTATTGGTTAAACTGGAAAAGATGGGGATCGATATGAAAATCCAGAGGTGGATAAGGAACTGGTTAATGGGGAGACTGCAGCGGGTCGTATTGAAGGGTGAACTGTCAGGTTGGAGGGAGGTCACCAGTGGAGTTCCTCAAGGTTCGGTTTTGGGACCCATTTTATTTAATCTATTTATTACTGACCTCGGAACCAATTGTAGGAGTGGGCTGATAAAGTTTGCGGATGACACAAAGCTGGGAGGTATTGCCAATTCGGAGGAGGATCGGGATATTCTGCAGGGAGACTTGAATGACCTTGTGAATTGGAGTAACAGAAATAGGATGAAATTTAATAGTGAAAAGTGTAAGGTGATGCATTTAGGGATGACTAACAACAATTTTAGTTACAAGCTGGGGACGCATCGGTTGGAAGTAACGGAGGAGGAGAGAGACCTCGGGGTCCTTGTAGACCGCAGGATGACTATGAGTCAACAATGTGACGTGGCGGTGAAAAAAGCCAATGCGGTCTTGGGATGCATTAGGCGAGGTATATCTAGTAGGGATAAGGAGGTGCTGCTTCCGTTGTACAAGGCACTGGTGAGACCTCATTTGGAGTACTGTGTGCAGTTCTGGTCTCCCATGTTTAAAAAAGATGAACTCAAACTGGAACGGGTACAGAGAAGGGCCACTAGGATGATCAGAGGAATGGAAAACCTGTCGTATGAAAGGAGACTCGGGGAGCTCGGGTTGTTTAGCCTGACCAAACGAAGGCTGAGGGGAGATATGATTGCTCTCTTTAAATATATCAGAGGGATAAATACCAGGGAGGGAGAGGAATTATTCCAGCTCAGTACTAATGTGGACACGAGAACGAATGGATATAAACTGGCCGTGGGGAAGTTTAGGCTTGAAATTAGATGAAGGTTTCTGACCGTCAGGGGGGTGAAATATTGGAACAGCCTTCCAAGGGAAACAGTGGGGGCGAAGGACCTGTCTGGTTTTAAGATTAAGCTAGATAAGTTCATGGACGGAATGGTCTAATGGGATAACATGATTTTAGTCAAAGGAACAGCGTGCCATCGCTGGTAAACAGTATAATGGCTAATGAGGGTCAGGCTGGAGAATCTTGCCTACATGCTCGGGGTTTTACTGATCGCCATATTTGGGGTCGAGAAGGAATTTTCCTCCAGGGTAGATTGGCAGAGGCCCTGGAGGTTTTTCGCCTTCCTCCGCAGCATAGGGCAGGGATCGCTAGCTGGAGGATTCTCTGCTAATTGAAGTCTCTAAACCACAGGATTTGGGGACTTCAACAGCAGAGTCAAGGGAAAGGATAGGGATGGCTTTGTGGCCTGCATCATGCGGGAGGTCAGACCAGATGATCATAATGGTCCCTTCTGACCTTAAAGTCTATGAGTCTACAGTGCTCAAGCATGCGGCACACTAACTGCTAGCAGACACTAAAAGTTCCCTAATGAACTCTGACATACTAAAGCACCACATTTAATTTTTTTGTACATAGTAGCAGGGTCCACACAGCCAGTTATTGTGTGGCACACTAGAGTATTGTAAATTCACACCACAGTGCGCTTGATGCTGTGCACCAATGCCATATACACAAGCCCTTAGTGTCTGAGTGGTACACAGTCTGAACAAATGCTGTATTGGTTTTGTGATGAACTTTCTGGCTAAGGGAGCTGTGGCAAACAGCAGGAGAATTTGCTATCTGCCTTCATTTCTTTCACTAGAATCAGTCCTGGGCAGATTTGTTCCCTAGGAACCAGGCACTGGCACTGAAGCTCCTGAAAAAAGGGATGGCCTTCATGCTGTTTGTCACCACCTCTGTTCCAGGACTGGTGCATATAATGTAAAACAAACAAGTTAGAATAAGTATATTTCTAGAGTTTGCATGACTGATTTCTCCTCCAATGGGGAACATGCCTGCAAGGCCCCCGCAGTTGTTATTGCTCCACAGAAAGATAACAATAATTAGAGCAAAACATGAGTATGTGTAAGTTTTTAATCACTACAGTAGTGAAAGGGACATAAAAAAATCTCCCTAGTGCACAGTCTAATCACTCAGTGTAATTCTTACATTAATGAGTACTTGCTCACAGGAGTTGTCCCATTGACAGCAGTTGGACTACTTGAGTGCTCATCAAAATATTCAGTGGTTGCACAATCTAGCCCTAAGTTACAAAGGCCTCTGGAGACAGAATGTGGCTATGTTGGGAATAGGGGGATGCAAAGGTAAAAAATAACTGTTAGTGATGGGCAAATCTCAAACAGTTCAAAGTTTGGTTTAAATTTGGGTAAACACACTACAGAGCAGTTATTCAATGTAAAACCATAGTTTTTATTCACCACTTTTATGTCTACAGCAATTGGGCCCAATCCCATTGGATGATTTTTGCCATTGACGCCAATGGAAGCAGGATTGGGCCCTTTGTCAGGTGAGAGCTGGTTTTCTCATGAGAATTCCAGCAGCAATTTCTGCTTCTATCTGGGTCACAGATACTCTGTGGACAGCAATCTAATAAACAGTGGTTTGGTAATTCTGTTTCCTGTATTGGCCTGGAAAAAGAACAGAAGAGGCATCGAAAATATAAACATAATCGGAAAAGGTAACAATATTTCTGAACCTCATGAAAAGTATAATTTCAGTTTTATGCAAATATTCAGGGAAGTTCTTATTTTGGCTAAACCAATCTGCCAATTCCCAATGTAAACACTGTATTTTTAGGCAGGAATATTATCTACTGTGTACTGAAGAGTAGTAGGGTGATGTTAAGCTACACATATTAATGAAAGTGTGTGCTTACTCAGCATTTCCATACACAATACAACAACGCTTATGTATTTGCGCAGTCTCTAGGAGCAGAAAAGAGACCTTCCCATTTATATTTTCCAAGGTAGCAAGATGAAGTATGGATTATATTCTAAAAGAAAATCTATTCTATTATTGGACCATGACAGAGCATACATCATCTCCATACAGTATACATATAAATGTCAACTTAATACCTTTGCCAGTGATTTATGACTTATGATTCATAACATATATGAAGCAGCAAAGCTATAATTGAAACTTATAGCTTTACACTTTGGAAGAGAGCAGACCCTGACAAAAATCATTCTGACAGCTTCAAACTGTTTCCTTTGCAACCCCTGAATTTTTAGCATTTATGAGCATCCTCACAAGCATTCCAGGAAGCAATTTGCACTCTTCCAAAGCTTTTGTAGTTAGAGACATAGGGTGCCAATTATTTACATTGTGTAATTACTAGACAATCTAATAATTATGGTAATGTGAATAACGATTGCTCAGTCAATAATGAATGCTTTTTGGCATACTGAGGTGTCAATAGAGGAATTTTTGGAACAAGGTCACTAGGACCAGATGGTATTCACCCAAGAGTTCTGAAGAAACTCAAATAATGAATTGCAAAACTATTAACCGTGGTATGTAACCTATCATTTAAATCAGCCTCTGTACCAGATGATTGCAGAATAACTAATGTAACACAAGTTTTTAAAAAAGGCTCCAGAGGTGATCCCGACAATTACAGACTGGTAAGCCTAACTTCAGTACCATGCAAGTTGGCTGAAATGATAGTATAGAATAGAATTATCTGACACATAGCTGAACATGATATGTTGGGGAAGAGTCAACATGGCTTTCGTAAAGGCAAATCATGCCTCACCGATCTATTATAATTCTTTGAGGGGGTCAACTAACGTGTGGACAAGGATGATCCAGGTGATCGGGGAGGAATAGCTCAGTGGTTTGAGCATTGGCCTACTAAACCCAGGGTTGTGAGTTCAACCCCTGAGGGGGGCCATTTAGGGATTTGGGGCAAAAATCTGTCTGGGATTTGGTCCTGCTTTGAGCAGGGGGTTGGACTAGATGACCACCTGAGGTCCCTTCCAACCCTGATATTCTATGATTCTATGATGTAGTGAATTTGGACTTTCAAAATGCCTTTGACAAGGTCCCATACCAAAGGCTCTCAAGCACAGTAAGTAGTCATGGGATAAGAGGGAAGGTCATCTCATGGATCAGTAGCTGGTTAAAAGATAGGAAACAGGGGATAGAAATAAAAGGTCAGTTTACTGGAGACAGGTAAATAGTGGGTGCCCCCAACAATCTGTACTGAGGCCAGTGCTGTTCAACATATTCATAAATGATCTGGAAAAGGGGTAAACAATGAACTGGCAAAATTTGTAGATGATACACAATTACTCAAGATGGCTAAGTCCAAAGCAGATGGTATATTAGGTCCACCGCATTTCCCTTATCTAATAAGTTACAAAGGGATCTCACTAAATCCCAAATCTCAGTGCTGACAGTGGAGGTTTTTATGGACAGCATATTAAACAGGTATGTTACTACAAGCAGTGTGTGTTGTAACTTTTACTGCTTCTGCCCCCTCTCAATTTCAAAACCCTTGTCCCTGGAAGAAGCCATGCTGTCTTGGGACTTGTAGAAGCTAATGGACAGCTCACTAAACTTGATGACTGGGCAACAAAATGGCAGATGAAATTCAATGTTGATAAGTGGAAAGTAATGCACATTGGAAAACATAATCCCAACTATGCATACAAAATAATGTAGTCTAAATTAGCTGTTAGCATTCAAAAAAGAATCTTGGAGTCACCGTGGATAGTTCTCTGAAAACATCTGTTCCATGTGCAGAGGATGTCAAAAACGCTAACAGAATGTGAGGAAGCCTTAGGAAATAGGTAAGGCAGAAAATATCATAATGCCACTATATAAATCCATGGTATGTCCACACCCTGAATACTGCATGCAGTTCTGGTCACCCCATCTCAAAAAAAAAAAATATGACGATTGGAAAAAGTACAGAAAAGGGCAACAAAAATAATTAGGGATATGACACAGCCTCCATATGAAGAGAGTTTAAACAGAATGGGACTGTTCAGCTTAAAGAGACGAGATGACTAAGGTGGGCTAGGACAGAGGTCTATAAAATTAAGAATAGTGTGGAGAAAGTGTGTAAGGAAGTGTTATTTACTCCTTTACATAATACACTAACCAGTGGTTACCCAATGAAATTAATAAACTGCAGGTTTAAAACAAACGTAAGTATTTCTTCACACAGCATACAGTCAACCTCTGGAACTCATTATGAAGGCCAAAAGTATAACTGGGTTCTAAAAAGAATTAGATAAGTACAGGAAAGATAGGTCCATCAATGGCTATTAGCCAAGATGGTCAAGGATACAACTCCATGTTCTGGGTGTCCCTAAACCTCTGACTGCTAGAAGCCGGGACTAAATAACAAGGGGTGGATCACTCAATAATTGTCCTGTTCTGTTCATTCCTTCTGAAACATCTAGCACTGGCTACTGTCAGAAGACAGGATACTGGGCTAGGTGGACAATTGGTCTGACCCAGTATGACCATTATGGCCCAAATCCTGAAGTCCTTACACATTCAGTTTTCACTCAAAACTTTCAAAAAGTAAAACTCACATTTATCTCAGTATGAATCCTGTCTGGGTATAGAATGAATAAAACCATTGTACCCTATGCGGGAATAAACTGAATAAGGAAGTGGAAACTGAGTTTTAACCCAATTCCAAATTTACAGATCCATTATCTGGTGAAAGGGTCCTTTCCCTCTGCACTGCCCATTAGCTTCTACAAGTCCCAAGACAGCATGGCTTCTTCCAGGGACAAGGGTTTTGAAATTGAGAGGGGGCAGAAGCAGTAAAAGTTACTACACACACTGCTTGTAGTAACATACCTTTGGAAGACATCTTTTTGTCGGGCTGCTGGGGAGTGGTGGGAGGGGAGAATCCAGGGGAATTTAACCAGACCACTGCCCCACTTCTTAGCTGAAGAAGTAGGTTGGGATCCTGCAAATCCCTCATGGGAAGTTACTCCAGAATAGAGGAAGGAGGTACCATACTGCTGAGGCAGTACCTTCCTTTCTCTCCAACAGCCACAGGTGCAAGCTCCCCTCTACATAAGAAATGAGTGGAGGAAGCTTTTAGTGCACTTCCTTTTCTCCCTCCTTTTCTCCCCCCCTTTCAGTACCTCTCTGATCATTGTCTGCAACTACCGATGATCATTTAGATTGAAATAGCACCTTTCAACACAAGGAACTTAAACTACTGTGGCATACAACATAATTGCAGGTCTGGGGAGGAGAGCAGCAGCCAATTAGCACACAGAAAACTGTAAAATAACTGGGAAGGAGGACATGTTAGCCAAGAACATCAGAGCAACTCTGAGAAGAAAATATTTAAACCTAAAACCTGCCAGGGCCCAAATGTGGGTTTCAGCATGAAGCAAAGATCCAAAATGAAGGACACAAAAATTATTCGCATGGGAAAAAACTGTGAGATTCCTTCTTTTAGAATAGCACTTGACGAGTTATAGTAAATAACTCTTTCTGTAACCTCAGTTTCATGATTCTTTATTTTGATGTAATTAGTTTCAGGAATAGAATAGCTAAGGGGACACCAAATTTGTGTTGAACCTGGGTAACTTTGGAATTGAAATGAGCAATATCCCTGAAAATGTAGGAAGATTTGGGAATGATGCTTTTAGATATAGAAATTGTATAACGAAAATAATGCATTAAAAATCCTCCCACAAGCCATAAATCAGAATTTTTGTGTGGTGATTAAATATTCAGTCCTTTATGCTGGATTAAGAGAGCGTATTTATTATCTGCACTATCCAAAAGGGATGATGACCTTTACTATTCATTTACTTGCTCTTCAGTGATTGCAAATTATGTGATTATAACTTTGTAACCTCAGTGGTGTTTTAAACAACACTTTTTGTTCTTGGAAGCTGAGATTCTACGTTCCACAGTTCTCAGAGATGATGCCTTGCTGCTCTAACTTCCACCATTACTGTATAGTCCTGGTGCAGGAGGAATTTTCCTCTGGCCACGGTTGGTCATTTTGAGGCCAGTTTGCATCACCAAAGGGGTCTTAACAGACCAGAGAATAGCACACACTTATGTTTGTGTTGGTACTTGACAGCTTCTCACTTCCCCTACACTTTGAAAGGGGTCATTGGTTTCCTTGGTCCTTTCCTAAGGTGCAATTCTCCCCTCAGTTCCAGCCTCTTTACAAAACCCAGTTCCCTCTGAATCCATTTAACAGTGGCATTTCCAGCTGCTTTGCCAGTTTTATCCACTGGAGGGAAAGTCCCCAAGCCTAGTGTCTGAAACAGTTTCACACCTGAACTCTTTTCCAGTTTTTCTGCTGACTTCCACACACAGACACCTGACTCCATCCTCCCTTTGCTTGCCCTTTTATCACTGGGCAGAGTGGAGCTGCAGTGTTGTCAGGCAGGAGTTTCGCTGAAAGAGATTCTGCCAATAGGGCAGTTTTACACGATGCTGACATTGTAACATTTGCATCTAAAGAAACCACTCACTGGAACTTAATTTAGTATAGCATGATATATGCAATGCAGGCTATTAGTAGAATAGTTTTCTCCATAGGCACTATTGTTGAGTATGACTTCCCCTCTTTCGGGTTCCTGTGCAAGCCCTACAAGCTTGTGGTGGATCACAAGTCACAGGCACTACGCCTGTTCCAAGGGATTGCATGCCTCTGGTAGCAGATGCACAAATCTGGGCCAGGCAACTGCCACCACATATGGTTGCTCCTTACCTGAGCCAGAAAATGCTACCCCAGCCAATTGCGATAGACAGCAATTGGGCCGATGGGAATGATGTTGGGGATAACTCCTGAGCTTCTGACATTAAGCTGTTCCCTGGCTGACAGTCAGATAAAAAAGTTGTAATTACATGAAGTGCTTTCATGCCTAACGTCAATCACTGAGCTCCAAAATTCAGAGGTGAAGAAGATGACCAGATGTGGTATGCTCACCCCTCCTTGAAAAAAATGAGGATTTTATTTTACTATACCCCCAATTTGAATATCTTCTGCCTCTTCCCCTCCCAAACTTCTTGATGTTGCAAAGTTTCAAAGATGGAATTTATTACAAAGAACATTTGCAGCACAATGGCATTAGTATACAATTTTGTATGGTTTCCGTGGAAAATGTGAATGTAGCTCTCAGGGATTGCTGTGGTTTCATGCATTAAATGTCAGGTATGTCTTTGTTCATTTGAATGGGAAGCATGCAAAACTTTTGTCTTTACATGGAATTCCTTCCTGTTCCATGAAGTACTTTATTTTTCACACCCAATACCAGGAAAAAAACTCAGTATTAATTCTGGGTACCATGAAACATCTGGTAGGCTTAAATGCTTTTGTTGCAAGTTATTTCATAAATGAATCACAGTAAATGTGTACCAACAAATGTGACTTGTACAAATATGCTGTCCATAAAAACCTCCACTGTCAGCACTGAGATTTGGGATTTAAAGACTTAGTAAATTTAAATGATTACTTGGATGATAGACACCCCATGCCCTCCAGAACACCTAAGAGATGCAAGACGTGGTGTTCATACTTCATTCAGAAGGATCTTTACTCTGAGTTCACCCTGAACTAGTGTCCCAGCATAATATTCTGGAGCTCAGTGCTTGTGGAAGTGCTATGTTTAAGAGAACATCTCATCTCACAACAGCAAGAGGGTTCACACTGCTGTCTGCTGACCAAATTCCAATTAAAGTAACTATGGCTCAGATTCAGGAAAGCACATTTAACTTTAAGCACGTGCTAATTCCCGTTGACTTCAGATGAAGTACTTTGCTAAACAGAGATGAAATTACTCATGATTGAAGTTAAACATCCTTAAATTCTTTGGTGAATCAGAACTGAATTCTAACTGTAGTTTAAACTGTCTCTGCATTATTATTCACTTCTTGCCCACAGTGTGAATTGTTGCTGTGAAAACTGCATTTCTATGTGAGGTTAAGTGAACCATAGCTCTCCTAACCCTACCTCACAGAACTGTGGTAAGAATTCATTACTAATGCATTTTAGGATCCTGTGATGTAAATGTTAAGTATTAGTGTTGTTGTTACAACCACAACATACTTGGATTTTGAAATGCTCTTCTCCCAGATATCTCCCCTTTTTGACCAACTGCACATCTTCTAGCAATCGTGGAAGAACTCAACTAGGCCAATAGTTGTGGAAAACTCTCTAGCTATCCAAACAGCATGGTGTTTTCAAAAAGCCAAAATGAGTCGTCATTGAGGTTTCCAAGTTTTAATTAGCATTTTTATAATATTTTTTTAATGTCATGTTAACTCACTTCCTGGCAGTTCACTGCAGGGTAGTAAAGTGTCAAAGACGGGGTAATGCTCTATGCAAGATCATAAAAATTCTGGAAAAGAAAAAAATATATATTCTGTTGCAGTTCAGACTCAGGTTCAGATGATACTGTAATAATAATTTTTTTAATGAGATAAAATATTTCATTTCTAGTTTTGACATTCAAATTGAGAAGCAATTCTATGCTTTATGATGCAGTCTTAAAAGGAGAAGAATATTTGATTTGTCTTCTCTGAAATCTCTTTCTACTGCTTTCAGACTTTTACATAATGAAGCCAGAGATTTGATCCTGATACACTATCCATGCTAAGACAAGGAACTGTGTGAAATGCACTGTTTCAGTGAACGGTTTGACAGATTCAGTCAGTTCCCAGACCACTGACTGAATAGATTTTCAGGTTACCCAACTTTGCAAACCATTATCTTTGTCCCCACAGGATCTCTCCCACACTTATCTTCAGGATATGTCTACACTCGCAACTATAAATATATCCATGCACACAGTTGTGCTACAAACCCCTTATTATCCACACCTAAACCCCAAAAGCATGTCTGAACGTGAGTAGAGGGCAAGTCAGCAAGCATGCCTGAGGGGTGTGAGTACATGCTCCAGGCTATGGCATGGCATGGCCCTTTGCCAGTTTGCAATGAAGATGGGGGTAAGGGGTGTATAACCAGGTCTAGAATTTCAATAGTCCCCCACTCCCTCCTATAGAATCTTAGGGCCACAATTCCACATACTTGTTAAGCTCAGTGAAAGTTAATTCCAAAGAATTATTGGTTCTACAGTAGATTCTCTTTTAAGGACCACTGAACATGTGCCTATGTCTATATCTCTATATAATACAGCACTGGTCATACAACCATAGTTAACATGCCATTGATTTCATATGATATATATAATTGCACTAGGTGTTGTATATATAGCATATGACAATCCCTGCCCAAAAGAGTTTCCCAATCTATATTGTAATACAAAGTGCAACCAGTGACTTTAATTAGTACTCCTTCCTATTAGAAGGTGATCTTATGCCAGAGTAATGTGCATGCTATAAGAACCTGAACAGAATAAAGTATACATGAGCTACCTAGTAAACATCTTGATAACCATGAGCATAGACAACTGGGAGCTTGGGGGCTTTATCTCAACCCCAAACATAACTTGGGGATTGCATTAATAAAAATAAGAAACAGTGAGTTTGGAATAGAAACTTGTTTATCCCACTTTATTAAAAGTGGACAAATTTAATTATGGTACAAAACTACTTGTAATGTGGACACCCATTTGCAGGGATTGTCAGCAGCAAGGATCGAACCAGGGACCTCTTGAGCTTAACACATGAGCCTCTACTGCCTTAGCAAAAAGACATCTCTCTTAGCAGAGGTTGTAGCAAACTCACCAATATCTAGGTGGCCTGGCCACCACTAGAGGGATACAGTGCCACACCGAGGAGGCAGGGGTTACATATTCATTGAAGTGATATTCAGCAGCTATTATTTTATGTCTAACCCCCCAAGATAAAAGAAGTTGTCGATGCTCCTGAAAACTCAATCAACTAGAAATATTTTATTCCCTCTTGTCTCACTTTCAGTGCCTTGGAATTAACAAAACTCCAGTACATATTACCCTTTAACACCACTCATCCCCAAACCTCTGCCTATTCATATAAAAAGATATATACTCCTATCTATGCCAATTTATGGAATATGATAATTTAAGAAATTATTTTTAAATAATCTGTGGCCCCAATTCTGCAAAACACTTAGGAGTGTGTTAATCTTTAGTTACTTCAATGGGACGTGTTACGCTGAATTAGAACATATATGAATTAGGTGACAGCAGTCTGGACAGTGTTTTATAGTTAACATTGGAAAACAGGTCCTTTCATGCTAAAGAACGAAGAACAAATAAAACCCTCTCATGCCACCCTGTGGTTCATGACCACATTTTACAGGAAACAGCTAGCAACATGATTCCAAATGCAAAGAACCTGAAAAGCAGAGCAAAAACACAACAACTGTAATTAAAAGGGCTGTTTGCTGAATCCGGGAAGTCATGGCTTTGACCATCTGTATGCCTGACACAGCATTTCCAGGCAGTAAAGAGGCACCTGTAGACTAATGAGAATTGCCTGATGCCAATATCTACAGGCAGGCCGGCCTGTTTAAAAGGGCAATGATGTGGATAGGGAAAAATTTACAGTCATTGATGCGTCACTCATCATGCTTTCTTTTTATTGGAAACGTTAATAGTCTGCTTTTAATTTCATTCAATTAAAACCGTAAAACAAACTTCCAGTACCCCAGGGTCTCACTGACTAGGAATACTATACCACACGAAATGCTTCAATTCTGTAGGAAGAATTTTGGTCTGACATTTTGAAGCTGGAGTTATCCATATTGCTCAGCTGCACCAAGTGTTGGCAGAAAATCTAAAACGTGACAAAGGCCCAGAAAGAACAGCGTTATCTCTGGGAGACATTGGTAGCTAAATTCAAAAGCGTGAAAGAGAAAGAGGAAAGAAAAAATCACACAAACAAGCAGGAAGTGAGGGGGCAACTACATTATAGTTTATAAAATTGTTTACCTTCCTCAATCACTTTTTCCATGAGACCATGACATGAAACAGAGATGTAATATCTACTTCAAAGAAACTGAAGAAAAGTGAATCAGGGGAAATTTCTCAGTCATTAGGTATCACACAGAACATCTTATTTCCATGCTTCAATAATTTGAGGGGGGTCAATACATACCTACTTTTGCTGCTATTTTGTATTGTATTTTCAATATTCCATCTATCAAACAAGTACTTGGTTTGACAAGTTTAAACTGTGCATGTATCATACCCAGAGTCAATCCCAGTAGCCATACTTTATGGGAACTTACACCCCATAAAATGTTTTCAAATTGTGCTCTCCCGTTGGCATAAAACCCCCCACCTCCACTAGCAGCATAAGCTATGTCGCTGGGGGAAGCTCTCCTGCCAACACAGTGCTGTGCGCACGAACGCTTATGTCACTCAGGAGGGTGGAATAGTCACATCCCAAAGCGAACACAAATTCTGCCGACATAGGCTGTAGTGTAGACATAGTCAAAGAGAGTCTCCATTAGTGTAAAGAAATCTAAGTTACACCATTTTCCAAATCACCTATTTGGCATACTAGCCGCAAGCCCTTGTATATTAAAGGTCTATGTGATGGGGTCTGCTTACCCCGCACTAGCCCAGACATGGTTAAGCCTATGGTATTGACAGCAGAAGTCCCGCCTCCCTGGCAAGACTGGGCATGCTCCAAGTGCTCTAGTAGTATAAAGGGAGGGATCCCAGCTCATTCTGGGCTGGAGGCTGCAGGGGAAGGACCTGCCTGGGAAGCTCCTGTGGAGGGTCAGCCACAGCCTCTGACTGCACTGGGAATCGAAGCCGTCCACGGCCTGCCTGCACCCCAGCAACTGGAGGAAACCCTGGAGATGACTGGCCCTGCCGAACACAGAGGACCCGACATCTCATGGGAAACCCCAACACAGACTCTGGTAGGAAGTGACCCAGGGAGGGTGGTACCTCCCACGCAGGGAAACTCAGCGTGTTTTGGTAGGACCCCCCCCCCCCCCACCCGCTGAATCAGTGGCAAGCCGCTGTGCCACTGTTAGGGCCCTGGATCAGGGCCCAGCGGAGTCGGGTGGGCCCGGGCCCCCCTACTGGGGCTGCCACACCCCATAAGGGGTGCCCCAACGCTATAGACTCTGGCCACTAGGTCATGCTGCTCTGCGCCAAAGGGCTGCTTTATGGACTCTGGTTGCTAGGTCATGCTCCCCTGCACCGAAGGGTGGCGCTACCGACTCTGGCTGCTAGGCCACGCTGTCCTGCGTCAAAGGGTGGCTCTATAGACTCTGGCCTCTAGGCCACGCTGCCCTGCACTGAAGGGCTGCTTTATAGACTGACCGATAGGCCACGCTGCCCTGACCCTAGGGGCGTGGACCGTCACAGTCTGATTCAGCTACTCTCATACTTGCTGAGCTACTCAAGTCAAATACTATCTTAGTGTGAAGTAGTTTCACTGATTTCAAAAGACTACTTGCACCATATGGTACTATACAACATGAGTATTGGTGGAAGAATTGGAGCCTAAATTAATTTAGTTTAAAACAAAATACAAAGAGGAACTGACAAGATAGTCTTAAAGTTATGTACCTATCTCATGATCTTTCATGGTTGTCCTTCGATATCTCCTCACTCCCCGCCCTCCCATCATTTCTTTATTGTCATCTCTTGCCGTGTTATGTAATTTAGGCTTTAATTCTACTCTCGCTAAATTTAGTCTGAGTTTTGCCATTGAATTTGGGCCAAGGGTTTCAAATTTGGGTGTGTAAAATTAAGCTCTTAAATATGTAATCTGGTTCCCAAGGTCAATGGGAGCTTAGGGTGCACAGAACCTCTGAAAGTCAGGCCTCCCATTTTGGGACCTAAATATAGATTTAGGTGCCAATTTACAATATCCACATTTGAAAAATATTGACCTTGCACCTTAGAATGTATCGTTCTTGAAACAGTGACCTGCCATTTATTTCTCTGTAAAGCACCAAACAAACCTATAGACACTAATAGTAAAACTAAATGAAATATTATTTTGGGTAATATTGGAAGAGAACAGCTAATATTAGCTCATATAATTTTATTTTATTCTAATTAGTTCTAGGATGGTTCTTGATTGTGTCACTACATTTTTTTTTTTTGAAGTAGAAGAAAGACGAAATAAAAGATAATGGACTTCACCACATGCCACTGTTGACATGTTTCTTTCCTAAACTTCAAGGGTATATTTTGTCTATTCTAGCTTTGTATACCCCAAACTAGCGCTTTTCTCCATAAACTTTCATTGAAATTTGTTTAGGGGTGTCTTCTGACATACTTACATAGGTTTATAAGACTGTCACCAGAATTCCTTCCTTAAGGCCTCCAGACTCCCACTCCAGTTCCAGTCCTAAGAGACTCAGCCTCTGGCTAGGCCTGCATAGTCTGCTCCTTCCAAGGGTGCCAATGAATAGAACAAAAGGGGAATTAACACAATGAATCATCCCTAAACTGGGTTAAAGCTCTCTTCCTTCCGGGAGCCTTGTCAGGCTGTGGCCCTAAATTGAGTTGGCAAGTAACAAAGAGGAATAGTCTCCCATCAAGATGAGTCAGCATCTCTTCCTTTGGGGAGGGGTCATCAGGCAGTGGACATCCGAGGAGCTCCTACTGCAAGCCAGCCTTCTTTCCAGGAGCTGAGGCTAAAGGTCCTCCCCTTCTGCCCTTAGCTGAGCTGGAGCCCTTTTAAGCTCCTTCCTCCAAGTCTGACATCTCTCTCAGGTGTGACAGAGCAAGGCTATATCATCCTACCCAATATTGGGCTTGTATATCCCATTACAAAGACATGAAAAGAGGCAGAAAAGATCCTGTACGTTTAATCCCAAATTGACAGAAGTGACCTTTAATTATAGGTGCCTCAGTATTTGATAGCCTAGGAAACCTAGGGCTCAATTTTCAAAGGTGCAGAGCACTTACAACTCCAATTTAAGGCAGCTCAGCAATTTTGAAAATCAGGCCTCAAGTTGGGCATCCAAAAACTGGGACACTTAAAATTAGCAAACACTTTTGACTATTTGGATCTATAAAACACAATACTAAGATATGGATTATATGCAGAGAATTATTATTAGAAGGCCCAGTCCTGAAAACTTTACCTATGCAAAACTTCCGTTGAACTGAATCAGATTTTGAGTAAGTGCCTTTCTTAATCTGCCCTAAAAATAGTCCACAGACTACGTAAAGCAAAATGCATCCATTTCCAGGGATTTGGCTTTAATAACAAAGAAAAAATAGTAAGATGAATATCAGTACAAACCTTCCCAGGCGTGACTGCTTCTAAAGTTCCTCCCTCAGGACTTCAATGCCCACACCCTAGTTCTTCTCTTCAGAAAGCCACTCATACCTTATGGTTTTCTTTCATCTCACTGCATGACCTTGCCATTTTGCTGTATTAAAGCACATGAGTAAGGTTTGCAGGATCAGGCATAGAGTTTATATCTGTTCCATCAGTTCAGAGAATTGATGTTTGAAGTAGCTCATTAAATTTGTAATACGAGGCCAGGAGCTAAAGCATTTCTATTTTTATGATGTGATACAAATGTTAATTCTCACTGTTGTTGAGAAAGAAAAGTACAAAGTGTACCTATTAAGTTATTAGGAAATCTCCTGTCTTTCATTGCTTCTGCTTTCCCTTCATCAGTTCTCGTAATACATGCACACATACACACACCCGCGCCTTTAAGTTGAGCTTGCTAAAACCAGGGAAAAAGAGAGCCCACCTCCCCCATTGAGCCAACTAAAGGTTTTATCTGGCAGCAGAGATATTAAGACTGGAAGAGAGATGCTTCTAGATCAGTGGCTCCCAAACTTGTTCCACCGCTTGTGCCAGGAAAGCCCCTGGCGGGCCGGGCTGGTTTGTTTACCTGCTGTGTCTGCAGGTTCAGCGATCGCGGCTCCCACTGGCCGCGGTTCACTCCTCCGGGCCAACTGGAGCTGCTGGAAGTGGCGGCCAGTACTTCCCTCGGCCCACGCTGCTTCCAGCAGCTCCCATTGGCCTGGAGCAGCAAACCGCAGCCACTGGGAGCCGCGATCGGCCGAACCTGGGGACGATGCAGGTACACAAACCAGCCCGGCCCGCCAGGGGCTTTCCCTGCACAAGCGGTGGAACAAGTTTGGGAACCACTGTTCTAGATTGATGGCTGTGGATTAGTGACATTAAACACAATGTGACTGAGAAGGGCAATGCAGAGAGGGAGGGTAGCATTGTAGTCAAAGCACTGGACCAGGACCCAGGAGATATAAATTCTATTCCAGGCTCTAACTCAAACTTCCTATGTAACTTTTGGCAAGTCATCCAATCACTCAGTTACCCATCTAGAAAATGGGAGTAATAATCCTTCCTTTCTCCCACCCTTTGCCTAATTACAATGTAAAATCTTCCAGGCAAGAACTATCTCTTACTGTGCTTATTTCCAGGCTCTAGAACAATCCATATATTAGCTGGGGCCACTAGGCCTAACATGATACAAATAAATAATAATAAAAGTAAAAAGTAAATTACAAGTTATCTGTAATTGATACTGTTCATTCTAAGTCATTAACAGAGTAAATTACAAATATGCATTGAAAATTGCACACCAGATTTTTCATTAAGTAATAACGGACATGTCTTTATGCAATTAGAAGGAATGAGGAAATAACTAGCAGCACCTATTGATTAAAACATGGCTCTAAAACTGGTTAATACTAATTTGTAGAGGGTCCAATGAAGATATGGCGGCAGAAAATAACTAGGGTTATGTTGATACTTAAAATATATTGTAGCATCGCCGCTGCAGCAGTGCAGTTGTGCCGCTGTAGCTCTTCAGCGTAGACACTCCTCACAGGGATAGGAGGGGCACGCCCATCATTGTAGTTAATCCACTTCTCCAAGAGGTGGTAGCCAGGTTGACGAAAGGATTGTCTACACCAGGGAGTTAGGTCCAGGGCCAGCTCTAGGCACCAGCAAAACAAGCTGGTGCTTGGGGCGGCACATTTTTAGGGGCGGCATGGCCAGCGCCAGAATGCCGCCCCTAAAAATGTGCCCCGGCCGCCCTAGCTCACCTCCGCTGCTGCTGCCGCCACGGCGCGCGAAACAGCTGATTCGCGTGCCGCTACTCGCCCTCCCTCCCAGGCTTGGACGCCTGGGAGGGAGGGGGAGAAGCGGCGCCCACGCCGCGGCCACTCGGAGTCTCCCCCTCCCTCCCAGGCTCTCAAACCTGGGAGCGGGGGAGACTCTGAGTGGCCACCGCGCTGCTTCTCCCCCTCCCTCCCTCCTAGGCTTGAGAGCCTAGGGGGGAGGAGGCAGGGCTGGGGATTTGGGGAAGGGGAGGAGTTGAGGTGGGGCTGGGGGTGGGGTAATTAAATAAGGGGGGTGGGCAAAATTTTTTTTGGTTTGGGCGGCAAAAATCCTAGAGCCGGCCCTGGTTAGGTCAACATAGCTACATCTCTCAGTGGTGTGGATTTTTCACCCCCTTGAGAGATGTGGCTATGGCAATACAAGTTTTCAGTTTAGACCAGCCCTAACATTTATTATTCTGCTCTTTGCTTTAATTGTTTAAAAGTTAAGCGATTTGCCAATAAGCAATATATTGCTGGACTTTTTTTATTTAAACATTAAATACCCTAAGCAATCTACCCTGGGCTAGATTGTGACACCTGGTTCACGCCGAATAATAATTTATTCCATTATTGAAGACATTGGGACCACTTGTGGAGTCATGTAACTCATTTATATAGATCTGATCCTGTACCTATTGAAGTCAAAGTTCCCATTGACTTAAAGGGTGCAGAATTAGGGCCATACAATAGGGCTTATTGTCCCCCTCTAGTGATTGAACCATAAAGTTCCATGAAGATACTAAAGTCTGTGAGCAAAAAGCCTGTTGTCATTTAGCTCCAGCAAGAGAGGCTCATATTTTTGTATCCCAAGAACTCAAGTTTAATCCTTGCTGCTGCTGACCTAATCAAGGGTCTTGCATTATCAGCTGCAACCATGTATAAGCATGTGACACAGGCACTATTTACTGAGAATAAGGGATCAAATCTGGCCCTAAATGCTCTTTGCAGTTCCTCAAATCATAACTCTCTCCCGTCCATACCTCTCCAGAGACTCCCTCTCTCCCTGATATACACAAGCCCAGCAGCTCCCATTGGCCTGGAGCGGCAAACCACAGCCAGTGGGAGCTGCAATTGGCCGGACCTGCAGACTCAGCAAGTACACAAACCGGCCCGGCCCATCAGGAGCTTTCCCTACACAAGCGGCGTCCCAAGTTTGGGAAACACTGCACTAGGCTATTGGATATATATGGGGATTACTCTTACCACCACTGTTTCTGAGAATGACGACTAAATCCCTTTGTGAATTTAGTCTGAAAAATGTACATGGTTAATTTCAATATTTTCCCCCTTTCAAACAAAACAGCTGAAATCAACACAAATTCACAAAATGTTTTGATCAATCCAAATATGCTTTTTTTTTTTAATTGCTTAAAAAATTTCACTTACCTCGTTTCATCTATATGTACTTCTATGGCCCTATAAGCCTAGTATCTGAACACTTAAAAAAAATTACCCTCACAACACTCCATAAAATAGGGAAGTATCATCATCCCCATTTTACAGGTGCAGGAGCTGAAACACAGAAAGACCAAATGATTTGCCCAATGTCACTCAAGAAGTCTATGGCAAATCCTGGAACTGAACCCAATCTCCTGAGTTCCAGCCTAGTGCTTTAACCACAAAGCCTTCCATCCTCTCAGGTCATGCAAACCCATTACTCACAAGGAAACTTTCCGTACAGTCAAAATAATGTCTGCCATGTATTCAATCTATTTGAGTTGGTGGAAATTTTTCATATACAAAAAAATCATTCATCCGACAAAAAATGCCTTTTTTAAACAAAAATAGTAATTTTCACCACAATTTTTCATTTTCCATAATTGGGGGGGGGGGGGGCAAAACAAAAGTTCCCACAACTTTACTTATATTTTAATCCACGTTTTTAATCAAAATCATGTTTAAAATTATTATCTTTGTTTATCAAAATTGCAGCTTTCAGTTAAAAATGTCCATTAACAAGTTAGAATAGGATATTCATTTACCAAAAATTGTGGTTTTAGTGAACCAAAATGTTCGATTAACAATTTCAAAACAGCACTTCAATAAAAATTTAAATTTAAAATTTGATTAAAATGTTGAAGAAACTGTAAAAAACAAACAAAATACAACGCCCCCCCCCCCCCCACAAAATGGGTTTTAAAACCTGAGAAAGAGAGAGAGTCCCAAAACTTCCTGCCAAATTGCTTTATGTTTTTCAACTAGATAAACCTATTATTCTGAGGTTAATGACCTCCTCATTGGGAATATACAGGCCAAAAACAAACAAACAAACAAACAAACAAAAAAACATGCAACTATTTCATAAATTTCCTAGAATGTCACTGATTTACAAAAATAAACTCAGCTACCAGAACTCATTCATTTAAAAACTGAATGTATTTACTTGGAATATCACTCTTCCCCAGACTTTAAATATATATAAATTAAAGATGGGCCTAAAGCAAAATCCCAAACGCATTGGAGGGTAGTGAACTAGTACGCCCGGGGCTCCTTTATTGCACTGTAACTTGCAAGTGTATCCAAGCCCTCAGATTGCGATCTGCGGCGGCAATTCCGCGGAAGTGAGGGACCGTCCGCCGAATTGCCGCCGAATAGCTGGACGTGCCGCCCCTCTCCGGAGCAGCCGCCCCAAGCACCTGCTTGCCAGGCTGGTGCCTGGAGCCGGCCCTGCAAGCCCTTAGTCTTTAAGGTGTCACCAGGGCCGGCTCCAGGCACCAGCTTGCTTGTCAGTGCAACCTGTCTCCTTCCAAACACTGGGAGATAAATGGTATTTCCAGCAACTATCATTGCTAAAAATTAACTTCACTTGCAACATGTGGCTTTTAAACCTCATAATTTGACCAAGCCTCTGTCAATTTTCAACAGAATACTCACTGAGTCAGATTCTCATCTGTTGTAAACGGGTACAGCTCCACTGAAGTCCTACTCCAATTTAGACCAGCTGAGGATCCAGCCCAAAGACACTTCTACTCAATCAAGTCTTTGTCCCTGCCAAGTTCCACCTTTCAACCTCAGCAGTTGCCACTGCAAAGTGGTTCAAATAAAGGTTACAAGATTTTTTTTTATTATAATAATGGGGAAACTATTTTTTCCCACTCTCCTCACACTCTAAAACGGCTGAACCATTTTTACCCAAAGTTTCCAAAAACCCTCTCTTTCAGGCAGAAACCAGGCAAGGCAGTTTGAGAGCCTTATAGAGGAATATTTCATAATGTTATGAGTGATTGCACCACAGCCTATTTTTTTCAAATATTGCATCAAACTTAACGATCACAGATGGTATATATATGTAACTCGAATACCCATAGTAAAAGCACCTAATATATGCACTGCATTAGGAAAGTAAACTTTTAAATATTATCTGTTAATTTCCAGTTCTTTCTGGTCACTGACATTCATAAAAATTTATGCATGATAGGTCCTTGTAGTCAACAGCATAAATTGTAACAGTCCATGTTAAGTACTTTTTACAGCAATTTCTTCACTCCAAATTTATGTTTGAAGTCAGAGGTAAAGATGTTTTATTTTCTTTCCTAGGAAGAAGAAAAATAGACACTAAAAATAAAACTCAAGGTTGCTAATCTTGAAGAAAACTCTGAGGCATGAACTTTTCAGTCTTGCAGAGGACACATTGGGATGTTGCAAGCTTTCTCTCCTCCCTCAAATCTAAATATAAAATTGGCCTTAGCGATAACAGTCAACATATTGTTCTTTCCATACTGAATTATTTTGGAAAACACATGCAAAAACAAAAAACCCCAAAACACACCCCTCATCCTGTTTTATAGCTGTTAGAACATTTTTCAAGCTTAACAAAGATGTGAAAGACGATTAAACCTGAAAATGGTCTGCTTGCCTGAAGGAGACTGAGTGCCCTTGAATGAATGTTCTTTAAACCAGAGCTGTACAAGCTTTGAACTACCCAAACTTGAACTTAACACCCTTCGAAAAATGTTTGTCAAGCATGGAGCTCATTTCTGAATCCTAACTTTGACTGGATAAGGACTCTATTATAGCCTCTTGGCAACACTGCAAACCAATAAAGCACTATTTTTCTTTGCTGAGAATCTTGTTAGCAGTATCCTCGAGCCAAATCCAGTTTTACCTGTGAGAGCATTAACCACTCCATAATCAATGTGCTGCTTCAAATTAACCCTTTTTGATATAGAACATGTAGGGGGGAAATGATATATGGTATGCTCTAGCCAGTTAAAGTATCTTAGTTTTGTCTCCCTACAATAACAGATCAACTTCTCTTTTGCATTTTTACTATTATTCTTTTGCAGCTGACATTCTGGACTGTGGTTGAAACATACTTAATGTAGACAAGGAGGTAGGTTACAAAGAGAGATCTAACCCACCTTTGTATTCTCCCTGTCAACTAGGGGCAGGCACAACTTAGAGCAGCCTCAGAGGTGTTTTAAATTATACCCAGCTGGCACAATCCAAAAATCCACTTCAGCCTCTATGGATTGCCAGGGAACAGGAATATTCTGGCCTCGCCCCCTTTCCCCTGAGAAATGTCCCCTACTTTGCTGAACTACAACACTGGTGGCAGTGTGGCCTAGTGGATGGAGCACTGCTCAGTGATTTGGGCAATATAGATCCTATTTCTGATTATGCCACTGTCCTAGCTGGGACAAGTCATTTCACATTTTTGTGCCTCAGTTTTCCTACCTGTAAAATAGGGACAATGATACTTCTTACCTCCTTTGTAAAGTACTTTGAGATCTACTGATGAAAGGCACTATTTAAGAGCTAGGTATTATTATTACTCTGGCCCCAAACCATTTGAAGATTCAGCTTTTTACGGGGAATTTTAAAGGACCCAGATAAGCTGGCTTTCTAAAGGGTCTATGTCACCTAATGAATACAGAGCTACTAGACTATCCCAGAATCCCTGTGTGTGTAAAAAGCCAAAATTCCTTTAGGCAACTTGTCAACCACACCTTGCTCTTTGCAGTTATAACTCAGACATATTGCCATGGCACGATCTGGTCTTAAGACAAGCGTTGTGTCACGCCAGCTTAAAGCAATAGCCATTGTCTGTTCATGATGAAAAGGGCCAAAGTCCTGAGTAAACAGTAAAATATTACAAATGTCCTGGGTTGCATTAATTTCATTACAATCTTTTTATTTTGCAATTAAAATTGTTAGAACTCATCCATAGAAACTAATCACACTGGTACGTCTTGGAAACCACATAAAGGAAATACAAATAATTAAAATACAAACAAAAGTATTTTCCCATCGTCATTTGTTTAAAAAAAAATTAAAACATTGAGTACCTTTAAATGAGCAGGCCGTAAACACAATAGGTTGCAGAAGAGGGGGCTGTTGAAGCTATATCTTAGAGTTTAAGCATCTAACCTTAACAATACAGGCAATCATCAAATTCCCACATACCTTAACTCAAGTGTTAAGTGTATATCTACAGGGTATTCTCATGGGCTTCCACTGGACTACTTATCCATCTATCTGAGATTGTTATAGGGCCTCCATTACTGTAATACCTGAGCACCTCGCAATCCTTAATGTACTTATCCTCACAACTCCTATGAGATTGGGAAGTACCATTATCCCCATTTTCCAGATGGGGAATGGAAGCTGTTTACACTGTAATTAAAATAAAACAAAAATACATGGCCCTGAGACTCCAAGCCTAGGTGAGCTGACTTGGGCTTTAAAGGCTATAAAGTTGAAATGTAGATGTTTGGGCTTGAGCTAGAGCTTAGGCTCCTAGACCCTCCCACCTTGCAAGGTCTCCGAGCCTGGGCACCAGCCCAACCCCGACTGTCTACAATGCTATTTTACAGCCCCGCAGGCTGAGCCCCGTGAGTCCATGCCAGCTAACCCGGGCCAGCCTTGGCCATGCCATGAGCCTTTTATTGCAGCGTAGACATACCATGAGACAGAAAGACTAAGCCTCAGACCTTGTCCAAAGTCAGGAATTCTGTGGCAGAGCAGGGAACTGAAAGCAGCTCTCCTGACTACCACTGGATCATCTCATAGGAACAAAGGTTTGCAAATTGGTTCTTAAGCTACTTCCCATCTGTTTTTTATTTGTTTGTTTGTATAACACTAACATATAGCCATAACCCTACCCTACAGCTAGAAATTATTTGTGACATATAAAACAGGGGTTCTCAAAATGGGGGTTGGGACTCCTCAGGGGGTCGCAAGGTTATTACATGGGGGGTCACGAGCTGTCAGCCTCCACCCCAAACCCCACTTTGCCTCCAGCAATTATAATGGTATTAAATATATTTTAAAGTGTTTTTAATTTATAGGGGGGGTCGCACTTAGAGGCTTGCTATGTGAAAGGAGTCACCAGTACAAAAGTTTGAGAACCACTGATATAAAATAACCCACACTTAGTATTTTGAAATTCTTTGAAACAGTACCAGAACCTTTCTTTAAAAAAAAAAATCAAATAGATTATCTCTGTTAGAAATGCTAGATTTAATAATGATGATAATAATTCCTACGCTGCAATGTCAGATAGCATCACTGAAAAAACTACATGTGAGTTTGGTGCTACTGCTAAACAAATGATGCAAGTAATGTAAAAGTATCAGAGTATCATGCATGAGAATCTGTACAGCTAGATTCAGCCATAAAGTAGCTTCCTCTTGAGGCCCTGATTCAGTTAGTTACTTAAGCAAATGCCTAATTTTAAGCTCTACTGAGGTCAGTAATTGAGTCTGTAATAATTATAAAATAATAATACTGTCATTCTGGCCAGCCTGCTCCTAAGTAAGTCACACACCTGAATTTTTACAAATTTTCCTCCATCTCAGCCTACTCTAAATGACATTGATGTCAATGGACAGACAGACTTCCGCTGACTCGAGTGGAAGTTCATGTTAAATGTCACCAGTATAAATTTTTCTTTACATTTATGTTTCTGAAAAGGTCAACTCATATTTCACTTTCTAAGTAGCAAAGAGTAGAGGAAGCCAGCTATACAGGATGAGCATGTACAAATGTTTTCCCTACTACTAACATGAAAGTCTTCGGAATGGTTCCTTTCCTGGCATTGCCAAACTTCTACTTTTATTACCTAGCTCTTCAAATGGAATTCATAATGCCTTGTTTCTCTGACACGGAACAAGCCACTGCCAGCAAGATTGAGCAAGAATGTCTGAAACATATCCTCAAAGGATATGGAGGCGAAAGAAAGAAAATTTAGGAGGCAACATTTACCATGCAGTGGGCCAAACCCACCCCTGGTGCAACTCCACTGAACTATGCCTCTGTGGGTTAAATATCTTCATTCATCAGGCTCTGAGTGCTAATAAGATTGGCTTATTGGTATGGCTGTATCCTGAGGACCTCTGGACTTAAAGATAGCAGTGTTCTCAGGGCTGATTTGAAATGGCTTCATTGATAAATTGATTTGCCCATCAAGATGCTAAAGCTATTGAAATTAATAAAGTACCCAATATAAGTTTAGGTTGTTAAAATGTGACCATGGTGTAAAATAGTTAGAGCAGCAGACTGAGGGTGTCTACAGCATAAATGTGATTGCAGCATGGACAGATTTAACATAACTAGTGCAGGTAGTGAAGATGTGGCAGCACAGACTTCAGTGCAGGCTAGCAACCCAAGTACATACACAGAGTCTCTGTTGGGCTAAGCCTATTCTTAAGCCTTCTCTATCATGTCTTCACTACTATCCCATGCTAGCTAAATTAAAGGTAGTGGAGGTATGCCTACCGCATTATAATTACAACTTAATTTGTGGTGTAGACATGCCGTGAGTGTCAGGAAACATAGGTTCTGTTTCTTGGTGTGTCCCAGACTCACTGTGGAGCCAATACTGTTCCTATTCAAGTCAATGTCCAACTTCTTCAGATGAAAGGAATTAGTTAAATGGAAAGTTTTATTATTTTTATGTTATACCAATCTGGGCTATATGTTTTACATCAACAAGTAAGCAATTTCTAAACTGTAATTCGGGGGTTAGGTATTGGAAGGACAGCCAAAACTGGATCTCAGACTTGGCCGGGTAGTGGTACGCAATGGAAGGAGGAAAAAACATAAAAAACGACATGCCTGTGTTAATGACACAGCACACAACACCAGACACTGATACACTTAGAGTGTCAGATCCTCAGATGGGGACAAATCTAAACCCCACTTCAATGGATTTACACCAGCTGAGGATCTGGCCCACTATTCATTTATTTTTTATTTGTATACAGAGCTTAACCCAGCATGGGCTAAACGTGATTTGTTCAATTAAAGAAACAAAACTCCACCACCTTTATGGAAGCCTCTATCCCATCTAAAAGTTACACTGCTTTTTAAACAAAACTACCCTCCAACTCCCAACCCCTCCTGGTTAATGAACTCTCTCATGCCCTTTGTCTCTTATTAAATTGTAGGCTGATTGTTGCAGCCACTGTTGTGTTACTATATGTCTGTACAGAATTTAGCTCCATGGGGCCTTTATATAACAACAATAATGTTTCCAAATTGACCTCTCTCTAATTTTTTAAAGATGTACAGTTCACAAAAATAAACATTCTTCATATGTTCAGATCCTGTTTGTGCCTATATTGGTGTTGTGGCAAGATTTGTTGTATTCTGTTTAAAACAACACACAAGAGCCCTCTGTCCCACTGGAAAAGTTGGATAAAAATATGAGACAAAAATATGGACTAGAGCATAGGAAGAGCCAAGTAAAATCCTTCAGGATCTTGCTAAGGTGCAATCAAAGCAACACACCTTTTGGAGATCTATCAGAAAAGACTTCTATTAAAAAAAAAAAAAACTTTGCCCATGGAAACTTGATATAGGAAAATGCTAGAATGTTGTAGCTACCATTCAACTTGCAGTGATATGTGCTGCTCAATTAAGGAAGGAGAATAATGGACAAAGAGTCACTAGAGAAGTGCCATTAGAGACCTCCAAAGAGTTTCTCTAACTTAAATCCTAACGCTCCCTTTTTTTTGTTTTGCAAAAGTGGAAAATTGAGTGTATTTACTCTTTTCACATTCCTGAAGCGCTAGCAAATCTACAAAAGACTGAGAAATAGAAAACACACTAAGCTATGAAACAGCTGGGGAAACTGAGTTTACAGCATCTGACAGGCAGGAAGTTGATGAAAAGAGGGTCAAACAAGGTAAAGTCCTGGTTGAAGCGAACATGCTTCTTGCAGGGTCAAAGTTTCCAGTACACGGCTCCCTTCCTAACATAGACAGATGCATGTCTCACATTATGTTTCTAATTTAAAGAGATTTTTAAAAAATGTAATCACCAAAGACTAATGGGAAAGAATAATGTTATTTCATAATTTAGAGGGGGGGAAAAACAAGGGCACACATCTGGAATTAACTTTCAATGGTAAAGATACTGACATCAGTGCACTACATGAACAAATATGCAAAAACCCACACAAAGCTCTTCCCATTTCGAATTTTCCAGGGTAAGTCTGAATGCCTTTAACCAATAAAATGTAGGAAAACAAAATCCAAAAACAGACACTCATATGGATTTTTAGGAGACAAACTCAGCCCTATTCTCCTTGAACAAGTTCCCTGCACAGCAGTACAAACAGACCAGTAGCTGGCAGGACCCACAGCTACCCAGCTCCTCCTGTCTTCCCGGCATGAAGGCTACCCAAAAGTCCATGGAATCTACTCCAGCCATACAGTGTCAGAGACTAAGTCTAACATGTGTAGTCACAAAGTAGTACTTTATTCTTTGGAAAGTCTCACTGATTTCAAGAAGACCACTCAAAGAATAAGGTACTACTCTACGTGAGTTGACGATGTCAGAATCTGGGCCGCAGTTACTAGTCTGTTACTCATCTGTTAGTCTTAAAGGTGCCACAGGACTCTCTGTTGCTTTTTACAGATCGGTTACCCCTCTGATACTACTCTGAGAAAGGGAATGAACAATGAAATGGCAAAGTTTACAGCTAATTCAACATTATTTAGCCAAATTGAGATGAAAGAACACCCGGAGGATCTTTTGAGGGGGCTGACAAAGCTAAAAGAATGGATGGCATGACAGCAGACAGAAGTCTGCACTGACAGTGTTTTTTCTGTATGAACAACAAAACATGAGTATATTTAATTGAATTTAGAGGCAACAAATTTAAAACTGATAATAAATACTCTTTTGCACATCTCATAATTAATCTGTGGAACTCACTATCACAAGGTTATCATACTGACACCAAGAGCTTAGTAGAATTACAAAAAAAGGATTATACCTTTACATATGTGTAAGGGGACTGTTGTTCCCTTACTAAAACTCAGTGGGTTTTTTTTTTTGTTGGCTAGCTCCCAGTACCAAAAGAAAGGGGAAGGGTCGATGGGAAATCAGGACCCTGAGACTGACAGTCCCCAGGAACAATGGGGAGAGGTCAATGCTCCAAGTCAGCCTGATTGACAGGGCGGGCAGCTAATCAGCGAGACAGGAGGTCAGGGGGGTCCCGTCCTCCGTGTGAGCCAGAATTGCCTGGCTCAGACAGAGTGGGGCCGAGCTAAGGAGAAAGCAGGGGCCCGAGCTGAGCTGTGCCAGCCACAGGGGCCAGAAAAGCAGCCCAGGAAGCAGGTCAGTGTTGGGAGCAGAGTCACAGAAGCAGCCCACAGAGCAGACTGGTGCTGGGAACAGAGCTGTAACAACCAGAGCCAGAGGGGCCAGAGAAGCAGCCCAGGGAGCTGGAGGCAGAGCAGCTGCAACAGCCGTGGTGAGGCAGAGTGGTGGAGCTAGAGTTGAGGCAGTGTGGAGCTGGAGCTGGGGCTGGAGCAGTCTGGAGCCGGGTGCGGTGAGCAGCTGGGGAGAGCGAGGGGGACCCTGGGCAGTGGGCCCAGTGCAGAGAAATGCCCCCAGCCAAGACGCCTTGCAGGCCAAGCTTGGAGGGAGATCATAAACCCGACAGGACAGGGGCGACGCTGGGAAGAAGGGTCTTGCGACCTAAGGCCCGAGAGAGTGTGGCCACCGCCAGAGCAAGTGTCTGACGCACGGCATCCCTGCAGCACAGCCAGGGCCTGAGAAGGGGCCTGGGACTTGTGAGGAACAGACTGTGAACTTCCCTTACATTCCAGAGACGCTGGTTGTGATGTCCCTGTGCCACAGACAGGGCTGGCTCTAGGCACCAGCAAAACAAGCTGGTGCTTGGGGCGGCACATTTCTAGGGGCAGCATTCCGGCACCAGCCATGCCACCCCTAAAAATGTGCCCCGGCTGCCCTAGCTCACCTCCGCTGCTGCCGCTCGCGTGCCACGGCACGCTAAACAGCTGATTCACACGCCGCTGCTCCCCCTCCCTCTCAGGCTTGAGAGCCTGGGAGGGAGGGGGAGATCCCGAGCGGCCGCGGTGCGCGAAACAGCTGATTCGTGCACCGCTGCTCACCCTGGGTGGCCGCGGCACAAGCGCTGCTTCTCCCCGTCCCTCCCTCCCTCCTAGGCTTGAGAGCCCAGGGGGAGGAGGCAGGGGAAGGGGCGGAGTTGAGGCAGGGCCGAGGGTGGGGTATGAAAAGAACAGGGGGGCGGCCAAAATTGTTTTTGCTTGGGGCGGCAAAAATCCTAGAGCTGGCCCTGGCCACAGAGCGGGGTGACATGTTTTCCTTTAACCTTTACCATTTTTTTCTTTATTTTTTTTAATTGATTGTGTTTAATAAATTGTTTTTCTTTGAATTGTATGTAATGATCAGTAGGTCAGGGAAGCATCCAGCACAGAGGGAGCTCCCCGGAGTGGGGACACCCTAGCCCCTGCCCTAAGTGACCACGATAAGGTTGGGGGTCGAGCGCCCCAGGAATCCTGGGCCCAGCCTTGTCGGGGTTACGAGGATTCTGCCATACAAGAGAGTGGAAAGGGAGTCCTCTGGGTAAAGGTAGGTAGGCCTCTGGGTAAAGGAAGTGGGAGCGAGGACTCAGATCCTTTCACTAACCCACTTCACCGGGGTAGTGTATAAGCCAGGAAAGTTCCCCACAATAGCAGGACCATTCCCATGCTTACCTTTATATATGGATTGAAAACATCCATAGTTACACTAAATCTGATACAGGTTTTTATTTTAGAATGGATGTAAACCCTCATTCTGCAGGGCATAAGTCAAGCACTGAGTCTCAGAGGTTAGGGAAATATTTCCTGTTTGGACAGGTTATTCCTTTATGGGGATTTCTTTCACATCCCTCTGAAACATCTGGTACTGGCCACTGAGGCACAGACTTCTACACCAGGTGGACTGCTGGTCTGATTCACAGTATGGCAGTTGGTATGTCTACACTAGAGACCTTACAGTGGCCCAGCTGTACTGATGCAGCTGCGCTGCTGTAAGGTCTCCCGTGTAGTCACTCTATGCCGATGGGAGAGAGCTTTCCCATTGGCATAATTAAACCAGTGGTAGCTATGTCGGCGGAAGAGCGTCTCCCACCGACATAGCGCTGTCCACATCAGCACTTCTGTCGGTGTAAATTGTGTCGGTCGGGGTGTGTTTTTTCCACACACCCCTGAGAGACAAAAGTTTTACTGACAAAAATACTACTGTAGGCATAGCTTGTGTCTCTGTAAATTGACTTCCACTGAGCATACCCACAATCACTCTATCAGTTGGGCCAAGAGTCTTTCCACCTCTTTCAACACATTTGCCAAGTCCACAGCAGAGCAACTCAGACCCAGTGCTGGGCTCAAGATTTTCTCCAATAACACAGTTACTATTTCTCAAAGGCCTCGCATTTCATTCTTTCTCTGAGGCCCAGCTCCAGCAAAGCATATAGACACTGCTGAATGGGGACCAGAACACTGCATTCTTGATACCTCTCTCTTGTTCCCTTCTTTCCTCTCCCTATAATTCATGTTTTAGTTTTTTTTCAAGTCTTCCTGTTCATTGGCACATTTCCCAACAATAGGGCATGGCCCACAAAAATGAAAGTAGAACAATACACAGGTATCCTGGATTTGGAAGTTACTGGGTGAGAGCCGTGATTCTGTTTTTGTGAACTTGTAAATTGGCAGAGGATTGAAACTGATAAAACATCCTGCTCTTCAAGAACATTACTCTGTGACTAATTTCAAATAGTTGTACGATTTCATTCAATTATAGTGCAGTTCTCTAAAAAATGACTCAGTAAAAATGGCAACATGGGGTCTCTCTTTTATTGACTGTCAATGACATCCATACCAAACTTGCTCAATTTACAAACAAGTTTGTTTGCTTTACAAGCTAGTGTGCAAATTCAAATATGGAACTTAAAGTCAAGTTAGGGGTTGGGTTTGTTTGTTTGGTTTTTTGATAATGATCCCAGCATGAGGGATACAAATTCTTCAGGACAAATTCTACATCATGCAGCCCCATCAAAGACAGTAGGGTAGCATGGCTTTACCAGAAGGTGTAATGTGGTCATGAAACTGGAACTTTGTTAACAACGGTGCTGAGGATACTCAAGACAGAAGAATTCTGCTCACTCTCCCATAGTACTGCAAAACTAACTTAACTAACAGTAGTAAAATTAGATTTTTTTTCCCACTGAACATATAGGACAATGACAATCTAACCTGTTGCCCAAGGAGGAGTCAGTTTCACACAGTTACTTTTCAGAGCACAGCCAAACTTTAGGAATCACGTATAGTTTCCATCCCGATACTATGGTGATGAGTGCAATAAAAATACCTTCACAAGTAGCTATATAGTATGTATAGTTAATTTATCTCAAAGAGAATTCAATAAGGGAAAGTCACGCAAAGGGCAGGAATTTTTTCAATTTCAATCCAGTTAGCTCAGAAGTACGAAAAAAGACTGGTGGCGTGTCTCCAACATCTGCTGTGATGTTCCTTCCAATAGCGGAACTGGTTTATTATGACTGTTACAGCCCCACATTTTAGAAGTATGAGCAATTCCTTTTTTCCCGTTGGAGGACATTTGAAAAGAGAGAATTACTATTTTGTTGATAGGCCGAGGAAAATTCCCAAGGGGATGAGCAAAAGGATGAAGCATGAAAAGATCTCTCTGACAAAGTGGTCCAAATCATGACACAGCTGAAGAAGCATTGCTCTGAAACGGACACGTTTTGTGTTCTTCCCACTCAGTACACACCTCTAAAAGGCAGAGGTTCTTGGAATAATACCAGAGTGTTTTCACTAAAATCCCATTAGTGTTGTTGAATGCTATGGGGAATGACATATTCTTGGAAGCAAAGCAAGCAGTAGAATTTAATGCTGTCAAAGGCTATTTATATTAAGGTGTCAGAAAGAGTTATAAATCAGAGTATAAATATGGACAAAATCAAGAGAACTCCATTTAATTTGAACAGACATACAGTGGAAAACCTTTTTGTGCAGAAGTGAAGCATTTGTATGAATACTCTTAATTCATTCTACCCTGCAACAAATCTCTCCACTGTTTAACCCCAGTAACTCTAGGCATATTCTCTAACCACTACAGACCTCTAAGTGATGACATATATGACCACAAACCCAGACTAATTGGTTAATTTATGGAGGCATGTTATCACTAAAGTTAAAGAACCAGTGGAAAGCTTGCAGCTGTATTTTTGTCACAGACACTAGTGAAAAGAATTCATGTGGCAATTATGTCATGAAAAACAAATGTATGATTGAGGTGGAAGGCCACAGAAACAAAAAGAAGCCTATATATAATTTCTATTGTGTTTTCTTTATGAAAGGGGCAGGATATGCAGATCAAAATAACAAGGTCAAAACAAGATATACAGTAACTGGAGAAGACAGGATGTGGTTTTACTCAAAAAATGGCTCAACTTCTATGATAAGCAGTTTGATTGCAGCCTCAAAACTTTTATAATCCTTGAAAATTGGAGAAACGGATAGCTCAGAAGATCAGTAATGTTGCACAGAGTCTTTCACTTCTAGGTCACCAGTTCAAATCAAACTAGATCAATAGTGACCACAAATTGTTACCTTCTGGTGACTGTTTTCATGTTTCACTCATATGAAATGAGTTTGCAATTTCAATCCAATTCACAGTGTCTAAGTAACCACATCATAGTTGGCATTCATATTGACAGTCACAGAAGGACTAAAACGGGCATGAAGACCAAACTCACCTTACCGGTCATCCCTGTAAGTCGCATTAAAGGATCAAGTGCTTTAGAGTAGGGGTGGGGAACCTTTTTTCTATCACGGGCCATTGACACACAGAACAAAATCAATCACAGGCCACACACAAGTAAAAAGCAACTTAATTTGTTTTTTGGGGTTTTTTTTTTTTAGAGAGAGAAATATAAAATGTTCAACTCACCCGCCCAGGGGCTCACGGAGGCTCAGGGCTTCCCTCCGCAGTGGGGTGAGCTGGCGCACACGGCTCCAGTCCCGCAAGGGGGGGGGGGAGGGTTGAAGGGGGGGGCGCCTAGGCTTGCTGGATGAAATTAAGCAACAAGCCAGATCCGGCCCGCAAGCCACCCCTGCTTTAGAGGGTAGTGTGAAGAAGCATTTTTGTTTCCCAAACTGATCCTATTCTGTAGGCAACTAGAAGACTTCTGTCTATACGGCTGTCAATCGAGTAAAATTCATGAGCTGTAACACATGCAGACAAATATTTTTTGGATTTAGGGTAAGTCTACACTACAAAATGAAATCAACCTAAGTTACATCAACATACAGCCACCACAGTAATTGAATTGGTTTTACATGTCCATACTACGCTTCTTGTGTCGGCGGTGCACGTCCTCACCAGGAGTGCTTGCACCGATTGTGAAACCGCTTCTGAAAGGCAGCAACAGTCAATGTAAGCAATGCAGTGACTACACGGGCACTGCATTGACCTAACTACATCGACTTAGGGTACGTCCAGACTACCCGCCGAATCGGTGAGTAGTAATCGAACTATCGGGGATCGATATATCGTGTCTTGTCTAGACGCGATATATCGGTCCCCGAACATGCTCCCATCGACTCCAGAACTCCATCAGGGCATGCAGCAGTAGCGGAGTCGACGGGGGAACCGCGGCTGTCGATCCCACGCCGTGAGGACCCGAGGTAAGTCGAAATAAAATACGTCGACTTCAGCTACGCTATTCCCATAGCTGAAGTTGCGTATCTTACATCGACCCCGCCCCACCAGTGTAGACCAGCCCTTAAGCTCTATTCCTCTCACGGAGGTGGCGTTATTAAGTCGGAGTAGTAGGCGAGTTACAATCAATAGGAGCTACATTTTGGTGTAGACGCTTACAAAGTTAGGTCGACGTAAGCTGCCTTATGTTGACCTACCTCTGTGGTGTAGGCCAGAATTCAGTCTTCCTTCAACATTTTCACAACACTCACTGCTCAATGCTGTGAAATGCATGATTCTTTGTAAAGTTCATAAAGAATTACACATGTAACACACTGCAGGACATTTTGAAAATATACACATAGGGCCTGAGTTTAAAAAGTATCTCAACTTAGTCTCCATTCTTGTGCCTGCTACTTATTTGATGCTTAAATACATGATTGTGCCCAAAAATCGGGTAAAGACCTGAATAAGAGGTCAAAAGCATGGCTCTTTCACCAACAGAAGTTGGTCCAATAAAATACATTATTTTACCCACTTTCTCACACTAATATCCTGGGACCAATACGGCTACAACAACACTGCAAACAGATAAAGTATAAGTCATTTGTCATCCCTTCCCACAGGAATTTTGCAGAAAAGGGAAAACAATAATATGAGGTACCACTGTAAAGATTTTCCATGTAGACGTCGACATGACATGAACTGTTCTCTCAAATAACTCTGATTACAAAAATAGTGGATGGGTTTCCAGCATATAGTATCAATAGTCTAAAAAACAGTTTACATTTCTATTAAAGGTGTGACGTGAATTGCTTTTCCTACATAGCTCCCATGCCCTACAAATTAGAAAACCAGAATTTCCTTGGTGGGAAGTGGCCAACACTGAGGAACCTATGCTGCATCTCTTGCACCTAGTCCTTTATATCCAGTTATATCCCCTTGATAATGGTACTCCTTTTGGAGAAATGCTTTTTTCTTTGACCTCGACTCTGCTTAGTCCTCCTCACACCCTTTGCTTTGTACTTCTCACAAGAGAAAGGAAAAGAACTTTGGTCTTCTCAGACACTGTGTTTCTCTTTTAAATTGGCATATTGTTAAGACCTGTGTGAGCTTCCTTCAGAATTTTACATACTGCAAAAGGAAATTAGTATGTATTGCTTCTTCACTGAAAATAAACAGGATTCAATTAAATCCTTAGTCTGATTTGAAAATCTCAACCTTAGTTATCAGAGACCCATGCTGCAATTTGCTAGCATGCACCTAATGTTTAGAAATACAAGTTCAGTGTTCAGCAAATAGCTAGTCCCATATTTTGTTAACTCAAAATATCTCATTGGCTTTAAAGCTCTCAACTTTCTTTATAGCTATTTTATTTTTAACTGATGTTTATTGATCTTCTTAACAGAACATATCACTACATGAATCATAATGGTGATGCTAACAGATTAGATTCTAGTACTCATATTTCATTGGCATAAATGCTGCATTCTAAAAAACACTACAACATTATTTCACAATTCAAATAAAAAAGTACTCACTGTGCAACAAGGTCACTTTAGATAAGATAACTTGTATAGGTTACAAATTCAGAGCCTTAGTGCCCATTTAATGACAGAGATAATATATCAGGAATATCCAGCTTAACTCACAGTGTGACTATTGAGAGAGTAGCAAGGGCTTTTTATAAGAACCCGCATGTTTCTCTTCACAATGAATCTCTCTTCTGCTTATCACATAACTAAAATGTGCTTGATTATTTCCTTGCAATAGGGTAAAGGACGCAGACATCAGAATTATTTGTAAAAATCTTCCCAAAGATTTTCAAAACTGATCAGGCGCCTAAGTCCATAATTAGACACCTATACAAGAAGCCTGATTTTCACAAGTACTGAGCACCCAGCAACGCTTGCTGACTTCAAGGGTTTAACGGGAACAGGGTGTACGGTGCTTTTTGGAAACAAAAAACAAAAAACAGGCTATTTATTTAGTAGGGGTCTGAGACAGGATTTTCAAAACTGACCAGTAATTTTGGGTGCACAATTTGAAATACCTGATCTCCGGAGATCAAGTGCTCAGGATATTCTGCATATCAGATCTCTTTAAGGCATCTCGTGTTTGGTACCCAAAAATTGAAGTGCCCCAAATCGTGGCCTATATTTCAACCAAATATATGTTTTAATTGAAGAAAGGGTTTTTGCCCACTCTGTGTGGATGTTTTACCTTTTTCTTTTCTTTTTTTTTTCTTTTTTTTTTTTTGGTAGAGGTTAAAAGGTTTAAAAACGGCTGATCTGTACATACCTGCCCTCGCCTTATTTTTTTTATTATTTTAGAAAGCAGTTGTGTTGCCAGGAAACCTCCTTAAATTTTATAATGGAGCAGCAACAATTTAATATTTGGCTGGATTACAAAACCAACACAACACCCAACTAGAAATTCTCAGGAGAGAAACTGGCCAAATTCTGTGGGTACATGCTAATTCCAAACTCCCTATAAAAGAGGTGAGGAATAACAAATAAGTTTAATTTAATAGTATAATTTACCACCTAAACAGCACTGACTCTGGCTTTGCAGCACTAGCAAATTTCTGAGACAAAGATCAACCTATTATTAGCAGGACAGCTCTAAGAAGGAGGAAAAATAGTTATAAAGTGTCAGGATAAGGGCCCTATTAATACTTAATTTAACAAGGTTAATTGCATTTTAAATGGTTACAAAGACGTTTATACACTACAGCACTAAAAATCAAGATTAGATGACAGTCACCTCAAAAAGTGAAGATTAGTGATTCCATAAGTGGTGAGATAAAAGTGATGTGTGCAGGTGCACACATGCACATGCCAACAGCCACTTGCTACTTCTCAGCAGCATGTATAACTCATATATTTGTCCTCTGTTTAACACAGGATAGACAAAACGTAGCCTGCACCCCCTGAAGGGTATCCAATGGCTGAGCGTTAAGAAAATATGTGCTTGATTAGACAGTTTTCTAGTGGGTAGAAACAAAGATAGCCAAGCCATCTGGACACATATAGATAATGGCCCCTCCCTATATTTGACTAACAGATGGGTGTGTCTGACTTTTCCACCTCCGAATGGTGGAAATTCTACCATACACATTAATGATTTATATATAAAAAATCCTCATCGTTGTAGTCCCAGGTTTAAAGTAAAATGCACATTTTAAAATGCAATATAAAACAAAAGATACACTGAACAAGAAACAACCAATTACACCTCTACCCTGATATAACACTGTCCTTGGGAGCCAAAAAATCTTACCGCGTTATATCAAACTTGCTTTGATCCGCTGGAGTGTGCAGCCCCGCCCCCCCCCCGGAGCGCTGCTTTACCGCGTTATATCCAAATTTGTGTTATATCGGGTTGCGTTATATTGAGGTAGAGGTGTACATTTCTGCTCTGCGTATAAAGATGTATAGTTTCCACTGGGGAGTTTTCAACATCATTTATGGTATTCTCTTATTGAGAAAACAACATATGTAAACTTTCACATACCTACATCCTTTGTTAACAACTCCCGACAGACTTCTAAAAAATGGATGCCTCCTGCATTTTCACATGAAATGATGGAAACACTGAAAAATAACAGAAACCAGAACTGATGTTTCTAAATTAAATGAAGCAGTGAACAAAATACGGTTTCTGAATGAAGTGCTGAACTAATACTGCAAATTGGTGTGTGTGTGTGTTGTTTTTAATAAATAAATAAATAATAAATTAATGGAGATATCCCATCTCCTAGAACTGGAAGGGACCTTGAAAGGTCATCGAGTCCAGCCCCCTGCCTTCACTAGCAGGACCAAGTACTGATTTTGCCCCAGATCCCTAAGTGGCCCCCTCAAGGATTGAACTCACAACCCTGGGTTTAGCAGGCCAATGCTCAAACCACTGAGCTATCCCCCCCTCCTTTGATTTTTTAAGACATTCAGTGGAATTGTGTTTACTTTTCACACTATGTGGATTTAATGTGGGAGACTGGCCCCTCAAAACTGTGAATATTGCTAAAATAAAAAGCAGATATAAAGCAATTTTGGTCCCCGATGAGTGTGTTTTCTATTACTATCATGATGATGACATATTGTGGAGTTTGAAAGTTTATTATCCAATGAAGACACTTGAAATCCTGGCCCCATTGAAGTCAATGGCTAAACTCCCATTGATTCCAATGGAGCTAGAATTTCACCCTTAGAATTATGATGCAACTCTATTCTTTCATAGCTATCCACTTAAATGTGAAAGAGAACTAGGAGGACTAATTGCAAGTGTAAACATTAAAACTGAAAATACTTAAAGTTGGGGGAAAGAATAACTATAGAATGCTTTTGGTTTTTTAACTGAGAATAAATCAAATTATCTAAAAGGATGTAGGGCTATATCATTCCTGGTAAAATAAAGATGTCAAATAAAAAAAAATAAAAATAAAAAGTTGATGTAAGGAAAGGAGAATGGCAAGCAAACAGTAGCCTTAAGAATAATTGTTTTGCATTAGTAGATACAGATGTGCTACAGGCGCTCTGATCTGAAAAGTGACCCTAAAACTATGATTGTGGTGATCCAAGTTTATTGCATCACAATGACCTCAGATCCATTTTGCTTAGTTTTAAAGAACGACTATGAGTTTTCTATCAGGCTTGCAAACTCGCCTTGAGATCTGAAAGTCAAGCTGGGCTCCTTCCTTCTCACACATCATTAGTAACAGAGAGCCTGGAAGCCAGATTTTGCTCTGATTTACAGAAGGGCAAAATTTGGTCCTACAATTGGAACTTATTTAATAATTCTATTATCGACATTTGAGAAGGCAGGGAATCTAACTAACTCACTCACTCATCTCTGCATTAGCTCAGTTGAACTAACAGGTGCAAAAAGTGATACAAACATATTTTTGCCACTAAGGAAAGCAGGCAAGCGTTAGCATACATGCAGGAAACTGATTTTCTGTCTTAGAAGATCTTGTTTTTATATAGTCATTTTTGCAGAATAGCCACAGTACATACATACTATTATGGGTCTGCATTTTACACTCATTATTGTGGGATGAGTGGGTGGGAATTGATTCCTGTAAAGCTTCTCAGCATAACTGCCTTCCTACCATCAGCATTTCCTGTCAGAATCCTGGCATCTCCACAACGGTGAATTGCAGTCCCAGTCTGAAAAAAAAAATTCAAGAACCTGTGTCACAAAACACTACTCAACCCAAGTAATAATGAAGAACATGACCAAACTGAAGAAAAGATGTCAGAAATCGGCAGTGAGACACCACAATGATAGGTGCCTAAGAAACACCATAAAATTAGACCCAAATGAGATTAGAGTAAGAAAAATGCAATATATATCCCATATTAATGGGCAAAACACACCAGGCAAAGAATATTGTGATCCCTCACACAAACCATAAACCATGATATAGGAAATGATCAAAGCAAAAGGATTACCAAATTCATAAATCATTGCTCAATCTCAAGAAATAGCTATGGTGATTTTACATTGGCCATAAATGCCATAAACTGTAAAATCTGGATCCAGACCTGGAATTTAAACTTCCCAAAGTTTGGGAATGTTTGGTTCAGGTCAATTGCTAATTTTAATGTGCTATTTCACAGATTAAGTACCATATTTGATCTCAGAAATATTAAAGGGACAGGAAAAACATTCCCTAACCAGCTCTGCCATAGATCAAAATACCACCAATGTTACACAACCATTTTTTCATATTTGTCTGATACCACGAGCCTGGAAATGTCAGCAGATATCCTTGTGAATCTGCAGATTAAGACATGATTCCAATTTATTTTTTTTAAAATAGGGGTGGGAAGGGAATTGCATCCCAACAGCACTTAAAACCTAAACCTATAATGACACTATGGAGCACTGCTTCATAAAATGGCATAAACCAAGCTACACTACTTAAAAATACATTAAAATCTAAAAAGTACAATGAAAATGTGTAGGATGAAGTTAGGTGGTTATTTTAAGGCAATAAGGCTCCGGACCAAGACACTCTTGCTAAGCCTCAGGGTGCCCAGTTTCAACGTGCTTATGATGCATGGCTAGGGTAGTAGCCTGACACTACATTGCATGGAAAGAATATAGACTTGTCCACTTTGGGAAGAATTGTACTTATCTTACAGACAATTCTCAATTAAGTCAAAAAGAGTTTTGCCCTAATAAGAAACGGCCAATCAGGCCCTTTTGAGTTAACAGTTATAACACCAAAACCTGCTGGTTGGCTGCTTTTCAGCACTGAGAAAACAACTATGGAAATGGACTGGTAGCATGTGATACATAATCATAACATCATTGTATTATCCGCTGAGGACCACTGAAGTCCAGATCCTCAGCCAGAAGATATTTTCCCTCCCTTTGCCCACATATGTAACTTAGACTAGCATGGACAATATCTAAAAGGACTATGCTAAATATATGCTGTGGTATACAAAAACAGGAGCTCTTAGAAGCTGTCACTGTGGCCACTTACTCTCCCAAGGAAACAGAGATGTGCTGTCAATGTATTTCAGAGTTCTGTTTGCAGTAATTTCTGGGACAGCTGTCATATCCCCTGTGAAATTGCATGTGTCCACTGCTTGTTGCGGTTAAATGTAAAAAATGATCACCCCATGTTTTCATCCCATGTGCTCCACAGAAGGTGCCCCTATGAAAATGCAAGTGTTACTGAACTGCAGTTCAGAGGCAGGGACTTGTGCAGACCATGGGGACAAATTAGTTTAGTTTAGTTGAAATAAATCTTCATTTTATTTGTAGATGTTCTTAATCAAAACCACATGTAAAGTACAGTTAATCTGCAAAGAAGGTCAATTGTAACCACAGAACTGAAACCACTTTTTTTAGTTATATTTTATTATTTTTCCATAAGTCAACACAACAAAAAGAATGTCTGGAGATAACCACAAATCTGTTAAAAAAGAATAGAATTGTTGTTCCCACAGTTTTGAGTATAGTTTTATTACAATACACAATTTCTTTCCCTGTAACCGGGGGGATGGGGGACGGGAGGGAATGAGTTGCAGATACTACAGATTAGACAGGATAAAAGAAAAAGGATAAACAAGAAAAAGAGGAATTCTGAGGGGAAATTGACACTTTTAGAGAAAGTAGTACAGAATGAAAAAATCATCACTGGAACCAATCCTAATGGTGTGTGGGGAGAGATGGTAAATGATTCAAAAGGTACCATGGCAGCCATGGATATGGACACAGGAACAAGGAATAGGAAACTATTTTAAAGTATGGTCGCCCCATCTCAAAAAAGATATATTGGAATTGGAAAAGGTTCAGAACAGGGCAACAAAAATGATGAGGGGTATGGAACGGCTTCCGTATGAGGAGAGATTAATAAGACTGGAACTTTTCAGCTTGGAAAAGAGACGACTAAGGGGAGATATGATTGAGGTCTACAAAATTATGACTGAAGTAGAGAAAGTAGATAAGGAAGTGTTGTTTACTACTTCTCTTAACACAAGAACTAGGGGTCACCAAATGAAATTAACAGGCAGCAGGTTTAAAACAAATAAAAGGAAGTATTTCTTCACACAATGCACAGGAACTCCTTGCCAGAGGCTGTTATGAAGGCCAAGACCATAACAGGGTTCAAAAAAGAACTAGATAAATTCATGGAGGATAGGTCCATCAATGGCTATTAGCTAGGATGGGCAGGAATAGTGTCCCTAGACACTGTTTGCCAGAAGCTGGGAATGGGCGACAGTGGATGGATCACTTGACGATTACCAGTTCTGTTCATTCCCTCTGGGGCACCTGGCATTGACCACAGTCAGAAGACAGGATATGGGACTAGATGGACTTTTGGTCTGACCTACTAGGGCCATTCTTATGTTCTATTCCCAGACATGAGTTGATAGTCATTAATATATTTTTTTCACCAAAAAGGAAGAACTTTTGTTTACCTATCAGAGTGGCAGTATCAAGGTTCTGAAAGATTACTTCCTGATAAATCAAGCTGAGCTGAAGAACATCAGAAACTGTAAGGTAATCCAGGTGAAAGCACTGCAACTCAACACAGAATGCTGGGCCTTGACTGTGAATATGTATCATACATGAGGAAAAAATGGACCAATAAGTACACAAAACTAAGTGGTGGAAACTTAAAGTTAGAAAGAAGTTTAAAACAAAAGTGTTGAAGAAGATCTTTTTAGAAGTGTTAACAGAAAATACAAATCTATTACAAGCAAAATTAAGGAATGCAAAGATCCGGCTTGGTGAAACAAAAACCTCCATGGGAAAGTTTGAGAGGAGGTGAAGGGGAAAAAAAAGTGTTTTAAACCTTGGCAAGTGATGTTTCAACAACAAGATTTTCTGGAGCATAAATAAGACAAAAAGATAGCAAATTAAGAGGTGGCAGCCACTAAGATTAAGCCCCTGGAGGGCTTGTGTGTCTGTCTTGAAACAAAGGCGGTTGAGAAAAAATATACAGACTGGCAAAGATCTGTAATAAGAGAACTAAAAAGGCATCGGTGAGATCAAAGTTATTACAGATACAAGAGGAAATATGTTAATCAATGAGAATCAGATTAAGAAATAGTAAAGAAATTACTTTAAATGGTTTATGAATTAAGATAATCTAAGAAAACCATGCCATATGATAAAACCAAACCAGGTTCTGGTGGCCCCAGTCCTATAAGAAGTAGTTGCAGAAGCATTGAACAACATGAAAAATAAGACATCTCTTGGTCCTGATGGCATGTCAGCAGAAGTATGGAAGTGCCTGTGGCAAACAGGTGTGAATATATTGAGAACTGTTTAATTGCATCAGATGGACTGAGAAAATGCCTGATGCCTTGAGAAAGAGCACATTAGCACTGATATTTAAGACAAAAGAAGATATACAAGACTATGGCAACTCTTGTCGCACTAAACTCATGAGCCGCATGATGTAGATCTTGGAGAAAGTTATTGATATGAAACAACAAAGAGAAGTAAAGGTCAGTGACAATTAGTTTGGGTTCATGCCAAGCAAGTCAACAATGGATGGCATCTTTGCATTAAGATTCCTTGTGGAAAATATAGAGAAAAGAAGAGAACCCTGCACATAGTATTCATTGATCTTGAGAAGGCTTATGAACTTGTTCCAAGAAAAGTCATCTGACGGCATATGAGAATGAGACAGATACCTGAAGACTGTATCAGACCCATCCAGGAGACATATGAGGATGCTTGTCACCACAGTTAGAAGGCCATGTGGAGAAACTGAACAGGTTCTAGTAAGAGTCAGGGTACACCATGGCTCAGCACTAAGGTCCTTTTTGTTCATGTTGTGCTTGATGCACTTACAGAAAATATCCTGAGAATGGCAGACTGGTGCATGCTAATAATGCAGATAATTAAGTGCTCATGGAGGAGAGTAAAGGGGAAGTGGAAGAAGATTTAGAGAGATGGAGATTTGTACTTGAAAGAAACAGCATGAAAATCAGCAGAAATAAAACAGAGCATATTATCCATTGATTTGATGATACCTTGCAGGAAGACAATGAGACCATAAATCTGGGAGGCCAGTCCCTACCAAAAGTACAGAAGTTCAAGCACTTAGCTTTGATAGAACAGGACAATTGAACTCAGCAATAAGGCATGGACTTAATGGACAGAAGTGATTGGAGCGATCTGCGATAGGAGGATGCCTACCAAATTGAAAAGTGAGATCTACAAGATGGTAATTAGGCCTGCACTTTTGTATGACTCCAAATGCTGGGGACTGAGGAAGAGACAAGAGAATATCTTGAACACAATTTAAGTGAAAATGTTAAGATGTATGCTTGGCATTACAATGAGGAACCATGTTCAAATAAACAAATTAGGGAAAGCATGAAGAGAAACCAATCATAGAAAAGCTGAGGGAATCCAGGCTTAGATGGTTTGATCACATGAAAAGGGGACTGGAAGAATATGTAGGAAACAGGATGTTAAGCTTAGAAATGGGAAGTAAGAGGAGGGTTGGAAGTCCCAAAACTAGATGAATGGGTATCATGCTAAAGGATTTGATTAGCTGCAGAATTTTTGAGGAACTGATTCAGGAAAGACTCAAATGGAGAAGGACCTGAAGAGCTGACCCCATATAGACAGAACTAAGGCTAAAAAAGAAGAAGAAGAGACAGGATAAAGGATGATTTATCATCCTTTCCTATCACAGAGCAGCTAGAGACCCAAGGTGATGAGGAAAGAGAAAGGGATACCAGCTTCCCAAGAGTCATAAAAAGCAAGCTTTGTGCAGTCTGAGGTTCTCAAGAGTAGTCTCTTCAAAGACCACCCTCTTCCCTTCCTGACTGCATTTCTACAGTCAGTTCAGTCAATTGCTAAGTGTTAACTACTACATAGCAATCTTAAAATAAACATATAAGACTGTCTATATATCAGGCTGTGATAGGGTGCCCATCCCACCGAAGGCCTGGAAGGGTTAAAGTGGCTAGGCAGGCCAATTAACTGTCCAGGCTACACTAGAAAGAGGAGACAGGGAGCAAGCCACCAATTGGAAATGGGCACAGCTGGGCAGGAACAGGATGGGCCCGTTTAAAGACCAGGGGCTGCAAGGAAGTAGTCTACAGTCACTTCCTGGGAGGAGGAAGTTTGGGCTGGCAAACCGAGAGACGGGGGAAGCCAGAGAGGTAGGAAGAAGCCCAGGGAAACAGCTGCTAGGGTAGGTCTGTACAGACCTTGGCTGGAACCCAAGGTAGAGGGAGGGCCTGTGCTCCCCTATCAGTCACTAGGAAGTGGCACAGGGTGTTGGAGACGCCAGCTGGACAGCTGGTCCAGGAGGACTTTGACTTCCCTAGAAGGGGAGGACCTTAGTGATCTGGTTGGAGGGCTAAGTCATGAAGAGGAAGCTGCAGTTCTGGGAGTGAGAGGGGTCACAGGGTGAAAGAGATGACAGGTAGAAACATCCAGTGTTGGTGCTATCCCATTGGGGATCCTAAGCAGGAATATGCCCCCACACCCAACACATACTAATAATTAATAGGGGGAGGGGGCCGCTTGTGCTGCTCAGGGCCCTTATCAATTGATTAGTCTGCTTATGCCTAGCACCAGCTCTGGAGACACCTTCAGAGGAGGGCAGTGCCTGGCAAGAGCTAATCTCCAGAGCTGCCAGGAGGAGACACCATGTGAGGTGAGTGACCTCTGTGACACAGGCATGCTGGTACCTACGCAGATGTAAACCTTCACATATTAGACAATAGAAGCCTTTGCATAGAAAAATATGCCTAAAGGTAATTATTTACTTAGATTGCTCACTCAGGTAATTACCAAACCAAAAGGTCTGGAGAACGGAGGATAGTTAAAGGTGATGTGATTGATTTATTCAAAATTATAAAATAAAATGTGTAGTGAACAGTAGTCTGTTAATCCCTTTTTCCCATATTATCATACAAGAACAAGAGGACCCCTTAATAAAATAAAAGGTATAATAAGCAAAAGGAACTACTTTTTTTATTCTGAGTATAGTTACCCTGTGGAATTCTCTACTACAGGAGTGTAGCTGATTTTTTAAAAGGGCTAGATAATTTTATGACCACTGATAACATTTCTAATTGTGCAAGTTAAAATAGGGTGATTAAACATCATGCTTCAGGCCTTAGACAAGACATCTCCAGGAGTAAGGAAGGAATTTTCCCTCTTCATGTATAGCAGTGCACAACTGAGTTGGTGCATTATTGGAGGATTTTGCATCTTCCACTAAAGCAACTCATGCTAGCAATAGGCGGGAGCAGAACATAAGACTAGATCAGAGGTTCCCAAACTTATTTGGCCTACCGCCCCCTTTTCAGAAAAAAAATTACTCAGCGCCCCCCTTTTCAGAAAAAAAATTACTCAGCGCCCCCCTGGAAATCTACCTTCTTTAAGCGAACAAACAGAAAGATGCAGTGACAAATTTGTGTTCTTTTATGTATCTATATTTCTACCTACGTCCTACAATATAGTAAAGAAAGATGTGTTATTAGAATATCGCCCACGACATCAGGTATACAGTGGTTTTTGCGTAAGATGGCAAAAGACAACCAAACTAAAATACTAATGAAACTAATAAACTGGGTTTTGTTCTTTGCTCAGCATTAGATATATGTATTTGATATTAAACTGTCAAATATCAAACTAAATTTATCAAGAAATAATTAATTAAAAATAATCAATATGCAATTAAAAATCAGTTAATAGTTTTAATTTAGTTTGCCCTTATTTAAATAATTGTTCCTTATTAACACATGCCTTATTTACCAATTAACACAGATGATTCAATAGATATAAATAAATGTTAATAGTTAACAGTTTTTTTACGATTTCATTCCCGTTTTCGTTAATATTTTAATAAAAAATATGACAAATATATTGACTGTACACTTCAAATAGTACTGTACCGACACAAGCCTGCTACGATTTTATTATTAGTAAGAACTAGAGACACAGAAACGTCCGGTAGATATGTAAGAAAATGTATAAAAATACTCACGTGTAAATTGCTGTTTTATTGAAACAACAATAATACAATTTGCTTTGTATGTGATCCGTAATCCATAAAGATCGAAGGTATTGAATATGAATAAAACATTTTAAATACTTATTGCACTATTGTTAACTGCTTTTTACACAATTAAGAAACAATCTAAATTAGATTTCATACATGTCGCCTATTTATAATATCGGATTGTAAACAAGTCATTACACGCACATATTCCTGCCGATGCATGCTGGACTTCCCGACAATGCGCGACACGCTCGCCTGCCAACACTTGCTTGTTAAGAGCTGTTGGCGGACTTGACACCTGATCGGTTATAATTTGTGAATTTATTTGGAAAATAAAGTAATCACTACAACTTTAACTCTGTTACACAACAGATGAAACATGTACGAACGGTTTTTCAAAATTTTCTTATATTCTTTCTTTATGCTTCCACCGCCCCCTTATTTTTATTCAACGCCCCCCAATTGCACCCGAGGCTACTACTGCCCCCCTGGATCGTTCCAGCGCCCCCCAGGGGGCGGTATCGCCCACTTTGGGAACCTCTGGACTAGATGGTTCAATTCCTCTATTTCAGAGTCTTCCAATTTCTTAAGTATCTACTATCATCATTTTCCTTTTATACATAAGGCAAACGAAATAGTCTCAAAATAAAGTAAAATCCAAGCGTTACTGGAAAGATCTGAATTCAACCATTGTAATCTCACATTTACAAAACCAGATCAATCATATTTATAAGTAATATCTTATTCTTGATGGTTGGCAACCTGGAGGTTACTGGGTTGGCAGGGAGAGAGGTAACTTCAGCATGTAGACCTCATGCTGTGGATTTTACTCATATGAATCATTCACGTTGCCTTGGGCTACTGATGTGACTAAAGGCTGCAGGATCAGACTTCCATAAATTTTCATATTGCATATTCAGAACATGTTCTCTGAAGTCTTCTTCAGTTAATTTGTTTCTGATTCAAATCTAGAAAATCACCAACATTTTAACAGTCATTCAGGCAAGTCTCTCACTGAAACCCCATGGAAATTCATCTGGTTAGATATTGCAAGTCTGTCCTGAACTTTCTCCACATATGGACCACTTAATTGCCCCAGAAGCTGCTATGTCTTCTGACAAGCTGTAAATATATATTTTTTGAGAGTAAACAGACAATTTTCACCATTTCAAATCAGCTTATAAAACACACCTATACATTTCGACTTCTGCATTTTCATTTGTTTTGCAACACCTGAAAAAGTGAGCAATGTACTGCTGCCTTGAGATCCACATTTGGCTCTTATCTGATAGCTTTACAGAGGAAAGGCCAGAAACTCATCTGGTGTAAATTGGCATTAGCTCCATTTGAAGACAATTTACACTAGCTTTGGGTCTGGCCCTGTATTTGTATATTCTTGATCAAGAAAATAATTTGTTGGAACCTCAGACTCCACTATCACTGATAGTTTAATTTGCCTTTGTTGCATAAGGCTCTAAGTGTGAATTTTAAAATGTCCTATCAATACTTACTTTAAATTCATTAGGTAACTCCAATAGCTGAGTAAACACAGAAAGGATAAAAGACTTAATGCCTTCTCTGTTCAAGCACCTGGAGAGACCTAAAATAAACAGGTCATGGTTTCTCTAAATACACTCAGGAGTCTCATTTTTTACACTGAGAGAAAAATTACCCTTTGCTGTTGTACTAGCAATATTCTCCATTGCACAGTATTTATTCTGCTTGCAGTATGATTAATAGATTTGTCAAGTTCAAGTTAGTGTCCTTGCTCGTCATCAAATGCTCTAGGTTACTAATTTTACTTTTGTAAATTAACTTTTTTTTTTTAAAGTGAAGAAATGTTTATCTGTTCCTAGGACTGCATAGCACAAGATCTTCTCAATAAGCAAACGGGCACTCATCTGTTGAGATTAATTTAAAACAGGTTGCTATATTCACACCTAAAGTGATGAATTAGCTTGAGCAAAGTAAGTGGAGGATACTATAATGAAAAGAAGAACTTAGTAAGGGGGACCATTAATCAATAAAAGAGGACCACATAAAGAAAAACACACAATATTTAATGTAACATTCACAATGAGATTTTACTACAAAAGAACCACTGCAACTCAAGTACATACATAGTATTTTCTATTACTGTACAGTATATTATTAATTTTAGACCTCAGTATATATGCTCAGTGTTACTTTAATGTAAGATTCACACATTTATTTCTCTATAAGTGGACTTGGGGCAAATCTTAGCCTTTCATACCGTGGATTTGTTATTTTGCTTGGTTTTGTTACTCAGCTACCTGATAGTCTATCAACAACAATGGATGTTGTATCAGGTTCCTAACGAGTGGTTTGTGATGGGTTAGTGAACTAGATGGTGGTTTTAAAATCATGGCCCTCTAAAACTAGAAGAGAAAGACTTTGAGAAAAGATGGACTATTTATAATTGAGAACACAAGCTGTTTTAAAGTCAAAAGATGTGTGTGAGAGCTGCCAAGGATGAAACTTAGGAGGAGTTTTTATGACAATAATTGTTTCATAATTGTCTTGCGAATTCAGAGAAAAACAGAGTTTAGTTCTGAATTTTGCTATTTCCCTAAAACAAGGAAACCCTCTCTCTAGAAATTTGCACATGGACTTTTCTAACAGTATGTAAACCCATGTAGTAAGATATGTGAGCACTTTGGGGAATGTTTGGGATGAGAACCCCATCACTCTGTTGGTAAGGGCCTCAGTATCTGAAAGCCTTTCTGAAGTAGCCTTTTTGAAACCAAGCCTTTATAGGTACGAACTAAGGCTATTGTCTACACTGCACACTTTACAATGGCATTCAGGTGGGTGTTTTTTCACACCCCTGAGCAACAAAAGTTTTAATGACAAAAGTGCCAGTGTAGACAAAGCCTAAATCTGTTCTTCCTATCTGTGTCTGAAAACATGATGCCATACTCGTAAGGAAAAAAATAGATTTTGTTTTTTCACATTTACTCGTGTCAGTCTAGATCTTTTGTCACTGACCATATCCCTTTTAGAACTCAGGGCTTGTTTACACTTAAAACACAGCAGCTCCACTGCAGCTGCGCCACTTTAGCACTTCTGCCAAGGTGCTACCTACGCCAACGGGAGGGATTCTCCCATTGGCTTAGGTAATCCATCTCCCTGTGGATCCAAACTACTCAACATGGGCCTCTTTTTCCAATGGGCTTGAACCAAAACTCATAATCTGAAAACTCCTAAATTTGGGAACATTTGGATCAGAATTCAGATTTGAACTCTGCTCCATAGATCTAAATTTGGGGACATTTGGATCAGAATTCAGATTTGAACTCTGCTCCATAGATCTATCTTATGATATGATATGGAGTTCTTCACTTCAGGAAGGAAAGTAGCAGCAGATTGCTCCAATGTTCTTCTTTAATGTAAAAATAACATTTGTATGCAAAAAAAATGTGGTGATTCTCTCCTATCTTACCATACTCAAATAGAGATTTTTGTCATTACTTTTGGATTTGCAGTCCCTATATTGCTTACCTAACGTTGACCCTGACATCAGCTGGTCTAGTTGACCCGGATATGTCACACTCTCAATATACTTTAATATGTTTATTTTAAAACCTGAACAACATTCTTTTAGGCATCAGAAAACAGTTTATGTGAAATGATGTAACAGATTACATTTCCCATCCTGGCATGCTCTTAAACATCTTTTAATTCTTCCTGTCCCACTCAACTAACTATGCTAGCCAAATAATTTCACTGCAAATGAAAACAGTCCAGTTGCACCACCCTACAAGCTATTGCAGCTGACAGACAGAGCATGCTGTAATTAAAAACAGGACTGTGCTACCAAAAGCACCCCTTAAATCAAAATCACCATGTAATGGTTAAGAAAGGAACTGATGCAGTTCACCTGAAACTAGAGAAATTCAGTCTTATGTGAGCCACCTCAATGTCAGAAGAGGCCCCAAGAACTGGGTCTGTCAAGTTTAGAGGTAAATTCTATGGAACAGGTATTAAGCTCTCATTGATGACAACAAGAACATATTTAACTAAATCCAAAATATTTGTGGGTATTTATGTAAAGCGCAAACCAGGTACAGATCAAGATACCATGCATGCATGCCATCACAGCCTTATGACCACAAAGCGATGAAATGATTCTCTGGGAATTAAACTCATGGGTACTCTGTGTTAGAGATTGGTATTTATCTACACCACCAGCTACTAAAAGTGATGCTTTAAGCACTCTCTCTTTTGAGTAGGGAATCATCTTAGGCCTGGTCTACACCGGGGGGGGGGGAAGGGATCGATCTAAGATACGCAATAAATCAATCCCCGATAGATCAATCGCTACCCGCCAATCCGGCGGGTAGTGTAGACGTACCCTTAGAATAGGCTAGTTATAACTGTAATTAGCCCTCCTCCTTGCTATTCAAAAAAGTGTACTGGCTCAGGCGCCACCATATAATCATGTTCAATAATGAAAATCATACACTGTGATTGGATGCACACACCATAGAAAGCTGTAGAAGTAGCTCTCCTCGTTCCCACAGCCTAGAAGCTTTACTCGGTGTCAGAAAAGGCTGTAATTGGCACTGGACACTTGGACTATCAATAAAGCTACGCAAGTAGATCTGTATTGCATATATTACACAGGTATTAAGCCTAGGTGCATTAAAGGGGTGCATCTGCCCTCTTTCCTATTAGATTAATTTGAAAGGGAAGATGTATCATTCTGGACTAATGAGACACACCAGAAATGTACCTGCAAAGGTTGCATGGCACTGAATCTTACAGCACACACTCAAAATGTGGGAAGTGAAATGATTTGCTGCAATCTCAGCACCTCTAGGATAATTTCAGAATATCTTCTTTTTTTTAGGTGAAACAACTTTGTATTGAATGAAGATTTATTAAAAGAGCAGAGTCTACTTTGTGCATGTAGATGAGAGGATGACTCTATTCACATGACAGTACTTGACTGCCTCACACAGGTCTTTGCTGCGGAAGAAGTTTTAAAGAGTGTATGGAATGAGAACATGTAGGTAGGGAAGGAAGAGTCAGACAGCCAGATGAAGCAAACTGCATGGTCTGTGCCAGCTACTGGCAATGCCAATGTTACTTGAGATTTTGTTCACTGAATATATTTCCTGCATTTTGATGTTTTTACAGGAAAAGGGGGGAAAATCAATAGACGTTTTCTGGTAAGAGTTTTTATTACTCTTGATGCTGCTATTACATCTGCTGATCTTTCACTTGCTTGTTTTTAATTTCCCTTCCCTTCTTTCCACTTTTAAATGCATGCAAAGAACTCACATTCTTCCATCCCAAGAGCTCGCCAATAACTCAAAATGGAAAATTATATACCTTTCCATATCTTTAATAGAACCCAATCACTTGTTTAAAGTGCAACTACACTGTAGTGACTGACAGGATGGAATTGTGTGTAAAGATGTCAGATTCAGATCTAAGAAGAGGAGGCAGGGTTTGTCTCCTGCCTCTCCCCTTCCCTTCCTGCAGGCTATGTTTACTGCCAGATTGCATGTAAAGCACGGTACCTGCTTGAAATTACTGCCACTTAGTGATGGACTTGTGAGAAAACATTTATCTATACCAATTGAACTGGAAAAGGCTTGCTTTGGCCCCAAACCTGATAAGAATTTTGCGGAACTTTATAAACAGTGAGTAGTACTGCTGAAATCCATGGGACTAGCTTCAGCATGTAAAGCTAAGCACATTCACAGGATCAGGGCCTCAGTCTGCCAATGCATATTAATAGCTAGCTCTAAGGTCCATGAACTATCAAAACCCTACAACGAAAGCTCAATAGGGGGATGCACTGAATCAGCCCATTCCATTGTCTCATTGGCCTTTGTCAATGTCATGGTCATGGGGCTGTCTGCCGCCAAACCCCCCTTTTTGGTCTCTTTGATTGGTGTTAGGTCTATCTGGAGTGAAATTTTGCAATTCTCCCACTTGTACACTAGGATCTGGGTTCCACACCTTGTCTATGCCTACTGAATAGGTATGACTGGACACCTGTTCTTCTTCCTTTGGGTTCTTGTTCATAGTGCTATACTGTGACAAACTGCTGCCTTAAAACAGTAGGTATATTTAGCAAATAGAATAAAGTATTGGAGAAGAAAAAGATTTTATAACTACAAGAAGCCTACACACCTATTTAGACTCATCTAATTGTACACTTCACTACAAGCTAAGTTAGATGGGCCTCCCTCATGAGTTAATAGGAAAAGAGCCGACCAGTCCTAACCTACATTTTTTTGAGCAAGCACAGATGTTCTGGACTCAGTCTGAGTCCTGAGAGGGACCCAAGACTAAAGGCCCACCCCCCTCACTCAGGACAGAGGGTATGTCAACACCACAGAGACTATGCTGACATAACCCCATAGTGTATACCTATTCAGCTTGCCTACCAGAGTGTGTGTGTTCCCCAGTTTGTTTTCCTGCTTTCAGAGAAAATCCATTTTCACCCTCCTTGTGCAAGCCTAAACCTAATTTCCATATTGCTCAAAGGGCCTTTGTTGCAGGTCCTAGGATGAAGTCTACCATTTTCCATTGACCAGTTTTTCCCCAGTTGACCAGCCAGGCCATCCAAGATTATGCTGCATTGTTTGGCAGTCAGACTCATTCAGCCTTAATAGTTTACAATCACACCCTTGTGACTGCTGGGCAATGTGCTGAAACTGTCTGCTCCCCTGATGTTCCAACACACCACATCAGAAATCTTACACAGAAATCCTACACAAAGACCACATTTTGGGGTACAGATCGATGTTCAACACCAAGCATCCCCACAATCAGCATGTACCACTTTGGAGGCAGCTTTGGAACCCTAATTATCTAGTACAACAGACAAAAACAGTTGCAGCCACTTTGTGCCACCATAACTTTTTCCTTAATGGACTTCTGGAACTGGGACCCTGTAGTAGGGTTTATGTTGTCTTAGGACAAACTCCTAAGGTGTGCACAAATTTCTTTCTAAAACAAACAAAATGCAACTCAGCATTTGGACATTTGACAAAGGCAGAAGATCTTCTTAATTGTCATAAGGTTTTATTATTAAAAATATATAATTTAGCAATGACTTAATAAAACAGAGGTCGGCAACGTTCGGCACGCAGCTTGCCAGGGTAAGCACCTTGGTGGGCCGGGCCAGTTTATTTACCTGCTGACACGGCAGGTTCGGCCGATCGCAGCTCCCACTGGCCGCGGTTCGCCATCCCGGGCCAATGGGGGCGGCGAGAAGCGGCACGGGTGAGCGATGTGCTGGCCGCGGCTTCCCGCCGCCCCCATTGGCCCGGGATGGCGAACCGTGGCCAGTGGGGGCCGTGATCGGCCAAACCTTCCGCGTCAGCAGGTAAATAAACTGGCCCGGCCCGCCAGGGTGCTTACCCTGGTGAGCCGCGTGCCGAACGTTGCCAACCACTGTAATAAAATATAAATTGCTACAATGCTGCTAATAAGGCAAATTGTATCATTTGTAATGAGTGAAGAAAAGGTAATCCTGGACATGATCCATAGTATTGCTGGGAGTAGAGCAATGTGAAGCTCAATAAAGCTACTAAACCACTGCTAGGCTACTCTGCTATTACTAGGTATATGTTTCTATGATAACACTGAAAAGCACTCCTAAACTAATTAGCCTTAAACTCCAGTTGATATGGCCCACATCTTTCATGATTGGGCATATAATTTTGAATATTTTTCTTTATTGTTATAAAAGCTCCCTGAGAGGTTTTGCCTGAAGCATGCCAGATAGTTGCACATGACTTTAATATTTATGCACCCACTGTATTACATCAACAGTGCTACAATAGTGTTACAGTAATTTAGTTGCATTTCTCAGTAGAAAAAAATCAAAAGTAAAATGATATGGTTTCTGGGAAAGAAATGTTACTTTGATTTGCCCCCCAATGATCACTGGCAAATGGAAGCTGTGAGGCAACCACTTATTTTCAGTTGTCAGTAAACATGTAACAAGAGCTGGTTGGGAATTTTCTGACAAAATGTTTTTTTTACTGGAAAATTTTAATTTATTGAAACCAAATCTTTTAAAGGGAATATATTGGTTTTGACTAAACTTTTGTAGGGAAAGGTTTCTTAGGTCCAGGATGGAATTTCTGATCAAAACCAGAGAGAGAGACAGGCAGACAAAAACCCGAGAACGGGCAATAACTTGGTGATTAGGGCACTTATCGGCAATGTGGGAAATCCAGGTTCAAGCCCATGCTCTGAATCAATCTCCTACATCTCATATGAGTACCCTAACAACTGGGTTACTGGCTAGTCTTCTCTCTTTCTAGTTTTTTTTTTCCACAAAAACATCCCCCCCCCCCCCAAACACACACACATAGTTTGAAAGGTTTAAGTACTATCCCAGGCAGAAGAGGAAGATTTTTGAAATGATACATTTTTTCATGATACAGGAAAACCATTTCCCAGCTATCTGTGTGTACCTCACATAACATATTTTGTCTTATGCACCCTAGGTTGAGTAGTTTTAAAGGCTTGTAAGACTTTGGTAATATTTTTGCAAACTAGATGGATTGTGGTGTTAAAGTGTGTTTTGTTTTGTTTAAAAAAAAAAAAAAGCTTTTATTCGAGTTCATAGCTATCTAATCAGATCACTTAGCATACTGAAATGCTGTAGCCAGAGGATTTTTCCTATACAAATATCAGTTTCAATGCATGTCTTGTAAAGACATTTCAAGTTACCAGTCATTTTACTCCCCTTACATTTTAAAATTGATGAGTGAACTTAATACTTATAAATGCAAGCAACTAATAAGACTGGCTAGAGACAATTACTCCAAGGAAAGAACAAGAAGCAAATCTAGTCCTTGCTAGTCACCAAAGTGTGCTCTGGGGTCATTTGGCTGGAGGATGTACCAAGTAACACATGACTCACAATTGTAAACTCCTAGGAGTAGGGATTGGATCTTCTGCTTAATTGTCTGTACACTGCCTAACATTGAGGCCCACACTGGGGCCTTTACACATTCTTTTAATACAAATAAGCATCAGTGCCTGAAATCACTGCAGCCAATAGGTGAGCCCATGTCCAGGGACTATTGAAGGCAGCACCGTTAGTTGGAATTAAAACATTAATTGGAAATAAAACACATGAAGGTGGTGATTGGGCAGTGTGGTTTCACAACTGTATTTGTGGTGACAGCACAGTACAGCCATCAAGATCTGCTGTACTGTCATAGCAGCATCTGGGTCAGAAATAAATTGGACTCTGGTGGTGTAGGACAGAGTAAAGACTGTTTCAAGCATCAAAATAGAGTGAAGAGAAAAAAAAACTTCAGTCAGAAGTGCACATACTTGGGGACAAAATTATTGTACATCATGTTTTGTCTGCCAAACATCCATTGTTTGATATATTTTGATAAAGGTAATTCACTCAATGTTGTCTGGCAGTGAAGCAATTCTAAACTTAACAATTACATCATAATGAAAGCACGTTGTGGTAAAACACCTGAAGATAAAGGGCTGAAAGAAAAACAATGCAAAACTAACAACTCAGCCAAATTCTCCAGTTAACATAAGGGTCAGCATTCTTCTCATTTTGACTCTGTACAAGAAACTGAACTACAGGTAATAATATATAATATGAATACATGTCTTCATATAATTAAGACCAGGACGGGGCCTTGGGTCCATGATTGTAAGGTTTTGATGCCAGCACGGAGAACTCTATACTTTACAATTTTTATTTGAAAAGAGAGCAAAATACTCCTACAATTACCCACATACACACAACCTCCTCCCCCCGTAACCGCCCCCCCCCCAAAAAAGCAATCAAATCTGCACAGGAGCGTTCCTGTTGTCCAAGAGAACCTCTACTCTCAACTCCTCCTCCTGGACTTACAAATGGTCAACTTGACCAATGCTAGCAAGAGGTTAGCACAGAGGTCTCCTAAATCTTAAGACTATGTCATTACATATTTTCACAAGGCAACTGATCTAAGATTGCCATGGGAGTCATTTAACACAATTGCATGCCTCAAATTCCTTGCTTCTTCCTCTCCCCCCAAGAAAAAGAGAATATATAGGGAAAATGGGGGATGGCAGCTGGATCAGAAGACGACAACTTTGAGGACTTTCTAATAATATGATGCCAGTATATATGCTATACAATATTAATCTAGCAAATACATGGCACATGTTCAATGTGCTGCATAAACATTAGCTAATTAATCTTCATGACATCTCTGTAAGGTACATAAGTATTACAATTTGACTTGAAAGATGGAGAAACTGAGCAAGAGAGATTAAATGATTTGGCCAGAATCAAACAACAAGTATTTGGCAAATGTACATTTTTTCCTTTTCTCTCTTAAATTTAAAGTAATAAACATTATTCAAGAAGCTTAGCAATAGAATCCAATTTTTTGTTCTAAACTTGGTTTCCATAACTGCAGATACAAGCTATCATGTGACGAATATTGGCTTGTACACTTTGTATAATGTTCCTATTGACCTTTGGTACAAACACAGAAAACAAATTTCATATTTTTCAAACTTCTTGACAAAGTGATTTGCTCAAGAAAATACCATTTTAATGAGCTAATTTGCTTTAAGTTCAGTTAGCTAATGATCCACTTTGGCTATTAAATGAAACAGCTAAACAAATTCACTGTAGAAAGAAAACTGCCCCCTTTTAAATTGTATCAATATACAATTAATTATGCAATATGTTACAAAACGTCACTCATTGTACTACTTTACTTATTCGTCATCTTTGATAATTCAGAGGCTGATCCTGCAAGCTCTCTGCATATAGATTTTTTTTTAATTATTTATTTACTTCTGCATGTGGAGTGCTTTTAGGTTTGAATCCTAACAATATCAGTGAACCTAGTCTACTAAAAAAGTTCAAAGGTAGACCAAAAACCAGCATGATTTATTTATTTTAATTTCATGCTTCTTTGGCTCTGACTCATAGTTTTTGAATGCATGTGGGGCTGCTACCACTGGAGCCTTCTTCAGCCTGATCTATCTCTCTATCTATATATCTCCAGCAATCAACAGATAATTTGTTCCCAGCAGAAGTAACTTTAAGCTAGCAGTGTTCAACTCATTGAGCCTTTAAGCAGTATAATCCTCCAAGTTTCCACTTGCTTCCTGATTTTGAGGCTTAGGTGGGCTGGGCAACCTTTCCTCTTCCTTTTCCCTCCGGACTCATGTTTTAGGACTCTACTAACTGCTTTTTATAACCCAGCTTTACTGAGTCCCAAGTGAACTCATTCCTTGCTTACCTTTGTATGGGGTAACAAAAAATCATTTGTTATGCATCTTTGTAATTTGCCCTCTAATCCTTCCAAAAATACTAACAGGTGCTTCTGAGCAAGGAGAGACAAACAGTTTCACAATAAAATTTGCAATAACTTAACTTTGACACTTCTTAATTTGTATTAATGCATGTTAAGCATAGATCAATACATTAGGAAGAAATTGTAATCCAATTTCCTTATCAAGGGGTCTGCATTCAAAGTACTGTCACATATAATCAGCTTTTATTTAAAACCGTACAGAATGTTAATTAGTGGTTAGCATGCTCTACATTACAGCACCCTCCATAACCCCAGAGATTGTAATGTTTCCCCCTTTTTTAAATAAAAAAAGGCATGTCACTCAATTAACATCATCTCACAGTATCAGCAAACATATGCTAATGCAGGACTACATTAGTTTTTAATCCTTATTTTTCATTGTATTGACTACAACAAGGGGATGTAGTATAGGTTGGTGTAAACTGCATGAGATTACAACAAATATGGTAGAAACAGAAGGGTGATGCACCTTAACTGTCCTTTTCAGGGGTGTTTTGAACTAGAATTATTTTAGTATATTATTATACATTTTTGGTGTGGTAGGTAGACCCTATTGATAAACACTTGAAGCCTTAGCAATTTCCTAACACACTTTGTCTCCTATATAAAATTCCATGTTTGGATTCTCAATCAGAGATAGACACCAGATTGGCCTTTCAGCATTGCTGTTTTCACAATTTCTGTTAGCTGTTTTCAGATCATGACAGCAGTTTTATCAGCCTAAGTGACCAAATCAACTCCCAGTCAAAAACCCACATTATCTTCTCTACTAACTTCTCAACAGAGGTAATTTATTTTTAATCTACATTAACATTTTGTTCTTCCTTGACCTTCTTTTTTTCCTCCCAACTCCCTGAGTTATATAGTTATTTCTGGATGTTAGTCATCAGCATTTGGTTTGAAATATTACACCTGCAGAAACTTGTGACCCACAGGCAATAATGTTCAGCCACAATTGGTATATTCTTCTATCACCACTAAACTTGGTTCAATTCGCTCCTTTCATTGAACATTCAGTCATTTCCCTCCGTCTCTGAAGTTGTTAACAATAAAGAGTAGGTTGGCCAGTCATCATTTCTTTTGCTCTCAGTGTATATCAAGACTGATATAATGTAACAATAGCCCTCCACCATCCTTTCCATGGTTATCCCAGTCTCCTGTGTTGTGTGCTGACAGGTTCAAGAAGTCATTTGGCCTGGCCAAAATTATACTCAAATATGCAGGGAGCAAGTCTGTAAACTTGTCATTTTCCAGTCAGCAAAGGAAGCAATCTTCACATGTGATGACACTGATGCAAAAATAATCTGGGGTGGTCTCATTTGCTGTGCCAGATATATGAAAAGCACAGTATGTACAATTATGCAAACTTAGTAGAGTATTGCCTCTTTGCCTGTTTCTTTAAGGTTTTTTAAAGATTTAATTTAAAAGATTTTCAGTCTTTAAAAATGGCATCTACTCTTTCGAACTTAACAAGGGCTCTTGCATCGTTTTATACCTATGCCCAGTGGCCCCTATCCACTTAAAGCCTGTGGTAGGGAGCTCTGCACCTCTCCCAGATAATTATGCCATCTCCCCGCCTATACACACACACTTTATTTTCTTGCTGGCCACAACAACCCCTTGTTCAGAAACCCTTTCATGTTGATGGAAGTTACTTCAGAAAATATCCCTTATGTAGTAGAAGGGAAAGGGCCCTAGGAGTGATTAAAAAAAAAATCTCCTATGTACAAATCATTGAGAGTTTAATGAGTAGAGTATATTTTTGAAATATCCTCACCTTGGTTCTAATATGCTTTAGCAATGATCACCGGAAAAGCAGGTCTGCTTAAATGCAGTCTTTTGCAAGCACGATACCTAGCAGGGACTTGAGACAACCTTATTTCTCAGAAGTGTCACACAGAGATCAGACAAGGGACATCTCTTCATACACATGTTTATACAGAAACAACACTGACAGCCAGCTCCATCTAGTTTCCCAACAAAACATAATCTCTGCATTTAGTTGTATTAAGGTGATGGTATTTTGTTTGGGGTTTTTTGAGAGAGACAGAGGTTGTTACACAATAAAGGCAGGGGTCACCATTAACTTGTGTTATTCTTATCCTACATGCCGATTAACACGTGCTCTTGACAATGGCCTTATTCTCCTTGTATACATGTGTACCTGTGTGCTGACAAGTCTGGTTTCATTTGCTGTGTAGACAAAAGGGCTACTGAAAGGCAAGGATGAAACTGCATGCACAATAAAATAGGCAATATTGTAGTCCCTCCCATCCAAAAAAAATAGTAAATGAATTATGTGTTGTCAATGTGGAAACTACGTGACTGGCAAACGTTCTTCAACTTTTGTTTGGTGTTTTGTTGGGGTGGTGGTTTTGGCTGTTGCTGTTCCTGTTGTTTCTGCCATTGCCTCCAGACAGCTATTTTGAAAGTTGTTAGGTTAATAAGTACCTTTATTCAGAAAACCTATTCAAAGAACATGAACAATGAAGTCTTATTCATGACATTACAAAGCAAACATTACAAGCACTGCTGGCCTTCACCATATGCATGTTAATAATAGTATTCAACAAAGCTGGAAGCTTAGGTAAAACAAAATTACATCACTGAGACAGAAAGCAATGAGGGATAAGTAAAACACGCGTTCTCAAAGGGCGATTAGCCATTAAAAGGGCTTGAGGAAATATGGCTAGGAAGAAGTGCTGAGCAGTAAGGTTGTTGCCTTCAGCTTCTTTTCATCAGTCTTTCAACAGAGGAGAAAAAAACAGAGTTGCTGGGGCAGGAGTGGGGAGAGTGCATTCAACTTCAACCTAATTAAAAGTCATGAGGCAACTGTTGACTAAGACTTAATCATGGCAGAAGATCTATGGAACAGAATACTGGTGTTGTCATAGGAGACCCTAAACTCATATTAGATTTAGATTCTTCTGAGGAGGAATGAGGAACAGTGGAAACCTTCTGTAAGGCATATTTACACTGTTTAGGGTTCTGGCTTCCCACACACTGTTCCGCCCAGCAGGGGCTTATTAGAGGCTTTAAATGTACTCTCACTTTCCAGAAATTGGCAGACAAGAGAGATTGAGGCTCCTTTGTAAAGAGTCTGTTGCAATATTTAACTCACAATATGCCAAATCATTAAGAACTGATTTGTTTAATAGCTTTGAATTCTCCCCCCTTCTTTCTACTGTTGCAACAGTGCAATACTGAATTGGGAAAACAGGAATAAAAAGACTAAGGCCCTAGTGTCACAGTCTTTTTACTTCTCATGTGAGTAGGGGCTATGCTATTGTGTCCTGTCCCTGCCAAGAAACTTGTCAGAGACAACTTTCACACACCCCAAAAGTGCAGCTTTCTGCGAGGTTACTGTGATCAGTATGCATCCAAATTCAGAAATAAGTAAACAAAGTTTAACAGTGGGGGTGATTAAACACTGGCACACACTATCAAGGGAAATGGTGGATTCCAGTCAGATCTACTGACCAGACACCAAAAATCTGGTTACTGCGGGCAGTGGAGGCAGGGAGACACTGGGTCAACACCCACGCCAGCCTCTACTCAGCCAGAGTCGCCTCCTACCTGCATCGGGTGGCTGCAGCTCCCAGCCTCAGCTCCACAGGTGAGTCCCTCTTGATACAGGAAGATGGGGGGGGGGGGAGAGCAGTCAGAGATAGGGGGAAGAAGAGAAGAGGAGCGAAATGGGGTTGGACCTTGGAGGGGAGGGGAGAGGCAGGCTGGAGTGTCCAGATTTAAATATTACAAATGGTCCCTATCTAATGGTCCCTTCTGGTCTTAAAAATCTACAGCCCAGTTATCAAACAAAGAGCAAATGAGACCTGTGCAGTATTTATCCAAGGTTGCAGAGTGAGCAAAGGATACTGTGCAGACACTCTCAGATAGGGAATAAAAGAGGATCATGCTACATGATTATGTAACATGATTCAACCTTGTGGAAGTCCAGTTCATGAATGACAGATGCATCATATTCCTAGCATTCCCTTATATTCTTAGCATTAGTTGGAACAAAAAGTTTGGATAAGCTATTGCTGAGGATTTGGAATAAAATTCATGAAATTTCGGAACACTGTTGGATTTGCTCCAGGAAAAAGTATGTATAAGGAAGATACCTTGTAAAGGCCTCCAATATTAGGTCAACATCTGCAGACAAGAAATTCTGAGAGGAAACACAATGTTATGTGATTTCTAGTCCAGGGAATACCAGTGACAGGAAAAGATGACAACAACTACTAAGAAGTAAACAAGATGATGATATAGAGAGAGACAGATTTTGAAATACTGCAGAAAAGATTGGCTAGACAGAGTCTGTTCTCAATATTAAAACACTACAGACAAGCACAATATGCAGTTATAACAAGACAACAAAGATTTGTATTCCAAAGCAGCAGATCATCTAGAATCTCTATTATAAAAAAGGAAGGGATATTTGATAGGGGTATACTCTTGTATTAAAAAAAATGTACATGAGACAATCTGTAAATACAAAATACAGAGAATAAATTAAAACCTATCCTTTTAGGTGCCATGATTAAGCAACAACAACAACAACAAAAAGCCCTTTTAGGCATGATAGGGAAATCTGTATTTTGATTACAGAATGGTACCATAAATGTTCAAGGATGATCATAACAGAAGGGGATAGGGGAGAAGGAAGCTCATATTACTTCAAGTAAATTCATTTTTTTATCATCAAAATTACAACCAACCTAGTTAGGCTGACCAGATGTCCCGTTTTTAAAGGGACAGTCCCGTTTTTTGGGTCTTTTTCTTATATACGCGCCTATTACCCCCACCCCGTCCCATTTTTTCACAGTTGCTATCTGGTCACCCTAAACCTAGTGGTCTGCTTAAAATCCATCTGCATTGGAATTCAAGTTCTAAGTGATTCTTATTTCAGATAAGGCTACAATAGACAATTGAGAGCTTCAAACACTTTGTAATAAATTAATAAAGAAATAAATAAGATATATGTACAGAAATTACAAAAAAGAATGCTCACAGAGTAATTGACAGGCAAAATGGAAGAGTCGGGGTTGATTGTATTTGATGTCTTTTGACAATACCATACCTCAGGTTACAACATAGAGCCCAAATTTAATCCCAATGGACATTAATATTTACTGACCCTACTGAAGTTCTTGGAACCAGATGTGTAAAACCAATCTATACAGCAATCAATTGAATGCATTTTAAGTATCTGTCTACATGGCAATAAAATAAGTTGTCTCACGTCAGCTGACTTGTACTTGCAGGGCTCAAGCTGTGGGGTTAGAAAACTGGAATGTAGACATATGGGCTTGAGCTGGATCCCAGGCTCTGGAACCCACAAGGACTGGGGGGAGGGAGGGAGGGGAAGAGGGAGAGAGTCCCAGAGCCTGGGCTGCAGCCGGAGCCCAAACATCTATATTGCCATTCCATATATCAAACCCCTTGGCATGTAAAGAGAATGCACCTTCTGCTACGTTACTTTATGGCATGCAGGTTTCTCCCCCATACATGCCAGTCTTGATCTATGGGAACTATATCCAACAGCCTCTGGATTTGGTTATGAATCCCTACTCGCACCCTCCCCCCCAATGCCCAAAAATGCAAACCAAAACCTAACTGAAAAAGGTTTGGATAACCAATCTCTAATTTTGCCCATTTTTCATTTAAATCACATACGATCTCCTGTCACATATTTCCACCATCCATTAGCCAGAATACAGGGCTGGCTAGTGCATTCTTCTGGACTTGTCTTTGAAGAAAATAATACAAGTACAAAGAACTTATTGCATGACTATAACTGTATCGGATTTGATATTTAGCACCATCCTGATGTATTTAATCTATAAAAGAACAACTTAATCAGCATTCCACCAACAAATTTTCAGTTTGAAAATTAACTAAACTAATTACAATTGGCCAAGTTACCTCAGATATCTCAATTTCCCTGACCAACTGGGAGTTATGTATCACTATCTTGCCATCAAAATAAGTGTAAAAACAAATCTTGAATCAATCAAATAGTACCAGTTGATCAGCTAGATCTCTGAACCAGCATGAGATGGAAAACTGGAAATACTCAAAAGTTCCCAGTTCAGGCCTAATTCTGACCCCACTGAAGTTAATGGGAGATTCACTGTTAATTTGGGAGTAGAGTTAGATCAATGCTAAGTGCTCTTGAAAATATTCCCTTATATATTCTTGGTTTCCCATGTAGCATAAATTTAAGATGGTTGTTCAATGAGCAAATGGAGTATGGGTGAAGTGATAGGGACTTGATTAAGAGATCCTTCAAGATCCCTCCTCACCAGGAGTGAAATCCTGGACTTACTGAAGTCAATGGCAAAACTCTCATTGACTTTATTAGGACCAGAATTTAACTCAAGGTGGGGGACTCAGCACAGAAAGGATGAGTCAATATTTGCCATCTTGTACACCTTCAAATCCACCCTTGTGATTGTAATTAATATAATAGGCATCACAGAAACTTGGTGGAATGAGGATAATCAAAGGGACACAGTAATACAAGGATACAAAATATATCGGAAGGACAGAACAGGTCATGGTAGTGGGGTAATGGCACTATATGTGAAAAAAAGAATAGAATCAAATGAAGTAAAAATCTTAAATGAACCAAACTGTACCACTGAATCTCTAAGGATAGTAATTCCATGCTCGAATAATAAGAATATAGCAGTAGGAATATACTACTGACCACCTGACCAGGATGGTGATAGTGACTGTGAAATGCTCAGGGAGATTAGAGAGGCTATACAAATAAAAAACTGAATAATAATGAGGGATTTCAACTAGCCCTGTATTGACTGGGTACCTGTCACCTCAGGACAGGATGCAGAGATAAAGTTCCTTGACACCTTAAATGACTGCTTCTTGGAGCAGTGCGTCCTGAAACCCACAAGAGAAGAGGCAATTCTTGATTTAGGATCTGTTCCAAGAGATGAATATAGCTGGACCGCATGGTAATAGGGATCATAATATAATTACATTTAACATCCCTGTGTCGGGGAAAACACTGCATCAGCCCAACATGGTAGCATTTAATTTCAGAAAGTGCCAAAAGTGAAATCCCTGCAAGCTGCACGGAAACTTTTTGAAGACAGCATAATAGAGGCTCAACTTAAATGTATACCCCAAATTAAAAAGCACAGTAAGAGAACCAAAAAAGTACCACCGTAGCTAAACAACAAAGTAAAAGAACCAGTGAGAGGCAAAAGGGCATCCTTTAAAAAGTGGAAGTTAAATCCTAGTGAGGAAAATAGAACTGTGGCAAGTGAAGTGTAAAAATATAATTAGGAAGGCCAAAGAACAGCTAGCCAAAGACTCAAAAAGTAAAAGCAAAAAATATTTTAAGTACATCAGATGCAGGAAGGCTGCTAAACAATCAGAGGGGTCACTGGATGACAGAGGTGCTAAAGGAGCAGTCAAGGACGATAAGGCCATTGCAGAGAAACTAAATGAATTCTTTGCATCAGTGTTCACAGCTGAGGATGTGAGGCACTGTCCTAGATTGGAGGTGTCATTAGAGCAGGTTTTGGAACAAATCAATAAATAAGTCACTGGGATCAGATGGTATTCACCCAAGAATTCTGAAGGAACTCAAATGTGAGATTGCAGAACTACTAACTGTAGTTTGTAACCTATTATTTAAATCAGTTTCTGTACCAAATGACTGGAGGATAGCTAATGTGACGCAATTTTTAAAAAAGGGCTCCAGAGGTGATTTTGGCAATTACAGGCCAGTAAGCCTGACTTCAGTACCGGGCAAACTGGTTGAAACTATAGTAAAGAACAGAATTATTAGACACATAGATGAACACAATTTGTTAGGGGAGAGTCAACACAGCTTTTTATAAAGGGAAATCATGCCTCACGAATTCTCTGAGGGGGTCAACAAGCATGTGGAGAAGCGGGATCCAGTGGATATAGTGTGCTTAGATTTTCAGAAAGCCTATGACAAGGTCGCTCACCAAAGGCTCTTAAGCAAAGTAAGCAGTCATGGGATATGATGGAAGATCTTGTCATAGATCAATAACTGGTTAAAAGATAGGAAACAAAGGGTAGGAATAAATGGTCAGATTTCAGAATGGAGAGAGGTAAATAGTGTCCCCTAGGGTTTGTACTGAGACCAGTCCTATTCAACATATTCATAAATGATCTGGAAAAATGAGTAAACAGTGAGGTGGCAAAAATTGCAGATGATACAAAACTACTCAAGATAGTTAAGTCCCAGGCAGACTGCGAAGAGCTACAAAATAAACAAAAGGAAGTATTTTTCCACACAACGTATAGTCAATTTGTGAAACTCTTTGCCAGAGGATGTTGTGAAGGCCAAGACTATAACAGGGTTCAAAAAATAACTAGATAAATTTATGGAGTATAGGTCCATCAATGGCTATTAGCCAGGATGGGTAGGGCTGGTGTCCCTAGCCTATGTTTGCCAGAAGCTGGGAATGGGCGACAGTGGATGGATCACTTGATCATTACCTGTTCTGTTCATTCCCTCTGGGGCACCTGGCATTGGCCACTGTCGGAAGACAGGATATGGGGCTAGATGGACCTTTGGTCTGACCTAGTATAGCCATTCTTATGTTCTTAATATTACAAGTGATTTAAATGTAAAAATGAAGATTGTTTCGATGGGTCCATGTAAACATATTTTCATCAGAACAAATACGCACCCCAAAATACATCTGCTAATTAAATTTTAAATTAAGTTTTATTCTGTACTCAAAGAATATGTGGTGTAAATTTGGGGAGGGCACACTGTATTTTTCATAGAAATCAAAGAAATTTCTGAACCCCATATTTTAAATGCAAAAGAGAACTCACCCTCAAATATGGAGTTGTGACCTGGGCCTCCAAAATACACAGTAAGTCTCTGACTGGAAATAAGTAGACTTGGAAGAATTAGATTTCTATTAGTAAATTTTGATTTCACTACACACACACAAAAACACGTATGTGAAAAAATATTTCCATTGATAATAATCAAACTTACAGATAGTCAAAGTAAGAAAAATGCTGCTTGAGAATTTATTAATTTGATTTAAGAATATTTATTTTTGTCAACATTGCATGACAAATATATAATTTGTGTTTTAACAGTTACAAAGCTTTAACTTTTTGAATCTCGCCATGTACTGTCATTAAATTCTTGTCTGAGCCCCTATTACCTGACCCTCCCAATTTTGCACACTTGTGAAAATTTAAAAGCAAGATAAATAAAAGTGCTTACAAATAAGCATTGATATTATCCATCAAAATTACAACAAAATAAAAATTGAACTGTGCCTAATCTAGAAGTAAAACAAATATTTAAAAAAAATATATGTCTTAGCTATGAGATATGAAACTAAATTGCACATACCAGTTCTCTAAACATTAACTACACCTGTTCCAATCCAACAGTGCTCAACAATCTTTTCCATTTCATAGGTGTATGGTGGTGTGATGGCCCAGTCAGAATGGTGGTGGTGGTGAGGAAAAGGAATCTAAATAGGAGACATTGAGCTGAAAAGTATATTAAATGCAGTGTTGATATAAATTAAATTAATGGAGATATCCTGTCTCCTAGAACTGGAAGGGACCCTGAAAGGTCATTGAGTCCAGCCCCCTGCCTTCACTAGCAGAACCAAGTACTGATTTTGCCCCAGATCCCTAAGTGGCCCCCTTAAGGATTGAACTCACAACCCTGGGTTTAGCAGGCCAATGCTCAAACCACTGAGCTATCCCTCCCCCCATATCCTGACAAAGGTGTCACTGAATGAACAAATCTCCAAAATGCTAAAACATTGTCATAAATGACACTAGGTAGCATTATCAGAGAAGGAAAAGACTGAATGGATAGGAGAAATATACTCTCTTCTCATCTGCAGTAATGAGGTACCTTAGCAAGGTCTAACAGGAAAGCTGTGCAACTGCTCCAACATGGTATCCCCGTTCAGGAGATAACAGCTGACTTACGTCTCCAGTACTGTCAAACTAGTATATTTCACAAACACTAAAAAGCATTTAATTTTTCTCATTATCTCTTTGTTCCTGCCCCTTTGTGCCCTAAAAACTATTGAAGAAATGTTTTATATTCCTCCCAACACACACACACACCCCACACACATCTTGAACTGTATTATATGTGGGAAAACAAACATTAATCCTAGTACTTGTTTTAAAATGGGAATGTTCAGAATATGCTTCCATTTGGTAAAATCATTATCCTAACTCACAGGATTATCTTTTGAAAAGAAAAAATGCAAAAAAACAGGGACCCTGAAGTTATTCCTTCACAAGATGGATTTCTTTTATGAATGATCCACTGAGGAACCAAATCGAACGTAGCAACAAACTATATTTTTTTCTGGGAATGAGTGTAAAATGAAGGAGAAACCATAACTGGTATTTTCCTAGATATTTTCCAGGTTATCTAACAAAAAAGGATCCAACCAGCACCGACAAAGTCTCTCATGATGACAATGGGCTAAAGTTTTATATAGAGCACCCATAAAACTTTGAACCAAGACCACCAATATTCAGATACTGGAGAAATCGACAAAATGGGGGTGTATACAACTCTAACATTTGTCTGCTGCTTCATGTAATAGTAGAAATTACAACTAAATGTAGTGTTAAAAAAGTGGAAGAGCACAAATAAAAACCTTAAAATTACACATTTTTGAGCATCTTTGGCGAAAAGCATGTTTTAGCTACTATGGAATTAGAAACCTGTTAGGGGTACTTTTGCATTTGGAATATACTTTTAGAATATGTTAGGCATCTAACAATGTACAGAATTACTTAAAACTAATTACTTCAATACAACAAGTTAATATGAAGGATACATAGTAAGATATAGGAAAACTTTCATCAAGGTATTTCATTTCTCCAAAGGTCACTAAACAAAGGTCCTATTCACAGAGTTTGCTGAGTACAAAGACTCTCTATGAGGTGAAATATTATGCACCAAATTTTGATTTTTCCTACTAGTAAAACATTTAAAATCACTCATTTCAGATATTCATCTGACTCTTTTTCAGAATAGGGTGCCATCTTCCCTTAGACTCCTCTCTACTTCTCATGAGCACAAAGCCTTTGAGGAGCTAATTGCGGGGTCCAGCAGTCCTTTAAACTCTCTGTTTGACCAGAAGTGGTGCTTCCATTCCAAATTTCATGCAAGAATCACTAAATCACCCCATCAATACATTTACCATCTGATTTTGAGGGACTCGGGCATGAGAACAATTATGTTCCACGTCCACTCAGCCCTTAACCTCTCCTCCAGGACTTACAGCAAGGCAGCCAAATCTGATGGCAGTTTTTGCTTTATGCATAGCTATACACTAGGAACTAGACTGATACATTTCCCCAAAAGACAATAACCATCTATATGTCTGGGACCTAGGCCACTACTGACATTGGATATATTGCCTAGCAGTGAAAAGTTATGTAACTCTTTACCCATCCCATTAGCCATCCAGTGGTCCAAGAGTGTGTTATTTACTGTGTATTATATAATTTTAACATTAGTTTTAAGAAAATTCTTTTTCCTTTGATACGTATCTTGTTTAGGAGATTAGCAATAATAATACACAGAAGCATGTACATTCATCTGCCAATATATAACTTGGGCATGGTTTTTGTATCTTGTCATGATCTGAAAGAATATTCTTTTAAAAGCCCTTCAGTTAAGCAGTTCTATAAAGGCCCCTAACACTACCAAATTTTGCTGTGTCATCATTGATGCTAAGCTGCTAAGTAGTAACCATGGATGAAATCCTGGCTACGCTGAAGTCAATGGGAATGTTGCCTTTTATTTCATCGGGGCCAGGATTCCATCCAAGTTCTTTATATAATACTTTGTGGTTATTGTGAAGTTTGTGTCCATAACCTACTGTGTTCGTTGCAAGAAGTGGAGTTGGGAAAGGTAACTTACATTTTAGCGTCCCATAGAATTTCACCAGTGTGATCCAGAACTAAACAACATTTTGGTCAGTTGAATATCCATGTGAGTTCTGTCAATTTAGAGACAAAGTTAGATTCCCTGTTTAATTAGCTGTCACTCAGTCTCATCTGTCTGAGTGATGGGGAGGGTTGGGGGGAGTTTTGAAGTTCCAGTAATTAGGACAGACTAGGATTCATGATCTCTGCTTCTGGCTGGTTTGTTCTGAACAACAGCTACTGCTCACTGTTCGCATTAACATTTTGATGCGTAAGTCAGAGAACAATGCTGTAATGTCAACTGTGATGTCGTCTCATTACATGGATCAGTAATGAGTTATACTGAAAGCTTTTGTTTGCATTACTTATAAACCACAAACAATCCCATGTGGCAGATTTAGCTTAGAATTTTAAAAAAAGTGTGCGAGCGCATGCACAGGTGGTGTGCCTATATGAGAGGTTGGTCAGTTCAGTTGTGTTACTTTGTGAGTTGTCTGTTCACATGACCTGCTCCCAAACATATCCATTCTCTTCATGAGGGTTATAATAAAACTCTTTGTATTAGCTGACTGCAGAAAACACAACCAGTAATGTATGCTGAAGAGCTTTAATTCCTCTGTTTTGTTACAATAAGTGTTATGGAAACCTAGATATTGTAACAGTGTTAGAAGGAAATTTCAAAAATGCAAGATATTAGGCAAATCAAGTGAATGAAAAATTTATCATAGCATTATTGGAGAACCAAAGATAGACCAGACTGATGAAAGAGAACTGCTGTGCTAATAACATCAGTCCTGGTTATGGCGTATTCAGGGCACAATATCTATTAAAGGTTTATTGTGAGTGGCTCAGTCCTACTTTCACTAAGATCAATGATAAATCTCTAATTGACTTCAGCTGGGAACAAGACTGGGCCCTTTGTGAAAAGATTCACTTAGTCTTAGGGGGAAATACAAGTGAGCTGAAAAATCTGTTTTGACAGACTATCTCCAACCAGAGAAGTCCTTTCCTCTTAACAGATGTGGACTCCCCCCCTTCCCCCGCCTTAAAAAACACAAATGAAAGAAATGATAATGTCAAATGAACTTTCTAAATTTAGAGCCAAAGGACAAAAGAGAAAAGGAAGCACATGACCATTATACACTTATTTTTCTTGTTATAGGGGCTGGGGCTCTAAAAAAACCAAGTTTCCTGACGCATTCTTTGCATGGACTTTCTGTACTCTTTTTAGTTTCACAGAATTTTGTCATCTGCAGCTGTAATGTTAGGGAAGAGGCCACAAGAGATGTCAGACAGACACACAGACACACACTCTTGGAAGTAGCATTTACTTAAAACAGCTGTTTTATAAACAATAACAAAAGTTATTTCCCATAATACTCGCTTTAAAACAACAACAAAAAAGAACTTGGTTATTATTTTGGAGAAACAAGCCATGTAAACACATCATGCCCTTTGCTTCTTCCCAAATACTTTGGTGCTACAGCCCATACTGCTGCTAACCAAATGCATTCTGCTAAATGTCAGGCTCTTGAAAGATATGCTTTGTGCCTATAAGGGTTTTCCTTTCTCTTTCTTTTCTTTTTCATTTACAACAAAAAATGCATCTTATGAATCATGTACCTATAATTGGTGCAAATATAAATATTTGGAATGTTGGAATTAGATGCACATCTGAAACACATTGTCTGGATGTGAATTTTCCCAACACTCAATGAGGTGTTTGAATCCAGGGCTTTGTTTGGCCCGTCCTGGAGAAAATGGCCAGACACAATCAGGAGATGAATTTTATCATAGTTAAGATGTCATTACATCCAGGATTTTGTTTTTACTGGAACTGTCAGAGCATTTTAGAACTGGGCCAATTACAGTCCATCTAGTCTCTGTTTCTATCGATGGTTAATATCAGATGCTACAAAGGGACATGACTGGCTACAGTTGACAAATTTAGCATAATTTGACCATGGAGGAAGTATCTTCATAACTCACATTAGCAAATCGCTGACTTATGTTCTGAAACATGAGTTAATAACCCTTTAAAAATTAAAAATCCTAGGGATATTCTCATTATGTATTAGGCATTTATATCTTTTTGGAATCCTACTAAGGGTATATCTATGTAGCATTCTCAAGGTGTGATTGAAGTGCACACTGCCACACTTTTGGGACCTGAGCTAGCTAGATTAAAGTTAATTTAGATATGTCCACTCAAGCTGCAATCACCCCCAGGTTGTCTGGACATACCCTAAGCCAGTGGTTCCCAAACTTGTTCCACCACTTCTGCAGGGAAAGCCCCTGGCAGGCCGGGCCGGTTTGTTTACCTGCCGCGTCCGAAGGTTCGGTCGATCGCGACTCCCAGTGGCCCGCGGTTCGCTCCTCCAGACCAATGGGAGCTGCTGGAAGCGGCACAGGCCAAGGGACGTACTGGCCGCCACTTCCAGCAGCTCCCATTGGCCTGAAGCAGCGAACCACGGCCACTGGGAGCCGCGATCAGCTGAACCTGTGGACGTGACAGATACGCAAACCAGCCTGGTCTGCCAGGGGCTTTCCCTGCACAAGTGGCGGAACAAGTTTGGGAACCACTGCCCTAAGCTATAGTATAAATGGAAGGTGCTCAGCGATGGGTGTTTAAAAGGATAAGTAGCTTGAGAAGACTTCCATATGAAAAGAAAATGAAAAGATAGGAACAATTTAGGAGACATGATAGAGATATGCACAAAAATTAAAACTTGGTACTCCTGTTTGCCCCTTCTCATAATATAAGATCTAGGGGACATTCAATGAAAATGAAAGGCAACATAATTTTAATCTAATTAAAGAAATATTTTTAACCTAATGCATCATTAACCTGCAGAAATCATTGCCACAAGATGGCTGAAAACAGGACAAATCCCCAGTGTGAATATGGCCTTGTTGACTCCACTATAGTTACATTTTCAACCAACTTCTGTGTTGAAGAACTCAGGAATTTGGGTTGGATCCAACATTTCCACTGAAATTTCAGCAGATAGAAAGTGGCATGTACTTGAATGTCACACTACAATGCCAATGGATTTCTTACAAATGAAAACACGCACACAACCTCACAGTGACTGGTTAAATGAACTATAAATATATAAGAAACAAAGAACCATAGCAAAAATATTATCTCAGGGGGAAAAAGAGCTGTCAAACAGCTTCCATTCTGTCCTGAAGTGAACTTGTCTCCCTCAAGTGATGCCAAAAAGTACATTACAGGAAAGAGCAAAATAGAGACTAGACCATATCCGCATATTTTAGAAATATTTGGCAAAAGTCTCTGTAACTTTTCATTTAAATACTGAATAATAATAATAAATTATGCTCCTGGTTGTGTTCAAGTTACCGAACCAAATTCTTCTCTAATTTAAAGGGCATAAATCCAGTGCAACTCCACTGAAATCCATTTATTTTCCATGACCTGGGACCAACTCTTGCTCCCACTGAAGACAATGGACGTTTTACCAATGACTTCAATGGAAGCAGAATCAGCTGCTGTGACTGACATATGATTAAAAGGCACAAATCCATAGCACAACTCAGTTTTTTTGTCTTGAAATAAAAAATGCAGCTCATGCCTAATATAGCAAGTAAATTATGAGAACAAAGTTACCATTTCCTCCACATTTCATACAAAACATACCCAAATATTGAAACATGTCGCAATGAGGAAATGATGTGTTTTTATTCAGCATATGTTAAGGGTTTTTTTTTTTAATCAATGCTCCAAATATATGAGAATTATTTTTATTCTGAATGTGGTTGATAGGTTTTTAACTATGGGAATAAAATGGTGATCGATTACTGACCTCAGATACGGCAATGGGCATTTTACCTAATCTGAACTGCCTGGCTGGCCCCTAAAAGCCTGTTCAGGTACTATATAGGGAAATTTTATCTTTTGTATTTTTCCATTGTAAGAGAAAGTATACATTGGTTTTGGCAAACAGAAAGGCAAAAAAAGCAGTAAAAAGTAGAAAGCGGTTAAAAAAGGAGTAACAAATAAACAGGTAATTTTATGGCATGTATGTATGTGAGTGTGTAGCTGGCTAAAGTGGGCCCAAGACAGTCGACTGGCTTAAAGAAGTGAAATTTATGCATATTCTTATCATTAGGGCAATTTTACTCAAATTGGGACCTATTTTTACTCAATAGTTTGGTTTTAGCGTGGAAATTTAAAGTGGGGCCAACCTTAAATTTTCAATTAAATAAGAAAATCATCATGTCCGTTTAAAAAATTATATCTTTCTGGCATTTAAAACTCAAGAACTAATTTTCTAACCCCAATTTATATTTGCTAAGGAGTGTGTCCTAGTTCGTTGGATTACAGCACCCTCCTACCAGCTCTAGCAGGAGAGATACTTTCACCGGTGCTGCAGTATGGCTGCTTATTGTCCATGAGAGGGTGCTTGAGAGGGAGAGGTCACCCTACGGCACCCCACATCTGTGGCCATCCTGTCTCTTCAGTGGCCTGTTAAGAACTCACAGTTCACTAAGTTATTCAAACAAACCTGAGAAGGGATCCCATTTATTTAGTGGTCAGGTGCACCTAGGCCCCCCTAACCCTTGTTCAGTGTCTCTCTCCCAGTAGTCCAGCACAAAGTCTTTCAAATCAAAACACATACACTTATACAGTTTTCACTCGTTTCATCTGGGCCCAGCCCCCTCCTCCCTGAGGGTCTATTGTCAGTGTCTCCCCTACTTCTTGGGCAGGGTCTCTCCCAAGTATTGCTACCTAGAGAAGCTCTCTCCTTCTTCTTGTAGTCACAATTACTCTCTCAACCCCCTACCTCCTGCAGTTTCCTGCTGCCTTTTAACCTGGGAGAACTTGATTCCCCTAAAGTGGGGCTCATTACGTAACCAGGGCTGGCTTAGCCATAGGCTCTCCAGCCCAAGGGCAAGCCACCCTCACCCTGTTACAACTGGAGAGCAGGGAATGAGAGAAGGCCCAAATGCATGCATGGCACGGAGACAGGGCTGCCTTCCAACCCTCCCTCCTTTTGGTTCTATGCGTGGCCATTGTCTGGGCAAAGGGGCCTTGGGCCAGCTCATTGGCTGCTGTACCTCTCTCCCCCCTCTTGCCTATTTAAATTAAGCCCAGCCTTTTCAAAAGCCTCTTACTCTCTGATTAGCTCCCAGAGGTAAAATGAGACCTGGTTTGAGTAGTTGGACCTTGCACTCATAAGCAGGGAGGAGCTTGAAATCTTTGCAGACTGGTGGCCATGTGGCCTCTGTCACTCCACTCCCTTTATGAGGGGGAAGGAGAGGAGGAGAGGTTTCACAACTGAGTTGAGTCCGTGAGGTAGACCAGGGAGAGTCTACCTCCAGTTATTGTGTGGTTAAAACCCTGTAACCCACTTTGGAGCCAACTAAATGCCTGGTATGTCAGAGCAAGGCATGGGCAATGTAGCATCCATGTCTGATGTATAATTAATAAAGTTGCAGCCTGACATTTAAACCCATCCCACCTGTCTGTCACTCATGTATCTGTTTGTCCTAGTCAATCAGGCTACATTTAACATTATCAGACTATTTTGTCAAACATCTTTAATAGGCTAGATGTAGAAAAGGCAAATACATAGGTAAAAGTGTATTAGTATCTGAGCAAAGACACAAAAGAGCAGTGAATGGGGTGGATTAAGGCAATCTAGGATCCTGGACATACCATGAAACAGGGCCTCCTGTGGCCCCAATCCCCATTTGAATCTCCCTTCTTCTCCCAGTGGTATCATGCTCCTGTCTCTCCCACCCCCGGCCCGGAGTGGCAGCAGAATTTCCCTTTGCACCCTAGGGAGGAGTGACAAAAGGGGGACACACTACTTACCCCAGCAGCCAGGGTGTATCTTGGGTGGGTGGATTTGGCCCACTACACTGTTGCTCTTCTCTACTTGTTGTGTTCTTGTACAGCTTCCTCCCACATCTCTGTACATGGGATTGCCCAACCATTGTACTCTGTCAGGTCACTGGAAGAGTATTCAAGCTCAAGCATATGGCATCACAGGAGATGCTTCATATTTTGAGGTTCTCTGCCACTGTCAGGTATTGGGACCAGTGATGTAACCCCACTTGATCATCACATCTCTAGACTGGCCAACTCCAGTCCATATAGTCCTGGGTTGATCTGCACTGGGAGGTTGGTGCTCGAATGGTGGGAGCCAAAGCACAAAGACTACAGAGTCATTCTGTATTCTTGTTTGCCATAACTGAATGCTTGTCTGTTTGGGTGACAATGTTATAGGTTTAATGGTGGCAAGAAAATTCTGTCATGACTTCAGTCAACTGAGCATTGGTCATATAGCAGATGTCTTAGATCTGTGCATTACCTTGTGCGCTCAACTCTACTAGCAACTTCCCAGCAACTCTCAGGGGGGGCAATACCTGTGAGGATGTAGAGCCTGTTGACGAGAGTGAGTTTAACACATCCTGTAATATACTGGCAGGCAGTGTTAAGTACAGGATCTAGATTCTTTGTGCGAGGGGATCATGCTCACTCTGCACAGACATATTCAGAAAAGGAGTAGCGAAGTGCCAGTGCTGTTGATCGCAGACTGGACAGGTCTGCACCCCAGCCTGATGCAACCAGAGTCTTCTGCTTAAGTAATGTTGTCAGGCCCCTTATAACATTAAGACCCAATGCTAACATCTTACTAGGTATATCTACACTGCATTGCATCTGTGGGACCTGGGCTTGTGGACTTGGTGTTTCCAAGCCTGCTCTTGAGTGTCCCCCACTGCATTGTAAACCTGGGCTTACAATTGCTGGACCTGGGTCTCCCAGCTGTGCTAACATGTCCATACTGCACTATGCAGACTTTCTGACTCAGATCTGCAGCTTGAACTGTGTCCACACTTCAAAATGACATGGTTTGGACCTATGTCTCAGTGGACTAGGGCTCTGACCCACTCCACTACCAGTGTCCTAGGACCTGGATCCTGAGTGTTTGCTGATCTGAATCAGACTGAGGTGTGTGTGGATAGGAGGGGGAGTTGGGCTCAAACCTGAGTCAGAGCCCAGGATTAGTGTGCAGTATAGACATAGCCACTGAGATGAATAGGAGAGCTCACCCATCTTACAGGTATTGATTTAGGCTGTCTGCAGACTCAGGCAGGCATTACCACATCTGTCACTCAGGTCACATTTTCAAGTTTTTCCTTTGCATCTAGGAGGGCTAAAAATGTACAGTGTATTAAATTCAAAACTGAGTTCTGACGTAATCATATGATACCACAAGCTGGTGCTTTAGGTACTGGCCCACAGTGCCTATATTTACTACTTGACTGCGGCCAAAATTTTCATGTTCTTGTTTTTCACTTACAGATTTGAACACTTTTAGATAATGGGTTTCTTTTTATGTTTCAGGAATAATATGCACATAAAGAGAATGACATTGTATATGGTTTTTGTTCCCTCCCACCTGCCTTTAACTAACTGCACAAACAGTGGCTGTGGTCCTGCAAAGATTTATGTACATGCTCCACTTCACGCACATGAGTAGTTTCATTGATTTCAGTGGGACTACTCATGTGTGCCAAGTTAGGTACCTGTGCACATCTTTATAGGATCAGGGATTAAGGCAGACTCTTCTGCCTGAGTGGAGCCAAAATGACACAAACAGGTGTATCTGCATGCATGTATCTCAGTGCAGAAGCAGGACCTAAGAAAGGTGAGCAAAAGTAGCCAGGTAAACATCTAACTAGCATCATACACATTGACTTGTTTGTACACAGTTACAGTAAGTGGGCATGGAAATCAGACATCTATTTTTTACATGTGCACTTCAAACCTCCATTTTTTGAAATGTGTCCTCCTGTCATTCATACAGGAGGAATCAACAGTGACAAGAACCTTGGTACTTTTGTACATTATTATATTATGTGCATATATCAGTAACATTAGTTAGAACACAGAAAACATTTGTGAAATATATTTAACATTTCTTTGGAATTTTGTTTTGATGGAAATTCTCTTACCGGGTCTCAGATTAGTAGCTATGATATATTGCATTTGTGGTTTATTAATGGGATATTATTCACAAAAATGAATGGAAAGATGGTCTCATGGTTACAACTCCAGACTTGGACCAAAGAGATCTAAATTCTAATCACAGCTCTCTCATAGGTTTCTGTTATGACTTGTGATATATCACAATAGCTCAGAGCTTTACTTCCCCATCTGTAAAAAACAGACCCACTGCCTCAAAAGGTTGGGAACCATTGGAATCCATAAGAGATTACTAGGATTCTACTGCTTCCACTACACAGTAAAATGTCCTGCTGTAATAATTTGCTGAGCAAGAATGGTTAGAAATTGTTTTAATCATTTTAACAGAAGAAAGTTTTTCAGCAGACCCAGGGAAGCACAAATTGAAAAGATACCCTGCGTCACACATTGACTGAACTTGCCCATAAATAGGGATCTGTATGATGAAAGGAACACTGAAAATAGATTATTCATGGACACCAATCTTCATTTGGGCAGGCTATGTAATTTGCACCTCAAGCACATGGCTTAACTTTAGTTTAGTTTTGAAGCTGCTCAGGCATCCAGTCCTAATGGTAATAAAAGGAAGTTGAGTACAGTAACTTCTAATGTAATATAAAAACAAAATTAATTTAACTTCCTTACACTCTCTGGCAATTTCTCTCCCTTCCTCCACACTACGATAGCTGCTGTGAAGCAGTCTGCAAGAGAACAAATGCAAAAAATAAAAGAGATTAAATCAAGGCAGTTAGGGTCAATGGGAGTTTAGGGAACTTAGTACCTCAGAGGATTGGACTCCATGTTCCTAGTAAACAGCATAAATGGCTTGATTTCATTCATGTGTATATCAGTGCATACTTCTTACCCATATTATAGGATTTGTCCAGATACTTGACACGAAAACTGGTTGGGAATTTTTCAATGAATTGTTTTTCAAAAAATGCCAAGTTGTTAAAACTGAAACTGATTGTGAAACAGTATCAGGTTCAACGAATGTCCGGGCTTGAAAAAAAAAAGTCAAGAAAAAAGTTACAAAAATTGTTGAAATGTTTCATTTCAATGTTTTCTAAACGAAAAATTCTGTTTTTCCGGTTAAAAAAAAAAAAGACCTTTTCTTTAGAAATTTAACTATTTAGACTGAAAAAAAAGTTTAAAGGTAAAAATCAAACCAAAATGTTTATAAATGACCTAAACAATTTATTTTGATTAACCCAAAATAATAATAATAAAAAAAAGTGTTCAGTTCATAAAGATTTTTGACTTGCTGTCCCAGCTGAATTGGGGGGAAAAATTAACTATCAAAAATAGCTGCAGGATGTGGGAGTAGGGGAAGCAAATCCTGCACAGATCGACTTGACAATTGTCATCTGTGTACATAAAAAATGTTATGCCCAGGAATCCATTTATCAATATGGGAAACAAGCAGACCGTGTCTGAAAGCTCCAGCAGAAACTACAGTATCTGAAGATAAAAACATTTCATTCTGCAGATATAAGAAAAAAAAAAAGATGAGATTAAGCAGCTCTTCCCACCTCAGCTTTGTAAAAAAACAAAATGTTCTGATTTCCAACACATTTCACAGTTTTTCTATGAAATTAATAATGTATTAAGAAAAAAATTGATTGTGCTTCTTCTTACAAATTACAACACATTATCCCATGGACACAGCCAGAATGTGAAGCTTTTAAAGCAGAACAGACCTCCCAAAATGATGATACATTTATAACTGTCTTTGTGACAATTAAAAATAACTAAAAAAACCCACACAGGCTATTTCTGAGACTTAGGTCTGCACACTCTAATCCATAATCCTCAGCCTATAAATCAAACCACTTCAGACAACTCAATAAAGCCAGTTCTAGGCCTGTAAATTAATTTTGCTAAGCAGCAAAACCTCTGTGCATGTGAACTAATCCGCTTAAATAATACGCTAATCCAAACTGCTCTCTGCTGTCTGCCCAAAAAGCTCATTATTATTGTCATTCATTGCCATCCTTCTCTCTGAGAAAAAAAAAACCTGTGGTGCCCATACACTGATGTATTGAACTATCAGCTGAACGGGTCAAGTTCTGTAGCAATATCCAGCAGTCAAGGGAAAGAGCTGTAGTGGCACAAACACAAATCTTCATACATTTGTTCTCAGTTTCTGATGAATACTCACTCTCCCTAAACCTAACAGTCCTATGCTTTGCTTATGTTTCTCTGCTCACCTGGGGCAATGTCTGCAATACATTCTTATTAGAGGTCACTGAATGGTATTTACTGATCCAGAGAATCTCAGTTTTGAAAAATATTAGCAACTCAGTCCTGTAATTACACATGTATTCTGTATTTGAAAATATTCCACAAATAAATGTTTGGCAGGCTCTGCATTGTTCACAGGTAGCATTTATGATGTGAACTGCAAAATTAGTCTTGAGAGTCACTAGTGAGTCCAATACGCTGATTTGATGATATTGAATACATGTATTCAACCGCACCACACAGATCATTTTTGAAGCAATGTAAGTTAGTGGATAATAAAGTGTTCTAATGAGATCAAATTGAGCTGAAGGCCTAGTACTCATGAAACAGTCAATTTATTTACTCCATCAGCTGTAATTCTCATATATATACTCAATGGACTGGATTATTTGGTGTGAAAAGGTTACTTGATGACGTTAAGTGGCCAGTGGACAATTCCTAGTGCATAGATAACTCCCCATTGGCAAAAATCTGAGAGGTTCCACTGTCATCTGTACTAACCACCCCTTCAGTATATGGGGAAGGAAGGAGCAGAGCTTGGGAGGGGAGCAAGGGGGAAAGCAGAGGTGTAGTAGTTGAGCACAGCAGTGGTCCAGTACACCTGATCCTAGTGGATAATCAGATGAACATGAGCTCCCTGTACAATGCTGTGGCCGAAAAGCCTAATGCAATCCTGGGATGCATAAACAGTGAACTCTCAAGTAGGAGTAGAGAGGTTATTTTACCTATGTATTTGGCACTGGTGCAACCATTGCTGGAGACCACAATTCAAGAAGGATGTTAATAAACTGAAGAGGGTTCAGAGAAGAACCACAAGAATGATTAAAGGTTTAGGAAAATCTGCCATAGGGTGATAGACCCAAGGAGTTCAGTCTATTTAGCTTAGCAAAGAGAAGGCTAAGGGGTCACTTGATTACAGTCTATAAGTACTGTGACAGACCCAGAGCAGTGGGGTACAGGAGTCTGGTAGAGGGCAAATATACTGGTCACTGGATGAGTAGTTTTCTGTTCCCTGAGTGAGGAGCTGGGAACAAGAGGTGTAAGGAGCTGAGAGGGTGTGCTGCTGGAGGACTGAGGAGCACAAGTGTTATCAGACACCAGGAGGAAGGTCCTGTGGTGAGAATAAGGAAGGTGTTTGGAGGAGCCCATGGGGAAGTAGCCCACGGAGTTGTAGCTGTCATGCAGCTGTTACAGGAGGCACTATAGACAGCTGCAGTCCACAGGGCCCTGGGCTGGAACCCGGAGTAGAGGGCGGGCCCGGGTTCCCCCCAAACCTCCCAATTGACCTGGACTGTGGGTTCTTCCAGAGGGGAAGGTCTCTGGGCTGTTCCCCAACCCACATAGTGAATCTCTGAGGCAAGAAAATCCACCAATAAGCGCAAGACCCACCAAGATAGAGGAGGAACTTTGTCACAGTACCTACATGGGGAACAAATATTTTTTAATTTGCTCTTCAGTATAGCAGAGAGGTATACTATGATCCAATGGCTGGAAGCTGAAGCTAGACAAATTCAGAATGGAAATAAGGTGCACATTTTTAACTGAATAATTAATCATTAGGCTAATTATTTTCTGGGGCCCGTGGTGGATTCTCCATCACTGGCAATTTTAAAATCAAAATTGGATGTTTTTTTCTAAAAGATGGGCTCTAGGAATGATTGGGCCTAAGTTATACGAAAAATTATTCTATGGCCTGTGTTATACAGGAGGTCCAACAATCACAACAGTCCCTTCTTTTATGAATCTATGAATCCTGTATGGGTACAAGAGTTTTACACCAACATTTCTGATCCTGTGCAGCCCTAACTTGCCCTGGCTCTGGGCACAACCAACTCTAAACAACACTCCTACTCTCTGGTCCATCAAAATGGAGCTAAAATGGAATGAAGAATCAAGTCCAATTTTCCCCCCATTTCATCAGTTCACCACCATTACCCTACGCATGCCAGAGAGTATGGACAGAGAAAGTTTGGTATTTTCTGGGGGGGTTTTTAGTTGAGCAGGCTGATGCTCACTGTGTACAGTTTTTGCACTCAGCAGCAGAAAGGGCTGATCCATGACTGTCTCCCACGTGGAGTCAATCAGGACTGTACTAGAAAAGAAGTGGGTCACTTACAGCATTTTAAAATGCAGTGAGTAAAACATTAGCTTTTCATCCTGTCAACTGGAATCGAAAGTCTTAAATCACAACTGAAAATAAGATTTCTGGTCTCATCTAACAGTCAATACACCACACCAATATGAAATCAGTGACATCAGTCATCTCTGTTCAGGAAAGGCCAGGTCAGGGCAGTAGAGCTGCTGAGGATCAGGAATGTTATATACAGTTTGATACCACGTGTGATAGCTTCCTTGGGACCACACCGTCTGATTCTAGTCAGGTTTATTAGTACTGTAACCCCTTTGGGGTTTAGAGACCATGGCCCTTTAAATCTTTTTCCTAAGCGGGAGGGAGAGAGTAAGAAAAAAGGAGGAAACTCCAGGGAGCAGCGCTGGAGCTCCAAGGAGAGGGAGAGGCAGCCTGCAGGCCCTAAAAAAGTGAAGCAGCAGAGAACCTGCCTGAGGCCTGAGAGGGACAGGACCGATCGGGGACACCCCAGGACAGGAGCCAGGAGGAGCACTGTGCCAGGGAGGAATTGCCGAGAAGGACAGGCCGGAGCTAGACCCAGTATCACTGCTGCCCAGAGCTGCATGGGGCTGTGAGTATGAGGGCTTCTGACTCAGCATTGGGAACAAGGAGGGAGGTTGCTAGATAGTTAAGTGGGGAGATGGTCGCTCTGTGTGGCTTTGCACAGAGCGGCAGAAGAGGGCACCGGTGGGGTTTGTTGGGGGAAAGTTCACTGGCACCGAAGACGACCAGGAGCACCCAAGACTCACCACTGGACTGGAATTTTGCTCAGGACTCCTGATCTCTGTGTGCAGACACACTGCTCAGTGTCTGTCCTTCCAGACTGTGCTACCACTGGGCCTGTGGGGCCTTGGCTTGGATGCAGCCCTGTTTTACTACTCCCCCTATATTTCCCCTTGTTGTTTTTCTCCTCTCATCCCTCTGTAGGGTTACCATATTTCAACAATCAAAAAAGAGGGAGGAGCCCAGCCCTAGCCCCGCTCCCGTCTTGCCCTAGCCCCGCCCCAGCCCCGCCCCTGCCCCTTCCACTCCCTCCCACTTCCCACCCCCCTCAGAACTCCCAACCCTCCCCCCGCTCCTTGTCCCCTGACTGCTCCCTCCTGGGACCCCTGCCCCTAACTGCCCCCCAGGACTCCACCCCCTACCTAAGCCTCCCTGCTCCTTGTCCCGACTGCCCCCTCCTGAGACCCTCCCCCCATCCTAACTGGCCCCCTAGAACCCTACCCCCTACCAATACCCTGACTGCCCCAACCCTTATCCACACCCCCACCCGCAGACAGACCCCCGGGACTCCCACGCCCCATCCAACCATTCCCCACCCCGACAGCCCCCCGCAGAACTCCCGACCCATCTAAACCCCTCTGCTCCATCCCCTGACTGCTCCGATCCCTCTCTCCACCCCTGCCCCCTGACAGCCCCACTCAGAATCCCCAACCCCCCTGCTCCTTGTCCCGACTGCCCCCTCCTGGGACCCCTGCTCCTGACTGCCCTCCAGAACCCCACCCCCTATTTATGTACAGGCGTGACTACCTGCCCTTTCCTGGTTACTATACGCGGCCAGTCCGCATCCACATCCAGTAGTTAAAAAAACAAAAACTAATAATTTAAATTGGAATTTCATCCATTAATAAGTATTTATTATATAGTTAAAACCATTCTATTGAAGGACAGATATTAAATAACACTAAATATGTTAATGTTCAAAACAATATTAAAAATTTGAAAATTTAGAGCATGGAAACCAAAATAGCTAAAATTTAGTTTTGGCAAGATACACGGAATAGAAACTCCGGGATCTTTACCTGTCACTGAATATAGCCATCATACCAATAGTGGAATATAAAACAAGTCTACATATACTCTCCTTAAAATTTTTACTTCTGTCCATTCCCAATAATTGTAACAAATCATTATTCCCTTCACTCCACTTGCCACGCGCCCCAAGCACAAAACCAAAGAAGTGGATATTTTTACCTCCCGTTAAGTTTTTAATTTCTTCCTCTAACTCAAGATAATAAGCCACCTTCTCACTGTGGGCTTGTTCCAAACTTCCGGCATTATCCTCCCATCGCACTGTAACATCAACCACCACTGCTGTATCTCCTTTTATAAATATAATATCCAGCTTTCTTAACTCACCCTTACTATTTCTCAAATGGGGCTCTATTATTGCCTTCCACCCTAATTTACCAACCTTATCTACAACTGCAAACACTACTCTATTATGCCTTTTTATCCTAGCATTCTTAGTCTTATAACATTGTCCTGAGATATGGGGAACAGTCTCACGCACTTTACCGCACCATCTACAAAGAGCATTCACACCTCCTCTTCCTCTTGCTAATGTCTCCCTAGTAGGATAAATATTTGCCCTAAGCTGCAATGCTGCGATATATGCTGACGATTTAACTTTACTAGAGTTTCTAAAAATCGAATTACTAATTAAATCATTTTTAAAATATTTTATCCCTATTCCCTGACATCTCAGTTCCGACCATCTTAAAAATTCCTCTTCCCTCCATTTCTTGGGATGAGATGTTACTGCACTAAATAACAATATTTTATCCACAAGATTTTCTCCTGCATATAGATAAGATAGGTCCATCCAATCATCTCTCGAGACAATATGTCTCCTCCATTTACGAATTAACATATTTGGGATTTGCACACTAAACTTAGTGAGAGCTAAACCACCATCCCTACCTCTAGAATAAAATATCCCATCTGTGGTACACTGAGGTAAATGTAAAATCTCTTTAACTATTTTTCTAACTAACACATCAAGATCATCTAAAAGATTAAAAGGGGGTTCTATTAAAAGAAGATTATAAAATAGCTTCGGTAAAATGTATGTCTGTAAAATTAATATTTTTGGGCCGGTTTTAATGGGGCCTTAATTAAATTCTCACTCCAATCTTTCAATTTTTCTTTAAGTACCGGTCCCCCTACACCTATCCAGGGATCTATTCTAGCTCCTAAATATTTTTCAAAATCCCCTGGTTGAACATATTCAATCTCCTCTGACCCTATCTGCCAATTATCCTTAGGATTAACTACATAGGTTTTATGTTTAGTTAAAATATGAAAGCCTTTCGTTTTCTTCACATTAACAGAGAGATTAGTATTTTTACAAAATTCCTCTAAGATACCCAAATTTTTGATCATTCCTTTATATGAGCTACTTAAAATTGCCACATCATCGGCAAAAGCCAATGACGTGACACTATTACCCTTAACATAAAAACCACTTCCTTCTACTTCTAATCTAGTTAAAAGGGGATCCATAGCAATATTAAACAAAATTGGGGACAACGGGTCACCCTGCTTGACCCCCCTCCTAATTAAAATAGACTCAGTAGCTTCATCACTCACCCATACCCTAGTTGTGCAATTATCATAAAGGTCGCTAATAATATCTATAAAATGTTCATCTATACCAAATCTTCTCAACCCGGCTATTATATGTCCGTGTCCCACAGAATCAAATGCTTTAGCCAGATCTACAAACACTATTGCAATTTCATTCCTATTTCGTTTAGCCCCTTTAATCAAATTATCTAATATAGCAATATTTTCCTCACACCCAGGGGCGGATATAAACCCTTTTTGTCTACTACATATCTTAACTGTTTCCACCAGTCTTTTTGCTAATATTTTGGTATAGATTCTAATCCAAACTGACCCAATTGTCAATGGTCTCCAAGATGTTAACTTCTTCATTTCCTCCTCATCTTGTGTCTTTGGTATTAAAATCGTTCTATTTTTCTTAAATTCATCTGGTACCTGTCTATTTAGAAACCATATATTAAAAATTTTTGTAAGTATTAAGGAGTCTAAATTAAAAATATCCCACAAATTGCTCACTTTTACTTTATCTGGGCCAGGAGCACTATCTTTTCTTATTTCTCTTAAAGCTATTCTAATCTCATCCACAGAGATCAGACTCATTAATATATCATTATCCGCATTCTCTGTGGATGATGGCCACCCTATCATATTACCATGTCCAATTGTTCCCAAAATATTTACATAGTATTCCTCAATTTCTTTCATAGGGATAGCACACTTAGCCTTATCTGGCTCTCCCATTATAATGCGAGTCAATCTTCTTCTATCCTTATCAAATAATTGTTGATAGAATTTATACTTAGCTTTCTTTGTAGCATATCTCCTACTTGCATTAAATTGCTTCCCTCTTCCCTCCTTTCTCATCTTCCCTTTTCCTTTATTCCTCAACTCTATTTGACTTTCATTTCTAGGGTCCTTTCCCTCTACTAATGAATAACATTGCCCATCCGAGAGCTTTTGTTAAATCCTCCTTTAATAATCCTTCAATTTCCCCTAAACTATTTATTATTTCTCTTCCCTCCCTACTTTGTTTTCCCCGTTTACATATTTTCTCCACTAAATCCACTTCTGGATGTCCTTTTAGTGGGAAAATCCTCTCTCTTGGGGGCGGAATTTCTAATATATTTACTCTAATGTCCTCTACCTCAGTCACTTCCTCCCTATCTCCTGTTACCACTAACTTCTTCTTTGCTAATTCTCGTCTTTTATCTGATATTTGTTTATTCGTTTTGGTCCTCATCTCGCTCTCAATACATTTATTTATATTCCTTTTCCCAATATATTTCCTTTCCAACTGTATAAGCTGCGCAACCTCATCTTTGGTCCATATACGAGATCTAATCGATCCCTCTTTGATCTTACTTTTAGCAGCCATATCTTCTTTTCTTTGCTCATTCCTCACAGCAGGGTGTCTATGTCTACAGTGTTGGCTCAATCCAGATCTAGTATGAAAACCAAGCCCACAGACCGAGCACGTATGGCTCTTCATTGGGGTATCCGCCTTCTTGGGTATGCACTTGGGGTAGTGGCAAGCTATATTACGATATTGAGAAGATTTTCCACATTTACTACATACAACTCGTATGGCTTTACTTTTATGAACCACATTAATGTGTTTGGCCCATTTACCAAATGTTGGTAATATCTGGGGACATATTGGACAATTAAAACTATCAACGGGATACTCTAAATAAAAAACCCCATCCTTCCACAAACTACTTTCTAATATATTTATATTACTACCAGTACTGTTAAGATCCTTATTACGATCCCTATTAAAATCAGTACTTGGTCTAAAACTATTTAATAAACTAGACCCATTAACTAAATGAGCATTAAGATATCCCGATTCCCTAACATATGGATCATCATATGTACTTAAATACTTAAAATCTGGATTAAAACTGTCCATAGTTAAATCATTAAAAGTGTCCCTTGTAAAAACCATCGGTAAGATAGATAAAATCTCCTCACCACGATCATCACAAACATTCTCATCTACCTCCTCTCCATGCTCCACTGGGAGGACTTGATTCTCACTCTCATTCTCATGAGACTTCATTATAGTCCACACCATTTTATCCATTGGTCCAGCGACCCTGATCACACCCCTAATATATTTAACACTGTCGGCCGGGGCATCAAAGCCAACAGCGGGGGCGTTATTAACCCGGTCCAGCGCCAGTCCGGTATAAAAATATAAATTACTTTTTTCCATAGCTAAAAGATTTACCCTTCTCAGGGGGAAACTAACCCTTTCCAGGGGGAAACTAACCCGTACCTGGGGGAAACTTACCCTTTCCAGGGGGAAACTAACCCGTGCCTGGGGGAGGCTACCCTTACCAGGGGGAATCTAACCCTTACCAGGGGGAGTCAACCCGTACCTGGGGGAGGCTACCCTTACCAGGGGGGCATCCATGTGGCACCATATGGGGCTGCCCAACCCCGTCCCACACCCCACTGAATGTGGGATGTGGGTTCGTCCTCCGCAATCCGCCTGGCTATCCAAGCCAGTTACCGACTCTCACCACGAGGAGGTAGCGGTTGGACTTGCAATCCAGAGGCTTTCCTCAAAGAGGGGTCCCAAACAGCATAATGTCGAGCTCTAACGGGCGTGTGAGAAAAGGCTCAGATCTTGGTAGGGGTTGCCCCTATTGACCGGGCTCACGCCCACCCCCACCTCACCGATAACCCATTCTCTCACTACCCTCAGGCAATGTTTCCGTCCAAGCCCGACAGCTGAGAGGGTCCAGAGACGCATGGAGAGCCCTGTTCCTTGTCCCCTAACTGCCCCCTCCTGAGACCCTACCCCCTACCTGTACCCTGACTGCCCAAAACCTTATCCACACCCCCACCCCCAGACAGACCCCCCCAGAACTCCCGACCCATCCAACCCTGCTCCCTGTCTCTTGACTGCCCCCTCCAGAACCTCCTGGCCCCCTTACCATGCCGCTCCCCAGCGGAGCGCACAGCCCGGTCCCCGCCCTTGCAGAGTGCTGCTGAGCAGCGCATTCGGCAGCGGGGGGGGGGAGCAGGGGGAGGAGTTCCAGACTGCCGGAGGCCCGATGTGAACATCTGCGAATGCATGGAGGGGGAGGGAGAGAGCAAGAGGAGGGGAGTGATCTCAAGTTGCAGGGGAGAGGAGGGGGAAGTGGAGGAGGTGCTCTGGCTGTCAGAGCCCCGTGCGAGTGGCACGATCCAGCCGGCTGCCCTGTCAGCCGCGTGCGCTTTGCATGGGGGGGAAATCCGGACATTTACAAATTCCCCCCGGACGCTATTTTTAACTCAGAAAAGCCGGACATGTCCAGGAGAATCCAGACGAATGGTAACCTTATCCCTCTGTAAATAAATATTTCCCTTGTTATATCCATTGGACTTTTCCTGTGGGTGGGTGGGTGTGTTCACTCTGGGGTGTTTGGAACAGGTGCCCCTGGGGTGGAAGGGATTTCTCCTGCTGCATTCCTGTGCACGCATTCTCTTGGCCAGAGCTGCCTGCAGAGCAGACTCCATCTTGGTCACGAGGGCGCTAAAGTTATACTTGGTGGCCCGTACGGGGACTTTGCAGTACACACACACACACACACACCCCTACGTTGTGCATCCTGGGCTCTTCTTCACAGAGCAAAGAAACTCCTGAGTGACTTTCATCTCAGTTAAAAAAAAATGGAGAGAGGATTATTAGAAGACCTGTGCCGAGGGGCACGAATCCCAGTAACCAAAGCTGTGCTGGTGGTGGGGTTCCCAGAAGAAATGGAACCAAATGAAATTGAGGAGAGCTTAGATGCAGCTGAAATACTGGGGAGAGTAAAGGTCCACACCTGGATTTACAACCGCAAAGTGAAGGGCATGTACTCACTCCAAGGAAACAGATCTTGATAAAGTGCCCAAAGAGGTGCAAGTAGAAGGTATTCCCTGGACAATTCTGGGGGCGGAGCAGTCCCCTCCTAGTGTGCCTGTGTCACTTGAGATGGATTCTTTAACGCAGAAATTGCAAGCTCTGATGGTGGATGAGGAGCGGACAAGAGAAGAAAAAAGTTTGGCATTAGGAGGGGCTCCAACACCTGCAGCACCCAGCCTGGTGGGATGGGCCAAAGAGCTGGAAAACGCTCTCAAAGATGCATTGAGGCCGGTATATGAAAGTGCTCCATACAAGCGGTTACGTTCATTCTCGGGGGTGTCACTTGTACCCCGAGGGGAGGAGCATTATGAGACCTGGAGGGATTTTACAGTGCCACTTGTCCAAGAGTGGGAATGCTCTGATGCTGAGAAGCGGAAATGTGTGCTTGAGAGTCTGAGGGGACCTGCCATGCAAATTATCCGAGCCCTGAAAGACTCGGGACCAGCTGCCACAGTGCAAGACTATTTACCGCTCTTGAGAGTGTCTACGGTACTACTGATAGCAGTGAAGACCTGTATTATCGTTTCCGCCATACCTATCAGGAGCCCCACGAATGATTGTCGGATTTCATCAGGAGACTCGAGGATTTGCTACAGCAGGTAGTGCGGAAGGAGGGCATCCCCACCAAGCTCATTGATTCCGCCATGTTGGACCAAATCCTTCGGGGCACCCGATAAGATCGGTTGATGTTGTGGCGACTGCAGCTGAGGGAGCGGGCCCAAAATCCACCCCCATTCCACAAGCTCATTCGAGAGATACGTGAAGAGGAGGAGCGATTGTTGCAAGTGGATGCAGTGGTGCAGCCGAAGATGGCAGGGAGTCACACCACCATAGTGCTTGGAGAGATGGAAGATGCCCCATCAGTGGCAGCAGCACTGAGAGATTTGACCCGAAAAGTGGCCATGATGAAGGCTCAGGGATATACTGTGCCATCCTCAAGAGGGGAGAGTAGCAGGAGGGGTGATAGCCAGCGAGAAGGTTTCTGTTATAACTGTGGAAGAGATGGTCACTATGCCTTGGACTGCCAAAACAAGACAGATCATGCAAGGGTATCTCAGAGATTGCAGCAGACCATTAGGAAGCTTCAAGGAAACACCAACAGGGCTTGGGGAAGGAGCAACCCAAGGCTCCCCAGAAAAAAACACAAACAGGGGTTACCGTACATTGTTTTCATAAACAATAAATCAGGAGAAATAAATATTTAATAGTTTGGATTCCCTTTGCCCATCTTCTATTTCTGTTCTTATAGATTCATAGATTCATAGATTATAGGACTGGAAGGGACCTCGAGAGGTCATCGAGTTCAGTCCCCTGCCCGCATGGCAGGACCAAATACTGTCTAGACCATCCCTGATAGACATTTAACTAACCTACTTCTTATTCATCTTAAGCCTCACAATAACCATTTTCTTTTAAAGACACTTTATTAAGCTCTTTTTTGTTCATATTTCTCCTGCCCTGAAATAATTAAAGTCTGGTCCAGAATATTTGGTGGGATCTAAGTATCTATTTAAATCTTCTTGACTCACATTATTCCAAACTGCCAGGTCTCACATCAAGCTCTGACCTCTTTGGTTTAACACCATCAGGCAAATATACACTCCTTGTTCACTCTATCACCTCCCACTCCAGCTAACCTGACTTCAGTGGAAGTTGTTCCTGAATGAGGAGTGCAAGATCAAGCCCATGTTGTGACTTAGCACTGTATTTCTCCTTTCTGTATCACAGTCATTGGAGTCAGAGGGCCTATGTTCCCCAGAGGAACTATTATTGAGGAGACACCAGGAAAAACACAGGAAATATGGGAAATTACCCTGGAAGCAATGCAGCTACATGGACAGAGTAGGGTTGCCAGGCATCCGGTTTTTGACTGGAACGAATGGTTGAAAAGGGATCCTGGCGGCTTGGTCGGCACCGCCAACTGGGCTGTTAAAAGTCCGGTCAGTGGTGCAGTGGGGCCCTGAGGCTAAGGCAGGCTCCCTGCCTGCCCTAGCTCCGTGCGGCTCCTGGAAGTGGACACCACACCCTTGTGGCCCCTAGGCGCATGGGCAGCCAAGGTGGTTCTGCGTGCTGCCCCCACCCCGAATGCTGGTTCCGCAGCTCCCATTGGCCAGAACCGCAGTAAGCACCACTGTGACCCCGCATCCTGAACCCCAACCCCCAACCCCAGCCTGGAGTTCCCTCCCACACCCAAACTCCCACACAGAGCCCGCACCCCATACAACACCCCAGCCCCAGCTAGGAGCCCCCTCCTGCACCCCAGACCCCTCATCCCTGGCCCCACCCCAGAGCCTGCATTCCCAGCTGGAGCCCTCACCCCCCCCCCCCGCACCTCAACCCCCTGCCCAGCCCTGACCCCTCTCCTGCATCCCAAACCCCTCAACCCGGGCCTCACCCCAGAGCCCGTATCCCCAGTCAGAGCCCTCACCCCCTTCTCACACCCCAACCCCTTGCCCCTGCCTGGAGCCCCCTCCTGCACCCCAAACCCCTCTCCCTGGCCCCACCCCAGAGCCCACACCCCAAGCCAGAGCCTTCACCTCCCTCCTACACCCCAACCCCCTGCCCCAGCCTGGTGACTGTGAGGGTGGGGGATGGAGCAAGTGGGGGCGGGGCCTTGGAGAAGGGGAGGGGCAGGGAAGGGTTGGAGCCTTGGGGAAGGGGTGTTCAATTTTGTGCCATTAGAAAGTTGGCAACCCTAGGACAGAGCAGGGCAGAGTTTAATAAAGTTCCATTTGTTCAACTTAACCTGCATTCAGCTTCATCCTTGCAAATGAAACACTTCTTTTACTCCTCTCTGTTTACAACAGCGTGTATGAAGTAGCTGAACCTTATACCCTTTTCTTCCTCCCCATACATATTTAATAAGGCTCAAATGCAGGCCTGTATGTATAGTTGGGTTAGAAGGGGCTTGGGTCACAGAAATGCTACAGTGTTTGGTGTAGTATGATTTTTTTTCTTAGGCTGCACCCCTCTGTGATTGCAGCTGTCCTGAGGACTGTATTTACTGTTAGATGCATAGCACAGCTTCTTGTTGCCTATTTACAGCCAATGTGTGACATTTCCTGAATGAGATTTAAAAGACAACAGAAAACCTTTTTCTTTCCTTTCCTTTTTCTTTAAATAAACCTGCCAGGACTTCAAGTTCAAGGTTCTATCCATCTCTTGCTGCAGCTAATGATACCGCTAATGCCAAGTACTTTGTAAGCAGATGCATTCCTTGTCCTGTTTTAGGTATTAACAGTGACATTAACCTGTACAGGCAAACATGCAATGCTGAACCCAGGTCTTGGCAGGTAACTAATATTTTCAACTACTTTAGTTAAAAAACAAAATTGTAACTTTTAATTCTGCACACATGCTGTGTAAGGACCAGATTATGAAACTCCCTTTGATGTGTAGCTACTCAAACAAATAAACCCAATTACTTTGCTAGGACTACTCATGTCAATACATTCTTATCTTTGACAGCATGGAGTCCCTAATCTGGCTCTTAATTATGTAAATAATTAAAAGTTTGTTAATTCACTGGATATATATATATTTTTATTCATTTCAGTTCATCTTTAAGACAGCAAGTTTTATTGAAACATTGATTAGCAAAGGAAGCTTTCAAGAAAAACACTTTTTATTCACTGGTAAATTGTATTTTTCTTATTACGATACCCATTAGAAGAAAAGCAATAGTGGGGTGGCCTACTAATCTCCTGGCTCTGAGTCAATCAGAACCCTCATGATGGACAATACTGAATTTTTCCATGAGTAGTTCCAGACTCCTCCAGAAAAAATATTTTTGTATTTGTGCAATGGCCAGTTCTAAGTTGGTTCTTTGCGGTTCATTCCAGTGTAGTTTCTGCAACATTAACATTAAAATGCTTAAGAGACATAGGGTCACTTTTTAAAAAATAACTTAATCACTATCAGTCCTGAGAATGCAAAAGCATAAGACACAGGCAGAAAAAAGGTATTTTCCATGCATGTTTCCAAAAACTGTACCTTTTTTTGTATTCATTTATCTTACTTTACTTTTATCCATAAAATTATTTGCCTTGTGAAAAAGGAAGTCTGTTTGCACATTGCATGCCTCTCCATACATGTGTGTTTGTGTGTATGTGAGAGAGAAAAAGAGCCAGAAAGAAACACAGCATTATTGATGAGCCTAACCCACAGTACTAAATCTGAAAATGCCCCAAAATCTGGGTATTTGAAATCGGAGTCTAAATTTTACAGAAGTGGCGCCATCTCCTTATACTGCATTTGTAGCTTAAACCCACTGGAGAGATAAGTACAGATATTGCGCCTAGCATGACATGTGTATGGGGGAGAATTTAAAGATTAATTCCACACACAACATGAGATCTCCAGTAGGGCAGTGGCTACAGACCATTCAGCCTCATTTGCATCCCTGCTAATGACTGGCCAAACCACACCAGTTTTGCTTCCCAAGCGTTCATTAAAATGTTATTCCTCTTTTGATGTTCAGCAGGTTGCATGTACAAATTCACATGATGTTTGCTTTGAATGAACCTCAGAACTCAAAAAGGACCCCAGGAGAATCCACCAAGTTCCACCTGTGTGATGAATTCTGTGCTATATACAATAAATTATGGAGTTTTAAGGGGACATCAGGGAAGAATTCCGCATGATCAACATTTTTCAAAGGCAAGATGGCTGCTTGCTATGGGACAGCTGGTCTCTATCACAATCAGCCATAACTGATCAGTTGTTGGGTATCAATGCTATTCACCAGTCAGAAGCATAGGAGATTGTATTATTACTCAGATCATCATAAGAGGGAAAATCTGGTTTCTCAGCTAAAAACCTAGGGAATTTTAGAGGATGTGCAATCAGTTTGAGAGATCTAAATAAATGCCTAGTGATAAACCACTTCCAGGTGTGATATCTTCCAAGGCCAGCTTGCTTGACAGGTAACAAGAGGCCAAAAATCCTCTTCATATCTCACACAGACTAACAAAGCTGGTTTCATGCTGAAACCACACATTGACGCACAATAGTGACATGAAATCATAATTCAACAAAGCCTTGCTTATGCAAGGTTTGCTGGGAAGGCTCACACACTTAAACAAAACTTCTTAACTGAATTATAAGTCTGTAATGCAAACCAAAGCAAAATGACACATACCTGGTTTTGGCTTTCATTTTAAAACTAGAGCAATGCAAAACTGTTTTATAAGTTTTAGTAGTATTAAAAAAAATCATAGCATTTTCTGGGTTTCCTCCCTCTCTGACATTATGTCCATGATGCTGATAATAAGAGCAACATACAGTTCCTGAGAGATCCCATGAACGAATGAGCGGCATCTGAGGCATGGGAAGCCTTCCCATAAGTTAATCAGTAGCAGGGATCACATTTGTTTGAACAGCTTCTAGCACCATGGGCCACAACCCTGATTGAAGCCTCTAGGTGTTAATATACAAATATTAAATAATAATTAAGAATCATATCCCAATCTACATAACACATAGATCTTACATTTGGATATGTGGACTGGACATGCTCTAATCTACAGATACTTAAAACTTAAAACAATGACTTAGTGTGGCCTAACTCTGTGCCACACTAAGTCATTTTTAAAACCACAATATGTTATTACTCTGCAGTGTACTGCCAGGAGGTGTCAATCAAATTAAGTAATTTAGTGGTGATGAATGAAGAAAAGACCACTAAAGCTGAATGAATGCAAAGGGAACAGGATGTAGAAGAGAAAATTATGAATGCTGAGCCAATGTGCAAGTAACGCAAATGAATGGAGGAAACATCAATGAATGCTGAGTGAACACGCAGAAAGAAGGCAGACAAAGGAACAATTCTAGAAGGACATGCTGTGAGCAAAAATGAATGAAGAAAGATGACATATGGCAAGCAGACACGTGGCAAACAATGACGAATGAAGGAAGGCTATGAATGTCATGCTGTCAGAAAATGAGCCAAAAAATAGTAAATTAAGAACTGAGCAGATTTGTCAAGAATGAAGACAAATAATGGAATGTGCTGAAAGCCCAGCCAACATGCAGTGAATTGGGACAATGAAAGAAAAATGATCCTACGCGTATTTCAAATAAATAACTTCCCAGTAAGAAAGAAACAGAGCTGCATAAACTATACATGCCTTCTTGTCATTATGAAGAGTTTAACATACATAGATAGGGTAGACAGTAGATACACATGGTCTATACAATCTAAAATTTCAATAAAAAGAATATGAGGCAATCTACAAAAAAAAAAAATCAAGCTTTCCCTGACTTCCAGGTTCTTGCAACTGTTACCTGTGCTGAGAGAGAAAAATCTTGTCATTCTGATGATAATACCCCGCTCTTATAGGGATTTGCATCAGTAGATCTCAAAACATTTTAAAAAGGAGGTCAGTATTATTACTTCCATTTTACAGATGGGATGCCGAAGCACAGAGACTTCTGCAAGGTCATCCAAGAGGCTAGAAGCAAATCCAGGAATGGAACCCAAGACTCCTGAGTCCCAGCTCAGTGCTCTCGTCCCCCTAGACCAGACTGTCTCACATAGAGAGTAATAGCATTATAGCACGTGTCCCATACATTGTGGGACAAACTATGCTTTCATGACTCAAAGGCCCCGTCCTATTGATTTCCAGAGGTTGCACAGATGGTTGATAAGCTCAGGACTTGGCCCTATATGTTCTACATCCCCTGTTGTTTTGTCCCTACATATAGTATAAGGTAGGGCAAAGACTTTCTTTTTTTGTAGGTTTGTACAACAAGACCCTGATCTTGACTGGTGCCTCAGGGCCCAGCAATGACAGCAACAAAATATTTGATGGAATATAAATTGTGGAAGCACCGCTTGTGACTCCATACGTAAAGTTAATTTGATTTTTGTGCTTAATGCAGGTATTCAACCACTTTCTTGTGTATGAAAAATACAGCATATCCTCATTTTCTCTTTGAGCATAGTATGAATTTTCTGAGAATTTACAAGTTAGGTCATTAAGTATTTTAGGAGTTAAAATTTAACAATAAAAAGACAGAGCAAAGAAATATAACACTTCAAGATCAGAAAGACAATGCCACAAATATTTATTCAGATATTCATAACCTTTAATTTAGAAAAATACATATTCCATTTATTGAAATATTTCTAAAAAAGACCTATCTGCTTCAAAGACAGCTGTATGTGAATGCAACTCAGTGGTGCAGATTACACTTTATCCATATTCAAACATGAAATATATATTTAAGCAGTCTTTTGAAAGGCTACCACAGTGTTAGAGAAATACTTTGCATGCCCATTTATACCTCCCATCGCCGAATTGTTCTGGGGTGGTTGTTATTGGTGTATTTGTTTGTTTATGTTTTTTGAGAAAACCACGGTCATGTGTTCCTGCATTTCTCACTTTCAACTAAGAAAGGAAATGATAGAAATGTTGACTTACTGTTCTCTCAGTATTTCTGGTCTAGGCCTTGTCTGTACTAGAAAAGATTTCCCCTGATAGCTGTGTGAATTGTCACCATCACCACAACATTTATCATGGTAAAAAAGTGGCAAAATTCTACCCTGGAAGAAATCTCAAATCTCCCACCACATTTCACTAAGGCAGAGGATGGTCACTTTCACAACTGGTTTTGCAGTAAAAACTGTTTTTAACCTGAGAGAGTCACCTTTTGCTGGAAAACGGACAGATTTGAGATGAAGTTGTAAAATATTTCCCTTTTCACAAGACTGGTAGAAATTAGATTTTTCAGTGTAGGTCTTTTCCTGCAGTTTTTTTTTAGTCTTTTGCAAAACAGCCAAAACTTTAACATTCAGGAGCTAACACATGGCAGGCCTCTTTTAAATTCAACAAAATATGGAAACAAGAAACTGCTTCAAAGATGATACTATGAGAAGGAGTAGTAGGTTGAATAACATGGTGTATTTTGGAAATCTATATTTGTTTTATTAAAGGGATCCAATCATGTGTGTGTGAAATATATGTAACTGCACCATAGGTGGGGAGCTGGCAAACACACAAAGAAAAAAGCGATGCTCAAAAAGTCTGTTAGCCAAGTTATCCTGAACCTAATTACTCTAAACCAATAATCCTTTTATAGCATTCATACTAAAAGTTTATTAGCATGAACTTCACAATGATGTGCTATGTTGTTGGGTTTTTTTTTATTACTCCTCAATCTATAACATAATAAATTATTATAACACTTGTTTCAGATTAACATTACTCACACAACTCAAACTAGAACTTTACCTCCAGTCAAGGATTGTCTTGCTGCTTAGCAGACATTGCCCTCAATTCAGAGCAGTTTGCACACACTGTAGTTCTTCTGTTTTGTCATCAAGGCTGAATTGCTAAGGGCTTCCATTGTCTTCAGATCAACAGGTGCAGAATGTCTCTTGGATTTGAATGCTTCAGTTATCAGTCGAGCAATCAATGGTCTTATGTTATAGCATTCATATTAAAATGCTAATTGCCATTAATGCTTCCCACTAATGCATTCAATTCAAATGTGTTCTTTTATTCATGTAAATGTGATATGGGAGACTGGTCCATTAATTTCAATAGACCACAGAGCTATACCATCCAGAGTAGTCCTTAAGCAGTAAAACAAAGCCTTACAATCTGATTAGGTTTTGCTTGCAATGATAGCTGTCTCCATTTATGAAATTACATTGGACACTGAATACTGTATTCTGTCTGACTGCTGCTATATATCAACAGATTTAATCTATTTCTAACCCTACAGTATTTTATAGTCACAGAGGGTAATCCCTGCACCCTTTATTCATGTTTGCTCTCAGGCGACACAATGTCAAGGCACAATGCAGCGTATTACACAAGTGGTAGAGAGTGGAAATATTTATATTGACTAGAAACGGCCCCAGCTGCTGCGTAGTCCAGATCTAAATCCAAACTTTCCCACACTCTGAAGTCTGACAGTAGAGAGAGGGGCCAAATTTCAATGTTCAGATCTAGAGCCAAAATTTTACAAAGACTGGGTGGATGCCTGGCTCTGGAGGTTTGAAATAAAACTATCTTCATCAATTATCCCTCATGCACACCTCCCCACACTCTTTCACATGCACCCTTAATCTAACTGGAATGATTGCTATATTTTAGCAATAGGCCTAGTTTTACTTCAGAAGTGCTTCTCTTCTTAAAGTGATCTCATTTCCCTACCTGGTCCTATGGACCTGTACCCACTGTAATATGTCTCGTTCTTCCTTGAGGTGTTGTCTAGTTACTTTCTCTCCAAGCCCCAACAACCTTGCTCCCACCCAAACAGTTGCTGATAGCAAAGGGTCTCAAAGCAAGTTTGATGTCCTAGCCAGGCAGCTGCAGTCTTCAAATCTCACATCCTCTCATGGCTTCCTCTGGACACAGACACTCCAGACTGCACTGCAAACCTTTGGCAAGCCCTGGTTTATGAAAGATTTGGAGGCACCTGCCAGTCCAGCACAGACTTGCTAAGACTCCAAAGTAAATTCTGTGGGATATCAGCAAGATGGAAGATGGTGCAGTTTGGGAATTTAATGGGAATTTACCTTAATGGAGATGAAAGATGTAAGGAGTTTGATTTCAGCACTAAGTCCCATTATTGATTAGACTCTGATGCCTCCTCTTTGACAGATTTTTAGAAGCACTGATACTACTTGAATCATGACTATCTCCAAAAATGACTCATTCACCCATAATAAATCTCAAAGCCAGACCCAAGTAGAGATCCCTAATAAAAATGTGACTGCTAAATCTACTTCACAGTAGAAGCTAGACCAAGCTGGATATTGTCTAGCCTGATAAACTGGAACTTCTATTAGCTCAGGATCAGTACACTAATATTTTACATCTATACAGCAAAAATTTCCAAGGATCCCCTAACACAGTATGCTTAAATCACCTGCATCTGCATTGTGTGTGTGCGCAATCAAGTGACAGAACTTACATAAGCAAAACCCACTTGCATTTGATTTGCACTTTGTACTTTAAATTCTATCACAAATGCACAAATGATAGGACAGAAAATGTAAGACATTTTCAAACTTGGGTACCCAAAGTTTAGGCATCTAAATCCATATTTAGACACAAAAGAGTGGTCTGATTTTCAAAGATACAACCAATGTGAGCTTCAATGCTCAGCCCTTCTGGAAATTAGGTCACCTATTTAGGTGACTGCATATGGATCTCAGTGCCTAAATGTAGGTACTGCCCTTTGAAAATGTGGGCCTTTTTGCACAACTGAAGGTGACCATATTAGTAAAAATGTGGCTATCCACAACAGCTCATCTCAAAGGATTCCAAATCAGTTTGCAAACTATATACATAAAGCACTACTAAGATGGTATCCAAGACACAACACAGTTCACTTCAGCAAATGCATCGATGAGTAACAACTGTTTCCTCGCCTTAGCTAGAGGCAGGGAATGAAAAACAGGAGAACTCTTGCCAAGAATGCCACTGCAAATGTTTGTTCTAGTCCCTGCCTGAGTCGAATCTTCTTCTGTTTTTAAAAAGGATACATGTTTCGTCATCATCATTGCTATGGCTGAAAGTGGAAATATATATTTTTCATGGAAAAAACACTAATGTATCCTGGGGCAACCTGGATATCAAGAATGGGCTACTATTCCCTTAACTTGACTTACCCTGATTTTTTATTTTTATTTTTTAGGATGGTGGCAGATGCAACCAAATTATGACACTGTACAACTTGTTGCATTAGTGGGTATCAGAGACTAGGGGAGGAGCAGAAAGCAGTACAAAATAGTCCCCCTGCAGTTGCTTCTGATGTGACAAAAAGTAAAGGTTTTAAAAAGGTTTATTTATATGCTGGTTACTGATTTTTACAGTTAACTAAAGTAATAGTCACAGACTCTGTGACATCCATGAGCAAGTAATTGCAAGAACTCATGCTTTCCCTCTGGATCATCACAGAGCTTCTCATAAGGATTTCCTCGCCCTTCATCAGTCACAGTAAACAAGGGGGCTGTGTACTTCCAGTGCGGGGACGAGCATACTGAAATCCCAATGAAGTTAGTAGCCAAAATCTGAAATTGTCTGCTGCTCACTAAGGACTAAACTTTACTCAAGAAAGACTCTCATCAGCTTCCATAGGAATTGAGGATGCAGGAATTACTCATACTTCACAGTATCCAGTCCTGAAGAGTTCAAACTAAGGCTCCGATCCTACAATGTGTAGCACTCAAGTGGACTGCTGCACACTTGTGGAATCCCTCTGACAATACTATACTCAGCAGCCTATCCCATTGTAGGACTGAAGCCTTCGGGTCTGATCCTTCTAATACTGAGTCAGTGTCAAAATTCCCACTTGACTTCAACTGGACCATAAGCAGGCCTTAAAAACACTGTTCTGAACGCTATACTCATGCAAACCTCCCATTCTTCTTCTTACTGACTAATACTGATATCGTGACATTGCTCTGCATCCCCAGTCAGTGAAAGCACTTATATTGCGCTAGATGTTACACATAAGGACAGCCCCTACCTGGAACAGCTGCATAGGACCCTTTACTGAACAGAAAGTAGTTTTTAATTCTGAAAGTTATTTCTCAGCTTTACTTATGGCTCAGATCCCTCCTTCACAATGCTCTGCAGCTAGAAACATTTAAAAAAAAATACATCCACTGCTTTCATTTTGGTTTCGCTTAGTGACTACAATGCAAATGTTCTTATTTTCCCAACAAAAATTAAAATCCCTCTTCCCCATATAATCCAAATTGTGCTTTCTGTCAATTAAAGTTTAATTAGAGAATTCTCTTTCCATTTCACAATACACACAAAAATTAAACCAGACTTTGTGCTCAGAAATGCTAGCGATGAGATAACCCTCTTTGCCATTCAGGCTAATCTGAAAGTTAAATAAGATGTGAGGAGCGTCTCCATCCCAACCCCCGCCCTTCTCCTCCCCCGTCCAACAATCTTCTTCCCATTCTACACTGTTTCAATGGCAACAATTAACTAAAATGTCTTGAGAGAGCCCAGAATAATAGGCTGTTCTGTTAATCTGTATTCATAAGTCTTACTTAATGATTTTTTTTTTGCTTAGTCAAAAAATTGAAAACTCACGCTGCACTAGGGCCATCTGTGGGGCTCTTTGTTTGAGGATTTGAGAAGAGGCCAAGAAGTCATGTCAGCGAGAATCAAACCCCTAAGGTATCTGAGAAGTTTAGCCAGGGACCAGACGAGCATAAAGTCACTTTTCACAAGAAACCCATCTCTGTCTAAAACCAACATAATATAGGTTGTTTAGCCCACAGGCATGATTCCCTAAAACAAGCCAGATAACCTACTGTATGCGTGAATCAGCTCTGGCAAGTTACTGAACACAATCAGTTAAAGATGTGCAGATTTTTATCTGTCAAGCATTTTGAAAGTCTGGCTCCGGGACCCTAAGTTAAAATGTCTGTGAGAGCAATGATGTCATCCTTGTGACAGGCTTTAACTGAAGCAATGAAAGGGGCTGTTATGTTTCTCCTAGCTCAGCAGGTGTGAAGGCAACACAAAGGACATTCACAGAGGAATTCCCTTACATGAAACTTAATCAGACCTCATTCTGGATGTTGCACATCACTGCTTCCACTGCCTGAGAAATGAATGGTGAACAAATGCTGATTCATTATATTTTGCTAAGACTCCTGAGGGAAAAATACATAATTTAGAAAAGTCATCAATTCTTACTCTTGTTTTTCTTTCGTCTCAATTTCATTTTCACTTTTCTTTCTCTGTCTGTTTTGTTTTCTACTTCATTTGCTGTCTCTTTAGTAAGGCCCTTTACTCCAATTTGTTTAAAGTTCGTTTATTAAGTCTGGCTGCCAGTTGTGTATTTTTTTTCCATTCAGTTTCCTACAACTGATTTTATTGGAGAAAAGCTCTGATTAGAAGTAGATATGGGCCCAAAGCCACAAAGTTTGGATTTAGATCCAAGCTCTCAAAGTTTGTGACTGTTTTGATCTAGGGTATAAGATTAGTTTTATCTCTGAAAGCTACTACTGAGCACAAAATGGATGCTAGTTTCCAGCTGTCCTTGCTTTGCTAAATTAATCTAGATCACTAGAGTTTTTGAGGTAAAAATGCATCCATGCAAAGTAATTTTTAAATGGAACAAGGTCCAGTTACATGACATTTTATTCAGCATTATAAATTTGTCACTGGCTGAGGTGGTACTCAGAAAAGGAAAAATCCTTAGCACTGAAAATAAATGTTAGGATGCTTATTTTTTATTCACACTGTAACTTGAACAGCTGAACATTCCAGTTTTAGATTTCCAGAACAACCATTATTTAGTGTAGAAACTGACTTGATATATCTTCAAAGCAAATCGCTTACAGTTGTCAGTAAATTTGAAAATGTATCACTTTGAAAAATTTAGCTGCTCTTATAAAAGAGCAGTCAGATGATCGTCTGAGAGTCACAGCACAAAGTACTGAAATGAAAAAAAAAGACTTTAGCATTCATATTAATGAAAGCTATAGTTAAGGTTACAACAGGACTTTAATTATAATTTCCTGTTCTCACATGCTCAAAAATTTGTAAAACTTCTCCTTTTCATATGAAATTTTATCATGCTTTGTAGTTTTCAAGCCAGAGAAGATTTTTTTTTTTCTTTTTATAGTTTGAGAAAAATCCTTTAGTTCTTCAAATTGCCTTAAAGAGTGTCTCTGAAAAGGTTAAAACACAAAACAAAAACTTTCCCCCCCGAAAGTAAATATGAATGTTTACCCTCTGATAGTGTGTTTTACGGGCCCCTCTCGGAGCTGATCCACAGAGGATATGAATTGTTACAGCCCCAATTACAGAGTTTTGGCTCTTTAACTCAAGCTGCAGCAGCTCATGATTTTAGCTCTGGAGGTCACCACTTCAATCCCTGATCTCTTGGGCAGGACGGCAGCCCTCACAAAGGCACTTTTTCAGTCACGGACACTCGAAGTCAAAAAACAGCTGGACTTTCCAGTTTGAATCTTCCCGGGAAGCCACTGCCAGACAGACCCTTTCATTGTTTGCGATACAAACTGAAGGGGAGATATAAGCATTTAAAATCTTGGCACCTATATAAATGAGAGTACCTTGTGACAGGTTTGATCCAAATCCTGAATATACTTATGGTCAGGGATGAATTAAGACTATCTGGGGCCCTAGGAACACTGGTTTGTTTTGCTTTTGTTCTCCTGCTTTTGTTAATATTTCTGTCCCATCTCTTCTGTCCACTAGATAAAGGACGAACTTAGCCTGATGATTCTGACTTAAATTTTTGCAGCTGCATGAATTTTGAGTGCTATGGGAGCTATTCACCATTTTCCAGCAGCCCTTGTAGTCACACGTATCAAAGCAGAGTCACTGTAAAACAATACCAGATTGGACTGGCAATGTTTTACACCCACATTGGACCAGTCTAAATGACTATGAAAGCTGCAGGCAATGGTGAATCAGGCCCTCAGTGTTTAATTTTCATCTGTGATCCATGCAAAGCAGGTGGCTGTCTGCGTAGAATTCCAACTGAAGTCAATGAGTGTAAATGTCAGAACACTCGTGTGGTCTTGCAAACAAAATGGAGAACCAGAGCTTTATTTTGGAGAGGAAAATCCAGCTGCAGTTTTCTGGTGTTAGTGTTCAAAAACCAAACACCACTCACTTTCTTGAATATCCTGCCATTCATAAAGGTGTGCTCCCAGTTCATCCCACAAGTATAGCTCTATTAAAATCTTCAGGTTTAATTCAGGGCACTGTTTAACTTTATTACAGTCTTTACAGCACTTCTGCTTTTTCCAGTGGAAAACAGCAAATTCCAAAATGAATGCAACTAATATGAACAATAAATGTTGTACAAGTACTCTATGGTAAGTGTTTATGTAACACACAAAGAGTAACAGTTTTCCACCACTAAAAAGGTGCAAAACCAGAAATAAAAGGTACACGTCTGTACCAAAAGTAACCAGCCCAGGTGAAGGGAAGTTAATAGACATGCACCGAAACTGTTGGTAAACTAGCATTTGAACTATGGGTAATAATGGCATGTGTATATGGCATCTTTATATTTCTGAAGGCTCCTCAAGTGCTTTTAAAAACTACCATGAAACGAGATGTGTGTGTACACACACACAAATTTCAAGCGACATTTAGTATTAGATTGGTATTTACATATAGAGATATATGTATACACATTATAAATATTATATACTACACACACACACACACACACACACACACACACACACACTCTAATTCCTACCACTAAAACACTGAGCAGAAACAGGAAATATATCAAGTGCTCACAGCAATAGTATAGGGAAAGGTATAAAAGATCATTTCTCCAAAAGAGAATGCAAAGTGAATAAAGTTTGACAAAATGCAATTATGTAGAGTGTAATTTGGTCACAATACTGAAGCGAAACATTGTTAATTCTCACAAAGAGTGTTGCTCTAGGTTATTTAATGATATCAGTAGTTAAGAACTTGCTTTTAAATCTCTTCTGAAAGGCAGCACCTCCAGCAGCACTCTGCCCCTTACACTGGCTCAGCAGTGATTCAGAGGGAAGGGTGCCATCCACTGAATCACCAGACTCACTTCCTGTACAAGGTCGATTCCGACTGGTGGCCTCCCATCCAACTACTAACCTTGCTGAGTTTGTGAGACGTGACATGTTCACAGTCCCCCATTGAACGGACACAGATGATTCACAATTCATCATTCATGCAGTCTGTCCCTACCCAAGCTATGATGTCAGTATCTATATCTGTTTATTGTTCTTAGCAGGGCAAGAAATCCAAGATAAATTTCCTGTAAGTCTCTACTGAAAAGGAAGTGTTTCCCCCGTCTAATAAAGTATGTATAAAAGATGCCTACGCCACCAAAACCAGAAATAAAGACTATAAAAATCATCAAATAAGCTTTAAACTGCTTTGTTTTTCAATACATCATTAGAGTAACTGAACCCTTTCACAGTTCTCGGAAATGCTGTAACAATTCAGAGGGGAAAAACCCACATAAGTGGCACTGATATGAGTTTCAGCAGTCACAAGGAAGACTATCAGGAGAAGCAGTGAACATGATTCCTCTGGCACATAGTGGAAGTGGCAGCAGTAGCAGGGCTGGCACCAGGGTTTTTGCCACCCCAAGCGGCAAAAAAAAAAAAAAAAAGCCGCGATCGTGATCTGCGGCGGCAATTCGGCGGGAGGTCCTTTGCTCCGAGCAGGAGTGAGGGACCGTCCGCCGAATTGCCGCCGAATGGCTAGACGTGCCGCCTCTTTCCAGAGTGGCCGCCCCAAGCACCTGCTTGGCAAGCTGGTGCCTGGAGCCGGCCCTGAGCAGTAGATAAGAAAAGGCTGTTGCCTTACCATACCTCATGACATTGCACTTAGACAGGTATTTAATCCATAAATTCCCAGCTGGAAGACATCTCACAGTAGCCACCCTCATGACACTTCAGTGAGGAGGAATGGTAATGGGACAAAAGAATTACATTATTCTTTGAACCCTCCTTATAACATTATATTGCTAACAATTTTCCACTCCCAAACCAGTGCAGAAAACAGTGGAGGAACATAAACGTTCTGACTGAGGTTCAAAGTTTAACTTCCAAGTTAGCCAAACCCGAAGCAATGACATTGTGCATGCATTGTGCCACACTGCAAAGACCATCATATAATGAAACAACCAACTGAATAAAGAAAGAAGAGGAAAACCCACATGTGAAGCATAAATAGGAAGCAGAACACTATGGGATCTTCCAGTCTTTATACCTATATAGGCTTTGATGATTGACATTATATATGTGTATATAAAATATATAATTATGGAATATATGATAGTGGGAATATAAAGATGTTATTGGCATGAATTTGGGAGGGCAGGATTAATGATGAGTGGTAAAGCACACATGAGTTATACAAAGTATCCCACACAAATGTCAGGTATTCTCTATATACCACAAATATTACAGAAAAAAATAGAAATATTAGACTTTTTTATTATTTTAATTGTAATGGTATGGTCTGAAACCCTCTGCTTGTAAAACCAGGTGGTCTAGTTACCAAGAATCCAACTGCACAAGGCTCTGGCTCTCCTGACTTTGAAGTCAATTTTCTCAGGGCCTTCCAAATTAAGAAAAAAGTGTGTAAGCTAAAGGAAAGATGAGACTTTCCCCTTCCCAATGGGAGAAAAATCTTCCTCCTTTCTAGCTCAGTGGGGTGATGAAATAGGAGATTTTAAAAGAATGATTTTTTTTCATAATGAGAAATGCTGTCAATTGCACTGGATTGAATCTTACCCCTCGGAGTCCTTGGGCAGGTGCCATTTTTTTCATCAAAGGAGAATTCCATGTTTGAGGAAGAAAGAACACGTTTCTGGGGCAATGCTTTTTTTTTTTTTTTTAATTAGTATTTGTTTAAAGGTATTCAAGAGCTTAGAATGTTAGTCAATGATGTGGACAAAGTTACTGATAGTGGAACACGTGAAATCTGTATCAAAAAGGGAGAGAGAGTGGACTTTTCTGATTATATGTTTTAATAATTTTTATTATTATTTTGAAAGGAACAAACTTGTAGGACTAAAGCTTTCTGTCATGACAAAGATAGAATTTATGGGAAATCAATAGGATGTCAATTTATTGCCTTCAAGTCTAAACCGGAGTACTGGTTTTGGAAAGTACTTAACAAAGTTAGTGTTTGGCTTACCTCCGATTTCTTTTCCTCATGATTCATTATTTATTCCAACGGTTACAAATGTGGCAAGGCAATGGATAAAAGCATTTATTCACATCTCTCTCTTCCTGTGACAGATCAGGAACGCCGATGCCTTGGAGAATACAGTATGGAAAAATCAGTGAGTAAAGAACAGTGAAATCAATCACAGAAGTCACTCACTGTGGTTTAAAGATTAAAATCTTTACAACATAATAATGGCAACAAAGTGCAAGTGCCAGCAGTTACAAGAAAGAAACATCTTGTGTTACTAAATTAGAGTATCAGTAAGCTTCCCTTAAGCTTACAACAGCAGTTTCATCTAACAGAGTTAGAGGCCCCCAAAGCCAGCATTTCTGCTAGATCGGGGCAGCTCTACAACCTAATGGGCAGATTACCATGCTTTATTAAATTGCACTCAAATACATGTGTAATCCATAAATTCCCATTTGGAAAACATATTCTCACAGTAGCCACGCTCATAATACTTCAGTGATGATGAATGGTAGTGAGGCAAAAGAATTACAAGTAGGGTTGAGAGAATAATTTGCAGGAGACTGTTCAACTCAGTTTGCTCATTTCCAAACTCAAGTTGTCCCAAACTCTGATGGCCCTTAACTAAGGCTTCCCTTCACCATCCCAAAACTAGGACATCTGAAACTCAGCACTAAAAACTTAAATCATATGTATAAGAAATTCTAGTTTTTGTATCCTCTAGTACAGCTGGAGCCCACAGGGACAGCTTTAGCTAAGGAAGTCTAAGTATCACCGTTATAAAGCAGTTTTTTATTTGCTTTTAACTCTGCCATACTTTTACTGTTCAAGCAGACATTTTCCAGGCCAGATCTCTGTTTGAGGCTGAATGTTTGCATGTGCAAGACTAGATGTGGGGAAGCCATAAAGGAAGTGGTTACACAGTAGTCAAGCTAAAATATGACCAAGGCAGGTAGCAAGATTTTTTGGTGGAATTGATTGGAAGAAAAATATTTGAGAAGTATTGTAAAGGAAGTACAGTGATGGCATGGGTGTGGGGAGAATGGAAGCGAGAGATGTTGAGCACAACCAAACAGTGGGTTTCGGGATAATGAGGAAAGAAGGGAGAGGAGAAGGTTTGGGAGGGTAAATGACAATTGTCAGTTTTCACCAAGTTTGAAGTGGTGATGGACCATCCAAGGTGAAATATGGGAAAGAAAAATGAACTCAAAAGGAAACTGACTGATTTTATTTTCTTGGAGAGGGCCTGACCTTTCAGAAGTTTGGGGAACATTGCAATAGAATTAGGTTACAGAAGCAGCCATGAAATGGCTATGTTACCATTCCGCAAACCAAGGTAGGTGGGAATTGCTTCCTCTATATGCCCCCCCTCCCCAACCCCTCAGGGAAATTCTCACGTAATAAGGCTACTTGAGCTCTGTACTGCATGTCTTTTTAGTCATGATGAGTGTGGTATTTTTAATTAGTATATGGATCTCTTAATTTTAGATTCAGACCTGCAAATGAAGTTTCATGATTTGTGAAAGAATCACCAGTGAATCCAATGCAAATATATTTCACTAGGCACCAGCATCAACCACAAGGTCCCAATTAGAAAGGGTCGTTAGCTATGAGGTTTGTTTGAAGCGCTGCTTGAGAAGGATTAGCCACAAAGCAAGAGTGATTCATTATTTCTGACGGTTTTCACAGATGTGTGTGAATAAAGCTCAGATTATTTGAACTAAAACTTTCCTTTACTATGACATGCATCATTATAATTGACAATTTTGCTAGCCTGGGTAACAATGATATAGCCTCTGAACTTTTAAAAATAGATATATTTTATTAATTAAAAATACAATTATGGGCTATAGTAAAATTCACAGGTTCATACTTACAAGTGAAGTATAAAATGATATAAAATATGAAAGACTCCTCACCAACAGCAAACAAATCTTATAGAAAACAACAACATGAAATTCATTTCCAATCATTTCACATTGTATTTTATAACATTATGTTCCAAAAAACCCATATGTACAAAGTCATAAAGTTACACAAAACTCTAAGGCAAAAATATCAGTGATTCAGCTCCAATATAGGGGGGAGGGATAGCTCAGTGGTTTGAGCATTGGCCTGCTAAACCCAGGGTTGTGAGTTCAATCCTTGAGGGGGCCACTTGGGGATCTGGGGCAAAATCAGTACTTGGTCCTGCTAGTGAAGGCAGGGGGCTGGACTCGATGACCTTTCAAAGGTCCCTTCCAGTTCTAGGAGATGGGATATCTCCATTAATTTATTTATAGGCTTTCAGAGTGATAAAATTCAACCATATTTTATAAGCAGGCTCAAATTTCAAGGATTGGGGATGAAGAATTCAAATATATTTGGTTAACAAGTATATTCATGTCAATATGTTTATATTCCTATGAAGATTATATGGAGAGAGAAAAAAATGCATGTTATCTCTATATAGAGCTGGATATTTTAATTACGCTAAAAAGGAGCTAGCCAGCATTAAGGTTGACTACAACACTAAGGTTGCATAATTAAATGGCCAAAAGTCAGGAACTGGGAAAGTTAAGGTTGAATGTGCATCCATCATGCTCCACTGTGCATATGCACCACGATACACTCTACCTGCTTAAATACAATACTATATAGGAGCAAATCTTCCATTTAAATCTACAGCCGCAGAGGGTTCCCCTTGGCACTGGAAGTGGAGTGGTTCAGCTGTGGGAATGGGTGTAGGCACAGTTTGGATGCATTACTCAGGAAGTACATACCGGGGGCCTGATTCACTCAATTCAAGTTAATATTATCTTTCCATTGTTTTATATGGACTTAGGATCTGGTCGCTGGTCCATGGCATGAGTTTCGAGCAGGGGTAGGCAACCTATGGCACACGTGCCGAAGGCGGCACGCAAGCTGATTTTCAGTGGCACGCACACTGCCCGGGTCCTGGCCACCGGTCCGGGGGGCTCTGCATTTTAATTTAATTTTAAATGAAGCTTCTTAAACATTTTAAAAACCTTATTTACTTTACATACAACAATAGTTTAGTTATATATTATAGACTTATAGAAAGAGACCTTCTAAAAACGTTAAAATGTATTACTGGCACGCGAAACCTTAAATTAGAGTGAATAAATGAAGACTCGGCACACCATTTCTGAAAGGTTGCCGACCCCTGGTTTAGAGAAAAGATCTCTGACATTCAATGTTAAGAACCCGAACTGCATGAATGATCTTGGGTCCTCCACCTCCATTCCTTTGGGTGTTATAAAGAAATTCCAGTGTATTTAAAGGGGTTTGAGCACTTGAAAATCATATGTAAAAAAACACCTGATATCCCTGATGATACTATGGCAGCATTACAGCCCTTTTCACCAGACATCAGCATCTTTGTTGTGAAACCTATGGCTTTATAATCTAAATTCATAGCAGCAGCTAGTGTTATGGATAATTATCTAATTATCTTTTTGGATCCAATGCACATGGTTTCACTTAAAATCTTCCTTCTCTGTGCTTGCTGTGTGGCTTTTGGCAGGCTTGTAAAAGATATGACTCAACTACTTGTCAGCACAGCTTTTATTGAACTAAGAATAATTGAGTAGGAAGCAAGCTTGTCTCAAAAGCAAAATTGTAATTGATTACTAATTACTGAAATATTGTGTCTGATGTGGGGTTAGCAGGAGACAGTACTGTAAGTCTCCTGATAATTAGAAAGCATGTCTGTGAGTCCTTTGGGGTTGCCTAAAGGCACATAGACACATGCCAACAATTACAACTGATTGTAATCCCTCCCTTCCCTTGTGGTAAGATTCCACAATGCTGTGCTATGGAAAATCCATGCTAACCTGTTTCAGGATGGCAATTTACCATTATTTAATGTTTATAGGACAGTAGGTCCATAAGCTGCCATCAGGATCAGGGGGCCCCACTGTGCTAGGTTCACAGATAGGCTACGTCTCCACAACAGCTAGGAAGTGTGGTTACCAGCTCGGGTAAATGTACGCGCACTGGTTGAGATCATGCCTAAAAATAGCAGTGTGGCCACAGTGGTACAGGGAGCAGCGCAGACTTGTCACCTGGGTACATACTTGGGCAGCTAGCCCAATCCACCGTCTGAACCGCCACAGCCATATAGCTATTTTTCTATGCTAGCTCAAGCAGAGTTAGCCCATGTACATCTATCTGAGCTACGAATTACACCTCCCAGCTGCCGCGTAGACTTATCCTGAGACATAGCCCCAGTCGCAAACAGTTTCCAAGCTAAAGCTCAAATCCCGCAAATAGTTACTCTCAAACATTAAGTACATGCCTGTCTGTTCGAAGCATCAGGGAATAATACCACCCAGCAATTTGGCACTTTTCATCAGTAGATCTCAAAGTGCCTTGCAAAGGAAGTCAGTATCATCTATCACACACACACAGAGGGGAGAGGGATGCAATCAAATAGCTACTGTTTTTACACACCCATAGATTTGTAGTTGTTTAAAATTATTATAAATGGATAAAGTGCCAGCTAAGTGTATCTGCCCCGCAAGCCATCATTACTAGCCTGACTTCTTAGACACTGTGGAGGAGGAGGAGCTTGAGGAGAGACCAGTGGGTTTGTAGATAATGGAACACCCTCCCTAAACTTAACCACAGTAGTTTGAATAGAAATGTGAGTTGGAGAAAACATTTGAAGACACCTTACCCATGCTTTTTTGCCAGAGCAGGATTATTCTGTACCATATAATCTCCTGTGTTTTGTCTGAAGAAAAATGTCAAAGTCATCATATAAATGATTCTCAGTGAATAATATGATCAACTCTGGTCTGAAGTCATTACTTCCCTTGGGACACTGTTCTGTTGTTTAACAGGTATTCACTATGAAAGCATTACTGGGTTTTTCTCTGCTCAGATTCATTTTCATAGCTGGATTTGTACTCCTGGAATCATACTAAACAATTCCTATGTTTCCTTAATGTTACTTCTTCTTGACCAATTTGCTATACACTTTTTTTTTACACCATGGGGCCAAACCACTGTATACCTTATAATTTCATTTCTTTTAATCTTTTCTCTTTAGTCCTTCCTAAACATTTCTATTGCTCATCTCAGAATAGCTTCCAATTTGTCTACTGAGACTAGGAAAGCTGCTTGAATAATGGAAAAAATATGTACAAATTATTAAAAGAAAAAAAAATCCAAATATTGGAATCAACACTCTTGATAAATAGTTTAAATAATCTCTAGCACCCAATAGCTAATTTAGTGATTTAGTTGCAGTCTACAGTTATGTCTGTCACATGATGCTTCAGTATATACAACCCAACAATTGCTCAGACTTTCCCTCTTACCCTACCCTCCCTCCATTTTGAGAATTTAGAAAGGCAGACTTCCTTGGAGGTTCAGGTTCTTTAAGCAATCTTGAAGGGGCTGCCCTTTTGCCTAACCCTACAGTGCTCTCATTAAGGTACCTAAAGGTATAAACAGGCACTCTAGTGTTAGATCCTGAGATCTGTTGCTGCAGAATCCATTTTGTATAATTCACACAAATTAGACTGAGTATCATTTGTCCACAGCTAGACAAAAGTTCCATCTAGAGCTGACTGAAATTTCAAGAATTTGAACAAAAAAAAAGAAATAGAGGGGAAGGAAATTCACAAGAGTTTCTGCTAAACTTTTCTCCCTTTTCTCAGCCAGCTGTAGCTTGTTCCTATACTTTCCATCAGGGCAGATCTCATAACAAGGTATTTCTGACTTGTTCTTCATAGCTTCCCTCAAGACCATACTCTGCTTAATGCCCTTTCCCAGGGTCATGGTCCAGTATCTCAAAACTCCTCCTTCTGTAGAGCACTCTCATCCAATCAGCATGTTACAAACACAATTGCACCAGTTGTGTCTCAGCTCCAACTTTTTAGCTGTCCAACTGTAGGTAGACACTCAATCCTACTGACTCATTCTTGCATTTCTCTCCCAGTCAGTGATTTGAATCAAATCCCCAGAAGATGCTAAAACAACATCCTACTAGTATCTTTTCAAAACTTATGTCCACACTTTTAATATCCCAGGTGACAGAACCCAATTCTACCACAAACTGAAGACAGTCCATGGCTCATATATGCCTCCATAATCATATAATTTTCTGTATTGAAAAAATGTATGTTGTATACAGCTTTATGGGATTTATTTTATCTTTTTTGGCAACAGATATTTGTAAATAATATTACTTCCAACATTCACACCGATTCCTACCTTCAGATATTGATCTGTCTCTGTAACACGTGCAGCATCTTGTAAAATCAAATACATGCACACAGCTGTTTTTAAGAAACATCCAGCAATAAGCTCCCCAGGCTTCTACAGGTGGGAGAGAACTCATAAAATATATAGTAAATAAATATATTATAGAAAAGGGAAAGTACTAAAACTGGACTGAGGCATCCAGCACATGATATAGCGATGCTGAAATATTTTTAATATTATATGCAATACCAATTAGTAAACAAAAGTGTGCACCATTTTCATCAGAGACGTGTAACATTTAGATATGTACAATTTTAAAGTTATAATAAAAGTTATTATCATTTCTTTTCTGTTTTTCTTCTTTTGATCATTTTTAAACACACCCAGAGAAAAAGAACACTGTTGTTTTTGGTTCCCTCCCCCTGTATTTAGTAGGACTGTATTTTGTAACTGGGACAAACCTATTAACAGACACAAAAGCTAAGCAAACATATTACACAATGAAAAACATGCAGCACCAGTCTAAACAAGACAAGAATTGTACTCCCCACACACCAAACATTTCCATCCACCTCTCTGCTATATTTCATTCTAATCTGGAATGTTTGCAGTCCAGCCTTGAGAAGAATGTAACCAAAGGGATGTTTGTAATCATATTACCCACTGTTCTTCATGCACATAAGGAAAACATAATGATAATTATTCTAGTCCAAGTTAATCTTCTGTGATAAAATAAAATGTCTTTTTAATTAATGACTTCTTTTTTATGCTGGTGCAATCATCCTATCATCACATGATGTGGAGTATATTCATCCTCTTGTCTCTGCATGCTCAAAACCATTATTGAAGCCTGTAAGCCTCCTGTCATTAGCTATTCTGATTTACTAACCTTATTACTAAGAATCAAGCCACTCCGTCATGCTGGTTAAACATATCCAGAAGTAAGGCAAAGTAAGAAGCTTGTGGATGAGTTCATGAAAGAGACAACCAACCCTCACATAAAAACTTGTAAAAGGGGGAAATGCTAACCTAGTCATAATTAAATTGGAAGGTTACATTTCATTACAAAATTAATTTTATAGCCCCCCCAAACTGAATCTGACCTCTCCAAAACCAAGCCGATTCACTGACATTTCTCAGCCATGATAGCATGGCCGAGTAGATTTATACTGGAAAGCGTGGAGCAAATTGCACAGGTGGGTTTCAGAACTGTAAGGATTCACAATCTATGAATTTTTTTCACCTCATAACTCTAAAATGATTTGGACCAGAAACTTCAAATGTAATTTAACCTATTGATTATTGTGATTATTTTGGCTAGTTTACAGAGAGTTACAAGAGGTAATTATCTGAGGGCATATTTCAAAACCTTTCCCCACATTACGTTTTTACATATTGCTTTTTCCATGAGTAGCCCATTGAATTGAATAAGGTATTATTCATTGAATAAGGTACATGAATAAAGTTATCCAAATCTTGCCCTTAGCTGTTAGAACTAATGTCTTACATCTGGATGAAAAATAGGTTTCCTTCCTCTCCCCCATCCCACACAGAGAATTGACTTTTTGGTGAACATTCAAAATAAAAATTAGGCCAAAACCCAATTTTTTTGATCCCTACCTAATGATGTGGATGTTCTCAAATACTTTTTCAATTCATAGCTCTCGTCCCACATTTATCTTGTTTCAGTGAATTCCACTAAGTATGTGCAGTGATTGGATTAATATAACCATGTATCCAAGAAAATATGATGGGGTTAAAACAGGCATTATAAAGTTCCCCAGCTGAAGCAGTTCAATGCTGTCCCCAGAAGGCAGAGAACAACAACTGACCCTCGGGTTTTGTCCCATTAGGCTCTTTTTCTGCTTATGATTATGCAGAAGAGAGTCTGAATCTGCGCCTTGGTTTTGAAAATATTCCTACCACCGCTGAGTTTAGCATAATTTAAAATTTCCAGTCTGATGATGATGCAATAAGCAGTGAAGCTCACTCTTCAAGTACAAACGTCCAGCTAATTCTTTGCAGGGGACAGCATCATTAACTTTGAAAGACCACCAATGGTTTATTTCATTTACTAGAGACAGACTTCTCTAGTCCTTCCTTAGTCACAACTGCCTCTGGACCAAATTCAGTCCTCTGGTAACTCCACTGACTTATTCACTCAAAACTCTTATTTAAGGCAATGGGCCAAACTCATCCCAGGTGTAACCTTATTTTCTGCACTCACTCTAGTGGAGTTATACCAGGGATTGATTTGGTCCATTGACATAAATCAGAGTTTGGCATGAGTAAGAATGGCAGGATTTGTAACAAGATAGTTTCCATTGTTACAAACCCTCCCAAGTAAGAATCAAATTAAAACTTCCCAGGAACAGTATCAGAGCTACTGTTTAAGATGCATCTGTACAGAAACAAACATATTATGAAAACATATGTTGTACTATATTGAAAACATATGTTAAGCTATTATGAACGATGTTGTATTCCTAGAATTATCATTATTATTGTATTGCCCCAATTAAGAGCAGCAGCCACAAAATTTGTTCAGACTGGTTTGCTGCTATCTTTACGGACAACTACAGACTATGCTGGCAGTGTATAGATACACTTTGTCTTCACAAGTAATAAATAGTTGCTTTATAATTAATATATGTTGTGTCCCTGAAATGTGCAGAAAACTAGCTCATGCTTAATTACCATATTTACTTTATGTTTTTCATAGCCTAACTTGCTAATGCACGACTGGTTACCATTCAGAGAGTTTTGCATGTCTCTTAAGATAGAATCGTTAAAACCCAGATTTTCAGAAGAGCTGTTTCCATTTAGGAACCTAAATGAAGTGACCAGATTTAAAAAAGAGCACCCAGAAGCTCCCAATTAGAACTGATCAGAACTCAATGATGCTCAGTTGCAGGCAGCTCAGCCATAGGATGGGACCGCAATGCATCATGGGAAATATAGCCCAGCCGGAAACAGAGCCCATAGTAGAGACAGAGGCATAAGGCACCCAGAGCTACAACTCCAATGAGGCACAGATGTTGCTCAGGCAAATGCAGAGATTAATGTTAACCCAAAACAAAATGTTTCATTTCAAATTTTCCTCATGGAAAATTCTACCAAAATCATCTTTCCTCATGGAAAAATTCAGATTAGACAAGTTTTCTGACTGGAAACTGTTTTATTTGAATTTTTTTGGACCAGCCTTTTACCCCATGTTTGGGAAAAGCTATTTAGAATATCTGGACGTGACCTTATATTTTAGCATGTTTATCAGAATCCAGAAAAAAACCCTGACTTTTGGAGTTTTCATCATTGCATCTTAGTTTTGTGGATGACCAAGCTTCTGCCATGGTATCCTCTGTGACAGACCCAGACCAGTGGGGTACAGGAGTCTGGTAGAGGACAAATATACTGGTCACTGGATGAGTAGTTTTCTGTTCCCTGAGTGACCAGACCAGGGCTGCACTAGAGTAATCAGGAACCTGCTAGAACCAGTTAAGGCAGGCAGGCTAATTAGGACACCAGGGGCCAATTAAGAAGCTTCTAGAATCAATTAAGGCAGGCTAATCAGGGCACCTGGGTTTTAAAAGGAGCTCACTTCAGTTTGTGGTGAGTGTGTGAGGAGCTGGGAGCAAGAGGTGCAAGGAGCTGAGAGTGTGTGCTGCTGGAGGACTGGGGAGCACAAGCGTTATCAGACACCAGGAGGAAAGTCCTGTGGTGAGAATAAGGAAGGTGTTTGGAGGAGCCCATGGGGAAGTAGCCCACGGAGTTGTAGCTGTCATGCAGCTGTTACAGGAGGCACTATAGACAGCTGCAGTTCACAGAGCCCTGGGCTGGAACCCGGAGTAGAGGGCGGGCCCGGGTTCCCCCCAAACCTCCCAATTGACCTGGACTGTGGGTTCTTCCAGAGGGGAAGGTCTCTGGGCTGTTCCCCAACCCACATAGTGAATCTCTGAGGCAAGAAAATCCACCAATAAGCGCAGGACCCACCAAGATAGAGGAGGAACTTTGTCACATCTCATAGACATCTGATTCTGTCCATCCGTCTTCATTTAAAATAAATATATATATATATATATATATATATATATATATATATATTTTTAAATGAAGACGGATGGAAGTTCAAGAAGGTTTTTTAAACAATTGAATGTTGACTCCCAATGTAGTATTCTCCCATTCCCCATATTTCATGATGTAATATTTGGATTTCAGTATCTAGTGTTTATATACAATTGCTCTTTCAATTTTCATTGCTGTGCAGTGCTCCGAAATAAGTGATAGCGGGAACTCTTTATAACAGAAGCATCTTACACGATTATAGAATTAATTAATGGGAACTGCAGGCATTCATTACTTGAGATATGTAAAATGGGGATAATGATATTGACCTCCTTTGTAAAGCACTGAGATCTACACACAAAAAAAGCACTATGTAAGAGCTGGGTATAAATTATTATTTATAATCTACGGATGAAAAGCCCTAGACAAAGGGCTAAATATTATTACATTGGCAAATTAATCATGCTCAGCTCTATTGCTATGGCCTTCATCTTTCTCATGTTTTCACCAGCCAATCTCTTTTCTTTTCTGAGGACCTTGAAGCATATATTTTATCCACCTTGCCCACCGTGCCACCTCGTCAGCCAAATGTTTTGCTTTATGACTTATGGGCCTGATCCAAAGCCCACTGAAATTATGAGATCCTTTTTATTGACTTTGATAGGCCTTGGATCAGGTTCTACCTGTATATGTAGATGATGAAAGAAACATCTCAGCAGTGGCTACTGTAATGGGGGGGGGGGAAACATAACTGAACAAAAAATATGTAATGTCAGGGCAGAGATGGGCATTTTAATCTATGATGGGAAAAAATGTTTCATTCAGCCATCCTACCCTGATGTTTTAAGATAGGGCGGGATATACAAACTATGACTATTAGGACCCTTGTAAAAAAAGTTGTGTAAATAACATCTGGGCTGGGCTCTTTGTAGTGTAACAAAAACAGAGTTTCCAATGCCAAATATAAATATCAAACAAGATTTGATCCAAGATCACCTAAAATACATTCTTTCCCAAAACAAATAGACAATGTTCCTGTAAAATAACTGATCTTCTATAAAAAAAATTCTATTTTATGAAAATATGCAAAAATGATTTTAATTATAAAAGTTAGCTTTCATACTGCAAAGTTATGTCGCTTTTAGATAGTGATATACTGCAAAATGTTTTAAATCCATCCCCTATACACATGCACAAACAGCTTTTTTTGTTTTTACATCTTCCCTAATTCCAAACTCTTAGTGCACCCAAACCAGTTAGAAAATCTGCACCCAGAAAAGGAGTTATATAATGAGCTGAAAACTATTTTGAAAGTCCATAGTTAAGGCTATAAAATGCCATGTAACAGTAAATCGACTAAGAAGTCTGTTCTCTTCTTTCAAATTCATAATTCCTATTGGCTCATTTCCTTTCTAAAGGGAATTATTTTTTTTTTACCCTACAAGTTTCAAGTACAGGCAAAATGTATCATACATGTCTTTTCTAAGCCAAGCAATGATTTAATGCTGCATAAAACCAGATTCCATTTGATTAAAGAGCTTGACAGATGCCAGTTGGTTAATATATTTTACATACCACAGAAACAGCAGAGACAACTCAATTTTTCCCTTTTTCCTAGAGGACATTATCTGAGTTGGCAATAAAGAAATCCTGACATGTTATGTATGAAGTTTTACTGCAGCTCCAATGTTTTCTTCTGACTTTGGTCATAGTTTTTATCAGATTATTAAAAGACCAGAATTTTGCTCAGAATTTATAACTAAGACAGCAGCTTGACTGGTATAGGGAAATCTGACAGTGCATTTTATGGGAACTGCGCTCAGAAATAGCCTCAGAACTCCCGTTTCTTTAAGTAGGAAAATCGAAATCCCTCATGGGGTAATGTTATTGTCATTGTCTGGCAGTAGGCCTAAATCAGGCACTTTCCTAAAGGTGAGGGCAGATGCTTGCTGCAAAGATAAATACAGAGAGAATAAGACATTAGGGCTTATCAGCAACACCGGAAGACAGTGGAAGTGCACATTCCATAAATCATAATAAAAGATTTAATGTTTGATTTGTGAAGTGCTATTGGAGCACAAAATGCTTTAAAGGTGCATACAAAGAAAATGTATACCAGGGGAATTCTAGACAGATTCCTCAACAGATCATGTATGCTTGTGTGGGAGGGGGAAGGGAAGGATAGTCATGGAGACAATCAGATGAGAGAATGAGAACAAGGAAAAGAGGAATAATATCCTTAAAATACAGTGGCCCAATTGGAAAGAGAAAGGGAAGGCTTGTGGGTAGATGACGGGTATGCTATGGGAGAAGGGAGGAAAAAAAGAGAGATGGCCATGCAGCTTGTATTAGGAGTGAAAGAAGATAACCAATGCCACTGACAAGAGGCTTTGGGGTAGGCAGCATGGGAGAAAGTGAGAAACACGACTGAAAGAAAAGAAGAGAAATGGAAGAATGGAATGCAGGGAGGGTCAGGCTAAGATGATGTTACCAGACATAAGGTGGACAAGGATGTCATCAATCAAGTTGTGGAAGTAACATGAAAATTTGAGAGTATAGGATGAGATCCAGATATGGAATCATAGGAGGAGGGAAGGAAAGAAGAAGAGGGGAGAAAATGTGGCAGAGAGAACAGAAAGCAAAAATGGTGAATACAGTGAATCCAAGTGGGTTGTAAAGGTGGCAGAGCAGGCAAGAAGGGAGGTGTGGAGGTGACAGAGAGCTGGAAAGAAGTTGGATGTTTAGCACAAGATAGTGCCAAACAGATACAATTAGGGAAACAGAAACAAACAATTTGTTATGCTATTGAAACAAAACTGGAGAGATCCACCAAATATGCACTGGATGATGAACAAGATAAATGAGTCAATTATGCACATAGCATAATGCAGGATAAATCAGTCAATTGATGGCTAAAACTCATTGCGAGTCAGTTTAGGAAAAAGGAAATTACATCAGCAGGAGCAGCAGTATGAAGGGACTTTGGATTCCCAGCAGAGGCTGCAACCAGCAGAAAAATATTGCTGTGAGAACTTTATCTGAGAAGTTGGAGTCAGCCAGGCTTGTGTGAACCTGAGGCCTAGTTGCTGAAGTAGCTAATGGAAGACAGTGGTGGGGGGTTATAGTTCTTTCGAAGTTAAAACGGGAAGAGGGGAGGTTTCTTTGGGTAGCCACCAGGGAACTCTGAGGCCAAGTTGAGATAAGAAAATAGGAATTTTTTTACAAGTATGCCAGACTGTCTTGAAATTTTTATACAATCACTAATGCACACTCAGAACACTCCCTTTATAAGTCAGCTGCCATTTGTTAAATCTTATCAGCCCCAAGAAGCAAAAAAATAAATAGCAGCCAATTTTAAAGTTTATTAGCAGTTATCCATTAATAGACTACATCTGGGCCTGATCCAAAACCCTGATCAAGGAAACATAACCCAAACTTCAGGTCATTCAAACTCTGGAACTGAACTGGAAATGAATTTTGCATTTTAAGACCATTAGTGAAACTGATTAATAGAGCCATATATAAGTTCCAGCTGGTATGTTTCTGTATCCTTGTTATTACAATAAGGGGAAAAGAATGTCTTTAACTATTTTAAAACAAACATTTTCCCTTTCTAATGCTCAGCATGGCTACATCTCTCTGCTGATGGCCATGATCAGACGTTCAGAGAGCTATCCTGATAGCCACAACTAGTAAGGAGTTAGACAGTTTGATTGCTACAGTGACCTCTAAGAATTGGGTGTCTGGGTTTTCACATTTCATGGAATTCTGCAGCATTATATAGGCTGATACATACAGATTGGCAGCCAGATTTTCAAAAGGAGCTCACGTGCTGTGGGCTGATGCATGGATTTCCCAGCCCACAAAATAAAACAGGCAGCTTTCAATATGTTGTCGTCCATTCTTCCCAGGCCCACCTATATGACACCTTATTAAGAGGCTAACCAGAAGAAAACCAGCAGTAACAAAACAAAGACAGCAGCCATAAGCAACAGTCTCTCCATACAGACCTGTGGGTGAGGTTCCAGCTCACACCCGGCTGTCCCTCTCTCCCTCCTTCCCTCCCTCTTCTTCCTTGCTGCCTCTCAGGCAGCCTTTATATTTCCCCTGCTCCCTCTAAGAGGTCAAAGTTAACTGACTGCTGTATTGGGGTCTGGACTAGGGAGTACCCTTGTACCCCGTCCCAGGTGCCTAGCAGAATTTACAAAAGCATCGAAGGCAGCTATGGATCTAACGGCCACTGACTTCATCTAACTTCTTGGGTTTATCTTTTTACATCTGGCCCTGGATTTCTGAACATTACTATTTCAGTCACAGGCCTTATTTCAAGCTGGTGAGAGGAACAGAATGAACAAATTCCCTACATTGATCATACAGCTTAAAGACCTGTCTCTTGAATTATTCAAACTTCAGCTGTAGGCCTGAGCATATTTGCTTTCGATATGAACAAAGAACTGTGTAGTCTGTACCTCCTTGTCTCCACTGAGTAGTTAGAGACAGCAACATAATTTAAAATTAACGGGGGACGTATTTGCACCTCTCCATATGAATGATCATTTTTATAAAGTATCACTTGAAAGATTTCCTATATGTTATATATCTTAACAATCACCCACTAACAGATATGAAGAAACAAGTACCTTTCCCCCTACCCCTCATATCATAGAATCATAGAATATCAGGGTTGGAAGGGACCTCAGGAGGTCATCTAGTCCAACCCCCAGCTCAAAGCAGGACCAATCCCCAACTCCATTATCCCAGCCAGGGCTTTGTCAAACCTGACCTTAAAAACCTCTAAGTAAGGAGATTCCACCACCTCCCTAGGTAACCCATTCTAGTGCTTCACCACCCTCCCAGTGAAAATGTTTTTCCTAATATCCAACGTAAACCTCCCCCACTGCAACTTGAGACCATTACTCCTTGTTCTGTCATCTGGTACTACTGAGAACAGTCTAGATCCATCCTCTTTGGATCCCTCTTTCAGGTAGCAGCTATCAAATCCTCCCTCATTCTTCTCTTCTGCAGACTAAATAATCCCAGTTCCCTTGGCCTCTCCTCATAAGTCATGTCCTCCAGCCCCCTAATCATTTTTGTTGCCCTTCGCTGGACTCTTTCCAATTTTTCCACATCCATCTTGTAGTGTGGAGCCCAAAACTGGACACAGTACTCCAGATAAGGCCTCACCAATGTTGAATAGAGGGGAATGATCATGTCCCTTGATCTGCTGGCAATGCTCCTACTTATACAGCCCAAAATGCTGTTAGCCTTATTGGCAACAAGGGCACACTGTTGACTCATAGCCAGATTCTCATCCACTGTAACCCCTATGTCCTTTTCTACAGAACTGCTGCCTAGCCACTCAGTCCCTAGTGTGTGCAGTACATGGGATTCTTCTGTCCTAAGAGCAGGACTCTGCACTTGTCCTTGTTAAACCTCATCAGATTTCTTTTGGTCCAATCCTCTAATTTGTCTAGGTCCCTCTGTATCCTATCCCTATCCTCCAGCATATCTACCACTCCTCCTAGTTTAGTGTCATCTGCAAACTTGCTGAGGGTGCAATCCACACGATCCTCCAGATCATTAATGAAGATATTGAACAAAACCGGCCCCAGGACCAACCCTTGGGGCACTCCGCTTGATACCGGCTGCCAACTAGACATGGAGCCATTGATCACTACCCATTGAGCCCCATGATCTAGCCAGCTTTCTATCCTCCTTATAGTCCATTCATCCAGCCCGTACTTCTTTAACTTGCTGGCAAGAATACTGTGGAAGACCGTATCAAAAGCTTTGCTAAAGTCAAGGAATAACACGTCCACTGCTTTCCCCTCATCCACAGACCGTTATCTCCTCATAGAAGGCAATTAGGTTAATTAGGCATGACTTGCCCTTGGTGAATCCATGCTGACTGTTCCTGATCACTTTCCTCTCCTCAAAATACTTCAAAATTGATTCCTTGAGGACCTGCTCCATGATATTTCCATGGACTGGGGTGAGGCTGCCCATTTAAAACCCATTTATATGTCCATTTAAAACCCAATTCAGTAAGATACTTAAACACATGCCTAACTGAACTGCGAATGGGACTGCTCACACATGTGTAAGTACCAGATTAATCGGAAGTTTAATTTCAAAACCCATGAGCTGCACCCATACATCACAGGGCAGAAAATGGGCTTATTTTATCCACTTCACCTCCTGCAGGAAGAGCTGGATGCCAATATCAGTGAAAGTGAACTACTAGAAGAGGTGCCTTACAGCAGAAGTAACACTGCTACAAGAGAATTTTCTACTGATCACCTTTTCATGATCTATAAGCAAGCATGGCAAGCTAAAATGGTTAATAAAGTACTACCTACAGAAAAGACCCAAAAGCTAAAATTTCACTACCAACCAGGAAACTCCCTCACCTTGTTCTGACACTTTTAAGAATGCTTCTAGATATAGCATTCTTGAGATTAGGTAATTAGGTCAACTCACTGCCTTGTTTTGACAACAGCCTTTAAGATCCATTTCAGTAAAGTTATAGCCCATGGACATTGTTGCTGCACACACATTTTAGGATTTTTTATTATTAATCATTATTATTCAATAAATGGTACAAACCTAGGGTGACCAGACAGCAAATGTGAAAAATCGAGACAGAGGGTGTGTGTGGGGGGGTAATAGGCACCTATATAAGAAAAAGATCCAAAAATCAGGACATCTGGTCACCCTAGATAAACCACAGTTTCTTAATACAGCCTATTTTGCAGCAGAAGTTTAATGCTGTGGAAATTATCTTTGCAAGGGGGGGGGAAGCTCTAACATTGTACAATAAATAATTTCTGGTGTCAGATCTTGTCTTATAAAGGAAAAGCCATCAACAATCTTGAGTCTTTGAGCAGTTTACTTTTGTCAATCACTAGTGTCAATGTAGATAATTCTACAAAGGTTTGTGGTTAATATTATCTCAATTACCTTTAAAATGATCCTACAAATGTGGAAAAAAGCTTCAGTGTGCCTGAGATCTGGTTCAATACTTTTTCTTCCAAACAAGCCGAAAAATGTTGATGGGTTTTAAAAGGAGATGAACTGGCAACTGTGCTAAAAGAGGTAATGGCTTCCTTGGTTAACTACATTAATTACCATTATTAGCTACAAGTAATGTGAGCTTCTAATTTTCCCAGGTTGAGCTATTTTTAATACAAATTGTGCTATTTAAATAATTTATCCTAATGAATAGATTACCTTATTTATGTTAGATTAATTTTGTCTCTATTGGCTTGATATATTTAAATAGTAAAAGAAAACTCAACGGAATCTTAGATTTCACAGAAAACAGAATGAAGCAATATTTAATGTCCCTAAAAAATTACAGGATTCAGAGGGTTTTTTTTGTCTATAATTTTTCCTGTGCATAATTATAGCATGTTGGAAACCAAACTATTCCCTCCAAAGCAAATTGTTCTGCTCCAACTTTGCTGTGCCTCCTATTTATGACAGCTTATTTTTCATAGAGTTTAAGGCCAGAATGGACCATCAGATCATTTAGTTTGACCTCTTACTATTGATCAAAGAAATCCTTCTTGCCTAAGAGCATGCCAAGTTGTACATTATGGCTTTGTTTACATGTTAACGAACTGAAATAACTAAAAGGGTTGTAAAATTCACATCTTTAGTTATTTCATTGGAAGTCTGTATGGGGACTTATTTCAGAATAAGCATGCCCTACTTTGATGCAACTTAAGTCAGTAAAAAAAAAAAGCAAGTTATGTCAAAACTGGACTCTTATTCTGAAACCAGAATATCCACACACTGATTTGCACTGTGATAACTAAAGATGTGAATTACAATCATTTTAATTATTTCAGTTCTGGTTACAGTGTTGACAAAACCTAACAACCCCCATAGCTGCTGCTTATCTTTCTCTACCACCATCCTGGGTTAGTTCAACGCCTGAAGAATCCTGGGTTAGTTCAATGCCTGAAGATGAAGGTAGTACTTTATTTCTAGCATTGGCTCTGAACCTGGCAGCAGTACTTGTGGCTCAGCCCCCACTAAAAGCAGCCAATGGAAGCAGCATTTTCTAGAAAGTGACTGTGCTCTAAGTTGCCTATTTTTTTAAAAACACAGGGTTACTGGGGAAATTAAAAGCCAATGGGAATTTATGGTTCATTTTCAGATAAGCCTGTGTGAGAATTTTTTGTTTCAAATAATTGATTTTTCTCGTTAGCCCTATGATGGTCTGATTCTGTCTCTGACTCAGCACAAGTCTCGACTAGTCTGGACCCCTTCTGGGGTAACAAAAGTACTAAAAAGTCCAAAAAACATCCCAACACAAAAGATCCTTCTACCTCTTCTGGAGCTATTCCTTGACCTGTCCTTTAAGCTCAGTCTTCAGCCCCTGGGCTCAGAAGTCCTTATGTTGGGCTTGGACACTCCTTCCTCAGTCTGGTAACAGAACCCAGGCCCACCTTCTATCTGGGTTCCAGCCCTGGGACCCTATATGAAGCAGCTAGGTATGCTCCATCAATGTGTCACCATTTCCCTGGGCCACTTTCTACCTGAGATGTTTGTGCTGCTTCCCTGCAGCCTGTGCTTAACATAACCTCTCCTCTGATCCCCAGGCTGCTGGCTTCTCCCTAGGTTCTCCCCGCTTCTTCTTTCTCTACTGAAACCCACTTTCTTAGGACTGCCTCTTTATGCCTTGCCCCATTTCCAGGGCACACCATAAGAACTAGTCCCATCCTGGGGCCTTTTCTAAGTCAGCCTTCCCCAGGCCCTTTCCTCTCTCCTGGGTCTTTTCTAACTAGGTTATCCTCCCCCTTTAGATAGTCTTTCCCAACCCTTTCACATCTAGAGTCACTTAATTATAATAAGTTTCCATATCATGACTACCTGCTAGGCCATGGATAAGGCTGATCCTGTCTCCCCTTAAAGGGCCATCTCGCCTGTGCCAGTCATCAAGAAGCTCTGCTCCTAACAATAAGCAAATTCATCTGCAAGCATTAAATTTTGTGTAATACATAGTTTTTTAAATAGGTCTCAAAAGATTACACATTTGACAAAATTTGAGCATCAGGAGTTTCAATTACATAAAAAATGGTATAGTCATAGATTTGAGGTACAGATTTATCTACACCAAGTGCTCTTTCCTTCTGCCCTGTTATAAACAGAAAACAAGTGTGTGTGTGTGTGTGTGTGTGTGTGTGTGTGTGTGTGTGTGTGTGTGTGTGTGTGTGTGTGTGTGTGTGTGTGTGTGTGTGTGTGTTAAAAAAGCAAACAAAAGATTGCTTTTGCATGTGAGTGCAGTTGGTGTTTTTTGTGTCTGGTAAGGGGTAGAAGAGCTTACTAGGAGCAGAAGCCCCAGTACAACTCATGCAAATGTTAACTAAGGCTTTGTTCAGCCCCTCCATTCCTGCCAATAGGATACTTGCATTAGTGGGTAACAATTAGTGTGTTTGGAGGAGAAAGAAGAATGCAAGCACTATGGCATTATTAGGGTGACCATATTTCCCTATGCTGAATATGGGACACCTGGTAAAACTACTCGTATTCAAGAGAGTTCAACGGCAATCAATCAGAACTATGCAGTACAAATGTTCAAATTAACATCAAGTTGACTGAAAAAGAAATACTGCATAATTGGATTCTTTTTATTTACCTTCTTATCTTTAAGGCTTTAGGGTTCACATGGACACACACACACTCCCGTAGACCTCTCTCACCCGGGGGAGGTGACCAACTGGCCTGACCCTCCCTGCTTGCACTCTCCATCTTCCATGCCTGGCTGGGCCCCTGGGAAGGATCTGCCTCTCCTGGTACCTGGTGCCACGAGCCCCCAAGGCAACATGTGGGGGGCGGGCATTCAGGGTCACATGCCCCCCTCCCCAGATTTCTGCCAGGGTTCACAACAGAATGTGGCCATCAGCAGCCTTTTGCCACTGGGTGGGAGGGGAGCGGCTTCCAACCGCGGAGTGGGAAGGGGAAAGGGATGATCTGGCCCATGTCTTTGCAGAACTCATCTCTTCACACCCACCCTACTTGCTCCCCTGTGGATGGAAGCATGTGGTTCCTTTCTGCAGTGTCGAAAGGCGTACAACACCTCCAGGCTGCTGCTGGCCACCGACATAACCCAGCCACCACCTGTCCCCCAACTATAGCGTGGGCAGGAAGGGGTTAATCCCTAAGGATGCATTGTGCTGCAGGGGCTTCAGCGAACCTGGCCAGAGAGGTGGCTCAGCAGGAAAGGGTGCTGAGGGGACAGAGCGAGTGAAGAAGGTACTAAACTCCTGCCCGGGGGTCTGCCATGGAGTCTGCAGGGTCAGGGCACAAACAGGCTGTAAATCACTCCCCCCCCGCCCCCACTCCAGAGCTTAGCTGAGAGGTGGAGAGTCTTCCCCACCACAGTGCTGCAGGGGGGAATTGGCACATGCAGGAATTGGCTCCTCCTGGCCAGTGCCCTGGGATGGACGGTCTTGGACAGAGCCATCCCTAGGGGATGGTGAATTGGGGTGACCGCTCTGGGCCCCATGCTTTGGGGGGCTCTGTGGGACAGCACAACTGGCCGGTGCCACATGGGCTGCAGGTGAACTGCTGGCTGGAGGTGGCTACCCCCAGCCCTGCTCCTTCCACCCAGGAGGGAGAGCGAGCAGCTGCAGCCTCCCCAGCCCCAGGAAGGTGGGAGGTGTGGCCCCATCCCTCAGAGCACAGCGCCACCGCCAAAGCGGAGCCCTGGGGGGGGGGCAGAGTGTGGGCGGGGCCACACCTGGCAGTTTGGGGAGGTACCACACATCCCCTCCTGCCACCCCTACCCGCCCCTGGCGCGGTCAATCCTGGAAGTGACGTCACTTCCGCCCCGGGCCCCGCACCTCCCTAGGGATGGCCCTGGTCTTGGGCTTTCCTGGGGTGCCAGCCAAGCCAGAGGCAGTGGGGGAAGGAAGGAAGCCAGGCTGTTGGTGAACTAAGTACTCTGACCAGAGGCTGGTTCTCCTCACAGTGCTGGGAGAAGGACGCGCCCCACAGGGGGGATATGGATGAGCAGCAGGGCTGGGGATGGGTGTAGGGGCAAAGCAGGGAGAGGACTGCAAGAAGGGGAGCATATAAAGGGCTGATGGGTGGGTAGCAGAGGTGACACGTAACTGGCCGCCGCCTGGCACCTACCTGCACTCACCAGCCACCACAGCTCGCAGCCAGTGCTGGATGGAAACGGGACGAGGGTGGGGCCCTGCTGGCTGAGAGCTGGCATGCAGTGGAGGCTGTGCTGACAGACCAGCAGGGGGAGTGGCTAGCCCCGCCTGCTGCAGTTTTGCCCTGCCACCAGCCTTGCACACCCACCCCCATCGTCAGTCACTGGATCCCGCCACTTACTGCTGGTAGGCGGGCAGCTGGCGAGCAGGGATCTGGCCTGCAGCAGGACCCGCCACTACTGATGGGGAGGGGAGGAGGCAGAAAATACAGGATAATTTGCCCGTTTTAAAGAAAAAGTTGAGACACTTGCAGGAGAGCTTAAATACGGGACTGTCTCTTTAAAAACAGAATGTCTGATCATCCTAGGCATCGTCCTCTACTCTATTACCATGAGGAATCTTCAGGAAGCTTTGGATGGAACTCTGCAGGGTTTTGGGGAGTGGGAAGGGAAGGAACTGTTGTCCATGGTACTTTCCCCCCTGTTGGTGATGCGTATCTGTGATGACATCCACATCTAAGGTAATCTGTTTAAATGCAACTTCTGTCTCGCTTTGATCAAAATGTCTTTTCATGCGATAACTGGATACAACTGCTGTTTTTCCTATGCAAGATGTGTCACTCTGGAGGTCAATGTTCTTTTAAATGGTTTTTAAAAGCACATAACTTAAATCTTCATAGAACAGCTTATAACAAGTGATTGGTAAGTGAAATCCCATGTTCACACAATCCACATTTCCTGGAGCGGAAGGCACTTATGATGCTTTATCGTTCAGATAAACAGATTGTATTTAAAGATTAAAGGTTAATTCTTCTTTTAAGCTAGAGGGAGCCTAGTATTTGCACCCATGTGTATGTTTGTGTAACCTTTAAAAGAGGTGATATTGCAAACTTAGTGACCATAGCTCTAAGTCTGCATCAGCTACTTCCTCTGAATCACTTTCAAAAATTCAAAGCCAAAAAACATTAAGAAGAAAGGAAGATGCAAATAAAAGTTTTCCTCACTGCCAGTTTGCTGATGGATGACCTGTCTTACAAAAAGTATTAATCTACACAAAGAAATAGCCTCACTGCTACATCTTGGCCATCACGCCATATCCCGTGATTAAACCCCATCTTAAAAAAAACCTTCCTTCCTGATGGTGCAAGCACATCCTGCTATAATAAAGTCCAAATAAAGAAACAGCCTGTTGAGATAGTATAACCATTTCCACATCAGGAAAAGTGGAATTCTCTGCTTGTCAAAGAAGCCATGCCACTGATCAAATGTTTATCCAAAACACTTTCTGACAGTCTTGCTTCTGTAGTATACCTAAGTAAAGAAGGAAGAAGCACTGCAATCTCCCAGTGTCAAAGTGAAGTCTATATTTAATCTTTTAAGAAACATTTTCCAAGAATAATCACAAAGGAAAGATCAATTTCCAAGAAAATATCCAGAAACCAATTTTGGCCCAATGGATAGTGCACATAATAGGTAAACTAATCAAAATTAGTCAGAACCAGCATCAGTTCAATCTTTGTAAACTGTAAATGCCAATAACTGCAACCTGCTATAATTCATAAAAAGTTACTACTACTCCATCCCACAGGAAAATATTTCAAGTTCAAAGTGACCTGTGTACTATCCAAACCATGCCTCCTGTAAATAGGGCTTTATTCAACTGGTTGTTCCATCCAATTCAGACATGTCCCATAAACAATCATTTAAAATCACAGAAGTAAGTACTAAAAGAGCTCTTAACAATAAATGCTACAACATAGAAGTCAGCATGTTGGTACAAGAACCCTGAGTCCCCTACACCAGACATACAAATTAGTAACTAGAGATAGGCCCATGTTGCTAAGGTGATAGCTCAATTTAGATTCAAACTTCCCCAAAGTGCAGTGGTGTTCAAATGTGGCATTTAGGCACCAAACACAGAGAGAAAAAGGGGCAGTTCTGATGTTTGGTTCTGAATCCAATGAAGTGTTGAAGAATCTGGGGATACAATTTACTGTATTTGACCAATACTTAGTTGAATTATGAGAGAAGAGACAGTCACTCTGCATGCATGTGTGTAGAACCGGGAGAATAACTGGCAATTCAAAAAAATCCAAACAAAATTTGGTCCAGGTCAAACCCAATATGAAAATTCTGAATAGCTCTGGCAACTCTAAACAGTCCATTTGGGATCAAACAAAAGGTTTCATTCCACCTGAAACATTTTGTTTCAGGGTGTTTTTAAAGGGTTCATTTCACAAAATGGCCAGACAAAGAAGAAGTGGTGCAGATAGCCCTGCCTCCCCCTTAATACCCTGTTTCCCTGAAAATAAGACAGTGTCTTATATTAATTTTTGCTCCCAAAGATGCGCTAGGTCTTATTTTCAGGGGATGTCTTATTTTTCAATGAAGAAGAATACGGTACACATTTTTTTGCCTTATTATCGGGGAGGTCTTATTATCGGGGGGATGCCTTATATTACAACGAGAGGCAAAACTGTAAGTAGGCCTTATTTTCGGAGGATGTCTTATTTTCGGGGAAACAGGGTAGTTTTAGCCCTGTAGTTAGGGCACTCACCTGGAAGGTGGAGATACAGGTTCAACTCCCTCCTCTGCCTGATGTGCAGAAAGGATCTCCCACATTGCAGGGGAGTGTACCAGCCACTGAGATATAGGCTATGGTGATGTAAGTCTTTCTCTCCGGGCTACAGAGTCACTTTCTCTCTGGCCCAACGATTAATTTTCTATACAAAAAGAGAGAGTTCCACCTCAGACTATCCTATATCCCAGAGCTTAAGGCACTCTCCTGCAAGCTGGGAGACACAAGTTCATATCCCTGGTCCAGTAAGTATTTAGTTAGTTTCCCAACAGGCAACATCTTCAACAGGAGAGATTAAGACAGCCCCAAATCATAATATGCCAGAGACCAATGGCTAGGCCCTTCTCCTGTAATGGCAGAGACCCAAGTTCAAATTATTTCACCACATCATGCAGAGAAGGGCACTGAACCCAGGTCTCCTATATTCCATTACCTTAACCATGGGGAGAAAAGTTATAAGGAAGGCACACAACCCTCCCACCATTTTATAAGTGGTGCCTCAGCCCCTTTCCCCCTCCCCCCAGATGTGGCTAAAACTATATGGTGAATTCATGTCCAATTCACAGATAGGGTGTATCTACACAGCACACTCCTTATAGCAGTGTGTCGAGGAGATATACTGCACGGGTATAAATAGCTGTGTACACAGTGAGGCACTGCTTATGCAAGTAAAGACATTCATCAACTCTTAGGGTATGTACCCTGCAAAGATCTCTATATGTCCAAGCACTGCTTCCCCTGTCTACACAGCTATTTTTAGCACTGTCTAGTGTCCCATTCCCTCCCTACTACCGGAGCCTTTTTCTGCTGTAGGGAAGATTCCAGCAGCAGGGAAAGGTTCCAGCAGTTCCATGCAGTGGGGTTGGAGACTTTCCCTGCTACTGGAAAAGACTACGGCAGGAAAAGGCTCTGGCAAAGAGAAGCAGTAGGGGAAAGGCTGCTTCAGGACCCTTTTCCTATTGCCTCCCTCCTGTCAGAGCCTTTGACTGTCCCATGTAGCTAAACACTGCAGTGTGGATGCAACCTATTTTTCAGTGTGACATGTACCCTACACGCCACCACCAGTTGTGTGCCGGGTAGGCATACCTACTGTTTTGGTTCACCGAAAAATGTGTTTTTTTGGCAAATGTACTATTTGTCAAACATAAAAAGAATGACTTTGCTCTAAATGTGTGTACCTGTTGGGTTGAAACCACTCTACATCTTGAAATACCAAACTCTTCAAAAAATCATTCCACATAAAGAACAGCTGCCAGCATCATTGTGTCTTATTCAACCAATTTATTTTCTTTTGCCTTGTTTATTTTACTTTGGTGGATACATTTTATGAAAAAACAAAATAAAAATTATCCAGAACATTTATGGGATACATAAATGTGCCCTGGTTACTCAGTTAGCAACTGATTTTAGACCTAGTTTTATTCTATTTGTAGTTGCAACTCGAAGTGCTTTTTTGTTTTGTGGGAAGTGGGGGTTTTTTGTTTGTTTTTTAAGAGCATGTCCAAGGTAGGTCAGGAAAGCAATTAATGGTGTTACATATAAAGGGGTTTCAAAATTCACCCTGAATTATTTTTCTCTCTGACACAATACAAAGTAGCAAGCAGTCACAAAGAGCTTTAATCAACACATGAGAAAGGCACATTAGCTAACCATCCTGTTTATTTAGAACTCATCTTGACTGAAGCTGGGAAGTAAACATATTGAGACAATTGCAGATCTGGTGTAAGCAGAAAACTCATTTGGCTTCCAAGGAATTGTGTGCTAAGTATCTTAATTTGACCCTTTAATATTTTAAATTACAAGATGTTTACCATGTTGTATACCATAACGTGTTACAATTACTTCACAGTTATATTTGACTTTCTCTTTTAATGTTACATAGCGTTCCTTCAAGAAGCAAGTGAAAGAGCTATATTAAAACGAGGACCATGCTCAGGTAAAAGCCACAATCTGGGGTTCAGGGTCCATCCAGTGGGAAAATATTGTGTGAAAGTTGAAGACAAAGTTTTCTAATATTCTGAATTAGACATCATGAGAATCGGCGATTCCTATGATATTTCCACACAGAGACCCAGCCACACTGGAAGGGGGTGGGAAGAAGTAAGACAGAAGATAAAAATAAAGAAAGAGAAAAAATTAGCAGAATACACAGAGAGGGGAACTATAGTAAGGTGCACATCAATCACTCAAAAGATGAATTTCTAGCAAATGCAACATGGTAGACCTGAACACCTCCACAGTACAGTCGGGTAAGGGTGTTGACAGGTAATAGATAAAGAAGAGATAGGAGTCAAATTCTGATCTCATTTACACCAGAACTCCATTAATTTCACCAGTACAAATCAGAGCAGAATTTAGCCTAGGGGTTCTTAAATCCCAGCTTAGAAAGAAGAGATAAATTTAAAGATCAGGATATGCAACTGTGGTGAATTGAACACTGTTAAAATTCAAAGCTATCACTTCAAGTTTGTAAAGGGTTTCTTGTTCCTGCTTGTAGGCTAGAGGGCTTTGTAAGGAAACTTGGGATCCGGACCCAGTGCAGTCAGTCTGCAGAGCGCCAGCATACAGCAAGGTGGGTTTAGTTGTGTATGTGTGTCTGTTTTAGGGAGCAGCCTGCTGTGTCTTTCTGTTTTGGGGTTCTTGTGTGTTGGATTTCTGAATTATAAGAGTTGCAACCCTCTAGAAAGAGGGGATTATGTTTTTTCTCTAATTTCTCTGTGCATGTGCCATGGACATAAAAGAGGCATGTATCTACAATCAGATATGAACATCAACAATTTCCTCATCCGATCCTGAACCTTTTTTTTTTATTAACAGATAAGCAAATTGAGATTAAGTAACGTACTGAACCCAGGAATCCTGATGCCAAGTCCCCCATGCTAAAACACTAGGCCGCACAAAGAATTTGAAGAAGGTGGATATATTCTAACTTCAACCAAAAGATCATCTTTTCCTGAGTTGCACATTCAGAGTCAATACAAAGAAGTACCTTAGTTCCAGCTAAGGAATTAATCCTTCTCTCATTGAAATCAGTGACAACTTTCCATTGACTTCTGTGGGTACAAGATGAGGCCCTAAAGTTGTAAATCTAACAAGTAAGTTAACTAGTGACTCAATCTCTCTGCAGTAATTTGGGGTGATTTTTATAACTGTAGCATCACTGTGTATGTGACATCTCTAAGCATAATTGCTTCAAAGTAAGTTGGGAGGAAGTTGGCAGGAAGATACACAGCTGAGTATTGTTTTTCTTCCCAGGGACATGTCAAGACTATAATTTAAAAAAAAATGTTATTTAACATGCTCCTGTGCTGGGACTTTATTCATCTTTCTTCTTCCTCTCAGGCAATGTAAAATAGCAATGAAGAAAAATTTAGACGAGTCTGAACTGACTTCAGATCTAGATTTTGAACATCCCAAAATTTAGGGATGTTGGGATACTGGACTTGCTTTTGGGCTCATCTCTAAAATAGACCAAAATGCTGATATCAGGTTTGATCTACACTCTCCTTTCTTTCCTCTGTTACTTCCTGACAAATACAATCCCTCTGGCCCATTGCTTGCAAATCACACACAAGAAAGCAAAACAAAAATCTCTTGCAAAAAGATGACCATGCTATAATTGTTCTGATTATTATCTCATATATCAGCAAGTTCGTGGTGACACTAAGCTGTGGGGAGAAGTAGATACACTGAAAGATAGGGATAGGGTCCAGAGTGACCTAGACAAATTGGAGGATTGGGCCAAAAGAAATTTGATGAGGTTTAACAAGGACAAGTGCAGAGTCCTGCACTAAGGACAGAAGAATCCCATGCACTGCTAAAGGCTGGGGACCGACTGCCTAAGCGGCAGTTCTGCAGAAAAGGACCTGGGAATTACAGTGGACAAGAAGCTGGATATGAGTCAGTGTGCCCTCGTTGCCAAGAAGGCTAACCGCATATTGGGCTGCATTAGTAGGAGCATTGCCAGCAGATTGAGGAAAGTGATTATTTCCCTCTATTCGGCACTGGTGAAGCCACATCTGGAGTATTGCATCCAGTTTTGGGGCCCCCAGTACAGAAAGGATGTGGACAAATTGGAGAGAGTCCAGCGGAGGGCAACGAAAATGATTAGGGGGTTGGGGCACATGACTTATGAGGAGAGGCTGAGGGAACTGGGCTTATTTAGTCTGCAGAAGGGAAGAGTGAGTGGGGATTTGATAACAGCCTTCAACTACCTGAAGGAGGGTTCCAAAGAGAAGGGAGCTAGGCTGTTCTCAGTGGTGGCAGATGACAGAACAAGGAGCAATGGTCTCAAGTTGCAGGGGGGGAGGTCTAGGTTGGATATTAGGAAAAACTATTTCACTAGGAGGGTGGTGAAGCACTGGAATGGGTTACCTAAGGAGGTGGTAGAATCTCCATCCTTAGAGGTTTTTAAAGCATGGCTTGACAGAGCCATGGCTGGGAAGATTTAGCTGGGGTTGGTCCTGCTTTGAGCAGGGGCTTGGACTAGATGACCTCCTGAGGTCTCTTCCAACCCTAATCTTCTATGATTCTATATTCCTGCAGCTTCAATGGCTTCTTCATCTATATTGTTTCTTGCCAGTTTAGTTGTCAGAGTTTAAGTGGGGACTTCTGATAGCTTTCATTCAGGGCAACACTACAGAACCTATAGTTATGATCTGAATGGGACAGTCCTCTTGGGATCTATTCCAACTCTGTCATTGGCTTAATGTGGGATGTTTGGCAAGTCACCTAAAGGTTCTAGGCCCATTGTTTACTCCTCTGTAAAAATGGGGAAATTCTTCTCATGTCATGAAACTTATGTAATGAATACAAAGCTCTGATCTCTGTCTGACACAATCTATATGATATTGCGAAAAATGATTATCTTCTATTATAAAGAAGATTATCTTGCTTTTGCTTTGTTGTATTTTTTTTTCTGGAAATACCCTCTCAATATTTTTCTTTTAGCTGTCATTTTGAGGGAGTCCTTTGTTGGATCCATGAAGGGAGTGATGGAGTCTAGCAGATGTTTAGCATATCAGCCAGAGTTTCAATCATTAGATAATCATCTTTTTAGAGTTACTAAAATTGCTTTTATCTGGACTTTACTAAAGTTTCACTTGTAAAATGTTGATTTGGTAGATTAATGCTAACTCATCTTTTGTAAATTAAAACTGAAGTCTCATTTACCCAGGAATGCACTGACTTCTAAGAAATGGATGCAATACCAAACTTATTCTCTGTATAACCCCAGAAAAACAAACACACACAAAATCCCTCCCCACCCACCCCCCAGCCCTAAAAAAACCCCACTACCTTAAAAAGAGGAACGAGTTATTTTTGGCTGGTTATCCATACCAACAAAATCCCATATTTTAAACACTCAATAGTATGCACCAAGGTTAGGATTTTCAAAGCTGCCTGAGAGAGTTAAACACCCACATAAAGTCATATAGAAGAGAACACTGAAGTTACTTTAGTAGACCAAAAATGGTAGATTTGAAAATATAGTAGAACATCACAACCAGATTGAACTGAATTTTCTTCCATGTACTTGAGTAAAATGCAAGAAGAAACCCAATTACTCAGGGTAAACATAATCAGATGCCTTTCTTAGTTTAAACATCCTTATTCTACAGTAATTGGGCATGTACACAGTATAGCATGATGAATCAAACTGGAAAAAGAGAGCCAGGTTTCCAGAGAGGGGTTTGACTTGATATCAGGGGCTTCTGGGTGCAAGTTGGTACAGGCTACTACCAGACAAACAGAGGCCTCTCAGAATATAACACTGGCCTCTATGCACACTCAGTCAAGATCTCTTTCCTAAAAATCTACCTGTTTCCTGCCTTATTGCTAATGAAACACCCAAGATGCTATTACCAATTCCTCTGCAGAGAATACTTAACCAGATTCCCTGTATTCCCTTATAACATTTGAGTGAGGAGTCAGAGTGCTAGAAAGAATGATGACAGGCCAAAGCTGATGGGCAGGGTGTGCTGTACCTTTAAGGGGTTAAACCATTGCCACTATTGCACAGGTATTGCATGTGTACATTATGCTTGTGTGCTCTGTAGGCAGAATCCTTCCAGCGATTGCCATTGGTGCAGTGTCTCAATATATCTCCAACTGCAACACTTCATTGGGTTCTAAAGCCACATTCCAGTCCATTACGTGAAGTGGACACGACTAAATTAAGTTAGAGGCATATTTAGAAGGGGCTTGTCTTGGTGAAGGCAAAGTGATTTATTACATTATTCTAACTCTCAGAGTATAAAGTCATACACTACCCCAAGTCCCTTCATGGCGTATTTACTTTTCCAGCTTTGTTTTACATTTGCTCTATGAGAGTGTTGCCTGGCTGAGATAACACCTAAATTGGAGGAGGTTTATGAGGTTAATCAGATAGAGCTGTCATCCACAGTGCTACCCAATAATTAAGGAGAAGCAACAGCAAGAACCACACCTTCTCTTCCACACCCATCCCTCACTCGCATTTCATTTACAAAAAACAAAGTAAAGGAAACTGCTGCTGTTTTCATGGCTATGGCTAACTGAGGGAGGGGCAGGAATTCAGCGTTCCATCTAATTTTTCCCACTCATACACGGAAAGAATTTTGTTACGTGCACCAATATGGAGTTGATGTGTGGAAAGAGGACTCCCCCCAGCTCTCTCTTCTCGCAGCAGGACCTGGGCTGGAAGGGAGGGGTACCTCTCCCTGCCACGGCAGTTCAGGGTCTGGGGCACAGGAAAGGTGCCTCTCCCACAGACGCGGCAGGTCCAGGCCAGGCTGGGTTGGGGCTGGGAGAGGGGCACCTTTCCCCCAGCTGCAGCAGCTCCAGGGCTGGGGCCATGGGAGAGGTGCCTCTCCCACAGCTGCGGCAGGTCTGGCCTGGGGCTGGGGGAGGGGCACCTCTCCTATGGCCACGGCAGGTCCAGGCAGGGCCGACGAGGGGGGGGGGGGGGAAGCAGATACAAATTACTGGGGCCTGGCGGTCCGGAAGGGGGCCCGGCTCCCCCCCCCCAGCCCTGTTTAGCCGGTCCGCCCTTGCTGGGGGGCCCGAACCCGCTCTCGGCGGCCCTGGGTCCAGGCTGAGACTGGGTTGGGGCCAGGGCTAGGGAAGAGGATTCTCTCCCCACTGCAGCCCTGAGTGCCTGTGTAGTGTTTAATAGGCTGCTGCGCGGCCGCGCAGCTTAGAGGGAATTTAGGATAGGATCCCAGGTTAACAGTGTCAGTAATGGTAATACAGCACAATTAGTTATGGTCAGTGCTGTTTAAAAACATTTGGGCAAATTCTATAGCTCTTACATAAAGAAAATGTACCACTGAATTTGGTGGAAACGTAGCTTGATTAACGACCACAGAATTTGGCTCAATATTTGTATCTATAAGGGCAAATTTGGCCCTGGTGTAAATCAACAGAAAAGGTAGGAACATTGCATTGAGCAGCTTGTGCACTCTTTTCCACACTGTCATTGCCTAGCCATGCTTGCTTTCCCTGGGGCACTGCAGCTCTGCATTGCCTCCGCGGCATGGTAATCTAAACCATAGTTATTCTCCTCCAAACAACCTTAACTTTGACCGTTTTTCAACACCCATCATCTACCTTCCCATGAATAGTCCCTTTACTTCCACATTTGTTCTTGAATACACTTCACTAGTTAGGCCCTGAGAGCAAGGTACTTAACTTTAAGCATATGAGTATATGAGAATATGTGTAATTGAAGCATACGAGTAGTCAATTATACTTAAAGTTACTCACACGGTTAATTACTTGCTGTTTGATGTCAATCTCACTACTCCCGGTAGTGCTGACTCTTTGATGTCTCTTCTGAGTAATTAATAATAAAGCTCTAACCTGCCTTCCCTAACCTGGGTTATTATTTTAAGTAAGGAGAAAGACATACCCATTTCTCTCTCTCCAGCAGAGAGATTTTTTCAGTGGTGTATTCTGTACATAGAGACATAGGTCAAATGTGCCTTACTTGTCTTATTTGCCTTTGAGATTGTAAGACTCCAACTCTGGAAGACCAACAACAAAGTAAATATTCCTAATCATAATCTGTAATGGTCTTGAATGTTGACAAATAGAGTAACAAAAATCACAAGTTTTATCTGCAGAAGCATGTTACGTACAGTACTTGCAACAACATATTACATTAGGTGTGAGGGAATGTTTTCCCCCTGACATAAGGAATACATTTCAGTTAAATGAATGGGTGTGAACAAATAAACTGTTATTCTATGCTCTCACAAAGGCCTCAGGACCTACTGGTGGATAATCCAAAACACTATTGTCCTTAAATTTAATCAATGATTTTTGGTGACCCAAGGGTAAACTGCTGATCCCTTACTGGAAATCCTCTAGTTTCATGGGTTAAATCCCCCAAAGTCTAAACTTTCTCCTGGCATGCTTTCTTGGAAATTTGGGCAGCACTCTGACCTTAAAAGGATTAACACGAAGCATGATTTTCTAAACACATACGCAATACTCTATGAGAAGGGAAGTGTCTTTATAATCCCTCTGAACTGGAAAAGAAGATCTTGCACATTTTAAATCTAAGAAATATAGTAAAAATGTCCTGATCCACCACAAAACAGTGTGGCAAGTTGCTACACCCATCGTTGATTGTTTGCAAATGCAGACATGGTCATGTTCACTGGTCTGGCATCTAATGCAATTCTGAATAGCTCCCACAGATAAATACTATTCCTTACAGGGTTGCTAATGAACATCAAGTTATTGCCATTACTACCGACCACATTCACTTCAGATGGACACTGCTACAAACTTTAAAGATATCAATGAAGTAGGAGTGCACTGGCTGGCTAGGAAATACTATAAATTGAACTTGTAAATCATAAAATCTTATGATCAGGTTACCTTGGGGCTCAATTTTTTAAGGTGCCCACATTGTAGTTTCCATTCAACAAAACCACTAGCATCATGAAGTATCAGCTCCTTCATTAAGGATATCAGAAGGATATTTTAGTATTATTACCACAAAAATATTTTTGCTACAGAGGCATTGTACAACATATAATATACACATATTAAACACAACACACACACACACATTATTCAATACATAAATATGGAACTCCTTGTTATAATCAAATTCTATTTCTCCAATATGATAATATTATAAAATATACTTTTCCTTACAATGTATAAGTACAAGTTTTTGGTTTAGTTCAATTTTACCATAGAATAGACAGAATACTGGCAAACAAGGGTAACCCTGAATTTGGTTTCTCTAAATCTTGTGAAAACATGGAAATTTAGATTCAAATTGTATCTGAACTGCCAAAGAATATGAGTAAGAGAGATTCTAGTCTGGGTTTATTTCCAATAAAAATTACTTCATTTGAACTGGTCAATTATGGGACCAATCCAACTCCCCAAAAAGTCCATGAAAACATTCCCATTGATTTCAGACTGGTCCTTTTGTTACTTTTCTCAGTAGCTTACATCATCCCCATATTGTGATGGAAGTTCGATCTTGAAGGAATGCATCCATGCATCCTCTCAAGAGGGCAATGGAACAGAGAAGGAAGTGGGAGGGAAAGCTTTAAAAGTCAGAAAAATGAGAGACACTCCCTTATAGAAAAGCCTTATAGAAATGGAAAGATGTTACAGAAATGCAAATTACTATTAATCCTTTATCAATTATATCGGGGAAAGATTCAGATTTATATCCAGATATGTTATACAAGGCACATATAGGCAAATCAAGTAAGCCACCAAATGTTTTTGAACTCCATCCAGCTCTACTTGTAAATACTTAAAATGTGAAGCAATTTTGTGACCTTGGGGTAATTTTCTGTTTGTTTCTTCTGAAATGAAGTATTGTTCAAAGAACATTCCCTTTAAGCTACAGGCAGGTGCGTCCACACAGCAATCTTGGCCAAAAGGCAGAAGGGGCTCTGAAGGGAGCACAGCTGGCACCTAGGGCCTGCTTTGCTTGTGGGCCCTCCTGCTGGAACCCGTGGCAGCTCGTCTCAGTGCACAGGAAACCTCAAGCGAGTAGGGAGTGTAAGCGAGGGAGGCAGGGGCCAGAGGTGTTATTTAGGTAAGATGGAGAGGGAAGCTGTTCATGATCATGTCCTGGGGGTGCACTGAGCCAGCTACAGAGAGGCTGGTTCCTGCTGCTGAGAGCAGCTTCCAAGGGCTGGTAGTGCTGAAATGAGCAGCTAGCAGCTTAGCCCAGCAGGGAGATGTGGCACAGTGGGAGGAGAAGCATGTGCAACTGCTGCTGATGGGGCAGGAGACCCTAGTTCATGCACTCCTTCCCACAATGCCCTCCCAGGTATCCTGGCCAGAGTAGGGCTGGCTGTGAGGCAGAAAGGGGAAGACCCCCAAAATCCCTTCCTCCAAAGAAGCCTTGAGCCAGCAGGGAGAGGTAAGAAGCGGAGGGAGGGAAGCATGGGCTCCTGGGAGATGACAGTAAGGGCTCTCTCAAAAGTCAAAGCTCCTGGGAAGTGGTTGGTGTAGGGGTTCATGGGAGTAAAGGCAGGGGCTCCTAATTCCCTGGGTTTCTAACTTTATGTGGTTTTTAACTCAAACTCTTGAGAGTCATTTGGTACTCAATAAGTTATGTACTGAAAACTGTGTTAAAGTGTAAGCTATCACTTTCAATTTCAGAGTATTCGCTGGTCCTGCTTGCATTATAGGGGGCTCTGTAGATAAGTATGTGAGAGCTGGGCCTAGCAGAAGCAGTCTGAAAAGCCTCCAGCAAGGTGCAGTGAGTTGTATCTCTGTATCTTAAGGAGCAGCCCGCTTTGTCTCTTCTTTTTTGGTTAGTGAGGTATTATTCTGAATTTTAAGAAATAGTGTTATGTTGCAACCTTCCAGCAAGAATATTTTATGTTTTTATCTAATGTGTGTGTCTGTATGCTGTGACCATAAGAGATAGTTTATACTTGGTAATTACAGAGTGATATGATTCTATATGAGCCCTTTAAAATAGATCATACTATATGATTTGCTATATAGCAAAAAGGAAATGGAGAATAGTGAAATACTGCAATTAATAATAATATTGAAAACTCCACAGGAGTCTTCTAAAGATGCTGCTACAATAAAGCGAGATTACAAGCCCCTAATCTATACTCTTATCAAGAATCTATTAACAACTCTGATTCTTCTCATAATTGAAAAGTCAGTGAAGGATCGAAGTATCTATTTCTTTTTGGAAAAGCAGACCCTTCATGGACAGAACTGAGTCTAGGAATTGTATTGACTTACAAATGGAAAACAGAAGATTATTCATTGCAAAAATATGTTTTTCATATGCCCCAAAGTGTATTATTCACTTTCTCCCAGGTAAACTAAAAGAGAATGCAATGAAAGCATGTTGTTTATGGATCAGACAGAATTTATTAGTTATAGTAAGTATGTGTGTTTAATTTAGCTACATACTCACATACATACAATATTACCTTTCACATCAGGATGACTAACAAAATCTTCCTGAATCAAGGGAGAAGATTGACAATTCCACTTGTACATTTTTTTAAAAAAATATTTGTTACAGTTTTTCATCTAAGTACACATGAAAATGTGATAAAATACAAAAAATTGAGAGAACTATTAGTGCAAATGTCTGGTATTTAATATTACATTAATGATCCCACGTTTTAAAGAACAATAAGTAGACTAGTATATGTACAAAGCTCTGTAGCAATCGCAAACTCAATATTCATGTTTCATCTTAGCATATGTGAGGGTAAAGAAAATTGTCATGTCCATTTACATGTCTACTTCCCAGTAGTATGCCTAAGGAAGCATATTGTTTTGGAGAAGAAATCACATGTAATATGGGTTATGCAGGTAAGCTATTTTGTCCATGTAACAAAGCAGGACTCATCAGCGCAGCGCATCCTGCTTGGCGTCCTGGGAATTAGCTCAGGGGTTGCCAGTACACCCTTCTCAGGTGGTGTCTCGCCCGTCGTCTCCTCTGTCTCCACCTCCAGGACCTGTGTTACTCCCCAGATCAAGTTATACTCTTCTGGACACATCCCTCTGGCGGGGTCCCAGTTGGTCCTTTCCCCCATTCCAGGGGACCAACAGTCCTTAGTCCAACCACTTGCCTCAGTGGCAAACTGCAGTCCCAATTCTAGCCGCTCATCTCAGTGGCAAGTGGGGGCAAAGAGTGCGGGACCCAGGGACCCTATAGCCGGCAGCCACCTACTGCCCTCCTCCAACCTGCTGCCTATTTTCCCCGGGCCACTTCCCCCATAGCCATAACACCCTCTCAGCCCTTGTAGCAAGGCTCCAGCCTGGCAGTGGTCAGCCAGCAGCTCACCCTCACACTCTGCTACCCATGCCCAGCACTGCTCTATCTATAAAAAGAACAGGAGTACTTGTGGCACCTTAGAGACTAACAAATTTATTTGAGCATAAGCACTTCTTCTATGGCACTTCTTCAGGCAGCCAGTTCTCCCCCCTTTCCTTCCAGGAAGAGACTCCTTCTGCTTTGCTGAGCAGCCCTTTATATAATATGGCACTTGCCGGCCCTGATTAGCTGCTCCAGCAAGCCTTCCCCCTTTTGGTGGGCTCAATAAGCCCTTTCCTGATTAGTGGGTTCTGAGCAGCCTCACTGGTGCTGCTTTTAACCCCTTTTCCTGTGTGAGACAGCCACCCCACCACCCTCCCCATTAAGACCACACACCGGGGGAAGGAGGAGGGGGTTCTTCCCTCAGGAGGTTCCTCTCCTGCCACAGGTTTTCTATTAAGAGGAGCAACCTGCTTCCCTCTTCTAAAATCTGGGTCCCCATCATAGCCTGTCCCACTCCTGTGTGGGTTCCCCTGTCCATCTGGGTCGCCACCATAGCTCGTCCCGCTCCTGTGTGGGTTCCTCTTTTCCCCTTCTTCTCTGAGAGCAATGCCATCTTATATGGCCCTCTTTGTGGCACTGGAAGCAACTCTTGTGCCTTCCCTTGGCCACAGCCCTCCCATGGTCTGTTTCTGGCTTAGCCCTTCTCTCTGGGGTAGCCTGGTCCCTGCGAGTCTCCTCTGGGTGTTCCACCTTCAAGTGTCCCGGTTCCCCACAGGCTCAACAAGTCCGCCACCTCCGTGTTCTCTTCACGGGTTGGGGGGACGACTCTCTTAGGTTCTTCCTGTTTCCCGTTCTCCGGGTGGGCCTTTGTTCCCCATCCCGGTAGGGGGACTCCCACTTGAAGTGTCCCTGCCACCCACAGGCAAAACATTGTCTCTGTATTAAGTCCCACTGAAGTTAAGCTTTCTATAAGAGGCCCAGGACAGTTAGAAACAACAATTGAACAGCATTAACCTCAACAGTTCTACACTTCTAGATAGTATGAAAAAGTTTAAAGACATGAAAAAAATGCAATTTTCCCAAGACTCAATTAATTTGATCATAAATATTCAAATACATTAACTCATTTCAATGTTGCTCAAAAACAATAGGCTACCATGGTGGGTTAGTGTGCTAGGTACAGCTGGGCAAATAACTTTAACAAAATAATTTATTCACCAAATTTTGCTTTTTATATGCATAAATTAATGGCAGATTGTGATTTATTCACTCTGAAATTTTTTTGCTGGATAATTTCTACGAGTAATTCTTAGTCTGCAGTCTGTTTTGTGAGTATTTGATATCTTAAATTTTAGCTGTTTTTCTTTGATCCATAGATCACATTACATATTACTCTTCCCTGATGGGATGGCCATAACTCTTAGAATAAGTTTCCCAGAGTGAACATGTCAGAGAAAATTTGCTTTCTATGAAAAAAAAAAGCTATTAGAGCTAACATTCCTGCCAGGAAACCCATTTGCTAGCACATTCACCAAAAACAAATAAAGGGACCTTGAGCATAGTTGAAAAAAAATAATAAAAAATCAGGACCAATATTTAAAGAAATAATTTTATGGCATTCACCCAGGTCTATTTATAGGTGATGCCCAGCAAGTGTTATTCTCCTTAAAATAAAGATAAAATGCTCTTTAGTTTCATGAACCTGGAATAAACAATGGCAAAGTTTTTTTTTTATGTAACATTAAAAATTGTAAATGTTCCTATTCCTTTTACTATTCCAATAAAACACTTACTTAATATAATCTCCCCCTGCAGAATGATGTAGAATGCACCCACGTGGTGCAAAATTGAGTAACACCCCAGAAAAAGTTACAGCAAGTCCAAGGCGAAAATTTGTCGCAGTACTGTTTAAAAGGAATTTACAATTACAAGAGCTCTCAGTCTTCCTGCTTTAGGTCAAAATGATCACCTGCCGGGCTCAGGAAAAACCATCCCCAATGGTATACTATTGTACTGCTCAGGTGCACTATGGGGTTAAACTCATTTGTCACTGATCACTGTCAGTAATAGGACAACTAGACAAAATGGATCAATTCCAATTCAACAATACTCATTTTCCTATAGAGGGGAAATAATCCTAATTTTATGAAACATTAGGCTTCCAGACAAACCCACAAAAAAATCAAGTGAAATGATGCATGGAATTGTCCTTTTTGACAAGAAGTGTGTCATGTCCATTTAGAATACAATTCTCTATTGAAGTACTACACAACATGCCTTGCAGGTGTATGAATTCTGAGCTATAGGCTTTAACCTCTAGCAGCTCTAAACCAATTTCCATTTTGTGCCAGAGCATTTCTGCGCTCAAGCTATGTACACACTGCTTTTTTATTGCAGGGTCAGTTTGTGAAGGAGTGTGCTACACTATGTAACCAGAATTCAAAACAAAGGCCTCAGTTCAGTTGTGTTTTCATTTGTGTTCTGGTCTGCAAGCAAATTTTATTTCAATATATTTCTACTATTCCACAACTATACTACGCAGAAGTATTTTAGGTTGCCTGGGTTTTGCAGATGTTGCATAATCTTTTTGAATAATGTTTGAGAATCATGCCCTGCCTTTACAGTTCATGGGCTATATCCTGAGGTCAGTTACTCTGGTGTATATTTGGAGTAATGCAGTTAATTGCGTTAAGTCAATAGAGTCACTCCAGATTTACACTGATGTAAACTGAGATCAGAACCTCATAAGTGAAGTTGAATTGTATTTAAGCTGAACTGGACTTTCTAAACCATACAGACTTAGCATGTAATCATCAACTTTGGTATTCAGCACACTGAGTGCTCAGAAAAATAGGTAGCCAATAATTTTCCACAGAGGGATAGACACAAGGATGATATTTTTAGTACCTAAGTAAACTGCTCTTCCTACGTATCATTATTTGTACCTTGTTTTGATGTGGTTTGTCTGTGAACATACAATATGACCAGCCTGATATTCTGAAATGTGTTATCATCACAGGAGATAATAATGGAGGCAACTAAGCTTCTTCAGTACTTTGCCGCCATCATGTGGCTGGTGAGATAAATAATTTGGGGGAAAAACTATGAGTTATTAAAAACAACTTGCCCAATCATATTTATGATTCTGTGTCAGAGAGAAGAGTCGTAGCTAGTTTTAATTAATCATCTTCTAATGAACTGAATAACTGGACAGCAATATTGTGTTTTTGATGAGTAAAAGTAGTCAGTTGTTTATTTAAACCTTGATATCAAGTACTGGCATTTCCCAATAATATCAAGACCATATGTTTGTTCTCTTTCCGTCTCTCTCGGTTTCAAACACTAGCATGTTGACCATGTATATTTTGGGAAGAATTTGTTATCCAACCCAACTACCAACTCCAAGTGCAACATATAACTGTATACATTTCTTGTAGTATTTCAGAGGTTTTCCTGCATATACGAATCTGCTGAGAGTTCCTGCCACTTCTGCATATAGATCAGAGGGCCAAGACACTGGGCGGTATTGCACCTCTCCGTCTGTTCTGTTATTCAAGAAATATTCCTGCAGTGGCTGGAAAGAGGAGTCTGATAGCTCAGTTTATTTGCCCATTTTTTTCTCCCACACAATCATATATAGCTGCACAAAGCTCCTCAAGGAGTGTTTGTTTCTCTCTGTTGGCAACGTCTGCCTTTATCAACTTAAAAACTTTTTTTTTAAACTCTTATAAATACTGTAAACCAAATTCAGAGACTGGGTTACCCCATTGGACCTATACTGGACCAGTGCTTACTATTCCAAACTCAGGAAAACCCCTATTTGATGTGAGTTTGCCTGAGTAAATATTGAATAAAACCTCAACAAGGTCCTGAGGGATCTTCCTATTTTGTTTGTGACACTGCCTTAGTACAACTCTGGGAAAAATTTGTACCTAGAGGTCTGAAAACATCTGTTCCCTAAAAGTGTGCTAAATACTAATAAGAAAATGAAATCAATGGATAAAAATGCTAGGGGCTTCAGAATTAGATCCAGCATGCAGTGCTATCCATTAAGTAATAGTTACTATAGGTAACCAACTGTCTTCAGGAACATCACCACAAATAATATAGACTCTAGAGTAACATAGTATCTCTCAACTGATGATCTTAAAGAGCTGGACTAAATCAAGCAAGCAAACATCTCAACATGCCTGTTAGGTAGGAACACTGTGGTCTAGATTCTGCCACCTTTACTCGCATTGGGTAGTACTAATCAGAGTAAATAGATACTTAAAATGAGTAAGGATAGCAGAATCTAGACCAACAGCTTTTATTGCAAAATAATTATCCTGAGTTCAATTCCCTCCACGGGTACTAAAGAAATTATTTTTTTCTCCAAATGATCAGGTCATTTCAGTCTTCAAAACACAGAAGTGTGCCTTAATTCAAATTTACTTTGATGAGAGTCCACTAAAAAAGTCCAGTGTTGAAGCTAAGACTGACCTTTCTCAAGGTTTATGACAAACAAGTCTGTAGCCTCCTGCATGGAACATGAAGGGACAAGCACAACTTGCGGGAGGGAAAAGTTTGGAAAAGGCACCAGGAAGCTATTCTTTTTGCATATGGCTTGAATGCCAGCTGCAGCATCTATGTACATTGTTCTCTTAATAAAGAGCCAGTGTAGTTTTGCAAGAAATGAGTCTTCTCACGTTATTACCCAGCACACAGAACAAAAAATGGGGTCTCCTATGTTGCTTTAAGTATCTAGAGGGACAACAGCAAGGGATGGTAGCATTTCACTAAACTCTCCTCCTTCCACTTGGACTTTTATCAGAAAGTCAGAAGTTCAAATGCCACACTCTGGAAGATATTTCTCAGCAACAAAATCTAGTCTTATACTTATAGTGATTCTTTTGGCAGTTACATTGACACCTTTATAGGTTTTATAATTTTTGTTGGGCCCGTTACATGGTTAGGCTACACAGGAAGTATGCAATTGAGCTCTTTTTCTTCTTGAACATCAATATGTTTTTGACATGGAGGCATGTATGAACTTCTGTCTTTGTGAAAAAATGTTTTATTTTTGTATTTAAAGGTATACAACAATAAAATGCACCTATCCTAGACTCTGGACATTCTATCAAATGTTTAGTCACACAACTAATCAGAATATTATTGATATTTATTTCAGGGGCTTGGGGTCCTTTTATCCTTCTCAAAATTTCTAAACTGGTCTCTCTTTTGCTAAGAAAGACTAAATCCTGAGGCACAGCTCAGCTCTTTAGTGTTAAATAGCAGTCTCATTTGCAGGGTTTTTTAAGGGCATAAATTTGTAAGGACTCTATTCTTCAACTATTATTATTTAAGAAAGTCAAGCCTTTTTACAAAATTGATACCCCATTCTACCTCTAAACTCCTACGCCCACCCCTGCTCCCCAAAAAAGCAAAGTTTCCCCTCCCCCAAGAAGGGAGAGATGCACCAGACACTCTGTGAAGTCCACTAGGAATGTCACGGTTGCTATTGATTTTATATGGAAGGTGCCCAGGTATTAGTTTAATAAATTCATAGATTCCAAAGCCAGAAGGGACCATTGTAATCATCTAGTTTAATGTACTGTAAAAACAGGCCATAGACCTTCCCCCAAATAATTCCTAGAGCAGATCTTTTAGGAAAAAAAAACATTCAATCTTGATTTGAAAATTGCTAGTGATGGAGAATCCACCATGACTCTTGGTAAATTGTTCCAATGGTTAATTACCCTCACTGTTAATTAAAAAAAAATTACATCTTACATCCTATCTGAATGTATGTAGCTTCAACTTCAAGCCATTGGATCATGTTGTACCTTTCTCTGGTAGACTGAAGAGCCCATTATCAAATATTTGTTCCCATTGTACGTAGTTATAGACTGTAATCATCATCCCTTAACCTTCCCTTTGTTAAGCTAAATAGATTGAGTCCTACGTGTCTCAGTATAAGGCATCCAACCCTTTAATCATTCTTGTGGCTCTTCTCTTAACCCTCTCCAATTTATCAACATCCTTTTGGAATTGTGGACACCAGAATTGGGCACAGTATTCCAGCAGTGGTCACACCAGTGACAAATGCAAAGGTAACATAACCTCTGTATTTCTACTCAAGATGTATCATTACCCCTTTTGGTCACAGCATCACACTGGGAGTTCACATTAAGCTAATTATCCACCATGACCTCCAAATTTTTTTCAGTCACTGCTTCCCAGAAAAAGTTCCCCCTTCCCCATCTTGTAAGTATGGCATACATTCTTTGTTCCTAGATGTATACATTTAGCTTTATCAAAACACACTGTTTGTGCCCAGTTTACCAGGGGATCCAGATAGTTCTGCATCAGTAACCTGTCCTCTTCATTATTTATCACTCCCCCAATTTGTGTCATCTGCAACCTTTATCAGTGATTATTTTACGTTTTCTTAATAAAGATCATTTTCAGGTCATTAATAACAATGTTAAACAGCAAAGGGTCAAGAAACAATCCCTGCAGGATCCCACTAGAAAAATACCCATTCAGTGATGATTCCCTGTTTACCATTACATTTTGAGACCTATCAGTTAGCCAGCTTTTCATGTGTGCTAGGTCAGTTTTAGATCATTCTAAATTTTGAATGAAAATTTCTTGCTGTACCAAATCAAATGACTCTCAGACATCTACATATACTATGTCTACACTATTACCTTTATCTATCTAACTTGTAATCTCATCAAAAGACATCATGCCTGTTTGACAGGATCTATTTTCCAAAAACTCATGTTGATGTCTTTATTACATTACACTCCTTTAATTCTTTATCAATCAAGCCTTGTATCAGCCACCTCATTATCTTTCCTGGAATTGATGTCAGGCTAACAATAATTACCTGTAAAAAGCAACAGAGGGTCCTGTGGCACCTTTAAGACTAACAGAAGTATTGGGAGCATAAGCTTTTGTGGGTGAGAACCTCACTTCTTGCATCTGAAGAAGTGAGGGTTCTCACCCACGAAAGCTTAGGCTCCCAATACTTCTGTTAGTCTTAAAGGTGCCACAGGACCCTCTGTTGCTTTTTACAGATTCAGACTAACACGGCTCCCCTCGAATAATTACCTGGGTCATCCCATTTGCCCTTTTAAAATATTGGCACTTTAGTTTTTTCCCAGTCTTCTGGAAATTCCTCATTGTTCCAAGACTTTTAAAAAGAAACATTAATGGTCCAGCAAGCTCCTCAGCCAAGTATTAAAACTTTTTGATGCAAGTTATCTGGATTTGCTGATTTAAAAACATCTAACATTAGTAGCTGCTGTTTAACATCCTCCTGAGATGCTAGTGGAATGAAAAGACTTATCATATAATGGGACTACATCATCTGTTTCCCCCCCCCCCAATACAGAATAGAAATATTTATTGAACACTTCTGCATTTTATGCATTATTATTGATAACTCCACCATTTCCATCTAATAATGGACCAATACCATTGCTAGGGTTCTATTTGTCCCGAATATATTTGAAAAACTCCTTTTTACCATCCTTAACTCTGGTGGCCATAGATTTCTCCTTGTGACCATTTGTTTCCTCTGTCTATTTTCTACAATTCCTAGCTTCTGATTTCTACTCATTACTATTTACTTCCCATTTCTTCCATTTGTTTATATATATATATATATAAACTTTCTCCACCTCCCCTCTAAACCAGGCCAGTTTTTTAACTAATACATCCTGCTTCCTCGATAGTGGCTTTTTTGGGCTTCTTGTAAAGTGTTCTTAAACAATTCCCAATTAACATTTGAAATTTTCTGATTAAATTTTTCTTCCCAGCTGATTCGGCTCATATTTGTTTTCAGCTTTGTGAAATTAGCCTTTTTAAAGTACCAAGTATATATATATTAACTAGTCTGGACTGGATTCTGTTTGCATGTTATAAATGTGATCAAGTCACGATCACTTGTATGTAAGCTAGCATTAATTTTTAGTTCTGTGATCGGTCCCACTTTATCTGACAAGATGAGGTCTAATATACATGTGTTCGACGCAACACTGTCTGAGTTAGGAAATTGTCATCTACAATCAAAATTCTAATGAGGTTTTACTACTGGCAGCATGCTATCTTCAGCCTGTGTCATTCAAATTGAAGTCCCCTACAACAACTCAGCTTATTTTGCTACATAAAAAAAGATGAAGAGTGGAAGTGAAAATATGTAACTCTAAGACAAATGTTAATAAGGCTACTAAGATCTGTGATCTGATCTTAGACCATGAGTTTGCATATATTACAGAGGCTTAAGAGGAGGAAACTTTAAAGGCTATTTTTAATGTAGATGTCTCCTGACAAATGTAACTTTTTTCTGTTCACAAATTGTGAACCAATTAAGATTTGTGAACGTATTCATTATTAAAAAATATTTGCAGAATAATTTCTCAAAACAATTAATCTGTAGATTGTTTGCAAACAATTCTTTTTGAACAGTCAATATTGGACATTCAAAATTTGAGCTGTTTTGGACATAAGTCACATGACACATTTCTGTTCTTAATACCCTTAATATCACAAATATTCAGCAACATCTGCATAAAATATGCTGTTTCCATGAACATACCTGACAATAAATTAGAACTTATTTGCTAGAATATTTTAAGCAAGTTAAAGAAAGGGTATGAATTGAGTCAAAGTAAATTCACTCAAGCATAAATGAACATTCATGGTAAAGTTTCTGGGCTAAGTCTACTACTGAGAATATAGAGCTTTAAAAAAGAGTCGTCCTTGATTGTTCTTCCTATCCCTTAATATTTCTATCCTTTACATTTTTATCTTGAAGAAAGCATCCCATATATCAAATTGGTAGCATTACTAATGACTGCATGCTTTTCTAAGACACCCATTACCATAGTATGTATGCACTGCCATATAGATCATAGTGTAATGAACCTTCAGGAAGAGATGTCATTTTACCCCTCCTCCCTATTTGCAGCCTGGTTACTAATCCCTGCTCTATACGGGGGGGGTGGGGATGGACGGGGGGGAAAGGGTGAAATCGATCTAAGTTATGCAACGTGAATAACGTAGCTGAAGTTGACGTACTTAAATCGACTTACCGTGGTGTCTTCACCGCGGTGAGTCGACTGCTGCCACTCCCCCGCCGACTCTGCCTGCATCTTTTGTGGCGCTGGAGTACAGGAGTTGATGGGAGAGAGGTCAGGGGTCAATTTATCGCATCTAGACTAGACGTGATAAATCGATCCCCACTGGATCGATCGCTGCCTGCCTATCCGGCGGGTAGTGTAGACATACCCTAAGAAAATGCCTGGTGAAAGAAGATTCCTGATCACAAACTGAAAGTTGCAAGACTTGGATTCAGCCTTGACCTCTTCTAAATTCCACAGCTAAGAGCCTTCTACTAGCAATCCCAGGCTTCCAACAAGGTTCTGTACAAGTCCCATTCATGCACGGATCTCAAAGTGCTTTACAATAAGGAAAGGGTCATCATCTTATTTTACAAGTGTCACAGTTTCAGGGTGAGCTGTGCTTTAGAGCCCTTTTGATGTCTTTTGAGTGCACCCCTTTGGGACAGGTTCCACTACCTTCACCATTCTCTGGGTGGAACCTTGTGGTCCTTCCACACTTAGACTACATCTCTGGACTGCAGTCCTCCTCTTCTCCCCCCATTTACCAGCCATGTTAACACAAAAGGCTCAATTGTGTTTGGCATCTGAAAACCCTTTTCCTCCAGGAGCCTGTGATCAGCGGCTGATCAAAATGACTCAAGATCAGCTTCTTCAAAAATCAATAATTATTTATTCACTCAAATGTACATAGAATGCAGAGTAATGGATAAAAACAAGAAAGGCCTACTCGTACGGCTCTTACAAAAACTAGCGAGGAAAGCTCACAGTGTAGGTAAGTTCTTTTTAGCCCAGTTACCTCCACCGCTGGGTTGGGAGAGAGACTGCCCTGCTTCAGCATGCTCTTTGTCCCTCTTTCTTAGTGTGTCTCTCTCGGTCTCCCACCGGGCAGTTGCTAACAATCCACTCAACCACCCTTCCTAGGCCAGGATCTTTAAGTTTTTAGTATCTCTTTTGTACCAAGGCTCAAGCCTGGGGTGGGGGGAAATAAAATGTGTCAGTCTAGCTGGAGCCAGGCAGTGGGTATTCCCCAATTAATAGTTCCCCTGTTTTTTCCTCGTGGTCCTTTGGTATTCAATGGACTGCACTTCATCATCATTTCACTTCCTGCTTCCACTACCCTCCGTTGATTTAGCTCCTTGCAATCAGATAGGCTAATATTAACCAGGTCAACTAAAGTGCTTATGATATTTAAAACAAAAACAAAAAAAAACACATGGAGGTGGATGCAAGTTGCTTGAGCTTTAAATTGGCCCACAGGGAAGCCTCAAGCATCATTCCCAAGAAGTGTTGTGACTGACTATTGAAACCTGCAACACGCCCTCTAGCTCTCCATCTTCCCCTCTGAATCTGAAAGCACCAAATAAAGCAGAGGAGATCTGCCTTATCCCCTTTTGCAAACAAAATGGTGCCTGAACCTGATGGCATACAGCTGATGGCTGTAGTACAACAGGTGGTCGCAGATACTGTTGAAATTAAATCTACAGTTTCCACCCTCCAAACCACCAGGACTAAAATTCAGAGTGGACAATAAGATGGACAGGTGAAGCAGAACACAGAATTTCTAAATTAGCAGATGATCTCAAACAGAACTGTCATAACTATAAAGGGAAGGGTAACAGCTCTCCTGTGTACAGTACTATAAAATCCCTCCTGGCCAGAGACTCCAAAATCCTTTTACCTGTAAAGGGTTAAGAAGCTCAGGTAACCTGGCTGACACCTGACCCAAAGGACCAATAAGGGGACAAGATACTTTCAAATCTTGGGGGGAGGCTTTTGTTTGTGCTCTTTGTTTGGGAAGTTGTTCGCTCTTGGGACTGAGAGGGACCAGACATCAATCCAGGTTCTCCAAATCTTTCTGAATAAGTCTCTCATATTTCAAACTTGTAAGTAAACAGCCAGGCAAGGCGTGTTAGTTTTTATCTTTGTTTTCTCAACTTGTAAATGTACCTTTTGCTAGAGTGTTTATCTCTGTTTGCTGTACTTTGAACCTAAGGCTAGAGGGGGGTCCTCTGAGCTCTTTAAGTTTGATTACCCTGTAAAGTTATTTTTCCATCCTGATTTTACAGAAAGGATTTTTATCTTTTTCTTTAATTAAAAGCCTTCTTTTTAAGAACCTGATTGATTTTTCCTTGTTTTTAGATCCAAGGGGGTTGGATCTTGATCCACCAGGAGTTGGTGGGAGAAAGGAGGGGGATGGTTAATTTCTCCTTGTTTTAAGATCCAAGGGGTTTGGATCTGTATTCACCAGGGAATTGGTGAAGGTCTCTCAAGGCTACCCAGGGAAGGGAATTAGCTTTGGGATGGTGGCAGCGGACCAGATCTAAGCTGGTAGTTAAGCTTAGAAGTTTTCATGCAGGCCCCCACATTCGTACCCTAAAGTTCAAAGTGGGGAAGTAGCCTTGACAAGAACACATTACAGATTATGAAGAACTGTAATGATATCAAGACTATTAAGACCAAGCTAATTGATCTAGAAAGCCACTCACAAAAAATGTAACATCAGGATTGTGGGTGTCCCTGAGGAAACAAAGAAAGGTAAACCCTCTGAATTTGTCCCTAAACTGCTCACTAAATTGTTGGATCAGCCAATAGATTATTATTATTATTTTTAAATCTAGAATGGGTATACCAGGCCCTTGCCCCCAAGCCAGCTCCAAGGTGTCAGCCTAGAGCATTGATGGTGAAGTTCTTGATGTTTACCATTAAGGAGCTTATATTACAGAAATCCACAGGAAAAAAGAATTATTATGGGGAGAAGCAGCAATTGAAACACTGCTCCTTCAAGATCACGACTGTGATGTGGGTAGCTTTAAACCACGAGAAACAACTGGCCAAAAAGACGGACTGGAAGTATTTTATTAAATACTCAGCAATGCTCCATATTAAGAATGACAAGAAGATAGCATCATTCAGTTCCCCTCAGGAGGCAGAAAAATACCTCAAAAATCTGCAAACTCCTCCTTCACAACAGGAAGCATTTATGGAATGATCTGACCCTATGGAATTTATGTATTGCTCCCTGAGATCTGCTGTGGCTGCTGAAAACTAGTTGATGGGCCCTAATTGATATTCATATGTTAATTCCTTATTTTTCCTCTCTCTCACTGGGGCTGACTGGTTATCATCAACTTACGTCTTATTGCCTTAACTCATGTGAAAGAGGCATCAATGTAAAATCTATCATTTGCTTAGTAATTATATATATCATTGCTTTATTAAATGGTGCTTGCTTATGGACTAATGTATTAAGGTTCTATTGCTAATAGGTCATTACTATAGTTGTAACATTTAGGGTCCCAGAGTTGTGAGGCTCTCCAAGTTTCACTTGATCTGGCTGCCCCCTTTGGGTGTTAAGTGTGTATTTTGGACTGTTTAAATAGTATATTCATTTTGATTGTATGGTAGTAATGTGGATCTCTCTCCACTAAATTTTCCATTTTGTTTTTTCACTTCTTTAATTTCTCTTTCTGCCCCTATTCTGTTACCCTCCCAAGCTGGGAATATCCTTCCCATTCTGTAGAATACATACTTGGAAGTGCACTCCCTATCCCTGGATTATGCAACTTTTGCTGCTTAAATATGCAAGAACTGTATGCTGCTCAAGAAAATTCACAATTTGTCATTTATTCACAAATTGACTTTATATTTTATTTGGTATATTTTAACAATGAAGGTGCCAATAATTCAATGAGTCTCCTGGAATACAAAGGGTTTTAATAAGCCTATTGAAAGAAAAAATATATATACACACTGCTTAAAAAAAGAGAATGTTGACATCACCATGCTCCAGGAGACACATCTGACAGAACTTGAAGCTTGTAAACTGAATAGAGATTGGGTAGGCCTCTCGCGTTCTAGTTGCTTTAATTCTAATGAGGGGCATTGCTATACTAATGCATAAAGTTGAATGTTAATATTCTGAGCACATGACCTAACAGTGAGGGCAGATTTGCTGTCTTTAAGGCTGAAATTGGCAATTCTATAATCTTTCTCAATCTGTATGTGCCAAAGCAGGATGATCCCAAAATTTTTCATAAATTTATGAGTATAAATGACGAGGGCCACCATCCTATTATTATAGTTGGAGACTTTAACGTAACTCCAGACCCAGTCCTTGATAAATCTTCTCTATCTCCATATAAAAACACTAATACTTCTCAAGTACTTCAAGTATCAGAGGGGTAGCCGTGTTAGTCTGTATCCACAAAAACAATGAGGAGTCCGGTGGCACCTTAAAGACTAACATTTATTTGGGCATAAGCTTTTGTGGGTAATACACCCACTTCTTCAGATGCATGGAGTGAAAATTACAGATGCAGGCATAAGTTTACTGACACATGAAGAGAAGGCAGTTACCTTACAAGTGGAGAACCAATGTTGACAAGGCCAATTCACTCAGGGTGGATATGGTCCACTCCCAATAATAGATGAGGTGTCAATACCAAGAGAGGGGAAATTGCTTTTGTAGTGAGCCAGCCACTCCCAGTCCCTATTCAAGCCCAAATTAATAATGTTAAATTTGCAAATGAATTGTAGCTCTGCAGTTTCTCTTTGAAGTCTGTTTTGAAGTTTTCTTGTTGAAGTATGGCTACTTTTAAATCTGTTCTAGAATGTTTAGGGAGATTGAAGTGTTCTCCTACTGGCTTTTCTATGTTACCATTCCTGATGTCTGATTTGTGTCCATTTATTCTTTTACATAGAGACTGTCCAGTTTGGCTGGCACATGATGGCATATATCACATTAGTAGATGTTCAGGTGATGGTGTGGCTCATGTGGTAAGGTGCCAGTGGACTCTTCATTGTTTTTGTGGATACAGACTAACACACCTACCCTTCTGATTCCAGAATTATGTTGCGTGGGAATGTCTTACCACTTTTGTGAAAGGGAATCAAAGCAGTACTCTAAAGAAACCAAGAGTAATGTCATTGTTGGGAAGTACTGGCAGACAAAGGATACTGCACATGTATGAAGCTATAAATACACATCCAGTGATTTCAATAAACACCATGAGAGTGCAGCTTGTACAATTTGTGTTATCAGAAGCCTGAGCTGTACATTTAGTCTTATCAGTGTTTACTTGTACTCTTTTATATTGTAACACAGGATTTTAATAATAATTGTATATACTTTTTACTGTTTTTTTTTCTAAAGGGCTGCTTCCCTGTCTCCTCTTCTGTTTGATTTAGCTCTAGAATCTATAGCCACTGCTATCCAAGCAAATCAACCTGTTCATGGTATCAGGATAGATAGCCCAAACAGAAAACAAAATGATACTGTATGCAGATGATGCTCTTGTATTTTTATCTAAACCTGATGTCCCCACTCTTAACCTCCTAACAACTATTAATAAGTTTGGGCTCCTCTCAGGATATGAAATTAATTGGGATAAATCAGAAATCTTAGGTATTAACAGATATACAAAGGCCTTTTCTCAGCAATCCTCTTACGTGAAATATTGAGTCCCAAAAATATTAAGGATACCCGTAGGAGAAATATAAAACCAAGTATTGCCCAAGTGGCTAATGATTTGAGGGAAATGGACTTCATTAATGCTCAGTTTGTGGGGTAAAATTAATATACTGAAAAATGTATGTGCTTCCCAGAATTTTGTATGTCCTGAAGGGTCACCCTATTCCTATTCCTCCAACTTATTTTAAGAAATTCAATAATATTTTCAGAATATTCCTCTATGGTGCACATAAGAAACCTAGTGTGCTTTGAACAAATTACAACTCCCCCTATCTCTGGGCGTATTTCATTTTCCCAGATTGGAAAATTATCGTCTCTTATTTTTGTTAAACTAGGCATCATTGCGGCTGCTAGATACGGCCACACAGACCCAACCTTGGGTTCAGATTGAATGTGAACTAGTACTCCCTCTCCCCTTTTCAGGCATTGTAGGATCAAATTATTATAGATTTGACAGCTCCAAAGCTCTCCTTCCATTGTTCCATGTAGAGGCAGCCCTATGGAGCTACCATTGAAATCGGTGGCAAAACCTTGATGTGGAGAGATTGGACAGACAAAGAAATGATGATTGTGCCCCAGCTAATTGACAATGATAAATTTAAACCATTTGTAGATCTTCAGCAATAATTTGCCTTGCCCTGCTCCACAGCATGGAAATACCTCCAGATAATGCATTTACTTACAAAGGTATTTGGGCTGGATCCACTGGGAGCTCCAGCACTTTTATTATTTTGGAGAAAACGTCCTGCTATCCTCTTCCAATTTATTTTCTAGCCCAAAAAACTCTGCTAAAGATTTATAATATGGGAGGTTCTTGTAACAGAGATTTGGATACACACCCATCTCCAACCCAATGGAGTCGAATTTTATCTAATGTTAAAAAAGCAACTGTGGACTTGAGACTACATCTTATTCACCAAACGACACTTTTTTGAAGATATTGGTCCCAACCTAAGCTAATATCAATGAGCCACATAAATGCTGGGCACTGTTGGAAATGTAACTTCCTTGGTGCTACATTAGCTCATATGTTTGGGGAGTGCCCTGTATCAAGAATTTATAGTATGAGGTTGCAAACCAGATTGAAAGCTGTCCAGGGTGGTTTAAAATGTATAATATTTCTAGAGTTTGCTAGCAATGATCATAAGAAGCAGAGGCAGAGTAGGACTGTAAGTGGCAAGATTGTTTGCATTGACTTTGCTAGAATTTCCATCTACCCAGTGCTATTATCTCTAGCAATAATGGTCCTAATGATCCTTCACTGGCTTTCACTAGCCATGAACAGCAAGGTCCCAATTCTAGTGCAATGGCACTGACTTCCCCCCAGTGCTTTTAGGATCTCTGCTAATCAGACTGGTCTTAGATTTAAACAGGCAAGATACACAAAATTAGCGACATTTTCCAAGATGTGCTGGGTCCTTTTCCATGAAGTAGCAAGATAGTTCTCTTCAGTGGGTGTCATTCAAGTGTGAAAGGCTGCAGAGGCTACCCAGCTTGGTGAGAACAGAGATGATTTCCTTTATTTTCTGTGAGGTAATTTTTATTTCCCAAGCACAAGCTGTTTTCTGGGTTTACTATGGGTAAAATGCCTTAAAATTACATTTTTAATATCTTAAATCTGACTCACTGCCAAAATTACAAAGGCTATCATGAAATTAACATAGGTCCTCATAAAATAAATGGAACTCATGATAAATACCTCCAGTATTAGTAAGTATAGAACACTATTATTCTAAATCCCCAATACAGCTTTGTGATCTGCCTTCTTTAAAACTATGCCATAAGTTTTCAAGTCCCACTCCCCAATTCTAATTATTTTAATTTTTTATCAAACTTATTCTGCTATTTTATTAGTAGCTTCATGTGATCATCTCAGTATCTGTTAAAGAACAGAGAAAAAGGAATTGTACCTTATGACAATTACTTCCAGAACATCAAGTGACTAGATTTGAATATGCTATTCTTTCCTGAATAAGCAGCTGATAATTTTGCCTTCTAATCTTACCTTTAAAGGCTTCCTATACTGCTTGATATAGCCAGTATATTTGTGGATATTTAGTTAGATTTTAGAAAAGATATTCACTATTCATCTTTCAGTAAAGAAGAATTAAACCTCCCTCTAGCTGTTCTGGGAGTATCATACCCCGTCATAATGCTAAGAAAACTTTACCATAGTCAGGTAGCGAGCTGGGCAGTTTCACAGAAACATATTGGGTTTGACAAACTTCCAACAAACCACAAGCAGCATTCAGTCAGAAACCTACCTAGTTTCCTGCAGCTTGTCTGGCAAGCTGCTGGGGATCCCAGGTCTTCCAGGCTTCTACAGAACTAGGCGCCGAGGCTCTATCCAGGATCTCAGTGGTTCGAGGGTCCCTGCTGCAAAGCCAGGAGACTGGGATGGGTTGCCAGGATTCTTGGCCCCAGAGCCACTTAACCTATAAACTCCCACAACTGGTGCCTGAAACTGACATGATTCTTGTCATTTTCACTGCTGTCCATTACTGACTAGCAGCAGTAAGCCTGACCCAAGTGGGATCCCGGGGAGCATATTTCATTTCAGAAACACCACGTTTCAGTTTTTCCAAAATAAACATTTTTCATCATCTCCATGTTTGCAGGAAATTTTGAAGAGAGTCTTTCAGAATAAAAACAAATTTGAAAATGTATCAAAGTGTCCTACTAAATGGAAATTCGGTGGTTCAAAGAGCTCCAGTCAGTGAGAACAATAGCCTCAAAAGTAAATGAAATGGCATGTTTAATCCTGTGGGATGCCGACACTCAGACAGCACTTTGTAGGATCAGGGCTCATGTTTGCAATTAATTGGTGTGATCTAAAGAGAAATGCAATGGGGAGAAGAGTAAATCCTGGAGAAGAATGTGACGTTGCATTTCTCTGACTGTTCCAGTCTCCAGCTGCCAGTGAGGCCCAGGTTCTCCATTATCATCATAGAAGGTGCTTGACCCTTTGGGATCGGCCCATATTTAGAAGATCATATACTCAATCAGGGACTAAATTAAATCACTAGCTACTGAAATTAGGCATCTTCAAGTCCAGCATTTTCTTCCACCATGTTAGGCAAAAATTCTGGATTTTTTTTTTTTTTTACCGGATCATAAATAGGGACTATAAGAAATAGTCTTGCTATAGACAAACACCTGTGCCATGAAACAATACCATATAGACTTTATTAATAGCTAAGGACCGTAGGGGCTCCTCAATTACATGCCAGGATGGAGAGCAGAAGGGTGTGTTACAGATCCACAGTTTTTAAAGTCTATTGTAAGAACCCCTCCAGTGTGTCAGACCTCCTGTTCCTTCAGGGTAGGCCACACCACCTTACCCACTCCTAGCCTGAGCTACTAGACTATAGCACTCCTGTTTTACACTGTGAGCTCTGCTCAATGAGTCTAACTGAGATAGACTCCTAGTTAGAGACTTGTACACTCTTCAGGGACTAATGCACCCAGACTGTAGATGCAGTGATACACAAACAGCATTTCCAAAACAGAACAGGATTCATTAGTAAATGGGAACATGGCAATGGAAATCCTTAGGTTAACAGAGAAATTAAAACATAGTCCATTCTGGTCAAGCCATAATTCAGCAGTCACGCTGTAGTGAATTCTATTTTTAGGCTCTGACTCCCTTCCTTAGTCTGTTCCCATGTGAGAGAGCCCCAAGTTTCTTTTAGAGGCCACACATTCTCTGCTGGCCATGCTCCAGGCAGGGCTATGCTGAGTTCACAATCCCACTGGCCAGAGCTTCCCACTGTTGAACATCAATACCTGAATCACTGCACCCCTTATTGATCTGGGTTGGTTTCAATCAATTCCTTATTGACTATCCATTCCACCCAGATCAGGAGGTGACACACACATACACCTATGTCTCTTAGTCTGTCCTGAGAGCAAACAATCCTTTTCCCCTCACTGGGGAGCAATCCAAAGTATGGGGGAAACTGGGGCACAAATACGATTCATAAAAATTACTGAACATTCGCATTTTGTCACACGGTGGAAATTAATTAATGAACACTACTTAGAGAGGAAATACAACAATAAATGTATCCGCCCCACAATAACCAGAAGCCACCATGCTTGTGTCCAAATTACAGTAACTCCTCACTTAAAGTGATCCCGGTTAACGTTGTTTCATTGTTATGTTGCTGATCAATTAGGGAACATGCTCATTTAAAGTTGTGCAATGCTCCCTTATAACGTCATTTGGCAGCCACCTGCTTTGTCCACTGCTTGCAGAGAGAGCAGTCCATTGGAGCTAGCTGGTGGGGGCTTGGAAACAGGGTGGACCGGCAGCCCCTCATCAGCTCCCCTAAGTTCCCTGTGCGGCAGCTGTCCAGCAGGCTATCAGTTGCTGGCAGTTCAGCTGTCACTCCCCTCACTGCCATGTGCTGCTCCTGCCCTCTGCCTTGGAGCTGCTCCCGGGAGCCTCCTGCTTGCAGTGCGGGGGGGGGGGGGGGGAGGAGAGGGGAACTAATGTCAGAGTTTCCCCCTCCCCCCTGCTCCTGCACCCCACTTACCCCATCTCCATGGGGTTTGGGAGGGGGGAGACGATACGACAGGGCTCAGGACTGAGTGAGCTTCCTGGTAGCAGCTGCTGTCAACTTGCTGATCAACCAGCGTACTTAAAGGGGCAATGCGCAACTCTCTCTCACACACGCACAGGGTGTGTGTCTCTGTCTGCCATGCTGTCTTCCCTCCCTCCATTTGTGCTGCCTTGTAGAGTGTGAGGCTACATTAACAACAATGGGTTAACCCTTGAGGGCTCAGCCAAAAGCTAGTTCACCATTTAGCAGTAAGGCATTCACTGGGAAATATCCCACCCTCTGACTCCACCACCTCAACCAAGCTTCACAATCATCATTGCTGTGTACAGTATTAAATTGCTTAAAACTTATACTCTGTGTGTGTGTGTGTGTGTGTGTGTGTGTGTGTGTGTATAGTCTTTTGTTTGGTGAAAAAAGTGTCCCTGGAACCTAACCTCCACCCCCATTTACATTAATTCTTATGGGGAAATTGGATTCGCTTAACATCGTTTCGCTTAAAGTTGCATTTTTCAAGAACATAACTACAATGTTAAGCGAGGAGTTACTGTATATTCATATTATAGAAATGAACAACAACAAAAAGCAAAGACCTATCAGAAGGAAGATTATAGAACAACTGTTCCATATGATATGTCCCCCCCATGAAGGTGCATAAAAGGTGCCGGTTACAGGTTGGATTAAATCTCTTTGGGACTGGTGTGGCAGGGGGTGGGGGTGTAAAAATACCCCTGTTCATTTAAGATGGTTGTAAGAGGAATTAAGCTCCTTTATGGAACCAGATAAACAATAGGGGCTTCAAACCAAAACACCAGCACATCTCTGCCCACATCTTCTGCGACCACTTGGGAATTTGAACTACGTGGTCAGAGACACTGTGCTGGGTATTGTTTTGAGTAGAGACATGTGCATGTGAGGAAGAGGGAGACAGAAAAGAGGCAACAGAAGGATACAGTTCAGCAGAAACCCCAGGGGACAGCCTGGGCAAGCAATGGAAGCGTGGGCCTTGGAAAAAGCTAAACACACCTTTTGGCCTGAAAGAAGCTTGGAACTCTAAATAAAGAAACAGCCTCCTGTGATTTGATTCCCCTCATGTTCAAGGAAACAGGACTTCGTACATTGTTTCTAAATAAATAGATTGCCTCACAGATACCTAACTCCAGCACCAATTTTTTCTCGTAACTAGAACAAGGGCAGGACCCCAATGTTTTGGATCACAGTTCAGGTAAAAAAAGAGTAAAAATTCATTAGTCCTGTTTTCAGTCAATGCACTTTGTCTCTTGATCCCCTTGGAATCACATGAGCAGCCAGTGGGTGCGAGGCTAGCATCAGTCATAATCCCATGCCATTGAGACAGAAATTCCCACATTTAACTGGTCTTGTGGCTAAGGCACTGAACTGGGACTCAAAGTTGCTGTAGTTAAGGCATGCATGAGTTGAGGGAAGTTATGCAATCTCTCTTTTCTGGCAGATGGGGAACTGAGTTACCTCAGTTCTCCATCCATACAATAAAAATACTTTTCTACGTTGTTATTGTACATATAAATGTATTAATGTTCATGAGGTATTCAAATATGACCGTGTTGTATAAAGATCTAGATAGATTTATGGGTTTTTCACAGTCATTTCTTGTGGCTCTGGCCTACATGTGATTTTTTTTTATGGGGCGTCCACTTGACTGTTCTGCACCAAAAGTGATTCCTTAGATGATCCAATGGAAGAGTTACAAAGGCTACAGATTTTTGTCAAGTAATTATTCTCCTTTTCAAGACTTGTCATATCCCTCAAGTTAATTTTTCAGTTTTCACAAACTTCGTTAAGGGTTAATGTGCAGCCAGAACATTGCTATAGGTACGTTCATAGAAAGATCCCAAGGTGCATTGTGAATGTAGTATACTGGAGTCCCTTGTACCCAGCTCTGAAGTGCAACTACATTTCAGGCTGAAAGATGTCAGCTACTTAACAGAGCACAGCAGTTTCAGGCAGGGATCGAGAAGGAATATCAGAGCCAATTGATGTTCTCAAATACAAAGCTGCCAGGTAAAGAATAAAAGCAGTAAACTATAGTATCTTTCAGGGCTGTGTCTCAATAATGAAAGCTCCTTGTTTTTCTTTTGCCAACTTCCCTCAAATAAGTCATCGCTTTCTTATGACCTGAGAGGTTTTTTTTGGCTCCAAGATGTTCAATAAATGCATTTCATAAATCCTTCTCAACCTACATTATAGACTAATGAGAAAGATATTTCTTTTTTTTCAAGACTTCCAGCTAAGGAAACAAATGATACTGACTCATTCTAAGACTTTCCGTAACTTGTTGGTCACTTTCCTTCTTGCCCCTTTCCCCAACCCCTCCACCACCAACCTCCACTTCACTCAGTTTCTCTGAATGTCTTTCTCTGTAGTCAAAGCTCAATGAAAAGAACTCCGGATTCTACAGGTAACCCCCATAACTAAGAAACCTATATGATGCACCTGGAAAATTCCACTGAGCATGTTTAGTCATTTAAAAGTGGCATGTTTATCATGAATTACTAACCAGTTCAGCTAATTTTATTACTAGTGAACACTGAATCACCATTTCACCACCCGCATGGGCATGCTCATTCGCTTCTATGAGAAGAAAGCGATGCCAGCGTCAGAGCTTAAACTCAAATTATGAAGACGTTAGGTATTTTAGGTAAACATTTCAACAAGAGTCCTGAACAAGATGTGTAGTCCTGCTTGCCATCATAATAGCTTAATACTGTTAGCAGAGGAAACTGATTCATTGCTTGGAAATGCTAAGCATTTTTCACTTGCCCTGGATCAATAGAAGAGCTGTAATTTTGAAGTTTTTCTTCCATTTTTGTTCTGTCTAATTTGTAACCAACAAAATTTTCTGTTCTATATTTGCTGCTTGTGCCCATCTAGATTATCTGTAATAATGAGGATTTGGTATCATGCCAACATCACCAGCTTATTTTCCTTCTGCTATTTTTTATTACATAATTAACTTTCAAGACTGTCAGTTCCTTGACATTATCCCACTAACCCTTTTGGCTTCTGTTCAGGAAAGTACTCACTTTAGTACATGTCTAACTTCAAGCATGTGAGTGGGCCCATTGACTCCGACCTCTTCTGTATTGCCTGCATACCAACAAACAATCACAAATAAATAAAGCAGGAAAGGGGATTGGGAGCGCACAACAGTCTGGAAAAAATGGCAAAAAAATCAAACTTTATTCCAGTCAAAATAAATTCCTTCACAAAGAGGAAATTCAACATAAAGGATGTCAACAGAAAGAGACAAGCAGTGGTCGGTAGAATGTAATCTGGAAGTCAGGAGGAATAGGAGGGAATATGCACAGCTAACAAGCCAAGAACCCAGAGACAAATAATCAATGACTTAAGTATGGAAGGAAGCCTGTGACAGAGTCATTTGATCAGTTTGATTGCCAGAGAATAAAAGGAGTAAACAAGGAGGGAAATGTCTTTGTATTTAGTCTTGACTTCTGCACAGATAATCATGAAGTCAGGGGTGGCTCCAAGCACCAGCACAGCAAGTGCGTGCCTGAGGCGACAAGCCACGGGGGGGCGGCCTGCCAGTCGCTTCGGCAGCAATTCGGCGGCAGGGACGCTGATGGCGCAGCACCGGTGGCCCTCCTGCAGGCATGCCACCAAACCCGTGTGACCAGCGGCCCGCCCGCAGGCGCACCACCAAAGGCCATCTGCCTGCCTGCTTGGGGCAGCAAAAAACAGAGCAATTGGACCTATATCCTTATACATCGATAGCCTCTACAATAACTCCTTAAGAATCATAGGGTCATAGTCATCCAGTATCGGCCAATGGGTATGTCTAGACTGTTTTAAAACCTGCATCAGCAAGTCTCAGAGCTCGAGTCTACAGAATCGGGCTCATGCCAAAGCACTAAAAAACAGCCAGACCTTGTGTCTCAGGATCTGAAACCCTTCCCCCATCCCCAGGCTTTGATGCCTGAGCCCAAATGTCTACACAGCAGGTTTTAGCACCATTGTGTGAGCCCCAGGCTCTGAGACTTGCTGCCATGGGTTTTAAAATGCAATCTGGACATACCCAATGAAGAACAAGTAGTTAACTTGTTAGAACTCTCTGCTCTTCCCTCCCAGCAGGGCACCTTCTTAGGGCCAGGCAGTAGGACCTTTGATGAGGGCAGCAAATGCCTGATATACTCGGTCACAAAGCAGTGGAGTAGAGTGGAGTCCTCCCCTACCCCCCGTCCCGCCAAAAAAAAATTACACAGCACCAGAAGCCTAGGTAAAAAGGTATGTCTAACTCATGATAACAGACAAAAAGTTTGGAGGAACTGGATGAAAGGTAAAGTCCACAGTAATTTTTCAAGTAATTCTTCCTCTTCTGCAACTGGAAATAGTAAATGCCTCGACTGTTCTTTTTTAGGCTTCACCTTCTTGGTGTGATTATGTGGGAAAGTTTTTGGTTTTTTTAAGAGATGGAAAAGAAATGGGAAAGTAGCACTTATATCAGATGCTTATGAAGAGGAGGAGGAAAAGGGATTAATTTTTCTTGAAAACATAATTCCAACTTGGCTAGTCCATTTTCTACGACATGTCAGTGGTAAAAGCTTTTTGTTCTAATGTGGAATCTGACATCAAAAGTACTTTCTTATAGCCAAAGAACAGGGCAATGGAAATGTCTTTGACCCAGACCAATGAACTGCTTTCATAACTTTTCTTTTGGTCTCTAGTAACAGCTACACATGAGTGGAATGTATGAAGAAAGAGGGAATGTCATTCCGAGCCTGATCAAACATTTATCTAATCCAAGAATGAATATTACAGAGTCTTACAGGACTCCAAGGACCTGTATTATGGACCAATTGCTTATCCATATCCACTATAAACCAAATAAAATATTTGAATTAGGACATAAGACAGGGTACAGGTACCATCACCTTTACTGGTATCTTTTATTCCACAGCAAGTAGTAAAGGGATTTAATCATCTCTTGGTTTGCTCTGCTGTCAATTAGAACTTCATCTTTCAAAAGACTCTTCTTGATCCAGATTTTGACCCTGAATATTATTTGGAGACAGCAAGATGAAAGAAAGCTGTTAAATATCCATTAAATATCTCGGAGATGCCACCATCACAGCTAATTCTCTCACTAGCTTCAGCAGATGTCAATAAGTGAATGGGACATGGAGACTGTTCTTTTCATATAATAAAAATTAAGCAGTATTAACACTGAGATGTAAAAACAGAAAGCACTGGAACAAACTAATAAAGAGCAATGAGCTAAGAGCCAGGACTGGATGGAATTCATCCAAGAGCTCTGACAGAACTCAATGTTTAAATGGCTGAGATGCTTACAAAAAATGTACTAGGTCTCATTTAAGTCAGCTACTGTGCTAGAGAACTGAAGTGTCGCAAAAAAGGGTAAAAGTGCTGGAATGATCCTGGGAATTTCAAATCAATTAACCCTACTTTGGTACCAATTAACAGAATGAATTGTTAACAGAGTTATAGAACACTTACAATACTTCTTTAATGTTCCAGGTGCCATGCAGACACCTGCAGGGCTTGTCTACACTTTACAGTGGTGGAACCTGTGCCACTGTAGCACTTAGTGAGGACGTTACCCACATCGACAGGAGAGCTTCTCCCAACAGTGTAGGTACTCCACCTCCCCAAGAGGCAGTAGCTATGTCAACCTCCTGTCAACATAGTGATGTCTACACCTGGAGTTAGGTCAGTATAACTGCATTGCTTTTCCAGGGGTGATTTTCCACACCCCTGTGAGATGCAGTTATATTGACTTAAGCTTGTAGGGTAGACCAGGGCACAATGTCACTGCCCCTAAGCCACAAAGCATTCCTTCTAAATAGAAGTCAAAAGATGGGCAATTAGAAAGCCTTCTGAGATGATATATGAGGGGCATATAAAGTAGAGGCATATAAAATACTGAATTACTGAGAAAATGTAAGTCATGCACTCCTGTTCACAGTTTCTCAATAAAAGAAAGGGTCATTCAATGACATGAAAAAGGCAACACATTTAAATCTGATAAAAATTTATATACTGCATAATTAACCTGTGGATATCACTGTCATAAGAGGCCAAGACTGGCAGTGAACTTGGGGATTTTTCCTCTCTCTCTCTGCAGCATGTGGGTTGCTTGCCAGGATTATCTGGCTATATCTCACTTAATTATTTCCCTGTCATTGTGGGGGCCTCAGGCACTGCTGCACCTTGGTTCCTCCTATTGTCTGCCTGTAGCACATAGTAGTCTAGTCTCCTGTGGGTTGTAAACTTTGGTCTAATTTTGGTTGTTGGGTGTAGTGTGAGGGTGCCGGATGCTACCAGGCCTGTGATACAGGAGATCAGACTAGATGATCTGGTGGTCTTTTCTGGCCTTAAACTCTATGACAGGGATCAGCAACCTTTCAGAAGTGGTGTGCCGAGTTTTCATTTATTCCCTCTGATTAAAGGTTTTGTGTGCCAGTCATACATTTTAACGTTTTTAGAAGGTCTCTTTCTACAAGTCTATAATATATAACTAAACTATTGTTGTATGTAAAGTAAATAAGGTTTTTTTAAATGTTTAAGAAGCTTCATTTAAAATTAAATTAAAATGCAGACCCCCCCCCCCCCCAGACCAGTGGCCAGGACCCAGGCAGTGTGAGTGCCACAGAAAATCAGCTTGTGTGCCGTCTTTGGCACACATGCCATAGGTTGCCTCCCCTGCTCTATGACTCTAAAAGGATTAAAAATAAGATTAGAGAGTCATGTGAATAATGATGGCATCTACAATTATATTTTACAAGATAAAAATATATATACGGGTTATTAAATCTTTATGTTTCAGGGCATAAAACAACCACTAATGTTATGAAAAAATTTCCCTTGGGGCAGGTTACTGGAATTCTTGAGTCTTCTCTTGAAGTATCTCACAACATAGAACAGGGTTGAGACACATAGGCAACAACTCCGTGGATGCTGGAGCACCCCCAGGGAAAAATTGATGGGTGCTCAGCACCCACCGGCAGCTCCCCATCCCCCCACCCAGCTCACATCCACCTCCACCTCCTCCCCTGAGCATGCCGTGTACCGGCTTTTTCCCCCTAGCTCCCAGTGCTTGTGCCGTGAAACAGCTGTTTGACATGGCTGGGAGGGAGGAGGGGGAATGTGGCATGCTTGGGGAAGACACGGGGCTGGGGCAGGGATTTGGGGAAGGGGTTGGAATGGGAGCGGGGCAGGGGCGGGAAAAGGGTGGAGTCGGGGCGGGGGGCGCGAGCACCCACCAGCGCCAGGGAAAGTTGGCACCTATGTTGAGACATGTCAATGGGGCAATATTGGTAGAAATTTGATCAGTTACTGACCATAGAGAACCCATTCTTTGATGAGTTGAAAACTTAAATTTTGAAGCTGTTAATTCAACTCTTTCACAGGAAAGAAATACACTTTAAAATATTTTTCTAAAAATTACTTTTAAAAAGGACTCTGACATCAATTTGCTGAACTGTTACGTTTTCTGAAAATAAGCCTGTTTTATATAAAGGGCCAAAATAAAAGTATTAGTATGCATATTGGTTAAGCATCTCACCATATACTGTACATGTGGAAATCAGAGCTTTTACATATGCTAGAATTTAAATGCATAAAATGCTGCAAAAAAAATCCAAGTTTAGAGTTTGGGATTCAAGGGTATTTTTTCTTGAAGCTCCCAGTGACCTGAAATAAGGAACAGCTAAAACCAAACAAAATGCACCTGAGCTCTGTATGGGCTTGGTCATAAAACTGCTTTTCCTTTATCCAGTTCAAATTTAAAGAGGTGTGGAATGGGGATGGAGGTGGTGTAGAGGAATATTGCAAATTTAAGACCTCATCCTGTAATCCTTGCACGTTCTACTGAAGTCCATGGGAGCTTTGGGAGTCAAGGAATGCAGCATCAGATGAGTGATAACAGATCTGTAACTTGATTTGGGAAAAAAAGGATGCAATATTCTGTTCTATTTAGGTTCTTATACTGCACCCATCATCCTAGCACTTGAGTGGCTTCAAAAAATTTCTTCAATGGACTACTCAAGGTAGAAGGTACCACTCAGTGTGAGCATGCGAGATAGAATCTTTCCCAGAATTATCAATGTAGTTATTTTCAAATCAACTCCCAGTAGTGGCTTATCACACACAGCAATAATTCCGACCCTTTAGGTTAACATCTTAATGTCCCAGCTTAAATACAAAGTTAAGTGTTTAGGCTAGAAAAGTGTTCTCTGTCAAGATTTAAATCTATGTTTTGCTATAAAGGATCAAAGTTATTCTTAACATTTAGTTTAAGATGTTTACTGTTGACTCAGGGTTGAATTCAAGGGTTTGTTCCAATTTCATTAACATGTATACAATTCACATTCAAATGGACTTTATAATTTTCAGTCTCAAAATGCATATTCCAGGTCACATTGACAGTTTGGCTAATTTATATTGGAATTGTACACTTGGCTATGAAATAATACATCAGGAAATACTAAAAAAATTTAGACTGTAAAAATACTAAAATTATGGGTAAGATGTTCTCAGTTACAACAGTGTAAATTTAGAGTTATTCCATTGCCTTCTTAGTATGAAAGGCCTTGGCCATTAATGAATGATGATGTAGGAGCTGCCAAAGGGGCGGCTACATGTCCTACAAGTGTGCAATGACTCCAGTCTCAGAACTGAGCCAAGGAGTGGAACCAAAGACAAAGGCCTTGGCCGCAAACCCATGAAAAGGGGTTCTTAGAGGCCTCGCAATGTTCCTATTCCTGGAGTTCTCTAAGAAGGTGGAAAATACTGGAAGCTCTTTCACATTGCTCTTGTAAGTGAAGATATTTCAGCAAAAGGTCAGAATAAAAAAGTCTCCTCTTCAGACCTGTCCCAGTCTCACTTGGTTTGGTCCACCAATAGACACTCCTTTCTTTAACCCCAGAATTAAATAGTGGGACAGCATCTCTCTTCTCTGCAGATTAGCAGTTCTCAGTCTGTAGAAAATCTCTCCTCCACTTTTAGTGTTTCAAGAGAAATTTTCCAGCAGTAGCATCAGGTATGCTATCCCTAAGTACATGAATGACATCCATAGTAATGTTGTGAGAATTCTCACACAGGCATTTCTGCTTTTGTATTACAGTGCTGCTGCTCTTGCAATATTTGAGCGGCTTGTTCTATCTAGAGATCAAAGATGTCCTCATGTGGCCAAGGTGGCTTCATCTCAGAGAACAAGTGATAATGTTTTTTTAACGGGACTATCCTTCAGGTGTGACTTTGTAGCGGTCTCCTTGAACAATGTTAAGGCTTGAATCAGGGTAGCAACAGGAGAGGGTCAAGGTGCCACAGGACTACACAAGTTATTACATCATTTAAATCCTTTCCTTTCTTTGCTAGGAATGCCTAAAATGCCTGGCAAAAATCAGGTTGTATGTTGGAACTAGAAGTCTGATTTGCTTTCCCCACATCAACAGCATCCATGGTAGAATTTCTTGCATACATGCTGCAGGTCCAGTGTCTCATAGGTATCACACAGCTCTGGGCACAGCTAACAAGATTTCCAGGGACCTTCATTCTTTCCAAGACACTCACAATATGGACTGCTTCCTCAGTTTAGGAGATAGCAGCTAATTTAGGTAATCCTCCCAACAGGATGGCCCTGAATCTCCATTATTGCACCAATCCACTAGGAGGTTGACTGCACCTTGATTTGAGGTCCAGAAGTCAATGTTTAAATGGTCACTATATCTCAGTCAAGCCCAAACAACTGACCGCAGCAGTGCCATTCCTCCATTAGGCAGGATGTCAGGAGCCCAGTAATTTGTAGGTTGGGGCAGTATTGATCTGATGTGTGGAATTACCTGTATCCACAGAATGTGTGACACAGTCACAGCTGAGTTGAGATAGATTCCAACCATACAAGTTTATTCTTAAATTAGAAAGCGAGTCTTCCCTTGCATGGACTTACTCACTGACTTCCATGGGAGCAGGCCCAGGCCCCTTATGATATATCTACACAGCCCGCAGCAGCAAGCATCCTGGGTTGACAGACTTGGGCATGGAGGGCTCAAGCTAGTACTCTAAAAATAGGTGTGTAAACATTGCTCTGATGCTGCAGCTCAGGCTGGGATTTGGGCTCCGAAGCCCACCCCTCTCCTTAGGGGTTGTACCTTATGTACAACAGTATGCCTTTGTTCAGAATGTGGAAGATCCATGTGTGTGTTTCATACACATTAAAGGCCTAAATTCAACTTTCAAAATACATACTACTTCCAGGAGAGTATGAATTGTATACCAAAGGGCAGATTTTGACTCTTCAGTGGATTGTGCTAAACAAAAATAAAACTTTCAGATTACATTCAACCAAAGTATTGAAATACACGTTGTAGTAATTTATTATTTCTATAGTGCCATAGGCTTGTAAGGTAAACTTAAAATAAAAAGAGAAGTACCTTATCTAGGGAGCTTAAAATCCAAGGTCCCAACGTAACAAATGACATTAGCACGTTTAAAAGCTTTGCTGGATTGGAATGTAAATTAGGACAAGAAGGGATGTCAAACACAATGATAAGAGTTGAACGATATAGTAAGGATCAGGTTTACATGAGGTTATGTTTCTATTTTTGTAGTTACATTACAAGATTGAATTTGTTCCTTCAGACATGAATGGTGGATGGAGGTTAGTATTGGAAAACTAACAGAAAATAGTAACAATTGAGGGGGGATTGGAAGGAGAAGAATGAGATTGCAGTATGCACAATCTTCTTCTATGCATTAGAGGGCAGCACAAGAGAATGTGAGGGCTCGTTTGCAAAAGGACACAACCATGAGAATGTTGAGATGCATTAAACTGGCAGAGCCAAGAAGGTACACATGGGAGAAAGTTGAGATTCCTTCTAAACAAGGAACAAAGAATCAACATTAACTGGTTTCTACAAGTTTCTGCTGTGTTCTATCTCAATATACTGTTTAGACAGGTGTTGACATTCTTTACAGTTCAGTAGTGCAAATCCTGACTTGGTTGATTTCACTTACTGAAAGGTCAGCAATTTCCAGAAAATAGTGTGAAGGAGAACACGTACTATGTAAAGTTGGGGGCAGTGGGTGCGAATGAAAGGATAATGGGGCTCAGCTGGACATAATTGTAATACCAAAAATAAAATAAAATAAAAAACAGAAGAATTAAGTATTGGAATCATTAAACAAAAAAGTTAAAGTGGAAACTTTAGTACAACTTTGCCAAAAGCAACCAGAAAATACTCCCTTAAAAAGTGTTCACTACACTATAAAACATTTAAAATATGGAAAGAAAAATACGGTTGTGTGATTTCAGGTCTTGATTTTTTTTGTTTTCTCTCTCTCTCTTTTTTTTTAAGAATAAGTAAATTGCCTTGGTACAGAAAAAAAAAAATCTTTGGCTTCCATTTGCTGGCTGGCTTGAATCACCAAGGAGTAATCATCCAAACATTAGCAGGCTTCCAGACAATAACATACTTTTATAATACACACACATATATACACAAGTATTGTTAACTAATTTGTGAAAAATGTAGGGATGCCTACAAGCTCTTACTAGAATTGGTTATTTAGAGTAGAGACTCTTTTTTAACACCACCATCCCCATGTCAATATCCATATCCCTTGATCTAAGCCCTACTGAACACTTTTTCTGCAGAAAATGCCATAACAATTGTAATTCCGCAATACAACACAACACAGTACAGGAAAGTTGGAAAGAAGGCATCACAACTTTTTGATGTTTAAAACTGACAGATGGCAGCATAAGATTTTGGCAGGGTCCTGAAAGAAATCATGGAAATAAACTTATTTTTTGGATAACTAACATATTATTACGGTTGTGCATGAAATACCTAGTCCTCCCACATAAACAGAAACGACTCAAAGCAAGTAAGCATGCCAGACAAAGGAACACTTTCAGATATGAAGACCAAATTGCTATAATAAAATATTAAGGACTTGTTAGTGTCAGTTGCAAAAGAAAAAAAGATCCAACTGTGGGGAGATTTCCTTAACATGAGATCTCAAATGGTACAGGATCTAGGGGGAAAAAAAAGAATTCACAGGAGACCACCAAAATGTGAGGGCATTGGAGATAAGATAGAATGTGCAGTACAGAAACTGTATTGTGTTGCGTTTAAAAAGCAAATGCAGGTATTAGCTTACCTGAAGATCTCCCAAAACACACTGAAAGGGAAACCATGAATTCAAAAAGGCAGTATGTTGTAAATTAAATTGATTATGGAAAAAAACATAGTAAAGGTTTATTTCACTTCAGATTAAAATATTTAAGTTACCTTAATTGTACTTAGATATTAATTTCTCTCTATTGCTGGCACTGCAGGGTAAATAATATGTATCTCTGATACAGTGCCTTTTATCAGTCGATCTCAAAGCAATACACCGCAGGAATTATCCTCTCCTCCCTTCGATATAAGATTGAAGTACCTTGACATGAAACTGTGAGGAAGTTTTCTTTGCTACTGTCCATACTACAGTGCAGTATACTGTAAATCAGAAAGCTGAAGATTTCAGTTACTAACGTTGTCTGTGTGACGTCTTTAGTTTGTAAAATTATCTTGTTATCCTGGGGTCAGTTGAATCAAAAACAGAAAAAGTATGAAATATTAAGACGTCATTTGGATAACATTATTTGACATTCAATTACTTCTCTGACCATAATCACACTAATAGATCTGCAAAACTGGCAGCAAGGAATAAGTCATGAGAACAAATGCCAAATACAGAAAATGTCTTCACCTTCAGATAAATTTGATTTGCATGAACAGGAAACTAATTTTTAAAAAGCTAGAAGCAAAAGAGCTTTAGCATAGAGATTGCAGAAAGCTACCATGACAGAAAACCAGTAAGAAGTTGTTATTGGCTCAGGCTTATTGTTTTCCATACAAGAAATCCATAAGATTATTGTTCAAAAACATCAAGCAATACACCCTTTACTTACAGTACTGCAATCTGGGAATATGCTGATTTACTTAACTACATAATAAACAGAGATGGGGAAAACACCAACAACATAAACAAAATAAGAGAGGGTTGGAGCATGGCTCCAAACCATCCAACTCTGAGTAACCCAGTTAACCCCTTGATGACTGTTTTACTATGCATGGTACCAACAACAGAGGAAAGCACAAGGCTCTTAAAATATATTGGCTACTTCATGTATTGGATGGTTCAGAGGACTGGTAATGCCTCAAGTCCTTCTCTTACTGATTGAAATCAATCACAAGTCAGTAATGACTGAAAACCATTACCATCTTCTGGTTGATAGATGGTTTATGTAAAAATATTTTGGTGGCGTCAATCCACTTCTCTGTTTTAATGATGCATTTACTTATGACATGTTATTCAGACATTAGGTATTTGTGCATGCTGTATGGAATTCAAGACAGAGCATGGTCTCTTCTAAACCAGACAGATAGAATTCTAGCTGTATACAAGCCCGTTTGTTATTTTTTATATGCACCTCCTATTTAGAATGCACTGTGATTCCATATAATCATGATAAGGGGACAAATATCAATATCATTGACACACACCCTCCCTGCATTAAGTGCCTTCTAGTACACCATCCCCAAAAAGAAGGGCCAAAGGCAGAATGAGGCATAGGAGACTGAAATACTACCACTCTCACGAACAGTGTTAGATGCTTTATGTCCAGGAATGTTGGCAGATCACTCTATCTAGATACTTTTATGGTTCCCATCACCACAGTATTTGGCATTAATATTATTTAACATTGATTTATCCTTACAGACACTTCTGCAAGGCAGAGAAATGGAGGTTACTGGTCTGTAACAGGAGGTCCTTCGAGATGTGTGGTCCCTAACTGAATTCCACACGTGCATACCATGCAGCTGAGATCGCAGATTTCTAGCAAGTAGGGTCCATTGGTTCGCACCTGCACAATTGTTGTCCTTTTGAGCTGAAATAAGAATATAAAGGGCGGTGCAGACTGATGTCTGTGCAGTTCCTCTCCTACGCAAATCAGAAAAATCCAAATCAGATGGGGGAAGTAGGGCAGATAATGGAATAGAGATAGGGACCACACATCTTGAAGAACTTCCCCTTAAAGATCAGTAACCTCCATTTTTTCTTCAAGTGCTGGATCCTATGTGCATTCCACACCTGGGTGATTGATAAGCAGTATTTAAGCAGGAGAGGATGAGAAGAAGCACTTGGTATAGATGCTTGTAATACTTCAGTCCCAACAGCTGCATCTGAAGAGAAGGCTTGAACTAACACTTAATACTTCATGAATGCATGGATGGAGCTCCAGGTAGCTGCTCTACAGACGTCCAGTATAGGCACCTCTTGAAGAGATGCTGATGAGGTTGCTTGTTCTCTAGTGGAATGGACTCTCGCACCATGCACGAGAGGAATACGTGCCTATTGGCAACACAGAACGATGCAGTCACAGATCTACTTAGGCATTATTTGCTCAGACTCTCTTTCTCCTCAGGACCATTCTGCTGTATACTCCTGTGGGAATTCTGCTCCACTGCACAATGCAGAATTTTGCATAAAATTATGGTTGTGCACACAGAATTTCCTTCCCCCCCCCCCCCAGAAATGGGCTGCAGTGCTGCTAGCTGCCACTAGGGGCCACTGGATCCAATGGAGCCCAAGTTGCACATAGAAGACGCTGTTGAGGGGAGGGGGAGGGAGCTAGAGGGATCCTGGCAACTGCAGTTTCCAGCATGCCCGGAGGGAGGGAGACGGTGATGTAGGGTGACCAGATGTCCCGATTTTGGGGTCTTTTTCTTATATAGGCTCCTATTAGCCCCCCACACACACCTCCTGTCTGGTCACCCTACGGTGGTGTGCAGGAAACTCCATGCAAGCCTGATACCGAGCATCAGGCTGTTTCTCCCTCTGAATCCCTGGGCTCTGCGGGGGAGGGGAGTTGGTGTTTGGGCTGGAGGTGACCCATGGCTGGGCTTTGGGGGAGGGGGTTTGGGTGTATTATCTGGAGGGGCCCCATAGCTGGGCTCTGTGGGGGAGGGTTTGTGAGTGTCTGGTCTCCCAGCTGGACTCGGGGTGGGAAGGGCAGGGGCAGAGAAACAGGAACTGGGTTGTCATAGGGGTTTCTTTAACTCTCTACTCCTGGGGAAATGTTGTGTGTCTGTATTGTTACAGACATACCTGCTCACAGGTATTTTGAAATAAATTATCAAACTAATTTACACTGGTGTGATTACGTAGTGTTATTTTGACAAATAAAATTTGCAGAGTTTTAACTTTTTGGCACAGAATGTCCGCAAGAATAGCTGTATCAACAAAGAACCTTTATGATTTTCTAAGCAGTTTTGTCTTTTGCAGGTAGGACATCAGAGTTCATCTGATTCCAGAGAGTGAAGTCTCCTCTACTCATTGGATACATGAGGTTTTGGGAAGAATGCCGGTAAGTGGATATGTTGATTTATGTGAAACTCAGAGATTACTTTTGGGACAGTAGGTGAAGACAAGGGGAAACCTTCTTCTTACACTATTTTTTATAAGACAGGTCAGCCACAAGTACTCCCAGCTCACTCACCCTTCTGGCTTATGTGATGGCAATTAGAAAGGCTACCTTGATGGAAAGGTGGTTAATAGAACATGTGGCCAGTGGTTCAAATGGTGGTCTGGTAAGTTCCAATAGTACAAGGTTGAGGTACTATTGTGGTGCAGTTTTCAGCACCAGTGGAAAGGTCCTAACTCAATCTTTCAGAAATCTAATTGTTCTTGGGTAAGTAAAAATGGAGTAGCCCTAGGCCAGAGGATGAAAGGTACTCATTGCTGATAGTCCTTCTAGCAGCAAACTAATGGCAACCCCTGCCAGTTTTCAGGACTGGAAATTCTCGGATAGCAGGGATACCTGCAGATTCTGGATAACTGATTATGTTGCACCCAGCAAGAGAAATGCCTCCATTTAACTGGATAACATTTTTTGGTGGAGTTTTTCCTACTTTGATTGAGAATAGACGGAACAGCCGCTGTGCATGAAGGTGCTAGATCTGATGCCCACCCAAATACCAGGCCATGAAATAAAGGAGCCTGTGGTGGGATGTTTAACCTTGCCATTCTCCTTAGTTAGTAGATCTGGAAAGAGTTGCATGCTGATGGAAGGACAGCTTGACATTCACAGAAGTAATGCACATTGGAAAACATAATCCCAACTATACATATAAAATTTTGGGGTCTGAATTAGCTGTTACCACTCAAGAAAGAGATCTTGGAGTAACTGTGGATAGTTCTTTGAAAACATCCACTCAATATGAAGAGGCAGTCAAAAAAGCTGACAGAATGTTGGGAATCATTCGGAAAGGAATAGATAATAAAACAGAAAATACCATAGTGCCTCCAGATAAATCCATGGTATCCCCATATCTTGAATACTGTGTATAGATCTGCCCCCCACCCCATCTCAAAAAAAATACATTGGAATAGGAAAAGGTACAGAGAAGGGCAACAACAACAAATCTATACAATCAGGACTGGTGTGGAGAAAGTAAATAAGGAAGTGTTATTTACTCCTTCTCATAAAACAAGAACTAGGGGTCACAAAAAGAAATTAATAGGCAGCAGGTTTAAAAGAAACAAAAGGAAGTATTTCTTCATACAATGCAAAGTCAACCTGTGGAACTCTTTGCCAGAGGATGTTGTGAAGGCCTGGACTATAAGGGTTCAAAAAAGAACTAGAAAAGTTCATGGAGGATAGGTCCCTCAGTGGCTATTAGCCAGAATGGGCAGGAAGCCTGTTTGCCGGAAGTTGGGACTGAGCGACAGGGGATGGATCACTTGATGTTGTTCTGTTCATTCCCTCTGAAACACCTGGCATTGGCCATTGTCAGAAGACAGAATACTGGTCTAGATGGACCATTGATCTGACCCAGTATGGCCGTTTTGTTCTGATGAAGGTCCAGAAATCAGAATGGTCTGTGCCAGTTGGGTCTTATGAAATTAATTTGATCTTTGTTGTAACAAATTTTCTGCAGAACATACGGTAAGAAAGGAATGGAAGGAAAGCCCATCTGAGATGGTCTGTCCATTATAACAGAAAGACATCACCCCTGAAGCCATGGCCCAGAGCTGCCCTGGAGAATTAGAGGGTGAACTTTTTGTTTGTTTGGGATGCAAAATCTCATCATTCCCCACTATCTGAAGAACTTGTTTAGGATGGAATTATGTATGTTCCACTCGTGGGCTGTGGAGAAGTAACTGCTGCAACTGTTCACTAGAGAATTCTAAGAATCTAGTAGATATGTATCAGAGAAAATTTTCTCTGGTTTCTGGTGCACCAGTTCCATAAATTGATTGCTTTTAAATAGAGAGGAAGGGATTTTGATCCACCTCATTTATGTAAAAAAAACCAGTTGTCATTATGTCTGAGAACTGGGAAGCAGCAAGTATTGCAGGCTAAATGGACTGCTCTCAGCTATAGTAGGTTGAAATGTATTCCAGCCTCCCAAGGAAACCAAGTGCCTTCCATGGTGTGGTTGTCTGGGTGGGCTCCCTATCCAATTAGGGATGTCTCTGTGGCAATTGTCACATTAGGTGTGAATTGTCAACCAGGTGAGAGAAGCTATGACATTGGTAGGGATTGTTAGCCTGGTGTTTATGTGGTTTCTGTCTGTTAAGTATAAGAACTGGAAGCAGGTCAGTAGGCAATCATAGAATCATAGAATATCAGGGTTGGAAGGGACCTCCGCAGGTCATCTAGTCCAACCCCCTGCTCAAAGCAGGACCAATCCCCAGACAGTTTTTTGCCCCAGATCCCTAAAAGGCCCCCTCAAGGATTGAGCTCATAACCCTGGGTTTAGCAGGCCAATGCTCAAACCACTGAGCTATCCTTCCCCCCTAAACACTCTTCCATGGCTCTTTGGAGTCAACACTGGGTTGAAAAATACTACAGCATAATCTAATAATGTAGGTGGCCTAGTAGGAAAAGGCAGGCTTTGACAATGACCTGAAAAGTGACTTGTCTTATCAAATTATTCATGGTCTGGAATGGGGTAGTAAGAAGGAACTGGAGAGGTATCAGTCCACACCGCCGTAGTTCAGAGCAGGAGAACAGCACAGGCATGGGCCAACAGACAATATCCACTAGAAATCTCCAATCTCAGGTGCATGGTGGACATGCATACTCATGTATGGAATATGCATAGGGACCAGCACTAAAAGCAGCAGTTATATTTTACCCATGTTACATGCGGGGAAACAGACAAAAATATTATTGGTAAGTGAACTGCCAGATGTCACATGGAAAGACTATGGCAAAAGTTATCAGCTGAACCCCAAAATCTAGTCCAATGCCTTTGTGACAGGGTCCCCCCAGGTGCCACCTGGAACTGGGGTATCACTGAGTTCTCTGACCCACCAGCCTGGGCTCCCTCTCTCACTGTGCTGCTGTGACAAGCTGAAGACCCGCTTCTGGTCCTACACCTCCACCAGCATTCACATAGGTAAGGACACACCCAGCTGTAGTTACATGCAGGCTCTCTGACTAGCCACTGCATGAACCAACAGTAGAAAGACTAAAGCCAAGGTAACTCTCAGCTCCCAGGCACACACCCCCTTCTGGAGCATAAACCCAACATTATACCATCTTGCGCTACACAGGGAACTGTACAGCATAAGCTCATAGAGTGTGTCCCCCCTCGGTGTGGAGAGGAATATGCAGCAGTCTTTGCCCCTTGAGCTATGATTTCCCATGCACTTCACTCCTACTCACTGGTTTAGATAAGCAAAAGCAAGTTTATTAATTAACAATGATAGATTTTAAGTGATTATAAGTGATAGAAAACAGATCAAAGCAGATTACCTAGTAAATAAACAAAAATGCAATCTAAATCTAAGATACTAGAAAGATAGGATATGAATTAGAAAATTCTCACCCTGGCTGATGATACAAGCAGGCTGCAGATTCTTAAGGGACAAGCTGCACTTGCTTTACAGCTTGGAATCCCCAAGTCTTTCATACACAGGCTAGAAATCCCTTTAGCCTGAGTCCAGCACTCCCCCCAATTCAGTCTTTGTTCCTCAGGTGTTTCCAGGAGTCTTCCTGTGTGGGGAGTGAAGAACAACAGATGATGTCACTCCCTGCCTTATATAGCTTTAGCATATGGTGGGAACCTTTTGTTTCAAAACTTGGTTCCCAGATGGGTTTGTGGAAAAATACTGACATCACAAGATGGAGTCCAGAGACATGTGGTCTAGTCACATGCCCTTGCAGTGTTATAACATCCATTGCTTACAGGCTAGCCAAAACATCCACAGGAAGCTTAAGCTATTCCACAATCCATTGTCTTTGCTGATGGGCCATCAGCCCTATCTAGCTTCTTCATTTTTGTACCTGACGGGCTGGCTGTAGGCTTTTTCCAGAGTAAGCCCATTTGAAATACATATCCCTAGTCAACATTCATAACTTCAGATACAAAAATGATACATGCATACAAATAGGATAATCATATTCAGCAAATCATAACTTTTCCAGTGACACCTCACATGACCCATCTTGTACAAAATGCATCATAATTATATCATAATAATGACTGTGAAGAATATGGGGTGCAGTGTCACAACCTTAACTCCACAATAATCCTCCTCTCTTTCTGTGTCCCTTCTATGGAAAAATAGGAGACTTCAATCTCCATGGTTGTCAAGCCAATAACTTACAAGCCCCGTGTTTTTAAGATGTGAGTATCTTAAGATTCTTCTTCATAAGAAAAAGCACATGCTGGTCTGAGCGAGGATGAAACATACATCCATCTCAAAGAAAAAGTTTTGCCCTTGAAATGTCATTCTATGGCGCACTACTGAGTTTAGTCCTAATGGGCTTTGTCCTTCGGGCTTGCCACGTCCATTTATGTTCTATCCTTTGAATGCGCACTAATAGTCCCACAGGACTGTTTTAGCCTCACTGTTTCATGTTTTTATTGCTTTAAAATCCCTGTTGACTTGAAGGCTTACATGTTCCTGTTTTACATTTACATTTTTGGCACAGCTTTTATAACAAAGATACTGAGCACGTTTAACTGTACAACAGGTTTTCTACATTTATTACTCATGAAAATAGATACCTATTAGAATGACAAGCAATAGAAAGATTTTCCTACTTTTCTCTGGAATCTCTGTATAAAAATAAAGCTTAAAAAAGCATAAGCAGGTTTGAGTCTTCATTTTCCTGTAATACATTAATGGCAGGAATTAAGAGTGCTGAATTTAATCTCAACACATGTGTTTTTAAGCAATCAGGAATGGTTTATTTCAAACTAGTGGACAAATGTTCAATAGTTGCAGTGCTAAAGATGAATATTCTTTGTTTTTCTTGGGTTTAAAATCCTTAGTCTACAGTATAATTTATAGTTGCTTTAAGAAACTTTTAAGACACTTGGAAATTACTATCAATGGCTGGCCAATTCTATGATGGATGGTTAACCTTTTTGCTATTAAGGGGGTGGGCGGGGGGTGAGCAAGAGAGACTGGGGGCATTATGCCAGTCTTTTATACTTTTTATCCTCATTGAAGCACTCATGGTATCCTACCCTCTGACTTTATATCACATTTCCCTCCCTCTGTCTTCTTTTCATCGAGACTGTCCTTTAGCCAAAAGGTCTGCATGGGACATAGACCCCTTAAAGGCCAATAATTCTAACTCAATCAAGATTCCCACAGAGCAACACAAGATGTTTCCCTTTCTAGTGGTTAAGTAGAGTTTTCTTCATTCTTTCCATTCGTCTTTCTTTTCTTCTCCCCAGTTCATACCGTTGCCTCCTACGCACATGCACTCTCCATTCTCTCTCATAGACTCCTACCCTCAGAATGAAGACAGGCCTCATCATGAGCTTGGACATGTTAATCATCCCCCCCCTCCCCCGGCCCTACTTCATGTACAGATAACTTTCAAATGTGGGCAAGTTGGGTTGGCTGCCCACTCATGCCAACTCAGTCACACAGGCCTAAGGTTTGCTCTTGCTTGTCAAGAAGTTCATTGTTTACTGCTCATACAACATATGGTTCTCCACAGCAAGTAGCGTGCATTCCCACTGAGCTAACACACCTAGGAAGAGAGTAACACTGAAAATGACTATACAATTGGCACATCCTTACTCAAATCAGCTTGGATGACAAAATATTTTGTTTCCTGATTTTAAACTTATTAGCACTGCATTGAGCTAGCACAGCTACGAGAGACTGAACTAGAGAGTCTACTGTGGCTTGTACAGAAACAAAATATTAAGTTCCAACCTCAAAATCTTTACTTAGAGTTGTACAGAGATCTGTGCTTCATTTGCACCTTAACTACATTTATTAATTGGGTACATTTTACTGGTGGTGATGCATGAGCTAGAAAGAACACCATTTGTCTCTTCAATTTCATTCAATTACATTTCCAAGGTCGCCTCTTAATTTTTAAAAGTATTATGTACTTGTCAATATAGCAAATTTGATCAGGAAATTATTGTGACAAAAATATGGACCCTCGCAATACTGTTTTTATTGTAATTTCTCAGAGCAAAACTGAAAAAGATGGCCATAACTTCAACGAAGGCCTGTGGTTGTCCCCATATCACCTTAGATGTTCTCATTTTTGTATACATCTTATTCTACCTTAAGCCTTCCTGTTCCACACTGGTAAACTACACATTGTAGATGATAACACTCCATAATGAGGAAAAATCAGTTACAATATTGAGAAAACATTCCGTTCCCAAACCTTTACTTCACTTCTGGAGACTAAATCAGTTTCCATCCTGAAAGAGTAACCAATTAGTAGGAGCTATAGTTTGGTCCAAAAATATACAAAATTATGCTTTGATAGCTAAAACAGGTGGTGCCTTAAATATGAATCTTGCAATACATTAAAATACTTATTCTTAACAAAGAATCATCCCTAGGTATGACACAACACTGACCTCCAATCCAGTTTGGGATACTAACAGAACCTAATTACATCCTTAAAAGGAGGCAGACCTTAATGGCTTATATAGTCCTTGACTGTAATGACATTTAGTCCTTGAACAATGGGATGGAGAACCTCCTCCCCCATGTTCCCAAACCACTGCTAGTCTTCAATGGTAAGTAATGCCCCTTTAAAATAAAATAAAAGGACATAAATAAATTTAAGTGAATAATGCTAAATTAGTAGTGCTCAGAAAAAGTAAAGCACTTGTATTGGCAGCACAAGTTTCCCCACACTTCCCTACCATTATGTCTGCACTATATAAGGATTTAGCAACATCCCCACCTACTGTTGCAGGAGAAAAACTGAATGCAGATTTAGTCAGCTTTTCAATTAATCTTTAGAGGAGAAATCAAAAACATAACAGCTCTCGTGTACCAATCATCTCACCAACTCGATAGGTCCATCAATGGCTATTAGCCAGGATGGGCAGGGATGGGGTCCCTAGCCTCTGTTTGCCAGAAGCTGGGAATGGGCAATGGGATGGCTCACTTGGTGATTACCTGTTCTGTTCATTCCCTCTGGGGCATCTGGCATTGGCCAGGGTCAGAATACAGGATACTGGACTAGATGGACCTTTGGTCTGACCCAGTATAGCCATTCTTATTTTACTTTTACCAGCTCTCAAGAATCACTGCTTTTTGTTACCTTACAGTCAGAAGAAATGCAAGATCATGATTATTATTTTTCAGGGGTTTGTTTTTATTTTACTTTTTGTAGCAGCCTAAAGCTGTATCTATTTGTCTAATATTGGAAAACATCACCCATAATATAGGATCAATGGACCATGTCAGTCACTTGACAACTCCCAAGTCTCAGTGAATGGGCAGCGAATAATTCTTGTTCTCGTTGCCTAATTTCCTTTTATTTTGCAAATAAAAATGTAACATAATAGAACAGTCTTGTCTGTGGGAGGGAAGGCAAGCTATAAAGGACAAGATAAATGTCTTTTTCTCTTGCGGTTCAATTAGTGTTGCTCACGGGGCTTCTGGGTGGGTTGAAAAAACTTCATGCCATAACTTGTGCCTTTGATCCTCATTCTTCTAGTGGTGAAGTATTTGGTCCTTCACTGGTACACAGACTATAACTGCTTCCTTTGAAGAGGGCCGGAGACTGGTTGCTTTAAAAGCAGCAGCAAGAGCCATCGTTTAACAGGGATAATCAGCCCAATCAAATTCTTTTTTTTTTTTTTTTTTTTAAATGGTCCCATAGAGAAGATCTGCTAACTCCAAAATCAGGGTGCATTCTGACAAAACTGTTGCAGCTCTTAGCCCTTTTCTTAGGGTTACCATACGTCCGGATTTTCCCGGACATGTCCGGCTTTTTGGTCCTCAAATCCCCATCCGGGTGGAATTGCCAAAAAGCCGAACATGTCCGGGAAAATGCTTTGCCAGCATCCCTGTCCCCTGCTTACCTTAAAGCGGCTAAGGCAGCGGTGGCTGCTGCTGCTCCCCGCAGACACCTCAGCTCTGTGTAGCTGAAGAGCCGAGCTGCCCGAGCGCTACCGACTTCACGGTTTACCGGGCAGCCCCCAGACCTCCAGACCCTGCGCCCCCGGCCGGGTGCTTCCCCTCCCGGGCTCCGGCTGCGCTGGGGAAGCGCCTGGCTGGGGGTATGGAGGCTGCCCGGCAAACTCTGAAGCCGGTGGCACTCGGGCAGCTGTTTCGCATGGCTGGGAGGGAGGAGGAGGGGGAATGTGGGGCGCTCAGGGGAGGGGGCAGAGTTGGGGCAGGGACTTTGGGAAAGGGGTTGGAATGGGGCGAAGTTGGGACGGGGCTGGGGAAGGGGTGGAATTGGGCGGGGTTGGGGCGGGGCCAGGCCAGGGCAGGGGCCCCGTGGAGTGTCCTCTTTTTGAAATGTTTTAATATGTTAACCCTACTTTTCTACACCTTTTAACTACAAAGAGGAGTATATGTCCCAAATACAAGAACAGGTTCAATTTCCTCAACTTTGTGTCAGGATAACATATACAAGCATTGTAAAGTAAATATATCAAGTATCTCATGTGGTAATATAGCTTTATATAGTATGTAAGCGTAAGGTATTTTACACATTGTAATTGGTGTTTCCTCCTTGGCCTACCCTATTCACTGCTATTGCCTTTCATGTTCAGTATCAAAAAATTTTGAAGTTTGAAATAAAATTATTTGCTCATGCTAAAATTCATTGCAAATTTAATTTTGTGATCATTTTTAATTCCATCTTTCATTATCTGTTTCCGCCGTATGAATATCTGCTCTGATCATGTGAGAGGATTCCTGCAGAAGTCTTAAAACAGTCTAAAGAATTTCTCAATTTGGTTGACATTATTGGAACTATTCTAATGGACTTTTAAAAAAATTATAGCAGCAGTAGTGGTATAGACTGGAACCTTAAATTTGATGTTCTATCACAGGGGTCGGCAACGTTCAGCACGCGGCTCACCAGGGTAAGCACCCTAGTGGGCCGGGCCAGTTTATTTACCTGCTGACATGGCAGGTTCGGCCGATCGGGGCCCCCACTCGCCGCGGTTCGCCGTCCCAGGCCAATGGGGGCGGCGGGAAGCGGCACGGGCCGAAGGATGTGCTTCCCCCATTGGCCCGGGACGGCGAACCGCAGCGAGTGGGGGCCGCGAACGGCTGAACCTGCCGCGTCAGCAGGTAAATAAACTGGCCCAGCTTGTTCGAGTGCTTACCCTGGCGAGCCGCGTGCCAAACGTTGTATTGTTTGAGCAATATTTTGTTTTGTATCATGAATATGTAAAAAAACAAAACAACAACAAAAACCATGAATTTAAGATGCTTGATTAGGATATCGATATGGAGAGCAGAATTGGACACAATATTCCAGTAATGGTCTCACGAATGCCATAATACCACTTCCCTAATCAATATGCTTTGGCTTACACCTCCAAGAATCACATTTGGTCTCTTAGCCACCATATTTCACTGTTCAGAAACTCTGATTTAAAAAAAAAATTGGAATGCAGTGATATTGTCTATTTTTTTTGTATTTTGAGAAATAAACTGCTGAGATTGTACTTGTGCAATTTTTTTCACAATTAAAAAAAATGTCAAGTGGATCACTACTCTGGATAGCAGCCTTGAACAGAGTAACTCCAATATAGCTACCATAGAGGCCCAATCCTGCAGCTTCTGGCTTTACTTGAGTAAGGCAACAGTGATTTCAGTGCCACTTTGCAAGTGAAGAAGGAGTGGAGAACTGGGCTTTTGTATCTTAAGATAAATTATCCTTACTTTACTTTTCTTCCTATCATGAACTAAATTTAACTTTTGCAGATTTATCAACAGACGTTTCTGGAAACTGACTATGTAAGACTTACAAATGTTAATAAGAACCATTTCTTGCCTGTGGCATTATGTATGTGGCATTATCACATGATACAAAATGAAATGGCAGCTTTGCATAACACACAAGTTGTAGCAGTGATGAGAAGCAAAGATAAGTAGACCTCTAATTGCATTACCAACCACAGGAATTTAAAATTCATGAGGTTTGCTTAAAAAAAACCCCAAAAGATTTAAAAATAATCAATTTTGGATTCAAGCATTTAGGGTTCACACTTTCAAGCACTTTTCTATAACCATGAAGGCTGAAAACTTTTTTTTATTAATAGAAGCCAAGTCAGATTTTTAGAGACAGAATGATAATCTAATCTGAACTCTTGCATAACATAGGCCAGCAGATTTCACAAAGTAGCTCCTACATTAAGCCCTAACTTCAGATTGAGGTAGATTGTAACTTTTAGAAAGACATCTAATCTGGATTTAATGACTTCAAGTGATTGAGAATCCACCACATGCGTAGGTAAATTGTTCCAATAGTTAATTACTGTCTCTGTTTAAAAAACAACAACAACCTCTTTTTGTAGTCTTAATGTACCCAGCTTCCAGCCACTGGATCTCATTTGTGCCTTTGTCCACTAATGTAGAGGACACAATATCCAACATGATAAACCCAGAGGGGTTGAGAAGTATGAGCTCAATACTGCATTCTGGTACTTATTGAGTGCTCTCATTGAGCACTCTGGTTCTCGTTCAGCAAAGCATGTCAGTACATGTTTAACTTTAAGGAGATTAAGTAATCACGGTTGTATGTATTGTGACAGATTCAGACCAGAAGAATAAGAGAGTGGTCCTATTGGGTACTGGGAAGTGGGCAGGTGGAAGCCTGCCCACAGCTAAAGGCCCGTCCCCCAGCCTGGGGAGGAGCTACTGAGCCCAGACCTCAACTGAAGTCGTGGGACAACTAAAGTTGTGGGCCCCTGGTGGGGGCGAGGGACCTGTCTGGTTTTAAGATTAAGTTAGATAAGTTTATGGAGGGAATGGTTTAATAGTAAAACATATTAGCAAAGGAATACCAAGCAATGGCAGGTAAATAGTATAATGGCTAACAGGGGTCAGGCTGGAGACTCTTGCCTACATGCTCGGGGTCTTACTGATCGCCATATTTGGGGTCGGGAAGGAATTTTCCTCCAGGGTAGATTGGCTGAGGCCCTGGAGGTTTTTCGCCTTCCTCCGCAGCATGAGGCAGGGATCGCTAGCAGGAGGGTTCTCTGCCTCATGAAGTCACTAAAACACAGGATTTGGAGACTTCAACAGCAGAGTAAAGGGAAGGGGTAGGGACGGTTTTGTGGCCTGCAGCATGCAGGGGGTCAGACCAGATGATCATAATGGTCCCTTCTGACCTTAAAGTCTATGAGTCTATGGGACAACTAAGGAAAAAAATGTGACAGATGTGGGGGGTCAAAGGTCAATAACTAGGGAACCAGAAGGGGAAACCTAGCAGAGAACCCCGGACAGCACCCACTGCTCCTCAAAAGCATCCAAGGAGCCAGAGGACACCACCCAAAGGAACTCTGCCTGGATGCGTGAATGGATGAAGGAACGAAAACAGGCCCCACAGTCGCAGGCCACGGATGGGGTGAGCATATAGAAAAAGGTGCAGGGAAAAGTGCAGCTAGAACCTCAAGAGGTTTTGGAGGAGCTGGAAGAGGGGCTTCAACCTGGTGCACTGCAGATAGACATGCACCAGAGTCTCCCTCACACCGCAAAAAGGGCAAGTGTCGGGAAGAGGGGTGAACCGTGCCAGGTACACGCCCGGGCTCACGGCTCCACGAAGGAGCCACCAACTGATGTCCCCAGCGGGCCGTGGAACCAAGTTGGAATACAGGCTGGTCCACTGGGGTCCTCCACCCTCTGCAGCTGGTAAAAGGTCCCACCACTTAGTATCGAGGCAGGACATGAGGGTGGGGAAATGAAAAGTGTGGAGCATGAGCGTGTAGAGATGGTCCCATAGCGTGGTTCGGAAATGAACCGGCCGCAAATCGCACAGCCAGCTCGGGGTACAAAGGGGTTGGGGTCTTGAAGGCTCATGGGGCAGGAGCCCGATGAAGAGATCTGCAGGGCCCGGGGTAAGAGGTGGGCGGGGAATACCCTCTCACAGGACCCGCTCGAGGAAAAGCTGAGAAGTAGGCAATAAGGCTGCCTCCACCTCCCAAAGTACACACCGGGGAGTGCAAAGGGCAGAGAGCCCCATGCATCTACCGAGTGCATAGGGATCCACTCAGTCCCCTCGGTCATAGTCCAGGAGGTCTCTGATCCTGGTAGCTTCCGCCAGGACCAACCTCTGGCACACCGAGGGGGACTCCACCACCTGCACACGAAGATGGAGATTGTGTAGCAGGGGCTCCATGAGGAGATCTGCCCCCCCCACCCGATGGCCACCACCTACCTGGTCGCCGAAAGCAGCTTCCAGGTCCGAAGGAGGTCTTGGTAGAAGACTGGCAGTTCGGAGAGGTCTTACGGAAAACCTCTCAGGTGGAGATAAAAGAGCTGCTGGTTGTTTCGGAGCCCTCGGAGGCAGCAGAGGAAGGTGTGAGCCAACGTACTCCACGCCGAGCTACCTGCACCATAAAGGAGTCTCTGCAGGGCCTGGAGGTGAAAGACACGGACCTGCATGTGCAAGCACGTCAGGCCCTGTCCTCCTTCCTCCAGAGGAAGCTGCAAAACCCTGCAGAGACCCAGTGCAGTCCTGGCCAAAAGAACTCCAAAACTAACTTCTGGATCTGGGCCAGGAACCCTGGGGCTGGGCACAGGGTGTTGAGCCAGTGCCAGAGCATGGACAGGACTAGCTGATTAAGCACCAGTGCCCTTCCCCAAAGGGAGAGGCACCAGAGCAATCCTGCCCACCTCTGCAGCCGCTCAACCACCCTGTCCTCCAAATCATGCCAGTTCTCCAGTGGAGAAGGATGCATGGCAGAAAGATAAACGCCAAGATGGAGCAGTGGACCCATGCCCCACCAAATGGCCTGAAGTGTGGATGGGAGGGAGCTCGCCTGCCACCCGGCCCCAACCATCAGGCCAGAGCTTTTGACCCAGTTGACCCGGGTGGAGGAGGCCGCCAAGTACACAGCTTGGCAGGCCTCCACCCGCACCAGGTCGCCCAGGTCCTCAACCACGAGGAGCACATCATCGGCATACCGACAGGACCAGCCACATCCCTGGTTCACAGAGCAACATCCCTGTCAACCTCTTCCAGAGGAGATGGAGGAAGGGATCAATGGCCAGGGTATACAACTGGCCTGACAGCGGACAGCCTTGACGCACTCCTCACCCGAAGCGGACAGGTGCAGTCAGGGTCCAGTTGAGCCTGACCAAGCACTCCGCAGAAGCGTACAGCACCTGGAGAAAACCCACAAAACGGGACCCAAAGCTGAATGCCTGCAGAGTGCCCAGGAGATACCCGTGGTCCATCCAGTCGAATGCCTTCTCCTGATCCAGGGAAAGGAGGGCGAATGACAGACTATCCCTAACACCCAAGCTCAAGGAGATCCCGGACCAAATAAAGATTGTCGAAGATGGTATGGCCCAGGACAGTGTAGGTCTGGTCAGGATGGACCCCACTCGCAACGAGATGGCCTTCACCTCGACCTTATAGTCTGTGCTGAGGAGAGAGACGGGACACCAATTCCTAAGATTGCGGAGGTCCCCCTTCTTCAGACAGGGAGGAGCCCGCTCCCCAATGACATGACCCAGATGATGGCAAGATCTGGGCTAAGGAAGTCCCAGAACACACGGTAGAACTCCACGGTCAGCCCGTCCATGTCCAGAGATCACGGAAGAAGCAGCCCAGGGAATCAAAGCAACATCAGTGGTGAAGGGAAAGCCGCCAACACTGCTACCATTAAGGTCACTGGGCTGGACCCCGGAGTAGAGGGCGTGCCTGGGTTTCTCCTCCCCACCCCACCCCATACTTTACAGAGATCCCCTGGAGAAGGGAAGCAGGACTCGGTCCAGGCAGGAGGCCGAACTGCACCTACTGAGCTCTATGGAGCAACAGAGACTGTGGGGTATTCCCCCTTCCCATCTCCCATACTGGCCAGGGATGAAAGTAACTCAATAGGCTGTGACTCTTGCCATTACACTGAGAAAGGGAGGTCACATTGGGGCCTTATCGAGTTTCTGAGGCCCCAGAATCCGCCCAGAAGCACGGGACCCACCAGTACAGGCTCGGAACTTTGTGACAGTATGCATACCCTCTTTTGCACACAAATATGTGAATGAGTGTTTTGGACATATCATGGATGCATACACAAATTGTGTGTGTAAAACAGTAACGATCCCCTTTTGGATTTTTCCATTGACATTGCCAGCTTTCATAATTTTACTGAGGAAAACTAAACTTATTCTCAGAAACAGATATTTTGTTTCATTCCATCATGAAGTTCTCATAAAACAAAGATTCCTCCAGAGCCATCCAATGAGATTCTCCTAATATAAAATTTAATGGGATTTTAAACAATGTGTTCTTTGGTGTCATCCAGGAAGCTCCATCAGCGATTAGTTGCTCAGGCAAACAATTAAAGGGACTATTGAAATTCCCTGGAATTATCCCTCATTAGCCAATTAAACAACAAATCTCAGTACAGAAAAAACTAAATCACGTGCATGTGTTTGGTTAAAAATTGCATCAAGGTAAATATTAGCCAGTTATTCCATTGCTCTTTCAAATAAAAGAGTCTTGCAGATATCAGATCATTTGGAAGAAATATGACAAACACATTTAGGAACCAAGTGCACAAAAGAAAAGGAATCAATTAAAAAAAGACAATGAGGGTAGATAAAAATAATTTATATTTTCTAGAAGTCTTCAGCATCCTTGTCATTGCCTTTAAAATTGTCTCCTTTTTCTCCTACTTTGCACCCAGACCTCCTATGCCCTAAAATGATGGCAACCATCTCTAAGAGATTATTCAGTTTAACTGGTCTGTGGTTGGTGGGAAGTATAAAAATGCAAGTGGTAGTAATTTTCCCCTCACACCTTGGGAACCCCCGAAAAGCATCGGACAAACACAAAACAGTTCACCCAACATCTGCTTGAATCTAAAACTGCTTTGACTGTGTTTACACTCATTCTGTTTACTTACTACAAATGTTTGCGTGACTGAGCTTTACTTGCATGAATGATAGCTGAAGGCCATTTCAAAGTTACAAGCACGATCATATAGAGAAAGTGAAGTTAAAATTTAACTGATTGAAAATCCTAGCATAGGCAAGCACACAAACATATGAGGTGGTACCACCTCCAGCCAAAACAAAGAAGTCTTGGCATATCGTAATAGTTTCAGCTGTGGTAGATAACGTGCCTTAACATAACATGAAAACATGATTGTAATTTCCAAAGTAGAGAAACCCAGGGTTACTACTGTAACATACCCCATCCTCAGGCCTAAGATATCACACAGTTCACTTTCATACGCATTTTGGTCTTGCTGCTGCTGAGCTATGGAGTCAGACTACCTCCTTCCTAGAAAATACTTCTTAGATTTGGGGCAAGCAGATTATTTACCAGCCTGCCCACAAACAGACCAAGACAAAAATGAAGGAATCCGTCCAACTGGCAGTGGATAATAGAAACCACCACCGAACAATGTGCCTTGTTAGGGTTCCATTTTAAATATTTCATATAAACCAACTAAGCAATCATACTTCAATTTTTTATTTTGAACCTTGGGGGATGACAAGTATATTAAAGCTAAAAAATATAACAGGAACAGAATAGGTATTTTAGTTCTAGGAAAGTTTCTCAACATTTTGGTTATAAACAAGATTTGGAGCACTAGCATAGCAGAACCAGGTCAAATTTAGCCCAAAATAGGTTTCCCATTTACAGTTTTAAAACTTAATACTACTAGAAAGGTTTCCATGATTATTTTTTTTTAATTTACGAATCTTCTCTCTCAAAAAAAAGAACACGCCTGACAATTTGCTAATTGAAACAACACAGTATGGTGTTAGTGCCTAGAACAAACAAATTGACTAGAAACAAAAGTGAAACTGGCAAAGCTACTTGTACTGTTGAGATATCCAGAAAATAAACAAATAGCACAAATGGCGAAGAGCAAATGTATGAACTCTCTTATGAATACTATATTAGGGTCCCATTCCTGCAAACATGCATGTAACCTAACATACAAGTATTACCACTGAGTTCAGAGTGACTATTCAGGTGATAAAATTATTCACATGCATAAGTGAGTTTACCATTTGTAAGACATGCATTTTTAAAAAAATAAAGGTTTTTTACTAGGGCTGTTGATTAATCGCAGTTCATTCACACAATTAACTAAAAAAATTAATTGCCATTCATCGCAGTTTTAATTGCACTGTTAAACAATAGAATACCAAATGAAATTTTAAAATATTTTGGATGTTTTTCTACATTTTCAAATATATTTATTTCAATTACAACACAGACTACAAAGTGTACAGTGCTCACTTTATATTATTTGTATTACAATTATTTGCACTGTAAAAATGATAAATAAAATAAATAGTATTTTTAATTCACCTCAGACAAGTACCGTAGTGCAGTCGCTTTATTGTGAAAGCACAACTTACAAATGTAGATTCTTTTTGTTACATAACTGCACTCACAAACAAAACAATGTAAAACTTTAGAGCCTACAAGTCCACTCAATCCTACTTCTTGTTCAGCCAATCGCTAGGACAAACAAGTTTGTTTACATTTACAGGACATAATGTTTTCTGCTTCTTATTTACAAGGTCACCTGAAAGTGAGAACAGAAGTTCGCGTGGCACTTTTGTTGCAGGCATTGCAAGGAATTTATGTAGGGTTACCATATTTTGTGCCTCCAAATGGAGGACACTCCACGGCCCACGGCCCTGCCCCCAGCCCCGCCCACACACCCCCGCCCAACCCCGCCCCCTCCCCAAAGTCTCCGCCCCCTCCCCTGCTTCCCGCGAATATTTGATTCGCGGGAAGCCTGAAGCAGGTAAGGGGGGTGTGGGGGGAGGAGGCGCGGCCCAGGCTGTCCCCACCGCGGGTCCAGCCTGGGTCGGCTCGGGCCCTGGGGTGCCGGCCCCCGCCGACCACCCCCAGCCCGCCCAGCACTGCCGGCGCCCGGCGGCCCGGCGCACCCCCCGGCTCCCGGCCCCGCGGGCCCGGCTCCCCGCCGGCCCAGCTGACCGGCTCCCGGCCGACCCGGCTCCCCGCCTGACCGGCTCCCCGCCGGCCCGGCTCCCCGCCTGACCGGCTCCCCGCCGGCCCGGCTGACCTCCCGATTTTCCCGGACATGCCCGGCTTTTGGGGATTTCCCCCCGGACGGGGATTTGAGCCCCCAAAAGCCGGACATGTCCGGGAAAATCCGGACGTATGGTAACCCTAATTTATGTGCCAGATATGCTGAACCTTTGTATGTCCTTTCCTGCTTTGGCCACCATTCCAGAGGATATGCTTCGATGCTGATGACACTTGTTAAAAAAAATGTGTTAATTAAATTTGTGACTGAACTCCTGCTCTGTGTTTTACCGCATTCTGCCATATATTTCATGTTATAGCCATCTTGGATGATGGACCCAGCATTTCACTGCAGATTTCACAAAACACAAAGAAGGTACCAATGTGAGATTTCTAAAGATAGCTACAGCACTCAACCCACGATTTAAGAATATGAAGTGCTTTCCAAAAATCAGATCAGAACGGGGTGTGCAGTATGCTTTCAGATGTCTTAAAAGAGCAACACTCTGATGCGGAAACTACAGAACCCAAACCACCAAAAAAGAAAATCAACCTTCTGCTGGTGGCATCTGACTCAGGTGATGAAAATGAACATGCGTTATCAAACAGAACCCATCATCAGCATGGACGCATGTCCTCTGGAATGGTGGTTGAAGCATGAAGGGGCATATGAATCTTTAGCGCATCTGGCATGTAAATATCTTGCAACGCCGGCTACAACAGTGCCATGCGAACATCTGTTCTCTTTCAGGTGACACTGTAAATAAGAAGCGAGCAGTATTATCTCCTGCAAATGTAAACAAATGTGTTTGTCTTAGCGCTTGGCTGAACAAGAAGTAGGAGTGAGTGGACTTGTCGGCTCAAGTTTTCCTTTTTTTTTTTTGAGTGCAGTTATTTTTTGTACATAATTCTACATTTGTAAGTTCAACTTTCATGATAAAGAGATTGCACTATAGTACTTGTATTAAGTGAATTGAAAAATACTATTTTTTATTTTTACAGTGCAAATATTTATATTAGAAATAAATATAAAGTGAGCACTGTACACTTTGTATTCTGTGTTGTAATTGAAATCAATATATTTGAAAATGTGGAAAGCATCCAAAAATATTTATAAAAATAGTATTCTATTATTGTTTAATTGTGCGATTGATCACACCACTCATTTTTTTAATTGCTTGACAGCCCTATTTTTTACCTTGTCCAAGTCCCTTCAGTGTTTCATTATGTACCCCAGGACCCAGTACATAATAGTTAGTTTTGCCATTACAAATCCACAATTTCCTGTAGCCCTAGCTACTGATTGTTGAAACATTCCCTTAAAGAATTTTGGTTTGATATACAGTATATGATTTTCAGGGATTTGTCTGACAGTCTCCGAGATGAGATATCGGATGAGTAGTGGGATTCATTGAACAGATGGGACGTGAATGATGTAACCAAACATGTAAATCTATAAAGGTTTATGGTTTCTTTTTTTACTGTTAAAAGAACACCAATACATTATCTTTGTCACTGCTGCAAAGGGATGAAAGGAACAGAGTCAGCAGTTATAGGTTCTAAATCTAAATTTCTTTTTAAATCTCTTTGCACAGGCTATTTAATGCTGTATGAGTTTTTAATTTCAAAACATTTTATGCTCTTTTCCCCAGTAGAATAATAATAATAATAAATAAACCAACATGCACGCCAGCATCTCAGCAGTTACAAGCCTACAACAGAATGCACATTGCAGGAGGGGAAAAAATATTAGGTAAAAAAAAATTTAATTGGTTGTAAATAATTAAGAAGGGGTGTGGGAGATGAGAAATTCTGACCATATTGCTCTATCAATGAACAATATATTGCTCTCTATTAGAGCTCAGCAAAATATTTGCAAGGAAACACAAAAGCATACAAGGCTTTCCTGATTATGAGTTTGTTCAATACCCAGCCCAGGTTTGCAATCCTCAGCCCCATTTTGACTGAACCTAGAGGAATCACTTCAGCATGACACTGCATTCTTGACTGAATTTTGCTTTCAGATTTTGATTTGAACTAGGGTAATCAGATGTCCCGATTTTATAGGGACAGTCCTGATTTTTGGGTCTTTTTCTTATATAGGCTCCTATTAATCCCCACCCGCTGTCCCAATTTTTCACACTTGCTGTCTGGTCACCCTAATTTGAACTTTACAGTGAAAACAAAATTTGGGTAAACCCCAATATAGATTAAAACCAAGGGGAAAGTTTGCACAAACTTCTGATGAGCAAAGCTGCCAATTTTTGCTCAGCTCTATTCAATGCAGAGCACTCTACAATAGCATCTCTGCAACCAAAACATCTTGCTAACTCTAACAAGTAACCCCAGTTCAGTCCTCAGCTTCTCATCAAGTCAGACATGTCATGCCAGCAGCTAAGCAGACATTCCCAATGAAATCTATGAGGACTTCTGTCTGCATGTCAAGGATACAACATAACCGAATGGGAACTGAACTTGGCTCTGTGTATGTGCCAAATATACTCTTTGTTAAAACTCTGCAAGTGTTCACAATGGGAGCTAAGAGAAAGATGGAGTGAGTCTATCTTATGTGGCAAGTAGTTCAAATGGCTTCAGTAAAACTCATGGATTAAAGTACTCCTCCCACATGACCGAGGGTGGCAGACTCTGGCACCAAATGATTAGGGCTAGATTATGTCCTAGTCCTATGGAGTTATGCGGAGGAGTAGAGGTAGTAAGTGGCCCACCCTTTCCTGCATAGTCAGGTAGTACCTGCCTAAATTTTTGCTCCAGGCACGTGTGAGGGGAGCAGCGCCCATGTGTCCAATACCTCCTTCCAGAAGGATAAGCTGGGATGAGGCAATGAGAGATTCCACTCCCTAAATATCAACCAGTGAAGATAGCTATGTGTGACTCACCACATTCCACCTACTTTGGAAGAGGGGAGCACTGGAGAAATTGTGCCTCAAAATGTACATCCAAGTCACAAGTCCTTGCCAGGGCCAGATTTCCAATTAGGCACATGCCTAAAGGTGCTGCCGTTCTAGGGGCACCTAAAAGTTAAAAGTGGGTTAAAAGTTTCATTTTTTACGGAAGACATGAAGGTCAGCTGTGCCTAGGGGTGCGTAAGGTATAAATCTGGCCCTGTTCCTTGCTGGTGCTCCTGCTAGGATTATGTGCTGCTTCAGGGCTCTGTCTAAAAGGCACAATGAGCAGCAATAATAAATAGAATGACTGGATGGATATAATGGATCTGTACAGTAAATGCTGTGATGTGAACTTTTAAGCACAAGCCTGGACTTTAGAGTGGGCAGGCTTAAAGTTCATTCTAATTCTAGAGGCATTATTTATCCAGTGATTGGGAATACAACTGGAATCAGCAACGCCTCCAAAAGCAGAATGAACCTTTAAAGAGTGTTCACTCTACTTCTGAAGTTATGCTTGTGCTTAAAAGTTCACATCACAACGTTTACAGCACAAAAGTAGTTCCAATAATGCATTTTGGTTACAAGCAAAAAGGCAAACCTGTCTCTACAAATAAAAGTAAGATTTTAAGCCACTGGCCTGAATTCTGTTGCTTAAATGAATAGGTTAAATAATATTATTAGATTACATTTGTATTACCAAAACACTTAGGTGCCTTTACCATGGCCCAGCAAGACCCCATACACAGAACAAATAGGCTCAAAAATGGACCCCTTCCTTTAGCAGTAAAAACCTGAACCTTCATTTCTGGGAGCACTACCTAAGGAAAGTCATGATTGGTCAGAACGTTATCCTGTGGTCTTGAGATTAAAGACACTTCACTGTAGACTTTAGGCTTAAAGCAGTCTCTTCCTTTTTTTAATTTATGCCAGATTGCTCTAGGTCTTTTGACATGATTATTACTATTTGACTCTACTGTAGAGAATAGAAGTCACAACAAATCAAGTAGCAGATAGCTCTGTAGCTTTTATTTGTGAAACTTGAAATATGATTTGCTACACAAAAAAAGTGATTTAAACTTTTTTTTTTTAAATGTATTAAATTAACTGACAAACTGCAGTGTAACTACTTGCTGCTAATATCCCTGCTTAGCAAGGCTTTGGCATATCATGACATTTCTTCTGTAGCAAGGAATTTAGGGCAACTTCTCATCCATAAAGAACATCTTAAAGATCCAATTTGTCTTTGATGCCCAGCGGCCCACAAAATAAATTTGAAACTTGTGGGCTTCCTGGTTTCCATTTTTATCCTTCAGTATTTAACTAAATACCACATGTAACCGAAACACCTATACCAGCTTTCCTAATTTAATCTGTGTGTGTTTATGGAAGACATTAAAAAATAAAAGTGAATTGCATATGGTCTGTTCTCGGCATTTAAGTTTACTTCCTGCTGTCATTTTCTGATCGTAGTGCAGAACTAATTTAATGCTGTGCTAAGTTTCTATAATGAAAACCAGACCACAAAAAATATTCATTTGAGAATGATTGGTAAAATCCTGTTTTATTGAAAATAGGGCTCACTTTACCCTTACAGATGGCTGTGCAAGTAAAGTATACCTGAAGTCTTACAGACTCCATTGAAGATTTAGTCTGTACTTTAAGCCATGTAGCTGATACTTGAACATCTGAATCCAAACCTCATCTGGCCACCTACATGCTTCACAGTTAAAGATGCACTGCATCTTCTAAATTTGTGTATACTAAAAACACTGATGTTCTTTTGTGCATAGACTTGACATCCTGAGCTTCCTGTGGAAAATAGGTTGCGTGAAATGACAGGACAGTGCACAAATTAGCCACAGAAAAAGTTAAACAACTCAAGAAACAATGCCTTTCCTTTCCTTTTCCTTTGATGCTTTAGAGTGTCACAGCAAGGATAAAATTTATATTGAAGTTAGACACTGGCTTTGCAGACTTGCAACAACTCAAATAATTATTTCCTCAACTCATTTAAAAAAAAAAAACCACGAACAGTCTGTTTAATTGTTTGAGGCCACTGTTTTTGCTCTGAACAACATATATTTTTGGAGATGTCATATGAGGAACAGATCTATTCAATGAAACTGAAACATATCAATATTTCTGCAACTTTGGCTTATGAGAGTGGTCCCATTCACTCCAAAGAGTGAAGCATTACTTGAGTGAATAAGGGTTGCAGGAATGAGTTCTGAACTTTTAGATATGTCATTGACTTTGTCACTGTAAAACCAAAATTTGCAAAACATTGATGCGCCTCTATGATACCTGTATACTGTTGTTAAGATGAATGCCTCATAGTACCAAATATGTAAATCTATAAAGGTTTATGGTTTCTTTTTTTACTGTTAAAAGAACACCAATACATTATCTTTGTCACTGCTGCAAAGGGATGAAAGGAACAGAGTCAGCAGTTATAGGTTCTAAATCTGGCTAAACTTTTCTTTTTAAATCTCTTTGCACAGGCCATTTAATGCTTTATGAGTTTTTATTTCAAAACATTTTATGCCCTTTTCCCCAGTAGAATAATAATAATAATAAATAATAATAATATTTGCAATAAAAATAGAGAAACTTATTTTTTTGAATTATATATTGCAGGTTGAATTGCTAATAATCTGAAAAAGTTCACATTGATTGTTCACACAGTCATAATGTCCAAATTATAAAGTATTACACTGAAAGAAAAATTGTTTAGAAAACATTAGGGTTATAAAGTTAAGAATTCAAAAATCAAGAAATGACATTAAAGTCACATGACACCTTAACTCTATCCCCTATTACATTTCCATTATATTAGCCATTAACAATCCTGACCATTATAATTATATGAGCTGTAATTTAAGTTTTTCTACAACATTGGATACATATGTAGAATCTCATAATACTCAGTATTGTGTATCCCAGACATACAGAGTCTATTAAATCTATGAGGAATATACAATAGATAGATGAAATGAAAATATAAAGTTCATGTTGACACAATTACTAAAATAAATATAAGAGATAAGAGAAGTTAGCATATAAAATGTCCTAAATCAATAATAATAATAACAAAAAAGCAAGATTAAAAAACGTGCACGATGCTTCACTTCAGCCATTCCATCCCATCTGCTAAAAAGTTCACTAAGGATATAAGTAATGCTGACTTTTAAATCATCATTAGGATTAAGAGTTAACAGCAAAATGAGTTTAAATTAGGGAGTTTATACCTCTCAAAGCCATTGTTTCAGGATAGATGCAGACTCAGGCGACAATATTGCATTAGCTTACACTTCATTGAAATTTGGTACGTTTTGTTCACAACCATGAAGGCAAGCACACTTGGTGTGGGTTTTTTTTGTTTTGTTTTTAAACAAAAGCTTAGATGGTTCTGTAGATCGTAGACAGACCATGCAACCAAACAAAGGGCCTAATCCAGTGTTTCACATTACTGTATTAATCATCAGTTCCATTTGTCCCTATCTGGTCTTACTGTTGGGGAAAAACATTCAGATTAGATTTTACTTAAAAAATTAGGACCGTCTGATTCCATCATGTAGCAGAAAAAAGAATTTACATCTCAGAGTCCCTTTGCACATTTCTTGATATGATTATTTCAGCTCTAAAATTATCATGAACACAATTCTATATATTTTCCAAATTCTTATATTTTTACTTACATGCACACCTTTAGAATTTGCATGATATTTTATTTTTTTCCTACAGAAATTCGACCATCCCAGAATTTAAAAAAATCATATAGGCCAGGTATATCTACACTACAATAAAAAACCCATGGCATAGAGTCTCAGAGCCTGGGTCAGCTGATTCGTCTCACAGGGTTTGGGGGGCTATAAAACTGCAGTGTAGATGTACGGGCTTGGGCTGGAACCTGGGCTCTGAGATGCTCCTTGCTTGTGGGGTGTGAGAATCCAGGCTCCAGCCCAAGCTCAAACATATACACTGCAATTTTTAGCTCTGCAGCCCGAGCCCCACAAGCCTAAGTCAGCTAATATAGGCCAGTGGTGGCCATGTGGTGGGTCTTTTATTGCAGGTAGTGTGACAGAGTTCCTCCTCTAACTTGGTAGGTCCTGCACTTATTGGCGGATTTTCTTGCCTCAGAGATTCACCATGTGGGTTAGGGAACTGCCCAGAGACCTTCCCCTCTGGGAGAACCCACAGTCCAGGTCAATTGGGAGGTTTGGGGGGAACCTGGGCCCGCCCTCTACTCCGGGTACCGGCCCAGGGCCCTGTGGACCGCAGCTGTCTATAGTGCCTCCTGTCACAGCTGCATGACAGCTACAACTCCCTGGGCTACTTCCCCATGGCCTCATCCAAACACCTTCCTTGTTCTCACCACAGGACCTTCCTCCTGGTGTCTGATAACGCTTGTGCTCCTCAGTCCTCCAGCAGCACACCCTCTCACTCTCAGCTCCTTGCGCCTCTTGCTCCCAGCTCCTCACACTCGCACCACAAACTGAAGTGAGCTCCTTTTTAAAACCCAGGTGCCCTGATTAGCCCGCCTTAATTGATTCTAGCAGCTTCTTCTTAATTGGCTCCAGGTGTCCTAATTAGCCTGCCTGCCTTAACTTAAGCAGGTTCCTGATTACTCTAGTGCAGTCCCTGGTCTGGTCGCTCAGGGAACAGAAAACTGCTCATCCAATGACCAGTATATTTGCCCTCTACCAGACTCCTGTACCCCACTGGTCTGGGTCTGTCACAGTAGACATATCTGTTGTGGGATAGCTGGGACAGCAATTTAAAATGCATCCTAAGGGGCAGACTCGAATACCCTTATTCACATGGAAACGGTTTTTTACTCCTTGAATGGTCCTATCGATTTCAGAAGGATTTAGGAGCAAGGTAGTACCTTCTCTGAGTAAGGATCTCAATCTAGACTAGCTTTTTTTAAATTGCCTGAAAATAGAACAGGAAGAATTTTATCCATTCCCATTACCAGCTTCTTTCATGAAACGAAGCTGGCAGATGCTTCCATCTGACTTTCAACTCTCCTTACAGAAACTGAATGTGCATGTGCAGAGGAAATATGATGGCCAACGCTAACAACTACCTCTGATTCTAGATGCAAAAATCCCACATTTATGGATGTGCACGCACATGTAGTGAATATCTCATTTGGACTTCTATATACATCCTCAGTCCACAATTATCAATAGCTTACAGCTCCCTACATTATAGGTTTTTTAATGGTTTTACACCCATTTTCTTTGAAATACCGAGGAACTCTGCACTAGCTGCACTGTCCAGAGTCAGTGCCACGAGTAGCAATGATGAGTACATGATTTGTTCCTCCTGCTTTCCATCTTTCAGTTTCTCTTTTATACTCTTCCTTTCAACCACACTGGCAACCATACAGACAGTGGATTAGCAGGGTGCTCCTGAACACAAATGCTTTCCTAAGAGCACTTGTGCAGGATGTAACTGACCAGGATCCCACCTTACAAAACCTGCAGCAAACATTGTAGTCTGTGCCCTAAAGACTTTTACTAGTCCAACTTCTTCTGGCAGAGTAAATGGAAAATGCATTTATGTCTGGCAAATGTCAATGTGTTTGGCTTTTAAAATACCAGAGCTATTTTAATTGCTGAAAATCACTTGGGTCTAAGTTTTAATGTCTTTTTTGTTGTTATTATTGGGCATTCAAATGATATAGAAGTAGAGTTTAAAGAAGAAAATTCCCATAAGGATTTAGAGTGCATCCCTGACTTGGCTTAAATCGTTCTTGCAGAAATATTTGCCCAGTGTAGAGGTGGGTTAAACTAGGCAGTTTCCAGTTTTACTCTTCTGTAAAGATTTAACCTTTTTTCCAATAGCCAATAATTTGCCCATTCTAACAGCATCTTAAGTGAACCACAGAGACATTATGTGATTTTATATTACTGTCTCGCAGTTGTTGAATTGCATCTGGTGCACTGCAATTCACAGAAAGCAAATGGTTGTTTGGGGCACCTCTCTTTTGTGGATAACATCCCCGATACAAGCTCTATAGTAAAACAGGGCTATTCCAAGGGCTATCTGGGCAGCAGGGTGGAGGGAAAGGGAACATCTCTTCACCAGATTTCAAATTCTCTCCAGCAAGGGTAAAAACTCCTGGCCAGAGACTCTCTCATACAGTTTCTGGCACTTTAGAGCACAGTGGTGGTCCTTTATTAAGGGCATCTGGTATGCTGCTCCACACAAAAAGAGGCCAGTGATTTTGGAAGTCAGTAGTTGAATGCTCAACTTAGACCACTTTAGGCCCAAGCATCTCTGACTGAAGTCAATGTAAAACAGACTTTTCCTTCTTCTGTAACCCCACATGACCATCATTACTATGTCACAGGGGTCAGCAACCTTTCAGAAGTGGTGTGCCGAGTCTTCATTTATTCACTCAAATTTAAGGTTTTGTGTGCCAGTATGTTGTATCCACCAAGCAAGGTATTAACAAACTTTAACAGAGCTTTATTTACAGTGGAAGTCTCTTTTCCAAGCTGTAGCTGCACACTCTGTAACTCTCCCAGCCTCCTCAAATCCTCCCCCCTCCTTCCTGTTTCCTGTCCTTTCAGACTCCCAACAGCCAGCGCTCCCAGTGCTAATAATACAAGCAGCATCTAAACACCACATTCCCTCCTCTCTTAAGAAAATTTCCAAATTAAAATAAACATTGTTGTTCTGATCCCAGGAACAAATATGAAACAAGACACTATACTGTTGGCAGGAATATTACACTGAAAACACTGTAGATACTACATAACATAGTCTTTAGTCCAGGCAGGTGGTCGTCTGAGTCTGACAGGCCGTCTCTCAAGCCCCGGTTCCAGTGCAATGTCTTCTTGTCTTGGTTCTACAGTGAAGTCATCCAATGCAGACTGGGTGTTGACATAATCTCCTTTTGGTGCATAGGCAGGTACAAGATAAGAAGCATTCCATTCCCACCCATCAGAAAGCCGATAGGTGTAAGGTCCCTTCTTCTCTATGATTTTAAGAGGAGCTGTGAATTTATGGTCTCCTTTGCGTAAGATTCCAGGTTTTCGTATTCTAACAAAGGAACCACACTCAAACTTTGGTTCCTTAGCACCCTGCCGTTTCTCTGTGAAAGCCTTAGACTTTGCTTGGTTCTGTTCAACTGTCCTTCGCAATGAGCTGGTCTCTAATCATCTCATCTGCCATATTCCCAAAGTCACAAGTTACAATCAGACTCCTCAGGGAAGCCATATACTGCATTATAGTCTCCCCTGGTTTCTGCTCACGCTGGCGAAATCTGTCGCGATTAGCTACTACATTCACTTTTGGCACAAAAAAGTTCTTTAATACAGTGAGTGCAGTCTCATATTTATCATCTGCAAGGAGAAAAGTGTAAAATATATGCTGCCCTTCTGCTCCAAGGCAGTGGATTAGCAGAGCACGCTTTCTTACTTCAGAAATCTCTGTAGCACTGATTGCAAGCAGATAAGTCTCAAACATACGGATCCAGGCAGTAAAAGCAATTGGAGGCTCACCTGGGCTTTGTAGAAAGGGTGCAGGTGGGTTCAGAGGCAGAAGATCCATCCTCGTCGCCAAAATGTTATATCCTCCAAGCAAGGTATTAACAAACTTTAACAGAGCTTTATTTACAATGGAAGTCTCTTTTCCAAGCTGTAGCTACACACTCTAACTCTCCCAGCCTCCTCAAATCCTCCCCCCTCCTTCCTGTTTCCTGTCCTTTCAGACTCCCAACAGCCAGTGCTCCCAGTTCTAATAATTCAAGCAGCATCGAAACACCACACAGTAATACATTTAAACGTTTTTAGAAGGTCTCTTTCTATAAGTCTATAATATATAACTAAAATATTGTTGTCTATAAATTAAACAAGGTTTTTAAAATGTTTAAGAAGCTTCATTTAAAATTAAATTAAAATGCAGAGCCCCCCGAACCAGTGGCCAGGACCCAGGCAGTGTGAGTGCCACTGAAAATCAGCTCATGTGCCGCCTTTGGCACGCGTGCCATAGGTTGCCTACCCCTACTATGTCACCACAGTCAAAGTTTTCTTTTGGAGGGTTCTGGTTCATTTGTGAAACAAGTTACCAGAAGTTTTTAGACTGAGTCAAAGTCTGACTAGTTTTATAGCAAGGTCCATAACCAACCTATTTGATAAAGCCCACCACAATAGATTATGATTAAAAACTAATCTAATATATCAATATAATGTTATATGTCTTGTATCTACATTTTTTTCCCTAGGATAGTAGGGGGGAAAGTAGAGTTTCCTAAACCTGGGCAAGTCAAGAAGAGAACCCACTTCAGGATTGGGCAAGCCACTTATTCTGTCTGTACCTGTTCCCCATTTGTGAAAATGGTGACAATTGTACTACTTTACCTCACTGTGAGAATACACCAAATACTATGAGGTGCTCAGTTACTATAGTAATGGGAACTTTATATTATATATAAATTACTTGAAATAGATCCGGCCTATTTCTGAGAAATCCAATTTTGGAATTCTGTGACTAGCCCTTAGCTTACTACTGCTTAATAACCTCACATAGTGGCAGATATGCAGTGCTGCATTCTCCCAATTAGATGAATGTGAAACAAAATTTTTTATTCTGTCTCTTCCCCCACCCCTTTGTGTGTTTCTCTCTCTCTCTCAGGTGGATGAAGCTGATAACTCATTGCTTCCTGCTGACCAGAGACAGCTAAGGACTGACTGAATGGTAAACCAGTACACAAAAATATAGCTAAATAAATAAGTCATGAAAAGATGGGTGGAGAGTGGCTGGTAGAAGCCAGGGTAGAGCAACGGGCCCATAGAACCAGGCTTGAACTCCTTGCCAACATTTTATATGGGTGGAAACCCTAAACAAAACTCTGGGTTCTTATTATGGGTCAGAGACTACTTGTCACCCTGATCCTACAAATTCAAATATATGAATAGAGCCTCCTGACATCAATAGGGAACTATTACTATGCATGAGTTTGTGGAAATAGAAACTGAGTTTGTAAATGACTCATTCCATTGTTTAGTGGATATTTTAATAAACAGCACGCTATGAGGTATTTTATATGAAGTAACAACCTACTTAGTCTCCATTTTTCCTTTGCCTAGAAGAGACTAAAACCCAAGACCATAGTATGACACTTTTCAAAACATAAAGGGGGACAAAAGTTAATGATGTTCTGTTAAACTTCTAGTTACACAATAAGTTTATAACTAATGTGTTTTGTTTTTTTTAAATTCCTAGAAGACAAAAGAAACTCTTGACAACCAGATGCTATTTGTTCATTTACACCAAAATATTTTAGCAAAGCTGCAAGTGTAACACATTAAGGCCCCGATCCTTAAAACATTTATACACCCAATTAACATCATTCAAAAAAGCAGTCCCATGGGTTCGCAAGTACAGAACCTAACACTGCTTAGAGAAACACGAGTAACATGACAAAAAAAACCAGTGAACATTCACACACACAAAAAAATAGTCTTGAAATAGTCAAATGGCTTATAAGATCAATGCAGTGTGCCTTACCTCTTAATTTCCCCTAAAAATGTTGCTGTAACTGTGCAGAATCCTGTGATGCCAAAGGGACAGACGACAAACTGTTTTCCAACAGAAGTAGCTTTATTTATACTGTACGCATGGGCCGAGAGGGTCTTTATAGTTGTATCTTGTACAAGGCCAAGCATGTTCCTAGCACTAAATAAATAGCAGGAGCAATTGCAAAAGCACTTCCCAAACTTCAGTGGGACATCTATGCATATGATTAAGGAACACAGAAATACTGGCAAAGATGCTTAAGTGCTGCATCATCAGCCTCAATCCCCTGCTGTGGTAGATTTAAAAGAGTGGCTGTACAATGAAAAGCAACTGTGGTCCCTTCCTTGCTCAACAATATGTTCCCTACTATCTTGATTCTCCACTGCTTTGCCCCTTGTGTAATCATTTAACCCTGTATAAAGTGCAGTGCTACCAAATCAGAATTCTTCACCCACTCAAAGCAGTGAGAGCACAGATGTAAATGACTAGACAAGCTGAGAAATCAGCCTTCTGTGTATTTCATGGTGACTAAAAAAAGCAACTGAAGAAGTGATTGCTGTTGCCTTTAAAAAAAAAAAAAAAGCACCTGTGGACCCTGCAGAGCCAACAAAGTTAAGAGAGAGAAAGCAAGCTGGATTCTATCCCTTCTTGTGCACGTAGAAATTTTATTATGTTTTAGCCAGTGACTCTTGAGAAAAGCCTGTTAAGTCTGTGGGGATACACAGCTATAACCAAGGGCTCCTGTGTCCCACAGAATCTTTATTAATGGCAATGAAGTGCAGCTGAGCTTTCAGATCCCAAGTCTGGAAGTTAGAAAACATCGTTTAACTTGCAAACTGATCACTTTCTTTAGAAATCACCCAGACAATGAATATACAATCTCACGATGCTGCAGAGTTATTGCACTACTGTGTCAAACTCAAAATACAACATTCGAATTGTGACCATGCTGTTGATTTAGAATTTACAGCGATACACAAGACAACTAGAAAAATGAGCAAATACAGACAATTTAAACTACATTCACTGTGCTTAATTTAACTTGGCACTCTACTGGGATAGAACTTGATTATAAACAATTGGGGGCAGGAGAAGAGAGATGTTCTTTATTTGGTGATCTCAGCTTGCTTCGATGCACTCTTCCTAAACACAATCAAGGAGTCTTACTTTAAAAACAGCTTCCCTGCCTTGAGCAAATTTTGTTTTAGCTAAAGCACAATACCCTTAGCGTCTCATATGCTTATTTAATAAAGAACACATTCTACCACTGTGCCCACTGTACATTTAAAGAAACAGCACAAAATAGCATCCATCACTCTTGACAGCATGATTTTTAGCCAAAAGTAAAATTCCTTTGGTATGAATTTAAAAAAATAAAGATTTTTTTTCTCCATTTACAAATTAAGCCCCCAGTCCTGCAGTGAACCCTACATGGTCAGACTCTTGGTTTCATGTGAGTGAACGAGTCTGATGGCATGGAGATCATAGCAGGTCAGGGGCCTAACTCTACCTACACTCAGCAATGCTGCACTGAAGAAATGGGAAGCAAAATTGCTTATGTATAGCAAAGTTCAGCCTTCAAAATGTTTTCCAGTCATGACTGTTATATGGTGTTAGTGACTTGAAATGAGTTGTACTTAGGCTTTCGTTGGTAATTAATAATGATACTTTGTACTTACACAGCAACAGCCATCTAATGCCCTTTGCAGGTATTAGTTAATTACATCTCACATCATCCCAGTGAGGTAAATTAAGCATACTGCTCAACAGAAAGTTTAAAGATAGGCACAGTAAACAGACACAGATCTGCCAGAGATCATTCAGTGGCAAAGCCAGGAACAGAATCCAGGGAAGAATCTGATGACATAATTAAAGTCATGAGAGCCTGGTTCTTATCTCCCCTACACTGGTTTATGCACTGGCACAAACCCATTTACTCCAGTAGAATTGCTTCTGATTTACCACATGTAAAAACAGGATCAGGCCCAGAAAGAGCAACTCACCATATGGAAGTAAAGATAGGGGAATCTCACAAATTATTCTTCAGATGTTTGGAAGTTTGCTCATCAAGGTTGCATTTTGTGAAAATCTGAACTACTGTGGCCTAGCTAACCCTGGCTCCCATCAGAAAGGAAAGTGAAAATGAAACATATACTTCTTTGTTCCTAGGAGGAGGGGAACTGTCAGCATCCCACAATGCCCCTTTTCACCATAATTGGCCATGGGCTCCCCTTTAGTTGTGAAGTCTTTGTGGAGGTCTGTAGCTTACCTCATCTCCTCTGCTGGCTTCTGAGAATGACAGGTTGCTCCCTCCCCCATCTTCCATTCTCAGGCACCTACAGAGAAGGCTTATTGCCTTCATTGCAATCCAAGGAGCGGATCAGATGGATGTAGAAGGGAGGAAAAAGTTCTTCTCTCATGATCACTCTAACTCAGTGCTTAATTAATGCCAGGGTTTACCAGGGCTCAGCCCTGGCACCTCTAGCCGCTTGACAGTTCAGATCCCCGGCACCTTCAGGCTTGCTTTATCAGTTATGAAAGTTAAAAAATTACTTGACCCCCAGCATCTCTTTCATTACAAATTAAGCACTGCTCTAACTTGCTAGGATAGCTTTCCTGTTAGCTCCCAGGCATAGAGTATAGGGAGGAGGGTAAGTGTGGTGTTCTGTCACAGCCTAAATGAGTCACAAACTTCAAAAGGTTTGAATTCTGTTCCTACTTCTTTCACTCACACACTCAACTTTGAGTTGGTTCAAAATCAGGCACAATAAGACACCCCCCACATGCTATTCATAAGACTGGCAAAGACAGGAGAACTGCTTACAGCAACTGCTTTATCACTTTTGTCATTTGACTCCTCAATCTTTTTATCAAAGGACTCCTGTCATCATATTATTTGGTTGTGATACCAGCCATTACATTTTATCAATCATTTATTTCTCCAAATGTTCTCTCTATACTCAATGATATTACGAATGACTCTCACACCTCCAGCTAGCAGATGAATTCATTTTTAAAAACCTAACAGAGTTACTGAGTGGTGCAATGGTAATTTACCCAGAGAACAAAAGAGCCGGACAAATTAAGGTTTTTCCTGCCCTTGTTAGCATATTGCCATAACTGAACTGGGCTGAAATTTCCTTTCAGCCATACTACTTTTGCACTGGTATAACTCTTCCATCTTCAGTGGAGTTGCTCCTGATTTACAATTGGAGAAGTAAGAGGAGAATCAGGTCCCCTTGTCACTTTGATTAAGTCACAGTTTACTTCCCTTACTGTGGCTTCTGTGTCTAAGTATATAAATGCACTGAGCCACCTATACCCCTAACATGAAGAAAAATTACTCTAAAGTTATGGTAACAGCTGCTAAGCAATGTACAATTTCATAAAGTTATTTCAATGGAGTAATATTGCTTTATACAGTACCATTCTCCAAATTAGCAATATTTTGGCTCAAACTCCTTTGCATATTCTTCAAACCACTTCTTAAATTGAGTTGGCTGATTTTAACCATTTGTTCCAAATTGTCATGTGATTGCATAGAATGATCTCAACTGTGAAAGTATCTCCTGCTGTTTGCTCATTTGGAACGTTCTTGGCCAAGTGTCAAGATCATTCCAACTGGGACAGAGCAAGAAAAAGATGCCCATTGTCTTGGCTACTTTTGTGAATGTCAAAAATGACAAAAGGATCCTATTTAAATTAAACACAATTAGGTAATATTAGTATATAACTTATTAAGAGAGGCAGCATGGTCAGGGCACTGGACTGGGACTCATGAGATGAGTGTTGTATTCCTGTCTCAGACATGGAACTGTTGTCTGACCTCAAACAAGTCATTTCATCTCTCTGTGCTTTTGTTTCCCCACCTACTCTTTGTCTGTCTTGTCTATTGACAGCGATTCTTCAGGGTAGGGACTGTCTCTCAGTGTGTGTTTATGTGAATTATAGCGTATTGATCTCCGCTGGGAGCGCTAAATGCCACTATAATGCACATATTAGTAAAAATATCCAGTATCACTTGGTGGCATGTTGCTCTAAATTATAAACAGCTAGGCCACCCCTGGGCACAAGTTAAACCTGACATCACTATGCAGCAAGTCCCTTTGAAGAAGGGACTTTTATATATAACTGTTAAGTAAGGAGAAAATACTATACAATATGCCACATTTATGTTTATGCTTAGAGACTCCTTGAAGTTCCTTCCTGGTCCTCAGCCAGATACAGGAAAGGGCTGTGGGGAGGCAATGAAATCAGTGACACTCCCTTAGGCCTGATTTCCACTTGACCACCACCTAGCATGTAACCTGGAGATCCCAAGTCAGCCCGGGATAGTAAGCAGCTGAATATGCCCAACATCAACATTTTCATAGGCTGTAGGACGAGGGGGAGGCAGTGTAACAAAGGAGATAGGAAGTACTTCTTGGAACTATCCTCTTTACTGCAAGAATAAGTACGGTCTGAAACACGAAATAGAATATCACCTCTCCTTATCCAGTAAGTGCCATCATGAAGGATTCAGGGAAGGGATGATTAAGAAAGATTTTCTGCAAACAGGAGTAACTGTTGGAAAGTGCTCTACAAGTTTCTCACCTCCCTTACCCGCTCTAGTTATCCACTGATGCCAGCCTCATCTATCCGTTTGTCACCCAATCTTCTCCTTGCCTTCTCCCACACACCCCTTTGCAGCAAGGAATACCACTACCTTCTGTGTAGGTACGTTGCTCCTGAAGAGCTATTTCCGCTGTGATAACTATGGGAAACTAGCTGAGGAATAATGGCAAGTTTGAGGGGTAATTGGGAATAGTTTGTATACCCTTAAACAGGAGCATAAGCTTATATTACCAAGTCATGGTGAATCAATACCTTAACCCTTATATGTTGTAACCCTTCCCCTCTCTTTGTCTATTATGAGTTTTTCCTGCTGAGAATGCACCGAGCAGAGCACGTAGTGGGCATTATCTGAAATAAACAATACATTTGCTCTTTTGATAGGTAGCAATCTTTCCAGTTACTCAAAAGCACAAGCGTATAAATATTGGATCTGCACCAACAGCAGCTAAAAAAAGCTTTTAGGTTATTAATATACCAGTTCTTGTTCTATTTTGGTTCGATGTTTGAGGAAATCATGAGGGGAAATAGGGGCTACCCCTTTCTACTTCTTTGAAAAGTGTCCTTTGATTTCACCTTCCCTCCAGTAGACAGCATATATGTTTGTTTGATTTCTTAAGCATTCCTTCAATCAAAAGGATAACACTAGAGGAGTTGAGATGGCTGTTGTTATAATAAACATATCTATTGAAGGTTTATGTGGTTTCTTTACATTTACATAAAAGTTGCAAATTTAGCCAAGACCCCGCACTTTTGTAACTCTCCTTCAGAATCTACAGCCTGGTAGCTAAATTCAGCTTCTCTTTGGCAGAGCTGTTTTTAATGTTGCAAAACTGAAAAGTATTTCATATGTATTCATACTATTTCATTAAGCATTGACATCTCTAATGCATATGTCACCATAAAGAATTTAATTAAAAGGAGAAAAACTGGATAAAACTTTGCAGTTTAGATTCATAAGGATCTGTGCAAATCCTCCCTCCCCCACCCCTCTTTTTTTTTTTTTTTTGGTAGTTTCAGTTCATGTGGGTTGCATCCCTTGAGTTTTGCTTAAATGAATTAAGAAGGCAGGATTCTGTAGGTTCAGCTGACCTGTGCTGGGCAGAGGGCCAGGAAAAGTGATTTCATGACACCCTTGCATCACTCTAATTCTTGGGTTAGCTAGAGCCTGATTCACCTCCCTGCACAATTTATAATAGCTTAAGGCTGTTCTAAATTGCACCTGGCTGTGCACCGCCCCAAGAGGCCTACTGTATGAATTTAGATGGCATAAATGGGCCCAAAGAGTCAAAGATGTTAATGTGATACTGCCTCTGTCCAACATTAAAGAGTGTTAAACAAGTTTCAGTGTTTGGTATGCCAAGACCTCAGCCTGCTTAGTTCAAGGCAAACAATTAAAAATGTTAACCTTTTATTAAGGATACAAAAAAGGAGGAAAAACAGGTAAAGTGTTTAGAATATAAAGTATTAAGTAAGGATTTCGTTTCAACAACATCTCTTGCTTCCTCTCCCTTTAGCTGGAAAGAGGTTTTAAAAGGAAAACCCCTCTTTCGCGGTCTCTTATATGGTATTAAGGATAGAAATAACTGTCACTTTGGGGAAAGAGAAAAAGTTAGTTCAGAGGGGCTGAAACTATTACTATTAAGGCCGATCCCGTTTCCCACAAGACAAATACACACAGAAGGGGAAAGAAAAGAACAGACAAGATACAAAAATGCAGCTTCTGTCTGTCACATGCAACCTCACTTCTAGAATGACACAGGCACATGGTTTTATCTGCCGCTGCAAGATCTGGCAGATTTGTACCAGCATTGGGCAGTTTAGGGCATTGCTTATAGCTGCTTTTCTGGTCACAGGCAGTGTTGCAAAATATACAGTCTTGGCCAGCTAAGCCAGACTCCTATTAAAAATAAGGCAAAAGGAGAGGGATAGGAAAGAGAAGAAATAAGGTGGGGAAGGAAAAGGATACAAAGGCAGGTGAGGTGTGGGCAGGATGAGAGAGACTCCACATCAGGTATTCAGGATTTAGCCAGAGCCAGTAGAGATGGCAATGTCTTCTGGCTTTCTTGCTCTGGCCCAGTCTGGTCAGGACCGCTCTCAGGATTAGGACAAAAAAGGCACAATGGTGACACACTGCATCCTGGGGCCCCAATAGTTGATGGTGTAGCAGCCACAATGAAGCTCACTCCTTCCCTTTCTCTCATCTTTCAGTCAGCCAGCATTCACATTCATTTGTCCCGCAAAATTTTTAAGGACCCCAAAAGGGAGTGATGGGCAGAATATTCCATCCTCTTGTATTTTGTCCACCAATTAAGTCTAATTTTGAACACACCAACTTTGGTTCACTGATTTCCAGGACCACACTTCTCGTATTTACCAGGCATGATCACTACACCAGTGGTTCTCAAAGCCGGTCTGCTGCTTGTTCAGGGAAAGCCTCTGGCAGGCCGGGCCGGTTAGTTTACCTGTCGCGTCCACAGGTTTGGCCGATCGCAGCTCCCACTGGCCACGGTTCACTGCTCCAGGCCAATGGGGGCTGCGGGAAGCGGCACGGGCTGAGGGATATGCTGGCCGCCCTTCCCACAGCCCCCATTGGCCTGGAGCGGCGAACTGCGGCTAGTGGGAGCTGTGATCGGCCGAATCTGCGGATCCGCCAGGGCTTTCCCTGAACAAGCCGCGGACCGGCTTTGAGAATCACTGCTCCTCTACACAATCCTTGAGTTATATCAGGAGGCCTTTTTGTCTGGAGTAATTCAGTTTGTCTGTCCTTTAGCACCTTTTCCCCATCAACATTTATTGTTATAGATTATTGTGACACTTAACTTTCATCCACTTTTTAGCTCACAATTAGTGTAAATTCGCAGGCCAATCACCACTATAGGCTATGCTTTCAGTTTGCTAGAGCACAGGGTCTGTTGGCTTCAACCTCATTATGCCTCAATGTGCCCATCTGTAAAATGGATATATCAATACCAATTTCTCAGGTTGGAGGATTGTAAGACTTAATTTATAATGGTCAAGTATTTGCTATGTGAAAATTATGAATACACCATAACTAGTACCATAGCCAAAAAAAATCCTATTAATGGCATGAAAACATTATAGACCATTTGGAAAGTAATCTTATAATGTCCAATGGTAGTTTTCTATGTTGTATAAAGAAAAGATTCTGCTATGTTTTTTTCTTAATAAAGGCACGGAAAGAAAACATACAAATATAAGCATTATCACCTGCATTAGCATGGAACCAAAGGTCATCATGAAGGGCCAAATCATGCTCCCCCAGAAGATTTCGACTGTCTTCAGTGGAAGCTGGATTGGTCCATAGTTACCGACAGCTGTTACTTTTCATATTTAGTTGTTAGCCCCTTTGCTCTGTTTTTCTTGACAACCAAACATCAAGAATATAAATCCAGAGTTATTGTTGCTGAGAATCAGACTCTACATATTTTGCTTTACTGTCGAATTAATAAAGTGTGAATGGAACATAGAATGGAACCTAGATATGCTAAATATATAATGTAAATAATGCCACAAATGGCTTTTTAACAAGGAAGGAAAACTAAGCCTATTCTATCTGTAGACCTGCTGACTCACAGGACATTATGTACCCGCTCTTGCAGCCAACTTTCCAAAAATGGCACAAAAGTGTCCAAACTAGCCAAGAAATGATGTTTTAAAGAATGAAAACAGAGAGTAATTCAGAAAAAGAAACTTATTTCTATCAAGTGAGATCCATCATGGAGAACAAAGGTTTAAAGTTAAAATACATATCACAACTGAGTCCAGGAAGAGTTGGAATTGCCATTTTTTTTTAAATCAATTTTTTTTAATTGGTATTTTTATTAAGAAAATTTGTACAATATGGAACAGGACCTGGACCTGTAAATCTTTGCTTAGGCACAACTCACAGCTGACATTGGAAATTGCTCTGGTGCAACTTTATGGAGAGCTTGGAAAAGAGATGACTAAGAGGGGATATGATAGAGGTCTATAAAATCATGACTGGTGTGGAGAAAGTAAATAAGGAAGTGTTATTTACTCCTTCTCATTACACAAGAACTAGGGGTCACCAAGTGAAAGTAATAGGGAGCAGGTTTAAACAAACAGAAGTATTTTTTCACACAACGCACAGTCAACCTGAGAAACAACTTGACAGAGGATGTTGTGAAGGCCAAGACTATAGCAGCATTCAAAAAAAGAACTAGATAAATTTATGGAGGATAGGCCCGTCAATGGCTATTAGCCAGGATGGGCAAGGATGGTCCCTAGCCTCTGTTTGCCAGAAGCTGGGAATGGACAACAGAGGATGGATCACTTGATTACCTGTTATGTTCATTTCCTCTGGGACACCTGGCATTGGCCATTGTCTGAAGACAGGATTCTGGGCTCGATGGACATGACCCAGTATGGCCGTTCTTATGTTGTTCCTAAGAGCTGGGGGATCAAGGCTAGTTTTTCCAACAGTGACCTGTTGCAACAGCATAATCCTCAAGTGCACAAATAAACAAAACTTAATCCTTGGAACAGAAAAAAAAGATGGTAAAAGGAAAGAACCTTCATATTTATTACACCAAATTCTGTTCCCATTTTCATGCCAGTAAAGTAATTCCATGTAAAAGGACTGTTCTTATACTGGGCCCATCAGCATGGTATCTGAAAACTTACGAATAGGCAAATAAACAGATATTTAAATACCGGTCTTGTAAACACTTGTCTTGCTATTGTTAGTGCAATTTGTAAAGTAGCCTGGTGATCTTGAGATATAGGATTCTCGAGCCTAATCACGCTAGTGCGCACTAGAATTTATACTCTTCTGCTGTGGACTAATGCAGCATGTAGATGAGCCCTCACTTACACCACTGTAAACCAGGAATCATTGACTTCATTGAAGTTAATGAAATTACACCTGAGTAAAACCAGATTGAGATCAGAATCAGGCCACAGGTCTTTGAGTCTTCAAATATTTTTGTTTTTTCTCCATTCCTATTCATAGACTCATAGACTCATAGACTTTAAGGTCAGAAGGGACCATTATGATCATCTGGTCTGACCCCCTGCATGCTGCAGGCCACAAAACCCTTCCCTGGACTCTGCCGTTGAAGTCCCCAATCCTGTGTTTCAGTGACTTCATCGGCAGAGACCCTCCTGCTAGTGATCCCTGCCCCATGCTGCGGAGGAAGGCGAAAAACCTCCAGAGGCTCAGCCAATCTACCCTGGAGGAAAATTCCTTCCCGACCCCAAATATGGCGATCAGTAAGACCCCGAGCATGTAGGCAAGAGTCTCTAGCCTGACCCCTGTTGGCCATTATACTATTTACGTACCATTGCTTGGTTTTCCTCGGCTACTATGTTTTACCATTAAACCATTCCCTCCATAAACTTATCTAACTTAATCTTAAAACCAGACAGGTCCGTCGCCCCCACCGTTTCCCTTGGAAGGCCGTTCCAATATTTCACCCCTCTGACGGTCAGAAACCTTCGTCTAATTTCAAGCCTGAACTTCCCCACGGCCAGTTTATATCCGTTCATTCTCGTGTCCACATTAGTACTAAGCTGGAATAATTCCTCTCCCTCCCTTGTATTTATCCCTCTGATATATTTAAAGATAGCAATCATATCCCCCCTCAGCCTTCGCTTTGTCAGACTAAACAACCCAAGCTCCTCTAGTCTCCTTTCATACGACAGGTTTTCCATTCCTCTGATCATCCTAGTAGCCCTTCTCTGCACTCATTTTGTTGCCTCTTCCCTGTTTTTAAATCTTTGACTACTGGATTCAGGACTTTCAATATTGTTGTCCCCTGGCGTTTTTAATGTTTTCCATATTGTTTCCTTCTTTTTCCCCCTGAAAAAAAATTTCAAACTTGGCCAAAAGTAAGTTGTGGCAGATAATCTATAGGCCTAATATTCATTCATTCCAAATGTCTTTGAAGAAGTGAGTGGATCTCCATCACTGAGAGTTCATTTTATGAAGCTTGTATACTGTGTACACTTGTATCCATATCCGTACATCTTTAAAATTATCCTCCTCAAACTGCGCAGTCCTTGCCAATGTGAAAAGTCTTCACTGCATGTGAATTTTGAAACTTTTTTCCACCTGCTTTTTTACCAAAGCTTGGGATCACACACTTTTGGTTGAAAAAAAAAATGCTAAACATGGAAATGTTTTCCAAATCACATTGAACTATCAGAATAGAAAGAGAAAGAACAGCAGTACAAGTTAATAGCAACAACTAGAGGTGCTGCTAACCCACTAGGGGCCCTACGCAGGAATATTTTGGGGAGAAGGCCGATACACACCACACTTAAAAAAGACAATAGGGAGCCCCCTTGAGCTGCTCAGGGCCCTAAGCAATTGTTTAATCTGCTTATGACTAGTGCTGGTTTTGCCAACAAGTTCTACATTATGGAAAGAACAGCTAAAAATATTTGTCCAAATCTGTATGCGCATCAGCCATTTTTTTTTAAAGGATAAACAGATTTCAGACAGTTTTTGATTATGTTAGCTTGTCTCTTGGTTCCTCAAGTCTTCAGATTTCCTTGGGAGCATGACGCAAAATCTGTGCGCATCTTGAAGTGAGTCAAGGAAGAAGACAGCTTACTATCTAGATTTTCCTTTTTAACCTAGAAAATGTGTAAATACAGAAGTAGTAATTTTGCAGCAGTGGTAAAAAACAGTTGCTTATTCCCAAGGATGTTGCAAATGTATGCTCCAGTTTAGTCTCTAACTCCTCCTTAGAATCATGTAGTTACTTAACAAATCTGTATGGGACAGATTCTGCCACCGTTACTTACATCAAGCGGTATCTTATGCCATCAGGAATTTTACTGAAATTAGCAGAACTCCTCGTGTAGTAAGGCACTAGAGTTTACTTGAGGAATAGTGTCAGAATGTGGTGTGGCAAGACACCTCCTCCACCTCGCTGGGCTCAGCACTTCCTCCTCAGGTGGGGGCATCATTTTCCCAATTGGGATTTATTTCTTACTCTTTTCCAGGAAGACTTTGGGGCAGGCCCCAGGCGTATTCCTCCACCAAACAATTTCACAACACAAAACAAAGGGGAAAACCTTTTCCTACCCCGTCTCTGGGGGAGGCCTTGTTATTGGCCCTGGGGTGCCAGTCCTTCCTCTAACCAGGCAGTCAAGTAGCTTTCCCTCTACCAAGGAAAGCAGCCCTCCCATCCTGGAGAAGCCTTTCTCCTTGCTGTCACTAGCCTTTCAGCAGCTTGTCTCTCCTCCTCCTCTTCTCTCACCAGGTTTCAGTCAGCCCTTAATTTGACTCAGGTGTCCCTAGATGACCTGAGGTAGCCCCTTGTCGGCTTACAGGGAAAAGAGTCTTTATCATTCTAGGGCAGTGGTCCCCAAATTTTTGAGGGTTACATCCCCCAACCTATGTCCACACCCACCCACCAACGGGGCCGGGAGCAGGGACGTGGCTTGGGGAGGTGGGGAGAGTGGACAGGGATAAGGGGGTTAAGACTGGGGTCACAGCTGGGGGCAGGAACGGAGCTGCACCCGGACTGCGTTGCGGGGCCGGCAGCCAGGCCCTTGGCCAGGTGTGGCTCTGCTCCTGCCCTGGGTCGAAAATGGAGCTGCGGCCAGCAGCTGAGACTGGGGGCAGGGCCAGGAGCAGAGCTGGGATGTAGAGGGGCTGGGTGGTGCTCCCTCCCCACCCCTTCTGGGGTTGGCCCGGGTCCCACCACACCCCCTCCTCCACTACGAGGGCGTGCCCCACAGTTGGGAGACCTCTGTTCTAGGACTCTCATACCTGCCTTCCACCACTCTTACAGCTGTTAAGTAATAGCTACTATGACAAAAACCAGGCTTATATTTTATAATTATACTCTTTTGTATTGTAACGTGGATGCCTGTTCACAGGTAACTAAACAAAGACCAACTGATTTCAGATTGGCTACTAAAAAGCTGTCAGATGGTAACTTTGGGTAAATAACTAGTTTATACTGGATTTGAATAGGTTACACAGGGTACGTCTATACTTGCTTACTGCCGGACCCGGAGGTAAGCAATCGATCTTCTGGGATCGATCCCGGAAGTGCTCGCCGTCGACGCCAGTACTCCTGCTCGGCGAGAGGAGTACATGGACTCGACGGGGGAGCCTGCCTGCCACGTGTGGACCCGCGGTAAGTTCGAACTAAGATAGTTCGACTTTAGCTACGTGAATAACGTAGCTGAAGTTGCGTATCTTAGTTTGAAGTGGGGGGTTAGTGTGGGCCAGCCCTAAGAAAGAAAGTCTCTGTATCCTCTTATCACTCCTCAAAGCTATCCAGGGCCCTAATATTGTGATACACAACAAGGTGTATTGTAATGCAAAACTATGACAGCAATAAGAAGTATCATCTCAGGACTAGATCCTCAGTGTGTGTAAATCAGGCACCTTTTATTCCAATTCAATATAATATGAAACTATTTAGAAAAAAACCAACCTATTTCTAATATCTAAGTATTTATTGGAAAAGGCAGTTACTTATCTCAAGTAGTAAAACAACTGTTGGCTTTTCTAAATCAAAATGGTGCAAAATGTCAGGTTTTTTTGTAAACTGATATCATTACCACCATCCACTTACAGTTGAAAGTAGAAACGGTAGGGATAATATTTTCAAAAGTGCCAAAGTGACTTGGGAGCTTAGATCTCAATAGGCACTAACACTTAGGACCAGGTATTTAGATCCCTAAAGATGCAGGTAGGCACCTGGTGGAATTTACAAGAGCACTTGCAAAGATAGCAAAATAATTCAAAATCCAAGTAGGCAACTCTCCGCATCTTTAGGTTCCTAGGTACTTCTAAAAATCTGGCCCTTTTAACAAATTTATCCTAGACGCATTATGGAAGAAATGCATGCTATAGCACGTGCCAGGCAGAAACTTGAACATCATATCAACATTATGGAGAATAGTTTCCAAGGATCTATTTTCTGAAGTGCTGAGCACCAACAGCTCCCACTGATGTCCTCCGAGGTTGTGGAGCCTCAGCACTTATGACACTCAGGCCCCAAACATATGTATTGTTTACATTTACTTTATCTTTTTATTTTAACTGACTTTATGGCAAAATATTGTATTGTGTGGAAATAATCAAAGACCATTTCCCTTTCTAATTATGGTCAGTTATTGTGTTTTGGAATTCAAAAGGGTGAAAGAAATAATTACATACAAAATAAAAAGGTGCTTCTTTGACTGTGGTATGGGAGCTCAGTTCCTATTGCCAGCTTTGTGTTGACCAAATTTATCGAAACTCCAAGCCACAAAAGGTTAAAGATTTTCCCCCCAAAAGCTTAAAATTAAGACTGAAAGTTCATCTTTATTTCTCTCCTTTGCAGCTCATGTGAGGCTAAAAGGGGAGAAATTTTGCCAAGGGTTTGGATTTTTTTTTTTTTTGCATACCCCTTTTTTGTGTGTGAAAAATAAGCCAGTATAGTGAAGTGCACCTCAACTTGCATGGTATCCAAGCAGTAAAATAATGAAACAACAAGAATAGACCATAAAGCCCTTGACATTTGTAACAATCAAAGGAGCTGCTTAAGAACAAAAATATTTCACCTTTCCAAAACATCATGGAGATTGAAGCTGATCAGGAACTGGAATTCCCATTCTATGGGAAATTCCAATATTAAAAAAAAAATTTCAAAAAGAGCTGAGAAAGAAAAACAAAGGAAATCAGCTGTTGCCACCAGCTAACTAAACAACGTATGTACAAACCTCTTAGGACACTAAAAATCCAATCCTGTTCTTAAAAAACAAATTTTATTAAAAACAAAAAGAAAGAATACACATCTGGAACTTAAAAACTAAGGCTTTTGCTAGATTTTAAATGAGCGATTTCAAAAACTAAGCACCCAAAATAGCTTTCTTGGGGGTTCAGTTTAAAAATTACAAGCAAACAAAAGCATCTGGGTTTAGCACAGAAGAGTCCACTAGCCATAACAAATAAACAGATATAAACCTAATCATGTCTTTCTAAACATTTCTGATCTACTTACACATCTGGGGGTTCCAAATAAATAGTTCTAGGTATGAGCTGATGATCTATGATCAGACCTGGCTTAAAGCTTCTCATAGCATAATTGATCCCTGTTCCCCTCTTTCTTGGAGAGCAACAACAGAGACAAAGGGGAAGTTTCTTTCCCCATTTTAAAAAGTTCTAGCCTTCCCACTGGCTCTTTTGGTCAGGTGCCCATTCTCTTTCCTTTACCTGGGGGACTTGGTTAACTCTTTACAGATAAAGCAAGCAGAGAACAGCCACCAAGAGGGACTTTATAGCTAACTGGTTAGCTGGCTGTCCATAAAAGGGAGCTGCTCTTCCCCACTGCTGTTCATTTATCGCAAGTGTAAATGGTGAATTCTGTGTAACGTGAAGTCTTTAAACCATGATTTGAGGACTTCAGTAACTCAGCCAGCGGTTAGGAGTCTATTACAGGAGTGGGTGAAGTTCTGTGGCCTGCAATGTGCAGGACGACAGCGTAGATGTCACGATAGTCCCTTCTGACATTGAAGTCTGTGAATCTATATCACTGAAGAACCACCTTTCCTTTTTAGGGCATTGTAGTCAATGTACATAACAGAATGGCATTATTTAAAAATTACTCAAGTAAAAATTTGTAGCACATTTCCAAGCTCTCTGGCATTTTGAAGACGGGTTGAAAAAGACGTGGACAAATATACAGAGTGTGACATTCTTGGAGATATTTCCTCAAAATTCTACATTTGAAAGGAATGTGTTATTTTGTTTTATTGGTGCATAGTATCTTGGTTTGACAAAATGGGGGTTATACAGTTCAAACACTCAACATTTCTACCATTTTGACAGTTTACCACGATTCCTCATTATGAGCTAGTTTTTGACTAGCCCTAAATGATCCAAACACACAGGACTGAAGCATCAACCCATAGCTGTGCAGCCACATAGAGGTTACTTGCTAGTGTGGCGTGCAGGAATTGTATTCCAAATCCTAATAGGTGGAGAGAGGGTAGAAAAGGGACAAAATATGGGTGGAAGCCATGGCTTCTTCTCTCTCCTTCATTTATGTGCTGGCTGGCCCCACAGTGGGGAAATATACTGTAAACGTGCATAAATTGATTCCTCCTTCCTCACTAACCCAGAACAAGAAGGGCTCACAGGAAGAACTGTAATTCTCCACATCACTGGGGTCTTCCTGAGGCAGTGCAAGTACACACCACTCCTTATGCAGGGCTACATTCAGAAAAAAATATTAAACGTATAGGAAATCTCTCACACACTGGTAAAAAAAAAAATCACTAAGTATGAGCAACCACCATGGATATGATTTAGATAAAGACTTGGCGCATTTATATACAGGCCTGCACCGGTGGGGAGAATTTTGCCCATAAGCAAAGGCTAGTAAATGTGTGTTCTGGCTTGAGATATAATGGCTCATCCCCAGTATAATCAGCCAAGCATCAGTCACATTAGGGACCTTGTCCCGAGAAAACCAATCAGATACTTACACAACTGAACCAGTATTTGATCAAGTCCTTCAAGAATCAAGAACCACAGCTGTTAAATCTTTAAGTAGAAAAAGGAGAAAGAGAAGGACAGTTAACGTGCATCTGTGCAAAATGCAGGGTTGTTTGTTTTTGGCTTGTCCCTTAAGACAGCACAATTAGATCATATGATAAGGCTATGTGTTAAATTCTAAATCTCTTCAAGATGTTTTTGCCCGTTAGACTCATTTTCAGATATCAGTCAAAAGATTTATTTTTCCCTACCTATTCAAAAGGGGAACTACCCGAAAACTGACTATACAACTGACCTCAAAATGCATTACTTTCTGTTATGAGGAGGCTGAACTCCAAGGTCTCAAGTCACTGGTAGCTGCAGATGACTTTTACATAAGGAGCAGCTTCTGTTGCTATACTCTACTTCTGACAGTTCTTGCTTTTCTCTGTGGAGAATATTGGCTTTCCTTAGGCTCTCATGCCCCCGTATGTTAAGCTTTAGAATGTCAGCTTTGTATACTTCCTTATTCCGTTATTGTACTTGGAAATATTAGTGCTATAATATTTTATCAGTTAGTAGAGACATCTAAAACTTCAGCACCATAAGAGAATGTCAGGCATATTTCTATTTATTGACATACAGTATTTTTTGTTGGGGAGGAAACTAATTCTATGGGCCTGATCTCATACATCGTCTTTAACATCAGTAACTCCACTGGCTTCTGTGGAATTCCTCCTGAGCTACACCGGTACAATTGAGAGCAGAATCTGGCTCTGTTGGAACTGTGATCTTCCTTTCTTTTGTTTTCAATGAGATAGTCCAAACACACCCATATTGATGAGAAGTTTTGGTCTGGATTTCAACTTTGGATTTCAACTGCCTACTATTTCTACAGTGAACTGAATCAAAACTACCTGATAAAAACACCTCCAAATATTGTGGGGTAAAGTTTGGACTTTGCAGGTTGGGCCCACCTCTATTTTCAATTACTTGAAGCAGGGCCATCCTGAGGCATACGCAGCATACATAGCTTCACAGGGCACCTGAAAATTTGGGGCACCCCTGGGTCTTAGTGTCCACCCTCCCGTCTCTTCCTACCCTGTTCTAATCTGACCCTTCCTGCAGGCTCCCACCACAGCTGGCTGCTGCAGCCTGGTTAGTCTTCCCCTGGAGGGGATCTAGTAACTTAAAAGTGGAAAAAGTCTTCCAGCCTGCCAGACCTATTAGCACAACATTGAAACTGTTAAAGAGCCATTAAAGTGATAATGAAGCAATTTAACAGGCATTTGCCAACCCCCAGGTATATACTGTCAGTTTCTGAATTTACTGACAAAGACAGTTGTGCATTACTGTAATATTTACTCAGAACATGTTAGTCTACACACAGGACCTTAGTTTAAAATTTGCTTTAAAAATATTTCATATAGTGTTGCTGAAGATTATAAAAATCACATCTCTAAAAAATCTTTACATAGATTTTTAGATGCACAATCATCTTTAGCCTTAAATGATTGCATCTTCAGACATAGTTTTTTAAAATAAATCCTTCAAAAGACCATCCTTATCTAAAATATACATGCGAGTCCAGGCTGCCATCAGGCATAGGGGCACCAGTTTAATAATACTGCATAAATCCTAAGACGGCCCTGACTTCGAGGCACTTTTCCATAATGATTCATTTTTCTGTGATCTTCCTTATTGCACAGGGAATCCTCCTGTTTCTGGCAGCCAAGACTCAAAATTGTGACCATCACAGAAGCCCACCTTTGGTCTACTGCATTACTCAGCTATCACTGGCATTTTCAATACCCAACCTCAGTTACCAAATCCTGTCTAATAATCAGGCAGTAGAAAATGAGATTAGACTCCTTGGGCCATGTACGAGGATACTTGCAATAACCAGGGCAGTAATTTACAGTGTTTGACCTTAACCAACAGCTGTATCAATCAGTCCTGGAAAAAACTAAGCAAATTGGGACCTTGGCAGCCCATCTTTTGATCCCACAATGTTCTGCAGGCAGTAGCATTGGGGCTGAGAGAGCCTATGCAACCCTATGCAATCACCAGTGCTACATTACATCCAGTGAAAAGGCTTGATGAGGTTAGAACCACAAATCCAGGAGCATTGTTTTAATGTCGAAAATCCTCCACAACAACCGATCATGGCATATCACACAGTAACTCCAATGAACATAGTGGTGCCACATTTTTATGATGGTCTATTTAAGAAATTCATATTTAAGATAAAGAGCCAGGGAACAGGGTTCTACAGCTCAGAGGATTTGCAATACAGAACTTTTGGCTGTATTAACGTCTGAGAAAAATCCTCATGAAGTTGGTGGGAGGGTCAATGAGTGTACCTCCAGATCCCTCCCCAGGCATGGATCCTTGAACTCAGAGAGTCCTCTTCCTGAGGTCCAAGACAACAGGGTTTGTGCTGTGGAGGTAGTTGAACCCCACTTCCCATAAGGCATGGGCAAAGGATCCTTTATGCAAAGGATCCCTTCATACGCAGTCCCAGGGGAACATAAAAATAAAGACAGGTAATGATGTTTGGGCTTATTCTCACTGGAACAGAGGAGGCTTCACCAAAGGTTGTGAAATTGCAAAAGGGGTAAAGTGCTAGAGAGTATTTTCACACTGATGTAGGCTTCTGAATCAAGGCAACTCAATCTAAGGCCTAGATTGTGTTTTCAGCATTATTAAAGAACAGTGCAGGGGTGCACTGCCCCAAAGCAAGCACCTGGAGGCATTGTGATTTAAAGATGCTTATTGCCTCTAAGGCCTCCCCCATTGCATTGGGTGGTGGGAACAATTTACTTCACCTGTGTAGAAGTTGTAGTGGCAAATGTGCCCCAGCATTTTCTAGCCCTAGCCACTGTCTGGCACTTTGGGGGAGCCACTGCTTTGCCTGCTCCCTGTCCAGTTACTCCTAATGAGAAGCATCATAGTCACAACCTCTATTATCCCCAGAGTGCTGTGCCTGCAAGTATAGCCAGGCCTAATGGAAACGAAGATAGGGGAAGGGAAGGTCCTAACTCCATCCTACTCTTTTGTACAGCTATGTAAGGGTAGGACACAACCTAGCCCTAAATTTGTTTCTGGAGGGAATGGCATTAAAGGGTATGGTAAAAAAGCAGGAAGGTAAAGCATGAAGAGGGCAAGTATATCAGACCAAGCTGCCTTCCCCTATTCCCATAATGGTTTGTATTTTTTATTGTGATAAATTGTAAGGTCACACCAAAGTTAATTTGTGTCACCGCTGAAACCCTAAAGCCTCAAGACTCTCACTAATATAAAGGATCTCTACAGAAACTCCAAGGACAGAACACTTTCCTTGGTTGGGACCAGCTGTGGCAGGCCCAAGGAGCCAATAAAAAAGAAATAGTTCCTGTCTGAATGCAAAGTCAGTGGAGACAGCTGCAAGTGTGCAACCATTGGGCCTGGGTGGGGAGAAGGAGGGACATGACCTGTACTTTTAGACTTGCATTGGGGGGAAGAGGGGGAGGAATGGAGAAAAAAGATTGAGTGAGAAACTTGAAGAAAAATGTAAAAAAAGAGAAATACTTTTAAAAGGTCAGGGATAAAAACAGCAATTGGTGACTAAAAAATGCCATCAAGCAGGCAGTGTTAACTACCTTTTCTCCTTTCACAGAAGAATTCATACTTAAGAACTTTAGACTGAAAGGTACACACAACATTTGAAAGTGCAACTCAACAAATACTCACAAGAGCCTGTGTATGGTAAAAAGCAGCAGGCTAACAATTGATGTTGGGAGAAGAGGAGGATGAATAGAGGGAGAGATTCTGATCTCAGTTACCTTAGATTTACACTGGTGTAATTCTCCTAAGCCAATGCAGTTACACTGGTGTAACTGAAATCAGAATCTGCTCCAATAACACCTTTGTTTCAAACTAATTTCCTGTGGCCTACTAGAAGTTTGAAGGTTGCAGACTTTCTCCCTTGTTTAGCTTCATAGTCCACATGATGCATACAGTGTACAATCGAAGGGAATAAAACATTAACTGCTCTTGGATGCTTCAAACGTCTCATACTGTAGCTTTCATTATGTAACTAAGTCTATAACCTAAGAGCAGCTGCTCTGTAAAATCCATCTGCAGCCTCATGTAGTGAAATACTACAAATTTAAGCTGCAGGCATCTTTTGATGGACCAATTGCAGCCCTTTCAACATCTTATCAGCTTACAGCAGAGGCATTGTATCTCACTGATGAATAGACTGAATATGTTGTGGAATACTTGTATGCGCATTTCAGACTTTCAGGCTATAGTGTTACCTAGCTGCTACATGGCAGTGTAATGTTTTCCCTCCCAGGGGTATTGCAAACCACATGATATCATTTAGACACATGCTGATACTTATGGCTAAGACCATATGTTTGCCCAGGAGGTCAGAAGGTCAAATCTGTTTCCAATATCCTGTTGGTGTAATTGTGTTTGAAATAGAATTAAATAAATCGAGTAGCGAAACAGTATAAGAAAATAATGCCAATAGTTGAACAACATGATGTTCTTTCAATATGGCTATCCTATGCTGAATATGCCTCAAATATTTTTGCCTTTAGAAGTTATAAATACTCTTTTATAATTGTTACATATTTTATTAAGAAAATATTAATAGAATGCTGACAAAAATATTATATGCATAATATTATGTAACAATATAGCCAACAAGAACAGGATAGCAAGTAATATTTTAAATGTCGGGGGGTAGCCGTGTTAGTCTGTATCCACAAAAACAACGAGGAGTCCGGTGACACCTTAAAACTCGCCATCTGTAATTTTCACTCCATGCATCTGAAGAAGTGGGTTTTTACCCAAAAAAGCTTATGCCCAAATAAATCTGTTAGTCTTTAAGGTGCCACCGGACTCCTCATTGTTTAAGTAATATTTTAGTCTAATTTTGGTTGTTGGTGCTGTTGTTTGCCTATGATATACAGGAGGTCAGATTAGATGATCTGGTGGTCACTTTTAGCCTAAACTACATTGCCAAAAAACAACAACAAGAACAACATGTCAGAGTCTCAGAGCCCAGGTCAGTTGACTCAGGCTCATGCCATGGGTCGAACAAGAGCAATGTAGATGTTTCTACTCAGGCTGAAGCCTGGGCACTGAGACTCTCCCCACTTTCAGAGTCCAGACTCCAGCCCCAGCGGGATCATCTACACTACTAGGTTTAGCCCCCATACCAGGAGCCTGAGTCAGTTGACCTGGGCTCTGAGACTCGCTGCTGCAGGGTTGTTGTGGGGGTTTGGGTCAGTTTAGACAGACCCTAGTACTCTATATTGAAATACTAAACTAAGGAACAAATTAAAAATAAAACAGAAGTTTATTGGAATAAATTATATTAGATTCAAAAGCAACTCATTGGAAAACTAGCGATCACAACATACTAAAGGTACCATTGCGGGTTAAGGTCCTTAAGTGATCATAAAGATATGATCACTTGTCAATCCATCTTAGTTTATCACTTTAAATCTCATTTCCAGGAAAAGTATGAGTCAAGAATTAAAATATATATACATATATATACATACACATACACACACACACACACACACAGTCTTGTCATAACAATAGAGATGTACTAACTTTGAAACAGTCCTTTCTCTACTGGGCCCAATCACATGCAGTTTTTCAATAATTCAACACGTATTGCATGAGGTTTGCCAAATACGAACAGAAATTGAAAAAAAATATATCAAATGCCTTTTTAAATACTTCAAAGAAAGTAAGTGTACATAACTTGAAATTTTTCCCTCCTAGGTTACACATCTTTGTTAACTACTATGGCCAAGACTTAAAAATGTGTGCCTAAAATTAGGTCTCTAAATCCTTATTTAGGTGCCTCAATAAATAGACTGATTTTCAAAAGCACTCTAAAGCTCCACTGACTGAAGAAACTGAAGAAAGTTTCTCAATGATTAGCACTTGTGAGAATTGGGGCACAGTTTTTTGGATATAAATATGGATTAGGAGCCTAACGTTAGGCACCCAGCTTTTGTTTTCAGTTTGCATGTACAACAGATATAGTTAAGGCTACTGTCATTTCCCCATTTGGCGATCAAGGACCCAAACCTGCAAACAATTACTGCTGCTCATGGCATTACACAGTTGTAGGTGTTTGCAACATTAGACTTTATATCAATGCAGCAAAAGAATACAGTTAGATCTGCAGCAATGGGAAAGGTAAAACAAAAAACAACAGGAACCATATGTAAGGTTCTCCTCTGGTGTTATCCAGACCGGTGATCTGCTAGGTCACCCCAATCTTTGACTCTGGAAGCCAGCCTTACCCTGCCCTGCTATGAGAACCCCCACTCCTGGGCTGTTCACGCACAGCCTCTGGCATGTAAGCTGTTTCTTGGATTGTGCAATCAAATGACACTAGCCAATATCTCTGGTCCCAGACACAAACCAAGGAATCCCCATCTTGCAGTGTCCAGTTATGCTCGCTGGATGCTGCAAGCTTATGTAAGTTCATCAATTTAACAAAGAAATTGATATGTACCAGGCTTGTTATCCCAAGGGGAATCTCTGACATGCTTCAAACCAAACGCACTGCTTCAGGCAGAATAAACAAACAGATTTATTAACTATAGACAAAGATTTTAAGTGATTATAAGAATCACAACTAGTCAGATTTGGTCAAATGAAATAAAAGCAAAATGCATTCTAAACTGATCTTAACACTTTCAGTGCCCTTACAAACTTAGATGCTTCTCACCACAGGCTGGCTGGTTGCTTTTCAGCCAGGCTCTCCCCTTTGATCAGCGCTTCAGTTGCTTGGTGTGGTGTCTGTAGGTGTAGGTGGAAAAGAGAGGAAAAGCCTAGCAAAAGTCTCTTCCTTTTATCATGTCCTTTCCTCCCTCTTGGCTTTGCCCCCCACCCTCCTTCAGAGTCAGGTGAGCATTACTGAGTCTCTCCAAGCAAGGTTGAGCAATTCCCCCGGTGTGGCCTCATGCAGGTAAGTCATTGCATTGCTGGACAATGGCTGTTGATGGGTTGTTTGACACCCCACCCAGGCGTTGGTTACTTTCCTTGATGTTGCCTCTGGGGAGCTAATATCTGGCTGATTTCCCCAATTACAGCATGTTTTAGTGACAACCATACAACACAATTCTCATAACTTCATATGCATTAATGTTATACATATATGAATAGAGAAATTACTTTCAACAGATCATAACCTTTCCCCTGATACCTCACAAGACATGCTTTATACGCAAGATCACCATTGTATGAAAACAAGGAATATGGGGGTTACAGCATACGCCCCCAAGGTTTAGAATGTCACACCACATACAAGGCTGAGGAATCCACTGAAAGATTCTACTTCTCCCTTAGTTGATTTTTACATCTGGGAAGATGGTTAACCACTCTGTGCATCAGTTTCCCCATCTATAAAACAGGGATAATTCACACTTACCTACTTGACAGCAATGTATTGAGGCTCAGTGAATTAAACCTAAATTATCTGTTGGCCAAGCTCTTTTAAAATATTCAGATGAAAGGTTCTATGTGAGTATAAAACACTGTGCTAATCCCTAATCTGTACTCTTACTGATTCAGCTCTCTCTTGTTTCCTTTCTCTAGTGCACCCTCTCTCTCCTCCCTATGCCCTCATTATGGTTTCCCTCGCCTTTCTCCATTCTTTCCCATCTCTCTTGCATTCCACCCGGCAGCAAAACGCAACTGAGTAGAACTGTAGTTTCTGCCGAACCAGTAGACAAAACTTCAGAGCCCATAATCCTATTTGGTTTCACTTCACCAGATGAACATCAAAAGAAAGAAGTGAAACACACTAGTATTGCACTGAAACAGCATATCCCAGTGCTCCAGAGGGTGGAATTCTAATCAATTTCACTCAGCTGGCAGTGTGTCAGACACCATGCACTGTTCCAAAGCCAGCTTTCTGACTTGCTTTCTCAGTACCCATCAGCATTCAGTGCATTATTTAGAGGCTTTATTGGTCATTTATTCAGAGTTACTCTACTCTTGTATCCACCAGGCAAGGTATTAAACTTCAACAGAACTTTATTTACAGTGGAAATCTCTTTACCAAGCTGTAGCTGCACACTCTAACTCTCCCAGCCTCCTCAACTCCTCCCCGCTCCTTCCTGTTTCCTGTCCTTTCAGACTCCCAACAGCCAGTGCTCCCAGTTCTAATAATCACATGCGGCATCTAAACACCACATTCCATCCTCTCAAGAAACTTTCCAAATTAAAATAAACATTGTTGTTCTAACCACAGGAACAAATATGAAACAAGACACTATACTGTTGGCAGGAATATTACACTGAAAACACTGTAGATACTACATAACAGTCTCTAGTCCAGGCAGGTGGTCGTCTGGATCTGACAGGCCATCTCTCAAGCCCCGGTTCCAGTGCAATGTCTTGTTGTGTTGGTTCTACGGTGAAGTCACCCAATGCAGACTGGGTGTTGGCATAATCTCCTCTTGGTGCATAGGCAGGTGCAAGATAAGAAGCATTCCATACCACCCATCAGAAAGTCAATAGCTGTAAGGTCCTGTGACGGGTTGGATCACAGAAACTCCCTTGGAAGCTGCCACCTAATGTACCAAGACTACTTCTATTCCTGTTTTCCCTGACAGCTCAGGACTCCAGCACCCGGTCTTGCTGAGCCAGACACTCCCGTCTGCTCCAACACAGACGCAGGGTCTGAATCACTTGCCCCAAAGCTGCAAGTTTACCTGAAAACAGCTCACAGAAGTGTGCTTGTCTTTAGCACTCAGATGCCCAACTCCCAATGGGGTCTAAACCCAGCCAAATCCATTTTACCCTGAATAAGGCTTATGCAGGGCAAACTCATAAATTGTTCGCCCTCTATAACACTGATATGCACAGTTGTTTGCTCCCCCAGGTATTAATACATACTCTGAGTAAATTACTAAATAAAAACTGATTTTATTAAATACAGACAGTAGGATTTAAGTGGTTCCAAGTAGTAACAGACAGAACAAAGTAAGTCACCAAGTAAAATAAAATAAAATAAAATGCGCAAATCTATGTCTAATCAAACTAAATACAGATAAGTTCCTCACCAGTTCCAGAATGCTCCCTTTTACAGGCTAATCTCCTTTTAGCCTGGGTCCAGCAATCACTCACACCCCCTGTAGTTACTGTCCTTTGTTCCAGTTCCCTTCAAGTATCCTGGGGGAGGGGGGTGTGGAGAGGCTCCTTCCTTAGCCAACTGAAGACAAAATGGAAGGGTCTCCCAGGGGTTTAAATAGACTCTCTCTTGTGGGTGGAGATCCCCTCCTCCTCCTATGCAAAGTCCAGCTCCAAGATGGAGTTTAGGAGTCACCTGGGCAAGTCACATGTCCATGCATGACTCACAGTTTTTACAGGTAGCATCCATTGTTTACATGCTACCTTGAACGTCCTCAAGTAGACTTCCTATGTGGATTGGAGCATTCCAAGATCCATTGTCCTTTAAGTGTTTCTTGATTAGGTAGTTAACTTCAACATTCCTTTCTCCAGGAACTGACCAAATGCTTTACTAAGGTTATTTAGAAATCAAGCCAGTACACAGCCAACATTCATAACTTTGAATACAAAAATGATACATGCATGCAAATAGGATTAATACATTCAGTAGATCATAACCTTTACGGAGATAGGTTACATGGCACAGGCAACACAAAAAACATATTCCAGTTATGTCATACATACATTTATAAGCACCCTCCCCCATAAAGCCTTATGGGGTACACTGTCACAGGTCCCTTCTTCTCTTTGATTTTAAGAGGAGCTGTGAATTTATGATCCCCTTTGTGTAAGATTTCAGGTTTTCGTATTCTAACAAAGAAACCACACTCAAACTTTGGTTCCTTAGCACCCCGCCGTTTGTCTGTGAAAGCCTTAGATTTTGCTTGGTTCTGTTCAATGGTCTTTCTCACATCATCCTTGTTTGGGGCATCAGGTCATGCCTTTAACAATCCAGCAATGTTCAGTTTAGTATGCAGCTGTTTCCCATGCAGTAACTCTGCGGGTGATCTTTGCGTTGTGGCATGTCGTGTAGCCTGGTATGCTTGCAAGAAATCAGTAGTGAAGAGTATCCACAATCGCCCTTCCAGTTTAGCTGTTTGCAAACTCTCTTTCAAACTTCTGTTAAAACATGCAATTCCTCCATTGGCTTGCGGGTAATATAGGGATGACCTCCTGTGTAAAATGTTCCTCTCTGCTAGAAAAGTTTCAAATTCCAGGGAAGTAAATTGACTACCATTATCTGAAACCAGTTCTTTGGGGTTACCTTCCCGCCTAAAAACTGAAGAGAGGAACTTAATTACTGTAGCAGAAGAAATTTGCGATGTAAACGCTGCATCAGGCCGTTTGCTGAAATAGTCTATTAAAGTGATGGCATAACGACAGTCAATTGGAGCAGTATCAAAGGGTCCTACAATGTTAATCGCCACTTTTTCCCATGCAGATTCAGGAAGAGGAACAGGCTGTAATGGAGGGGTACATGTCACTGCTGTCTTATCATGCATTTGGCAAGTGACACAGGATTTTATGAGTGCTTCAGTTTGAGAGTCCATCCCTGGCCACCAATACAGATCCCATAGTCGTTGTTTGGTTGTGACAATTCCTTGATGAGTATCGTGTGCCAGGTGTATGAGTTTTGACTGTAATCCTTCTGGCACAAGTAGCCGGTGTGTACCTCATAGCACACAGCCATCAAGCAAAGAAAGTTCATCCCGAACTCTAAAATAAGGCAGCAAAACTGGGTCAAGGTTTTTAGGGTTACTGGGCCATCTTTGTCAGAAATTTCCATAATTTTTGTTGAATTGGACACGCTGAACAAGCAGCTTGAAATTGTTCTCTTGTAACTGCAGTAAGAGTGCTTATAATAAGCGCAACTACTACATCCTCATCCTCTGGTGGACCATCTAGTGAAGGCAAAGGCAGGCAAGAAAGGCAATCAGCAACCACATTTTCGTTTCCAGGCTTATATTCCAGTTCATAATTGAAAGACAGTAGTCTTGCAGACCATCTAGCAATACGATATCCTGCTCTTCCCAGTCCTTTCATGGTGAGCAACATCGTCAAAGGGCTGTGGTCTGTGCGCAACTTGAATGTGCGGCCCCACAGGTAAGTTCTCCATTTTTCAATAGCCCAGACACAAGCAAGTGCTTCTTTCTCAACTGTAGAATATCTTCTCTCAGCATTACTTAGAAAGGACGGTTGCATTTGCTTCAAGGACACTGTGTTGTCCTCATGAAGTTGTGTGAGGACAGCCCCAAGTCCATAATCAGAAGTATCAGTAGTTAAAATTGTGGGCAATGTGGGACTGAATAGTGCAAGTACTGGACTATGTACAATCAAGTCTTTCACCCTTTCGAAACTAGCTTGTGCATCCGTTGTCCACACTAAAGGTTGAACTTCTCCGTAGTAATTCTTGTAACAGTGCAATGACAGAAGCATAATTGGGAATGAATTTTGCATACCAAGAGGTAAGACCCAAGAAGGAACGTAAGATTTGCAAATCTGTTGGAGGAGAAGCATTTGAAATTGCCAGGAATGATCTGGATCAGGTTTTAGTCCAGCCTGTGAAATTGTATGCCCCAGAAAGGAGAGTTCAGTTTGTCCAAATTTGCATTTGGACCTATTGAGCTTGAGGCCTGCTTTGCTGATGCAGTTTAGTACAGACTGCAGGTTATTGTCATGCTCCTCAGTAATATTTCCAAACACAATAATATCATCCAAATAGCACTGAACTCCATGTTGATTCTTCAGAATCAATGACATTTTTTGGAAGGCACTTGGGGCTGATGCGAGACTGTATGGAACACGTTTAAAATGAAGTAGTCCCTCATGTGTAATAAATGCTCTGAGGTCTCTGCTATCTTTATGCAACATAACCTGGTGGTATGCACTCTGCAAATCAAAAGTAGAAAACATCTTTGCTCCACAGAGTTCTGCAAATACGTCTTCTATGTGAGGAAGAAGATGGCTGTCAATCACAATAGCTTTATTTGGCTCCCTTAACTCCACACAAAGGCGAATGTCTCCACCCTTCTTCTGCGTCACTACTATAGGTGAAACCCATTCCGAGAAGTTAATCTCTTCAATAATGTCCTTTTGAACAAGTTTTCTAAGTTCCTCTGAAACAGCTTCCCTGACTGAAAATGGTAAGCGCCGGAATTTCTGTCGTACAGGCATCACATTATTCCACATTTTAACTTTATGCAGAAACCCATAAGCACAGCCGAGTTTCTCCTCAACCTGGAGGTGGGTCCCAGCTGAAACTGGTGTGTGTACCGCAAGAGTGCTTTGCTGAGGAAGATCAATTCGTCCATTAACTACCCTGAGATTTAAAGCAGCTAATAAATCTCTGCCAAGGATAGGAGTGCCTTTGTGGACAATGTAGAACTCCGCAGTTACACAGCAATCACCAAAAGTAACTATTGCTGGCAGGCAGCCATGTACTGGAATATGGTTTTTCAAATAGCACACCAAGGGAAGTTTGGGTTCAGTAAGAGGCACATCTTTAAAGTAACGCAAATAGATGGAATCAGGTAGTATAGATACTGCTGAGCCAGTGTCCAACATTAGCTGAATAGAGTGTGATTTGCCTGAGGGTATGGCAGAAACATTTACAGTCCACTTTATCTGTTCTGGAATATGTGCAGTAGTGATTTTGTCTACACTCAGCACAGTAACATCTGGTATTGTAACTGCATGCACCTGTTGATTGAACTGGCTACTGCGACATACTTTAGCAAAATGTCCAATCTTTTTGCAATGATTGCACTGAGCTACTTTTGCTGGGCATCCTGTGTAGCTTGCAAGATGTTCTGGGGATCCACAGCGAAAGCATGCTTTTACTGTATTTTGCATTTACTGATTCAGTGGATTTTCATTAGTTTTCCTTTTGCAATTGTTTGTCTGCAGTGACAGTGAACTTTTCTGCAAAGGAGTCACAGCCTGGACTGGGCCTCCTGTACCCTTGCTTGTCATTTTGGCTTCAGCTGTAGCTAACTCAATCTGAGTAGCAATGGTTATTGCTTTTTCTAGTGTAAGTTGTGGTTCTAGAAGTAAGCGTTCTCTTATACGAAGCACGGTTGTTTTCTCAATGAGCTGGTCTCTAATCATCTCATCTGCCATATTCCCAAAGTCACAAGTTACGGTCAGACTCCTCAGGGAAGCAATATACTGCATTATAGTCTCCCCTGGTTTCTGCTCACACTGGCGAAATCTGTAGCGATTAGCTACTACATTCACTTTTGGCACAAAAAAGTTCTTTAATGCAGAGAGTGCAGTCTCATAGTGATCATCTGCATGGGGAAAAGTGTAAAATATACGCTGCCCTTCTGCTCCAAGGCAGTGGATTAGCAGAGCACGCTTTCTTACTTCAGAAATCTCTGTAGCACTGATTGCAAGCAGATAAGTCTTAAACATATGGATCCAGACTGTAAAAGCAATTGGAGGCTCACCTGGGCTTTGCAGAAAGGGTGCAGGTGGGTTCAGAGGCAGAAGATCCATCCTCGTCGCCAAAATGTTGTATCCACCAAGCAAGGTATTAACAAACTTTAACAGAGCTTTATTTACAGTGGAAATCTCTCTTCCAAGCTGTAGCTATACACTCTAACTCTCCCAGCCTCCTCAACTCCTCCCCCCTCCTTCCTGTTTCCTGTCCTTTCAGACTCCCAACAGCCAGTGCTCCCAGTTCTAATAATCACATGCAGCATCTAAACACCACATCTACCTGCTTTAATCCACATCTGTACAATATGTAACCCAAACACTACATATTTCTCTGCAGCTGTACAAATATTTTTTATCTCTGTAACTTAAAGACACATACTTACAGGACCAGGCACAGTTGCTCTGCACCTTGTGTAGTCATTTACACATTTACTGCACAGAGAGTGTAAAGTAGGTGTAAATTGTTACCATTCTGATTTTGTAACATTTTATTATACACCCAATTCTTTGCACTAGTGTAAATGACTACATAAGTGAAAGCCACCAGAGAATATGACCCACAAAATGTTCAACAGGCTTCTGAAACAAGGAATGCACAAGAAACTAACATATGTTTAAAACACCAAGCAACATTTAAGAAAGTTCAGAATTTATGTACATTGGCTATACTCCTCAAAACACTATCAGGTTGAAACCCCTTTATGCTTCAATATGATCTTCTGATAGAAATAAGTTAAATCACGTCTCACTTTTTCGGAACTAATCAGTTTTCATTCTTGACACGGGTGCATCAAACTCTTAAAAAGTTAGTCACAAGACCAGGAACAGCCTACAACTCAGTGGTATCACATCACAAGGGTTGGTGAGAATTTATATTTTCAGTTTTACTTCTTGTGGGTTCATACCCACTTTTGAGTTTGAATTACTTAAAATTTCAAAATGATAAGCTCTTTGAGGGAGGGACTGTCCTTCACTTCTGTGTTTGTATAGCATCTGGTATTATGGGGTCCTCAGAGTTTAAAGTCAGAAGGGACCACTAAATCATCTAGTCTGACCTCTCGTATAGATCACAGGCTGCCGCCACCACCCAGCACCTGCACATGAAACCCAATAACCGAAATGAGACCCAAGTATCACAGACCACAGGAGAGTAGACTAACGTGCTACTGGCAGAGATAGGAGGGACCAAGGCACATCAGTGCTTGAGGCCCCTGAAATGACAGAATGAAATAGACCCAGATAATCCTGGCAAGTGACCCGCAACCACATGCTGCAGAGGAGGTCCATGACTGAGGATCCCATGCGCTACAGTAATATAAATAAACAACAAACATTATGAGCTCAGCCTAAGCCACCAAGTTTCACTTGGTGTTCACCTGAGCACACAAATAGGTAGATTTTCATAGGAACCTTGGAGATTTGTGAATATTTTGGAGAATCTGGTCCAAGTTTCAGGTTTCATATTTTGCCTGGATTCAAGTCTCCAGTTATAGCCTTACTGTTCTGGCCAAATTCCTTAAATGTCACTAGGACTCTTTATTTATTGAATTTACACTGTAGGAAAACTTGAACTTTTATTCCAAGTAATCTCCAGTGTTTGGATTTCCCCCCGCCCCTACTGTTACATATTTGGTAATTTACATGTGTGTGTTTCTTTTAAAATCTTCATGTCAGATTACTAACACTCAGGTATGAGACAGTCAATGAATTAGCACTTTATAATGAAAAGTGTTGCATCCATTAAGTTTGTGTCTAGTGCAGAAGTTCTCAAACTGTGAGTCGGGACAGCAAAGTGAGCCACAACCCCATTTTAATTGGGTTGCCAGGGCTAGCATTAGACTTACTGGGGCCCAGAGCTGAAGCTGAAGCCCGAGCCCCACCGCCCAGGTCCCTGGCCCAGGGCTGAAGCCCTTGGGTTTTGGCTTTGGACCCCCTGCCAAGGGCAGCAGGGCTCAGGCTTCGGTTCCCCACTCCTGGGGTCATGTAGTAATTTTTGTTGTCAGAAAGGGAGTTGTGGTGCAATGAAGTTTAAGAACCCCCCATTTCATGTGATATGAAATTTCCAGTTCCTAATTTCAAAGAAGTTTGCAGGAAAAATTAATCATAATTGGATCTTTACAGTGACCCGAGGTAAAACTTCCTACATGAGAACTTTTTATGCTGCATCTGTGGCTTTTTAGCAGTGTATTATCTTATTCCTACTGTTCAAACCCAGTTGAAGATTAGACTAGTTCATTTAAATAGCAGGAGACAGTGATTATTATTTATTTTCATATATGGTGCAGTTCATCTGAGTTTAGTTTAAATCTTGCAGGCAAAGTTTAGACCAGGGGTCGGCAACGTTTAGCACGCGCTCGCCAGGGTAAGCACCATGGCGGGCCGGGCCAGTTTATTTACCTGCTGACGTGGCAGGTTTGGCCAATCGCGGCCCCCACTGGCCACGGGTCACCGTCCCGGGCCAATGGGGTCAGCGGGAAGCCGCGGCCAGCACATCCCTCATCCGCGCCACTTCTCGACGCCCCCATTGGCCCGGGACGGCGACCTGCGGCCAGTGGGGGCCGCGATCGGCTGAACCTGCCGCGTCAGCAGGTAAATAAACTGGCCCAGCCCACCAGGGTGCTTACCCTGGCAAGCGCGTGCCAAACGTTGCCGACCCCTGGTTTAGACCATCTTTAGCTCTGCAAATATACCTGAAATTAAAAAATAACATTATAGATGCAACTTTTCCAAGAAGCATAGAAGGAATGGCTTTTAAACTCAGAACACTGTAAAGATCTTTTTGAAAAGAACAGCTGGATTGAATTAAATTCAGATTGGGTGAACAGGTTACAGTTAAATAAGAACTGAACTGTAAATCCAAATAATAGTCAATTTCAAGGGAAGACTGATCTCTCCAGACTCCTATCCTGATCTCCAGACCAAAGCATCTGATAATCTGGATTTGATCCAAACCAAGCACCTGATGCTGCACCACTGATGTTAATAAGAAATGTCATTACATTGGAAGCAGGATTGGATCCTAAACCTCTGCATCTTCTCAGGAATACTGATTCTTATAACACAGTACAAGCAAGGCCTTTGGACACATCTGCAATGTGTCTATAATTTATTTGATTGTGGCATTCCTTATTGCTTATACAGTGACTAGCACAATGAAGCCCCAAACCTGAGTGGGTAGAATGGTACTGCAATATAGATGCTAAATAGTAGCTGACTAATAATAGTTTGAGGATTTCTTGATCGTTGATAAAGGATAAAGCACAAGCTAGACACTTCCCTCCAGCAAAAAAAAAACAAAACCAAACCAATTTGGAGTACTTCTCCCAAAGTTGTGCAGCTTTTTAAAAGACATTGGTCCCCTTGGAGTTGGTGGGATGGCAGCTGAACAGAACAAAATGGGGTGAGCCCAGTATTCTTCATGTCTCTTGGAAGTATACAGGAATACACATGGAATCTCAGGCTGTACACAAGGATTCCACTGCCTCCAAACCATTTTTGAACCTCATAACAAAGGGAGCATGGTTCCCAAAGGTGTCATACTGTTAATGGCTGTCTCCCTCACATCCCACCACAAGCATGCTGCCAAACTTCTTCATGGTGAAAGCCACAACGGGAGTTACTGCTGCCCATGGCAGAAAGAACATATAATGAAAGTTGATTCACATTATGAATCATTTCTGGGAGAACATGCTGCTATGACTGCCTATTTTTCCCTCTGTTCCTCCCTGCTTTATCCATTTACACTTAACCATAAAGAGGCACATTCCAAAAGGAAGTCTACAGGCCGCTACATCCCAGAAAGAGTACTACCAGATAATTGTCCTTGCCTCTACATACCCCTTAAAAACCCAACAAAATTTGCTCCACTCTATGGCTACATATTGTTTACATTGCCAGCTTTGTGTGTGTAGAGCAACAGATTGTGGCCCTCAATCCCCCTAACATCTGTATGCAAAGCCTTGAGACATGCGACTGTGGGTACATTGAACTCCAGTTGGTATGCTTGTCATGGGGTATGGATCAGAGCACATTCTGATCTGTAATCTGCTTCCCCCTTCTTCCCCTCTCTCTCCCCCCCCCCCCCCATCTACCCACTTTACAGGTTGGAGGTAGCAAATCTAGATAGTTGCCCGATGCTATTCCCACTAGACCCTGTATGTTCTGTGTTTTCTGCCTACTCACTTTCTACAAAATTCATGAAAACATTGTTTCAGCTAAGTGAAAATACACTGCAACAGCTCATTTAAGATAAGCAAACCAGAGAGAACATGACCATGTAATCTTGCTCAGAAATCAGTAACTGAGTACTTCATGTACATCATCATCTAGGAGGGCATTCTTCTCAATTCCACAGAAGGGGCCATACTGAAACACCTACTTCATACCTCAAAACCCTTTATGATTGCCACAGAGAAATTCAGTGCTGAAAAAAGCATCATTAAACCAGGTCTTCTACTCATTCTCCTGTTGAAGAAAGAATGGGACAAAATGAGGGAAAATTCAGCCAGACCCTTCCTTACATCACAATAGTCTTTGTATATTTGTCAACAGTGAGATCTTTTCCCTGCAGGGGAAGAATCTCAAAAAATACTTACAGCTTATTCCCCACTTCCCCAACAACCATTACCCACAGATATAGAAGGTTACAGACAAGTTGTAATTGGTGAGAGACATTTGTGCTGTCAATTGACCAGTCTTCTAATAAAAGTAATGCAGGGACACTACAGGAATAAAGCCCCATTTGGCATCTTCTTTAGCAGATGAGATGACCATACTGTACAACCAGGCCTTGGCAGACATGGAAAACATTGTTAACACTAATTTTCTCACTGGAACAGTAATGTATTGTTAAGATTCCATGGTGGACAATTACTGAGTAGAAAATATCATTGCCATAAAAAAAAAAGTCTATTGTTAGGCTAGCATTCCATGGAAAGGATTTGTTTAATACCTGCAGTTATAGACATTAAGTAGCATGGCTCTACCTTCTCTACAGACTTTTTGGAAACACAGTTTAGTTGTGTAAGGAATGTGAGTCTTGCAAAAGCATAAAACAGGTAAAGCTGCAAGGTAAGAAGAAAAATGGCACAATGCCTGTTTTTCAGATCTAATATTGGGTACGTTAATAAATGCAAAAGACTTCCTGAAATTGCTTTTGGTATCTGAATTTTAAAATGTATTTTAATTGAATGAAAGAAAATACATATTAAACATTCTGAGAGGAGATGGGGGCTCTCCAATATTTCCAATCTGTACTGTGGAATAAAAGATTGAGATCTCATCATGGATGCCTCTTCTTCCCACCACTCAATCACTCAAACCCTATACTGCTTAGATCTCAACATGTTTCCTTCTGAATAGCAGAAAGGAGGGATCTGAAGTCAACTGGTGATCCATTGATCATAGTTTAAAAAAAGACCAGAGTAAATTGCAAGAGTGATTTTCAGAGTCTTTAGGGACAAAATCCCTAAAATGCCCCACTCTAACTCTGATTGTTGCAGAATTAATCAAGGAAATGTAACACCGAATCTGACAGCATAAAAGTAAAGGAGATGAAGGATGACAAATGCATGGCACTAATGCTGCTAATGACTTTGGCCCAGTGTTAACGTGTATATGATGACACTGTAGGATAAACATTAAAGCAGTTTTTCTCTTTTCTTTATTAATCATGGACTTATAGCAAGATATTTAAAATCACCATCAGCAAAATTTGTCAATGCCACCCCAAGGATTCAGTACTGAAATAAAGGCCTATATCCTGGGTGAAACCCCATCACGGTATAGGCTAAGAACTTATTAGCTACATCTATTGCCCGTGACTTAATTCTCAGCCAGAGAGAAGGTACAAAGAGGCATTAGTGATGACTTAATAAACACCTGGGTCTCTCAAAAGGGAGAGAGCTTAGTGTGAGGGGAAGAACCACTGTGACTTTTTTGAAGGGGCCTAAGACAGAGTCTGCAGGAGAACAGACACCTCAGGAAGACTTGATCTGAGGGGTCAGAGCGCCATATCCGGGCTGTAGAAGAAGACTCCAGAGTAGCTGAGAAAGAAGATTGAAGGCAGAGCCCAGAGGAAGGGCTGGTTTGCTGAGACATTCTGGACATCGAATTTGAGCTACTGTTACCCCAGCAAGGATCTGAACTAGATACTTCACCAGGGGTCTGATCTGCATTCACAGCACAACCTACAGGGGGTGCTGGAGACGCAACATTGCACCCTGCAACATCAAACCCTGATGCAAAGGGGTGCTCTGGTGGTCATCATAGCCTCAAAAATAAGAAAGGACAATAAATCCAAGAAACAATAGTTGATGCCAAAGGGCTCAACAAACCAGAAAGTTAACATTTCTTAATATTCATGCCAGTCTCTGACTTATGATGGGAACAATTTTTAAATGTTAGGCATGTACATTCTTCTTCACTTAGGGACCAAATCAAATGAAGGCACCAGCAGATTAACTGTGGATCATTTCTAATGCTAACATGTAAAAAGCAGGATTTCAGTGGAAGCCAGATGTACTGTGATGAAAAAATTGTGAACATTCAGGAAAGCTGTACACAGCAATTCTACTCTCAGATGTGAGAGTCTGGCAGTGAGTGGAGTCACTGAAAGTTGCCTACATGCATCTAAGGGCATAACGTCATGAGAGCCTTTTCTATAGGTATGTTCAAAGTGGCCAAGTTAAAGTTTACATAGGAGATTAAGTTTTTACATTTCCACACTCATCAATTTTTTTTACTATCTATTCTTAGACTGTAGATACAAACTTACTTAAATTTAGGATCATAAGAGAGATTGGTTCCATAACACCCGTAAGTGAACCTCAATATACATTATCCAAGAATTCGTGAAGAACTGCTCTGTATGCAGAGGGACAAAACTCACCAAAACAATGTTTGTTGGTTTTTGTAACTTAGTGTTACAAGTAACAATTAAGAGTACTAGAATTGAAAGATTAGAGGACAAAATTGCAGAATTGAAGAGTGGTGGCCTGAGTTAGGTCCAAGTCCCGGAAAGTCTTCTATGTGTGCTTAACTGTATGCACGCTGAGTAGTCCCATTAAAATCAATTGACCTATTTTGTGCAGAACGTTAAGCATGTGCATTAGCTTTTGCAGCTTTTCTGTTTGTGAATAGGTCGGGGGAGGGGGTCTCCAACACAGCATCATAGGAGAGAGAGAGACATTAGCAAAACAGGAAAATGTGTCTGTAAAACCAAAGTAGTGGCAGGAAGATGCAGAGGCCAATGTACAATATGATCTTTCACACGTTTACAGAAAGAGATTTTAGTAGCTCTTCATGCATTAGAAAAATCTTCACCTGCCCCCCATATGCTAAGTCAAAGTTAAAGAAATTCTATTAAAATTCCTTTGGGAAGGATTTATTTGATTGTAAATTCTATTTTCATAAAATGGTAACATTCTTCTGTATTTTGGAGTGGGTTTTTTCTCCTCCTTAAAATTTTCATTAAATTGATAACATCCTGCCCATGAGGAACACATTTCATCTTGTGGTTACTTGTAAATTGCTGATAAATGTGTTCCTCCACAAATATCAAATAAATACCATGCATTATTTCACGGTACATAGCAATGTACACAGCCTGTCTGAAAATTCACCTTCCATGGATTACAGTTCTCTCCCATGTAAACCAAGAGACACATAAAAGTCTGAAGAAAACTATATTCATGGATTTTTCACCCCCCAGGAACTGCATTTTGTTGTCTTTTTCAAATTCATAGGGCTAATATTTCTCTTTTTTTAAATGGTTGTTTCATATTTTTCAGAAGAAATGATAACTAAGAGAACACGAATAGATCACTTTATGAGCTATTGGTAATTTATGCATTCCCCCAAACCTTAGGCAAATTAGATCATTCATGACCTTTACAAAAGAGAACTTTGATCAAGAAGTGTTTGAATAACAGTAGCTCTCAACATTAGATATTCATATCTATTTTGGGAAAAAAGTGAGCATATCAATTTCACACTCTAATTTAACCCATCTGGAAAAAATGACCTTGAGCAGATCACTGCAGACTACACAGCTTTGAGAAGGATAAAAGAGTTTGGGGGACAAGTGGTGTTCTCATCCATCCTCCCTGTTGAAGGAATAGGCCCTGGCAGGAACCATTGAATAGTAGAAGTAAACGCGTGGTTCCGCCGGTAGTGTTGGCAAGGCGGCTTTGGCTTTTTCAACAACAAGCTGATGTTCCAGGAAACGGGATTACTGTGCTGGGATGAGCTCCATCTGTCAAATACTGAGAAGAGCATCTTTGAACATTCTCTGGCTAAGGAGAGCTTTAAACTAGGTTCTGTTCAGGATGGTGACAAAAATCTAGCCAATGCATATCTAGGTTCAAGTAATGAAGACAAGGGGATGGGGCTAAATTCTGGAGAAGGGACTAGAAACCACAACTGCATTAAAGAGGCAAGAAGAAAAACAGGGCAGTCTGCAAAAATATCTTCAATGCCTGTATACCAATGCAAGGAGTTTGAGGAATAAGCAGGTTGAACTGAAAGTCAAGTTATATGAAGAAAATTATTACTTGATTGATATTACAGAGAGACTTGGAGGGACAACCCCCATGATTGGTGTACCAGCACTGAGGGATATAGCTTGCTCTGGAAAGATAGGCATGGGGTAAAAAAGGAGGAGGAGTTGCACTGTATGTCAAGAATGTACACTTGCTCCAAGGTCCAAGAGGAAGTGAGCAGCAAAGCTACTGATAGTATCTGGGTGAGGGGAAAAAAGGAAAAAACAGTAGTGATGTTATGGTGGGGGTCTATTATAGACTACCAAATCAAGAAGAGGAAGTGTATGAGGTATTCTTCAAGCAGGTAACAAGATTAACTAACACACGAGCTGGTATTAATGGGAAATTTTAACTTCTTTGATATCTGTAGGAAGACTAATACAGCAAAACATAATATGTCCTGCAAGTTCTAAGCAGGTGTAGTAGACAGCTTTCTGATTTAGTTGAGGACACAAATGAGGGGAACATCCATTTTGTATCTGGTTTTGACCAGCAAGGATGAATTCATTGCAGACATGAAGGTGGCTGGGAACTTGGGAAGAAGTGGTCATGATCTGATAGAATTTAAGATCCTAAGGGAAGGTGGATATGAGAATAGCAAAACAAGGACACAGGACTTCAAAAAGGCAGACGCCAACCAACTCAGAAATAGTAGGCAAGGTCCCAAGGAGAGACCAGTTAGAAAGAAAAGGAGTGAAAGGGGGGCTGGCAGTTCCTAAAAGTTGTAATACTAGAGCTTAACATCAAACTATTCCGATGCAGAGGAAGGCTAAGAAGATCCACAGGAGTTCAATGTGGCTGCACAAGGAGCTTTTTAGCTATCTAAAAACCAAAAGGGAAACATACAGGAAATAGAAGGAGAGGCATGTCACCAAGGAAGTAGACATGGAAATAGCACGAGCCTGTAGGGACAAAATCAGGACAGCCAAAGAATGAATTTCAACCGGCAAGGAATGTTAGAGACGACAAAAAGGGGTTCTACAGATATGTCAGCCAAAAGATAGATCAGGGATAGTGTGGGTCCACTGCTCAATAGAGAAAGTGAGCTGGTAACAGAAGATGATAGGAAGACAAAGCTACTTAATGCTCACTTTGCTTCAGTCTTCTCACAAAAAACAACAACATGTGACCAGACAACCAACACAGCTATCATTATCAAATTAAAGGGGAAAGGATGCACATCAGGACAAGTAAAGAACATGTCAGAGATCTTCTGACTAATTTGAATGAATTCAAGTCAGCAGGGCCTGATGCTATTCATCCGAGGTACTGAAGGAATTAGCTGAAGAAATCTCAGAGCCACTAGCAATAATATTTGCAAACTCATGGATGACAGAAGAGATTCCGGAACGTAATACCCGCCTTTGAGAAGTGAAAAAGGGAGGAGCAGAACTGTAGACCAGTCAGCCTGAGAAGGTATTAGAGCAATGTATAAGACATTCAATTTGCAAGACACCTGTAGGATGAAGGTGCGATCAATAGCAGCCAGCATGGATGTACTAAGAACAAATCATTCAGCTTGACAGTAGCTGTGTTGGCAGTAATTTGCAGTAAGACAGCTCCGCAAAAAATGCAGTATGACACTCAAATGATATTTTTGCACTTCAGAAAGCAGGATATGGAATACATGTAGCTATTTATTTTTTTAAATATAAATATATATTTTTTGAAGAACTTCATATCAGCTTATCTGAAATAAATGCCAAAGTCAAGTCCAGGCTGAAGCTCAAGCATCATGGTTATCTGCCAAAATAAACATGGAATATTTCAAACTGCACTTCCTATAACCAGCCGCTTAAAATATATTTGTATACACTATGGACCTTCCAAAAAATTAAAGGAATCAGGAATTTCTCACAAGGGGTTTTTGCTTTGTGCTGAGCATATCATGTACAGTACAAGCAAGCGGGAAGGTGATCAATTTGGCATCCAATGTCTGTTCCTTGTTCTTTGAGCAACACGGGCCAAAATATGGCTCAGCTTAAAGGAAAGTTATTGAATATTTCAGAAACTAATTTTCAGCTAAATTATCCCAAAGCAAATTAGGGCCAGATTTTGAGGAGGGCTCATCTCTCATTTTATACATGTGATGAAGTGGCCATTTTTTCTACACTGTCCAGTACCCAACAGTTCCACCGTTTTCAGTGGCAGCTAATACAAGCTGAACAACTTTGAAGACCTGCCCACTTCGTTTAGGTGCCTAAACAAGAGCTGTTGGGTGCCGCTGCTGCGTTCTTTTGGAAATCTGGTGTGTGGTTTCTTCAACATTTCTAATAGAATCAGAGAGTCCTAAAAAGGTAATGAACATGAAATACAAATTAGCCAGTGCTGGGGCAGAAGGCTGGGTTTTGATTTTAAGCCTGACTAGTCTGAGCCAGCTCTATGCATCTCCTGAAGCACTGAGAGCTGTAAGAATATCCCTGAGATATCATTGCATAATTCTTGATTTTTTTAAAAAAATTGCTTTTAAAGTATGTTTTTATTGTGGAAGACATGCACAAAATTGGGAGAGGTTTACAATGATTAAAAGGTACAGAAAATTGTAAGCATAAGAGACTGACAGAATTCTAGGCCACTCGAGTCACACTAGTTTGGGGTTTCAAAACAAAAATCCCCTTCCCAGGTTAGTGTTTGCATATAAATAGATTCATAAATAGACTGTGCAGTTTTCAAGTTCTTGGTTATGACCAAATATGCAATTTTGGGTACTCAATGACAGAGACCACGTTGAGGCCTCTTTGAAGAGTTGGCCTTCAGTGTAGCTCCAAAATAACAAATAGGTGCCAGCACCATTGACTATCCCAATGGAGAAATTTAAGTTAGTGTCCTGGACTCAATTCTGTCCTCCCTTAGCCAATAGGGGCTGGAAGCACTGAGGAGAACACTGAGATTGAAGGAGAAGGAAGGGAGTTCCTGTACTTGGCCTCTAGTGACTGCCTTCAGTCATCTGAGGAGAGGCATTGAAGAGCTCTGAAAAGGGACCACATAGCATGCTGCAGCCAAAAGGAAGGGTTTCCTTTGAAGGTGATGTGTGGTAAAGTCAGTGATTGTGCAGCTGGAGTGAAACTTTGCCAGAGGCTCAGGTCAAACAAAAATTCAACACACACCCTTTCTGGGGTGGCCAGGTTTATTTTACAAGGCTCTGGTTCAACCAAAAGAACACACACTCCCCCCAAAAAATCTCTGTATGACCACATTTTTCTCATGCATCTTAAATACTGAAACTCCAAAACAAATTCTTCTACAAATACAAAACAATATAAAGAAAGCATTTTTCTGCCTCTAGCACTGTATTCTGCCTACTAGAGAGTAAATTCCCTTTCCCTGGGAAATATGAAGGTAACCCAGTCCATTTTTAAAGTTCTGAGCCTACCTATGCTCAGCTGTATTTGATTAATTCATCCCAGGGAGATATTCCCAGCAGGGACTTTGAAAACCCCAGAGGGTTTAACTCAGCACACACATACACTGCGCTTAACAGGATATCCCTCCTCACACCCTCCACCTGAGGAAACAATGAGAGTGTTCATCATGATGGTGGGGGTACAGAAAAACCTCATCCATATGGGATAAAAAGAGGAAATGCGGATCCCAAAGGATTTTCCCAAATCCTCCACCATCACACACTCAGCTTTATAGGACTATAATTAACCACTGGTTGTCATTCTGGAGAAATGCTTAGTGTAAAACAAATATTAAAGCTCTCCATCAAGCTTTATTTCATAACTTCCCAGGGTCACTACATAATTTGGCAGCACTTAGTATTACCACTAAATATTTAAATACTGTAATATTTTTAAATACAGTCTGATGGGACATTTGAAGAGTACAGGTGGAAAGAAATACAGGAAAATGGGAAGAAATAGACACAAATGTCATCATAGAAACTGCGTATTTATATGGGTCGATTGCTAAATGCTATTCCTCTTCCTTTTGTGATTTTTTTACATTGACATTTGATATCAAACTTTCAAGTTTATATAGGAAACAAAATGGGCTGAAAAGTTTTGGTGGGGTTGCAAGCACCAAGTATATTGTAGATTCAGTACATCAAGAGTCAGGTCACATTTTAGAAGTAATTTTAGTGTCTATTACAGTATGGTCAAGGTGTTGACATTAAGATGCAAGTAATAGAAAGAGGCATGTTCTCCTCAAGGGAGCTTCTGAGCCCCCACACTCCACATTTAATATGTGCATAAATTCCTTTATGATATTTGTTCTGCTGCATTTTGAAAGCTAAAAAACGTTAAATAATTAAAAGTAACTTTATATTGAATCTAGCAGCCTGTATGTAAGGCAGAGCCTTAGTAGCTCTATGCAGCATTTTGAAGAGGTAAAGGGCTATGTAAGCAAAGTATTATTAAAATCATCTTTGTCAAAAATGTTGATTTGGAGAACATTTTTACCGAAAGACATATTTCCCCATTTTCTTGTACATATTTCCAAAATATGGTGAAAATAATGACACCAGGAAATCAATCCAGCAAATACTTATACATCATCTTAACTTTAAGCAAACAGTCCCTTAACGTCTCACTTTTCTCAATGGGACTACTCACATGCTAAATACTAACATGCATAAATACAAGATTGGGGCTCAAATAATCTTGAAGGCTACATTTCAGTGAAGTTACTTATTTACAGCCCAATTCAAAGCCCAGCAAAGTCAATGGAGAGACTCCCATTCATTTAAATGGGCTTAGGGTCAAGCCCTTAATTTGCAGGAATTTTAATATGTTTCTATGATTTGTTTACTCAATGGAAATTGTAACTCATTTTCCCCCCAATGTATATTTTTCTCCAATTAATTTTGTATGATTTTAATGATAATCCTCAGCCTTTATATATCACTTCAAGTATATATTTACTGTAATTAACCCTCACAACAGTTGCATGAGGTTGGTAAGTACACCTCTACCCCGATATAATACGACCCGATATAACACGAATTCGGATATAACGCGGTAAAGCAGTGCTCCGGGGGGGCGGGGCTGCGCACTCTGGCAGATCAAAGCAAGTTCAATATAACGCGGTTTCACCTATAACGCGGTAAGATTTTTTGGCTCCTAAGGATAGAGTTATCTCGGGGTAGAGGTGTATAGTATTTTGTATGTATTTTACCCAGCATCTCTCTCATAGAAAGCATAGATCATGTCTTGTATTAAAATGTGGAAAAGATTTTAAACAGGTGTCAATAAAAATAGCAAATAATTTATATACGAAAATTGCAGTAGAGAGAAACAAAAGGTAAGTCAGATTTGTCCCTGCTACAATTCCAGTAGCTTCACTGAAGTTACTTCATTGATCAACTTGGCCTACTATTAAAATTTAAGTATGAGGTTAATTAAGTTTTAGTTACAATATGATGTATAGTGCTTATTACTTGACTCACATGCAATATTATGAAATGGTTTTGCTTACCTCTGAAACAACACGTCATAAGTCATATGGGAAGTAAAGTAACATAACAGATGAACCTTCTGGGCCTGATTCAACCCCCACTGAAGTCAGTGAAAAGACTTCTGTTAACTTTAATAGACATTGGATCATGGCCTTTGACTGTACCAATGGGAAATTCCCTTTGTTTTAGAATAGGTGATAGTCAAATTCTACATACCATTAGATACTTGTACCAGAAAAGACAACTACAGAGTGTTGTGATCCAAGCCAACTTGTATTCATTTGCATAAATGTTCTAAATTGTTATTTGTCCCTGTGAAATATAAAAAGCAGCCAATATTTCAGCCTTCTAAGTCTATAAGATTAGGCAAGCCCTCATTTACCTCTAAGTGTCAATAATTTTGGAACCTTACAGACAAATATATACAAGAAACCCATGGATCACCAGACTTAACCTCCACAGATCCAGCAACCACCCAGAATTACCAAGAAATCGGTTAACTACATACAGCCAGGCATTGAGATATTACAGAATTTGCTCCAAAGAAAAAGTGCAGGATACACACCTAAACATGCTTGAAACTGCCTTCCCCGAACAGACACTCCAGAAAAATGCATCACAACATGGAATGGGCCATCAAAATATCCTAGGAGAACCCTGCTTTGATAAAGGGGGGAAAAAACGTAACTGCACAAACCTAGTTGTCACCTAACACCCCTCATTAGAACCCATATGGGACATCAAACAATTACAACCCATACTTGATGGGTACTACATCCTTCCTGAACCTCCCCCCCCTCTTCTAGCCTCCAAACAAACCCCCAACCTCACTAAGCTTATCATCAGAACATAGCTCCCCACAAACCTGGACACATCAACGCACAGCAGCACCAGATCCTGCCAGAACAACAATACACAAACCCTGCAGACATATCTCCACTCCTATGATGATTAACACCCACCCCCATGACACCTTCCAAGATCCATGGGTCCTACACATGCCTATGACATGTAAGTACCTCATACAATGCATCAAATGCCCTGACAGCTATGTAAGGGTGAAGACAGTCAATCACTATGATCTTGAATTAACTCCCATAGGAATAAAGACAAACACTCAGTCACCTACGGGTGAACACTTTTCAGAAAGCTATCACTCCATATCTGATCTCTCAGGCCTCGTCCTCAAAGAAAGCCTGAATAACACCTTCAAAAGAAGAGCCTGGGAACTTAAATTCATAACTCTGCTGGACACCAAAAACCATGGGCTTAACAGAGATGCTGGTTTTATGGCTCATTACAGCAGTTTGTCACACATGCTACTGCCTGCTAACCCTTAATTGCTCATTTAATTTTAAGTGGTCTTCTAAGGGCTTCACACATGCCCATATGCTTAACAATCTGTCCCACTTTGTATTTAGCTTGGCTACTCCAGTTACCTTCTCCAAACATGAGGAAGAGCTCCTGGAAGCTCAAAAGCTTGTCCTGTCCAACAGATGACAGTCCAATAGGAGATATAGCCTCACGTTCCCTGTCTCTCCAGTAACTAAGGTTTTTTTTGTCTGCCAACTATTTAAATGATAAAGTGTAAATTGATTTATATTTAAACTCTCTCAGACCCAAATGGGCTTTGCTCGTACCATGCAAGCACAGTGTGAAAAGGCAGTATCATGGATGCAATTTTATGCTGTCTGCTTTGGAAGACTCTAGTATTGGTGCACAGTAAATGGAAACATTAATTGAACAATATGTGCGGCAGGACAATCTTCTACACAGTCTGTCTCTTGGCATTTGAGACATCTACAAGGAGGCTTCTCTGAGCTCTCACCACAGCACGGAGGCCCTGTTTCAGAACTCCGAGCCAGAGAGGTTTGTGATTCTTTGCCGTAACCCCTAATAAAACATTTTTTTTAATACTATGAGTTAATTACAGTGAAACAGATTTACTGGTGGAAACACTTCCTCCTTTGCAGGAATTTCTGACATTCCAGGTTTGTGATCTTCCATACAGTTTTAAGTAATAAATAGTAGCTGGTAGGATTTCTAAGAGTATTGCAAAACAAAATGCCGTCTTCAATATAAGACTATTTGAAGATTTCAGCTGCAAGCTGCACTCTGAACAATATAAGAAAAACATGGCTGTTCACTAGCTGCCCTCCCCAAAATAGTAACTAGTTTGGCAGCCATTGGATCCTGGCTAAGCTTGCACCAAAGTGTGCATTATCACAGCTAGCCTAATAACTGGCTAGACTTGCTGTGTGCACAGGACACACAACTACCACCCACTGGCAATTGACAAGCCCCTGATAAAAGTGAACCTGCCAGCTGAATACTGAATATCAAGTAACCCAGCATCTGAAATATGGTGGGGTAGATCACTAAACATTCTCTCTTCTATAATCAAAATACATAAACAATATAGTAATTTAACTACATCTATGTGTCTGGTAGTGAGAGAGTCAAAACAACACAAACAAACTGGCAAGAAGCAGGGTGAAGACAAATGAACTAGATACAGAGCCAGGAATGATAATTCACTCACTTCTACATGCCAATTTATTCACATTGTTTCCATGTTCATGAATGTTAATGTTCTTCTGCTGCAACAGAGCAAGAAAGGATATCACAACTTTGTCAGCAAAAGGCAAAACAGAACCAAATCTCAATCCTCCGTCCCAGGGGGAAAAAAAAAAGACAGAGGGGGAGATATATGAAGCTGTCAAGGCTGTATCCCCACTTTGAACTTTAGGGTACAATGTGGGGGCCTGCATGAAGACTTCTAAGCTTAACTACCAGCTTAGCTCTGGTCCGCTGCCACCATCTCAAGGCTAATTCCCTTCCCTGGGAAGCCTTGAGAAACCTTTCACCAATTCCCTGGTGAATACAGATCCAAACCCCTTGGATCTAAAACAAGGAGAAATTCCCCTTAAAACAAGGAGAAATTAACCATTCCCCTCCTTCTTCCCACCAACTCCTGGTGAATACAGATCCAACCCCCTTGGATCTAAAACAAGGAGAAATTTACCATTCCCCCTCCTTCCTTTCACCAACTCCTGGTGAATACAGATCCAACCCCCTTGGATCTAAAAACAAAGAAAAATCAATCAGGTTCTTAAAAAAGAAGGCTTTTAATTAAAGAAAAAGGTAAAAATCATCTCTGTAAAATCAGTATGGAAAATAACTTTACAGGGTAATCAAACTTAAAGAGCTCAGAGGACTCTCCTCTAGTCTTAGGTTCAAAGTACAGCAAACAAAGATAAACACTCTAGTAAAAGGTACATTTACAAGTTGAGAAAACAAAGTAAAACTAAGACGCCTTGCCTGGCTATTTACTTACAAGTTTGAAATAGGAGAGACTTGTTTAGAAAGATGTGGAGAACCTGGATTGATGTCTGGTCCCTCTCAGTCCAAAGAGCGAACGAACTCCCAAACAAAGAGCACAAACAAAAGCCTCCCCCCCCCCCCGCCCAAGATTTGAAAGTATCTTGTCCCCTTATTGATCCTTTGGGTCAGATGCCAGCCAGGTTACCTGAGCTTCTTAACCCTTTACAGGGAAAAGGATTTTGGAGTCTCTGGCCAGGAGGGATTTTATAGTACTGTACACAGGACAGCTGTTACCCTTCCCTTTATAGTTATGACAGAAGCAACTGTCAGTACAACAACATTCTCTGTGGACTAGATTTTGATACTCCTACAACATATCACCTCACTCCATGAATAAGTGCATTGACTTCAGTGGGAATATTCATAGATGGGTACTATGAAACTGGAGTCCGGGCATCAGAATTAGCCCCTTGGCAATGTAACTGTGTCTTTGTTTTTCAACATTATCCTATTGAGATACATCTTTGGGGATTGTTTGCTTGTGTGTTTTTGGAATGGGATTGGGGGAAGAAGGGAGGTTAAATAGAGATGGGTGGGAAGTGGTTTTCACATCCTCTGTGAATTTGAGATTTCAAAAAGTAAAAATTTCCTGTCCCAAATTAGGACAAATTCAAAATATGGAGACTTTTTGTGAACCTGTTTTTTTTTTTTAATTTGGATCAATCGAAACATTTCATTGAAATAATTCCCAAAGGTTTCATTTCAATTTTGCCTTTTTTAGTCTAAATTTACTAAAAAAAATTAAAAGGTTTAAACTTGAAAAACTGAACCTGTGTCAAAATGGAGTTTGTTGACAAATTTCAAAATTTTTCAAAAACTGCCTTTTTTTTTTTGGGTGGAAAAAAATTGGTGGTTGAAAAATTCCCAACCAGATCTAAGATAAGCGATCAAACTTTATACTTCTTGATTTCTTCAACATGAAATCATTGGACAGGGTAATTATCTAACACCACCACAACAAATGTTGGAATTACGAATTTAGGGCTATTTAATAACCTCATTGTACACATGTATTTCACTGAGGTCAATGAGAGTTGAGCAAATAACAAGGGTAGCACATGGCCTCTGAACGATGGGCTAAGCAGACCTGTGTCTCAGCACTTTTGATAAAGAGTGATGAATTAAATGAGGTATGGGAAGAATTAACTTGAATCATAAAACAAAGTGGATTGTGCCCTGAGAATTTTGTATCGTTTTAGGAAATTGACACAATTTGGTTGAAATATGTAAAAGCTGAAATACCCAAAAATGTTTTGGTATAAAAAAATGTCTTCAAATAGAATTTCATACAACTATTTAATGAGCTGTTGAGTTCCAAAGACATGTCAGCACCAAGGATGACGTTAGATTATTATTATTTATTAAATAGATTTATTTATTACTGTGGAACAGCTAAAAGACAGCACTATCATTGCTCACGTATTTTCCTTTTTTTTATTTTCCCCCATACCAGTCCTAAGCAATTATGTAAATCCCTGTACAGAAACAAAATTTTAATTTTCCAGCAGCCAATCATTAAGTGGCTCCTAAGAGTGTTAAGTCAGTTCCATACAGGGTTGTTTTCATTAAACTAATCCCCCACAAAAACAAAGCAGCAAAATAGAACCATCTGGAAAGACTGCTTTAATTGTATTAAAGCAGTGGTTGGCAACCTGTGGCCCATCAGGGTAATCCACTAGCAGGCCACCAGACAGTTTGTTTACATATGCACGACCGCCCGCAGATCCCAGTGGCCACAGTTCACCATTCCCGGCCAATGAGGAAGTGGCGCAGGCTTCAAGGACTTGTTGGCCACTGCTTCCAGCCATTTTAAATGATACAAGGTTAACTATTTAGATATATACAGCGTCTGTCAAGATGTTTTCACATCACCCACCCAACGGAATTGTATTCCCACCCCAATCTCTTTGGGGCTTCTCTTTCCCTGGATTTCCCTTCTGTGTGCTTCTGAGGTATGTCTATTGTTTTGGTGGAATTTGCTGCCTGAGGCAGACTCTGCCCATTCTGTTGAGTGGCAGACTTATTACTGTCACAACTTTCCCAGCCTGAACTTCCACAGCTGCATTGTCAGATTCAGGGAGCAGGTAAACTGAAATTCAGTCCTCCAATATCTTCTCAAATGATCTTTATGGGTGATTTTGGGTTTATTCCTGGCACCCAACTGTATCCGGTACACCATTTCATTGATTTGGGTCGGTACTGTGTAGGTAGACTTGGAGAATGACTTTTTTTTTATATAGTTTTGACAAATATTGATGTTTATTTTTAAGTATTTTGCCTATTTTTATTTATTTTTACAGTTGCAGGAATGTATAGGGGAATCAGACAATTTTTTGACAGTACACATTGAGATTCAAAAAGTTAAAGCTTTGTTACTGTTAAAAACACAAATTGCCAACATTACACCAAAATATATAAAGTAAATATCTTTAAATCAAATTGTAGTCTCAATCAGACTTTTTCTTACTTTGCCTATCTGGAAATTTCTATCATCAATGGAAATATTTTTAAATTGATTTGTTTGTATGATTAAATCAATTTTATCACCATTTATTGATAAAAAAAATCTCATTCTTCCAAACCTATTTACAGGGTCCTCCTAAGGTTTATCCATTCTAGAGTGAATATCCTTCTTTCTTCTAGGATTGTGGAACCACACTAGGCCCCTGTCATAAACATACAGCTAAGAGTAGCATAAAATCCCTACTTTACCTGTAAGGGGTTAAGAAGCTCAAATAATCTGGTTGGCAAAAGGACCAATAAGGAAAGAAGATACTTTCAAATCTGGGGGGAAGAAGTTTTGTTTGTGTTCTCTTTGTTTTTGTTCCCTCTGGATAGAGAGAGAGACTGACCAACCGACCAAGTAGGTAACCCAGCTCCTACTGAAATAATACATCTAAGATTACAGAAATTGTAAGTAATAGCAAGGAAATGCATTAGATTATCTTTTGTTTTAGCTTGTGAATTTTCCCTGTGCTAAAAGGGAGGTTTATTCCTGTTTTTGTAACTTTGAAGTTGAGCCTAGAGGGGAATCCTCTGTGTTTTAAATCTTTTTATTACCCTGTAAAATTACCTTCCATCCTGATTTTACAGAGGTGCTTCTTTTACTTTTTTCTTTATAATAAAGTTCTGCTTTTAAGAACCTGACTGTTTAAGTGTCCTAAAAACCCAAGGGTCTGGTCTGTGCTCACTTTGTTAACCTATTGGTTGATATATTATTCTCAAGCCACTCCAGGAAAGAGGGTTAATTGTTTTGAGGGGATATTTTGGGGAAATATCCAACCTTTTCCTGAATCTTTGTCTAAATCACTTGGTGGTGGCACTAGTTGGTGGCAGGAATACCGTCCAAGGACAAGGAAAGGATTTGTGCCTTGGTGAAGTATTTAACTTAAGCTGGTAGAAATAGGCTTAGGGTTTTTTTTATGCAGGTCCCCACATCTGTACCCCAGAGTTCAGAGTGGGGAAGGAACCCTGACACATCCCTCTTTTAAAAGTTGAGACACATGACCATACATCACATACACATAGACTCTGACAAAATGAAAAGGCTAACTCAAATTTTCCTTAGCAAAAGTGTGAACTTATTCAGATTTGGATTGTAGGGTTTCTCCATAGTTCAAATGCCTTTGTTCCCCTTCAGGAATTCCATACAAGAGGTTTGCTGGTGGTCTTGGCTCATACACAAATTCAAGGAGTGCTGGGGAACACTTTGTGCTCTCGTTGACTGTTGTTCTATAAGTCATCCAAATGACTAGGATATGCTGATCCCAGTCCCTTTGGGATTTGTCCTACAAATGTAGCCAGCTGAACCCCCAGAGTCCTATTGAAACTTTCTACCATTCCATCAGATTGTGGTGTACTGGGCTGGTGCTAGTTTTGTGGATCCCTCAACTTTCAAATCCATTGAACTTTTTGGATTCAAAGTTTCTTCCTTGATGTGTGTGTGTAACTCACCAAGGACCCCAAATCTTGTAAAGAATTCTTCATTAAGAATGAACTAAGAATTCATACATTCATTCACACCTGCTACTATCAGAGCCTTTTGATTTCTTATTGGGTAAGCCTCAGGCCATTTCATGAAGTAATCCATAGCCACTAGCATGTATTGATTGCCAGTCTCAGGCAAGGGCCAAAGAAAATCAATGGCAATGCACTCCACTAATGCCCCCACAAGATACTGTTGCAAGGGGTTCTCTCTGTTTTTGGGGGACTTTCTTAGCAATGCAAGCACCATATTTCCTGCAACAATCTTCAACATCTTGCTTGATTTTTACCCAATGGAAGTTTTCACTTAGCTTAGCTAAGGTTTTTGCAGCCCCAGAATGTCCAGCAGTTTTAAGATCATGACCACCTCAAAACCTCCTATACTGGGTTCAAACAGCTGGTACCTGTACCCATCACCTCCTGGTTTCTACCAGCTCCTATACAGTATTTCATTTTTATACTCCAAGCTTTCCCACTGAGATCAGGAAGCTTTTACAGGGGTATGTGAGAGGACATTACATTCCAGGGTGGCTATTTGCCCATTGATTTTCCAGTCACACACTATCTTGATATTAGAATCCTCTCATTGGGAAGGTTTTAGTTGCTCTGGAGCCCTCCTCCCTTGGACCAGTGGATTAACCAGGAACATGAGTACTTCTGCACAGTAGAGGAAGAGGCTCACCCATCCCCTTGAGTAACTAATTCCTTGCTCTCCTGCTTGGGGCAGTGTTTACAACTGGCTTCCCAACATGGCAATCTGGCCATACTGATGGCCAGACCTGTGTGTGATTGTGAAATCAGCATTGCAGTTTCTCCTGCCATCTGGCAAGCTGTCCCTCAAGATTCCCGGAACCATTGAAGGGAAGGATGGTCTGCCCTGACCATAAATGTCCTCCAATACAAATAGCAATGATAATATTCTATAGATTTAACCACTGCCAGGAGTTCCTTTCCAGTGGTGCAATAATTTCTCAGGCAAATTTTGACTTTTACTATAATAATAGATTAACCTCTCAAGTCCCTTGTGTTAGTATTGCCATTAAAAACTGTAAGCCCTATTGTTTGTGTTCAGTATGAAAGGGGTTTTGAAAAATGGATAGGCCAAGGCAAGAGTGGACAAGAGCCTTTAACTCTGAAAATGCTACATTTCATTCTTTTGACCACTGAAATGGTTTTCCTCTCTCACCCAACCTATGCAGTGGTTTTGCAGTATTGTCAAACCTACAAATGAATCCAGTAGAGTTCTATAAAACTCTAAACATCTGAGTGTGTCTGGGGAGTTGGTGAGCTCTACACAGCCTCAAGTTTTCTTTTTGTCAGTGGAAATACCCTCCTTCCTAACTGTGTGCATAAGGTAGTTTACCACTGGTCTGAACTGTTTGCATAGATCAGAGGCTTTTTCTTCTATGAGTTAGGTTGCTCATCACCTCTTTGATCTGTCTTGCCATTCCAGCCCGGGAGCTTTGCAGCTGGGCTTCCCAATATGTCTGGACACTTTATGGTCTGCTCCAACAGATGTCTGGCCTCCACCTGCACAACCCTCAGCATTTTCATAGAATCCTCCAGATGCTGCTTTAATTCCTTTTGCAAAGCCTCCAGGTCCTGTTCTAATTCTTATTTCAATTTATTTTCACCATCTTTGATTTCCACAAACATTGCCATCAGTTGCTCTATCTTGGCTCAACAGGAATAGCAGTTCACAAGTTCTGTCCCTGGAAACTGGATCCCGCTTCTCACATCAGTCTTGCCCCTTTTTGACCTGATTGGCTAGTCAAAGTGTTGGGGACCTGCAGATATTCCAGATGGAATTAGAAATTGATCGATTCTGGTATTTTTTTTAATGGGGTTTTGTTTATTTACAAAGACTGTACAAAGTCCTGTGTCTCTGAACACAGAAAGAATTAATAGGAAACAGCTTTTGTTCACAGCACCATAAGCACAGTTTTCAGCCTGTTTCTCTGACCCAGAAACTTCTCTCCAGATTTCTTCCAGGACCAGCCTTGTACTTTCACTTTCTCTTTTATGTTCTGTCTTTCCCAGTTTTTCAGTTCTGCCTTTCCCCCTCACCCACATGCCCTACCCAAAATACCAGTGGGGATGGGAACAAACTTTCCTTTTGTCTTAGGTGGGGGGGATTTACTCAACCCATAACAAAGTTCCACCCAGCTCGTAATATTTAAGTTTCCAATAAGGTGCCTGTAAGCTGGTAGAAATCCCTCTCTATCCCAAAAAAACCTACACATCTCCTTTTCCAAGAGAGCCACTCCTACTTTAGAAAGTGGAATCTGACAAACCCAGCCTGTCTCAGTGAGTCAGCAAAAACAAGATCCCAACACTGGCTAGAGGGATAGAGCAGCTGGAGAATCCTACTACTCTGCCACAGTGCCTTATAAACATTGTGCCCTGAATTTATCTACCACTCCCCTGCAAGGGAGTTTGGGGCAGACCCACCCCCAAAACCACCAGGTCTGTTTGGCCTTTCTTCCTCCTCCCCACACCTGTGTACATACTGACTGTTTGCCCATCCCTTTCAGCAGCTGCAATACCACTAAGTTACAGCCTCCCCTCTTCTAAACTTCTGCAGACGAGCCCCAGGCAGCAAAAGGCTCCACACTCCATAATTTTGCCTTCCATAAATATTGTTTTATTTGCTTGGGGGTGCTTGACCCCCGCTCCGCCCCAGGCCCTGCCCCCACTCCACGCCACCCCTTCTTCCAATCCCTCACCTTAACTCTTCCCACACCCTCTCTGCCTCTTCCCACTCCATTCTGCCCCCTCCCCTCAGCCCCTTCCTCTTTCCCACAGTGCCTCCTGCATGCCGCTGAACAGCTGACCACTGGCAGAAGGTGGAGGAAGAGCTGATCAGTGGGACCCACTAGCAGGCTAGATGCACTGTGGGGGGAGGGGGAGGAACTGATCAGCGGGGCTGGTGGTGGGTGCTGAGTACCCACTATTCCCCCTCTCCCTCCGGAGTTGGCATCTATGGCTCTAATTAATAAAACAGACACCGAAATGAGAAACCAAGACAACCACAAAAAGGCGCAAGATGGTAGAGGAAAGCATAGCTTTTGGCTTCTTTATCTGGTCTCAGGGTTAATACAAAGAATGGTGGACATCTCTGGAATCTATCTGTAGATTTTATCCTGCCACCCATCACCATAGTATCTGAGTGCCTTCCACGTACACTCAGTAGCAATAGCAAAATTTCTTCGTGGAGACTTCATGGAGTCTCTGGCACTTCTCCCTTTTCAGAATGAAACCTCTATTTGTGGTAGAGGTTTTGGCTTTGATACTTTAGACCAGGGGTCGGCAACCTTTCAGAAGTGGTGTGCTGAGTCTTCATTTATTCACTCTAATTTAAGGTTTCGCATGCCGGTAATACATTTTAACGTTTTAGAAGGTCTCTTTCTATAAATTTATAATATATAACTAAACTATTGTTTTATGTAAAGTAAATAAGGTTTTTAAAATGTTTAAGAAGCTTCATTTAAAATTAAATTAAAATGCAGAGCCCCCCGGACCGGTGGCCAGGACCTGGGCAGTATGAGTGCCACTGAAAATCAGCTCGTGTGCTGCCTTCTGCACGCATGCCTTAGGTTGCCTACCCCTGCTTTAGACTCAATTTATTTTTTTGCTTCTTTAGGCTGTTTTGTTATAGGGTAATTTGGGGGAGGGGTATGGATGGGAGAGGTGGTTAGGTAGAACACCGTATCATTCTTATGGTGGAAATAATTCTTTTGCCAGAAGCATTATTGCATATCCTGAGGAAAAAGTAGACAGGGAGGGGATCAGCAAATTTATAGAATTTATATACAAAATCAACTGGCCTCAGGATTTAATTTTAGAATTTTATATAACTGAAGTTATATCAAATTAACATTCAATATTAAAAACCACAATCAAAAAACTCAAATTTTATAAGAAAATTTCTCACAGGAGTCTTCTGTCATGAGTATAGTGAGCTTAATATATTTAAGAAATTATTCATAGAACCCTCTGGGATATAGAATTCATCTATTAATATATGTCTCTTACCTTTTTGGTCTTTAGGTACCATGTAAGTACCATTATTCCACACAACTTGTTGCCTTGGATATAAAAACAACACATGGCATCGTCCATAGCAACCCATGCCTATAACACAGTCAGTTATGCTGCCTTGTTAGCATCTAACTCTAGCTGAACTGTAATTAGTTACATAGCAGTTTGGAACCCAAAATAGACCTTGGGGTGGATTGATGCCATCTCTGATTTTATATAATGTGTTAATATTTTTGTAAATGTTGCAAGGTTTTAATGTTTTAAATACTTTTTAAAAATCCTTTTAACTTTTAAATAATTTTTTGTGCCAGAAGAGAACAAAGTTTCCCATGCCGAAAACCATAGTCAATATTGGGAATAAAACATGGCAAGTGAAAAAAAGTGCCTCCTGAGCTCCAGAAAAGGTGGTCAGCTACTCCCAAGCACAATATTGACTAATAACATTCCATGTAGTCATCCAATTTTTGTTCAAACAAATACATATTGATTCCACCACTTCAGCAGGAAGTTCATTCCGCTTCTGTAAAATAATTTTTCCTCGAATATTTCTTGTGTGTTTTTCCCCTTAACTTAGATTTATGGAGTGAATTCCTGGCCCCACTGAAGTCAATAGGAGTTTTGCCATTGTATTCAGTGGTGCCAGGAATTCATGCATATCCTCTGGTCCTGGTCTAGCCAATGTGCTCGATGAGATAATTAAGCATGCCTTTACAACAACTTCGCTGCCGTAGCTTAAATACTGCAGTATCCTTCTCCCAACAACATAGTGTTTTACAGCTTGCATAATGATGTTAAGGTGAATGTAGGCCAATTCATACCAAACGGACTCTCATATGATGCTGATGGGTCCATACACATACCTAGAGTAGAAACAGATCTCAACACACTCTACAAACTTCTTATATACCAAACATAAGCAGCCAAAATATATCACCCTATAGGATGGTGTGTGAATGCTAAATGAAGTCATCTCTGTATAACAGTACACAGCATAACTACACAACAGTTTAAAGTAGAAAGAAGAACAGGAGTACTTGTGGCACCTTAGAGACTAACAAATTTATTAGAGCATAAGCTTTCGTGGACTACAGCCCACTTCTTCGGATGCATATTGAATAATAAGCTTTCGTGGACTACAGCCCACTTCTTCGGATGCATATAGAATGGAACATATATGTTCCATTCTATATGCATCCGAAGAAGTGGGCTGTAGTCCACGAAAGCTTATGCTCTAATAAATCTGTTAGTCTCTAAGGTGCCACAAGTACTCCTGTTCTTCTTTTTGCGGATACAGACTAACACGGCTGTTACTCTGAAACCAGTTTAAAGTAGGGCTGTCAAGCGATTAAAAAAATTAAAGGCAATTAATCACACTGTTAAACAATAATATATTATATTTAAATATTTCTGGATATTTTCTATGTTTTCAAATATATAGATTTAAATTACAACATGTAATACAAAGTATACAGTGCTCACTTTATATTATTTGTATTACAAATATTTGCACTGTACAAATAGTATTTTTCAATTTACCTAATAAAAATATTGCACTACAATACTTGTATCATGAAAGTTGAACTTACAAATGTAGAATTATGTACCAAAAAACTATTCAAAAGTAAAACAATGTAAAACTTTAGAGCCTACAAGTCCAGTCAGTTCTACTTCTTGTTCAGCCAATCGCTCAAACAAGTTTGTTTGCATTTGCAGGAGATAATGCTGCCTGCTTCTTGTGTACAATGTCACCTGAAAGTAAGAACAGACGTTTGCATGGCACTGTGGTAGCCAGCGTCACAATATATTTACATGCCAGATGAACTAGAGATTCATGTTCCTTCATGCTTCAACCACCATTCCAGAGGACAGGCGTCCAAGCCAATGACTGGTTCTGCTCGATAACTATCCAAAGTGGTGCAGACTGATGCACATTCATTTTCATTATCTGAGTCAGATGCCACCAGCAGAAGGTTGATTTTCTCTTTTGGTGGTTTGGGTTCTGAAGTTTCTGCTTCAGAGTGTTGTTCTTTTAAGTCTTCTGAAAGCATGCTCCACACCTCCTCCCTCTCAGGTTTGGAAAGGCACTTCAGATTCTTAAACTTTGGGTCGAGTGCTGTAGCTATCTTTAGAAATCTCATATTGGTATCTTCGTGTTTCGTCAAATCTGCATCGAAAGCGTTCTTAAAACGAACAACATGTGCTGGGTCATCATCCAAGACTGCTATAACATGAAATATATGGCAGAATGCAGGTAAAACAGAGCAGGGGTCATGGAATTCTCCACCAAGGACTTCAGTCACAAATTTAATTAACAAATTTTTTTTTGAACGAGCATCATCAGCATGTAAGCATGTCCTCTGGAACGGTGGACGAAGCACGAAGTGGCATACGAATGTTTAGCATATCTAGCACATAAATACCCTGCAACGCCAGGTACAAAAGTGCCATGCGAATGCGTGTTCTCACTTTCAGGTGACATAGTAAATAATAAGCGGGCAGCATTATCTCCTGTAAATGTAAACAAACTTGTTTTTCTGAACGATTGGCTGAACAAAAATAGGACCAAGTGGACTTGTAGGTTCTAAAGTTTTACATTGTTTTGTTTTTGAGTGCAGTTATGCAACAAAAACAAAATCTACATTTGTAAGTTGCACTTTCATGATAAAGAGATTGCACTACAATACTTGTATGAGATGAATTGAAAAATACTATTTTATTTTTTACAATGCAAATATTTGTAATAAAAAATATAAGGTGAGCACTGTATGCTTTGCATTTTGTGTTGCAATTGAAATCAACATATTTGAAAATGTAGAAAAATATCCAAAATATTTAATAAATTTCAGGTGGTATTCTATTGTTTAACAATGCAATTAAAACTTTGATTTTTTTTAATTAATCGTGAGTTAAGTGTGATTAATCAATGTCCCTAGTTTAAAGTAGCAATTTAAGCATGCTATATCTAATTGAGATGTTAGACACATTAGCAATAAGCAGTATATTGTTGTCTCTTGGCCCAGGTGCCTTAATCCAATATTCAGGGGCTTGCAGGATTGTTTCCCTCAGAAGGAGAAATTCATTAAGTGAGACCAGTATATTCTTTGGTACAATCCTGTGCATTTACAAAGATACACTAAATCCTGTTTCCTTGAACACAGTAGGAACAAACAGCAGACAATTTCCTGGCTCATAATATCCAAGTCCGCCCTTCCAGCCAGTTCGGTGCCCTAATGAGCTCTCTTTGCTCCCTCAGGGCCTAACTCATGACTGCTTCTCACGGCCTGCCTGCTTTCTGGTTGTTCTTGGCTTCTGAGATGTACACACACACACACACACGTAGCTGCAACCAATTCATGCCCCAGCCATTGAATTTTCAATCAGCCCCAATCTCTGCCTAGGCCTTGCATACAGCTTAGTGACTTGGGTGGTGGCTTCCACTGTCTCCAGCTATCCTTCCATAAAGGAGTTTAATTGCTTCTTCTAGTTAGCATGAATGAATGGTAGCTAGCATGCCCATCAGCTTTAATAAGGTCTGTGATTGCCTACAGATCAAAGACATACTTGCGGCATTCTTGATGTTTAGCAGTAGACATCAGGGTTAAAATACCTACCCTAAGAAATAATGGCCAGAATCTGCTCAGTTATAGCAATGTAGTTGTAGAATAAATCCATTAAAGTGAAATTTGTACAAAAATAGTATGCAGGATATATAATGTGGACTCAATTGTGTCTTTACCATGAACCATCAGCAAGGGGCAGCGTGTTGTTGCACTGCTTCTTAAACTGATTCAGAGTCACAATTTGACTTTAGTAGTCACCATCTATAATTTGGGTCCCCCCTTGCAGGAGAGAGAATATCCAGAGTCAAGTCTATACTGGGGCAACATTCTTTCCCTAGTGGGTTTCCTCTGACCACTCTCTACTCCATTATGCCAACTTGTATAGAGGAGGGGGAACACAACAGCCCCTTGGAGGCTACTTTTCTCCCAGTCCTCAATTCTGGTAGCACACACAAGCAAGGTCACAATCTGGCCCTGTACATGTAGAGTAGAGTGCATGATGAGAAACACACACAATTTAGGTGGCTAATTTACTGCCAGGGGAAATGCATGCACACAAGTTTTATAAGGAATCTTAAAGTAAGCAGAACAAGAAGTTTCAGCTACACCAATTTAAATCCAGGGTCCCCATTTACTTCAGATTATTTACCTCCGATTTACACTTGAGTAAATTAGATTTGAATTTGGGTATATGTATGTATTACTTATATATCACAAAAATATATTAGAATTGGACAAAGTCCAGAGAAGGGCAACGCAATTAGGGGTATGGAACAGCTTCCATATGAGAAGAGATTAAAAAGATGGTTCTCTCTTCTGTAAGATGAACAGTCACAAAGGGCGGGGGGGGAGGTGATAGAGGTCTAGAAAATCATGAATGGTGTAGAGAAAGTCATTAAGGATGTGTTCTTTACCCGTTCACATAAGACATTGGTGACCCACTTAAATTATCAGCAGCAGGTTTAACAGACATGAAGAAGTACTTCTTCACACAACGTATTGTCAGCCTCTGAAACTTGTTGGCAACAGATGTTGTGAAGGCCAAAAGTATAACTGTTTTTTAAAAAAAGAATTAATTAAGTTCATGAAGGTAGGTCCATCAATGGCTATAAGCCAAGATGGTCAGGGATGCAACCCCATGCCCTGGGTATCGCTCTGCCTGCTAGAAGCTGGGACTGGACAACAAAAGGTGGATCACTTGATACTTGCCCTGTTCTGTTCACTCCCTCTGAAGCATTTGGCACCAGCCCTTGTAAGAAGACAGGACACTGGGCTAGATGGACCATTGGTCTTACTCAGTATGGCCATTTAGTTGTATGGCAACTAAAATGATTAGTGGTTTGGAACGGGTCCCATATGAGGAGAGATTAAAGAGGCTAGGACTTTTCAGCTTGGAAAAGAGGAGACTAAGGGGGGATATGATAGAGGTATATAAAATCATGAGTGGTGTGGAGAAAGTGAATAAGGAAAAGTTATTTACTTGTTCCCATAATATAAGAACTAGGGGCCATCAAATGAAATTAATGGGCAGCAGGTTTAAAACAAATAAAAGGAAGTTCTTCTTCACACAGCGCACTGTCAACCTGTGGAACTCCTTGCCTGAGGAAGTTGTGAAGGCTAGGATTATAACAGGGTTTAAAAGAGAACTAGATAAATTCATGGAGGTTAAGTCCATTAATGGCTATTAGCCAGGGTGGGTAAGGAATGATGTCCCTAGCCTCTGTTTGTCAGAGGGTGGAGATGGATGGCAGGAGAGAGATCACTTGATCATTACCTGTTAGGTTCACTCCCTCTGGGGCATTTGGCATTGGCCACTGTCGGTAGACAGGATACTGGGCTGGATGGACCTTTGGTCTGACCCAGTATGGCCATTCTTATGTAGACTCATCTTTTACCACAAATGGTTGAAATATGGGGTTTGGAGGGGAATTATAAAAAAGGTAGGAGTTTGCTGGAAAGAAGATGTAAAATTTGACATGCCTGGTTTTCAAATGGCTGGTTACACTGCAATCTGCTGTTGTAATTTAGTTATGTTTTGGTGTCAGGTTTTTTTGTATTGTTAAGTAATGTCAAGGGCTTCTAGAGAGGTCTGGAATTATGGCTGGAAGTTTCACAAGAACTGGTTTTCTCATGGGATTTCCAGTACTCTGTGGTTCTTCTAAGCCAAACATAGAACAAGAATAATATTTCTTAAGGTATTTAAGTATATCTGCTTCCAGTCCTGGTCAAAACCAGGAAGGAAAAAGCCACAAGAAGAAATTAAATACAAACAAAATAACCCTATAATGAACTTCACACAAACATGAAATTGAACTTAAACTCTTTTTTAGAAAGATTCAAGTTGGTTCTTAATTTTTCCAAACCAGCTTATGTATATCTAAGAAAAATGATGTACAACAATGCACAAGATTTCCAAAATAATCAGTGATTTTGGGCTCCCAACTTAAGATACCTGAAAGGGATGTCTATAGACCAAGCAGTGACCCATGGCAGCAAGTCTCTAAGCCCAGGTTGACAGACTCAAGCTTGCAGAGCTTGTGCTGCTGTGCTAAAAATAGTTGTGTAGACAGTGCTTTTCAGTTTCAGATCAGGCTGGAGCTCGGGCTTTGAAGCCCACCTCCCTCCATAGGCTTCAGAGCTGCGATCGATGCAGCAGGGGTTGATTTAGCGGGTCTTCACTAGACCCGCTAAATCGACTGCAGAGCATTCTCTGGTTGACTCCGGTACTCCACTGGAATGAGAAGATTAAGGTAAATTGATAGGAGAGCATCTCTCATCGATGCAGCATGGTGCAGACACTGCAGTAAGTCGACCTAAGCTATGTCGACTCCAGCTACATTATTCACTTAAGTCGACTTACCACAGTAGTGTGAACAAGGCCTGACCCACAATATCTACACAGCTATTTTTAGTGTGGTAGCGTGAGCCCAAGTCTGTCATCCTGGACTTGGAGTCTCGCTGCCACCGGCTATGTAAGTGTACCCAAAGAGGCCTTATTTATATGAAGTGCTGAGCACTCATCCTCTGAAAAATCAGTCCCCTTTAAATTGGTTCAAATTGGAGCATCCTAAAATGGAGGCACCCAAAAGTGTTGAGACACTTTTTGAAAAACTCGACCTATAGGTCGAAAATTTCAAAAGCACATAAGCAACTCAAAAGCACAAAATCCAGTTGGAGGGACTTGTACTCTTAAGTCACTTACAGTCAGATTTGTAAAGTTATTTAGGAGCCTTAGTGGGATTTTCCAAGAGCACCTAGCTGCTTAACATCCATTGCTTTCATTGGGAGTTAGGTGCCTAGGCCTGGTGCATATCTGCATTTTTAGATATCTAAATACCTTTAAAAATCTGGCCAATAGTCACTTTTGAAAGTGTTCATATGCAGTATAGATATATTGGTATTACCTGCATATGAGTACATAAAGCTTTTCAAATGGGAAAGTGGTATGGTATGGACTTGAAAAATACCTTTAGAATCAGGATAGCAAACAAGAGAAAGATTTCTTCTGAGTTATTATAGTAAGGGCACCAGGGAACAGGAAAGTGTTACAATGATCATGTGCCCAAAGCACCTGTGGGAGAAAAATAGTGTTAAATATGCAAACCAAAAAGGGAAAAAAATGAATCTTCATAAATAAATTTACTCACTTCATTGAGAAACTAAGAGTGCTGCCCATTTCCTCTCACCATTGGCCTGCTAATTGATGGTTATGAAGCAATGAAGGTCTCCTTGTGTTTCATGGTACACAGAGAAGCTCATTTTTTCTGAAACTCTTAGACTGAAGGAAATATATTTCCTGTTTGGTCTTGGTGGAATGCAACAAAAAGTGCTGGCAAGAGCTTAGTTATGCCAGGAATTACATCTGTTTAACAGGGTTTTAAGAAGTTGCAGATGCTAAAGTGTTTTGTTATTGTATAGCTGGACCTTGGCAGTGATGATAAATTTAACAGCTAAATAAAGATGTAAATTCTGTAAAATTGGCATTTCCTTTACCATCTGACATACCAGAAAGTTTTATACATTTTCCTCCTAAGGTTTTTTAAAGCATCGATATTGTTGCAAACAGCTCTTTTTAAAATAAATCAGACTACAGAATTAAAAAAAGAGGGCTTGAACAACAAAAGATTAATGCACACAATATGATAAATAGTTGTTTTCAAAACCCAACACTACAGTATATTTAGAAACACCATCATTTTCTTTAACCCCCCCAACACAAATCTATTCTAATTTTAGTTTAATTTCTCTAAGATCCCTTTTAGCATATAAGTGTGTGTGTGCGTGCACGCACACACTTCTCCATAAGTTTACACTATAAAGTTCAGGCACAAAGATCTACACCGAGATTGCAGAATCAGGGCCTAAACTGTATGTATGTAGGTCCTGATTCAGCAAATACTTAACACTAAATGCATGAGTATGTGAGTAGTTACATTCAAATCAATGGGATTATTGCGCTTAAACGGTAAGCACTTTTGTAAACGTTTGCACAGTCAGGGCTTTGTACTGTAAAGTACTCTGCACATGCATGATGCATACTGTAACTGTAATTCTGAAAAGGATTTTGCATATTAAGTTCCTGACTAGAATATTCTCGATAGACTACCCAAGGAATAAAATAGAGAATAAACTATTGATGTATTGCTTAATACAATACAGCATATTAATAGAAAAATCTAGCAACAATGTGGTCAGAATTAAAGCGTTGATATTTACCATATGAAAACAATTAACATTCCCTGATTTTGTAAAATCTACACAGATATGCCAAAGGAAACCTTTGAGTTTGCAGTCAGAAAATTTGTCTCTGGGTATAAGGACATCAATTCTTTTTCCAACTAAACTCTCTATAGGCATAGAACAAAAACAATGCAAGTTTTTAATTTCAATTGCACTGTCATTTCTGGTTTCCCTCTAGTCAGAAAAGATTAGTGATGAGGTAATTTGGACACTTTCGATCATCCTAATTGCTTTTAAATTTTATTCTTCCTGAATTTCATTAAAACTTTTGCATATTAACTGTCCTGTTGCTCTTGTTGTAAAGTACCATAGTTGTACTTTACTAATATATATTGAACAGTATAATATTAAATAGACAATCGCACATTAAAATTTTAGTACTGTATACAAATTGAATTCTTTGCTCAGTTTACTTTTTATCTCAATGTCTATATCAAAAGTCTCATTGAAGTAATGGGTTTTCAAAATACAAATGGACAGTTTCTGCCACCTTTACTCATGCAGAGTATCTCTGGTCCTGATGCTGTAAAGACTTATGTGCATGCTTAATTTTACACACTGAGTAGTTCCGTTGACTTCATGAGCTTACTCACAATACATTCCTTTAACATAGGAATAAGGCCAGGGCTACACTAAAAAGTTAGGTGGACCCACTTATGTAACTGAGGGGTGTGAAAAATCCACACCTCTGAACAGTGTAATTAAGCCAACCTAATACTGAGTGTAGACCATGCTAGGTTGACCTCAGGGACATGGATTAGATTTGCTACTATAGAGTTCCAAGTGTAGATAAGCCCCGAGTCTTTGTAGGATCAAGGACCTGCTGTGCCATCTGTCCCATTGATTTCAATGGAACTAGTTGCATATGAAGGTTCTACTCAATATGCTATCCTTACTTGCAATTGGTCCACATGGAATAGGGAGAGAAAGTGGGCCAGGGATGTGGGAGAAGGGGGAAGAAAAGCAGGGTGAAGTGTAGAGAACATCTCCAATACAGCACTAACTGTAATTACTTTAAGTGGGTACAACTCCAATGAAGAACTTGTATTCAAAAATATTGAAGAATTATGATTCTGAAACAATAGTTTAGTGGGTATAAAAAAATGGTACGAGTTCTTGAATCCTGCTAGACTTTTTAAAAGAAAATATTGATTGGTATATAAAAATATCAAATATACAAATGTATATATATTCTATTAGATATATATGTATACACAGAGAATATATTTACCCAGGAGAACAAAACAATGGGTACATTCTTAAATATACCATGAAAAGCATTACATCTTATTCAGGAATCGAAGAGCTAAGTTCCTGGTCTTCTAAACCCTCATGCATGTGCTTAACTTTAAACATATAAATACAATGGGATACAAATACAATACTACTCTCCTAATTAAATTTAAATTTACGCCTAAGTGTTTGCACGATTGGGACCTAAATCTACAGCAATGGAATCATTAACTGGATACAATATCGAAGATCTATCCATAATAAAAATGGTGTTGTTTCTCTCCATTTCTCCTGAACAAAGGCTCGTGGACTGGGGTAAGGAAGGAGTTTGCTTTTTGGTCATGTGTGGTGATGTTTATTGGTGTCATTCCTGAGTAAGGCTCCCTTTAAAAGGTTGTCCTACACCTGGATCTAATCAATCATACTTGCATTCCACTAGATCTCTTCTGGCAAGGCATTCAAGAGGCAGAGTTAGTCAGAATTGGCAGAAGGTCTTCCAAATATCCAAGGAAACATTTTATCAAAAACATGATTGAAGAGTGTGAAACATGATGAAGATTTTCCAACCAGCTCTAGACAGAGTTCTGCTGCCAAGAACACTCTTCTTTTAATGTTTGATAGTATAGACTTCAGTTTCTCCAGCTGCTTTGTCCCTGTAGAGCAAAGCTCTCTTACAGAGTTGTGGAGTTTAAGGGTGTCTGAAGTAGCCAGGTCTCAGTGCATTGTAGATTAAGACCAGCAATTTATGTTCTGTTCAGAAATGAAAGGAGATTCAGTGATGGGATGACTGAAAATTGAAAAGGAAAGAGAAAAACCATTAAATTAAGCAGAGACTGAAAGGTGCTTATTAAGGTGTTGTTCCCTATCAGAAGTCTATATCCTGATGCTAACAAGGTGAGGACAGAATAGTTTAAAAAATGTAATGACTTATATTGAAAATTATCAGTATAAAACTGTAGCATGAAGTGGTTCCAAGAGTTAACTTTCAGGTAAAAGCACTATTATGATATAACTTATGATGTGATGTCACCTAGAAACTCTGCTCTCTTGTTTCTGATCCTCCTCTCACTCCCTGCACTCTGCCACAGACTCCCACCAAATGTCAACACACTCTACAGACCATTCTCCCACTTCAAGCTGTCTTCCATTCTGCCTTGTATGAAACAGTCTGCTCTTTCTCACATATCAGACAACCATCCTCTCTTCATTCAAATAGCGCATTAAAACAACATTTTGCTGCAAAACCTTTCAACAATCCAGAGAATTTTTTGTAATTGTTCAGCTTAGAGATATTGCCACCTCATCTACTACAGTGTGATGCCAAATCTTCCAGCCCAGGTAAGTGCCAGAGAAGCTTTTGAACATAGTGCACTCATCATTGGTTTTGTGCACATAGTATAGGTATGGGGGGGGGGGCAGTTTTTAAATACAGAGACATTTCCCACACACACACACAAATCGTCACATCATAATTTTTACTCATTTCTCACTGTTCGAAATTGCATGATGAATTATTTCTGCAAATATATACATGAGGATTCCTCACAAACCTTTGAGAAGTGTGTATTCAGTCAGTCATTTGATATTCAAATCTCATTGGTGAAGCTTTGAGACCTGAGATTGTTTCCATCACTTGATTATATGGTGGAACTTTCATGATCTACTATTACTACCACCTCCATTTGAAATATATTTGGTTTTATCGTTAAATGACGTTTATTGCTTGATTCAACAAATCCCAGTGATGGGCCCAAATTTCACTTTCTGTCAACGTTTGTATACAAAAACCTCCAGTCATGCAAAGCAAACAAATACAGATATGAACAGGCAGAAGTGCAAACTCAGTTTCCAATTTGGCAAATACACTGCATTTGTTCATCAACAGGTTTTTACACTATTCAGTCATTTCTAGTTATGAACCTAAACTTCAGATTTAAGTTCCACCAGGTTCTCAAACTGAATAGAGTTTCACTCAAGCTGTGAGTACTGAAGGGGGTTTATATCTGTGTCAACCTAAACAACGAGAAACTCAAGGTTCTGCTGAGTTTTGTCTTCAGCTTATGGAAAATAGTAATAAGCAAGACTTCTGATTTCCTAATTCATCCCCCTACCATTGTTGGTTTAACAGTAACAGCAGTAGTTTTCATGCATTGCACTAAAAAATTATCCTACAGAATACATTGAGTAATAAGTATCTTGCTAACAGTATCACATCAGGAATTCATATTAACAATAATTCAGGAAGTGGACAATCTGGTCAGCAAACAACTGGCTGTCCAAATTCTTCTAAATGCTGCCTGGAAGAAAAATCTTTGCTATCTGAACAGCAGCATGTATTTTAATTAGATAGGGGATGTGTTCCTTTCATTTCAGTGAGCCACAACCATTGCATTATATAGAACTGGCACTGGCATGCTATTATGGAGCACAAAAGCTATGCAGTATTGTATAATTAACCCAGGATGTGATGAAATCCATCCAATAATGCTGATTCAGCACACTAAGAAGGGCATGTCATCAGGCAATACTGAACCTGTATTCAGGCCCAGATTAAAGAATTTTGGGGACCTGTATACTATGGAAATTGGGGCCCCCCACTTCTTTAAAGCACCATACCCCAACACCCCTCCTATCCCCCCATACCTCAACACTCCACTAGCCTCCAATTATCCTGACAGACATCACACTCACCACAGCTCCTAACACCTCAGCCCTACTTGACACAGCCCCCAACATCCTGGTCCCCAGCGTCCCCCACTTACCCCCCCCCAACTTTTCACCCCACTGCACTCCCCATTCACTCCATAGACCACCAGCAACTTTCCCTGAGGCCTCACTCACCGTCCACAGGACCTTCCTGGCCACTCACCACTGTCTGCCCCTCACCCAGGCTAGGGCACCTTCTCTAAATCCCAGCTACCCAGCTCCGCTCAACCCAGTGAGCCAAGGTGCTTAGGGTAGCCCATACTGAAAATGCAAAGGTCAGGGCAGGCTGCAAAAAGAGCATATTCTTCCAAAACTGGTGGTTAACATTGTAGTTAGATTCAACAACCAGTCACAAAATGTGCTCCTAATCCCCCAGAAGCTAGAAAAAAAGAAAATCACACAGCTCCCTTTATTTCATTCTAGTTCTCTGGCTCCCAATCAGCAAATAGGTCCAGTAAGGTGAGGAGTTATGTAAAAACTCTGCTCACTATGCAAAATGTTCTTCTGATCCCCAAAGAGCCACATTACTTGATCAATAGTTTGGATCTTATCCAAAATACCATGCTGCCAGCCAATCTTTTAGTATCTAAAACTAAAGGTTTTATTAAAAAAGAAAAGAGTTGTTAAATGGTCAAAGCAGTCAGATACATAGGTATGACTTCAGTGTCCATATATCCGGTTCTTAGCAGCATTGGTGAGTTTGCTGGCTTGTAGGGTCCCTCTGGAACACATCCAAAGCCTGGATGGGTCTGTCAATTCTTTGTTCAAAGCTTCAGTTTGTAAAGAAGTTACTCCAGAGGTGAGAAGCAGGATTGAAGACAAAATGGAGAAGATGCAGCTTCCTTTTATATCCTTTGCCATGTGGCTTGTACATCCTTTGTCCCAAACAAGCTCAAAGCACGTGGACATGAAAAAGCACTTTGACCCCCTGTCCATAGGCATGTCCCTACATGTCCTGATGACTCATAGGTGTAGCCCCAGGCTTCTTTCAATGGGTTCATTGTATAGCTGGCTACCCTTGATAGGCCATTAAGCAGGCTGGATAGTGCTGATGCCAATCTGCCTGGGGGCATCCCTCAAACACAGCACAAGTTTGCTACACAAATATACCACACATTTATAACTCACAATACAAAGATGATACATACATATACACATGACTGTCATATTTAGCAAATAACTTTTCCACTGATACGTTACATGGCATATCTTGTAAGAGTCATTGCAATTTTGTAATATTGGTAACAATAATATTGTAAGTGGTCACCCATATTCCATACAGCATCACACGCCGATCACATGACAGGGGGGCAGCCAGGCCAAATTTGAGTGACTGGTTTTGTGACCTGGTTTGCAGGGTTGCAGCCCCCCTCCGGTTTGTTGTTGGGTTGGGGTTTTTGTTGTTGTTGTTGTTGTTGTTGTTTTTTTTTGAGTGGATGAGAGCTGTATGCAAGGACACCGAATGCACTATGGTTAATCCAGGCCTGCCTGTATCCCTTATGTTCATAGTTAGTTGTCTACCCCAATGTGCTTTATACCTAACATTTATAAAGTACAACTTTATTTTGTATTAGAAACACACAGACTTTCATTTGCAGTTTGAAGGTAGAATTCTAGATTAAAATTCTCAATGCATCTGGTTTATTAAAAGATATATTCCTTGAAATTATGGAGGAAAGGATTGGACAGTTTGAAGGAAGAAAAGTTCTCCAAGAAAAAAAACGTATGCACATTTAAAATCTTTTTGGTTTTGGCCTAAGTATTTTTCAGTTTCTTTAAATATGCTAGATGGCAAATGGAAAAGCTGCAAAACTAAATCAAAGTCCTCACCAAACGGCTGCCAGAAGTACCAGTTACAGCTGTACAAGTCAGAATAACTTCTTGTATCACTTCAAGCTGTTTACAGGGATGCAATTCATTATTGTGCATTTGTGTTCAATGTTTCCAGTTATGTTTGATAAATTCTCTCCTACAAAGCTCTCAAATTGGCCACAAGTTCTCTAATGTTTTCAATACATCTCACATAGTAAGAGAGTACAGTCAAGTCATAAATCAAGACCCTAAAAACACTGTAAAAAATATTTTGCATTGGTGTTCATGGAATCGTGGGTCTTTCCCCTCCTAAGTTTCAGAATGCACACGGTACGATGTAACAAATCGCAAGAATTATAAACAAATGTAGAGATAATGGGTATTAAACTGAACACAAAGGCAGCAAGAGCTAGAAAACAAAATAATAAGAGATAAGAGGGCTAACAGAGTAATTGAAACCCCTCAACCTCCACAATGAGCACTTCCATGTAGTAAGCCACTGCTCAGGGCTTTCTGTGTTTCTCAGAAATGTGTCAGATCCTCAGCTGGTGGCAATGGAAGTCAATGGAGATACCTCCTCTTACATCAAGTGAGGATCAGTGCCATAAAACTTGTCTGTTATGACTACTAGGTGTTATAGGGCCTCAGACAGTCTACCAACCCCAAACCTGTCCAATGCTGCCACAGCATTGCCATTCGTGCATTGATATGGATCTCAGACTCATGGGGGGAGCAATTTCTTGAAACGTCTCCCATGGGAAATGAGTAGGAGAAACATATTCCTCTGATCAATAGCCAGAACATGCCAAGATCAAGAAGTATGTTACATTTTAACAAACTCCACTGCCAGCTGAGTGTCTCCAGGGGACCAGGTTGGTAACATTCACCATATAAGCCTCCACTTGATCGCCATCCAAAACCATCCTGCTTTCCCCTATAACTCTTCGCTCCATAAACTAAATGTTCAAGAAAGAATTCAAGGCAATGTCTCCAGTGAGCTCAGCTGCCAGCCAGCTCTTAGCAAAGCAGGCACAAGTATGATAAACCCTGAAATCCTGGCTGCCAGGGCATTAAAATACAATTTTCCCCAGCTGTAAAATAAATTATTCACAATCATGGGAAGCATGATTGTTAGCATATCCCTCAGCCAGTAATGCTATAACCCTCCCCACATATTATGCAGAGTCTAACCTGCTCCATTGTCACCCTTCATTTTCAGGTCCCATACATGCCTCTTCCTGTTTGGAATTCTGCCTGACCAAACTCAAATTTGTGATGTTCAGATTTAGTTCATCTGACTTCAATCTTGGACAGATTGCACTAGTTCATATATTTTACAGAACTGGACACCCAACCTTAAAATGAGCTCCTATACTGACCATTTAGGTAGAGTGGCCAAGGAACTGAATGGACTTGCATATAATGATTTAGGCACATCCGTGTGTTCATAAGTGAGGCGTTTTCAGTTACTAAGTTTTAGTGGATAAATAAAAGGACTTCATTCCCAAGACTATCAATCTGGCACCTTTCACCAGCTCTAAAATTCTATGACCAACTATTTGGATTAGGTAGGATATCTTTAAACCTTGCTTTGTGGGCTATTCTGCGTGTTCTGTTCATTGCTCAGTTCAGTTACTCAATATACTATCACTTCAAAACCTCCCCCAAACTAAACTGTAAACATCAGGGAGCTTTACAGGATGACCTTGACATGGGGTATTCTATTTTCAGTGTTATACCTGCTCCTACAATAGCTTAAACTAATAGATATACAAGTCTACACACTTGAGTTAACGGTTGTTTTCTTTCCAGTATGATGGTCCTGAAACTTATTTTCTTTCCAGAAATCTGCAACATGCTAATATAGGATGGAACATCTCATTTTAAATGTCTACTACTGATAGTTCTGTGCAGTAGTTTAAGCTCTAAATCCCTCAAGGTGTTGCATTTGATGGTGGTTAAGTACAGTAGCATGCAAAATGCAAATCTGATTAGGGCTAATTAAATGATTTGTAAAGCCTCTACATTATAGTTAAATGTTATTTTCTCCTCTACACAATTTTTTTTTATATGCAGTAGTGTAGGGCATTTACTTGCAATTAAGCAATTACTGTTAATGTTCAACTGAAGGAGATTTGCCCCCCTCCCCTGATTTAAAATGCAATATGCTGGGTTCATGATGTTTGTTTTTCCACTGATTATTTTGGCTGAAAAATATTACAGCTATATTCTGTTTCTCAGTTTCTTATTCTGTTTGGACATCTTATGACTGATCCAATAGCTCTCCAATAATATGGGTAGCATCAGGTATAAGATAAGAATTACAGCCACATATATCATCTGTCGGGCTATAGTTTTTATCTGGAAGCTAACTCAAAACACCAGAAATTTGTTAAGGTTTCCTTATCCATAATTATCCATGATTCCCTGGGATTTTTTTTTTTAATATTTGCTACAAACTAGAGATTTTTCCTCAATCTGAATGCTTCCCATGCCACCAGCACTCAAACAAGGCTCCACCCTTCCTATCTTTTGTGCTGTTTGTAAAATTGGCTACCGTATTGTGTTTCTACATTTAACATTTTAAATGTATTTAACATTTTTTTATGAGGATAGGTCATTGACCTATCATTCAACCCCCAACTTGGAGCACCAGTGGACTGCTTTTTTTCTGATCCCCATTTTTTAATTTGTCTAGCTTGGATGATTTTACCACGAGTTAAACATCCTGTCTGCCGAGTTGTCTGGGTCATTTGAACACTCAAGCTTTCCCACCATGTCAAGGTGCAGACCCCAAGGAATATCTATAGAACAGCTAAAACTTAACGTCACAGTTAATGTCATATTCAAAGATTTTTAGAAAATGGTTTGAGAGTAAAATGCATTCAGTATTATTTCACTGATGCATAAAATATATCTCAATATGTCATGGTGCATATATGAGATGTAGTAAATACACACACGTATCCAAGAAGCCAAAGGGCAAAGCACATTCCACAAAATGCAATCCCAAACCTTTCCTGCAAGCAAACACTTGAGGAAGACATAGACCATGCAGTGTGCCCTAAAGGTCAGACTCCTGCCACCAGGTCCTAGACCAGGGCATATCCCTTACCTGCGGCATATCCAGGGCATATCCCAACCTGCGGCACGCGAGCTGATTTTCAGTGGCACTCACACTGCCCAGGTCCTGGCCACTGGTCCAGGGGGCTCTGCATTTTAATTTAATTTTAAATGAAGCTTCTTAAACATTTTTAAAACCTTATTTACTTTACATACAAAATAGTTTAGTTATATATTATAGACTTATAGAAAGAGACCTTCTAAAAACATTAAAATGTATTACTAGCACGCGAAACCTTAAATTAGAGTGAATAAATTAAGACTCGGCACACCAGTTCTGAAAGGTTGCCGACCCCTGTCCTAGACATTTAAAACTAAGTCTGAGTCTCTTACCCCTAGTGCCCCATCTTACTTTGCCTGCTGATGCAACAAGTGTAGAAAGAGAGATGGCCTTCTTGGGAGCTAGAACCCACCTCACTATATAGGGAAAATAAATAAAATCCTATAGTTAGAAAGTAATATGGGCTTGAAAGACTCCCTTTGACTTTGGATTGGACCCTAGAATTGTAAGTATCTGTAAGTAAGCATCAAAGTCTATTTATATTAAGGAATGTGTCCTGTAAGTTAGTGATAGTATAAGGTTGAAGAACCATATATATATAAGATATGATTTTCAAAGACTCAAACGTGGTTTGGTCACTCAACCCCATTAACTTATATTGTAAGTTCACACGAAAAGCCTGTGCCAGGTCTCCTGCGTCCCAATCCTTAACCACAAAAGCATCCTTCTTGCTTCCCCACTGCTTAGGTTATTCACCCCAAAGTCTCCCACATTGGGATGGGAGCTAGTGTGAGATCCACTGCTGAACATATACCACAAATAATATACAATAATAATACATAATAATAATAAATAATAATAATAATACACTAGTCTACAACTGGAAAAAATAGTCAATATTATCAGCAAGAAGGTCAAGCAGCCATTTGTCATGAGATAAGCAAGTTCTAATTAAATGCACTTTTAAGGGTGCTTCCCGTTCCACTGAAATGAAGATGAAAAGGTTGATCTCAAAACACTGAGTTCTGCAAGTTGCTGTTGTGAAATTAATCAAAGTATTAAAACAACACTTTGTAAGCATGCCATACCTGAGGAATGTCAGATCCACAGTAAACGTATAATACTTTACTCACACCAGGAAGACATTTTACCTGAGCGATGCTGACTCTCTGTAAAGAATATTTTAGCATAAAACTTCTGGAATATGTCACTAAACCAGTCAGATCCCAATTGAGGCAGTTAACGAGAGGCTAACAGAAATATTTCAATTATCCCAGTTAAAAATTTTAATTTACTCTTTTTAATAACACTATTCTGAATGTTGCCAAATACACTGAAACCCGACACGCCTCTATATAAATAGATTAATTGTTCCCTTGATAGCCAACTACGCTAACAAACAGAGCAATTCATAAAAGCAGCTGGAAGACCATGTTGTATTTGAATGCTTAAAATAAATTCTAAAACCCAGACAAGCTTGATCCAAAAATAATCTTTTAATAATAATCAATATTTTGTTTGCTACAGTCTACTGACTTCCACCAAATTTGATCTTAGTAATTGTACAGACTGTGTTCCTAACTATTTTATACAGATTTCAGCACAGACAAGTGGCACTCCATTTGCAGTTTCAGTGTGAAAAATATCTTCCTGGGTGCTTCCTATTTCAAAAACAAATTGATGCACATAACATTTATTCCACCCATGCAATGTATTTCAACTGGCTTGAATTTCTGTCCAGCATGTAAACATTTCCAATTAAAAAGTGACAAAGAGTCCTATGGCACCTTATAGACTAACAGACGTATTGGAGCATAAGCTTTCGTGGGTGAATACCCACTTCGTCAGATGAATGAATGAATACCCACATTCATCTGACAAAGTGAGTATTCACCCACGAAAGCTTATGCTCCAATACGTCTGTTAGTCTATAAGGTGCCATAGGACTCTTTGTCGCTTTTTACAGATCCAGACTAACACAGCTACCCCTCTGATATTTGATTTCCAATTAAGGCTCCAGAACAACTATCATTGAATTAAAAGAGCCACACTGTACACATGCCTTTTTTTTTTTTGTAACTGAGTAAGACAGCCTAATCTTTAACTGTGTCTTTCCTAACTTTGTCTTTTCTTTGTTGATGCTTTTATAAATGTCCTGTAAGTCCCGGAGTACCTAAAATTGCTTCATCACCACTTTTGTCTTGCTTGCAAGTAATAAATATTTCAAAGATTCAGGTAGGCAAGCAAATAAGAGGATTCAGTAGTGGTGACAGAGCAAAAATCCACTCTCCCTCCCTTCATAAAAAGGTTAGGTATCAATATGGGCTGTAGAGCATACTGTACATATGAGCAATACATTACATTAAAACAGATGTGGACCAAGTTAATTTCTTCATGGGCATTTTCAAAAAAGTTGAATGCCTAAATCACAAATACCTCAGTTGAATTTGGACACCTAACTTCTTTAGGCTCCTGTGACAATCCCAGCCATAATTCTTCTAATTTTACCTTAAATGCAGACTAGTAGGCAAAATGGTCCAGTGGGTACAGCATTGATCTGGGACTTGGGAGACTCTGTCCCTAGTTCTGCTACTGACCGTGTGATTTTGAGTAAGTCACTTCCCCCTCTCCGTGCCTCAGTTTCTTCTCTCTTTTTTTAATCTGCCCTATTTAAGATTTTAAGCTCTTCACTGCAAGGATTGTCTTACACAATGTACTTCAAGCTCCTTGCACTATGGGGACTCATCCATGTAATACAAAATTGCTATCTAATTAGAGCAATTGATAATGGGTATATGGTTGATGGAGGTTGAGGGTTAAGGTAAGAGGCTTCACAGCCTATAAATGTTGAATGCGTTTCCAGGGTAGACCAATGGGACTGGATCACAAATGTCAACCATCTGAGGATCTAGTCCCTAATTTATTTTGCCTTGAAAGTGCAGTGTTTTTTCCATTGGCTTAGTGTTAGGGATTTTGCTTTGTCCATTCCAGGAAGGGAAGGGTCTTTGGGTCTCTTCAATGTCCCTTTAACATGCTCTTGAACTGTATTTCTATGGAAGCAGTAAATGTAGCCTCATCTGAACCTAGAAGTCCGAGTAATTCAGTAATTCTTTCAGTGAGTAACATCTAGTTTGTCCCCATCTAGGGGACAAATATTCCTTCTCATAAAATACATCACTAGTACTGTTTCTCTGATACAAAATGATAGAGAGAAGTTGGTGTCTAGAAGTCCCAGCATACCATGCTGCTAAGATCACTTGAGACTCTTGTGTGGTATGATTCCTTTTAAATTTAAAAAATTCTTCCCATGAATAACACTGGAATTTAATCCTATTTCTGTATGCCTGGTATTAGGTTCTCACCTTCTGGAGGTTTTAGCCAAGAAAATAAATGTGCTGGAACAATGTTTCTTGTAAGAGATTCCAATCAACTCTTAAACACAAGGAAGTAGCCCAGACTAAATGGCTTTCTGCCTGATTTCCACTAACACCAATGCTATATGAGAGCATACAAAAATATTTAGTTAGCAGCTCACTGTCACAACCTGTAGCCTCTTAACAATGTTCCTCCTAGAGAGGGTTACCAGCAGGGCTCCTCCCTTTGTCATTATAACAATTCATTGGAATTAATTCCAGAGCTACAAGCCAAAATTTTTGGTGCCTCCATTCTTGGACATCCAAGTTTAGATACCTTAAAGGGGGTGAGATTTTGAGAGGACAGGAGCTGAGGACTTTTTGAAAATCAGGCCCCTTTATAACATCTCAAGTTGGGTATGCAAAGTCACTAGTCACGTTGTCCTTTATTATGACCAGGAGTTTCAGAGTTTCTTCAGTATCTCGATCTCTTCACAAACCTGAAATACAAACATTCCTGGTATTCCCATAACACTCACTCCTTTCAGTTGACCCATCTAGAAGAATTCAGTCTTCTAAAACTCATAGAAGAAGTAGTCAAAAAAGGTTATACCACATTTCCCACCTTCAAGCGCAATTTGATAAATCCAAACTGTTGGTCCCATTGGAACCTTGCAATGTGACCAACTGACCACTCATCCATTCCAAGATTTTACTACGTTTCCAAGATTTTGAAATCCTCACAATGACTGGCCTTAAACTCAAACTAAATATGTACATGATTCCCACTATTCAAACTCTCATTAATAGAGATATTAACAATAGCATCTAAAAATGTTGGAGTCAAACACCCCATTTACAGAAATTTAAATAGATACCTATTTAGAATCTCGGACTACATCCATCAAAGGTCCACAAGCTCCAACTTAGGGGTAGTGACGATGCATACTATCCCAAGACAAGACCATAGATCAAGTTGTTAGAGTCACCATTTGGTCCCTTGTTATCCACCTTGCTACAAGTATAAAGCTATGCTAGCCCTTTTTCTGCTGCAGAGCATTTTTCCCTCCATATATGGTGGTGAGGAGGTCAAAGCTTCCACCCACTTCCTCACTTTTATGGGATGGAGAAGTAATGGCTCCAGGGAGGCTTCTATTCCCCTACAGTAACTAATGATCTGGGTACATCCCCTAACTCCCCTGTACAGGCTTATAGGACAAACCACAATTTCCCCATAATGGATCATCCCCTATCATTACAAAATGAAGTACTTCTAGAATATATGTGGTTCAGAAGAATAAAAACTGGAAGAAAAATGAGAAGAAAGGACCAAATTATTTTCCAAATTATACCAGTATAAATCAGAACAACATTACTGGCCTGATTCTGATGTCAGACCATTTTTACAATGATTTCAAATGCAGTTACTCCTAATTTACACTGCTTTGGACATTACATTAGCAGAAGGATAACATACAACAAAATTTGGTCTGTATTAGGTTAATAACAGTTATTAAAGAAAAGGTGAAGGGATTAAGAATAATGGATATAACTTATAAAAGTATACTTTCTGCAACTCACATTGCCTCAGAATTGCCATATTCTCCTATTCTGTATACTTATGACCCCTCTATTCCACTTATTTTTTAAAAAAAAAAGCTTGTCCTCTCAACACAAATGTTTACTTTTAATACAGAATTAGTAAATAAAAGATTTGCCCGTGAAGAGATGGAACAAGTCATTTTGTTTCTGTGCTGTGGCCTGTAGTACTGTTATAGCATGTGTCACCAGGTGTCACTGTTACACAGCCTTCCAAGTTTTTTTTTCTTTTAGCGTGCAAACAAATGTTCAGTCTTGGGAAGACCTGGTGTGTTTTTGTTACAAACTTCCCTGGGGACTGCACCTTCATGTGATGGAAAGGTTTATGTGCTCCAATGACCCGGAGAGCTATGCTCGGAGAATTTTTAACTCCTGATAAAGCCACTCAAGTCAGACATGTCAAAGAGTAGGGATCAGACAAAAAGCAGTCTACTGGTTCTCCACGCTGGGGGTTGACAGAGAGGCAAACAACCCCTAGCCTCATAAAAAAAAGTAAAAAACACAACTAGGTAGCCATTCCAGCAAACTAGGTTGGTGGAGTTTTCTTCATGCTTTCCCTGATGGTACAGAAAGGAAGGATTCAGATTTAGGTTTGTTATGCAAAGTTGTGAGTAGATGCAGTGGTCCCAGGAGAACTATGTGAATAGCAGGACAGCTTGCTCTCTGCCTTGGTCTCTCATTAAAATCAATTGTGGAGACTGAGTTGCTCTCTGGGAACCAGGCATTGGTATTGGGCTGAGATTCCTAAAGGAAAGCATTGCCCTGCCTGTTTGTGTCCATCTCCATTCTGGGACTGGTGTATGCATGTAATTAAAGCAAGTTACACTTGAAGCGTAACCAGACTATGTCACCGATTTCTCTGGTAGGAAGCCAACCTGCAAGGCCCTGGACATCTGCTACTGCATGGCAGAAGGTCAATGCTGGTGTCAGAAATGGGACACTAGTGTCCAAAAGGGCAAATATATTGAAAGAAATCCTCTGAAGCCATGTGCAAAACCTATGGAAAAATTTCCCTGTTGACTTCAACTCTTTTAACCATCCTCTCAACCCAGTATGGTCTTTCAACCTGACCTGAATGGACAGAATTCCATTGATATCTTTCAGCAGCACTAGGCTGTTTTGGTTTTGTAAGTTAAAATATGCATGGTGGGAAGGGAAGTAGGATTCCTGGCAAATTAATGGTTGTATATTATACTAATAGAGAGGGAGTTCTCATTGGAGGAGAAGGTACCTGTATTTGTGTCTGTCCTTGTTGTTCTTGTGTGTTCCTGTGTGTTTGTAGGGGCCTGCAGGGGCTGGGTGCTGAGAAGGACGCCGAGCCCTGAGTAGGGGGCGGGGCTTGGCTGATTAGGGGGCCCATAAAAGCGGCCGCCCAGCCAGGCAGCGGTACAGCAAACAGGGCGGCTAACAGGGGAGTTTGAGAGGGAGTTTGCAGGGGGAGGTAAGGGGGGAGGCGGGAGGGCGCGGTGTGGTGTGTGCTCTGAGTCCACAGGTGCTGTGGGCAGAGATTGCAGCAGCCATGAGCCAAGCAGCAGCAGCAGACAGAATGCAGATGGCTGCATGTGGAAGCTGTGGTATGTATATGGTCCTAGCAGGGGAGCCAGAACACAGGTATGTGTGTATGAAGTGTCGCCTGATAGTGTTACTGGAGGAAAAGATTAAGGGGCTGGAGATGCAGGTAGAGACCCTGGTGGAGTTTAGGCAGGGGTTTGAGAAGCTGATGGAGGACAGGCAAGGGGGGGCTGAAGGAGAATGCCCTATGGTGGAGGTAGAGGCTGAGGTAGAGGATGGTGAGAGGGGAATGGAAGGGGGAGAACATGGGAGGTGGAAGCATGTGACTGTGAGAAGCAGGCCAAGGAAAAGAAGGGCCAGTGAGGGGGGAATAGAACTCAGGAATAGGTTCGAGTGCTTGGATAGCGAGGTGGAGGGGCAGCAGGTGGCGACTGAAAGTGGGAGGGTGAGAAAGAAAAGAAGAGCAGCAAGTCCAAGAGAGAGAGGGGAGGAGTTGATGGAGACAGCACCAATTCTGGGCCCCGGGAGGATTCAGGAAGGCACAAGGGGGAGCATAAGGGAAGATAGGAACAGGCACAGGTCAGGACTAGAGGGATCAGAGACTAGATTACTAGATCGCACTGCTGCCAGGCAACGGCAGGTGTATGTAATTGGAGACTCTTTACTGAGGAGATTGGACAGGCCTGTGACCAGGGCGGACCCGGAGAACAGAAGGGTGTGCTGTCTACCAGGCGCAAAGATACGCGATGTGGACCTGCGGTTGAAAAGGATTCTAAAAGGAGCAGGTAAGAACCCCTTGATAATCCTTCATGTAGGAACAAATGACATGGCTAGGTTCTCGTTAGAGAGGATCAAGGGAGATTATGCCAGGCTGGGGAAGACGCTCAAGGAGATAGAGGCTCAGATTATCTTTAGTGGGATTCTGCCCGTTCCAAGGGAAGGGCAGCAAAGGGCTGATAGGATTGTGAGAATAAATAGTTGGCTAAGGGAGTGGTGCTATAAGGAGGGCTTTGGGATGTATGGCCACTGGGAGGCTTTCGGGGACAGACACCTGTTCTCGCGGGATGGGCTTCACCTAAGTAGGGAAGGAAATAGACTTCTGGGAGGGAGGCTGGCTCATCTTATCAAAAGAGCTTTAAACTAGGAAGTTTGGGGAGACGGTTGGGAGATGCACAGTTAATCTCCACGCCAGATTCCAGTATGGAGAAGGTGAGTAAAATGAGAGGAGACATAGCCGGGGAGATGAGATTGGACATAGGAAGGACAGGGGGGACGGACACAAGGAGGCCCGCAACATATAGTGCTACTAATGGGAGACAGGCTAAACGACATACATTAGGGTGTCTATACACCAATGCCAGAAGCCTAGGTAATAAAATGGAGGAATTGGAGCTCTTGGTCCAAGAGCTGAAACCAGATATTGTAGGAATAACAGAAACGTGGTGGAATGGCAGTCACGACTGGAACACAGGTATGGAGGGGTATGCGCTGTTTAGGAAAGACCGGAACAAAGGTAAAGGTGGGGGGGTGGCATTGTATGTCAATAGTGAAATAAGCTGTAAAGAAATAATAGTTGATGGATTAGACAATACTGAGTCCATCTGGGCAATACTCACACTGGGTAATAGGACTACTAGAGCCTCTCCGGGGATAGTGCTTGGAGTGTGCTATAGACCGCCAGGATCGACCCAGGATATGGATAAGGAACTATTTAATGTGTTTAGAGAAGTAATTACTAATAGAAACTGTGTAATTATGGGGGACTTTAACTTCCCAGATATAGATTGGGGAACAAACGCTAGTAGCAATAATAGGGCTCAGATGTTCCTAGATGTGCTTGCTGATCAATTCCTCCATCAAGTGGTAGCTGAACCGACGAGGGGGGAGGCCATTTTAGATTTGATTCTGGTAAGTAGTGAGGACCTCGTTGAGGAAGTGGTAGTAGGGGACAATTTGGGCTCCAGTGATCATGAGCTAATTCGGTTTAAAATACATGGAAGGAGTAACAGAATTAAGTCAAAGATTAGGGTTTATAATTTTAAAAAGGCCAATTTTAACAAATTAAGGGGACTGGTAAGGGAAGTGGATTGGGCAAACATATTAATGAATTTAAAGGCAGAAGAAGCCTGGGATTACTTTAAGTTAAAGATGCATGAGCTGTCGGAGGCCTGTATTCCAAAAAAGGGAAAAAGATTACTAAGCAAGAGATTTAGACCGAGCTGGATGAGCGACCGACTCAAAGGGGCGATTAGGAAAAAACAGAAAGCGTACAAAGAGTGGAAGAGGGGAGGGATCAGTAAGGAAATGTACCTAAGTGAAGTCAGAGAATGTAGAGATAGAGTGAGAAAGGCCAAAGGCCGTGTAGAGTTGGACCTAGCGAGGGGAATTAAAAGCAATAGTAAGAGGTTTTACAGCCACATAAATAGGAAGAAAGCAAAGAAGGAAGAAGTGGGACCGCTGAAGACTATTGCCGGAGAGGAGATTAAAGACAATCTAGGCATGGCGCAATATCTCAATGAATATTTTGCATCGGTGTTTAATGAGGCCAATGAAGGGATTAGGGATACTAGCACCACTACAGAGGGGCGTTCAGGATGGGGGATTACCGTATCCGAGGTAGAAACAAAACTTGAACACCTTAATGGGGCTAAGTCGGGAGGACCGGACGATCTTCATCCGAGAATATTGAAGGAATTGGCGCGGGAAATAGCAGGCCCGTTAGCGATAATATTTAATGAATCTGTAAACTCGGGGGTGGTCCCGTTAGACTGGAGAATAGCTAATGTGGTTCCTATTTTCAAGAAAGGGAAAAAAAGTGATCCGGGTAACTACAGGCCTGTTAGTTTAACATCTGTAGTGTGCAAGGTGTTAGAGAAAATTCTGAAAGAGAAACTAGTTGAGGACCTGGAGATTAGTGGCAATTGCGATAAATTACAACATGGTTTTACGAAGGGCAGATCGTGCCAAACGAATCTGATCTCCTTCTTTGAGAAAGTAACGGATTTATTAGATAAGGGAAATGCGGTGGACCTAATATACCTGGATTTCAGTAAAGCGTTTGATACTGTACCCCATTAGGAATTATTGGTTAAACTGAAAAACATGGGGATCGATATGAAAATCCAGAGGTGGATAAGGAATTGGTTAATGGGGAGAATGCAGCGGGTCGTATTAAAGGGTGAACTGTCAGGTTGGAGGGAGGTTACTAGTGGAGTGCCTCAAGGTTCGGTATTGGGACCCATCTTATTTAATCTATTTATAACTGACCTCGGAACCGATTGCAGGAGTGGGCTGATAAAGTTTGCGGATGATACGAAGGTGGGAGGCGTTGTAAATTCGGAAGAGGATAGGGATATCCTGCAGGGAGACTTGAATGAGCTTGTGAATTGGAGTATCAGAAATAGGATGAAATTTAATAGTGAAAAGTGTAAGGTGATGCATTTGGGGATGACTAATAACAATTTTAGTTACAAGATGGGGACGCATTGGTTAGAAGTAACGGAAGAGGAGAAGGACCTAGGGGTCCTTGTAGACCGCAGGATGACTATGAGTCGACAATGTGACGTGGCGGTGAAAAAAGCCAATGCTGTCTTGGGATGCATTAGGCGAGGTATATCTAGTAGGGATAAGGAGGTCTTGCTTCCGTTGTACAAGGCGCTGGTGAGACCTCATTTGGAGTACTGTGTGCAGTTCTGGTCTCCCATGTTTAAAAAAGACGAACTCAAACTGGAACGGGTGCAGAGAAGGGCCACTAGGATGATCAGAGGAATGGAAAACCTGTCGTATGAAAGGAGACTAGAGGAGCTTGGGTTGTTTAGTCTGACAAAGCGAAGGCTGAGAGGGGATATGATTGCTATCTTTAAATATATTAGAGGGATTAATACAAGGGAGGGAGAAGAATTATTCCAGCTTAGTACTAATGTGGATACAAGAACGAATGGATATAAACTGGCCGTGGGGAAGTTCAAGCTTGAAATTAGACGAAGGTTTCTGACCGTCAGAGGGGTGAAATATTGGAATGGCCTTCCGAGGGAAACGGTGGGGGCGAGGGACCTGTCTGGTTTTAAGATTAAGTTAGATAAGTTTATGGAGGGAATGGTTTAATGGTAAAACATAGTAGTAAAGAAAACCAAGCAATGGTAGGTAAATAGCATAATGGCTCACAGGGATCAGGATGGAGACTCTTGCCTATATGCTCGGGGTCTTACTGATCGCCATATTTGGGGTCGGGAAGGAATTTTCCTCCAGGGCAGATTGGCTGAGCCTCTGGAGGTTTTTCGCCTTCCTCCGCAGCATGGGGCAGGGATCTCTAGCAGGAGGGTCTCTGCCGATTGAAGTCACTAGTAACAGGATTGGGGACTTCAGCAGCAGAGTCCAGGGAAGGGGTAGGGACGGTTTTATGGCCTGCAGCATGCACGGGGTCAGACCAGATGATCATAATGGTCCCTTCTGACCTTAAAGTCTATGAGAATCTGTGTCAAATACACCGATACTGGCTAATACCGGCATTTTCTTTCCATTTTTCCTTACTCAACAAAAAATATTCACAAGATCTTCTCTCCAGGTGAAGTTTTATGAGGGCTGGGTGAATATGGAATAATCACCCTGAACCTTGCTGAAAACCCTAAGTTCACAGGAACTTGCTGAGGGGGAAAAAATGTGATTGGTTTTGTCTTTCTAGTCTGTGTGTTTCATTTTTGTTCATCCCTCCTCTTTTGGATTCTATGAGGGGGGGGGGGGGCGGGGAGAGAACTGTTCTTCCAATATTTCCAGCCAGAGCAGAAGCAGGAACCACCATCAATCTTAAGACAGGGCTAATTTTTATATGGATTTCTAGTACAAATGTGTAGACCCAAAATAAGCTTTGGATAAACATCCAAAACTTGTATGTGCTTATCCAGACTGAACCTCGGAGTTAGTGGCACTAGATACACCAACAGCTGCAACAGTAGACCAGCTGTAACAGCAACAGCTTGTTTCTACCACTGTCCAGTTTCTGTGCAGGGATTCTGGCAAGCACAGTATCAGCTTTCTTGTCCACTAAGCTGATTCTATCCTGGACTTTTTAGCATTGCTGTAGCTGACATGAATCACAGAAAATCTCACAAACAGAAATTAACCATGGTGACAAGTGCACCCAAAAGGAAAGACAGATCAGTTTGTGTGTGTCACTTTTTTCCTTCAGTATCAATTATTGCTACTCAACTTCACTTCAATAACCGAAAACTGTACAGACAAACAACAGGAACTACTCTTCCAATCAAGAGGAGTTACCTGAAAGCACTGTCACTTTTCACTCCAGGGTAAAAATTCTAAAGGTTTTATTCAAAGCAGCATCCAAAAACATTGATGCTTAGTCAATCTAAAGATAGGCTTGAATCACAATGTTCACATACAGGTCCAGATTTTTCTGAAAGTTCAGTGATATTAAGTCAGAATTAGAACACTGGATCACCTATGTCTAAAGCAAATACCTTGAGTCAGCAAACTTGGACTGGAAATGTTGTGAGAAAGCTCTCATAAAATTTCTGATGCTTCTTGCTTCAGGTTGGTTTGGAAGTACAGTCAGAACAGTCTCTTACTCAATGGCTGAAGTTGCACTTTTGGTCTCAGATGAAATTCAGAAGTACAGAAACATGTAAAAATAAGAGATGGAGTGTGTAGGTGCAATAATCCAAACTTTGAGCCATAAAGTTTCAGTTAGGGTTCAATTAATGTTCGGGGTGAAGGTTAGAGAGGAAATTTTTATTTTTTAAGAACCAGTTTGACCATCAGTAAGATTTGCCCTTTACACAGCTTTTCCTCCCTTTAAACGATTCTCACACAGGCTTCCATGGAGAATGGCTGACATCTGCAGATCATTTTAACATTATCGGGAGATTTAAAGCAGGGATGAACAGGTGAAAGTACACAGTCTGCAAGCTAGTAAACCTCTCAAATTTACCACGGTTCAGTCACCATTTATTAACCATTTAGTTCTTATCTAGTTCTGTTTTGCTGTATCAAAAGGAATAAAAAAATAAGGGGGAAATTAAAAAAAAAAATTAGCCAAGCTGTCTCTTCCTGAGCAGAACATGCAGTACATTTCTTGGTCCCTTGCTTCTCCCATTCATTCCCTACTTTCAACTGCCCTTCTCCATAGTTACCAAGGCTCTTTATTTAACAGCAACTTGAACTCACATTTGCTTTCGTGTGTTTTCCCTTTCTCCAATCTTCACAAACAATTGTTGGCACCAGCAGTCTGCACTTGGAGAAAAGAGAGAGAAAGAAATAACCCAACACTCCAGTCGCTCAGTCCACAAAAGGGGTTAAGCCAAAGTGCTTCACATGCCTCTTCCCAAGAGGGTGCTCAAGCATTGAGAACACACAGCTAAAAATTTCACACATTGATCGGTCAGACTGCAATGGATCAACTGCTACAATGTTCAATTCATGCCCAGACAGGTGTTGAGTGGTGGCAGGTTTTTAGGCCATAGAAATGTTTTCTTTGGCATTGACCCACACATTCTTAATTCCATCCAGCCTGTTTTCATTTGGAACAGAACAATAACATGCTGCACCAAGCAGCCAGCTAGCTAGCCATGAAGGGCTGCATTTACTAGGAAAGCAAAACAGCTTTATCACATATTACACTGCTCCTATACCCAGGTCATGGGACGGGAGGGGAGGGGGGTAGATATTGTCTATGTTTTTTTTCTATTGTCCAGCATGTATGTCTAGCGAGGTGTTGGCTCATTTGTTCTTACACTGGATATCTGCAGCGAGTCTATTCAGGGCCAGCCCACAACATTTTGGCACCTGAGGCAGGGAGCTCAAATGACGCCCCCATGCCCGGGCAAAATTTTGAAAGGTCTCAATTCTGCCTTCTTCATGTTCTACTTCTACTCCTCTCATGGTAATGCTCTGTTACTTACCCCAATAAAGGAGAACTAACATCTTAAAATGCTTTGTTCAAAAATTTTAAGTAACACTTAACTTTCAAATGCCTGAACAGCAAATGTAACTCTTCTCTGCATAGAGAAACTGGCACTTTTATCTGTTTGAATAATCAAAGTGGTGCTTTCCGTGCCTTCTTGGTTGCAAAGATTTGAACTGCTTCCTGCTGAAGGTCCACAGTCTGGGCCAATTCATGCTCTATTGAGATGGTTGCAAGGCCAACCATCCTCTCCTGTGTCATTGTGGAGCCATTGTAGATGTGTTTTTATTAACTTCAGCTTGGAGAAGTTGCGTTCTCCACTGGCAACTGTTACAGGAAGTGTTAGAAGTATGCGCAGAGCAACAAAAGCATTTGGAAAGAGGATGGTCATCTTATTTGTGCACATATATTCAGAACAGCCTTTGGGGTTGATCCTGCTGAAATGCATCTTGAAAGGGCTTTCACCCGGGCAGTGTGAGTGCCACTGAAAATCAGCTCGTGTGCCGCCTTCGGTACGAGTGGCGTAGGTTGCCTACCCTTGATCTAGCAACTAGTTAAAGAATTCAACTTTGAATTGTTGTTTGGGGTCTCTTATAATTTTGATTATCCTGTGCCTCGTAATCAAAATGTCATCTTCTTTGATGACTCTTGTATTCTTGAATGGGTGGGAAAATAGCTTCAGTGTGAAGTTCCTCTGCCAACTTTTGTGCACTCTTCAGAACATTTTGAAATCCCTCATCTGACTGGTAAGACTGTAGGTATGACTTTGCTTTGTCCAGTTGTTCCATTGCTCCAGATACATCAAGGTCAACACCTTGGAGTCTCTTGCTTAAAACATTTATTTCAAACAGTATGTCATGCCACAACACTAAGCCACACAGAAATTTGAAGTTATGTATGTTTCTGGTGATTCCATTTCCCTCTGCCACTGTCCTCCCCTGAACAGTTCCTGTCATAGCATTATCCCCCATATTGGCAACTATGGCATCATCTATCTTCCCAATTTGGTGTTTGATAGGCTTTATCACCTCCACTTGACTTTCCCATCGTGTGGCACTCAGTGGTTTCAGTGACAGAGAGGATGTGCCCAGATGTTGCTTCAAAATTTGCCATTGATGATGCAAAGAATACATAGATGCTTTGAATGACATTAAAAAAGTCAGCAGCCTCACAAGAAGCTGATGCTGCATCACTGACCACCAAATTCAATGAATGAGAACTGCATGGGACAAAAAAAAAAAAAAAAAAAGCTCGAGGGTTTAACTCTTGGATCCATGTCTGCACTCCTCTGTTCTTTCCTCTCATGTTGGCACCATTATCATAGCCCTGACCTCTCATGTAAGCTATCACAACTCCCATATCTTCCAGCTTTTTAAGAAGCACATTTGTCATACCAGGTCCTGTAGTATCAATGTCAAAACACTCTAGAAAATGCTCTCTGATAGTCACCATTGCAGGGACATTTTCACTAGGTTCTGTTGTTGTTACAAAATGCACCATTAAAGTCACTTGTTCCGTATCACTGATGTCAGGTGTGCAATCCAGAATAACACTAATATCGTGCTGACTTCAGATCTGCCACAATCTTCTGTTTGACTTTCATTGCCAGTAACTGTATGCTCTCATTTTGAATTGTTTTTCCAAGATAGTGGTGTGTGAACATTTCTTGGGTGGTGTGTACATTTCTTCTTAGATGCTTCGGGAGTACAGCATCAAACTCAGCCATTAGCTCCACAATTTTAAGGAAGTTTCCATTGTTTGGCACATACAGCTGATCTGAAGTGCCACGCAGTGCTAGGTTTTGGGTAGCAAGCTTTCTCACAATGGCAATGAGCCTTTTCAGAACATGTTGCCAGTAAAGCGACTCTTCTCTTGATGCTGATCATCTATGGGGAATTTAACTTTAGTCTCATCTCAAGCTCTTTTCACCTATGGAATGCTCTCTGGTGATTTGCTGCCTTCCCATGGCATGCCAGATTTCTAGCCAGATTTTTCCAGTCCTTTGTTCCTATAGAACCCAATGTGGCTAGAATGTTAGACTGGAAGAGTTTGCAACAAAAACAGTATGCAGCATTCTGGGGTTTTGAGTACATAAGCCATGGCCTCTCCACTTTGTCACCTTTGGCAATTTCATGCCAGTAATGTGTTGGACGGAAACTTCTATTTTCCTTGGCTTTGGGGAACATGAAGTTTTTCACTTGCTGTGGCCCATGTAGTACAAGGAAGTCCCTCAGACTACTGCTCAAGTGGGTCCACAGTCCTGGATCATCTAGACTTAAGGAACTAAATTCAGCAGGAGCTGTTTCTTGCGCCTCCACCACACTCTTCTCTGATCTACACTTTTCTTCAGGAATGTGCATGGTTACATCCATTTCAGATGGAGATATAGATGCTGCAGTAGCTGCCAGGTCACCTACACTCTGCCTAACTGGAAGATCAGGCATCTCCTCACCACTCTCATCCGCACTGGGGCCAGAAGGCTCAGCATGAACATGTGTCTATATCTCAGGAGAGCTCCCTCCTGCTTAGATAGAAAAGTTTCCTTTGCTTTCTTTCTTTCTCTGAATGCTGCCCCAGAGGGCGTTTTCTTCTTTCACTCATGACTGCTGTTCTGTGCCAGCTGTAGTGGCTCTCAACACTCAATTGAAGGGGAGAAATAAGCAGGCTGGTAGCACGGCTTGAGTGAGGGAAGATATCAGCGTCTTAAGGGCCTAACTGGTTCCTACTACTTCAGCTGACTGCCTGTTCTCCTCAAGTGGGTTCAGGAAAGCAGTAGGACACAGGAAGCTCCCTGAGAAGTTGGTGTTAATCAGTCCAGGCTCCTGGAGGGGCTAGAGAGGTACATAAGAGGCTCCTCCTCTCTCTCCCTGCAGCTCCTGCTGCTTTCTGTTATTCCCTCTCACCTTTTCTCCTGCCTGCCGGTTATGTCTCTTGTGCCCTCCTTCCTCCAGCACAGCACTCCACCATCTCTGTGCATCTAGAGCAAAGAGAATACATATGCACCAGCAACAAACAATTTTCTACACTCTGGGTGGTAGTGGCACACTCCCGCCCCCCGTCTGGCACCTGAGGCAGCTGCCTCAGTTCACCTCATGGTAAGGTCAGCCCCGAATCAGTGCTTCAGAAGAGTTTAGATTCTAGGTTTTTGCTTCAAATAATAGGACTCCAAAAGAACAATAGATAAATGGGCAGTGTACTGAGCCTGCCAAGTGGTAGACAGACATTAGAGAAGACAGTTAGTTAGAAGAGTTCCCCATCTTGTGTTGGACTCGCTATGGAGGCATCCCGTACACTCAAAGCAAAATCCTCACAGGCAGCAGAAGAATATTTACTGGATGAACCAAATGTGCACGGTCCTCTGGATAAATCTATGAGTCCAGAGCTCAGCATATTTCAGGAGAAAGTTGTTCTTTGGGAGTCTTATAGAGCAGTGTTTCTCTGATACCAAAGGACAGACTTGCTGCCTTCCTAAACTGTGTCAGGAAGATCTCAGGGACACCGTTCTAGACGGCAGTTGGAGTCTGTGTCAGAGCCAAGATTATGACTCTCAAGTTCCTGGTTTCCAAGTCTTACACTCAGGCCACTAGATAACACCTCTTCCACTGCCAGAGGTTCCCCCACACACACACACACAGTAAGTGCAAATCATGTCCCCCTTTCTCCACACATGTAGAGGGCCCTTTGGCAGCAAAACTGGTATAGATGCGTTTTGTGGGGCACACACAAGACCACTCTGCACAGTTTCAAGCATCATGCCTCAGGGAGCACACAGAGGGCACATCAAGCACAGACCTGAATTGGGGGTGCTGCATAGCTACTTTGTCTTAAGGAGGGGATTCCTCCTCCTGCATGCACTTTCTCAACTCAGTTGTTTGGGCAGAGCAGCAAGCTAAGGATGTGTCCAAACTGGGGGCGAGGGGAGGAAACAAGACATTCACAATAGCATTGAAATGGTCTCAACTAGACTTTGAAAAAATCACACACCTTCTAGGTAAAAAGGGGATGGGATTCCAATTGCTACGATCACTGTTTGGCTGGAGGACATTTTCTAAACCATTCTCGTTATAATGGCCATATTTGTCACACAGAAAAGGTAGGGGTTTTTAAAATGAAATCTTGGGAGTTTCAAGAAATACCGTTGAATGCCAGTCATGCACAGAGAGACCCCAGGATTTCTTGGCAAGGAGAGATCAGAAAGGCCATAAACTTCAGAGCTTTCAGCAAAAAATGCAAGATAGCCTTCCCTCAAAAGCCCAGCAGAACAGAGAAAAGAGAAAAAACAATAACAAAGGATAAGAGAAGGGTAGTGATCTTCATGTGCATAGTGTAGCATTTGCAGAGTGCACAGATATCACTTAAAATCTTTAAAGTGTCTTAAATTCTCTGAATCTATAAATAATGGAAACTGGGGAAATAACAGGAGAGTCTGCACATTAGCTGCGTGCAGACTATGGTGTCTCAGAGAGGTAAGAGCTTCATTCTGTCTCACATGTGTATTAATCAGGCACTACTCCGCAGAAGTCAGTGGGGTTATATTAGTGTAAGGAGGATCAGAATCAGGGCCAGTATCTTTGGGAGAGATGAAGGAATACGCCAGCAGTGACATTTGTGCGACCCTTTTACAGGGTGCAGAATGCATTCTCCCCACCCCAACTGGTGTCAGCCTCACTGCGCTGGCTGTGACTAAGAAAGGCTGAGGCTACACGTTTCTCTAACATGCTCCAATTACAAGGTTTCTAGCATTGCTGTTAGCATTAGTGTCCCTTGATTCACACACAGCAGGAGTATGCTGTACAGGACAAGGCCCCTTCTTGCCGGATAACTTTTAAGCACAGCAAAAACAATAGTTTACTCTTAAATAAACATAGCACAGCTGCTATGGAGTGAGTGTAATAGGCTGAAAATGTCATTCTGGTCATATGAATCCTTTCCAAATTAAGCATTTAGCCCAAATGTCAACCCCAACTAATGAAGAAAAAGTTGATCAGGATTAGATTATAATATACACACACACCATAAAATGCACAGGCCATAATTTGATTTTTGAAATTAGCTACAAAGCCTCCAAAATGCTTCCCAAAATTTGGCAGAACCTAAACCTGGAGTCAGGAACTCTCAATATTGCCCCACCTAGCACTGGATGAATGGCACACTTCATAGACTTCCAGGGAGCAAACACCCCTCTTTCTGCTCCCGCTTACTGAGAATATGGACATTCGGAAGGGCTCTCAAGCTGGTGAGCAACTGTCTTCTTGTTGAAGGTCTCCTTTCCAGGGAAAGGCTTATAGTGTAACTTGCCTGCTTTATATTAACAGGAATTTATGGTATTACATCTGAAGAGACAACTGGAATTGGCAGTGACTATAGGTGGTTTATTTTTCCAGTTTCTATACCTATGCCTTTCTCTACACATCATGCACATCATTATTGACCTTCCCTTTATCTGGGGCAAGTGCACAACAACATGTGCATTGTAGGATCCAAGACATACAATTTGAATCCAGATTTTTTTTTTAATTAATAGAGAGATCCTCTCTCCTAGAACTGGAAGGGACCTTGAAAGGTCATCAAGTCCAGCCCCTTGCCTTCACTAGCAGGACCAAGTACTGATCTTGCCCCAGATCCCTAAGTGGCCCCCTCAAGGACTAAACTCACAACCCAGGGTTTAGCAGGCCAGTGCTCAAACCACTGAGCTTTCCCTATTTGAAATCTCCATATTTGGATCCAAGGTTTTTGAACCTATCCTTAGTGGGAAAATGTGCTCTGGTGTGAAGTGATTCTTCATTATCATCTAACGATCACCCTGCTAGGGCACTCATTTCCCTCAAATGCTTGAGGTGGATCTCAAAAAAAGTTAGCTTTAGCATATAAACTTGCTTTCCCCTTCACACCCACACAAACCAAACAATTGAGAAACTTTACACTCAGCAATGCAAGATAATATCTCAAAACCACTGGGTCATGGCATCCCTTCTTCCAACACATTGTCCTCCCCATGGTTTTATGAGCACATAGGAAATGACAAGATTCTCTGCAACACAGAAAAGTTTTAAAATGTTCTCAGAATTGCTTCAATCTTCACAGTGAGTGCTTGAGTCATCGGAAGGGGTTTGTGTTCACAAGTGTCATGACTGTACTTACCAAAGATCAATCATACCTAAACAGGGAAATACAATCCCCTGTGCATTCATCCCCAACTCAGAGCAGGTGAACAGAGAGCAGGCAGGGAAGCGTTGGGAGAGGATGGAACCTTGGTTAGAGGAGTGGGTAGAGCTGGCCGGAAGACAATTCCATTTCGCAACAACGTTTGAGGTTTTCAAATTGACTTTTGCTCCATGTTGGAATGAAACCAACACCTTCTCTTTCAATGAAGAGACCTCAGAAACCTTCCCATCAAAGCCCCATATCCCATCGCCGCAAAACATTTCAGCATTGCCAGCATATTTTGGCAAAAAACATCTTGTAAAAAATTTTCCGACCAACTCTAGAGCTCAGCTGGCAAGGAAGTAATTTCCCGTTAGAAAAGGGGAGGCATAGATTACTTCTTTTGGGAGCAAGCTAGGATGGAACTGACTATGAGTAGGCAACAGGTTTGTCCTGGTGGTAAAAATGTCATTCTTGTGTTTGTCCATGATTTTTCTTTGTGTTTGTGACTTTAATAAGAATGGCCATATCGGGTCAGACTAGCGGTCCATTTAGTCCAGTATCCTGTCTTCTGACAGTGGCCAATGCCAGATGCTTCAGAGGGAACAAACAGAACAGGCAATTATCGAGTGATCCAGTCCCAGCTTCTAGAAGTTGAGGTTAGGGACACCCAGAGGATGGGGTTGAATCACTGGCCCTTTTTGCTAATAGTCATTGATGGACCTATCTACCATTAATTTATCTAGGGATGTGTTTGTTTTTTGGACCCAGTTATAGTTTTAGCCTTCACAACATCCCTTGGCAACAATTTCCAGAGGTTGACAGTGTGCTGTGTGAAGAAGCACTTCCTTATGTTTGTTTTAGCCCTGCTGCCTATTAATTTCACTGGGTAACCCATGGTTCTTGTGTTATGTGAAGGGCTAAATAACCCTACTTTATTCACTTCCTCCAAGCTATTCATGATTTTATAGACCTCCCCCCACCCCCACCCCCACCATCCCCATGCTCCAAAATGAATAGTCCTAGACTTTTTAAACTCTCCTCAGATGGAAACTGTTCCACACCCTTCATTTTTGCAGTCCTTCTCTGTACCTTTTCCAAACAGTGGTTTGCCGACCCAATGCAGAAGGGACGTTCCAAGGAGGGGAAGCTGGAGAATGAGCCTGCCCTGGCCCACTGTGGAGGGTAGGCCCTGCAGGGTGGCGGGGGTGGAGATCAAGCCTGCCATGTACTCCCCCTGCAGCAGTGGCTCCCAGCTCATAGGGCTGGGCCCACCTCCCAGTGCAGGATGATGCAACTTGGCATATGGGGTCACAGTACCACTGAGGTTGGGCCCAGTGTTGTGGCCTCATGCACTAGGTTGTAACACCTGGAACGGGGAACTGGGCCCAGCTCTGCATGACAGAAGCCACCAATATTGGGGTGTGTGCAGGGCAGGCTTACTGTCCTGTCTTCACCCCAGCATGGCCACCTCATTTAAATGGTATTTTTGTGGCTTTACCCACCATTTCCCCCTAAACTTGTGACTTTTACTAAATTTATCGTGACTGCTCGATGATTTGATTTAAAAAATGCCATGACAAATCTGCAGCCCTAACTATGAGTCTGAGTTGCAATTCCCTTCTCGGGACTCTTCCTGGCATGATGCAACTAATCACGATCCATTAGAAGCAGAGGTTCAGTCTAGCTCAAAGTGTATGAAATTTGAATGATGCACATTATCCAGCCGAGGATGGGAACATTACTAAACAGCGTATTTACATTCCAGTACCTTGCATGCACAGAATAGCAGATCTTGATAAGGTTTTTATACCCCTTTACCAATAATATGCTGTTTTCTCACAACAAGCCCTGAAAGATTATGTGAACTCCGGTTACTGAAAAGGTCAGAAAAATGTCAGTTGAAAGTGCAACCATCTTTATATATGGCTTAAATATTCTTCCTTGCTTCTGATGTTGGCACAATGTTGTTTAGCTCAGGGATTCTCAACCTTTTTTCTTTCTGAGCCACCCCACCACCCCATAAAAACACCATGGCCCATCTGGTTTTCTGCATCTAAAAGTCAGGGCCGAAATTAGGGGGGTAGCAAGCAGGGTTATTGCCTGGGGCCGCATGCCACAGGGGCCCCCACAAAGCTACATTGCTCAGGCTTCGACTTCAGCCCCAGGTGGCTGGGCTCAGGGGCCTTGGCTTCAGCCCCATGCGGCAGGACTTTGGCTTTCTGTCCTGGGCCCCAGCGAGTGTAATGCAGGCCCTGCCTGGTGACTCCCCTGAAACCTCTGGTTTAGAACCACTAGTTTAGCTATTGTATAAAAATAAGTTGCTATTTGAAAAACAGCATGTGCCCTTTGAAGCTGTGAGCATCAGTCACTCCATCCTAAAGGGGAGTTTTAAGTATGTTAAAATTGGGCATATATACATAATTTGAAAAAGGCAGGTGTACACAATGAAGTGGTGTGACAATAATGTTAAAAAAAAAACCCCTCTCACCTAGCTATCTTGGAATTTCAACAAAAAACAAAATTAAACTTAATGGAGTGAGTCCAAGGCAAATTTACTCTGCTTTTCATGAGAATTTATAAGGCCTCTTGCCTAACAATATAAAGCAATTTTTCCTCACTTTAACGGATTCCATTCGGGTACATCAAGTAAAGATTGGTGAATCTTCTTAAGGGGGTGAGGAGTTCGGAGCTAAATCTCATCTTCAAAAAGGATTTAAGGAGTTTAAATCTCATTAACTGTTGATAGGATTTAGATTAAGTGCCTAAATCCCTTTTGAAGAGAGAGTTAAAAAACTGGACCCAAGTGACTTAGGAGGAAAAGTCTGACAGAGCCAATGAGACCTTTCCTCCTAAGTCTCTTGGGGCCACATTTTCTAAAGGAAGTTAGGGGGGGAAGCACATTGTAGGTTACATGCCTAACTCCCATAGAAATCAATGTGAATTAGGCATCTAACTTGATTAGGCACTTTTGACAATCCCTAACCATCCACATCATTAGGGGTCTAAATGCTTTTGAAAATCTGCACTTTAACCCTTCAGAAATCCCCACCCTGTATTTTTAGAATTCAGTTCAGTGGCTACTCCTGTTAACTTTCTACTTAGCCATTTCTTAGATGAACAGCAACAAATGCTAATCCCTTTGGTGACCCGTGTCTGCAGACTGTATGTGGAAGAATGTAGCCATAAAAAGAAAAGCTGACTTGACCGATTGCCAGCACACTTGCAAGAACTATGGTGTTCATGCCAAAATAAGAGAATTTTCCTCTCTCGTTCACTCCAATTTTATTATTGTGCAAAGATGGCACCTGTTTAAACAAGTTCCATTTTATATTTCCTTATTTGATATTTGGCTCTGACAGGAATGCAATTAATACTAAGAATGTCAGTATCACTTGTTCTAATAGTGTTAAGCCAATTATTATTATTAGATCAATCAAAATATTCCTGTATAAGTGTGTTTGTTTATTTCTCTTTCTACATGAATCACTCTGTGATTTGAAAAAAACCTCCATTTTAGGACCAAGATTCTCCTATAATTTGCAGCAGTGTAAGTGAGAGCACAATCAAACCCTGCATCCCAGCACAGTTTAAGATCAGTAAACATGCCATTGCTTGTTTTTGTCAAATATATAGCAAAAAAAATTGTTTTTTGGTTTATACGAAGTGTCATATCACTACCACAAATGATACTAAAGATATAGGAGTGCAATCATAACCCAAAGCTGCCTTTGTAAACCAGCCTTTGCAGAATTTCATTTTCATAGAATTCTGACATAAGACCTGGTCCCAGTTACCTTTTCACCCGGAAAATTTTAATTTTGGAAAAGAAACTTTTTTTTATTTTTAAATAAAGTCTTGGTATCTCATGGGAGTTGTAGTTCAAGTTTCCCAGGCCCAGATCCTCCTGTATGCCCAGCTGAGGAGCCCAGACGTTCACCACAGTGACTCATCATGGTGATGTATCATGGGTGTCCCAGGCCACTGTGTATCATGGCAGATGCAATCTGGCTAGGGAACCAGGCCCACAGAGAAGAGGACACAAAGCACCCAAGCGACAACTCTCCAGAAGCAGCGCGGTGGCAATTCAGATTCAAAATGTTTTGGTTTATGGCAAACAGTTTTGAAACTTGAAAGTTAGCAGGTGTTTGGTTTTTTGATGAAAAGTCAAAAAGTTTTCCAGCAGACAAAATTTTTCCTCAGCAAAACCCAATTTTCTGCTGAAAAATAGTTTCTATGGAAAATTTTCCAACCAGCCTCAATTACTGTAGGTCAGCAGTACTGAAATAATGATTCTGTAGTTTCTGTAAGGAAATACATAACACCCTGTCTACACAGTGTAACTCCAAACGAAAACTGTAAGTAGTTACCAGCGTGGTTCGTTCTAAATATGATTTATCTCCACATCAAACATCCAGTAGGTACCACTAGGTCTCTATAGTCTACAAAGCTTTTGCTATTTCTGTGATCATTAAGTCCATCAGTACGTGTGTATATAGTATATTGTCATCAGATAGCCAGCTTCCCAGCACCCGCTCATGGGCTGCCTTCAAGGGGCTCCTTAAATAAACTCCATGCACTCTCTTTTCATCCCATACCACCCCTCCCATGGAGTCTGGTTTTATTAACAAAATAATTCAAAACAACATCTCCTCAAATCCATCCATTTAGCTTCTAATCAGATCCTTCCCCAGGCCTTTTCCATCTATAGCCCAGGGGTGGCCAACCTGTGGCTCACATGTAGCTCTTCAGAAGTTAATATGCGGCTCCTCGTATAGGCACCGATTCCGGGGCTGGAGCTACAGGACCCAACTTTCCAATGTGCCAGGAAGTGCTCACTGCTCAACCCCTGGCTCTGCCACAGGCCCTGCCCCCATTCCACCCCTTCTCACCCCGTCCCCTCAGCCTGCCATGCTGATCAGGAGGTGCGGGGAGAGAGTGGGAGGCACTGATCGGCGGGGCTGCCGGTGGGTGGGAGGCGCTGGGAGCAGGGGAGAGCTTATGTGGGGGCTGCTGACATATTACTGTGGCTCTTTGGCAATGTACGTTGGTAAATTCTGGCTCCTTCTCAAGCTCAGGTTGGCCACTCCTGCTATAGCCTCACAATCCAAACCCAGATCCTCTGCTGGAGCTTACTCGCTCCCAGCACCCACTGTACTCTACTCTGGTATTTCTGAGCATCTCCTCTCTCTGCAACTTCCTGCTGCTCTTTATAAGAGAATCAGCTACTCCCCTCCCTTAGTTACTAGGGTTGGCTAGCACCAGGGCTCTAGCCGTTAAGGGGCAAGCCAAACTGTTACACATGTATATAGTAAAGTACACTGGAGCATTCCTACTGTTTATATCAGTTTTACTCCAGTGTACTCCATGGGAGTTACTCTTGATTTACAACAGTGTAAGTAAGAGCAAAATTCTGGTTTGTTACACTGGTGTAACTGATTAAGTGGAATCATATTTATAGGGGGGGTAGTCCAGTCCACTGTTTAGCCTTCTTAACTTCCTGTAGAAATATGGATAACAGTATTGTGGGACCCTTCATTCCCACTGTTTGCATAATGAAGGATGTCAAATCATGGTCCCTCTCTCTCTGTTAGTGTCGTAGTCTCTGTAACTTGTCTGCTAATCTGTTCTGAGAGCTCTACCAATGTACCAACCCAATAAGTTTAAAAAGACACCACCACACAGTAAGTGTGAGGAAACACTGTGATTCAAGCAGTTACTGAGAGGGATATTGGGTTCTGTTCCTCACTATGCCATTAACTTACAGTTTTACCTAGGGCAAATCACTTCACCTCTAGACACATCAGTTTCCACGTCTGTAAAATAAGTTTATTAGTATTTTTTCTGCATTAATGACTAGAGGCAAAAGGCCACAACCTACTGTCTTCACCCTGAGTAGCACTTTACTTTGTTAGTAGTCCCACTGATTTCAATGCAGCTACTCACCACTGGGTGGCACCTCCTTCTGGGGATTAGCTTTGCCTGGTTCAGCACCCCTTTCTTCTCTGTCCATTGTTGCCACTCTCCTCCCTCTCATGGAATTGCAGTACGGAAGCTGTGTGACTCGATCCTCTGGTCAGGTCACGCTGATTCCCCTTTGAGAGGAGCCTTTGAAAGTCCCTCTGCACCAGCAGTGTCAGGCAGTCCTCATGCCCGCTGCCCTGACTACGTCACTCCTGCAGTGACTCAGGCAATCTTCCCATTCGCTGCCCCTAACAATACTACTCTGCAGTGGATGGTAGGGGAACCCAAGCCTTCCCCGTACTTAGGGTTCCAGTCCAAGGCCCTGTAGCAAGCAGTTAAGGTCTGCAGCTACATCTACCTTACAGCTCTTGCCCCTGGACTACTTCCTACTGTGCTTCTCCAAGCTTTTTGTTCTCCAGTCCTCCTAATTAGACCCTTCTCCCTTAGACCTACTAGGTAAACTCTCTCTCACGGGTGCGTATCTCCCCTTTCTCATCTCATGGAGAGACTCTGCAGGCTTCCTCCCTGCAGCCTCCCCATTACCAGCCTCCTAACTTTATAGAAGCCCCACCTATTCCCTTACAAGTGAGCTTCCTCCTCATTAGCAACTTCTAAACAGCCTAAATCTCCTGTTTGCAACTTAATTGGCTGATTGGACCCATCTGGCCTCATTTAGCTTTCAAGAACCCTTTAGGGAATATATCCCATCACATGTGGGTAGTCTGATCTGCCCTTTATCAAGTAATTAGTTAAGTTTTGTAGGTTTAAAGGCTGGGATTTTCAAAGCAACCTAAGGGAGTTATACTTACCTACATGCTTCCAGCTTCCATCCAAGACACATCACACGATCCATTGTCTACAGCCAAGCCCTAAGATACAACCGAATTTGCTCGAACCCCTCAGACAGAGACAAACACCTACAAGATCTTTATCAAGCATTCGTAAAACTACAGTACCCGCCTGGGGAAGTGAGGAAACAGATTGACAGAGCAAGACGGGTACCCAGAAATCACCTATTACAGGACAGGCCCAACAAGGACAACAACAGAACACTACTGGCCATCACATACAGCCCCCAGCTAAAACCTCTCCAGCGCATTATCCACGATCTACAACCTGTCCTGGAAAATGATCCCTCACTCTCACAGACCTAGGGAGGCAGGCCAGTCCTCGCTTACAGAGAACCCCCCAACCTGAAGCAAATATTCACCAGCAACTACACACCACACCACAGAAACACCAACCCAGGAACCAATCCCTGTAGCAAACCTCGTTGCCTACTCTGTCCCCATATCTACTCTGGCGACACCATCAGAGGACCCAACCACATCAGCCACACCATCTAGGGCTCATTCACCTGCACATCCACTAATGTTATATATGCCATCATGTGCCAGCAATGCCCCTCTGCCATGTACATTGGCCAAACCGGACAGTCCCTCCGCAAAAGAATAAATGGACACAAATCGGACATCAGGAATGGTAACATACAAAAGCCAGTAAGTGAACACTTCAATCTCCCTGGTCATTCTGTTACAGATTTAAAAGTCACTATCATTGAACAAAAAAACTTCAGAAACAGACTTCAAAGAGAAACAGCAGAGCTAAAATTCATTTGCAAATTCAACACCATTAATCTGGGCTTGAATAGGGACTGGGAGTGGCTGGCTCATTACAGAAGCAGATACACATACATATATATAATTTTCTACCCAGACAGCAGACTTGTTTTCCTCCTTTCTTTATGAGAAATTACTGAGAAAAGAAATGAAAAGGGCTGTGCAGTTCTTCTTGGGTGCAAGTTTAAAAAGCACTTCAAAGCTCTGAATATCCTAATATGTGCCTACAGCTAACTGGAAAACCATATTCACATCCTAAATTTACCAGTGTGCATTTATTAGAGCCACAAAAAACCTCTGCAACTGCTCTTTGTAAACGTTTGTGTGAAAAATTTCTGAGTTTGATTCATGAGTGTGTTTTGATTTTCAGGTTCAAACAAACTCAAAATATCAAAGTAAATCTCAGAACAATAGTGTGCCACTTTTGTTTGTTCGTTTTGGGGAGAGGGGTTTGGATTTGAAACCACTTTGGACCCCAATTATACAAACCCTACCCAGGCTGACTTAAAACTATGTCCATGTGGCTCAAAAAATTTCACAAACCTTAGCAAAATGTTGATGAATCTAGTCTGACTGCTGCATTTGTAAATAAACTCAAATCCAAGTGAGGTTCAGATAGTTTTTCAGGTTTTCCTACAAATATGAGACAATATAATTCACCGTGTCTAGATGCATTAGAAATTCAGAGAAAGAAGAAGAAGAGGGATGTGGGGGAGAGGGAGAGAGAGAGAGAGAGGAATCTGTTTCAAATGGAACTTTTGTGGGTAGGAATATGTGACTTAAATAACTCTGAAATTAAATCAGGGTGGAATCAGTGAAGTCTAGCTTGTCAGAGAATTAACCTGACTGTTATACTTTATTTGGTATTTAAAAAAATACCAGATAAAAGAAAGCCGGTAAAAACATCAGGATTGTTCACTCTACCTCCTCTGCAGTATAAAAGAAATTTCCTGCCGTACAGGCTAAAATCCCAGGATAACACATGAATGGGATGTTAATGAGGACAGTATGTTGTGGCTTTTTAATATGGTAGGATATTTCCATGTCCAGAATAAAATATATTGCAAATCTGTTTTTTGAAACTCAGCTTTCCTTAAGTTTGTCTAGGAATCAGAGTCTTAAGTGTATGATTCAGAATATTAGTAACACCGGGTTCAGGCTGTATCAGTCTTCAGGAGCTCTTCTTTATATTTCCTGGAATGCTTAAATTAAAGCCAGACACAAAAAGGCTAAGCAATGACTCAACACACGAGGGGCTACCATAGAGATTGCACAGCACTTGAGGCTGGGGCTACATTCCTGGCACAGGTGAAGGGCCAAGAAACACAAGTGCATTTCCAGTGAGATTTCCAGATACTGACATGCTAAGCAAGCAAAGTAGACAACATGCACAGACTGAACTGGGAAACTGGAAAAGATGACATTGCCAACATTCTTGGCAGAGTCCCAGCAGAAAGCCATTTCAAATAAGCAGTGGGTATTAAAGTAATATTTCTATCACTGGGAACATCAGTAACAGCAGCAAAGCCAAAACAAGAAAAGGAAAAATATAATACAGAATTGGAATGTAAAAAAAAAAATCACTGCGTATTAGCTTCATGCTGATGTTATTTCCCATATAAGTTTCATGTGCAGGGATCATGAGGCTGTTTGTTGGAGTTTTTTTTAAGATTATTATTGATAAACCTAAATGGCACTTTAAAGTAACCTGTTATGCAATACAAAATATGCCTGCTCGAAATAACAATAAGCAATATTTTATAGTGCCTTCAACAGAGGCTCTTGAAGTATTTTACAAATATTAGGCCCTAAATTTAACTTTACATCAGCATGTGCTTCAGAGTTTTGCTGAATCAGGGCCTTAATGCAGGCCAGATTTTCAGAAGTGCCTAAGAAACTCTGACAAACAACATCCATTGGCTTTTACTCTTGAAATTTGAGCATTGAAAATCCCTCCCGTAAACTGCACAAACAATAAATATCATCCCCAGTGTACCAATGGAGAAACAGATTAAAGAGGTTAAGTAACTTGACCAAGGTAATACAGGAAATCTGTGGCAGAGCTAGAAACAGATTACTTTTAATGTGCTGCGGTTATGTTTATTTCTCCAAGCTCCTGAGACATATCTTGGAATAAGTGGCTGTCACACTGTTTGCTTTATTCCCACATTAATAACTTTTTTTAAAAAATGTATTCAGATGTGAGTAGTGGTAACTGACTCACAAGAAGTATTGTTTTGGAGAAGGTAAAAAAGATCTCAAGAATCTAAGGGAACTGTCTTCTTCTTATGAGACAATAGGAGCTTTTCAGGTTACCCAATAGGAGCTTTCAGAATGATGAAAGCACTGTAAAAATGATAGAAGTTATAGGACTCATTTCTGCTTCTCATTGGTGTACATCCAGATGAAATCCACCAGCCTACTAAAAATTTCCCATTACTTCTGGCTAATAGGTGTTATATTTCCCCATTATTTTTACTTCAGTTACTCCAAATATACAATGGTGAAACTGAGGGGGGAATTTAGTCCACTGATTGCCGGAGTGGTGCAGGCCACAGTACTTTGCTGATTTCTGACCCAATTACACCTGACTGGCAATTAACACCACCATTTATGTCTGCACTGAATTTGGCCTAGTGAATTTTACTGCCCACATACTCCTGGCTGAATTTGGCTCAAAAAGTACGAATGACTTTGAGGGAAACCTAGCTTTGTTTCTAGAGGAAACAACAAAGGAAGACAAGAGCAGAACAACAGTCCTGTGGTTAAAGCACTGGCCTAGAACTCAGGAGCTCTGGGATGAGTTCCATCCTGTGCCACAGACTTTCTGTGACATACTGGGTATGACAGAATATACCCCCGTGTTCGCACCCTACACACTATTGTAATAATTTTTGTACAAAGTATGTCTTGTAAGGTAGCATTTGAAAACTCAACTTGCTGGTCATTATTGTTCAGGTAAAATGTGTGACGACATATGTGAAGTTCTAAGATTCCCCTGTATGGTGTTATTAACACATGTTCCAAATCCCACAGCCCTGCCAAAATATAAGTTGGAAAACTGGTCTGTCCTAAACAAAGGAGTCTTTGCTCTGCTTAATTTGTATTTAAGCAGTAAACAGAGTCATCAAGCAGGAAGAGAAGACAAAGAAAGTTCAAACAGGTGAAAAAAACAGCAGGGAATATCCTTCCTCATAGTTTCTGTACCATTTCTGACTTTTATGCCTCATTACTTGTACTCATTTAAAATCTCTCTTTGTAGTTAATAAATTTATTTTACTGTTTTATCTAATCCAGTGTGTTTAAATTGAAGAGTCTGAATAACTATTTGAGATAATAAGATGGCATATTATTCCCTTTAAGGAGTAACTGATTTAAAATATTTTTACTGTCCAGGAGAGGGCTGAGCAGTACAGAACAAACATTTCTGGGGAAACATCTGAGAATGGGGTGCGTTGGGGTGACCTTGCAGTATAACTAAGGCTGCTGAGAGCCAGAGTGTAACCCAGGTGTGGCTGGCAAGCTGCAGTTATACACAGCCAACCAGGGTGTAGCTTGAGCTAATTCAGCAAGGCATTGCAGGGCACCCAAGGTTTCAGGAAAGGGGTGACAGTCCCCCACTGTCTGGACTGTACCCTGGCATGTCACAGTGGCACAGTAAACTAGGGCTTATGCACAGCTTGTTATTTTAAATGAAGTTTACACTTTAAGCACTGGTCTCGACTGTACCGTGGTATGTCACACTGGACAAGTCACATGGGCCCAGATCCTCAAAGGTATTTAGGCACCCAACTCATTGATTGCAATGGGAGTTAGGCACCTAAATGCCTTTGAGAATCTATGACATGATCTCTTTTTTTAAAACCCTTTCTTGAGGTCAGACTACAGGATTACAGTGGTCCCTCCCAGCCCTTAAAATCTCTGAATACAGGGGGGAAACACCCACACGCAGACTGGGTGAGGGAATGGAGAGGGATGGTCAAACTAGTTTGTATAAAGTAAGAACTACCCTGAAGCTTTCCCCCTTCCCTTGAAAGGAGAACTCAACCTTCTATGGTTCAAAGATTCAGTACATTTTTTTCAAAAATTGTGTGCGCTTCAGATTTTTCTGCTTTTAGCCAGGACAGTGAGAAGGAATGCATGAATACCACAAGAAAGGCTATTTTTGCATTATTTCCAGTGCAGCCAAATCCAAGAAGTACTGGAAATCTCATGACAAATCTTGTTCTCGCAAAATTTCCTGCCCAATTTCCAAATCAAAGAGGTTCACATAAACCTGTCTGAACTTTGGATTAACATTCCTACTTTGACACTTTGTCCAAACAAACCTCCAAATAATTTGCCTATCTCACTAGCTAATATGAAGCAAAGATTGCCAGGGACCAGGTAGGTGAATTCAAAATCTTATGCTACCAGCCAGATATTAACAATCTCCTCACAGACCCTTCAACCAGACAAACTAATTGTTTTCTGGGAGGGGTTGATGACCTGACATCCCCTCCTATTCTTTTCTAGAGTCTTTATGGAATGTAGTGTAAGCAGAGTCAGGATGAGCTCTACCCTGACATCTGGTGGTGAATTATGGCGAGGGTGGAAAAGAACTCCAGGGGCTGATCTTGTTTACATAGGCACACCCACTCGCCTGGCATGAAACCACAGCAACTCAAAGTGGTTACTTTGGCTGGTGTGGGATCCCCAGTTTCTCTGTTATTGGGGCAGGAAGAATAAAGTTTTGTTACCCTGATTCTGTGAATCAAGGCCAGTGGAACTGTTGTATGACAGAAGGACTGAGTGAGTCATTCACCATTACCTAAGTAGCATTTGCTTGTCAAGGGGCATGGGTTACAAAACCCAGTGAATTGAGAGAGGATGGGGACAGGTATTTGTACCTGATGGTGTGGCCCCCTCCCCAAGGGGGTTGAAACACCAATTGCACTACCTCCTCTCTCCACTGTTGAATGTCAGAGCTAACTTTGATTCCCTTAGGAGTCTAGTTACAGACTGCTGAGCTGAGTTCGCTTTGGGCCAATAGTGCACCAGCACTGGGGCTCCTCTACTACTAGCTGAAATCACTAAGAGCTGAAATCACAAAAGAGCTAAAGCTATTTAAGAGCTGAGATCACTGAGGCTGTGTTAACTAGTGGGGGAGCCTGAAGCTATAGCTAAGCTAACTTAGCTTAACGGGGAGTGAGCGGAGCGGAGCGGCTCACAGGTCGGTGAGCGGAGTGGCTGGAGGAGCAGCTAGCAGAGCAGAGCCTTGTGGGAGCGGCCCAAGGGACGGCTGGAGCAGAGCGGAGCGGAGTGGCTCACAGGTCGGTGAGCGGAGCGGAGCAGCGCGGCTCACAGGTCGGTGAGCGGAGCGGAGCAGCGCGGCTCACAGGTCGGTGAGCGGAGCGGAGCAGCTGCCAGAGCAGTTCGTGGGACTGCGGGTGGAGTGGAGCAGTTTGTGGTGAAGGCTGCAGTGGAACCCCACGGAGAAGCAGCCGGTTGGCCTCGGATCACGTAAGGTGCCCCTTAACACCCTGCTCACACACCCCCCTTGAACTCTGGGGCTGCACTGATCATGGACAGAGACTTTGGGGGGTTGTCGGACTTTTGGGACTTTTGTGATTCTTGGGTTGCTGGACCCAAGAGACTTTGGGATTGGTGGACTTTTGGGACTTTGGTGATTCTTGGGTCGCTGGTTTCAAGAACCAACGGGAGAGGACACGGCCCAATTTGCTGGGGTGGGTCTTCGCTCATGGTTTGGTCTAAAAACTCTAGTTGTGGTGTTTTTTCCATTTAATGCTGATGTTGTTTACCTCATGTTATTAAACATTTTCTGTTACACTCAGACTCCGTGCTTGCGAGAGGGGAAGTATTGCCTCTTAGAGGTGCCCAGGGGGTGGTATGTAATTGTCCCAGGTCACTGGGTGGGGGCTCGAGCCGGTTTTGCATTGCGTTATTGAAACGGAACCCCTAGATACAGAACCCGGCCCTTGTTGCTGCCAACTTAGATGGGCAGAAGGGTTACGGGCAGAAGGGTTACAGTAGTGTGGCCACTTCCCCTACCTCTTAGTTTCAGTAGATTTGGCAGATGAGGATATCAAGAACAAGTAAAAACTCCTAGATCCTGCACCCCCAGTTGCTAAAATAAGAGCTCTGGCTCACAATCTCCCTAACAGCACTTGAGCTACAGAACCACTAGAGAGTTGTTAGCAACCGTATAATAGGAATTATGGAGAGACCCAACTACATTGCAGTGAGAGTGTGCAGTTGCTAGGAAACTCACTGTGACTCCCTAGCTACCACACTAGCTGCACAACCCAAACTTCCTACTTTCTCAACAGCACAGTTTGATGTGATTTTGGAAGTACAGTACACAGCTAAGGGGGATGGATTAACAAGAATTTGTTCAGCCTTGCAGGATGAGCGAATCAAATTCCAGTGGCCATCTTGGGCACCCAGGTGAGAGCAGAAAATATCCACTCCCACTTGGGGAAAAAAATGGAAATGATTTGTCTGGCACATTGAAAAATAACTAATTTGTGTTTCCTGATGCTGTTTTATTACTTTTATAAGCATCCTAAATCACTAAGAAAAACATAGCATAGTCCGCTGTTAGCAAATAGGGCCATAATGAGCTTAAAAGAAACCCAACCAGACACAGAGCTCTCAACATTCCCATGTTGGTACCAGTCCAATAAATAAATAAATAAATAAAGGGACAAGTCCTGAAATGTGTGATATTAGCAACAGATTGCTATTCAGTTTTTAGGAAAAAGAGCTTGTTTTAAAGTTTTAGCATTTTTCCCCTCAGATTTACAATGTTATCCAAGTCTTTTTACAGCATCCAGACATCGGCATGTTAATGTTTGCATAATTCTAATAGACTAATCATTAGACAACCAAATTCTCGATTTTGTCTAGTGACTTCTATGAGAGGTTCACCCAAGCTATTGATATCCCCTAGGTTTCCATGTATTTTCTTCCAAAGATAAGAAATGCTATTAGAAAAGTAACAAATGCTCCATTTTAAACTCAGAATGGAAGAGAAAATATGGTAGTGGTTGGATAAACCAAGAGCAACAAAAGCAAATAGGAAATAGCCATTCATTAAAAACAAGTCATTTTCTATTTGGTCAGCATACTGCAGATTTCTGCGGCAATCAAGTTCCCTATAAATCCTGTGTTGCATCTTTGGGTCCATCTACTGGTCCTATGTGTTATCACATGCAGTACTATACTAGATGCAGTACTTAATAAAATCATCATCAAAGTCAGCTGGTGAATATGTTTGTGATGAAATAACCAAGTGACCGAGGTAATAGTCATGAGTTTGGGATCTCCTATATGCAAATTCTTATGTAGCTCACACCGCTAGTACATACATCTGATTAATGAAAACCACTAGCTACATGAAAGACTTTGAGCTAAGCTTTCCTCTCATTTATACCCATGCAACTCTGCCGATTGTTGCTGGAATGTACCAATAAAATGAGACAATTTCTGGCCCATCATTTCTGTTATGCTTATAATTCAGTGCTATCTCCAAAAATTGACGGCCAGATAGACATAGCATCCAATACACCCAGAACAGCTAAAGTGTTCGCACCAGGATGATCAGTCATGTTTGCTTCATTCGTAACATTTTATTGAATCCCACTGCATGCTGACAAAATTTCACATACCATTTTAGGGTGCAGATATTGCTCCTTCAGCAATTATACAGAAATTCTATCAATGGAAACGCTATCTTTAATCCAATAAGAACTCTTCACCTTTTCTCCACTGTTATGTACATTTTCCCCTTCAGGCTGGATTTATTTAATGTATTGGATTTATTCAAATTGTGTATTAAAAATGTTAACAGATTCAAAATTACAACCCCACACATATACACACAAACAATTTAACAATCCAAACCAATATACTGAAATGACATGCAGATAAGAGAGGAGGAAAAGGATCTGATTCTGATCTCATCCCAGTCATGTCACTCTTGTCAGTTCTCTGTAATGCTCATTATTGTCATACCTAAGCTGATTTAAGTAAAGTGACTCCTAATTTACATCCGCGTAAGCAAGTTTCTAACCCAACAAAACCAAACACCCTTGCCCCGCCCCTTCTCCGAGGCCCCACCCACTCCATCCCTCCTCCCTCCGTCGCTCGCTCTCCCCCCACCTCACTCACTTGCTCATTTTCACCGGGCTGGGGAGAGTCCCTTTTCAACTGGGTGTTCCATTTGAAAACCAGACACCTTGTAACCGGTAGGAGCTCTATCCACATGTAAAATCTGTTACTTACAACCAGAAAAGAGCATGAAAAATAATTTCTGTATGTTTCTAACATATACTCTATCATAATGCTTTGCACTAAGTATACATATATATTCGTCTGTGAAGAAACCTTGCCAGCAATCTAATACTGACATAGGAGAAATGACCAGTGAGATTCATTTTTACAAACTTTGTCAGAAACCAGTAAGAGCAGCTCTGATTTCATCATTATGGATCAGCTTTATAAAGCAATGTGAAATGTGCTGAGACCTCAGAAAGTTGCTCCAGAAAGTTGTATTATTATCATTGAACATTCATAGTGCGGTAGGCATCTGGAGGCTAGTCTGCTGAGGTATATATGCAAATAATGTTGTCAGAAGGCATTGATACTAGAGCAAAAGTGCAGATAACCAGCAGGAATGTTACAGACATTCACAGATCTGATGCAATCACAGAGTGTATATTGCATTATCAGATTACATACAACAAATCATGTTCTAGCTCCATCTTTTAGTCCCAGATTACATACTGGAGGAACATTTGCCCTGTGTGTATCTGCAGGAAATACTCCCAGTGCTAGCTACAGAAAACAAGGTATGTATCCCATTCCATGCTGGATAATATCACCTCAGCCACCATTAAATTGCACTAGAATTTGACTCAGAGTTTTTATGCCACTTTCCAAGACTTTCTGAATGATTGCAAAGAGCTTTGAGATCTTTGAAAGAAAGGATTGGTATTTTCATTTGGTTGCCATACCATATATGCACCAGTGTGGCCACATCAACTAATGAAAGGGAAGGTGAGATCAGCTTTTCAGAGTTCCAAGATATATACTAACAGTACCATATCGTGTGTGTACAGAGATGATTTTGACTGAGTACTTATGATTTTTATGCCGATCTTATGAAAACAGCTATTTTCAAAGATGCTAGTGCCAGGACAAATAATAGCAAAGAGAACAGAAAGCCTTGTTTATTGTCTCGAGGAATAAAAATGTTTGATAACAACCCCATTCACACTAAGACTGAGATAATGCCAAAAATATACATATCCTCTTCCCTAGATTACAGCCCCTGCCACTTCATTGTTAGAGTTGCTAAATGCTAAATGACAGTGGATGGAAATCAAAGATATTTTAGTGCTTATTTTAAAGGCAGTTAAATAAGTTCACTTAATTTTGGACTACCCTGAATCTACAACATAGAATTTTCTTGTGCATTATTTAGTCCTAAATTCACTAAATTTGGATGTACTGAAGAAAGAAAATGCTGTAAGGAGATTTTTGTAGGCCAGTGCCAGTGCAGACAGATCTGACCACACTCCAAAGCTATACAGTTTGGTTCTCTGGTTGTAAGGTCCAACATTGAGGGTGTGACCTTCTCTACTTCAAACTTCTATGGTCAACTGCTTCAAGTCAACTAAGGGAAAGGAGTTCTTTGTTTGTGGAGTGAGTTAGGTGATCCAGCTCTCAACGTGCAACCTTTACCTCATCTCTGAAAGTGTCACCACTCCTGAATTCATAGGAGTTAAATCAGCAATGGATGTTCCTTCATTGGTATTAAATTGTCCCAGCAGCTTTCCAATTACGAACTGAGCAGCAAAACCTGGATGTGACTGTTATGAGTGGGGACAAGGAATTTCCAGAACTGAAACTAAAAGTAGGAAGTCAGAATACCTTCCCAATTAATGTTCAGCACCCCTATTTGACATTGGAAATTAAATGTGCTCATAGAATTTAGGGCATGGCCTAGTAGTCAAAATACTGTTAAGTAAACAATAATGAAGGTTCTCACTATAGGGGGTGCTTAGAAAATATTTCAGGGAGTGCTTAGAAAATCCAAATTCAACATTTCCCCTTTCCCCAGTGTTTCACCAATTTCAGTATATTGTTTTTAAATAGTGGACAACATTCTATGAGCTTTTTGTTTTGAAATTAGGAAGACTTAGAGGGTTTTTTTTGAAGGTTATTTTTTTGGGGGGGGTGAAGGGTGGTTAATGAACTTCATTCGCTTAGACTGAAGGAACAAACTAATGACTAAGAATAAACCCTTTCCCTAGGAAGTGTGGTTAAATAAATTAAGAAAAATTCTGTAAAACAACTTACAGGATCATAAAAAAACCTAGAAAAGAACACTATTAGACTAGATGACCTCACATGGTCCCTTCCAAGTCCTATGATTCTATGATTATTTTAGATAACTATTTTGTAGAAGAATTTGATGGTTCAGGGAGTTGTCAAAAGTCCTCTAGGCTGCAATTTCAGATTCAGACCATATTATCAGTCACTGGAAATTTTTAACATCTGTTGTCTAGTGTACAGCCTCTATGTTTTGGTGGTCTCCGTCCAGCTCCGAGTGAATAAGTATCCACATCACTAATTGTCAGTCTTATTGGCAGTATCAACAGAGATTCTCCAGAATCTCAAAGAGACCAAGGGCTAAAGGCTAAATGACCCTAGGCCACTACCATACTTGGAGCTGGTACCCTCCAGTTCAGACTTCAGGTGCACTGACAGAACACGGTGGATAACTTACACTGTCACTTCCTGTGCTGTATTAGTGTTGGTGATAAACAGAGATTGCATGGGGGTACATAGGCAGGTTACTGCACATAGGTCTACATTCTCAAAAATGGCTGCTTACATTTCCCTAGCAAAACTGGTAATGGCTTGTGCAACTAGGTTTTATATGCACAGTTGCTACCTAGTTTTTTTGAAAATGCAGCTGAAAATGGGAAGGACAGTTTATGACCAAAAACATTTCTGTACTTTCAAACACTTTCAAATGCTTACAGTAACCAGAAACTTGAACTGTTAGATTAAAAAGATGAAAGTGAATGTGAATGCACAGTGCTATACTACTACTGAACTTTTATTAACACATCGTGGGCCAATTCTGCTTTAACTTTTACTAGGGTAAACCTGGAGTAATACTATTGAGGTCAATGGAGTTACACTCCAGCTTTACATCAGTGTACAGTAACTGAAAGTGGAACTTGGCTCTGTGTGTGTGAAATCTTTATTAAAGCCGTGATCCTGCAAAGAATTATGCACTTTTACCTTTACTGACACAAGCATTCTCATTGAAGCCTGTGGTGCACTCAGCCAGACATTTGAAGCCTTAGTTATCAATTTGCACTTTAAAAAAAATGTGTTAGGGATAAATTGTACAGGTGTATATCTTTTGTGCAAGACAAAACTGTGTTGAACAGCAACATTTATTGCAAATTCTACAATTGCTTCTTATACGGATTCCTGTCATCCAACAGGACTCTGACCTACACGCCCTTAAAATAAATAAATGAATTAAATACATCAAAAGCTGACTAAAGTCTTTAAAATCCTGTTGCTAACAGCTTCTTTTGAACATTTGTATGTAAATCTCAACGTGCATACATCTGCTTAATTTCAGATATTTGCCATTTACAATGCACTTGTGTTATACGACATATAGAAGTTGTTGAGCTCCACATTCTTTGCTTACATTCCTAAAACTTTATGGGAACATACTATTTACATTCTGTTCACATTGTTCCATGCAGCTGGTCTGGTTGAAAAACTGTATGTGGCACTTGTTACATTTCAGGTATGTGTATGGGAAGGTGGGGTGAAAGGTAGAGATCAAAGTGCAATAGACAGCCTATTCATTGGTCAAGAAAACAGATGAATCTCATATGCTCTAGGATCTCCCAATCGTATGCTGCATAAGTGCCTGAATGCTTTTCAGTCCTAAGATAAGATGACTGAAGTAGAGGCTAGGAAAGCAAGCAAGTGAGGCTAGCAATAAGGGGCTCATGTGTTTCCCTCTCCCCATTGTATGTTTCTATATTTGCTGAAGAAATCAGTACACAGGAACACTATGTATCTCTTTTCATGTTACCTGCAATTACCCATTGCACTCACTATCTGATACTTGCATCACACCACTGCTCATTCGCCAAGTCGTACCCACTTAGTCTCCCAGTCATTATGCATCCTGCTCCCTGTATACAAGAACTTTTACATCAAAATTAGTAATGTCAGCACCCTTATCCTCTTTAAATCCCTCATTAAAAGTCTACCTCAGCTGTGACCTCTAATGTGGTGCCTCCATGTGGCTTATCTGGGGATTAGCTCACCCCTTGTTTGACACCTCCTCTTGAGATTTCTTGGGCCCCGTGTTCCAATCTCTCACTCAGTGGCTTTTCTCACACACTACGAGCTGCAGCATTTCCTCTTCATGGTTTGGCCTCTGGACAGGTCACTAGTGCTTCCCACCCACCCCTGGCAATTTTCAAAGTCCACTGCCTTGTCCACGCCACTCCCGCAGTGGCTGGTGGGGAACCCAGACCCACCCTCTACATTGTGTTCCAGCCTAGGGACACTGCAATCAGCAACTAAGGTCCATGAGATCTCACCCCTACTGCTGTTTTCGCTGGGCTGCTTCCTACTCCTTGCTCTCAAGCCTGAAAGTGACTGTTGACTCTCTCTCCCTGCATCCTCTTGCTGCTCTCCTCTCCCTGGCTTTATTCAAACCCAGCCTCTTCCTACCAAGCTGGGCTTCAGGTTCAGTTATGGCTGCATATCCAGCCTACACCTCAGGTGTAGCTCACCCTGTCAAGTAGGGTTGAGACATTTTAACCCCTTTCAGGGATGGTGTGGGCTGCACACCTCATCACATACCTTCCCACTCAAGTCTACAACTCTCAGGGGTATGGATGTCTCCTGCCCTGCATTTGCCTAAGCTGGGCCCACAGGCAGATCATCCTTTTACTGCTCCAGGTCACCCACCAAGAAAAACAGTTTACTCTTTTCTTCCATGTCATCCCAATACTTCTCTTACTGGAACAGCTGCTAGTAAAGCCTGCTCTGTGGCTACCAATTTTTGATATAGTCCTTTTCCATGTTCTCCAGACTCTCCCAGCACACCTTCCCCCAGGGTCTGCGTTTATACTGTCTCCTGGTTAGTATCTGTGTTTATCCGAGTATGCTTTAATTTTATTTTTATGGGAGTCTTTGTTCCTTCCAAATTCTCTCCTCCTTCCACCATTATAGTCCCTTTGGCCTTCTCCACCCCCTTTGTGCCCAGGTAGCAGGCTTCTGGCATTTCTCCCCATTCCTTTTGCTCAGTCTGGCCCTTCCTCTGAGGGCCACACCTCTTTACATGTCCTATATCTCTGCAGGAAAAACATGCACATCCCTTTCCTGCTCTCATAACAGGTGGGATACTTCTGGGCTGCCTTGCTTCCCTCTCTTCAGGACAAACTTTCTTATTGTGAGTCATATAGGGGCATTCCCTTATCAGGTGTCCCCTGACCCCACAGCTGTAACACTTTCTTGGCCAGGCGACAGGCCTTCTAGCCATGAACCCTCTTCCCCATTTTTGGCCTCCGCAGCCTCTACTAATCTCTGCCCAGAAGATCCTCAGCAACCACTGTTGTTTTTTGGCCAACTCTCTCAATAATTTCCCAGGTATAGATTCATTTCTCAGTGTCTTTGCTGATACACCAGCACCTGCCACAGTAGGGCCTGAAACCATCCCTGCTGTTTATCAGCCCCCTTTAGTGGGAGCAGTAATCTTTCAGTCCAGCCTGGGAAGCTATAACTGCCCTCTGCAAATAAGCTTCCGTGCAAGGCGGCTTCATAGTTCTTCCTGTTCTTTGCTACTTTTCCTGGTTTCCTCACCACCTGAGTCTCTTCACTCCCCTTCTATCCATTAACTAATGTCTCTCACCCTTGCATTGGAGGTGATCAAGTACACAGTCTCTCACACTCCGCTTGTATCAAGGGTGACCATCATGCCAGTGTTCTCCACCAAATGGTCCCGGGGTTCACTCCACTCACTGTTGTGGCACATCCATGTAGCTTATCTGCGGGTTAGTTCACCATTGGTTTGATGCCCCCTTTTGCAGTTTCTTGATCCCTATGTCCCACCAATTCACTCGATGGCCTCTCTCACACCCCGCAAGCGGCAGCACTTCCTCTTCATGGTTTGACCCTCCAGCCAGATCACTAGAGCTTCCCTCCTTTTTGGGGTTATCAAAGTCTCTAAACAAACCCCTCAGGCAGTCTGCAAAGTCCATTTCCCCAGTGGCTTATCAGGGAACCCAGGCCCACCCTTTACTCTGGGTTCCAGCGTAGGGACACTACAATCAGCAGCTAAGGTCCATATGGTCTCACCCTTGCTGCTGTTTTCCCTAGGCTTCTTCCTGCTCCTTGCTCTCAAGCCTGAGAGTGACTGCTGACTCACTCTCCCTGCAGCCCTTTGCTGCTCTCCTCTCCCTGGCTTTATACAAACCCAGCCTCTCCCTGCCCAGCTGGGCTTCCAGTTCAAATTAGGGTTGTATATCCAGCCTACACCTCACCCAAGTGTAGCTCATCCTCTCAATTTGACCCTTCTGAGTCATTTTAAACCCTTTCACCCCATCACACCTACCTGCAAACCACAACCATCTGCCATTCCTATGACATGGTGACCTAGGGTTATCTTCATCACTGAGTAGGGTGACCAGATGTCCCGATTTTATAGGGACAGTCCCGATTTTTGGGTCTTTTTCTTATATAGGTTTCTATTACCCCCCCCACACACACACACCACCTGTCCCGATTTTTCACACTTGCTGTCTAGTCACCCTATCACTGAGATTTGCACACACCCAACTTTACTAGTACCTTTGGCCGTTAAATTCCGTTTAAAGTCCGTTCCAAAAAACAATTAAGAACAAAATGGAATGTATGCATGAATTTTAATTAGCCTATCCCTCACTGCACAGCAGCTTAATCAAATCAAATTATTTGTTTTGTTTTAGTGTAGCAATCAAAAAGTGGGAAGAAAATAGAGATTTTTCTTAGAGAGATTTTTCATAGATTTTAAGGCTAGAAGGGACCACTGTAATCAATTAACACTGAAAAGATAAGATTTTTTTTTCCTGGAAATGAAGTAAAGTAAAAACTTTAAGAAAACAAAAAAGGACAGACTATTTCTCAGAGATCTTAAAACTGTGGAACCTCAATGATTAGCTGAAAAACTTCTGAAGAGGGTTTTCACCTCCAAATACAGCATAGAAAGTGTTCTTGATGGCATCTCTTAGATTTTCTTTTCTATGTTCACTCCCTTTTCTACTACAGTTGTTCAAAAAATCATAAGATTTTTCTCTTCTTTTTAGTGTGAAAATTTTGCCATCCCACCTCCAACATTTTATTTCTTCATGAAATTTCAGGAGGGTAGTTATTCAGATAAAATGTGAAAAGGCAGTACCTCAACGAAAAAAAGAACATGAGAGGAAAAGCAAAATTGGTTCTTTTCCAGTATTTTCTAAATGAAACTCCTGCAAAATTAAGTTTATGATATGTGCAAAGCAAGGTACATAGACAAAGCCATCATCTTGCAATGCATGCACCATATTATCCTCAAAGTCTGAAGTCATGAACACAGGGAAGAAAAAAGATGGTCAACCACTCATCTATCACCTCCCTCAGCTTCTGCAATAGACTATGTGGCAATATGTGATTTTTTGAAAATGCCTGTGCACTGTGGCATCTTGCTGGTGGTGCCAGCTGCTGCAACAATAAAGGTGCTCCCTCCCTATCTAAAGCTGATCCAATAGTTACTCACATATAAGCTGTCAGTCAAACAGCTGGTGACCAACAACTCGTGACCTATGACTGGTCCAATAAGTCTGTTGTGACTGTGCTGGAATGATCTTTCTCGCCCCTCCTACCCCAAAAATGCCAGTGGGGGAAAAAAAGGTGGCAACATTTTTTGTCAACTTGAGATTCAACAATAGGGGTATATGAAGTGGGTAGAATGAATTTAAGCCAGGCAGAATGAACACAGAGAACAGCAGCATTATTCTGCAGAAATAATCAGCAGCAGAAGATACAACAGGATCAAAGGACAGACAGAGCAAGAAAGTATTATGCACAACTGCACACTTGGAATAGCTGGTGCAGTGGCAGCAGAGCCTCAATTTTGTCTCCAAGCAGCATGACACGGGTAATGTAAGCACTGCTGAATCTGACCTGCACAGAGTGCACACAGTCACGGGACTAAAGATGAGCATGCCACTCCTCCTAACTGCTTTTGTGACATCAGCTATAGGGGTGAAACAGAGAAAGCAAAGAAAAAGCAATGTCTGCAGGAGTAGTTTGGGGCATATGATGCTGCTGCAGTGCTCTCTGAGCAATGGAGACACTTACTATGACATGGTGCCAATGGGTGAGGTGGATTTTACTCCACCCACATCCTTCTTCTGGCCACTAATACTGGATCACCATTTCTCATCAGTACCATAGTATCAGACCTCCTGACCATTAGCCACTACACCTCCCTATGACTATCAATCTTGGGGTCTGCAGCAACATGGTGATCTTTTCCAGATGAATAGACACAACAGAAGAATCTTCCTCTCCAGATCTGATAGCATTGGCATGTTGCACTGCCAGAGCAATAAATCAGCACATCCTCATATTATTAATAATGCTATTTTAGACCAAGGTGTTTATTAGAACACTGCAAGACATGTGTAGCAGGAGGGAAGAGTTTGAGGAAGGCATCAGGAAGTTAGTCTGCGTGCAAACAGCTGGAATGCTAGATGAAGTTGCAGCATCTCTGTAAATAGTTTTCTTCATAAGCAACGAGTTTGGTTTTAGAAACATGGAGTCCTCTCATGTTATTACCAAGAACGCAGTACATGAAACAACAAAGCAACAGTTCCTAAAAAATGAAGTGTACCAATCCATAAGATGTATCCCAAAGAGATACACAAAATACAAAGTGGGTTTTGTTTTCTCCTTTTCTTGTATTAAACAGCAGTTTGTTGGAGACAAAGAGTCTCAGAAGGATAAACCCCTCAGCGCTTTTACTTGCTTTCTGCCTGGTCCTAATATCTAAGCAGCCACATTCTTCCTGTCTGCTGTCTTTTCTGTTCTCCCCAGGATAGTGAAGTGAGTCTACACTATGGCTTCCAGACTCTACTTTTTTCCCAGTGTGCTCTAGAATTTGTTACATAATGAGAAATACCATGCCATGTTCTCCCCTTCCCTAATATCAGAGTAGTTCAGGGAAGCATTAAGTGGCTTATTTTTCCACATACTGGCCTGAAAGGCTAGGCTACTCTGCTCCACAAGCTTAGAGAAGGGCTAAGAGGAGCTCTGCTCTCCCCACCTCTCAAAGTTCTGTTCTGAAGGCTCTAGCAAAACACATTTGGAAAAACAAGACTAGCTGGTTAACAAGCACTGTGTTCTCCTGAGTCTCCTAAACTTCAATGATAACTTGTCCTTCACATCTCATCTGCCCTGGTAATAACTGAGCTGTGCCTTCTTTGCAAAATGAGCATCATTATTACATTCCTTATACTAGTTTTGTGGGACTAAGTTAATTCATGTTCCTAAAATGCTTTGAAGTACTGAGATGAAAAATCCTGTATATATGTGCAAAGTATTATTAAATGTACAAGATTATGGTATGAAACTAGATATTTCGATATACCTTTTATATACAATCACAAAAACTTTATATTTATTTAAATTACATGATAAATATGTAATGATGTCCATAGCATATATTTTCTGTGACATAAAATTGAACTGTATGTCATGTACATTTTTTATATGCTGTGACATATTTGGACAAATGTATAGGATTCTCTCCACCCCTCTCCCTGATGAATCTAACCTGGTAATACTAATTTTGCTGAATATTTTCCAACCACAGTCATTTAGGCAGACAAAAAATAAACACCTATTTCGTGTAGTGAGCTGGAGTAATGTACATCCTGTACTCATAGTAAAGGGGACACTTTGGAGCCCAGTTGTTTTTCCTTTCAGTAAAAGTTTACCACTTCATCACTTACACAAGGTTAATATAGGCTCTATACACCAAAATATACTGTAGTGTCCATAATTTGCATGTGTCAACAGATGCATCATACAAGAGCCTCCAAGGGCAATTAGTCTATTTCCCAAAAGTTCTTACCTCGCAGTCACTGGCAGGCCTGGGAACCATGGCTTTAAACAAACGTGAACTACATTTGTGGAGTTTAAATAACAAATCGATTTATTTTTGGCTTGTGCAGCACAGCCGCTAAGTAAAATTTAGCATCTGTAAATGGCCTCTGTGTCCAAGACCCAACTTAAGGGGAGGAAGCTTTATGGTTGGCCCTTCTCCAGAGTTTGAGGCTTCAGGCTACATTCCTGGGATTTTCTGTCCATGGACCCTTTTTTGCTATGATTAGGTAGGTCTCTGTTAGAACTCATGGCAGCAAATCAATGTCCTTTTCATATTACTTGCTTTGCTTTTTTAACCTGTCAAAGCTCAAAAGCCAGAGAGGGCCATGCTTCATTCCAGCTATATATCATACTGGTAATTTCCCGTCGATTAACAAATATGCTACTAGTGTTTACTAGTGGTCCTACCCTAATCCTTAAATTCATTCACCACTTCCTGCCTGGCAGAGATGGCTGTGTGATCTGTCCAGGGAGCAGACCAGACATGTGCTCGTGGGTCAGCTAACTCTGGCAATTGTAAGACATAAGTACAAGGGGATAAAAATAGTACCATGCTGGGAAAACTCTTCAAAATAGGTAGCAGCTAATGTACCTTCCTAAGGAATAAAATAATCAGGTATTTCTTTTTGAGCAGAAACTTGCAAAAGCAATAGATTCATCTGCAGAGCAAAGCAATATCCAATCCTGCGCTTAATAGGCACACTGAATTGCTTTTTATGAAACAGAGTAATGAAAAATAAAATAACCATTAATTCCTTAAGGGTTTGAGGGCAATGGTACAGCGTCTCCATGTGGGTGTAAGGTGATTTCACTTGTGTGCCAGGAGTAGAGGGGCTTGTATAAACCCTTCTAAAACATTAAGTAGAAGGTGTTACAAAAGGCAGAAGGGAGCTACTTTAAAAAAACCCAGTATGTTTGAGAATTACTTAGAGTTGTTCAAATGGGTATAAAAATGGGAATAAATTGGATATGAATAAATTTAGGCTGGAAATTAGAAGAAGACCGTTTCTAGCAATCAGAGGAGTGAGGTTCTGGAATAGCTTTCCAATAAGGCTACTACTCCTAACTAGTTTTAGAATGGAGTTTGAAAACTTTATGAATAGGATTGTATGATGGGATTGCCTACGATAGGAAGCTGGACTCAATGACCTTGGAAGTCTCTTCCAGTTCTACATAGCAGTTTTAGGATCTGATCTTACAAAGCGTCATGTACCTGTAACCCACAGGTGAGTGTGTGTTACAAGTTCCCCTCCATGCTCAATCAGCACAGGATATGAGGCCGTTACACCACTAGCTAGAGAGCTTTTGCTCATGCTGTAGTAGCTCATGCTTTTAGCTCTGGAGGTGTCCAGTTATGTTCCCAGTGTGTCAGCCAGGATGGCAGCCATTATACACACACTAAACATTACACATGTGAGTGGTCTAATTGGGATTATGTAATGTATAAAGTTAAGCCAGTATGAATAGTTTTGCAGGATCAGGGCCCCATTTTGAAGGGTTCTGCCTGCAATTTTTGAAGAATTAAGAACCCAGAGGCACAAGACATGTTTTAAACCTTAAAAAGTTAGAAGTAAGAATAGCATAACACAATGGGTCGTGACATGGTTCAAGAAGGATTCCTTGAATTACAGAGATAAGATAACAATTAGCTTGTTATTCATTATTAGTTCACGCATCCCAGGCTAAGACTACTATAAGTAACAATCTCTAGAACACACGGGCAAGACTTAACTTCCTCCTAGCCCATCTTTGCCATCAAGACAACAGCATAATATCAAAACAAGACAACTTAACACTAAAGATTCAGCAACACTTGCTGATGGACGTGCTGTCTGCACTGATCATTACAATACCTTAGTTTTTCGATGCCAATTTGAGACACCCAGAGGTGGCCTGATTTTCACAGGGTAGCAGGATTCTTCTGTTGATCCTTATTACTAGCAGTATTTAAACCTTCCATATAAAATAAACCTGTTGAAGTCCTGCTGGTTCATTATAGTAGGTAAGAGCTCATTAACTCCACTGTGACATAAAGGAAATAGAAGTGACTCAACAGAATGAACTCAGGGGCTAGTACAGAGGTACTGAAGTGAAAATTTAGGGATAGCCAAACTCAGAGAGAAAGCTTAGATGGAGGCTTATGTTGCATTCTTGTTTTTTATTTACCAAAGCAAGCTACAGAAAGGAGTTGAGTTTGGACCCTAAATCAGAGTCTTTGTGCTCTGTTGAGGAGACTCAGCCCATGCAAATATAATACATCTCGTGTGTGTACAGCACCCAAACATTACAATGGCTAGAAATGAACAAAATTCAAAATATTTATTTCACAGTATGTGGAGTGAAAATTCATGTCAATGAGTCATCAGTTCATTGTTAATTGAAAGAATTGATATGTTGCCATTAACATTAGTGAAATGCTCAGTCTAGGGTTACCAACTCTCCAGGATTGTCCTGGAGTCTCCAGGAATTAAAGATTAATATTTAATTAAAGATAATGTCATGCGAGAAAACCACCAGGAATATGTCCAAGCAAAATTGGCAACCCTAGTTCAATCACATGGAGCCTGCAATCAGTGCTCAACGGGAGCCTTCAGCCAGCAGGCAGATCTTCAAATAACAAAACAACACTCATATATATTACAATATATAGGAAAATCTTGCACAAGAAAAACACCTTACTTAAGAAAAAAACAGCTGGAGCCTTTGAGTCAAGGATATTGTCCTCAGATATTTTCCTGTCATTATCTGTTGTAAGGGAGATGAAAACCCACTGCATAGGCTGACATAGGAATCTAATCAAGAAAAAAAGATAACTTTTTGAAGCACATTATAGGCCTGATTTTCAGAAGCACTGAGCACCTACGGCTCTCAATAGTTTAAATTGGATTTGTAGGTACTCAGCAGGTCTGAAAATCAAGGCCTATAATTCACATTAACTATTGGCTCACTCTCCCCAAATCTTCTTAGCAAAGATATGATAACAGAGTGCTATAGTGAAGTGTTATTTTTGAATGCATGTAACTGATAGCAGTTAACTTTTAAAGCATTTCAACCCATTAGCTAGCCTACTGCTAGCTGACAACTGATATTTTTCATCTGGGGGAGTATTTTGTGAGAAAACTGTCAGTTCAAAGCATTACACAAGTGTTTGCCATTATTTTATCAATTTTGCCATTCCTTCTCCCCTCCCCACCCTCAAAAAAAAAAAGTTTTGAACCTAGAACACCTGCCTTTCTTTTGGCATTTGTCATGGGGGGCGGGGGAGTTATCCAATAGGACAGCAGATAGTTACCTCAATGTCTCTAAGGGTCTTTTGTGTCAGGTGTTCAACAGTGTAGCAGAAGAGGGTTCAAGAAACAGTGCCCCGCAAAGATAAAATGAAAGATTCTAAGTGGGAGAGACACCATTTTTCCCTGTCTCACCGATTGTTGTTTTTTCTGTGGTGCTCCACTCCCATTAGTAGCTGCTCTGTGCCAGTGGAGAAGGGCCATGGAATGCACCTTAATGGCAGGGGTTGCCTGCCAACATGTGAAGCAAAGACGCTCTCTCCTGGCTATTTATGAATGAGTGAGGGAGGGGCTTGTGGGTGCAGCTCCTAGGTCAGAGCAAAAGGGGCTTCTTATTTAGCCCTTTGCATTAGATCAGACTGCAGAACACTGCCCCATAGTTTATACTCTTTAACTTCCTCTTGCCACATATTCCCTTCTTCCAGTGCAGTGTCAAGCCCCTTTTCCTTACAGCACAGTGTAAACAGCAACATGAGACCCCTGATTGTCCCTAGCCGACTTAACTGTCATCCAGTCAACCAGTAGGGCAAACAGGATTTAAAAGGAGTCTACATGGTGGGAACTAGTAGGGAAAAAAAATCTTTGGCTAGACAGCAGGAAGGGTTCTATCTATTTATCTAGTTAATTATATGGTCCTCATCACTGTAGTATCTCAGCACCACCCAAATATTTCAAAATAGAAATAAAAATAACACACTTTCTCTTATTTTTTCTTCCTATTCAGCATGTAGGAGAAATAGACTAATTTAGGGGGGGGAGAGAGAGAGAGTGTGTGTGTGTGTGTGTGTGTGTGTGTGTGTGTGTGTGTGTGTGTGTGTGTGTGTGTGTAAGAGAAAGAGAGAGAGAGAGCATAAATGACTGAGGGTAAGCTAGGTCAAAGAATTGAGGTTTTTTTTATTTAATTCTGAAAGTGGTTAGCTCCATGATTGTTTTTCTAACTGAAGTTACATCCATACACCTCCTGCAAGTCAGAGTAACAATGCATATTTCCAAGATGTGGTTCATAGTCTGGGACCAGTTGTGTGAACATTCTTGTCTCTTGCACTCCCAATCCTCCCCCACATCAGTCTACGGTTTCAGTATTCTAGAGGAAAGCAGCTGTCATGGCTGCCACTGAAGGCTTTGCATATCAGGATTGGGACCTTGAACAGGACTCTGTGCTCAGTCGGGACCCAGTGCAAAGAGCAGAGTATTGGGGTGATTTGCATAAAGCCACCTCAGTTGCGAAGTAGATGCCAGCTTGTAAAAGTTGGAGCTTTTTCAAGGTGCGTTCCATCTTCCGTAGATATAGTCGATTGCAATAGGTAAGCCTGCTTGGATCACAATGACCGTTTTGCATCTGCTAGTTTGGGGCTCAATCTTCTGGCCATTTGCAGATGGAAGTGAGTGGGAAAGGGGGTTGCCAATGTGTTATGAGTGTTCAATAACCATGAGGTGTTGAAAAGGACCTGAAGTCGTCCGGTTGATTTAACAGTTTGAGGCTGGGTGTCCTCAAGACCTCAATGTGATAAAGGACACAAATTCTTCAAAGAGATTCCCCTCTTCCTACCGGCATCTCATCTGTCTTGCTTGGGTTCACCTTTAGACAACTGCTCTCTTAATCCAGGAATTTATTTTGGCTGAACAATGAGGGAGATGGTGCTGTTTACGACAGATGTAAAGGAGATACGGAGCTGAGTGTCAGCTATGTACTCCTGCCATTTTGTCTCACATTACTTTTACTGTGGCTTCATACAGCCATTGTATAATAGGCTGAGCCTTAGGGAACTCTGTATGTGGAGGAACAGTTGCCCATAATGACCTTCTAAGTTCACTCTGAGAAGGGCCTGAGACATTTCAGAGCATTTCCATTCCCTCCTACAGATTCTGGGAGATGGGAACTATCCATAGTATCAAATGCCACTGAGTTCCGTCAGGATGAGTATAGGCACGCTATAGCCAGTCGGAGGTAATTCAGAGGCGTAAGTGCCGTACAAGTGCCATGCCCTGGCCTACCATTTCCTGGGATAATACTGAGACTGAAAGGGCGATTCAGATCTTTGTTCACCATGTTAATCAGTGTCCTTCTATAAAGTGATCAAAGGCAATACCATCTCTAACTTAACACTCCCTCCTCCCTCAAGATTTTGTTGGTTCAGATACAATGGAAACTGGATCTTAAATTATTTTGGGTTTGCAAGAGTTTCACGTTTATTAATCTCATTTTAGTCTCAGAGTTGCAGCAGCAATTATGCATTGCTGTATTATTCGAAGTGTTGCCATAGTAATGTGACTTTTTGAAAAAGTGTTTGATTAGAAATTCCTTGATTAAAGCAGAGTTAGAGGAATGGTGCTGCTACTCTCCAAGTATGGTGTATTTAGACGATATTAACATTACTATTCACTATTCTTGATTCATCATTACTTTTCTGCTTCTCCAGGCACTGGTGATAATATATATTTGTACATCCCTCCAAAATTTTTCCTCTCCTAAATGGAGTACTAAGAAAATGGTTTTCAGTAGCAGCTGAGTGCATCTTAATATGCATGACTGCACCAACTGTTTATTCTTGTTTTTTCCCCTTTAAGGTGTTTAACATGGCTGCAGCTGTCAAGCAATTGCTTTGTCAGCCAATTGCTTTGCTTTTTTTTTTTTTTAATTATGGATTTTTGTACACTATCGAAAAACCCTGTTAAATTAAAATAGGGTGGGATGGAGAAAAGAGGAGTGTCTGAAATACTAAGAGGACAATGTTTTCACATTAATAATATATATTGGGAGATTTCAGTATGTTTTAACCACATTGATGTGAACTGATGGTGTAAGAAAGTGATCTCCATTCAAAGGGAACTGGTTCAGAATAAGCTGATTTCATTAGGACAATAATGTTAGGACTATAATGTAAATCCTATGATAAGAAGTACTCTTTTAATGGAAAGCACTGCAGCAATACAAGTCATTCCCCTGAGTAGGTATATTGTATACCTGCAAGCTCTAAACCTGACCACAGGAGTCAACTGAAAGATGTTCCATTGACTTCAATGGTGTTTAGATGAGGCCCCAATGGGAAATTTAATTTTGTTCTTTTTGAAGCTGAACTGGATTCAATACTTGAAGACGAGCCAAGATACTGAACTTCATTCTGAGTTACTTAATGTATGATACAATGTGTTGATTCATTTTTTGTTTTAAGTTAGGGAGAAAAATGATTACAGTGGTAAAAAAAATAATGTGTCCAGAAGGACTCTAAATATTGTCTCCTTTTATCTGAGGTTTAGCTCCAAAATATTTATTTTTGGATTCTTGGTTAAGGAATGCCACCTACTGGACAAAATAAGTTTCTTTTGGAAAATGGAGAATCCTCTGCTTGGAGTCTGAGTCTTTCATCACCCTGGGAAACTGATCAGAAACATGTAGCGGTTTTTCAAAATTCTTTAAAAAGGCACAATGTGTCCAGAGCATTTATTTATGTCCAGCCTCAAAATCCAGAGTCAAAACAATTAAAGTCTTTACACAAAGCAACTACGCTTGGGCTCCCCCACTCCTTATTCTTCTGTCCAGAGAACAATATACTACATAGCTAGACAGAGAAAGGTCTGTTTTACAGAGGATTTTGATATTTCAGAATTTGGGTTCATTCTTCTTTGGAACAAAACCCCAACATTTTGAAATTCTCCATGAAAGGAAATGGAGCCCCGGCTTCACAGTAGTCCATGTGATCATAGAATATCAGGGTTGGAAGGGACCTCAGGAGGTCATCTAGTCCAACCCCCTGCTCAAAGCAGGACCAATCCCCAGACAGATTTTTGCCCCAGATCCCTAAATGGCCCCTCAAGGATTGAACTCACAACGCTGGGTTTAGCAGGCCAATGCTCAAACCACTGAGCTATCCCTCCCCTAAAAGAAAAGACCCTGTAGCCTAGGTTCCCTGACTCTAAGCCAGTCTGCCTGGCAGACTGCCCTGGAGCTGTGGACCTTTGTAGCTCTGGAGTCCCAAGCAGCCAGGTGCCAATTCTGATATGCAAAGCCCTCAGTGGCAACCATGAACTGCTGTGGAGGCAAGCTGCTAGGAAACCAGGCACATTTCCTGGTCACTGTCAGAATTTCAGCAAAAATCAAACCATTCTGCAAAGACCATTCACAATTTAAATGTTTCATCTTAATTTTTTCAGTCAGCTCTAATACTACATAACATTCAAATTATAAAACAAAGACCAAAGCAGTCAATATAAGGCACCAAATTCATCTGAGGTAATCTTCATTTGCTTCAATGGCGTTAGAACCAGCAATTAATTCCAAGTCCCTTCCCTAGTCTGTCTGATCCCTGGGTCTACATTTTCATAACCTTCCACCCAAATAATGTATTTTTGCACTTCTCTATATATTTCACTGCCGTCTACATTTTTATTTACCAATATGTTTTTATGGCTATATACCGACACTCTTTACATTGGTTTGCAGCTTCAATACTTGGATGGTGCTTCTGCAACCCTTCAAGAAATTTCACAGCTATATCACTGAGGTCAAGCATTTTATTCCCATTGTAATATGACGTCTCTTGGAAGTAAAACTGAACTTGGCATGTCAGTAATGCACCAAAGCAGCTCTGTCATTCAGCATCTATGACTGATCCTATTTTGGCTGGTCCCTTGGAATGATGCTCATAAAAACAGAATGCAATCCACTTATGTAATATACACCTTGGTTTCCATTCTCAAGGTTCAGAACGAACAAGTGCCCTCACATTTTTCTGCACTGAATTTAATGATCCATTATTATTGAATTAAACTACATCCACCAGGATGTCCCTTTGCAAGCATAACTGTTTATGATAAGCCAATTACTGTGGAAGGTTAAAATTCATTTTCCTGGCTCTGGGCCTCATGTGGGAATTACCAGAACAAGGAGCACTTTGTACATTCTTAAATGAAAGCTAGTAGTCCTTATCACTATAATCTCAAAAACCTTTTTCTTACAACGTGAAATAGTTGTAATGAACAAATGATGAATGACCATTTGAAAAAAGCACAACTTAAAAAAAGAGACGTCCGTATGATGTTAACAAGACTGTATGATCTATAAATGATCAGTTTAATATAAATCTCATTTTGACTACATTACAATGATCAACTCCAGTCTCCTTCAGTAAAAATACATTGTGCCAAATTCTGCTCTCACTTACATCTAGGGTGACCAGATCACACAGGTGAAATATTGGGACGCAGGGGGGGGTGGAGCAAAAAAAAAAAAAAAAAAAAGCCGGCAGTGGAGCAAAAAAAACCTGCCGCCCCAGAGCTCCATGCCCCGCCTCGCCCCCAGCTTGCCTCCGCTCTGTCTCCACCTCCCCCCTCCCTCCAGCGCTTGCGCCGCCATACAGCTGATCAGCGCAAGCCTGGGAGGGAGGGGGAGGAGGAGGAGGAATGCAGCGTGCTTGGGGAAGAGGCAGGGCCAGGGCGGGGATTTGGGGAGGGATCCAATGGGGGAACGAGGGTGCGGAGTTGGGGCGGGGGGGGGGGGGGGCGCGAGGCCCCTCCGGGCTCCGCTCCGCCTGTGAGTGGAGGCAAAAGACCGAAGGTAGGTCGGGACGCTGGACAAATAAGCAAATATTGGGACAGTCCCAATAAAATCGGGACGTCTGGTCACCCTACTTACATCATGAGAGTCTGGCATGGCGCTGTTGACTAATTTAAATGACACTGGTATGCATTACCTGTATGCTGCATTCCTCTAAACATCCCTATACATACCTCTCATCAGCTATTTATTCATTTAAGAAAAGCTGACTGCATTCTGAAGTCCTTACTCAAGCCACACTTCCATTGATTTCAAGAAGAGTGTTGCCTGAATTAACATAGGTGCTAGAACTAGGGGTGCTGCTGCACCTCACCCCACCCTGGCTTGACGTGGCTTCCATTATACACACCGTTTACAGTTTGGTTCAATGGCTCTCAACACCCCCACTATAAAAATTGTTCCAGCACCCCTATGAGTTAGGACTCAGGAGTTTTTGCGTGGCCTTATTATCAATACATCATTATAAAATGTGACGTTATCTGATTACAATATGACCATATAGAGTATTGTTGCAACCACTGTTATATATTTGCAGCAAATATTGTGCAAAGAGTTGTCAACTGAAGTATCGATGAAAATATTATGCTTTGCTGGTTATGATTATGCTATCTGTATGCATGTCATTTTTGTATGTGAAGTTATAAGTATTGGCTCTATACCTGTATTTCAAATGTTTGCTCCTGGGGGAATGCCCACAAAGTAATTAGCCAGCACATTTTGGAGGGCCTATTCAAATTGAGTCGCCCATCAAAAGAACATTTAACTGAAAATGGACCATGGGAGACGCCAATCTACACTTAATGGAATGTCCTGCTGTGACTTAGGCGGTCCTGTAATTTTCCATAGTAAGAACAATGGGATGCCCTCCACATGAAAAAAAGACTATAAAAGGCAGCTGCATCTTCTTCATTTTGGCTTCAATCCTGCTTCCTACATCTGAAGGAATTTTGCTACAAACTGAAGCTCTGAACAAAGGACTGAATGACCCATCCAAGCTGTGGATGTTTTCCAGAGACTTGACTTAAGCCAGCAGTTTATTCCATCACTGCTACAAGCCTGAACCAAGAACTTTGCCATTACTGTATGTAACTGATTCCTTTAACCAATTTTAACTCTCACCTTTCTTTCTTTCTTTTTATAAATAAACCGTTAGATTTTAGATACTAAAGCAGGGGTGGGCAAACTACGGCCCGCAGGCCAGATCCGGCCACCAGCCATTTTAATCCAGCCCTCGAGCTCCTCTGGGGAGTGGGATTTGGGGCTTGCCCTGCTCCAGCCGGGGAGCAAGGTCAGGGGCTGCTTCGCGCAGCTCCCGGAAGCAGCGGCATGTCCCCCCTCTGGCTCCTCTGCATAGGGGCAGCCAGGAGTCGCCGCTCAGCATGCTGCCCCACCCCGCGCGCTGCCCCTGCAGCTCCTGTTGGTCAGGAACCATGGCCAATGGGAGCTGCAGGGGCAGTGCCTGCGGATGCTACAGCATGCAGCAGAGACGCTTGGCCGTGTCTCCACGTAGGAGCCAGAGGGGGGACATGCTGCTGCTTCTGGGAGCCGCTTGAGGTAAGTGCCGCCTGGAACCTGCACCCCTGAGCCACTCCCCGCCCCCCATACCCCAATCCCCTGCCCGGCCCCGATTCCCCCTCCCACCCTCTGAACCCCTTGGTCCCAGCCCGGAGCACCCTCCTACACCCCAAACCCCTCATCTCCAGCCCCACCCAAAGCCCGCACCTCCCCAGCCGGAGCCCTCACACACACACCCCGTGCCCCACCCCTCTATGCCCCAGCCCGGAGCCCCCTCCCGTACCCTGAATTCCTCATTTCTGGCCCCACCCTGGAGCCCACACCCCAACCAGAACCCTCACCTTGTCCCACCCCCCAACCCTAATTTCATGAGCATTCAGGGCCTACCATACAATTTCTATACCCAGATGTGGCCCTTGGGCCAAAAAGTTTGCCCACCCCTGTACTAAAGGATTGGCATCAGCATGATTTTTGCATAAGATCTAAGTTATATATTGACCTGGGTATGTGGCAGGTCCTTTGGGATCAGAAGAACCTATTATCTGATAAGAATGGTTGTAAAGAACCTCTCATCTCTGAATCCAGTGCTTTTGGTGGTGATATAAGAACTGGAATGCCTGAGGACACTGCCTGTATGTTTTCTTGTTAGCCAGTGTGGTGAAACAGGAGTTTATTTTTGTGGCTGGTTAGGTATATCTTATAAAAGAATAACCACCAGTTTTGGGTTGTGTTTGCCCTATTTCTTAGCAGTTTATCCTGAATTTGGCATTCTCAGTTATGACCCACTAAGGCACAGTTACATAAAATGTTATTCTGAAGTAATGTCTCAGAAAACTGTAGCAACATTCTTGTAAAGTTACACTGCTTTGGGCTGTAACTGTAGGGTATTTTGGGGTGGGGTTGGGGGGGGGGGGGGGAAGGGTATTTTATTTTTTAAAATAAGAACAATGGGCTAGATTGTTCCTGTATGGGCCACTGGGTGGAATACAGCCCTCTCTGATACCACTTCATTCTGAATTTTATCTGGCTGAATCAGAGGTGGAAATGGAGGCCACCTTTTGTAAACAAATTCCCACAGTATGCTGCATTCATGGTCCAAAGCATGGCAGCCATTGTGAATGTTGTAGGGCCATTTCTGTAGAATACTGTATTCCTAATGGCTGTTTATATTCTTAGGTGGCTGAAAGCAAGACACTCACAAGCTTTTGTTGCGATTTAAAGGGGGCACTGAGAGTCTTTAGTATATATCTGAAGCACCAAATCTGCCAGCAACCAGAAGTAGAAGGCAATGATGATTGTTCAAGTAATCAGAGACAGAGTGTGAGTGACCTGGGTCAGAGATAAGAGTCTTCTTCCCTATTTCCAGAGAAAGGAAAAATGTAGGATGGATGGGAGGAAGGTGCTTCTTCGCTCACCATCCTTGGGGAGCAAAATGAAGGTGGGATTCTCTTAGATTTGTAAGCAGGGTCTGAATGAATGCTTCCCTGACAGCGAGCTAGGAGCGGAGAAGAGACCCTGTGGTGTGCTTATGTAAATACAGTTTGCTCCTGCTTTGCTTAAATTTGCTAGATATTTAGCAGATGGAGCAGTGTTTTGCTCATTTTAATCAACTTGGCTGGTGTTGGGTCATAAATTATGTTAGTACTGAATGCGGGGGCAGTGAAATTAGGGTTACCAATGTTTGTAACTATTGTGGGACAACAGAAAAGAAGGACTGTGCTAAACCTGTCCCAAAGTAGGGAGTCACTGTCAGTGTAAAGAACCTTGGTAAAACAAGGGCTCGAATGGCCGAACTCTATGAAACTAAGAGTGGTGGGGGCAGGAATACCAGCCAGGAGGCTGCACATCCTCAGGGGTCCTCCCCAGGCTGGTTTAACCTATTTCACCCAGACCCACACCCACCCACACACAGGTCAAAGAATAGAGCTGAATAGAGCTTCATTAGGTGCTACTTTTAGTATGTTAAATGGCTCACTGAGAGCTGAATCTAGTTGTGGTGAGACTGTGTTTCTGTCCAGAGCTTAAATCACTTGTGGCAGGACTCTGTTTCTGCACAGAACTAAAATCACTAAGATCCTGCCGGTGGAAGCAGTGAGCAGGCAGCCAGCGGGGTGGCCGGCGGGAGCAGCGATCAGGCTGCCGGTGGGAGTGGCCAGAGATGAGCAGCCAGCAGGGCGCCGGCAGAGAGGTGTGACGAGTGGCCAGCAGGGCGGTGGCAGAGAGGCTGATGAGCGAGTAAGATGCCTCTTTCCCCTCCTCTTTGCTCCCCACCCAGGGTGGGAGGTAAACTCTGCAGATGCACCTCTGAACTCTGGGTCTGCACTGACCAGCAACTGTGTGTGGGGCACAGAGAAGGGTCGGCATGTGAAGGGGACTTTTGGGTTGCTGGACTTAAGAACCTGAGGGAAAAGGACACTGCCTAACCTACTTGGGGTGGGTCTTTTACTCATGGTTCATGTTTATGAACCCTGTTTGTGGTGTTTTCCCAAATTAATCCCAAGTTACTTCCCTCCTTTTATTAAAAGTTTCTTTTCTACACCTGGACTCTATTCTTACGAGTGGAGAAGTATTGGCTCTCAGAGGCACCTAGGGGCGATGTGTAAATTTCCCAGGTTATGAGGTGGAGGCTCAAGCCAGTTCTGAGTTGGATTGATGGAAAGGAACCCCTAGATTTTGAAACCGGCCCTTGTTGCTGCCAGGTCCACCTGGCAGAAGAGCTACAGATTTATGAAACAACCAGGATGTTATTCTCTCCTCCTCTATAATTTGCCTGCTCACCACATGTCGAGAGAAGAAACAGGGCCTTGCATCTGAAATATTTTTAATTGCTCTTCCTGGTCTTACTTACCAGTGCCAAAGACAGCCAGAGTGCCAACAAGGATGCACAGCTGCAGTCTGGACCCTTAGTGTCACTCAACTCCCCAACGTTACTCATGTTTACCTAAACCAAAATGTTACTATTATTGTTGGTATTTGGAGATCATATTCTAACACAGCTCCCATTGTGGTACCCGACTACAATTCCATTAGATTCCCATTCTTATTCAGCAGGACAAATCACCCCCATACCACTCTGTTGCCCTGTATTATACCAGATATTATACCTTAACGTTGCAGTTGTGTCTAATGGTTCTGTATTATGTGGTCAAATTTATCAAACCTATCTACAATCCCTTTCTGAAACAGGTCTAAGGTGAGCAGACGCAAGTGTGAAAAATTGGGACGGGGTCGGGGGTAATAGGAGCCTATATAAGAAAAAGGACCCAAAAAATCGGGACTGTCCCTATAAAATCGGGATATCTGGTCACCCTAAATAGGTCTCCCCCTCTCCCACAGAAAATACTTGACAGGAATGCACCTACCAGCTGGCTCTCTCAACAAATTCAGCAGAAGTATGCCCACTCACCTCACCCTAAAGACACTGAAGAAGAAAAAGTCCATTGGCTCTTTCCCCCAGAATATGAGTAAAAGATTAGGGAGAACCCAGCATTTTGGAAGGAGTTCTATTGAGAGAGGAAAATTGAGAGAAAGCCCAATTTGGCCCCCCCAAAAAACCCAAGATAGCATCAAATCTAGACCAAAAACTCCCCCCATGTTCACCAAAAGGATCCTTGGTAAGATTCAGGTTCACCACAAAATTCTACTTGCCAAGGGCAATTTCCAAAAGTTATGAAACAGTAGTTTTTTTCTTCTCACTGGTCTCATTTCATGTCCCTGGCAGGGGTTCTCAAACTATTGCATGGTATGGAAAATATTTTAATTAATACAGACCTGTTCGCTCTATCCATGATCCTGTGGACCACCTCCCCACCCACATTCATTATTGAATGAAATTCCTGTGGCAACTATGGTAATTCCTGCAATGTTATTAATGACCTGGAATAAAACTTAAAATCATCACTGATAAAGTTTGCAGATGACACAAAAAAATGGGGGAGTAGTGAATAACAAAGAGGACAGGTCACTTTTACAGAGTGATCTGGATTGCTTGGTGAACTGGGTGCAAGCAAATAAAATCTGTGTTTTAATATGGCTAAATGCAAACGTATACATCTAAGAATAAAGAATGTAAGCCATACTTATAGGATGAGGGACTCTATACTTAGAAGTGGTGACTATCAATGCCTCCAGGTATTTTTCAATCAGCTGTACATGATCTCCTGATGCAATGCTGTGACCAAAAAGGCTATTGGCTATTTGCTATTCTTAGAATCATATAATCATAGGAGTGGAAGGGACCTCAAGAGGTCATCTAGTCCAGCCCCCTGCACTCATGGTAGGACTAATTATCTTGGTTGCACAAACAGGAGAATCTCGAGTAGGAGTAGAGAGGATATTTTACCTCTGTATTTGGCCATAGTGCAATCACTGCTGGAACATTGTGTCCACAATTCAAGAAGGATATTAATAAATTGGAGAGGGTTCAGAGAAGAGCCAGGAGAATGATTAAAGGATTAGAAAACATGCCTTGTAGTAGGAGACTCAAGGAGCTCAATCTATTTAGCTTTTCAAATAAAAGGTTAAAGGGAGATTTGATTACAGTCAATAATGGGAAACAAATATTTAATAATGGTCTCTTCAATCTAGCAGAGAAAGGTATAAAACAATCTAATGTCTGGAAGTTAAAGTTAGAGAAATTCAGACTGGAAATAAAGCGTACATTGAGAGTAATTACCCATTGGAACAATTTACTATGGGTCATGGTGGATTCTCCATCACTGACTATTTTTAGGACGTTCTATGGCCTGTATTATATAGGATATCAGACTAAATGATCACAGTGATCTCTTCTGGCCTTAGAATCTATGAATCTTTAATAGCTTATGTGGAACAATAATATTAGGAAAATATTTAATACATTTTAACTGTCTTTTAATGTTTGCGGGTTTTTTTTGTTTGTTTGTTTTTTGTTTTTTTTTTTTTAAGGTGGAGCTAACTACGTGACCTGCTGGCAAGAGTTCCAAAGATCACCAGCAGTGGTCTATGGACCACAATTTGAGAACCTCTGTTCTTCACTTCCTGATTTCACAGCAGTACTGAGGAGACAATACTTATTCCACATCAAGCAGCTATTTTATCATATAAACATTCACCTTCAATATAGAATTGGTCAGATTCCCAGGCACTTCACGGTTACTCACTGACCTACAGCAGGTTGAAGGATAAGGATTACATTCCCAGAGATTGCATTAAAAATATTATTTTCAGGTTTAAAATGAATTTTTCAGTCATCTCTCAGTGAAAAACAGTTTTTCCCCAGGTAATAGTTATAGACTCTTGGTTACCATAAATATGATAAATGACTTTGTAATTTGAGTTAATAGACATTTGTGGTAACTTAGTTGAAATGCATTTGTGAATAATGGCTACTCAATTGCTATTTTTTTAATGTTGTTGTGCAAGGAGGAAAGCTACATCCTGGATAATCTCACTCAACTCTTAGTAGCAGATAATATTTCATTCATTTTGACTTAGTTCTTTCTGGAAGACAGAAATAATAAAATACCAGATCTGTTCCCAGCTGATGTACTATGGATGGTCACACATGAAAAACAAACACTAATTTAGAGGGAGGAGATATGCAATGGTATCCAGTGAAACGCTCCATGGAGAGGGGGTTGTTTGTCTGAGAACAGTAGAGGAGGTTGTAGCATAAACTGAATTTCCCTTATGGAGCTGACCATGTGGAGAAACCACAACTAACCAGCTCAGGTTTCAATTTTTTTTTTAAGTTGATTAATTTGTGCAGCATAAAATGCTTACTACTGTCACTTTCCAACCCAACCCCACTGGATTTCAGATATTTCCATTTAGATTTTGGTTTCCTACAAGAATACAGAGAGTGTTGGGGCACTGTTAGAGACCTGGAAAACTATTTATCAGATATTCCAGTTGAATATTTCATATTGCAATGCAATAGACTTCCAGCTCTGATAAGAAGTGTTGAAATGGCTGTTTCATTTACACCAAATCATAAATCAGAGTCTTTTCTTCACTTGGACATGTCATCTTGAGATAATCTGCTTCCCCTACGATATCCAAAAAAAATGGACTGAGCAGTGATTGACAAGCTATTGGGTAACTTGGTCATTCCTTTTATAACTGTATGTATTTTTCAAGAGATTGAGTAGAGATGCTACTTTTTCCAATAAACGAAATGCTGTTTTCCAACAGTTTACTTTTACATGTTTTCTCACTGTTAACATGAAGAGATCATTTATTAACCATTTTATACACTAGTTATAAATGTACACCTAACATCAAGTGTGACTGGTATGGTTTCAGAATCACAATGAAAGATTGTCTCGTAAACATAATCCTAGCAACACCTATGCTGTTTGTCGCAGCCCTATGCTCTGTCATGCGTCCGGATGGCCAAATGTCGGTCAGAAGGTCACATCGTTTTCATGTGCCTCACCTTGGTGCTGTGTGACCATTCTCGAACCTTCCACCTGGTCAATTGTAGGTCACATTGGTACCGTGTGCTACAATTCCAGCGGGCCGTGTGCATAAGCCTAGTGTGCCGTGTGCAGTGCCTGTTACATAGGGGGCACCAGCTCGGAGCCTGGTTGGTGTAGGAGCGGGGAACCAATTAGATGATAGCACATGCAAGGGTCTTCGAACAAAACTATGTCTCTGGTCTAAATCAGCAGGAGTGTCCGCGTGTTAGCTGAAAGGCCTGATCACCCTTTCAGCCAGGATCCCTTCCGGATTTAGCTAGCTTGTGTCATGTAATTTCGGGTTCCATCTCATCATGTCCTTGGTGTCTGTACTGCTGGTCAGCTGCGCCTGGAATGTGGTATGCATGTATTAATTTTTGTAGATATTCTGTTGGTTAGGCCCTTTTTCTTTATTACTTGGTACCAAATCTCTTGTACAGTGTATAGAGGGCAAATTGTTACAGTTTATTCAGTTTTCTATGCTTGTTCTGGTTTTTGGTAAATAGTTGGTTGTAGATTCCTTGTTGTTAAATGTATACAGCTTGTTTTATATTACTGCTCTGGTAATATTTCTGGTTGGTTACTTGTTTGAATTTGTATTGTTGGTTGGTAAAAGTGCTCCTCCCCAGCCCAAGTTGTGATTTTTTTCCCATTAATAAATGGCCACCTGTTTTTGAATTGCAATCTGCCTCAATTTTCCCCTTCCACTTGATCCTCATTCGAGCCTGTATTGGTCTCGGACGCTGTTGTGAACATTCCTTGTATTGGCAGTAAGGAAGTTATTATACAGTAGCGGAGTGTAAGGCTCACAACAAAGGCAGCTGAAGAGACTGTTATCCCTATCGAAAAGGGCAACATTCTGAATCCAAAGATGGAGGAATCCAAGAAGTCCGAGCAAAATTATTGTATATTTGTATACGCTGTAGAAAAAAAGAAGAAAGCAATCACAGGAAATATGTCAAAGAGGCCTTTTAGAATTTCATGTAATAATAATTAATAAATAACAGTAAAGTATGCCACTGGGAGAAGAGCACTGACACTCCTCAAACCTACAAAGCCACCACAACCAGTAACATCACCTAAATGTCCAAGAAAGGAGCCAATATGTCTGATTCGATTCATACAGAAAACTCCCCTCAGTGTTTTTCTGGCTTAGAGTACTGATTCCACCTCTGTGCCTCCTACTGTATCTCCACAACATAATCATCATCCTTATAAATGTATGGTGCACTGTCTCAATTTCTTTCATGAACTCACTTCTTGGATCCTCAACCGTTAGCCAAAAAAATGCTTCTCTCTAACCATGCCTCAATCACCACCCATCAGTTGAAGAATCAGTTGCCAGGGACCGTTTATCAGCATTGTACAAAATATTATTTTTCATTGATAGTCAACCAGCATCCTCAACCTTTAAAACAGTGCATAGATTACTAGTTATTCTTTTAAATCCACATGTCCATCTACCTGACTCTAAAAATAAAGACAGGGAAAACTTTTCCTACCGATTTTCATAGATTACAGGGCCAGAAGGGACCATTGTGATCATCTAGTCTGACCTCCTGTATGGCTGGCAAGAGTTCCAAAGATCACAACACAGGCCATAGAACTTCCCCAAAATAATCCCTAGAGCACATCTTTTAGAAAAACACTCAATCTTGATTTAAAAATTGTCAGTGACAGAGAAAGCATCATTCATAATTTGTTCCAATAGTTAATTCCTCTCACCATTAAAAATGTATACCTTATTTCCAGTCCAAATGTGTCTAGCTTCAAGTTCCAGACATTAGATCTTGTTATATTTCTCTCTGCTAGATTGAAGAGCCCATTATTAAATATTCATTTCCCATATAGACACTTATAGACCGCAGTCGTCACCCTTTAACTTTCTCTTCATTCAGCGAAACAGACTGAGCTCTTTGAATCTAATGCTAAGGCACTCAATAGAAAATTTGTAATCTTTAATTCACTTAAACCAAATAAAAATCACAATGAGAAATCTTATTCAGGATACACAAGCCAGAGAGAATATTATCTTTATCAGAAAGCTGCCTTCACATAGAAGTAAAATACTATCTCTCCTGTCAGTCTGCATCTGAAAAGCAGGGGACCGAAACCACCACGAACACTGAGAAATCCAAAAGTTGTGACTTAAGACCAGTATCATCTGAGGGCAAATGCCCTCAGTAGTGGAGAATGTTATGAAGGACATATTCTCAAGGCACTTACCTAAGTAAGTAAGTAACGGATTCACCTCAGTCTTGCCTGGGGGCCGGGAGGAGGGTCAGCTTCAATCGTTTCATCTTCATAGCTATTCATCTTCATAGCTACGTGAGGAATCTGAGATGGTGCTGTTTATATTGCAGTGTTGTTTTCTTTTAAATGCCTTCTGGTAGAGACAAAGAGAGAAAGAATATGTAAGAGTTTTGAATTATGGTGATATCTTGTTTTTCTTTTACTTAACATAGAAATTGTGGGTAAAATTCTGACCCCATTGTAGTCAATAGGAATTTTGCCATTAACTTCAGTGGGGCCAGGATTTCACCCTATGTGTTTGAGGGATATTGATTGCCTCTATCAAAGAGCAAGGAAGGAAAGGGTGAGGGGTAAATGGATGCTTACGGCTGCTTGCCTAATACAAAACCTGTATTACACACCCTGAAAACAAATATATATGGACAGTCAAACTGTCCATAGATATTACACAGACGTGTCACCGATGGACTGAAATGGACATTGAGGACAGTCTTATATAACAAGACTGAATGTGCCATCAGCACAACATTCAGTATAAAATAAAAATAGACTGAGTGATTGAGTTTGTTTGTGGTGTCCGTGGGGATTCACCCTGATAGGGTTGCCAACTTTCTAATCAAATAAAACCGAACATCCTTGCCCCACCACCCCCTACCACACCTGCCCTGCCCCTTCTCTGAGGTCCTGCCCACACTCACTCCACACACACCCTCCATCACTCGCTCTCCCCCACCCTCACTCACTTTCACTGGGCTGAGGCAGGGGGTTGGGGTGCGGGAGGGAGTGAGGGCTCCAGCTGGGGGTGCGGGCTCTGGGATGGAGCAGGAAATGAGTGGTTTTGGTGCTGGAGGGGGCTCTGAGCTGGAGCCAAGGGGTTCAGAATATGGGAGAGGGCTCAGGGCTGGGCAGGGGGTTGGGGTGCGGGCTCTGGGAGGGAGTTTTGGGTGCAGGAGGGGGCTCAGGCTGGGGCAGGAGGTTGGGGTGTGGGAGAGGGTGGGGGGTGCAGGCTCCAGCTGGGTGGTGCTTACCTCAGGCTGCTCCCAGTCAGCAGCGCAGTGGGGTTAAGGGGTCCAGCTCCTAGGTGTAGAGGTGGCTAGGGGACTCTGTGCAGTGCACACTGCCCACAGGCACTGTCCCACAGCTCCCATTAGCCGCGGCTCCTGGCCAATGGGAGCTGCGGAGCTGGCACTCGGGGCGGGGGCAATGCGCTGAGTCTTCCTGGCTGCCCCTGCACCTAGGGGCCACAGGGACACACTGGCCGCTTCCGGGAGCCATGTGGAGCCAGGAAGCCTACCTTAGCCCTGCTGCACCACCAACCAGACATTTAATGGCCCACCAGGGTCCTTTTTCGACCAGACGTTACAGTTGAAAACCAGACGCCTGGCAACCCTACCTGATGATTTTGCACTGTCTTGGGGGGAGGGGGAGGGGGAGTGAGGAACTAATTCAACCTTTGACCCAGATCTAGCTATTGACCAGGCACAGAAATTGTTTGATGTAGAAATATGGGCTGGTCTGTAATGATTCAAACCACTGCCCTCCTTGCAAGTATACACTGCAACATGAGGAATTAACATTGTGGCAGAAGGGAAAATGAATAGCTTTTATTGTTTATTTTCTTTAACTGTCACTTCCAGTAAACTCTTTATTATTTTGTTCCAAATAGAAACGTATGAACTGAATGAAATAAAGTAAGATGCAACCTGATCTTGTATCCAAAACCTGAATCAAACCTTTTGGGATTCAGAAGAGTTCAGATATCTTCTCCATCCCTTTTATTATTTTTTATTTTTGGCATGCTCTGCACTTCCTGGCTCCAGTTGGAATGGACTGGAAGTAATAGTACAGTACAGGATGTTTCAAGAGATATCCTGTTCTCATAAGACTTTCAGTATACGCAACTCTTCCAGACTTGAGGTTAAGATAATTCTTCTAATAAGGTTCAGAAAAGTATCTCAGCTTTTGGAACCTCTTTGAAGTTCATCCACCACAAGTGATCATGCAAGTAGGCTCTGATTTTTTAGTAAGAAACTTAGGCACATTCAGTGCTCATGTGTTTAAAGTTAGGCACATACTTTGCTAATTGGTGCCATGAACAGTAAATGTTTATTTTGTTTTCAGATACCCACTAGAAACAAACTTCACCGGTTTCCCTTAGTTTGCAACCTACCCCACCATCACCTCTGCTCTTGACAAAGATTTTCCAAAATATGAGTCTAAAGTTAAGCTCTTAAACTCATATTTAGGCATTTAAGTGTCCTGATGTTCAAATGTTCTAAGTACTCAGCAGCTGTGACTGACTTCATTGGCAACTACTAGGGTTCAGCACTTTTGAATGTAAGTCCACTTATTAACATGCCTACTTTGGGTTTGGGATCCTAACTTTAAACTCCTACTTTCACAAATCTTGGTCCCTGTATGTTAGAAAATGATGATACACCAGGCATGATGTCACTCTGATGGGCAATAATATGGGTGGAAAACTACTTCCTCTGTCCATAGACTGTTATACATTTTTTAGTGCATAAAGAGTTAGTCATATAGCTAAAAGAGCACCCTACAAGGTTGCATTGCTCAACCAGCCTACATCCAAGCAGTCAGGGGCAATCATTGCAGCTCTGAGTGCAATATCTGACTTTGGTTCTGAGATATCATGTCTACCCAGATCAGGAGATGGATGGGAAGCTGAAAGGACATTTGCAAGAGGACCAATAGCCAGAATTGTCTAGGCCAATAGGGAGCTGTCAGGATTAATGTAGACTTATCCCCTCAGATCTTGGATCTTTCCCTAGCAATCAGGTGAAAGGCACATAAAAATCTTAGCAAGCACTGTAACAGAAATGCATCTGATGAAGAATTCTTTGGAGCAGAAGTTTGGACATTTGTTGTCTTCTGTAGGGAATAGCTCTATTGTGGGAGTCACACATTGGCAAAATATTGGTTCTCTAATGGGCTTTTGCAGTGGTTGGTTGCTGCATACCTGCTTAACAAGTCTGCCAGGTTGTTGCTGGCTTCTGAAAGGGGGATGCTGCATGGTAATGACACCAAGTCTCTCATAGAAGAGAAAGGATGACTGAGCATCTCCTTGTTTGTTTATATAATTCATCACATGTGTGTGAGGTCCAGGATGTTCATACATAGCTTCAAATCCAGATGGTTCAGGTGGGCACCAGAAGCAATCCTTAAGCTATGTGTGTCACCGCTGAGGAAGGGGCACAGAAGAGAATCATCTTTCACACACATTCTCAGTGACCAGCCACAGAGTGAGTTCTCAAAGGACTTGGGGCACCACTGCAACTCTTGTTCATGTGATATTAGGATGGGGAGTACAGCAACCTCAGCCATAGTTATAAAGGTTACAGATGGAGTCTGGCAAGTGGTGTCACATTTATACAAGAGATATCATATACATACATGCCTAGTAGCCCCAGACATGCACAACATCAGCTTTGATTGCAGGTTGTTTGTCATCGGTTGGTGAGATCAGAAGCTGTGCTCTGGGAGGTAAGATCTTGCTGATTGAGAGTCTATCTTGGCTCCTATGAATGCTATCATAGATGATAGTACAATAGGCAACTTCTCATAGATCACAAGGTGTCCTAATTGGGACTGTTTGCAGCCTCCTACTGCAACCAGCTTTACTGATAAGCTAGTCGTCCAGGTACAGGTAGACATGGATGCCCAATGAGGGCAGACCATAATAAGTTCAATAGGGCCACAGGATCATGACATATAGATATGGCTGGCTTATCTCATACTAACCAGCCCAGTGCCGTTCTGATGTGATAATGGCTGAGCCCTACAGAGCCCACTGGTCTGTCTACAGTGTCAGCCATGGATCTCAGGGGAGAGTGGTCTCTGCTCAAGGAAGGCAAGAATGTGTGCCCCTGTGATGGAAAGGAGTAGATCTGTATAGGCACCAAGATATCCATCGTTCTGGGATCTGCACCAGCAGGTGTCCCGGTACTTAAGCCATTTCCAGTTCTTCCAGGGATACACTGGATGGCGTTGGGTTGGTTGCAGATGTTAATGTTAAAGGATTTTTCGCTGATACCAGGATCAGTGCTATGAAGTTTTTACTAGGTGCCACGGTGGTAGGCTAGCCACAGTGTGATATGGGCTTAGTGGTTTCCTGCCCAAAGGGTTTGGGTTCATGTGGTCTGTCCCTGTGGGAAGGCACTGAGCTCCATCTAGAGTATCTACATTTATGTTTGTGGGGAACCCACTCTCAGTGCCAAGCTTCATTACCAGATGTGTTGGCATTTATTTTAGTACTGATGTTGCTGGTTTCAGTGCCAGAGGTGAAAATGTTGGTGTGTCGGGTCTTTTCTCCATTGGTCTTCAACACTGAGTGTCTGCTAGTCAGGGTGCTTGACAAAGTCAGAAGTTAGTGTATCTGGTTCCTGACTTCTGATGCCAGCCTTCTTCAGATCTGAAGAGCCTTTTGTAGATCATTGTAGTAGATGAAGTTTCATCTGGGCATCTCATAATTTGCACATCCTCGATGAAAACAGCCAGCATATCAAGCACTTATCTGATATATGGGTATCTCCGAAAAGAAGAGGCAGATGCAATGTCTGTCTTACAATGGAATAAATCCATTGCAGGAAGGGCCAGGGTTGAAACCTGCAGATTTAGAAACTGCCAGGTTAAGGTGTCCAGCACAGGAGGATATATATATAGGGGATCTGAGTGTCAAAATTCAATCCAGATAAGGAACTGTCATGAATGAAATTGGACTATCAGTGGATAAGAGAGTTCTGGAGGTTCTGAAAAAATTTATGAAGTTTTAGCCAGAACTAGTGGCTCAGACGTTCACCATGTTCCATTTTGCTGCCACAGAAGGAAGTACAAGAAGGAACTGAGGGAGAGTCCCAGCTACTCTGTCCTTTATGCCTTGGCATGGGAGCACAAGGAAACACAGGGTATATGCATGGCCCCATCAGATATGGCAGTACAAAATATTCCAATCACATGCACATAACAAATATGCACTTCTACTATAGGATACACACTAACACACTCTTGAAGAATTATTATTTACTACCTACTTGGAAACATGTCAAACACCTCTCTAAATTATTTCATATCACTCCACTGTTCCGGACTCTTAATGGATCATTATCGTCACAGCAAAGTTATGGAGTAAATATTAACCCATTTTCCAACCTGGAGGCATTCCTGAAGTGAGAGGTTCCTGAAAGTTCAGAAAAGGGAGTCTATATAATGTAAGGAGATGATAGATATGAAAAGCTAAATCCTACTACTAAGAGTTTTTCAAGTAGACTTATTATTGAACAAGCAGGAGGGTTCACAATTAAGTGATTAGTCATGTGAAAGTACCCATCCAAACCAGGAACTGTCAGATAGAAATATAGTAATGACTTCTAAGCCTATTAGACATGAACATGTAAGAAAGTCTTGAAAAATCTCCCTGTAAAAGGAGCATCGAGTGAACCTATTCCCTGGTAATGAAAAGTCTTCTGAGTAGCCCAATTACCTTTTCTACTTTAATTACCTTAAAGTAAATCTGACAGCAGTAAACTGGACAGAGAGGAGCAATGTAAAGAAAGAGCCATGGGGAAACGCAAAGAAATCCTGGATCACAAGGAAAGCAATCAGAGACTGAAATAAAATAAAATATGTAACGACACTCTCAGAGAAAGAAAGATATTAGTGGATGCCAAAAAGAATGGTAAATGGACCTGATTCTGTTCACACTTCCATTTGCTCTTGTAAATCAGGAATAATTCCACTCAAGTCAATGGAGTTACACCTGTGCCAGAGCGCTGCAATGGAGATCAGAATCCAACTCTGTCTCCTATTGTAGTCACCACAGATTTAGCTATCATCACCATAATGGTGAATGTCTCTTTGTAGTTGATACCCCTACTATTTGTATCTGGGTAAATCCTTGCATTTAACGAAAGACTGGCACACTTGACAGCAAATATGAAAGACTTTCAACCTTGTATATTTCAATAGCTTAAGTTTTCTATTTATAGAAGTCAACTTGTGCACACATTTGCAACTGTATGTTGATGTCTGCATTGCCAAAAAACACAGAATCTTTGCAGCATATGAGTATTCATTGTTGCTGCAATTCAGTCAACGTAGCAACTTCAGAGAAGATTGTGATTCCTGACCTAATTTGTTTATCCTTCCAAGTTAATTGACTCAGTAACATCCATTAATTTCACCTTTGTGACTCATCAGGATAGATAATTAGGTTTGGCTGGGAACTGAAAACCTTACCTAAATTGCTTATGGTCATCTAATTCTGGTAGTTTACTTGGACTACACATTTCCACAATGCTGGATCTGCCAATGAGGAGACATTACAATATTTGGCAGTGCAAAGTTCCTGATAACTTTTATGCACCATCTGAGCAAGATTAAAAGGAGTATGGTGCCACAGAATTTTATTATCATGATGAAAAATATGGATCATTTGAATTTGGAGATCTAGACAGGAAGAAATGACAGTTAATTTAGCGCATTCTTGAAAAATGTGACCAAGTGTTTTTTACAAGCCAATGAGTTAGACATTGGCAGTACAGTGACTATGTAGACAAATATATACATAAAATAATTATATTTCATCTGACTGACAAAGGGCACCAATCCATAAACATTTTATCATTCAGATTCTGATTTGTTTAACAGATTTATTTAGGAAAGAGTGAAGAACTTATCTGCAAGTTCATTTTTCAGCTGTCTGGAATAGCAGATGTGGAATGGGTTTCTTAATCCTCATTTTGACCATTACTAATGGACTTCAAGCCTCATGAAAAAGGGTGAAAGGGTTATTAAAACAAGCAGATGTCTAAGCATGTCTAATGGATTTAAGCCACCAAGCTGAGAAGCACTGTAGCTGGGTCTCTGAGCATCGCTAATGTCTTGTAGCCATTTCAAGTTTGGACATTTTCCAAAGACACCCTGCACTTCAGAATTCAGCTCTAATATTCAGAGATAGTTAATTTTCTAGGTAAGCTGTTTTGTCAGCTTGCTGATTTTATAGTAATTGTGGTTAGTAAAGTCTCCTTCACAGTCTGTTCTACAATAAGCTGAAGACTAACTGGGGGAAGGGAAGCACTAAAAAAAGCTCTTGCTGTGACATTGATGCAGTGCCTGGCCCAACAGAGATCACCACCACACTGCTGTAGTTTTGTTTTCACTTACTTTCCCTTTTTGTTTTGCTGTTCTGCACGTAATCTGGCCATGTGGCAGTAATTAGAGCTGTGTGAACCCTAAAACTTATTCCTTACCAATTTCTTGCCAGAGGACTCAATGTCTTTGCTTAATTGGGTCAGCTTACATTTGCCAGCCCTCCTCCCACCAACAAAGGTACTTGGAGCCAGATCTTCCAGCTCAAGTAAGGGCAATGGAAGAGCTTGGAAGAAGTTCCATGGAGCAAGAAGGCAAGACTTCACAGGGGGTTTCAACTGCAGTCCCAAGTAAAGGGGACTTTGGGGTAGGGCAAGGGTATTGCCAGTGGATCCATAACTATACACATCCACCAGTCAATTCCTTCCTTTCCTGCATGATTCAGAGCAAACATGGAGATTACTGAGGAACATGAGCTTGGGAGACAGACAGAGAGTGAGGGGGCAAGAGGGTGAGGGGAAGATATGATTATTTTGTTCCCCCTTCCGTCCTTAAGACCCAGCTCTTTTACACTGGCTTTTCCCCGTTACTGATGGTGAATCAACATGATGCTTCAAGATATATAAGAATAGTGGTTAAAGTACAATTTTTCCCCCACAAGTATTTAGGAACTCTATTAATTAGAGACAGAAGATAAGTGTGTGTGTCTGTCTTGGGGGAAATCACCACACCACCTGAATGCCCCCTCCCAGCAAGACCTGACATTAGAACAACTCTGCTCTGTTTCCCTCTTTGGCTCAGGTAGACTGTTCTGTTGATTTGACCGTCTGGCCAAGTCAAATTCAACTCTGTCCTGTTTGGGGGCGAAGGGATGGAGGTGTAAGCAAAGAGACCAACAAAACAATCTTCATATTCAGCGTAAGCCAAAATAGTTTCCCATCAATCGTGGGCTCAATGCTCAGTCCTTTTTTGGGGACTTTCAGGCTTCTTCCTCTCTCAGAGTCCAAACTTAGTCAACACACAATGGGCACCTGCTTCCCACCAGGCACAGCCATCTGACTTTCAGGGTCTGCTCTACCTCAGCTCCAGCTCCAGCGTGGCTGGGCGGGCAGTCAGGCTCCTGTTGTGCGCCCCTCCCCCCTTCCCTCTCACATGCACCTTGTAGCTCTTCTCTTACCACCTAACCTCTCTCAGCCTTGTATACAATCCACACAGCTTCCTCCCAGCAAAGCCCACAAATTAACCCAACCCAGCTAGTTCCCAGCTGATCAATATTATGAATATTGATATGAACCTGATTAACCTTAAAGGGCACAACAGCCAATGACGATCATTTTTTGCTTTTAGTATTAAGATGCCTTTTAAACGTCTGTCATAAAGGATGATGTTTCAAATTTGCTAAAGCCAAAGACAGCTACCTTGAGCATTGTTTCATATTTGAAGCTTTTCCTTCAGCAATCCCAGAAACTACCAGCCAATTTAATTGAGTTGCATGGTGAGGTTGAGAGGAGGGAATAGTTTTGCAAATCAGAAAATTTCAAAAACAGAATTTGTCAATTTCAAAATCAAAGTTCCATTTTTAAAAATTTCCATGGGGCAGAAATTTTTTAAGAAATGCTCACTGAACTTGCACACGACCTCTGGCATGTTCAGTGTTTTTGAGTAATATGGGATGCCATCTATTTAAATCCCATATGCCTCAGTCAGTGTAACTTGTGTTTCTTTCTTACTAACACAGCCTTACTATTAACCTTTGGGAGAGTGGGGAGGAGGGAAAATGTTAGTAATTATGGATCAATCCATGCCCCGCTGAGTTTTGCAGATCCCTATTGGTTTAGTTTCAGACCTGGGAAAAGATACTATATTGTTATCCATGACTCATCTTCTCATTGGTGAATAACAAACAGTAAGACGCCCATGCTTTTTTCAAAGAGCAGAATAACTCACAATCAATTATTTTATTCATCTATGGGCTCTTGACAGGGTACTGTTCTGCTGTGGCTTCACTCCTTTCTCTCAGAAAGATTCCAGAGCGTAGTACTCAGCTATTGCTTTTTCTCTACCCAAGGGCTCTCTGGTTTAAGACAGCTCATCATGGATCCTGTTGAATACTAAAGAGCCAAGTGCACTGTTTTGGGTGCAGAATAAATAAAATCAATTAACAGCAATGCAAACACTCAAATATTACCTGGATACAGATGTTATAAGTGAGATAAGTGAGATCATAGGTGATGTGAGGCTGTGATGAGTTATGCTCTGCAGAGTTAGCAGTATGTGGATGGCCTTCCACTTTGAATCTTCTGATTTCCTTTTCTCAAAGCCAGATATAGTATATTGATACACATAGGCCTGAGCTGCACTCATATATAATTGCAATTAAAGTGGAAGTGTTTTTAGGGCTTCCGATTTTCGGTTTTAACTGATAGACACAGATGAAAAACCCCCAGTACAAAGAAAGTGAAACTAGTGCCTATCCAATAAACATCAGAAAACCACCAGAAATGGTTACTTGTATCTCAGGGCTTGTCTCATGCAGCAGTAACAGACTATGGGGATGTGATTTCCAAAGCACACTAACATGTTGCACATTAATTGGTCTGTGCAAACCAGATGGTATGCAGTAAAAATTCCCTAGTGCAGTGGTTCTCCACCCGGGGTATGTGTTCCCCTTGGGGTATGCCAGAGGTCTTCCAGGGGTACATCAACTCAACTAAATACTTGCCTAGTTTTACAACAGGCTACATAAAAAACACTAGCAAAGTCAGCGCAAACTAAGATTTCATACAGACAATGACTTGTTTATAGCTCTCTATATACTTACTATACACTGAAATGCAAGTACAATATTTATATTCCAATTCATTTATTTTATAATATGGTAAAAATGAGAAAGTAAGCAATTTTTCAGTAACAGTTTGCTGTGAGGCTTTTGTATTTTTATGTCGGAGTTTGTAAGCAAGTCATTTTTAAGTGAGGTGAAATTTGGGGTGCACAAGATAAATCAGACTGCTGAAAGGGATACAGTAATCTAGAAAGGCTGAGAACCACTGTCCTAGTGCACTTTAACATAGTGCTGTTTGAAACAGTACTATGTTAAAGCGCACTAGGCAACATTACAAAGAGATTACTCATTACAGTATGTATAAAGAGAAATCCGCCTCCAGACTCCAGACTTTTGGTCAGCTATATAAAAGTCAGATGTGTGAACTTGAGTGCCTGGTATTAAATGATGATATTGATATAATAGGCATCACATAAAATTGGAGGAACAATGATAAGCAGCGGGACACAGTAATAACTGGATACTATATATATATATATATATAGAGAGAGAGAGAGAGAGAGAGAGAGAGAGAGAGAGAGAGGAATGAAAATAGGTTGTGGTGGTGGGGAAGTGGCAATACATGTGAAAGAAAGTATAGAGTCAAATATAGTAAAAATCTTAAATGAACCAAACTGTGCTATAGAATATGGTTAGAAATTCCATGCTTGAATAACAAGAGTATAGCAGTAGGAATGTACCACTGACCAGGATGGTGATGGTGACCGTGAAATGCTGAGGGGGACATCAGAGGCTACAGAAACAGAAAATAATGGGGGATTTCAACTATCCCCATATTGACTGGGTATATGTCACCTCAGGACAGGATGCTGATAAAATTTCTAGACATTAATGACTGCTTCTTGAAGCAGATAATCCTGGAACCCCAAAAGGCAGAGACAATGCTTGATTTAGTCCTAAGTGGAGCACAGGATCAGGTCCAAGAAGTAAATTACACAAAAATAAGAAAGCTAGTTAAATGGAAATGAAAAGAAAAGTTACAAGAGTGAAATGCCTGCAAACTGCATGGAAATATTTTTAAATCATCCTAATAAAGACTCAAACTAAATGTGTACCCCAAATTTAAAAAAAAACAGTAAAAAGGACCAAAAAATGCAGCATGGCTAAACAGCTAAGTAAAAGAGGAAGTGAGAGACAAAAAGACATCCTTTAAAAATTGGAAGTCAAATCCTACTGAGGAAAATAGAAAGTACTTCGTCACATGCTCAAGGTCTTCCTAAACCTCTGACTGCCAGAAGCTGGGACTAGACAATAGGGAATGGATAATTTGACAATTGCCCTGTTCATTCCCTTTGAAGCCTCTGGCACTAGCCACTGTTGGAAGACAGGATACGGGGCTAGATAGACCATTTGTCTTATCCTGCATAGCCATTACTTATGTTCTTAACATTTTAACTGTCACCTCAATGGTTGCAGAATGGTAGTCAAGTGTTCATTTGGCTGTTTGAAAGGAGACTGGCACTGTTTATGGACTAGGTTGGAAGCGCCAGAAAAAAAAAAAACACATTCCAGGCATTAAAACTGCATGTGTTTTTCACAATGTCTGTGAGAGCAAAGGGGAAAGCCTCACTGATGGGTAGGAGGCTGCAGAGTCTTGCTCGGAGGTTCAAGCAGCCAGCAAGGCATCCCATTGAGAGCACAAATACAAGGGGGAATGCTATCAGGGATGCTTATTGTTCATATTTTGAGTTCCATGCCTGAACACGTTAACCTTGGTAGAGGGAGTGTTATGAGCACAGAGGTATGGTGTGTGGCTGGTTAAAGTTTAATGTTCCTTATGTGCAATTGTAAAACCCTATCAATTATTTCAGCTTTATTTAAAGGATTTTCTGTGTTAAATGCCATGATGACCCATAATGGATGTGTTATAAATAGATTTATTATGAGAGAGCAATAAAAACCCAATAAAGTTTTAATAAAATCAATGGAAAAATGTGTTTGTATCTGGAAATACATTTAACAAACAAATTATGGGACTGCAGGGCCTGCTGACCTAGTAAGTAATATTTTGCAGGAGGGCATTTTGGCTCAGGACAGTGTTCATGAGTTGCCTTCACATCTCTGTCTTTTTCCATGCTCTCCTTTGCCATGGTGATGCTGTTGTTGGCCACCGCCACACTTTCTCTGGCCACTGTGACCCTGTCCTTGGCCACTTCCCTGAGCTGCTTTTCTTTCTCCCTCAGGGTCCTCATATCCAGCCTCTCAGCCAGCCTGGTTTTCTACAGTAACTCTGTCATGAGTTCTGCAAATGTCTCGTCCCAAGTCTTCTTTTTTCTGCCCTTCAGGTTGGCCAACCTGTCAGCAGTACAGAGACCCTATCCTTGATGGTCTGGCTGTTGCAAGTGCTGTGGGAGTAGGGAAAAGAACAGTCATTTACTGTTCACATCCCAGATAAGTCGTGATAGCAAAAAACAAAAACAAACAAACAAAAAAAACCCTTACAAATTCAAGAGATGGTAAGTGGTCTGCATATGCTAGCTGTATTTGGATTTCAGTCATTTTTGCTTGCTTTCAAAGTGCTACAGATGAGATAGGGTGGTTGGAGCTATGTTCCAGGTTTGTTTTTTGCAGTTTGGTTTATGCGCTGGAGGTGCCACGATGGTTTCAGAGGTGTAAAGGGAGAGTTATGGGGGACCTAGACAGCAAGCTGGATAGTAATCCTCTCTACATCCCAACTATGCATATAAAATGATGGGGGTCTAAGTTAGCTGTTACCACTCAAGAAAGATCTTGGAGTCAGGGCCGGCTCTAGGTTTTTTGCCATCCCAAGCAAAAAAATTTTTGGCTGCACCCCCATCCCAGCCCTGGGCTCCTCACCGCACGCCCCTGCTGCCCCAGCCCTGGGCTCTCCCCCGCCACTCACACCCCCTGCCGCCCCAGCTCTGGGCTCCCTCATTCCTCCCCACCATTGCCCCCCACACACACCTCCTGCCGCCCCAGCCTTGGGCTCTCTCCCCCACCCCCACCTGCACCCTCCTTCCGCAGCAGCCCTGGGTCACTGGTAACTCGCTCCCACGGCAAGTCATTCAGCAGGAATTTTAGATGTGCACAGAACACAAACAGGATTAGTTCCCATATAGTTACAGAACTGCAGTAAAGTGGAATAATTTTCAGCTTGTGTGATTGGAGGATATCTGGATGCATATTATAAGACTGTCCTACATAAATGAGGAAAAGTTGAGGTGCCTTTATTATTCTTTTGTTCCACTCTTTCTTTCTATGGGGAATTTGCCAGTGCAATATCACGGTCTTCCTTTTACACAAACAAACAAACAAACAAGGCAATGGCTGTTGAAAATAGCAATTCCAATCCTAATAACCACTGGGAAGCATTTCTTGCTCAATTTTATCCTACTTTTTCTACAGCAAGTTACAGTGGATCAGTATATTTGATTTGGGAGAAATGAAGCTGCCCAAACTGAGCTTGAGCACTCCTGAATTTTGAGGTGTTCAAATCTGGAAGGCAGGTGCTGGGGGGGGGAGGGGCTGTGGCTCTGTGGGGGGAGCATGGCAGCATGTATGCAGCAGTGTGTCTGGCACTGTGTGGAGCCAGACACGCTGGTCTGAGTGGCACGGTAAGGGGGCTGGGAGGTTGGAGGTTCGGGGGGGGGCCGTCAGGGGCAGGGAGAAGGGGGGGTTAGATGGGTCAGGGGTTTGGGGTGGCAGTCAGGAGACAGGCAGCGGTTGGATAGGCATGGGACTCCCGGGGGTTTGTCAGGGGACAGGTAGGGGGTGGGGTCCTAGGGCGGAAGTTGGGGGGGGGTCTCAGGAGGGGGCAGTTGGGGACAGGAGAAGGGAGGCTTAGATGGGGGCCTGGGGGCAGTTAGGGGCAGGGGTGATCAGGGGACAGGGAGCAGGGCGGGTTGGATGGGTTGGGGTTTCTGTGGGGGGCTGTCGGAGGGAGTGGATGGGGGCAGGGTGGGGCTACCCTCCCTCCCTGTGGAGTGTCCTATTTTTTTAGTTTTAAAATATGTATCCCTACTCACAGGGCAGCTCTCCATTCACGGCAGGCTGCAGCATGAGGTCTCAGCTATCTCACTCCCTCCCCGTTCTTTCCTGTTGGTAGTGGCCAAGGGAATGCTGGGAAATGTAGTTCTTTCCCTGCTCCAGGGCTGGCTCTATAGGCAGGGAGCTAACCAAGGAACTACAACTCCCAGGGCCCCCTGTTGGTTCTCAGCTCCCATGCTGGATCCCTGCCGCCCCTGCAAATGGGCTGCCCCAAGCACGTGCCTGCTTTGCTGGTGCCTAGAGCCGCCCCTGCTTGGAGTCATTGTGGATAGTTCTCTGAAAACATCCACTCGGTGTGCAGGGGCAGTCAAAAAAAGTGAACAGAATGTTGGGAATCATTAAGTAAGGGATAAAAAGATAAAATATATTGCCTCAATATAAATCCATGGTACGCCCACATCTTGAATACTGCGTGCAGATGTGGTCACCCATGTCAAAAAAGATATTAGAATTGGAAAAGGTTCGGAAAAGGGCAACAAAAGTGAGTAGGGGAATGGAACAGCTGCCGTATGAAGACTGGGACTTTTCAGCTTGGAAAAGACTAAGGAGGGATATGATAGAGGACTAGAAAATCATGACTATTGTTAAGAAAATAAATAAGGAAGTGTTATTTATTCCTTCTCATAACACAAGAACTAGGGGTCACCAAATTAAATTAATAGACAGCAGGTTTAAAACAAACAAAAGGAAGTATTTCTTCATACAATGCACAGTCACCCTATGGAGCTCTTTGACAGATGATGTTGTGAAGGCCAAGACTAACAGGGTTCAAAAAAGAACTACATAAATTCATGAAGGATAGGTTCACCAATGGCTATTAGCAAGGATGGGCAGGGATGGTGTTCCTAGCTCTCTGTTTGCTAGAAGCTGGGAATGAGCAACAGGAAATGAATCACTAGATGATTACCTGTTCTGTTCATTCCCTCTGGGGCACCTGGCAATTGGTCTAACCCAGTAGGGCTGTTCCTATGTTATCCACTTTAAACTGCCCTGACTTGATGATGTTACACTGAGATGGATGACTAGGAGGAGAGAATGAGTGTATTCAAAAAGGCAAAGGGCAGACCAGTGCTATATGCTGTGAAGTTATTCACTGGGATGGTTCCCCCAGAGGCTCTCCAGGAATGGAAAGGGCTTGCAAACTATCCTGGTGGAGCATGGGCATGTGGCTATTCTGTACAATGTGCAAAACAAAACAAAAATATCAAGCAATTTCTCAGTCTTAAGTTCTGCTTTATCTCCCTTGCAGACCAGGAGAAAGTGTAGAGAAAAATAGATAGTGTCCTAAAATGATTATCAGCTACAATGCATGTTACAGGGCATTTGTTCTTCAGCAGGGAAGAGTATTGTTTGTGTCTTGACTGGGGTTGGAATGTGTACTTAAACCTCATGTAAATTACAAAAACCAGGGCCGGCTCCAGGCACCAGCAGAGGAAGCACGTGCCTGGGGCGGCACATACTAAGGGGCGGCATTCCGTCCATTCTTGGGGCAGCACTGTCCGGAGAGCTTTTTTTGGGGGGGGGGGGGGAGGAGAGCGCGCTTGGGGCAGCAAAAATGGTAGAGCCGGCCCTGACAAAAGCTAACCAATTTTATTTTCCTGTAAGCACTGTCTCAATATACTGTTGAATTTTGCACAAATGAATGCTTTTTTAAAAATTGAATTTGCCATGGGAGGAGGGCAGAGTGTGATTGCACCATGCTGGCGGTGCCATTTTGAAGCAGCAAAAGGGGTGGGGTGGGAGGGAGGTGCAGACTCCTAGCTCACATCTGCCAACCATAATAATACATGATAAAGACAGTTATTTGCATGCCAAAGTTCACTCCAGAGGATCTGACTTCAGGCTTGGCCTGAGTTTCTGAGTGCAACTTGGCTTTAGCTGATGCAGGACAGGAATCAGACTTCATTGTTGCAGGGCAGGAAGAGGGCTGGCTTTCCAGCTGGCCATCGTCAGAGTCCTGAGTCACAAAAAGATTCTGGCTTTCAGGGGAGAATTCCCCTCCAGCATCCTCCTGCTCACCTCCCAATGGGTCAAGCCAGTCGATTTCAGTGGTGGGGGAGAGAGTGTGGGCAGCAGGTTTCGAACAGTTCCTGGGATGGGTCATACTCTAATTGTATAGAATGTCATACATTTTGTTAGAAGATGGGTTTTGTTAAAATAATAACAGTAGTATTTACAGGGCTCATGTAAGATCAGGGCCCCACTGTCCTAACGTAGATAAACATAGTCTTAATCTTAGATAAACATAGTAACAGTGTCCCTGCCCTGAAGACTTCTATACAGCCATGACAGCCAAAGGGTAGAAGAAAGGAAGTTTTATTCTGGCTCCAATTTAAAGATGGGGAACAGGGACACAGATAGACTACATAGCTTGCTTAAGGTCACACAGTAAGTTGTGGCCAAGCAGAAGATAGAACCTAGGTCTCCTTAGTCCCAAACCAGTGCTTAATCACAAAAATGTTCTTCATACCAAATAAGAACTAGTTGGCCACCTTGAGCATTGTCTTGGTCCTTAATCGCACAATGATTTTTTTTCTTAAAGCAAAATAAAAAAATAAAGACAAGTGTCAAAATGAGAAGAGTGCTGAGGAAAACTTCATGAAAATTACAATAATTTTTAAATTTCACAAAGCAAAATTTTCTTAAACCATAATGTGGCCTATTAGAAGATAGGATACTGAATTGGAACTCAGGAGACCATAGGCTCAATTCATGGCTCTGCCACCGATATGCTGGGTGTCCCTGGGCAAGTCACTTCATCTTACTGTGGCTTAGTTTCCCCATCTGTAAAATGGGGGTGATGCTACTTATCTCTTTTGAAATGTGTTTTAAGATCTATGGATAGAAAGTGCTATGTAAAAGTGAGGTATTAATTTTATATATCAATTATTTTTATTATTTATTATTATTACTTTATTATTAAAATCAAAGTTATACCAGGGCTGGAGTTATATTATTTATTTTTTTATTAAAAACGGTGGCAGAAGAAGCTGATGAGGTCTCTAGTTTCTTTGTACTATGCCCCCTTCATCCCATCATACGATCAGGACATTAAATGCATTAGAGTAGACTATCATTAGTCTACCTGGAATCTTCTTCACCATTAGCTACAACACTGCATGCGTCAGAATGCCACAACAGAGGATGCAACAATTCCTTCCAACTCTTTCATTTATGCTTATGCTTCTTAATTTAAGATATGCTTTTGTCAAACTCAATTTATTGGTTTCAATAACTGGGTGAAATTCTATGGCCTATGTTATACAGGAGGTCAGACTGGATGATCTAACGGTCTCTTCTGGCCTGAGCTGTGAATTTCCTCAGAGAGACGCACCTCTTCTAGTTTCTCACATGCAGGGCAGCATGATCGTAAAGAGTAGTTTTGGACTGAAAATAACTGCTCTATTTACAAAGGCAAGATACCAAGAGGAATTTTAAGCAAAAAAGAAACATTTACAGACTAATCAAACAATATTTTTCATCTCCCCTTCACCTCCATTGGGTGTGTGAACAAATTTAAATAGGTCCAGAGAAGGCCAAACTGACTGCCAATGGAAAAATAAAAAAAGAAATAATCTTCTTTGCTGCACATAGGATAAGTAGGCCCAAGAAGTAGTTACAAAAATAGAAGAAATAAAATGTAATCACTCCAAAAAACAATCTTTTTTTGAGGGGAACCATGGGACTATTCAAATCACACATTGGAAAAGCTACAAACAGCAGCGTTACGTGGATCTAATGGCAGATTTTATCCTGCTGTGTGCATGGTGCATTTCTGAGTGGGTGAGGAGCAGCCCACAGTCAACGGGGCAAAAAGGTAGGCAGATGGCAATTTAAGTTCTGTTAAGGGACCAGCTGAGGTGTCCCCCACAGGAAAAAAAAAGTCTGCTTTTGAAAATCAACTTATATTAGTTATTTGACAAAAAGGCATAGTCTGAGCTCAAGACTCAGGAACTACCTAGTCCTGGGTCTGCAACTGTGGCCAAAACACTTAAGCATTCTGCCTCTGTTTTCCTATTAATAAAAACAGGGATAACAAATACATGCGCCAGTGAATGTTGTGATCTTGATAAGTGTGGAATACCAACAACTTTCACTCCCCCACAAACAGCTGGGCTTATTACTACTACTATCCCGTGATTTCAATAGGAGCTGCAGAAGCCATGCATATTTCATATTTAAGTATGTTTTAAAGATGAAACCCCTATATAAACTTTGTTTTAAGTCCCCTGCACAATTCAAACTAAGTATGATATTCAAAAGCAAATTCAAAAGATTTGTTCCCTTTGAAGCTAATGATAAAACACCCATTGACTTCTTTGGAAGCAGAGTTAGGCCAACATTGTGTGCTTTTGTAAAATCATGCCCTATATTAATAACAGGAAGTTAAAGTTGAAATAACATTATGTTCTTTATTGTCCGCTCAATTCACCCTGCCTAAATAGGACCTATAATTTATTAGTGTTCTCCCCTCAGCAAGATCTTCTCTGGACTTAGCCTGACAAAGCCATTGCCACCTCATTTTTATAGTCTCAAAATTTAGCACAATGTTTGCCAGTGAACGTTCTCATCGTCCAGTATAAAGCTATTGGTATCTCAACTCCATCCTGATCAGCAAGGCATGCGCCCAGGCCCTGTTTTTTCTCACTGCAGCTGGCGCTGAGCCTTCACAAGCTCTCCAGTCAAGTTAGTGATGAACCTGAGGTGGCATGGGGGGAGGCAGACATTAAATTCTGCCTTCAACTGGAGTTCATCCTCTTCTCTGAATACTGTTAAATGATCCTAAAAAACATGCCAGCCCTCAGAGGCTCACAAAAAATGTTTCTGGGAGCCCATTTTTTAATTAAGGAATAATACCAAGTACATGAAGTGTTCAAAAACCCAAAAGAACCTCTGACATATTAATAGGTCCTCTGTCCCTATTCCTTCCTCCATATAAAATTACATAAATTTAACACAGCTAAACTATAAATATACTCAGCATATTTTTTGTTACAAAGTATAGGCTTTTCCAATATAAGTTTGTTTGCCAAAATGGTGTTGGTTATGGGAAAGCATTTTTATTTAAGTGGGAGAACAAGTTACTAGATTCTTGTGTCCCACCCCATGGTCCTGATTCAGCACTATACTTAACCATGTGAAGTCCAAGGGATTTGAACAAGGGCTTAAGTGTTTTGCTGAACCGAGTCGTGTGAGCACATGCACATACGTCCTATGACCAGTATACGGAATGTATTATAGGTTAAGGGATGGGGGGGGGGAGGAGAGAATTTTTATGGGAACCTGTGTGACAGGCTGACAATATTCTGTAATATCCTGAACCATATCTTATGGAACTGAGATAAAGTTTACTGAATTAAGTAATACCTTATTGAATTAAGGTTAATAACTTTGGGATACATTGTATTAAAAATACAACTATGTATGTGTTATTGTGGAATTGTAGGTCTCCTTCCACAGGAAGGAGCAATAGGAGAACAAGAGGGGATGAATAGGCAAATTCACTTACGCTGTAACGTTTTGAGAGAAGCTGCCCCCTTGTGAGGTCTCCATATACTAGTTCAAATTCGATTCTCCAGAGACCAACAATGAAAGGGTTTTTGAATAGCCATTTTAAACAGGCGCAGAGCCTTCTTCCTAATCTAGCAAATGGGCAGGATCCCTGGTCCATGGAGGGCCCCAATCCTGAGGGTACAGTTGGAAGGACTGGGCCTACTAAGACCCCAAAAGACTCCGCGCTTGTTCTCAGCTGAAGTTGTGATGAACTTCCAGGAATCCCTTAGGGTGGAGATTTGAAGGACTGCTCCTGCCAAAGCCAATGTTAGGGTTGGGGTTAATTCCAGTAATCTTATTAGCATTCATGTAGGTTCTTTTATTGTTTTGAATATGCTTTCTCTGTAATGCTTTTTACCGCAAGAATAAAGTAGGCTTGCACAGGAAGTGCTGTGTGGTACCTCATAGGTAGGAATTACACATGTTAATTGTCTCTAAGGAGAAAGCAAGTGGGTTTGGCATGGGCAGCCTATCTTTGTTGGGGAAAACACAGTGTAGGTAATGAACTGTGCAGCCTGAAACTGCCCCAGCCAGAAGGAGAGGGAGGCATGTCTCCATCCAAGAGAGGCAACAACTGAGGACCTGGACACGTGAAAATAGGTGCCCTTGCTGGACCACTGTGGGGAAATATAGTTGCAGATGCTCTGAACTGTGACACCCTGTTATATTATGGGCAGCAAAAGAGTGAGTGAAGTCCTAGGGCTGTTAAGTGGAAAATACTCCTATTTGTCTTGTGTATTTAATGAGGCCCTTGTCCTTCCTCTAAATTCTCTGATTGTAAAGAACCCAACTGCTCATGTACGTGATATTCATGAAAATGAGTTCAGTAACTGAGATTTCCCCTTTGGCATTCTGCATTCCCTTGTCCCCCACCTCCTCAGTAGCATTATGCTTGAGTTTCATTTCCACTTAAGATAAAAACAAGTGCACTACCTTCAGCAAAACAAGAAGGTTGGAATTAACCTTTGAATGAAGGGGAAAAGCAAAATTTCACTGGGTTTTGCTGTAACATGTGGTCTTTTCTTCATGGCTCCATGCAAAATTACTGTATCTAAATTTTGCTAATCCAACACCATCTTTAATAGCTTGGTGAGCACAACAATGTTCCAAGAGTAGGCTTTCAACTTTAATATGCAAGAAGGTCATTATCATAAATCAACTGGCTCTAGCATTAAAATTTTGTTCAAACTTCTTGTGGTACAGTCTGAAAGAGAACAGCAAATGGAATTATATAAAGATTCCTGGAAGCAGGGGAGTTGGAAAATCTATAATAAAAAAGTGGGGAATGGTTCAAATCAATTTGTTAATCATTAAGATTAAAATGTTCCCTGACATTGCAATGAATTTTGATTAGTTTAATCTTAGCTACCACAGTGCCAAGTGGAGATGCCAACACATGGGCCTTGGTATAGTTTTCTCACAGTTGTTCCTAGTTTTGGCCACAGACCCGGCAATGATCTTTATGTCTTTCTTCCACCCTCTTCCTCATCGACCCAACATCCCCATCTTTCTTTTGACCATTGAAGGTTCTCACTTGTGACCAAAGATTTCATTTTAAATCCATTTCTTGAGAATCATGAGGTATCTGTAGTCTCTTCTCATCTGACGCCTGTTAGGTCTTTGGCTGCCTCAAAAAAAGCAATAACTAATCTTGCATATAGTTGTGCATCCCTTAACATTTTTTAATCATTCTGTACAGTTAAAAGTTGTTTAACAGCTGAGTACAATAGACAGCCAATGATGTTCTCTAGCATTTCTAGATATCTCAAGAAGTCCTATCATTATCTGGGTGTTATCTAAAGATATGCTACTGATGCTTTATCAAGGGGCTCCCCAAAAAATGTGCTACTTAGCTTGTGATTAATTCCATACCTAGGGGTGCATGTTCTAATAAAAAGGAAGGTGAGAGATGGGGAAATGTTTTCTTTATTTAAATAAAAATGTTCTTGTTTATCTATAAGTAAAAAGGAGGCAGAGCCTCTTGGCAAACAAACTTTTATTAAATGCCTCAATATATTTTTCCTAAAAAATTATAACACACCCAACTACAAACACAGCAAATGTTTCCCTTCCTTCTGAGGCAAATAATTCAAACCCATGCCCCAATACTTCTTTCAGACAATTCAGACAAGTGCTCTGACATTTAAACCCATTCAATCATTAGTAATTCCACTGAAGTCAAACTGGACCAAAGAAAATCTAGTGAGAGGATCAAACCCTATCTGAATGCTAAGGGTTATAAAAAGCATGACAGACAAAACAGAAATAGAGTAAAGCTCTATAGCAGGGGATGGCAACCTTTCAGAAGTGGTGTGCCGAGTCTTCATTTATTCACTCTCATTGTGGGGGCCTCAGGCACTGCTGCACCTTGGTTCCTCCTATTGTCTGCCTGTAGCACATAGTAGTCTAGTCTCCTGTGGGTTGTAAACTTTGGTCTAATTTTGGTTGTTGGGTGTAGTGTGAGGGTGCCAGATGCTACCAGGCCTGTGATACAGGAGATCAGACTAGATGATCTGGTGGTTTTTTCTGGCCTTAAACTCTATGACAGAGGTCAACAACCTTTCAGAAGTGGTGTGCCGAGTTTTCATTTATTCACTCTGATTAAAGGTTTCGCGTGCCAGTAATACATTTTAACGTTTTTAGAAGGTCTCTTTCTACAAGTCTATAATATATAACTAAACTATTGTTGTATGTAAAGTAAATAAGTTTTTTTTTAAATGTTTAAGAAGCTTCATTTAAAATGAAATTAAAATGCAGGGCCCCCCGGACTGGTGGCCAGGACCCAGGCAGTGTGAGTGCCACTGAAAATCAGCTCGCGTGCCACCTTCGGCACGCGTGCCATAGGTTGCCTACCCCTGCTCTATAGCATATCTCACTCAGATTTCAAAGCCATAAAGTATACATACTAAATTGTTGTTCACGCAAACCACCACAAAAATACCGTAAGAAGGAAAGTTGGTGTCCTGAATCCCTAGCCGCTGCTTCTTTAATTAGAAGAACCTTATGGAAAATGCACACAACTTACTGAGCATTAATGACATCTACTTTGCACTGCACGGCTTTGAAGTTCTTTAAAAACCTCTTTGTAGAAAAGTGGATCTTTATTTCCCAAGCTACAGTCTACTGTTCCACAAATGGCTTGTTTTAATAACATTTATATCCATATGCTAATTAGTCACATTCTCCCCGGCAGCCTGGACCTTTTCATCACCCTGGAGCCAATGCCCTCCCAAGGTGGGATCCCCGACCCCGAAGTCGGAGAAGGCACCTCTGGTGAGTGCACATTTGTAACTACAGTACAGGGTTTAAAAGCAATAGTGTTTAATGTTTGATTTGCCCTGAAGAACTGGGATGCATTCGCAGCCAGTACAGCTACTGGAAAAGTCTGTTAACGTGTCTGGGGATGAGCGGGAATCCTCCAGGGACATCTCCATGAAGCTCTCCTGGAGGTACTCTGAAAGCCTTTGCAGAAGGTTTCTGGAGAGGGCTGCCTTATTTCGTCCTCCACAGTAGGACACTTTTCCACGCCAAGCCAGTAGCAAGTAGTCTAGAATCATTGCAGCACAAAGCATGGCAGCGAATGGTCCTGGGTTTTGGTCGCATTCAAGCAGCATTTGGTCTATATCTTTCAGTGTTAGCCTTAGGAGAGTGATATCATTCATGGTCACCTGGTTGAAATAGGGGAATTTTTGTAAGGGAACAGTAAAAGGACCCCGCTCATGCTGGGCTGTTTGCAGTTGGCTAAAAGGGATAATCCTGGAGAATAGCCACACAGAGGAGTGGGGGGAGGTGTGTACTGCACATCCACCCGAAAACCTCAGCCCCTCCTTTTAAATGTGAAACCCAACCAGCATTGCTTGCTATGGGAAAGGAGGGCGCTGCAGTTTGAAACCATTCCCACATGTTATGAAGGCGTTAGAAGCAAATCCCGCATAGCCATTGGCTTACCATGGCTGCCTGGAAACCCAATTCTGTTGCCCAGCCATGTGTGATGTGTCACCATACCGGCAGACACTCAATATAGAAGGCAAAATGCCATCTTGTACCTAAAGCACATGTGCTGTCTGCTGGGATTTGCTTGATTCCCTATGAAAGAGTCTCCCTTTTGTTCTCAGAAATGCATCATCTTAAATTTTACTCTCCCTTTTTATCCCCCCACAGGTGCAAATGTTTCTATGCTCCTCCTATCATCTCCATCCCTGAGGTTATCACAGCCACCAGGCAATTTGCCTCAACCTCCCACCCCACCATAAACGTCTCCCCCTTACTCTCACAGATATTATGGAGCACACAGCAAGCAGCAATAACAATGGGAATGTTGGTTGTGCTGAGGTCTTGTCAGCAAACAGTGCCAGCGAGCTTTTAAACATTCAAAAGCACATTCTACCACCATTCTGCACTTGCTCAGCCTATAGTTGAACTGCTCCTTACTACTGTCCAGGCTGCCTGTGTACGGCTTCATGAGCCATGGGAGCAAGGGGTAGGCTGGGTCCCCCAGGATAGCTATTGGCATTTTAACATCCCCAACGGTAATTTTCTGGTCTGGGAAGTAAGTCCCTTCTTGCAGCTTCTCGAACAGCCTGGAGTTCCTAAAGATGCGAGCGTCATGCACCTTTCCTGGTCATCCCACGTTGATGTTGGTGAAACGTCTCTTGTGATCCACCAGTGCTTGCAGCTTGAGAAGTACCCCTTGCAGTTTACATACTGGTTGGCAAGGTGGTCCAGTGTCAAGATAAGGATATGCATTCTGTCTATCGCCCCGCCACAGATAGGGAACCCCATTGCAGCAAAGCCATCCAGTATGACCTGCACATTTCCCAGAGTCACTACACTTGATAACAGAACATCAGTGATTGCATTGGCTACTTGGATCACAGCAGTCTCCACAGTAGATCTGCCCACTCCAAATTGATTCCCAACTGACCAGTAGCAAGTCAGGCACTGCAAGCTTCCACAGGGCTATCGCCATCTGCTTCTCAACTGTCAGGGCAGCTCTCATCTTGGTATTCCTGCGCTTCAGGGCAGGAGAAAGCAACTCACTAAGTTTAAGGAAAGTGGCCTTACGCATGCGAAAGTTTCGCAGCCACTGGGAATCATCCCATACCTGCAACACTATGCGGTTCCACCAGTCTGTGCTTGTTTGCTGGGCCCAGAATCGGCGTTCCACTATATCAACCAGCCCCACTGCCACCATGATGTCCCAATTGCCACAGCCCGTGCTTTCAGGAACGTCTGTGTCCATGTCCTCTTCACAATTGTCCTCGTGCTGGCATCTCTTAGCCAGGTTCTGCACATACTGCAGGATAATGCACGAGGTGTTTACAATGCTCACAACAGCAGCGGTGAGCTGAGCGGGCTCCATGCTTGCAGTGCTATGGCGTCTGTACAAGTAACCCAGGAAAAGGTGCGAAACAATTGTCTGCCATTGCTTTCATGGAGGGAGGGAGAGAGGGAGGGGAGATTGACGACATGTACCCAAAACCACCTGCGACAATGTTTTTGCTCCCAATGGAGCTTAACCCAGAATTCCAATGGGCAGCCAAGACTAAGGAAGAACCAGAACATTTAGGTTAACTATCGGTAGGGTAGGGGGGCTTTGACAGCTGAGATCTCTTAATTCATAGCATACAGAAGGGAAGCAGTAGAAACTCTGAAGCACTAGAAAAATGAATAGTAATAAATCATTCTGCACTGACAACGGTGTAGGCTGGAAGACTTACCATAATAAAGTCAATGTAGATGCTGTATTTCCTATATTTAGAATGGAAATTGTGCTGAGGTATTTATATTCTACCACAGTAAATGTTTTTGCTTTGTTCTTTGGTGCCTAGGGTACTACAAATTAGAGATGGAAAATACATTAGTCTCTGTTCTTTCTAATCAGTTTTTCTCAGCTCATTTCAGGAAGACAAAGACTCCTTTTCTGTTGCTTCTTCCCACATTCCAAATGACTTGCCTAGAATTTCACAAGTGCCTGTTGGCACCTACTGTGCTAGCCAATGTGGATGAAGTTACCAGGGACCTATCCCAAATTGGATCAGTCATTGTCAGACTTGAAGCTGCTGACCCGTCAACATAAAGGTATCACCTTAGACTTCTTATGGCAAAACCAAGTAGCTTCCAATCACTGTTGCCCAGATCCCACCTATATTTTGCAATAGATTACTGACGCCTGACTCAATCTAATATTTATCATGAGCTGTTATTTTTCCTTATTATCCCACATGTGTCATAGATGCCTGCTCCTTTTCTATAATCATGTTTTTCAATAGAGGGTTTTGAAGCAATCATCCATTTTTTCCCCTGCCCCTTGTGTTTTAGGACATGGCATTAAATCAGTGACCAGTCTACAGCCAGATGTAATATATCACATTATTTGTAGCAGAGGGGGAAAGTATGCCCAAAACCACAGCTTTCTAGGAACCTCAGTCACTATTCCAGGAATAATATTCACAGTATATACCATATTGAAACCATGACTGCTGGGTGCTACATTTCTTCACATATGCTCACAGCACAGACTGCACTTCTGAGGTTTTTGAAAGCTGTGAATAATTAGATCCAGTCTGTTCTCCCACTTAGTAAATCATTTTTATGGCTGGAATCAACCATAACTGCCCATTGAAAAGCAGCCTTGCTTGTCTGCCCTCTGACACACACCAGTTCCAGGAGATGACTCCCCGTTTATGCTACCTCATTGTGTCAATAAGTCACCACTAAAAAAGGCTGATATTTCACTAAATCTTGGGAAAATTAGCTATTCAGTAATGACAAGATAAAAAGGTACAAGAAAACAATGAAAAGAAAGATTGAGAAATATTTGTAATCTCTTCATACCTCATCAGCATTGCCATGCAAGGTTAGGATGTAATTCTTTGGTGGGTTCGGTAATTCAGAGTGAATCTGATCCCACTGAAAGAAAGGCTTGCCTAGGATTCCTCCATTCAGCATTCTTGGTCCTTTTTAGCCATATTCTGAAGAGCCAAAGGAAATTGTTGTTGATTACATCTTCGTTAAATTGAACCGAGAGAGCACCCATTCAAAACCCATCTGTCTACTTACTGGATATGGTATCCAAATGACACCAAACCATTTAATGACTTTATTTTCCACAATGCTTTCGTAAAGTAGAGAACAATTATAAACCCCATTTTACATATGGGAAACCAAGATGCAGAGAGAACTTGCACAGTGGCACATAGGAAGTTCATGACAGAACTGGCAACTGAACCCAGATTTCTTGAGTTACAGTTTAGTGTCTTAACCACAAGATCATCCTTCCAGTTACCACTTATAGCTGAGAGGCTATTGTGTTTATAGACATAATATTTGACAATACTTGGGACAGAACCTGGCCTCCCCTCTGTCCTCTTGGTGCAGCCATAGCCACACAAAAGGGACAAAATGGTAGATTAAGTAGCCAAGTCTAGGGAATACTCAAAGTGACATAATTAGCTATTTCATGCTTCTGACCTCCCAAAGCAGCCGTTCTTGGGTAGAAATGTGCAGCCAAAACCGTAGTGTATTGTGGTACTGTCTCTCCAAAATGAAACTTCCACCAGAGAGCCTTCCACTGTGATGCGTCTCTCATGTCATGCAGGGACACTCAGGGTCTGCATGCTCAGACTCTGTAGGAGTAATCTTGTCATGTAACTAACAGAGTGTTGTGATTATATCCCTGGTCTCACAATGAGTTCCTGTAGTACAAAGGCTGCAGCATACTCACAAGTAACACACTTTTGGCTGCCTGACAATGTAAGAAAACACAACAAAAGCTGCTCTAACTTTTGCTAGGTTTTGAACTTGCTCTGCCTCGAGGACTGAGTGAGGGAAAGGCGGCAGAAAGCAACCATGTGCAAGTACACTGAGCACAACTTGGGAACACTTGAAGATCTGCCCCTGTTAATGAGAAATTGGAAACAAGATTTTATAAATGAAAACTTTGCTCTAAATTACCTCTGTACCATGTTAGAACAAAGCATTCTTCAGAGGTAAGATGAAATGGAGTTTAATGTGTATTTTGCTGCCTAATGTGCAACAGCAAATCTATGTAACTACATAAAGAAAAGTGAGTAGGAGAAGAATATGCAAAACCATCCATTAAGCAAATCAGGCAAAAATTAGTGCCTAACCCTTGAACAAAGTAGAAAGAAAGTAGAGATTGCATTAAGCTATGGAACAATCTACCATCAGGCCAAGAACATAATGATAAACCTACAGAGATCAAACCCCCAATACAATGTGTTCTCCTAACTTGAGTAAAATGTACCTAACCCAACAGATAGCTGAATGCTTTCCTTTTTTACACTTCCACACTAGTAATTCAAAAAATATTAAATAAAATGTAGTCAGTGTCACGGAGATTAGACACGATCCACTTAAATATAATGAACACAAGGAAGTTTGCTCATACATTGCCTGCTCCTTTCAAACCCACTCCTACAAACTTTATCGGCAACTTTCAGAAGTCAATACAAAATCCCTCTTCTTTCCAAACTGCCTTCTCTCTGTCAGCAAATCCCACACTCACAACAAAGGGAGCACAGAGCCAAATGACAGCCTAGTGCTCACCAGACAGAACTTTTATAAGAGTTTCCCCTATCTCAAAAGCTCTTCTCTTGTGTATCGTGACAGGTTTCAGAGTGGTAGCCATGTTAGTCTATATCAGCAAAAACAATGGGGAGTCCTTGTGACACCTTAGAGTCTAACAAATTTATCTGGTATATTACAAAACCTAAACCTGTTTTCCCCCAATACTAATTTCCCCCTACTGTCATTTACACCTTCTTGTCAACTGTCTGAAATGGACCAGTCTCATTATCACTTCAAAAGTTATCTTTCCTCCCTTGGTATCCTGCTATTAAGTGAATTGTCTTGTTAGACTGACCTCACACTTGGCAAGGCAACTCCCATCCTTCCATGTATTTATACCTGCTCCTGTATTTTCCACTTCATACATCTGATGAAGTGGGTTCTAGCCCACAAAAGCTTATGTCTAAATAAATGTGTTAGTCTCTAAGGTGCCACAAGGACTCCTCGTTGTTTTTTCTCTTGTGCATGTATTTCCATCTCTCATGATAGCTGTTTCAGTTGGTCTCCATCTCTGCAGCTGGCAGAATCAAGAGGGGGTATTAGGCAGGAATTTTGTTTTTAACTTTAAAGTGTGGTTTCTTTTAAAAAGTTTTGTTATTTTCAAAATATTTTTATAAGAGCTATTGGTGGGGGATTGTCTGCAGGGAAATTTCTGCTCTCCTAAATGCTTCACACTGCAAGCTGCCAAAAAGTGGGGGTGGAAAGGGAGGAGCACAGCTGGCAAAAATATGTACCATGGAAAAATATTTTCAGCAAATTACTAAATGATTTTTTAATAATGCAGTTTTTTATCTTGGGGAAGGACTCAGCACTTTTTTTATTCTCAGACATATTAGTAATATCCTGGAAAGAGCCCTTCCCATATTCTAGACCAGGGGTGTCAAACTCAATTGCACAGGGGGCCAAAACTCAAAACTCGCGGGCCGAACAGTATAACCATTTATTTAACAGACTAAATATTTATGTTTTTTAACCATTAATATGAACCAAAATACAGGATATCATTCCAAAATAAATACATTTGAACTTAAAATATTTTGCTCTTCATAAAAAAATATCCTGTCAATACAATACATTCAAAATCTGTACATGCTGGAATATTAAAAAATCTGAAAATATAAATAAAAAATTGAATTTAAAGCAAAAGTATAATCATAACAAATCATAACATTCCATTTTCTTGTCCTATTTAGTCAGAGCCTGATACTTGGAGTCTTTTCTTTGCAACAAGTTCGTTTATGTTTGGGGTTAGGTTCTGTGTTGTGAAGATTCTCAGGATCGATTGCAGGTGTTCATCAGTGAGGCGACTCCTGTGTGACGTTTTGTTAATTTTCATCACAGAGAACAGCTGCTCGCACAGATATGTGCTGCCAAACATGGACAGGATTCGAGCCGCCTGTTGGCGGAGCTGCGGCATCGCTTCAGGAATGAAGCGAGTGAACTGTGCTGGCCCCGCAGTGTCGTACTTTGCCTTCAGTGTCCCGTTACATTGCAGTTCTATCAGCTCCATCTGCATTTCTACAGGTGCGGTTTCCACATCGACTGCAAATGGGTTGCGAAGCAGCTCGAAGTTACTTTTCTGTGCCTCAAAGTCACTGAAGCGCCGTGCGAACTCAGTGCGCAGCGCGCTGAGTTTTTCAGCAAAGGTGGCATTTGGGAAAACTGTGGCACTTTCTTGGTTCCGTATTACTTGGCAACAGGGAAAGTGAGACAAGTTGCATTGGTGCATTTGTGTCTCCCATAAGCGCAGCTTCACTTGAAATGCCTTCACTGCATCATGCATATCGGTTATTATGTGCTCCCGTCCCTGGAGTTGAAGGTTTAAAGCGCTAAGATGCGACGTTATGTCAGCCAGGAACGCCAACTCACATTTCCACTTTTCATCCCGCAGAACTGTGCAGTCTTTCCCCTTACTGTCCATGAACTGGCAGATTTCCTCTCGCAGCTCAAAGTGTCTTTTGAGAACTTTTCCCCGACTTAGCCACCGGACCTCCGTATGATATGGCATATCGCCAAACTCGCTATCTATTTCCCGCAGAAAAGACTGGAATTGGCGGTGATTTAAACCGTGGGCTCTGATAAAGTTGACGGTTTGTGTTACAGTGTTCATCACATGATCCATTTTTAGGACTTTAGCACTCAGCGATTCCTGGTGTATGATGCAGTGATACACTGTCAACTCACCGGCACAGTTCTCCTCCCGCATCTTTGAGCGCATCCTTCCCACCAGTCCATTTTTTTCACCACACATAGCAGGTGCGCCATCTGTTGTAAGTCCAACGAGTTTTTCCCACGGCAGTTTCATGTCGGTTACACTTTGAAATACATTTCCAAAGATGTCTTCTCCTTTCGTTGTCCCGTGCATCGATTTAATGTCCAGTATTTCCTCTGTTACGCACAAATTGGAATCCACACCACGGATAAATATCGCCAGCTGTGCAGTGTCAGTCGCGTCAGTAGTTTCATCCACGGCAAGGGAGTATGCAACAAAATCTTTTGCTCTTTCAATCAACTGTGTTTTCAAATCAGTCGCCATCTCACAAACCCGATTAGCAACAGTGTTTCTGCTGAGGCTTACATTTGCAAACGCTCGCGTTTTATCTGGACAAAGGACGTCGCACACTTTCATCATACAATTCTTTACGAATTCCCCCTCGGTAAACGGCCGTCCTGATTTGGCGATCTCTTCGGCCACAATGAAACTTGCTTTCACAGCAGCTTCACTTTGTGATTTTGCTTTGGTGAAAAACGTCTGCTGGGATGTCAAATTCTTCTTCAACTCCTCTACTTTTTGTAGCTTCTGTCCTGCGCTCAGGTTTTTGAATTTGTTCTCATGTTTCGTCTCGTAGTGCCGTCTTAGGTTATACTCCTTCATTACAGCGATATTACTCCCGCAAAGGAGACACACTGGTTTACCTGCAATTTCAGTAAACATATACTCATTCTCCCACCGGCTTTGAAAGCCTCGGTTTTCAGAATCAAGTTTTCTCTTGGCCATTGTTGGGGTCTAGCTTTGATTTGATATTAGCGTTGTATACATCAACAGACCGCGAACTTGAACCGCGGCTTGCCGTTGGCGGCAATTGCACTGCATCATGGGATTTGTAGTGTGTGTTATTGGGGCGTCATATCACAGGGCCATTAAAAACAGATATATAAAACGATTTCGCGGGCCGGATATAGTTGTATGGCGGGCCGGATGTGGCCCGCGGGCCTTGAGTTTGACACATGTGTTCTAGACTGAAACAGCACTATGTTAACAAGCACTAGAGAACTTTTAATTTTTGCCAGCATGGTCTACTCAGGACTGTTAGTGTGCAACATGTTGGCGTGCTTTAGAAATTACACATCATTGCAGCACCATGTAGACAAGCCTTAGATCTTTGGCATAACTGAAGGAGAGAGTGTCCCTCAAAACTGGGATGGAGTTTTACACAAGAATGAGCACTTGCTGGGATGGGACTTTGAGAATTTTAGACCCTTCTGCTATAATGAACTCCATGGGCACAGACCCTGCACGCACACAGGAGGAAGGATGATCTTCACTGGGACTCAAGAAACCTAAGTTCAATTCCTGGCTCTGTCACACTCTACATGAATGACTCTGTGTGAGTCAATCTATCATCTGTCTCAGTTCCCCACCTGCCCAATGGGGATACAACTTCCCTATTTCAGTGGGGCATTCTGAAGATAAAAACTGTTAGTGATTGTGGGATGCTCAGATACTCCTGTGATAAGAGCTAAATGGATAGATAAATTGCCCCACTGGTGTGTGCTGAGCATAACTCGGTGCAGGATCTGGGCCTCAGTTCCATATGGCAGGATAGCATGTATACAGTAAAGCTGTGAACTATTTATTTTACTACCAAATCTTAGTGACCTAAATAATAGCTGTCAGAAGCCAGCAATATATTTTATCTGCCATCAAATGATAATCCAGCTAACCATGTCATCCAGATTCTAAACAACTTTTCTTTTTAAAAATCCATCACCTTATGAATAATAGAATAGCGTAACTGTAGGCTGTACACTTGAGAATAATTGTGGAGTTGTGTTAGTAACTCCACAGCTAAGGTTGTACTTTCCAATAGAATGCTGATTTTGCCCAACTTCCCACAAATTCTTAATATAAAGGTCATTTTTTGCATGAAATGTTGAATATATCGTCTCCTGAAAGTAGAGACTAAGACTGTTTGAGTTGCATGATGTACTCAATACATTTCTTCACTTTCAAATGTTTGGCCTTTATCAGAACACATTTTGGCTGGTGCAAAAGCCATTTATTTGACAGGGTTTCATGGAAGGTTGAGGGTTTTTAAAATAAATTCTAATAGCTAGTCCTGGCCCTGCTTGCCACCTAGGGGGCTCTGTAGGGAAGTGTGCAACTCAGAGTCATTTTGGAAAGACCCAGCCTAGAACAAGGTGAGGTAAATTGTGCCTATGTGCTTTAGGGAGCAGCCTTCTTTGTCTCTCTCTCTTTTTGGTTATTGTTTGTTATCTTTCTGGATTTTAAGCAAAAAGTATGATACACTGCTACCTTCCATCCAGCAAGAGTGTTATGTTTTTATCTAACTTTTCTGTCTGTATGCTGTGAACACAATTATTTTGATATTTTGATTGGAATATTAATCAAGATTTACTTTAGGTTTATATATCATAGATTCATAGACATTAAGGTCAGAAGGCACCATCTTGATCATCTAATCTGACCTTCTGCACATTGCAGGCCACAGAACCTCACCCACTTACTCCTGTAATAGACCCCTCTGGCTGAGTTACTGAAGTCCTCAAATCATGATTTTAAGACTTCAAGTTACTGAGAAGCCATCATTTACAACTACTTTAAACCTGCAAATGACCCATATACCATGCTTCAAAGGAAGGCAAAAAACACCAGGGTCTGCCAATCTGACTGGAGAGGATTAGCCTTTTCTTCAGTGAACACTGCTTTGTTCTCCAATTTGGAGGATACAACCCTGACATTGACTGTATTTGCCATTCACTTAATTTTTGCACTGTAGTCATTCTACAAACAAGGATATCTGTCTCATTGTCTTACTGTTCTCCAGGCTGTGGATGCTTGCAGCTGAATTGGGAAACATTGTTCCATTTGTGCCTATGGCACATTTCACCAAATACTGGAAAATACCTTGGCTCATGTTCTTGACCACATGCAGTGCATGTGAATTTTATCCTGTCAGAAAACCCTCCTGTTCCACTTCCTTTTAAACCATTTTATTACTTTGATTTCCTTCATTTCCAGTTTGTTCATTTAGAGAAAGATGCCACATGAACTAACTCTTCATTCTGCACTGGCTCTATGGCTCCACTCCTGCAATGAACTCACAGACTTCAATGGCACTTGGAAAGGCACAGGGGTCTGTCTTCAAAGTTCTTTGCAGAATCAGGGCCTCGGAACCTGAATCTGAATTTCCCTACTTTTGCTAGCTACTTAAATTTCTATAACTCAAGGTAAGAGTAAATCTGTTTCTCCACAGCAATTTACACCTCACATAGTCACTCTATTGACAAGTCAGTTTATAATACTATAGCTCCATAAATTTACATTTGAGCAAGAAGTTGGTCACATATGCACTAACTGGTTCACATAGTATTAATAGTGAAGAAAAAGCAACTATCTTTCAAAATTCAGACTATTTTCAGAGGCTTTAGTACCCTAAAGGTATCCATAACATGTGTGCCAAATCTGTTTTATCGTCTTTACCATACTATGTATGCATTGAATGCCTCCAATACTGCTGGAGCTGCCAAGTAGATAAGCATTGCTTGTCTTTAGGTGCTCTCCCTGAAAACTTGCATCAAGGAAAATTCCAATTGTTGCTTAAATTGATGCCAATTTTCTTTAAATCCAACAGACACAGAGGCAGTACATGCACCATCTTTGGGATATGATGTAATGTTTAATAATCACTAAGGAGGGTAGGTTGGCTGAAGAGATGGTACAGCACTTTTATCACCTGCACAAGCAGACAGCCCAACAGAGCCTTTTGGACAAAACTAGGTTATACCCAGAGGTTAAGCAGATACTAATGCAGTCACTCCCATAAGTAACTTTGCATCATCTTATTAGCATAGTCACTCCCATGCTTGTAACTGTCATTAGTCATTTTTAAAACATTCTACTCACAGGGAAAATTTAGCAATATCCATTTTTCATATGCACATCTTGCATCCACAAACCACAACTACCAACGTTGCAAGATATAGAAAATACTTTCAAGCACCACTTAAATATTTTCAGTTGATGTTAAAAATGTATACCCTTCTTGTTTTCATTGTTTGAGGTAGCTTTTGTAACAAAATGTGAACCTTTAAATCATGGGCGGCCGGTGACCCGGCCGTTAAGGGAGAATAGCCCCCGGCCCTTCTCCGTGTACTCAAGACCCTGCCCCCTCCCCCACATCCCCTGCAGGAGCCCAGAGCATGCCCACCACGACTCCCAGCCCCAGCGCCAGGCAGCCAGAGGGCAAATCTGGTTTTCAGTAACCACTCACTATATTAGACTTGGCTGTATAGATAGGACTCAAGGGCTGGGATGCTTAAAGAAGACTGTATTTGCCTTCTTGGTAACCAGTGTGCTATTACAGAAGCTGTTTGGTTATTGGCTTGGTGAATCTAGAGATAGAATAAACCACCAGTGTGGGGGACTGTCTTCCCCATTTTTTGCAGTTTTCCCTGAATACGCATTCTCAGTGTGGCCCCTCCAGGCACCCAGTCACAGCATCTTAGAAACATCTGTTTAACATATTGCTTTGAAAATTGTGAAATACCAGAAATGTTCATTAAAACTAATAAGCTTGTAGCAAAGCTACAGACTCTGTGTCTCAGCCCTCCTCTGAGCCATGTGGACTCTTAAGTATCAACCACATGGGCTCGATTTGCATGCACAGACTGAGCCGTGTTGTAACAAGGCACACTGCATACCATTTTTCCAGTTATCCCCTTCTCTCAGAAGCAAGTATGTGTTACAAAATTCAGGGTCACCAATTCTATGGTCTGACGAGGTGCCACAGGATGGCAGAAATGTCAGCTGAAATGCTCTACCAATTGAAAAGCGTAGTTGTCTAAATGGTGAAGATTATCAAGGACACCTCTAACTTCAGTTTGTTCTTATGGGAGGGGGAAATGATTTTAATGAGTTTTCTGCTGTATTTGCAGCAGCAAGCCACTTTTCCAACAATAACTATTAATTATTATTTTTAAGTACTGAGAGCAGACATGTCCCTCTGCAAGGTATGGAAAAAGAAATGGTCCCTGTCCTGAGAAGATTACAAGGTAAAGAACGATGCTCACAAAAGAGAGCTAGACACAGATTTTTTCAAAAAGTATTTAGGTACCTAAAGATGCAGATACACACTGAGATATTCAAAATAACCTAGATGCCTAACTCCTAATCTGGACCTTAGTTCTAATCCTTGTCTTGTCTCTTCTCTCCGCCACATACACCAGGTTTCCTTACTTGCCTCTTCAGCATAGTGTATTGCCCACTTTGTTGTGGTGTTTATCTAATTCAGACTGTAAGATCCTTGGGTCAGGACTCTCTGTAAAGTAGCAGGCACACCAATGATGGTCTATACACACAAGGAATACAATCAATTTCTTTCCATTTGTAGAGATATTACTTATTCTAAGGGTATTCTACATTTTCAGTGCAAGGAATATCCCTGAACCTCTAAAATTGGAAGGCGTTTTTAACATGCCCCCACTCTGTGTTTGTGGTCTATAGATCTATAAATTGCACCATTGAATGTCTGAAACAGAAACCTCAAGAGCACGCATCTATTTTTCCCATAGACAGTGCAGTGCAAATGATATACTCCATATAGCTGCCTAGGGATTCCAGATATTGTGTAAGCCTATGGCATGATGTAAGCACTTATAACTAATGAGGCATTAGTAAATAATGAGTAACACAATAAGATGTTATATGTTCCAGGATCCTGCATTTTGAGTGCATTGAGAGGAATTAAGGCAAAGGGTGAAAGCCTTTAACTGTCCTTGAATTACCCGTTATAGGATTAGACATTTATATGGACAGTGAGACTATCTACACTCACATTAGATGGAATAATATTTTTTAGAAGGTACTTAAACACTCTCATGCTCCAAGGCATAAGCCAACCATTTGCTAACAGGTGTTAGGAAGAAACTTTTCCTATCCTGTAAATGTCTACTGTCGGGCTCCTTCCCACCTGTCTCTGAAGCAGGGCCGGCCCACAACATTTTGGCACCTGAGGCAGGGAGCTCAAATGACGCCCCCGTGCCCCCTCGCTTGGGCCAAAACTTTGAAAGGTCTCAATTCTGCCTTCTTCCTGTTCTACTCCTCTTATGGTACTGCTCTACTACCTACCCCAATAAAAGAGAACTAACAACTTAAAATGCCTTGTTCAAAAATTTTAAGTAACACTTAACTTTCAAACGCCTGAACAGCAAATGTAACTTTTCTTAGTAAACACTGGCATTTTTATCTGTTTGAATAATAAAAGTGGTGCTTTCCGTGCCTACTTGGTTGCAAAGATTTGAACTGCTTCCTGCTGAAGGTCCACAGTCTGGGACAGTTCAAGAGATGGTTGCAAGGCCGACCAGCCTCTCCTGTGTCATTGTGGAGCGTAGATGTGTTTTTATTAACTTCAGCTTAGAGAAGCTGAGTTCTCCGCTGGCAACTGTTACAGGAAGTGTTAGACATATGCACAGAGCAACAAAAGCATTTGGAAAGAGGGTGGTCATCTTATTTGTGCACATATATTCCAGAACAACCTTTGGAGTTGATCCTGCTGAAATGCATCTTGAAAGGGCTTTCAATTCATCACCTAAATCACTCGCATCAATATCGCACATGTCATCATGTGTCAACAATATCTCTAGTGTCCTGCATTGCTGATATAGGTCGTCTTCAGGTATAGTGAGGAGTTTTGGAATATCATACAACATCCCAAATATACTGCTGTGTTCCTTGAGCTGCATGAAACGTTCTTCAACTGACTGATGGCACAATCTAGCACCTAGTTAAAGAATTCAACTTTGAATTGTTGTTTGGAGTCTCTTATGGGATTATCCTGTGCCTCGTAATCAAAATGTCGTCTTCTTCAGTGACTCTTGTATTCTTGAATGGGTGGGAAAATAGCTTCAGTGTGAAGTTCCTGTGCCAACTTCTGTACACTCTTCAGAACGTTTTGAAATCCCTCATCTGACCGTAGGTATGACTTTGCATGTCCAGTTGTTCCATTGCTCCAGATGATATCAAGGTCAACACCTTGGAGTCTCTTGCTTACAACATTTATTTCAAACAGTATGTCATGCCACAACACTAAGCCACACCGAAATTTGAAGTTATGTATGTTTCTGGTGATTCCATTTCCCTCTGGCACTGTTCTCCCACGAACAGGTCCTGTCATAGCATTATCCTCCATAATGGCAACTATGGAGGATCATCTATTTTCCCAATTTGGTGTTTGATAGGCTTTATCGCTTCCACTAGACTTTCCCATCATGTGGCACTCAGTGATTTCAGTGTCAGAGAGGATGTTCCCAGATGTTGCTTCAAAATTTGCCATTGAGGAGTTGATGCAAAGAAAAATACATTGAAGCTTTGAATGGACATTAAAAAATTCAGCAGCATCACTAGATGCTGATGCTGCATCACTGACTACCAAGTTCAATGAATGAGAACTGCATGGTACAAAAAAAGCTCGAGGGTTTAACTCTCGGATCCGTGTCTGCACTCCTCTGTTCTTTCCTCTCATGTTGCCACCATTATTGTAGCCCTGACCTCTCATGTCAGCTATCACAATTCCCATATCTTCCAGCTTTTTAAGAAGCACATTTGTCATACCAGCTCCTGTAGTATCAATGTCAATAAATTCCAGAAAATGCTCTCTGAGTCACCATTGCAGGGACATTTTCATTAGGTTCTGTTGTTGTTACAAAACGCACCATTAAAGTCATTTGTTCCGTATGGCTGACGTCAAGTGTGCAGTCCAGAATAACAGAGTAATATCTTGCTGACTTCAGATCTGCCACAATCTTCTGTTTGACTTTTGTTGCCAGTAACTGTATGATTTTATTTTGAATTGTTTTTCCAAGATAGTGGTGTGTGTACATTTCTTGGGTGGTGACTTTTCTTAGGTGCTCCTGGAGCACAGCATCAAACTCAGCCATCAGCGCCACAATTTTAAGGAAGTTTCCATTATTTCACACATATAGCTGATCTGAAGTGCCAGGCAGTGCCAGGTTTTGGGTAGCAAGCACTCTCACAATGGCAATGAGCCTTTTCAGAACATTTTGCCAGTAAAGAGACTCTGATGCAATCTTCTCTTGCCGCTGATCATCTATGGTGGCCTTTAACCTTAGTCTCATCTCAAGCTCTTTCCACCTATGGAATGCTCTCTGGTGATTTGCTGCCTTCCCATGGCATGCCAGATTTCTAGCCAGATTTTTCCAGTTCTTTGTTCCTGTAGAACCCAATGTGGCTGAAACATTAGACTGGAAGAGTTTACAACAAAAACAGTATGCAGCATTCTGGGTTTTTGAGTACATAAGCCATGGCCTCTCCACTTTGTCACCACTGGGGATTTCATGCCAGTAATGTGTTGGATAGAAACTTCTATTTTCATTGTCTTTGGAAAACATTAATCTTTTCACTTGCTGTTGCCCATGTAGTACAAGGAAGTTCCTCAGGCTACTGCTCAAGTGGGTCCACGGTCCTGGATCATCTAGACTTAAGGAACTAAACTCAGCAGCAGCTGTTTCTTGTGCCTCCACCCCCCTCTTCTCTGATCTACACTTTTCTTCAGGAATGTGCATGGTTACATCCATTTGAGATGGAGATATGGATACTGCAGTGGCTGCCAGGTCACCTGCACTTCGACTAACTGGAAGATCAGGCACCGCTTCACCACTTACATCCTCACTGGGGCCGGAAGGCTCATCATGAACATTTGTGTCTATGTATCTCAGGAGGACTCCTTCCTGCTTAGATAGAAAAGCTTCCTTTGCTCTCTCTTTTTCTGAATGCTGCCCCAGAGGGGCATTTTCGTCTTTCACTCATGACTGCTGTTCTGTGCCCGCTATAGTGGCTCTCAACACTCAATTGAAGGGGACAAATAAGCAGGCTGGTAGCATGGCCTGAGTGAGAGAAGATATCAGCATCTTAAGGGCCTAACTGGCTCCTACTACTTCAGCTGACTGCCAGTTCTCTTCAAGTGGGTTCAGGGAAGCAGCAGGAAACAGGAAGCTCCCTGAGAAGTTGGTGTTAATCAGTCCAGACTCCTGGAGGGGCTAGAGAGGTACATAAGAGGCTCCTCCTCTCTCTCCCTGCAGCTCCTGCTGCTTTCTGTTATTCCCTCTCACTTTTTCTCCTGCCTGCCTGTTATATCTCTTGTGCCCTCCTTCCTCCAGCACAGCACTCCATCTCTGTGCATCTAGAGCAGAGAGAATACAGACACACCAGCAGCAGACAGAATTTTCTACACTCTGGGTCCTAGTGGCGCCCCCCCCCACCACCACCCAGTCTGGCACCTGAGGTGGCTGCCTCAGTTCACCTCATGGTAAGGCCAGCCTTGCTCTGAAGCATCTGTTTCTGGCCAGCAACAGTGGAAGGACACTTGACCAGATGGATGACTACTCTGATCTGATACAGCAATTTTTATGTTCCTACATACCTGCAGAACTCTTCTTATTGAAGTTGCATCAGGCATAGCTATTTATTTTTACACTGTTTTATTAAAGACATCTTTCTTCAAGATGAATCAGTCACTTTTATTAATATTTTGATGAAAAAGGAATCTAATATTCTCCTTGATAGTGCTTTTCAAAAACATGTTAGGTTTCTTTTCCTTCTTATCCACTAGGTGGTACTGCTGCCCTTAAAAATTAAGCAATTGTGGTCAAAGAATACAAACTTAGTGCTGGATTTTTATGGAATTTTCATAGTTATTCACTAATTTCCTCTCTTTCTTACAATTCATTTCCATGATATTCCATGAAATTTCCAAGACAAATAAAAAGGAACCCTTAAAGAGAGATTCAATGTTTTAGTGACTATTCCATTACTGGAGGGAAAAACTAACTTGTTAGAAGCAGGATTGAACATGAACCATAAAGTTCAGATCTAGAGCCAAACTTGCCCAAAGTTCATGCTGTTCACAGCTTGGTTGACTGGGGGTGTCATTGATACCCCAAGAAGAGACTCAGAGATCCCAGAGTAGCCCTCCTATTGCTTACGTCTGTGTTCCCAAGATGTTGACCTGTTAATCTGTACCTGCAAGGGGAAAGGAGGGGGCCTGCCCTAGTAGAATTGCTAGGGTTTACAAGGATCTCCCTATGCTCTTCAGGAAACTCCCCATAATAGACTAGATCTGTTCATCCTTGGGAGGACTCAGCTACAGCTCTCCACTCAAAGGAATAACACCCAGGCAGTACTTTTCCAAAACAAAGTGTTTTCTTTATTTAGTGTAACTAACCTTTCCTAATGCAATTAATCTAAACCTAAATTAAAACAAACAAATCCCTTAGCACAAGTATACAAGCTAAAGTACCCAAGACCGTAATGTCATACAGTTGGAATGGCTTAAGTGATTATGCTCTGCACATGGTGATCAGTCATATGCAGGACACTGACAGCAAATCTTAATAAACCCTAAAGTTTATACATACAGAACAATGAAAGATTCATAACATGAACAAACACCTTTATTAACCCAAGCATACACATTCATTAACCCTATTTCTATTCTATTGTTTATACTATGGCTAGCATGCTTACTCTCCGTCAGCTTCCCCCCCTCTGTTCTGTCAGGGTCTTTCTGCTCTGTGCCAGTAGCCCCACTACTGCTGGTGGTTTTGCTGCTGCTTCTTTGCTCTTAATTATGGAATGACGACTATTATGGGATAGTGATCCTTACCTAGTTTTGGATTGAGTATGCCTGACTGACCTCTCCCTGCAGTTTTGGAGTGACCTTTACCTGACCACAGTTCACACCCCGCCCAGCAACATACCAGCCGTAGGCTAACCTGCTTAAACTGCTAATTCATTGTCCTTGGCTGTATGTCAATGTTGTATGCCCATGTACAATTATGAGACTTTTAAACTATAATCCACCACCTCATTTCTTTAATATATATCTTAATTGTTAACTTATGCATCTCAATGTTAAGGTCTAGTGCTGCTACCCTCCCTTAACAATTTAATTTTATTTTGGTTTTCCCTCTATTTTCAGTTAATAGTGGCAAAGCAATGACTTTCAGTGCTGTGCTTAAGGAACAAAATAGAGCAGCTCAAAATCCTTTTCATATGATCATAGATTAGGACATTATGGAGGTGGGGAAGATGGCTGCAAAGTTGATTATTTGGCTAGTGGGTAGAGTCAAGCAGCTCTAAAGTGGATATAATGTGGTGGCTAGTGCACTAGCCAACCTAGCCTGGGTCAAATGAGACCAGAGGTTGATCCCCACCTCTGCCACAGACTCTCTGTGCCTCAGTTGCCCATTGGCAAAGGAGGTTATACACACTAAAATTATGAGGTGCTCAGATAGTACAGTAATGCGGCCCATACCAGTACATAAGATAGATCAGGTTCGACGTAGATGTTTGTGTCTTTTAGGGCTTGTCTACACTGGCACTTTACAGCGCTGCAACTGTCTCACTCAGGGGTAAAAAAAACCACCCCTCCTGCCTGCAGCAAGTTTCAGCACTGGAAAGCGCCAGTATAGACAGTGCAATGTAGCGCCAGTGTAGAGAGCAGGCTCCCAGCGCTGGTAGCTACGCCCCTCGTGGAGGTGGGTTTTTTAGAGGACTGGGAGAGCTCTCTCCCAGCACTGTGCCACGACTACACAAGCCACGTTAAAGCACTGTTATGGCAGCACTTTTACATTGCCAGGGTAGACTAGCCCTTAGGCCCACATCAGGGGAGAGGGAGAAAGAATGTGCTAATTAATTAGAGTGGTTACAGAGAAGGGCAGGCATTTTGTTCTGCTGTCTAGATTTTGATATTTGACTGTGTGGCTTATTATAGTGGAATGGTAAGAAGTATTTGTGGACCATGTATTGGCTAAAATGTGCCGATACATAAGAGGATGGTACATTGGAAGAGGGGCTGTGGTTGAATTGGTCCCTCTTACAGTAGAAGAGTAGTTTTTACATTAAAATGGTATATTAGAGTGAGGATATACAGCTATTTAGATAAAGCCCATGAGTGCCAAGAAGGAGTTATAGGGGTAATATATTATGTGATATTAAGGAATACCGATTCATGCTGAGATATTCAAAGCAACTAAGGAATTTAATTATTTTCCAGTAGGAGTTGTGTAACTAAATCTCTTGGTTCACTTTGAAAATTTCAACCATAGTATCTTACATTAGTAGAGGATGGTCTCTTATAACCTTGAAGTGTGAAAACTAGATGTTGATGGAGTCACTAATTTGGAACAGAGAAAACATGGGTTTGCAGCTACTGCAAATCTTATAAACTCCCTGTAGGATGTCTAAATTACATGAGATTTATTTCAGAGTACATATGCTCTGTGGGAGTTCCTGTGGTAGCTGCAAGATTTGGGAAAGTCCGCACATGGAGCCACCGGAGTTTGTACTGCTGCAAGCCATGCAGGGGAAAGGGGATGCTCAGTCTGTATAAATCTATTTACACTCCCCTTCTTTCTACACCTCAACTTAACTCTTTGCTGAAGCACAGGCCAGAGATCTCTTTTCAGGACTTTTCAAAAAGCGTTACATAGAAGTTAAGCCATGCCGCTGTAGTACTTCAGTGTAGACACTCACTACAGCGATGGGAGGGGTTTTCTGCCATTGTAGTTTATTCACCTTCCCGAAAGGTGGTAACTAGGTCAACGGAAGAAATCTTCTGTCAACCTAGAGCTGTCTACACCAGGGGTTAGGTCAGCCTCGCTACGTTTCTCGAGGGTGGGATTTTTTTACATCCCAAGAGACGTAGCTATGGGCATGTACATTTTCAGTGTAGAGCATCCCAGAGCTACCCCTCAGGGATATTGTATGTAAAACTCTGACAGATGCATGTTAACTGTTTCCAGCCAATTTTGAAGAGAATACCTAGAGCAAATGCAAAACACAAAAAGCAAAAAACTCTTCTTCCCTTTCTATTACCCCCACCCTAGCCCTCCTCATCTGCAAAGAGTGTGGGGATGTGTTCAGTGTGTGCAGTGATCGGACTCTGGGATGGAAGCATGTGGGAGCTCACAGAAGTGTGTGGATGGCAGTGGTGGTTCTGGTTCCAGTGGCCGGGCAAAGGGGACACAGATAACAAGCGAGATAGATGGGCACTGACTCTGCCACTCAGAGCTGCCACCTGGAGACTGAGGTGAAGCTGGGACCAGCAGAGCATCCTCTCCTCTCTGATCCCTGGGCAGCCAAGAAGCAGCAGCCAGCTCTCTGCCTCCTCTCTGACCCCCAGAGTGGGGTGCAGCTTCAGCCTCTCGCCAGGCCTGAGGGAACAGGAGAGCCCTTGAAGGCGGCAAGCAGGGGAGGGAAAATATAAACTGGATACGGGAGTGGTCCCTGGGACTAATGGGAGTTCAATGGCAGAGGAGGATTGTATAAGAGGGGATTGGGGTGCCTGGGAAGTGGTCCCTGGGGGATATAGAGAGGAGGATTGGTGGGGGTGCTGGAAAATGAAGTAGTAGGGATTGGGAATATCCATTGTGTCACTGAGTGTAAAATGGAGAACTGGGGGGGGGGGGGGGGTTTGAGGGCTGCAACACTGGATACATTTCAAGGTGGGAACCTAAGAAGCCGTCCAGAGTATTTTGGGGTGGCTAACTGTGGTGGGGATTGATGATCATCTCAAGGCAGGTTTGCCCCTATGCAAATATATTTATAGTGTGAGTGGTTCAACACCTCATGGAAATTTAGTTTGCCACCAGAGATGCATGGTTTTAAAATGCCTAAACCATCTGTTACAATTAAATGTCATAGCAAGGAATCTGAGCATGAGGGGATGTATGTTGCTGTTATAATTTCCTGGTTCAGGTAGCTAATGGTTAGTGTAGATTCTGAACTTTTTTTTTCCCCTCTGAAACATACATTGATTGTAAGCAACAAAGAAACCAAAAAAGTATAGAGTACTGTTTTAAGCTTGTTTTTAGTTCCAAAAAGCTTTCAGTACCAGAGCATAATGCTTAATTCAAAAAGGTATTACAGAGAAACCGGAATTTATACTGGTTTTATTTATATATGGTCATTTGAGATATTTCATTAATGTAAATATAATAAAAATAAAAACATTTTTAAAGGGATAAAATGAAAACACAAATTTACCAAACAAAAAATTGCTATAAAAGAAGAATTTAATGGGACTCTAAGAATACCCAGGGCTGACGAGGGGGAGGGGTGGAGCTGTTTAGCCGGTCTGCCCTTGCTGGGGGGGCCCAAAAAAAATTTTCACCGATGCCCAAACCCGCTCTCGGCAGCCCTGAGAATACCATATGCTTTTTCAGTAAAGCAAACATTTAATGCACACAAAACACATTGTAAACTGCATACAACATTGTAAATAGTGTTTGGAATACTCTGAATGTCTATTAAACACAAGCTATTAAACAATGAATTTACCCGAGTTCCTTATACACATTTTCCCCTTTCATTTTTGTTACAAAGATTCAGTGTAAGGTTTCAAAATAACATTTTCTATACTTCAGCACACAGATCAAAACACATTCCCCTCTGATCTAATCTCAGAGGTGATTTCTCAGTCTTTATAGTGTGACCATAATATATATTAAGTGTCATCTGTACTCTTCAGAGCTTGAGAAATGTCATCACCTCAGTCCTTTCAAATACTTCAGAACCCTGTGAGCAAATAGCCTGGGGGACCTCCACAGCTAGCAGCTTTCCAGCTCTCAGCTTAATGGCTGATTAGGTATCAGTTGCTGGTGAAACCAAAGTCTGTAGCCTGTATCTAAAAATGCACAGGGAGTGGGATCAGTATATGAAATATCTATTCCCTGGGTCGCTATAAGACTTTTAGCGTTTCTCAAATGCGGCTATTGTGGCTGCATTCGGCCACCAGGGGCTTTTCTTGCGGCAAGAGTCTCCTGGGCTATGATAGGTGTTACTTTGTCCCCTCCGCCCCTGTGACAGTGTACCCCATAAGGCTTTATGGGGAGGGGGTGCTTATAAATGTATGTGTGACATAACTGGGATATGTTTTGTGCTGTCTGTGCCAGGTAACATATCTCTGTAAAGGTTATGGTCTACTATATCTATTCATCCTATTTGTACATATATATATCATTTTCTACTTGAGGTTAAGAATATGGGCTGTATGCTTGCTTGGTTTCTAAGTAAGCTTTGGGAGGCATTTGGTCAGCTTCTTTAGGAAGGAATTCGCCAGGTTAAGTACCTGATCAGGAAACACTTGGGGAACAATGCATCTTGGAATGCTCCAATCCACATAAGAAGTCTTCCTGGAGACATGCAAGATACCAGGTGGACAATGGCGTCGGCCTGTAAAGACTGAGCCATGCAGGGGCATGTGACTTGCCCAGGTGACTCCAAAACTCCATCTTGGAGCTGGACTTTGCATAGGAGGGGGGTCCCCACCCACAAGAGTCTATTTAAACCCATGGGAGACCCTTCCATTTTGTCTTCAGCTGGCTAAAGAAGGAGCTTCTCCACCCCCTCAGGATACTTGAAGGAGACTGAAACAAAGGACAGTAACTACAGGGGGTGTGAGTGATTGCTGGACCCAGACTAAAAGGAGATTAGCCTGTAAAAGGGAGCACTCTGGAACTGGTGAGGAAATTATCTGTATTCAGTTTGATTAGGCATAGATTTGCGCATTTTATTTTATTTTGTTTGGTGACTTACTTTGTTCTGTCTGTTACTACTTTGAACCACTTAAATCCTACTGTCTATTTAATAAAATCACTTTTTATTTAGTAATTTACTCAGAGTATGTATTAATACCTGGGGGAGCAAACAACTGTGCATATCTCTCTATCAGTGTTATAGAGGGCGAACAATTTATGAGTTTGCCCTGCATAAGCTTTATACAGGGTAAAACGGATTTATCTGGGTTTAGACTCCATTGGGAGTTGGGCATCTGAGTGCTAAAGACAAGCACACTTCTGTGAGCTGTTTTCAGGTAAACCTGCAGCTTTGGGATAAGTGATTCAGACCCTGGATCTGTGTTAGAGCCAGACAGGAGTGGCTGGCTCAGCAAGACAGGGTGATGGAGTCCTGAGCTGGCAGGGAAAACAGAAGCAGGGCTAGTCTTTGCACATCGGGTGGCAGCCCCCAAAGGGGTTTCTGTGATCCAACCCGTCACAGCCCCCTTTTCCCCTTTCCCCTCCTGGACACACAACCTTGGTGCTGATTACTGGGGCCACCAGCAGGGGTTGGGCCCTGCCCCCGTCTGGAGACACCTGGGGCACAAGGCTGTAGATGCAGGCAGATGGTGAGGTCCCCACCTTCCCAGGGGCGGTGGGGCTCAGGCTTCGGGCTTCAGCCCCTGGGGTGGCAGGATGGCAGACTCTGGCCACAGGGCTACGGGCTCCAGCCCTGGGCCCTGTCCTCTGGCCGTGAGGCTTTGTGCTATGGCTACAGGGCTTCAGGCTCTAGCCCCCTGCTGCTTCCTCCGACCCTCCATCCAGGGCTTAATTTGTCCCCAGGCTTGCCAGGGCTGAGTAAGTCTGCTGTGAAAAGTGATATTTGTATGTTTGTTAATATCACTTTTCACAACAGTCGTACTAGCTAGCCATAAATAAATTACAACGATTTGGATGTGTATATGTGCATATTTATTTGGTTTTCCTAAAGCTAATTAAGTATTTTAGGAAAAAGTGTGTGAGCGGCCACCAAAAAATTAGTCCTGAGAACCCCTAGGGCACCACCATCTCCCCATAAGCGCAGCTAATTCAGACAAAAATTCACAAATCCTCACGTCACACAGCTCTGCCTCATTCTTTCTTTAATTGCAGAAGAATCCCAGTTGAGAGCAGTTTGCTGACGGCCAAATGTAAGTTCCACAGGCTCTGTAGCCTCTAAGGGTGATAAATGTTTCCCCCCCGCCCATCGATAACACACACTGTGGGGAACAAACATAAGCATAAATCAAAGAGTTCCCCTAGTAAATAAACCGGGAGTAGCACTCACCTGTATCCAAGGTGGTATAGCCCACACAGTAGACACAATTCTTGGACCAAAAGGGCTGTTTTTAACTCCTCTATGATTGGCTGAGCTCTCAGAGGGTGACTAGGGTTTGACCTTTCAGGTATGTTGCCCACAATGAAAACTTCCTATATTACTGAGTGTCTCTGGTAACTACCACACCCTGTTCTGGAAGTTGCCCTGCCCAGCAGCCCTGCTCTCTGCACTTATGCAAAGGCATGGAGTATCCAACTAATATTCATGTCTCCCCTCTGCTTCTCTGAAAGTCAAATGCTGCACTATCAGGCGCAGGAAGTAGAGGTGTGGGGGATGCTGCAGCACCCCCAGGTTTTATGCGGGGCCACTGGCCCTGCACCCAACTGGGGCTCCACTTCCTAGCTCGGGTCCTGGGTCTAGCCCTGCGCCCCGCTGCCCAGCCGCTGGCTGTGCACCTGGGGCCCTGCTCCCAGCCATCCACCCGGGACTCCGCTCCCCGTCCCTGCACCCGGGGCTCGGGTCCTGACCACAAGCCCCGTTCCCCGGCTGCTGGCCCCATGCCCCGCAGTCCACTCCCCAACCCCGCATGTGGGGCTGAAGTGCCGGCCGCTGGCTCCACTCCCCTGTCCTGTGCCCGGAGCCCATGCCTAGGGCCCCACTCCTGCAACCGAGTCTCTGCTCCTGGGGCCCTGGCCACCCACCCCACTTCCCGCTCCCAGGCCTCCACTCCCAGTGCCCCATGCCCAGCCCTCCGCTCTCAGGGTTCCACTCCTGGAGGCCTGCGCCTGGCCCCATAGCTGGGGCTCTGCTCCTGGCCCCACATGTGGGGTCCCAGCTGCGGTCTCCTGCCCAGGGTTCCGCTCCTGGCCCCAGGCCCAGCCCCAGCTGTGGCCACAGTCTTGTCCCTCTTACCCTTGTCTGGGTCCCCCGCCTCCTGGAGACACAGCCCTGCTCCCAGCCTCAGCTTGGGGGGTGGGAGGCAGACAGGGTAAGGGGGCTGGCTTTCACTACTAAGTGTTCCAGCGCCACTGTGCACTACAAAGCATATAGGTTATACAGGCTTCCCAGTGGAGTTTGCTAGTACTGAAAGAGACCCTGTTACTGTCCCCCTCACATGGATCTTCCTGTGTACTGATTGTCCTTAATCCTTCTTAAAGCCTTCAGCTGTGGACATCTTTAAACATATTTTGACCTGGCTCCAGTATGAACTTGGCTTCCTGTAATCCATGCAAGACTATTTGTAAACTTTACAAGCTCACTGCTTGACAGAGTTCACAGCTATGGAGAAAATGCATCTTCAAGAAAGAATAATTGAAACTGGAACAGATGCCGAGAAGGGCTATTAGGATGGTCAGAGGAATGAAGTGCCTATTTGACAAGAGGAGACTAAAAAAGCTTGGCCTGTTTAGCCTAGTAATACGAAGGCTGAGAAGGGATATGAATGCTCTCTACAAATACATTGTGGGTAAGCACCAGAAAGGGAGAAGAACTATTTGAGCTAAAGCCTGATGTTGGCACAATAATAAATGGATCTGTACTGCCATGAATAAATTTAAGCTGGAAATTAGACAATTTCTAGCCATCCGAGGAATGGAAAAAAACCTTCCAATTAGAGTAGTGGGGGTAAACAATCTAACTAGTTTTAAGATGGAGCTTGATAAATTTATGAAAAGGATTATATGATGGCACTGCCTGTGATAGCAAGAGACTGGACTTGATGATCCAGGACGTCCCTATGTATCAAATTACTCCAAAAAACTTACAATCACACTTTTCCAAGATGGTCGAGCGCCATGCTTCACAGAAGCAGAATACCACCAAATTATAGCTAACCCTTCCTTATAAACAAGAGTAGAATTTCTGGGCCAAACTGTTTTTGAGATATGAGGTGAAGGGGAAAAATTAGGAAACTTCTGGAAAAGTTAATAGCCCTCACTTTTACACTCTCATCCTTCTCAAATGCTTTGCCCAGTTACGTTCAAGCTTTCCAGAAATACACTCCCCCGGGGAAAATATGTGTGACAATTAAGGCTTAGTGGAAAGCTAAAGGGGTCCCAAATGAAAATGCAGGCCAAATTTATTAAATGCTGGTTGCATGAAGGAAGGCTCCTAAATTTATAGTTAGGAACCTAAATAAAATATCCTGATTTTCAAGTGTGCTGAGCATGCACTAAATACACTGAGGTCAGGGACAGCTGTAGGTGCTCAGCATTTCTCATCAAGTCTAAATGTAGATTTAAGAGCCTAATTTTAGGCCATCCTGGATTAAAAGATTGGGCCTCCTAACTATGGAGAGATTACTGTGATCACACAGAAAATGGTACATAATATTCGGATGTTCTACTGAATGTTCACAGAAGTGTCATCCATTCAGGATTGACAGCTAAACATAGAGATGACATCCCTTTGAAATACGTCAGCCACCGGATACAGTTTATGGTCTTCTTGAGATACATTTAGCCACTGGGCATTACAGTATTTCTGTCTAGCTTTCCTTTAAACACAGATTCTGAATCTTTTACGGATACCCTTTTTATGTAGTTAAAGCAATGCCTAACTATATACACATCATTAATTCATGCTTATCCTTAAACAGCTTCCATATATTTGAGATAGGGTCTGATCCCAAACCCCTTGAAGTTCATGGTCATTTTTCCATTAATGGACTTTGAATAAAGCCCAGAGTTTCCATGTGTTATGTAACATATTAACAAAAGAGCTTGTTTCCTGGTATCAATTAAAACAAAACAAAACCCTGTTTTGTGTAAATTTAAATTCTCAAATCCCTTTTTTCAATGTATTATGTATTTTGAAAGCTGCTCACAAATCTCCACCCTGAATATGTTTATTTTTCTATTGCTTCTGATCATTATCTCCAAAATATTATTATAAATGACATGCTTGGGTAGACTTTGCCAGAAAAGTTTCAACATACAGTTAACAAAAAGTTTAATCTTTCTCAAGACATAGTGGATAGTACTTTCCAAATCTCTTATTTATGGAACATATTAGTTTTTCCAGGCTCCAGCATTTTCAATCAATCAATCAATCTATCACACTCGAGACCTACACTTACCATCCATATTTAATTATGAAGTTGAAGTAAACATCAAGTGATGCCAGGTCTGTATGGATGGATGCAGTTCCATTCCTGCACTGTGCAAACCAGACAAAGAGGGGCGGGGATGAAATCACATCACTACCTTATTAGGAGTGCCAACAGAGTGACAAATTGTCCAAATTCATACTCTGTGATCAGGAATTACAAGGTAAAAGAATTAAACGTTCCCTTTCTGATATTTGTTTAATTTACCAAAAGTGACAGAACCAAGCAGACTGTACCATCATTATTAATCTCTAATACCATACTGCCTAGAGACTAACTTGGCCGGTCGCATCCTATGAGGCATTTTGTGGTCTTGGAACATGCGACAAGCAGCCTGCCTCAGTTTCCCCTCTCGGATTGTTCAATAAACTCAAAAACACTTTTGTCCTTTCCCATCCCCTTTTGGGTTCTGCTTTATTAAATTAACAAACATTCAAAATAAAGTTTTCAAGTCCATCCAAAAGTCACAAAACAAATGTCTCTCTTCCTCCACCCAGGCCTTCCTACTGGGGCCTTTCCTCCTTTGTCTGGCCACTCCCAGGCTCTGCCTCCCTGGATTCTCAGCCCTAATGCTCAGGACTCTCTGCTAGAACCTGCTCACTCCTAGCGGTCTTTAATCGCTGAGCATTCAAACCCCTGCCCACCCCCCCTTCACTGCAGCCGCCTGCTGCTCTTTAGAGGGCAGGAGTGCCGCCAGCTTTTCTGCCGCCCTAGGTGGTGGAAGATCCCACCCCAAAATGCCACCCCCCACAGAGGCGGTGGAAGGTCCCGCTGCTGAAATACCGCTGCGGTCGCCGCCCCCCAAATTGTAGCGCCCTAGGCGACCGCCTAGGTTGCCTAATGGGTTGCACAGGCCCTGTTAGAGGGCAATCACCCTGATCTCTCTCAAAGTATGGTTCATTGTGTACTCAGAGTTGACTAGCTCCAGTCCTTAAGGGGCAAGCCACTCTGTGATAGAGCCCAGTCATGGACCAGAACCCCATTGTACTCATTTCTGATGAGATATGTATTCATCAAATTGATGCACTGACAGCATTGCAAAGCCTAACTTTAGGCACCCTGTCAGCTAATAGAATCCACAACCTTGAGTTAGGTGCCTAGGCTCCCTATACAATGCCCAGGAGATTTAGGCACCTAACAATGGGATTCACTAAAGCCAGCAAGTTAAGGAGGAAAACTGCCTAAATTAACCAATAGGCCTATTGGTTTAAGCCCCACCCATCTAAGGGACTTTAGCCCCTTAACTCCAGGTCAGAGGGAGGCACCTATGTCTACTGGAGTTAGCTCAGCACTTTCTCAAGATGAACCCGAAGGTGGTGGTGGTGGTATTGAACCCATGTCTCCTGCCTCCCAGGAGGGTGCCCTATCCATGGGTTAGGGCATATTCTGGAACAGATTTATCTCAGGCTATGTGTGCACTGCAAGCTAGGGGTGTGAGTCCTCTGCTCACATATACACGCTCATGCTACCCACAATAGCACTAGTGGAGGCACAGTTGAACAATGCTGAGTACGTACTTGTCTGAAACTGGTGGGCATGTACTCGGCACAGCTCAGTTGTGCCTCCCCTGCCCCGGCTCAGCCATTCCTCCACTGCCCCTACCAGTGCTACCCCGGCTACAGTCTTATTTATTCTTGTGCTAGTGCAAATACGTGTATACAAGTAGGGAAATCACACCCCTAGACCTAGCCTCACTATCTTGTTTCACTTTTTATTAAATACTTAAATATTCACTGAAACAGGGAGTGGAACCTAGGTCTCCCTCTTCCCCAGGTGGGTGCCCGAACCACCAGGGTATGGAGTCAGTCAGTCAGTCACTCACCCTCACCCTCTCCCCCCCCCCACCGCCAATGATGTTGCAGAGGCTGCCAGGAGCCAGGCCCTATGTGAAGAAAATGTACTTTAAACATTACAGTTACTAGTGAGTCTTCATTAGGCTCTGTAAATATGTTTGTGTTTTTCTGGTTTTACTCAAAATTTATTCTTGTATTGTTTTATTGCTGTATTTATATTTCTTTTATTAGACAAATCTAGAAATAAAGGCCTGACTTTCTTCTCTGACCAGAGTCCAGGCACCAACTTTCCATTGTGTCTGGGGGTGCTCCACCCCTTACCCCTTCCTTCAAGGCCACACCCCTGCCCTGCCCCGCCTCTTCCTGCCCCATTCTTCTCCCTCCCCAGGGCGTGCCGAGTCGTCACTCCTCTCCCAGGCTCCTGCATCCCTTGAAACAGCTGATTGCGGCTGACAGGAGGCACGGGGAGGGAAGGAGGAGGCGCTGATCAGCGGGGCCTGCCAGGGGGCAGAAGGCGCTGTGAGAAGGGGAAGTGCTGATAGGGGGGGCTGCCGGTGGGTGCTCAGCACCACCATATTTTCCCTGTGGGTGCTCCAGCCCCGGAGCACCCATGGAGTCAGCACCTATGCACCAGAGTGTTATGTAGTGATTTTTTTTTTTTAAACTGAGTCACATACTCCTGACATTGATCAGATAAGGTAAACTTTATCACTAAATATTATAATTTAATAATAAAGCATGCCATCTCCTTCTCTGCTTCACTTTAAGGTATGTTTACACTTACGGTGATGTGTACAGATATCGCATGCCTCGCTAGCACAGGTATAAACAGCAGTGTAGACTGTGAGACACAGCTTAGGTGAGCAAAGTAGACTAGAGAGCCCTACATGCCTGAACCCTAGGGCATATACCCTACACAGCTTTCTACACATCCAAACAGTGCATCCCATAGCTACACTGCTATTTTTATCAGTGTAGTGTCCTGTTTATAACACCTGTTAATCATGCATTAATAATGTATATACACCTCTACCCCGATATAACGCTGTCCTCGGGAGCCAAAAAATCTTACCGTGTTATAGGTGAAACCGCGTTATATCGAACTTACTTTGATCTGCCGGAGTGCGCAGCCCCGCCCCTTTCCGCCCTTCCCCAAACGCTGCTTTACCACGTTATATCCGAATTTGTGTTATATCGGGGTAGAGGTTTACCACATATATAAACGGAACCTTAGTAGGTGAGACTAAGTTTATTTTCCAGAATTTCCTTTATTAATGTGCTATACATACTATACACATGACTAAATGGGATAAGCAAATACCTCAACAGTTTCCAGAAAAAAATTCCCAAATAAAACAACATCTGAATTTACTTTGACTGCGTCCATGCACCTTTTGTGAATATTGTCACCAATGAGTTTACTAGCAAGAATGCTCAGCAAGTTTCAAGGAATTATTAGAGACTATTCAGAGAAAACTAATTTTGAACACAAATAGAAACCTGATTTGAAAGTATTACACCTATCTAGTCAAGGAACTGAAACATACTATGCATCCTCTGGTTCCAATCCGAAGTAACCATCACAGCTTATATTTTTTATTTTAAATATCAAGCCCTCACTAAGAATTGCTCACCAACAATCTAAAGACAGTTATTTGACAAATTATTTCAAACAAGTATATTTAAGAAAATTGATTTGTTTGTGGACACTTCATAGACAGAAAGCTAATAAGTAGGTCCAATAATTATACTTCGCGCTCTGTCTTCACAATTGTTCACTCTTAGAAAGCCTGACTGAGGTAAGTATTATCACTACTATTTTACAGAAAGGTAAATTAAGGCAGAAGGTTTATTTAATTTGCGGGAGGCTATGGAGGAAGCAAGGTCAGCAATGGTATTAGAAGATTTTAGCTCCCAGGTTGGCACACAGATCACTGTACCACAGCGAACAGATATTCTTGAAAGCCTCATCCAAAGCCTATTGAAGTCAACTGGAATCTTTCCAATGCAGTCGTAGCTGGAAAGCAGTTTGTGAAAAATGGCTTTAGCCATACAAAATGGAGAAAGCTGGAGTACCTCCAGCATAAGAAACTGCTTGGCCTGGTTGTCAGAGAAACACACAGTATATGTACTTCATAGTCCACCAGCCAAGTTTGTTGAGACCAAAACAATGGGGTTATTCAGGAAGCAATTAGATGCAGTTCTGTGGGAAATATCGACATAGGATAAAACCTTAGAGGGCAACATGCCAAATGACCTTCTGGATCTTAACACTTGTTGCTATGCTCTCTTTCTGTAGGCAACAACAAGGCGTTGCGGTGGGGATACACAGAATATATTTCAGCTTTACTGACTGCAGTAAATATGAGCATGAAACATTAAATTGTGATGTAAACGAATGACAGGAAAATTATCAAATGTATTCTGTGTTGGCTATTTCAGTTAACTGGTTTTTGTGTTTGTTTGTTTTTTTTTTTACTCTCGGCAGGGCTAGACTGTGACTGGCCCTACTCATAGGGTTGCTAGGTGTCCGGTTTTTGACCGAATGCCCGGTCAAAAAGGGATCTTGGTGGCTCCGGTCAGCACTGCCGACCAGCCGTTAAAAGTCTGGTAGGCGATGCTGTGGGTCTAAGGCAGCCTAGTCCCTGACTGTCCTGGCTCCATGCTGTGCCCCGGAAGAGGCCAGCAGGTCCGGCTCCTAGGCGGGGGGAGGGTGTCATGGGCTCTGCGCGCTGCCTCCGCTCCAAACACTGGCTCTGCTCTCTGTGAGGGCAGTGCCTGTGGGTGAGAGTAGTGCGCAGAGCCTCCTGGCCCCTCCCCCACACACCTAGGAACCAGACTTGCTGGCCACTTCTGGGGTGCAGCGCGGAGCCTGCCTTAGCCCCACTGCACTGCTGGACCAGGGAGCCACCCCAAGGTAAGCCCACACACCCCAAACCCGAGCCCCAACCCCCAGCCCTGAGCCCCCCCAATCCAGAGCCCCCTCCTGCACCCCAAGCCCCTCATCCCCAGCTGCACCCCCCAGCTGGAGCCCTCACTCCCCCCCTGCACCCAACCTTCTGCCCCAACCCAGAGCCCCCTCCCATACCCCGAACCCTTCAGCCGTGGCCCCACCACAGAGCCCACAACCCCAGCCCAGAGCCCATACCCCTTCCCACACCCCAACTTCCTGCCCCAGCCCGGAGCCCCCTCCTGCACCCTGAGCCCCTCATTTCTGGCCCCACTCTGGAGCCTGCACACCCAGTTAGAACCCTCAACCGCCCCTTCCCCAGCACAGAGCCCCCTCTCACATCCTGAACCTCTCTGCCCCCCCCCCCGGCAGCCTCCTCCTGCATCCCAAAACCCTCATTCCTGGCCCCACCCCAGAGCCTGCACCCCGAACCGGAGCCCTCTCCCCTCCCGCTGCCCCAGCCCAATAAAAGCAAGTGAGGGTGGGTAAGAGCAAGCCACTGAGGAGGAGGAATGTAGTGAGCGAGGGGCAGGGCCTCTGGGAAGAGGTGGGGAAGGGGCAGGGCCTCAGGGGAAGGGGAAAGGCTATGATGTTCGGGTTTTGTGCGATTAGGAAGCTGGCAACCTTAGTGCTAATGTATATATAATAATAGAATTTGGTAATGAGAAGCTCTTACAACGATGCAATGAAGTGCAAATAAAAATAGTTTGGGGTTTTAAATTGTGAGCTACATTTTGCCAGATCAGAAAAAATGTTAGGGATTTTCATAAATATTCTAGTCCAAGTCCTTAAGAGACAACAAATACACCATTTTTATTGTCATGTTTGGCTTCGGCACATATTGGAAACTTTTATGCAACTCCCAAAAATTCTGACAAACATCACTAGTTTGTACTAAGTGGCACCCACATCTATTAAATCCACCTTTCTTTATTCATTTTAAAGATAGGACCAAATAACAAAACCTTTCCATTTAAAGCACTTCTCCATAACCAGAAACATGTATATATGTACACATATGGAAGGAGAGGGAAGAAGAGTGAATATACACAGACCACTACGCAATATTTCTGCATCAGGTTTTTAATTCCAAACTAAACATTGAGGATCTTGAGCTAATGAGAGATCTACTCTCTGTCTGATGCCTGCACATAGCTACTAATTTTTAAAAAGGAGAAATAAGTTTTGAGGCTTCCCTTGCTTCCATGGACTACCAGTTCCATAAACATCTAACACATTTCTGTAAACAACTCTCAATGCTGTAACAAGAGCCAGGCGGTATTGGCATATGCAAATATCAACATCATACAAATATTAATTTAAAGACAAAAGAAAAAGGACAGCTGGAGAAACACAAAGGAAATTCAAAGCTTTCAATTACAATCTAGACAGAGACGCAGTCAAGATATAACAAATGAGGGCTCATCAAGGAAGTAATTACAGGCAGGCCCTACTTTGCGTAATTGTTGGTGGAGCCTTCAATTTGAATTTCTCTGCTCTTATTACTTTATAGCCAACACACTGCAATACTTCTTGCTAAGTGAACTCATCTATTTTTTCCATACATAAACAACAAAGTAATTCAAGGATATAATATAGATAGATTAAGTACTAATGTAGACCATTAATGTTAAAGAAAGAGTCAGGAAATTCCTTCTATAACTAGACTATAAAAAATAGGCATGTTTTCAAACAACTCAACTAAGTGGGTAAAATACCACGTAGCTCCATATATGGTACACACACAGGGCAAAAACTTAGTTCACTTTTCTAAGATACTGAAAGATTCCAACAGAAACATTTTTATGTAGGGGAAAATTTACTCTGAGCCTGCAATCAGCTTAGTGGACTGTGCTTAAGACCTATTCTTAGAAGGTGAGCTCCCTCAAAAGCCACTGATTTCATTGTAAACAGAGGACACTCAGCAACTCACAGGCTTGGACTAAATATTTCTAGATTTCAAACAGATTTGTCCTTTTAGCATAATTTATTTAGACGTAAATCCATATAAGTTTCCATATTGTCGCAAAAATAAAATCCACTCAGCTGAGAAGCCTGCTCCCCCCGCCCTCAAAAAAAAACAAACCTTCCCAAATCTATGCTGGTTTACATTTTTCTACTAATACTGCTAGATATCACTCAGCTCCACAATACATCAAATCTTTTCACTTTCTTTATGCTCTGAGGCTGTGGATTTTAATTCTTCCAAAAAATGTTTAAAACATCATCTCTTGTTTCAATTTTAATATCACATGGAACGTACAAGTTCATGATTAGTATCCTATTGTGCAATCAGAGGCAATCTTCCTCCAAAAAAGTCTTCAAGATTTGAGAATAATATCTTGCATAAATTCCACTAGAGAGTCATTTGCAAGATTTTTTTTTAATAGTACAAGATTCCAAAACCAAGCACACTGCTTAGATTTAAGGACACAAACACCTGCATTTCAGAAGTTATTTTAACACCATTCTTAATTTAGGGTAAAGGTTTCAGCCTTAGAATGCAATATAACATAACAAAGCAGACTGTACAGATGCACAAGAAATGTCTATCACATAAAAAAATGATTCACAGAAACAATACATTTGAAGTTTCAACAAAAAGTATATACAGTATTACAGTATCTGAGGTTAACCAATTAGCTCAAAGAATTAAAGAAATTGGGAAAATGACAGGATCCAATTATTATATAAAGAACTGTACTTTGTACATTTTCAAACTAGGCATCAGGGCCAGTACAATTCTGCCATCTGCTGGAAAAGAAGAATACACTTTAAAATATTAGCAAACAACTTTAAGGCAACGGTATCTATTTGATAGCAAGTCATTTTTTAAAAAAGGAGTTTAAAGTAGTTTTGAGTATTACACCTGCCTCTAAATCCCCCCTACCAGTTCTTAGGGTTTTACAATTATGGCTTCCTATTTTTTTTTTTAAGTCTCTCTTATTTGTGTTGTTGGGTAAAAGAGATACCCAAACAAGTGAAACTGGCAGATACCTGTAAAAGTAAAAAATAGTGAATATGACTATTCACAAAAGTGCTGTCAAATGTGCAACTGAAAAAAAAAATCAATTTTTATCGCTAGGCTCTCAGATATAGTAAACGTCGGTGTTCCTTATAAAAACAATGCGTTAGTTAGAAAGACATCATCCAGAAGAGTGATTTTTGTGTTAATGGTGTCTCTCTAAAATGCAAGGAAACATGAAAGCCATGAATGCGCAGATTTCTTTCAATGGTCTTTGGATCAAGCCCTTAGTAATGTAAAACCATGGAGCTAGTGCCATAATAAATAAAATATAACAACAACAACTACCACCCAACTCTTAGTGCTTTATTTCAGCAGATCTCAAAGCACTTATAAAGGAGGTCAGTATCATTATCCCCATTTTACAGATGAGGAAACTGATGTATAGAGAGGGGAAGTAATTTGCTCAGTCACACAGCAGGCTAGTAGAAAAGCCAGAATAGATAGAGGAGGACTGGAACGAAGATGTTAATCTGTCTGTCTGACACCCCTCCACACACAGAAATGGACAGAACAATTGATCCCGCTGTGTTTGAGATATTTAAATGTATTTCATACATTGTGCAGTATAACACATAATCCAATGTGCATGCTGCAGTGTCTTTCACTAGTGAATGCACTCCATATACATATGATGTCCCACATACACGACTATTACTTTACCCCATTCTCTCACTTTTCTGTGATTTTCCTTCTGATATTACTACTAAAGATGGACAATTCATCCACGTGCTAACTTTTTCTACTTTTATTTGGATCAGACAATATGGGAAAATATGCTAACCATTGGACACATTTGTAGTGTGTGGTGCATCATGGTATGAAAAGGTTGGTGAAAAATATCATTTCACTGCAAAAACACCAAAAAGGAGGATTCCCACCTTGTCTGTGTTTGATTAGCTTTATGGAGTAATACAATTAAATAGGGCATTTGGAAGAGACAACAAGTCTGACAATTAGAGTGCAGCAAAATAAGGAATTTTTCAGTTCTGTGAAAATTTTGAAAAGTCAGGAAAAATTGTTTTGGATCAAACAAAATGTTTTGTTCAACCTAAAAAAAAATGTTTCAGTTCAATTTTGAGTAAAACATTTTGATTATTCAGAATTTTGTTTTGTTTCTAAAGAATTAGATGAAACCAAATTGAATTCACAAAACATTTTGGTGTCTCCAAATCTGAATTTTTCCACCAAAAAAGTTTCAATTGAAAATTGTCACCCAGTTCTCTGGACATCCAGTTGCTAAGATGTTAATACATTAAAAGCTCAGATCAATGAACAGTAATCCTGGAGGAAATCAGTCCAACACTGATTACAACTGTTCATAGATTTATAGATTCTAAGGCCAGAAGGGACCATAATAAATATCTAGTGTGACCTCCTGCATAACCCAGGCCAATGCACCAAAAATAATTCCTAGAGCAGATTTTTTGGAAAAACAGTCAATTTGACTTTGAAATTGTCAGTGGTAGAGATTCCACCACAACCCTTCGGAAAATATCCTACAGAGAAGTACAAACTGAAATAGAGAATTCAATAAAACAGGACATTTCTGAAAACATGTCTGGGAACAGCGACTTCAGAAATAGGGCTGTATGAAAATGAGAGGTCATTCCTAGGAAAGCTGCCTTCTAACATAACAAAAATCATGAACACTCAAGGTTTAAACCACCAAATGTTTTGAATTTCTCCAGCCTAAACAGAGATGGTCTATTCATTTGAGCATCACTTGCTGAAAGATATTCTGTGTTCTTTGCTACAATGACAGAATAACGGGGATCATTAGAACCTGTTTTCTGTCTGTTTCTGACACTGCTGATCAATTAATTTTGTAATATGGTCGTATTAGTAAAGGAATACAGTCTCAGACAGAGATTGTAGAGACTGGACCTTCTGAAATCTGGGCTCTATTCCTGGCTCTCACATCGACTCAATTGGACAGGTCCAATAAAAGATATTACCTCACCCACCTTGTTTTCTCTAATATTCTGGGAACAACATGGCTACAACAACACAGCATATAACGATTACAGTATCTTCATAACAAGCTTTGAAGTAGAGATGAAAAGCACTATAGGAAAGCTAAATGCAATTTTTATAGCCAGCCCTATTCGGATATCTTGGCCCCTAAAATTCTCCAGTTGATTTGTGTGTGTAGCAAAATTGCTGGACACTCTAGTTTTCAAGATGAGCACCTGCAGCTTCAAAGTGCTCCCTTTGGAGTTGTGGATGCTCAGCATGTCTGAAAAGGCATAGCCAAGATAAATATCGGCGTATACTACAGTGTTCCTGCCATAAGAGCACAAATTCTGTCAAAAATGTCTTGTGAAACTTCTGATAAAAAAGAAAGTTATATAAAAAAAATGGAGACGAGCTGAGTCGTACTACAACCACCTTAGCAATGTTGGATCTGATCTCTCAACTGCATGAAAGGCTTCTCATGAGCAAAACATCTTAACAACTTGCTCTTATGTCTCTCTTTTTACAGCCATTTTGCGTGATCACTTTCTTTCTCAGAATAGTTTTTTTCTGATCTTTTCTTATTCTTTTTCTACCCCAGCACTGCTCAGGTTTTAACAAAGGATGGATGGATGGATAATTTTTGGTCATTGTCACTCCAAAAAAAATTGTTAAACACTGATTAACACATTATCATGGGATTGTTAAAGCCTAGTCAGCTAATGATTGCAGCAATTAGGTCCATCTGCCTACGTGCAGTTTTGAATGGGAGCTGGCACTTCTCTCCATGTGAATAGCAGAAATAGGCAGCACACACACACACACAGCCTAATGAGTTTAAAAGAGGAATATGCTTATTTAAGATCACAGTTTAAATAATGTGACAATATTGCTGAAGTACCCATAGAAATGCTGTCTTACTTGGAAATTGTTTGATGCATATTATATATATTCTCCCACAAATTAAAAGACTTTGTTAGCTTCAGGTTTAGGTTGGTCAAGTGCATTTGCTGTTAATGCAGTCAAACAAACCACATGCTAAAATAACTGCAACATGCACTTCTGTATACCTCACCACACAAACGCTCTTTAAGGGGCATATGTTGTCCCTCATGCAAGACACAGGTAAGTGCGGCAGGTAACAGGAAATACCAAATGCACCTAAGGCACATATAGCCTACAGAATGCTGGTATGAGGCAACTGAGTCTATTAAGTTCTCAAGTCTGTGTGGCTGCTGGGAGAGGGGGATTTGAAGGCTGAGGGGAAGTTTTACTCATTATATGGGTATATTTAGATCAGTGGTTATCAACCTGCGGCCGCAGGCCGCTTGTGGTCCAGTCAGCCCCGAGCTGAGGCCCATGTGACATCCTGTATGTGAGGCCATACAGGTAGTATTGGATGCTGCCCACAATGGTAAATAGGCTGAGAACCACTATACAGTTATACTGGTATAGTCCCCTGTGGGGAGAATCATGAAGGCCCCACTTATAGTCATTTACAGCACATCTGAGCACTCTGCATATGACTGAGCTTTGCTCACAGAGGCATGGAATGTCAAAACCAGGGGTCTCGATCGCCGGATGACATGAGATAGGCACTGGCTTGTTTGAAGCTTGTTCTTGCTGCCTAGAGGTGACACTGAGGTTCTGGAAAGGAATTGTCCAGAGTGCCTGGTGCTAAGGTGGAAATAGATATAACTTAGACAATTTTTCACTTGACCACAGCTCAAAGAGCCGGGATCTCCCAAGTCCCCATCTACTAATAGACCTTTCTGTCTCTCTGACTTTTTAATGGCTATTCACTGGTTATTAGTACTGTTTGCCTCACTGTTATCTAAGTCTGTTTACTGGATCTGCATTACCTGCTAGTCAGCAAGTGCCTGTAGCCTTATCTCTGCCAGACAGGCTAAAGGTTTGTTTATCTTTACAACTTCTTGATACAAGACCACACCCTGGGTCTGGCTATTCAGAGGCAGCAGCTCAACCTTCCCACAGCTCAGCCTATTCCCCTCCCCTCATCTTCCCTATCTTGGGGTTTTGTTTATTTCTCCATTTGCTGTTCCCTACTGTGAGAATGAGGGCACGAATCAGTCCTTGCACCCCTTTTCTCTGTCCACTCCTCTCCCCATTTATCTCCTTCTCAGATCTGCTTTTCCACCCCCCTTCATGCCTTCCTTCCCTCTTCTCTTCTAACCCATTCTCCCTGCTGTCGTCCTCTCTAAGCTTTTCTTCCTCATTACTATTTTATTCTACCCCCTTCTCTTTGACCCAGGTCTCCTTATGTTCTTCTTCCACCTCATCTCTTCTTTCTTCTGTCTGGCTCCTCCCCTACTATCTTTCTCCCTCCCCCCTCCCATTCCTGACCCAGCCTTCTCTCTGCTTTGCCCCTAAATATGCTGTAACCTCCATCTCCCCAAAATCCTGTGTCTTGGAGGTGGGGGGAGGGAATCGAAGCTCACAGAGAGACAGTGTTGTCCAGCAGATCAGACACAGGAGACCTGAGTTCTATTCCTGATTTGGCCACTGGCCTTCTGTATGACCACGTGAAAGTCACTGCCTCACTGTGCCTTGGTTTCCCCTTCCACTGGTTGTCTTTCCTGTCGATGTAGACTGGGAACTCTGAGCAAGGGACTCGCTCTCACTGTGCATATAGTATGGAAGTATACATAGAACACCTAGTGCATTTGGGCCATGATCTTGTCTGGAGTTGCAAGGTACTACCATAGTACAAATAAATAGTAACCCTGCCCCAAATAAATAAAATTATGTGGCTGTACAGGGTTCTCTCCAGCCAAAAATTTCAGTGCAAGCGAGGGTGGTGCAGAATCCCCAGGTAGCCAGTTACATGGACTTTCCAGCAATTTTGTCCAGCCAGAGCAAGGCCCAGAATGACCTCTATCAAAAACTTTTTCAACCAACCAAACTGCTTCTATAACTTTACTTTATCCAGCTCGCAATGGAGTTTGTGGGAGTCTCTTAATCAACTTCAGGATTGGGCCCGCCAGGCTGATGAGGACTGGGATATTAAAGAGTCTCACTTCCCTTGGGTGTCCTAGAGCATTAAATTCTAGGATTAAAGTTTTACCCAAAGAAGGCACTTCCATGTAGGGAACATGATGCAACCAGAAAGTCAACTTGCTTCCTCAAATCTCAGAAAAATATACTATTTGGAAGATGCCTAATAAAATAACAATAGAACTTTCAGAACACATTCTACTGTGAAATATGCCACAGATATTCCAACATACAGAAGAAAAATAGTGAACTGTGCCCTGTAAATAAAATGTGATCATCTTGTCTGACTGCCTGAATAACACAGGCCAAAGAACAAATTTCTGTGCCACAAGAGATAAAAGGATTAACCTGTAATAATCCATAAAAATTCCATATGTGGACCAAAGTGAGTTGAAATAGAGTTTATGTGCAACCTTTCTAGATAGAGGGGGAAAACACAAATAATCCGGAGCTAAAACTAATAATAATATACTGTAACGTATATCCTGCAGTCACTGGATTATTTGTATTACTGAAATACTAACACAAAGCTTCCAAACAGAAGCAACTATTGCCCAATGCATCAGAACAACAGTATTTAATAAAAATAAGTTGGGCATCACATATATATAATTAAGGCACAAAGATTTCTATAGCAGAGGCACAAGGTGACAATTTCAGGAAGGCAGGCCACAACTTTTTAGACTCTACCCTGATGAAGAGTTCACACTGCTAGCTCTGTTATACCATGGACAATTCAGTTCTACACTTGCATGCCTTGTGTATTCAATTCTACACTTGCATGCTTTTTTAGTCCTCCATACAAAAATGCACTAGATTATTGAATTGAGTTAATGTTTCCACATAGTAGTGGTCCCTAAACTGTGGGGTGTGCCCCCCTAGGGTGGTACGGAGGAAATTAGGGGAGACATGCAGTCCCACTCCACCCCAGACCAGTTCCGCCTCCAACCCCGTTCAGCCCCACCCCCCGTCCTGATCTACCTCCAGGCCCAGCTCTGCCCTCACTCCCTTTCCGCGCCCTGCTGCACCCCCAGCCCAGCTCCAGCTGCAGCTCCACTCCACCCCCAGCTCCAGCCCCAACCCAGCTGTGCCCTCATTCCCTTTCCGTCCCCAGACCAGCTCCACCTTTTGCCACAGGCACTGACTTTCTGATTTCCCTCACTCCTCCCCAGGGCACACTTCCACTCCATCCCTTCTCAAAGCCCCACCCCCACCCTGTCTCTTCCTGCCCCTGCTCCTCCCCCTCCAGCACCTCCTGCTCGCTGCTGAACAGCTGATCAGCAGTGGACAGTAGGCTCTGGGGGGAGGGGGGGAGAGGGAGGAACTGATCGGTGGGGCCCAGTGGGTGCCCCGGAGCACCCACGGAGTTGGCGCCTATGCCTCTAGTCCCAGCTCCTTCCCACTTCAGCTTCCAGCTCCATCTTCAACCCAAGCTCCACTGCTGAGGAAACCTTGGAGGGGGGATGCAGACAGATTCCATTATTGGGGGGCGGGGGGGCACCACTGGAAAAGTTTGAGCACCACTGCCATATAGCTATAATCTAATTGATTTTGTCTGCATGTATGAAGTTTTAGTAGATGCATGGTATCAGAATGCAAACCTCAGGGAACTATGTTATAGTATATATATATAGATAGATATAACTATCTATAGGCACTTATCTTAATCATCTGCCAGAAATGTACATGATGGCTCATTTTAATAATGATTGAATCATTGAGTTGCACAAAGAGAGGTGTTCCTGTCTTTACTTACAGAATAGCAAGTCCCCATTAAAAGCTTGTATGTTCAGTTCTACACCTGCATGCCTTTTCGTGACTAAATAGCATCCTCCATGCGCGGTGCTACAGAACAAAATGGCATCCTCCATGCGCACTCAGGGGGCCAGACAGAATTGTCTCACGGGCCACCATTTGGATGACATTGTAATTCTGGAGCATGTAATACATGCGTGGCACATATAGACAGCATGCCCCCTGAAAAGACCAAAGTTTGTAAGTCCACAATAAAGAACACTGTCCCATCAAGGAGTAACTTTTAAATATAGTCTTGTGCCAGGAGATATGCTTTTATCACTGGAAATTGCGACTGGTCACAAGTCACAACATGTTTCTTTTCTCTAATTCAGACTTCGATTCACCAAAGCATTTAAACACATATATAATCCTATCTCTGTTCAGCAAAGCAATTAAGCACACACCAGAGTGTTACCAGCTCATGATTTCATTGTGAATCTTGTGATATTTGGTATGTTCCTTAAAGCCCCAGCTCCTGGAGTCATGTGATTATGTGAGAATCGATTCTTTCATTTTTAAGTAAGTGTCTAGCCTTTTATCTTTGTGGAGAAAAACTTGAAAATGTGACCCTTAAAAGCTCAAAAAACAGAAGGCAAAGACAAAGAAACCAAAATTGATTATTATCATTAAATCTCATATGGAAACACAGCTATCATGGATTACCCAAGGAAACACTTTTTCAGCTTTCAGCCAGTAATATATACAAATAGATATGATACTGAGAAATTTGCAGTCATGCTATGTCATTATATGGGGTTAAGAGATGGATACTGATGCTGTCCATTCCATTTACCTGCCACATAGACCCACCCATCACCATGGTATTTGAACATTGCTACAGAAGCCTTTAAACAACAAAAGAAATGTACTAACTATAGCACTCATGTAGCAGTTAGATTTGGGATGACGTCTTTTGTGGACTTTAGTTACATCGTTCCTTTTTTTCCTGTAATTCAATATTGCTGACATCTAGCATTCAAAAAGCTGGAGTCTGGGCACAAAAAATAATGAGATGGACGTAAAAGCCATGACATTTTAAAAATAATAATTTGGGGTTAATTTTATTTACCTTCTGGTGGTGGAGCATTTAGGGTTCACATTTTCAAGCTTTCGTCTACATCCCTGTTGGCTAGAATTTACTTTATTAACAATTAAAACTGAGATTCTCAGGTAATAACAAATCCAGGAGCTTTAAGAAAAATCCCAAATTACAAGAAACTCACAATAAAACCATGAGTGCTGGCGACCTTGGTACTTTTCTGTGAAAGAGCATTGTGTTCAATTGTCATGGGGTGTGTATCATTTAACTACACAAATCACTATCCTGTTGATATGTTTTTGGTATTCAGTGCAAACTTTGGATAATACAATGCTTTGTTTTGCAATGTTGAGTTTTCAGTTGCACTTAGAACTGTTTAGTAAAGCATGCCATTGAAAATAAACCAGTGTCTGTCGAGGTCTACTTGCCTTTGGATGTGTAAGATGGGATGTACCTGAATATTTAGCCTGCTAAAATACAATTTCACCACCAGGTGGCTGTGTTTATTCATTCACACATTCCCTTCCAATGGAACTTACCTCAGTAGAGAGAGCTAAGGAAAATCTCCACACATCACTCTAGGTCCCTGGCTGTGTAGTTAAAGAGGTCCTCCCACCATATGTTTCCGGAAAGTATAGTCAGAGCGAGACTTCTGCCTCTTATCCACATCTGCTCCCACTGCTGAGTGCTGTGGGGAAGAGGTATCTGACTCTCATCTGTGAAAAATGTCACATAGGAAGCCACCCAAACACTTGGCTGCTGTCAATAACCCCACACAGTTAAATTCACAACAATTGGGACAGAAGGAGCGTAGAAACAATCAATCTTTATAAAGCAAAATTCCACTATATCAGTTTTCCTGTTACATACACAAAATATGTTTAGTTCAATGCAAATAAAGTTCAATGCATACACATGCATCAACAGCTGGTTTGCAGTGAAGAACAGCTAGCACCACAATCCCTTATTCATACACTGTCAAATTTCATTAATTCAGCCAGTCCTGAACAGGTTCGATTTATCAATCCTTGACTGAGGCAATACTCCATTGACTTTAAAGGAAGTTGCCCCAGAACTCCTGATGGGACTAAATAAGGAGGTATTTCAGACATTACACTTTGACCCCTCTTTCTGCTCCTTCTTTTCTATAGACTCCCAGGGGAGAAGTCTCAGAATAAGGTACGTCTACACTACCCGTCAGATCAGCTGGTAGTGATCAATCTATCGGGGATTGATTTATCGCGTCTAGTGTAGACACAATAAATCAATCCCCGATCACTCTGCCATCAACTCCTGTACGCCCCCGCGGCGAGAGGTGGGAGCGGAGTCGACGGGGGAGTGGTGGCAGTCGACCCCGCGCCGTGTGGATGCGAGGTAAGTTGACCTAAGATACGTCGACTTCAGCTACGCTATTCTCATAGCTGAAGTTGCGTATCTTAGGTTGATCCCCACCCTCCCAGTGTAGACCAGGCCTAAGATGATGACACTTAAAGCTTTTGTTTTCCTTGTTCTGCAGTCTGCAGATCTCTAGCTACACCTTTCCCTCCCAGTAGATGACAAGGTAATATAGGTCAAAGCAAGAGGAGTAAATTACAGGAAGAGAGGAATGCAAACATTAACAATTATTTTATTATGTTTTGCAGACTGTAATAAAAGTAGGATCCAATACTATGCAGACCAGAAATGGAAAATATTTCACATGACCAAGGCCTTGGTACCAAAGGTTAATTCCCAAATGACATGATAGGATCAGCCCCCCCCCACCCCCCCCTTAACACTACTGGTACACCCAGGTTTAGTTAAGAGTTTAAAAGCACATGAAAGTTAAATATAAGCCTCAGTTCAAGAGGACAATGAAGGTGTCTTGCATACAGTCCCATAAGCAAGGTTATCAACAGTCACAAACTTATCACAGATCTCACAGCATTTTGTGTTTTCTATTCAAGCCCCAGCTCCTGAAGTCAGGTGATTACATGAGAAACTCAGCTTTCATGTAAAATAAGAGAACCTGAACCTTTATAATCCACATTAAGATTCATATTTTCAACCTGTTCTCCACAACAAAGACTCAAAAACCACAAGGTAAATAAAAAGACATTTTGTATTTTAATCTCCTGATTTTTTAAGACAGGCTCATTGTTTTCTGAGGCCTGACTCAGGATTTTTGAACGCTTGGGGTCGGCAGTACGGCGTGAAGACAAAGTTTAACAAATCACAACAGTGGTGAACAATCAAAATAGTTTCTGTTTTGTTCAGTTTCCTGTTTATATTCATAGCCATGACAGTAATTTTAAAATGGATGTATAGGCCTTTTTTGTGGTGCTGCTTACTATACTATATTAGCAACTTATAAATATTAATGAATGTATCCTCACTACACCTTTGTGAAGCATGATGGTAGTGTTATCACTATTTTACAGATGGGAAATAGACAGGTAGACTGAGGCCCTAGGCCTGCAAATAAATTGACTTAATTTGACTACTGCAATTGAAATCAGTGGGGCTACTCCTGGTAGTAAAGTTAAGCATTGTACATAAATATTTTCAGGATCAGGGCCTAAGTTATGATGAGATTTTTAGAGATATTTAGGCATTGCTCTGCTCAGGGTTACAACACCTAACAGATGTGGGAACTTAAGTACCACTGACTTTCAATGAGACTTAGGTGCCTACATCAGTTATATCTTGCAATGCTGAGAAGAACAAAGTCTAAATACATTCAAAAATATGGGCCTAAGTGACTTGCCCAAGGTCATGCAGGAAATTTAACTTGTGAAAGAGCCAGACATTGCGCTCAAATCTTCTGAGTTCCAGTCTAGTGGGTTAACAACATCATCAGCCTTCTTCTCTAAGGAAACTTTGCTAGTTCAAATATAGCAAGTAGCGTGAGCTTTCACAACTGAACTGCACTGCAGCATAGAATCCATTTGGAATATGTGTCCTTTCTCCCGACCCCTTCCCAAAAATCCCATATTGCATCTCAGTCTGTGATGACTTACACCTCAAGCCTGCAAACACTATAATTAATGCGTAACTGTACTTACTGAGTAGTCCTTTTAAGTCAACGGGGCTACTCACATGAATAAAGTTATGCACATGGAAAAAGTTTGCTAGATCCGGGTCTTAGCATCAGGGAGCATCATATGTCTAATGTGCTAGCCAAATATATCTATAAGCAGAATTCTGCTCCTTTCAACATGTCATTCTACCAAGATAAAGTGTGTGACTCTAGCACAGAGTTTGTTATAGAAAAGGGCTGTACATTATTATTAATTTCAGGGGACAAACCCCCTAGCCCCCACCTTTTTCTGTGGAACACATGTGGGTACTTCTTCCAAGAAACAACAACAAAAATGAAACCAGATGTTGACTAGTTAATTAGAAAATACAAGTTCAAACACACCCAGAAGGGGCATGAACAAATGCATAATGCACCACTGTTGATCCCTGAGCACACATGCTGCTGGCTAGTCATTCTTGAAAATGTTGAGAGCAATCACTTCTGATTTTAGGTGGCCCAGTTTTGAGGCGAGACGCTGACACATCTTGGGCCTGATTTCCAAGAGTACACAGCCCCCAAATCCCCTACTGATTTCAGTTGATATGGTAGTTACCCAGCACGTTCTGTACATCAGGCAACAGCTGTCAAAAGTTGGGATCCAAAATTTGAGGGACTCCATAGGCACTTTGAAAAACGTTGGCTTTAGTGAAAATTCATAAGAATATATTTGTGTTATTAATCACATTGATCTTTATTACAATAGTGCCTAGACTCCAACCAAAGCCCACTGTGCTAGGCACTGTACAAACTAAAAGTCATAGATAGTCCCAGCCCCAAAGAACTTACCATTGAAATAAAATATCAGAAAATGTGTAGCAAAATAAATAATTTTTTTCAAAAATCTAATTTCTTATGCTACTATAGGAACTTAAGAACAGGCTAACTTATGGTCCTCCTACACTAGTATTCTTTCTTCATAAGCGACCAATACCAGATGCTTCAATGGAGGGTGTAAAAATCTCTACAACACACCCGAATTATCAAATTTTGTACCACAGAGGTTATTTCTCACTGGCCCCAAGTGGATAGATTGGATTTTGCTCTGAAGCCTGAAAACTGATAATCCCTGTAATGTTATCCTGGCTACTAGATCAGTGCAGTAGAGTTTGTTTTCATATGACATTTGCAATCATTTTTTGAAGATTGCTGTGTTGTTCACTTAAATAATATCCTGCATGGGGGTATTCCATGGGTTAATTAAGTATAATCTAAAAAGGGGGTTCCCATTTGTATGTTTTAAATGTGTTGCCTTTAAACTCAATTAAGTGTCCCTATGAATAAAGCAACCTCCCTCTTACCCTTATGTGGATTAAACTGCATTTGATACAACCCCAAACTGCCATTTTGTGGGGAAATCAGTTCAGGGGCTATACAGTGATCAGACAGGTGAAGCTCAAGCACAGTAGACTTCACACTCATTACCAGTCACAGGATGAGGCCCAAGGAATGAACACACTTTAACAGCTTCGGATGATAATAGTACCTTTTATCACCTCACCCATCAGAGAAACACAACAGCCACTGAGCAGAAACATGGCAGCTTTTTATAAGAATATGGCAGCGTCACAAAGCAGCAGTGGGGAAGGCTACCTTTCAAAAACTGATACCACAGTCAGAAGAAGTTAGGTGGCGAGAATATAATCACCCAAACCGAAGTTTGGCCAGGGATAACACCTGATTTTTGTGGAAATGCAATAACTACTTTAATGACCATCCACAGTAAAGATCTCAGCTTCACATCTTATTTGAACATGGGAACCTCCAGCATGCAAAGTTTCCTCAGACATCAGACAGCATTATGTAATGGTGACATGACACAAAGCCACCACTATCCATTCTTCTAGCACTTTGGTTTTCATTCTAGGCACCACTCCCCACCCCCCTTGGATTGTGAAAGCTGCCACATTTGAAGCCAAAGGGGGCAAGATTTGCACCTACTTCAGTACCACATACTTTGAATGTATTATAAATTGACAGTAGGCAGATATTATTGGACAACAATATCAATAAGATTCCTTAAAAGAGTTATTTATGCTAAGGCACTTCAGACACCGAGCTTTTTACCCAGAAGTTTTTCTTGCTGCAGCATCACCCCCATATAGGCAGGCATGCCACGTTCTGATGCCAGGAGAAAACATAACTGAAACCAAAATACTTACTGACTAGAAGAAAGGAAGGTGCAGCTTGCAGCACTCTGCCAAAAAATGGCCTCCTTAGGGCTGCAAAAGCTTGTGTCTCTGAGATTTAAAGGCCCAGCCACAAAATGCTTGGCTCTCCCAGATTTAAAGGGCCAGGTGTCAGAAAAGTCTTTGCTGGGAAAGACCCCTGTAAAATGCTAACGGTGGTGATTGGGAAGCTGAGGAGATTCTAATATGCCAGTTAAAAGGGCTTCACTTGTTTTTTATTTCAATGTACTCACATTTTCCCTTCAGTCTCGCATGCTCTCTCATACACACATAGCATGCCACTGCCCCATTCTCTCTGACACACTGGTACCCCAGCTGCCAGAGAGCAACAATTCCATTTCATAGCAACTGATGAGATTTTGACATTTGTTTTCATTCTGCCCTGGAATGAAACTAAAACCTTTCAAACATTTTCACATGAGCAGAATTGTCCAACTGTCAATTTTCAGATTGAAACTGAGCTCTTTGATTGGGGAATGTACTTGCATGCAGCCTCGTAGTTAGGCAACTAGTTGGGGATGTGGGAAACCCAGGTTCAAGTCCCTAATATTTCTGATTCTCCATCCCAGATCACTCTGAATGAGGCAGAATAGGGACTAGACTAGGCTATGGGATCTCCCACATTCCCACCTCATGTCCTAACCACTGGGCAGTAGAACATAAGACCACATATTTTCGGTCTCAAAAAAAAAGAAGAGTAATGGGTGTGAAATCTGAACTCCGGATTTACACTAGCAGATTGGGCCTTTGACCCTGCCCTTAAATGGACTGGCTCCCTGGGCAAATACCAGGCTGTCTTCTGGTTTGGGCCTGCCCCTTCGCTCTTCCATTTGCAGCATCAGATTTAAGCCTAACCAAAACAAATAGCCGTGCTCTGTCTGTAACATGGATTCCTAACACACAGGATTAGGAGTTACAAGGGGGTCCTAATTCAGGGGTGAGGCCAGAGACTGGGACAAGGAGGTCTGTGAGCTGCATATGAAGCACTGCACTGATGTTCTGCCTCAGAGATGCTCCTGGGAAGTGGATTCAAAAGCACCACATTTTTCCTTTTCAGAACTGCTGGAACATAGTCCGCAGCAGGACCATAAATGGATCCTCCAGCCCATGCAGAAGCTAGCTCAGTTAATAGTCTCAAATCCCTCCAGCCCTTATCTACTACACATCTCCCCAGGCTCAGCTCAGCTACCAGGGCTGGGTTTTGGCTTGAGAATTTGGCCCATGTTCTCTCAATGTCTCTGAGGAGGAGGAGTATTTTAGTAACTATGGAGCTGAGTACTTGCCATAAACCTAAATTATGTGAATGCATATTAAATATTTGTAGAGGTAGAGTGTGTGACCCGGATTCCTTTTGGTGCCAACTGGCAGCACGTGGGTGTACAGGGATACCTTTGGTAGGATATCTGCATAATAGTTCCCCAAAGGGTGACAGGTGAGATTTCTACTGAGAGCCAGCAGCCCACTGGTCGTCATAATCATTGTGAACTGTCTGTATGGATAATATTTAAGAAGTTATGTATCTATACTGAAAATTGTGCTCTTCAGGCCATGGAGTTAAGACAGGTTACCAGGTAGTGATAGACCTCACAGATGTTCCTTTCAGGCAGGAGGTAACTGACACCTATCTCCCTGTCTGGCCATACACTTACTGTGTATTGTATGCCTCACGAAATATGCCTATTTCCATACTAAGCCAAGTGCTAACTGAGAGATTGCTAAATCTACAAGAAAGGACATCTACATGATGAAACAAACAGCAGGGGATGTCCTGTTTTCACTAAAGACAAAGAATTGGTCTGGTATATCTTGGAATGCAAGAGGACACACAGAATCCTTCACTTAGGAGGCAAACTGACAGTGTTCACGTCTCATGAAAGAAGGATCACAGCCAGCCTGGGTGTACAATGCACATGGATAGCTTGCCCAAGCAATACCAGATGTGGTGCATCTCCCTTTAGAGGTGCACCAGCCAGCCACCTTTGGAGCACTGCCACCGGAAACTCCCAAGAAGTGGGGGGGCCCCAAGGAGGTGGCCCTGCCCACGCTTCACCCCAAGGCCCCACTCCCACTTGGCCTCTTCCCCGAAGGCCCTGCCCACGCTGCTCCTCTTCCCCCGAGGCCCCACCCTTGTGCCACCTTTTCCTGCCCCTGCTCCACCCTCCCTCAAGCCCCTCACCTGCTGTGTGTGCCTCTCCACTCCCTCCCCCTCATCACTTGCCGTTAAGGTGGGAAAAAAGTGACAGGGGCAGAGAGGAGCGAGTGGCAGGCAAGGTGGCCTCGTGGGAGGAGGCAGAAAGGAGCAAGCAGCAGATGGGAGGCTTGGGGGAAGAGGCAGAGCAGGGGCATGAAGAGGCAGAGTGGGGCAGAGCCTCAGGGGAAGCGGTTGAGCAGGAGTGGTGCCTCAAGGCGGGACAGGGGTAAAGTGCATGCAGGGCCTCAGGGGGAGGAGGCCAAGCAGGGCCTCAGGGCAGAGCAGGGGCAAAGCCACAGTCTGGGTGCCAGTGGCTCCCACCACTTCTAGGGCACTTCCGACGCTCATGCCTAACCTACCCAAATGCAAGAGTCACCCTATGTATTACCACCTATGGTAATAAACTAATAGGAATGAATGTATCCTGTTAATTAAGTCTGTGCTCTAGAATGCACCTTATGATTTCATTTCCTATGTAGCCATTTGTTTCCAATACTTGCTACTACTGTGCTTTGTTAAATAAACTTATACTTGATTTCACTATGTACAAATCTAAACATTGTGTGTTAAGCAGTGTGGTGATCTGAGGTGGCACTGACAAACTGGAATGCACTGCTTCTTTGGAAGCAGCAGATCCGTGAATACTGCCTATGTCCGGTGGACCGGGAGCTGGACACTCCAGGTAAATGCTAAGAGGCCTTGAGGGTTGGCATATGCCTATCACTAACCATTAGAGTGACATAGGTGGCCCATAGGGAAAAGCTTGTGTTGCCTGTAGCTGGTGGCTCTGACCCCTGGAAGGCACAGACAAGGCTTTCTCATACTAATGGCAGGTGGTAGCAAGGTCCCTCACAACCGTGGGCAGCATCACAGGCTGAACAAGAGGCTGTTGGATTCTGGAGAAAGTTCCAGCTCAGGTCTCGGGGCCTGATCTCCTTACTCTACTAGGTGCACAACTCTCATTGACTTCAATAGAAGTGCTTCATGCATATGGCTTCCTGGATAGGACTCTCTTTTCACTGGTATGAAAAGGTTGGGAACTAGCTTTCAAATGTATAAAACAAGAGTGCTGTGCTGCTACGGTGTTAATTCATATTGCTGGGTTATTCTGCTGGGAATAAATGTTTAGGTGGACTAATTCCACCCCATTTTACAATCCCTGCCCAAAATGCATCTTGTCTAACAAGAATAATATTTTTTGCATATAGCTTCTCTCCACAGCACACCTGTCATGTGAATTATGAGTAACTCAGCGCTCTCGTACCATGCAAGTGATCATAGGAGACAGCCCATAATTTAGATTTAACGAGGCCGTTTTTTCAAAGATATAAGCAGCTGCTAATTAAAACCATTTGAGGATGAACAGTTATGCCCCTAAAATAATCTTACAATGTTATTATTGGAAAACACGTACAGAGCTCATTTTGCTTTTTCTAGAAATCTAAAGTTCGAAACGTAAGAATGGCACCCCAAAATTAAACTGCAAAAATGTATTTAAAGATAAAAACTGAAGTGATTTGAGGTGCTTCCACCTTACCCCGGGCATGTTGCCCCTTCGTGCTGCAGGAATGGCGTAAGGCACTAGAGAACCAGGCCAACAAATGTTTCACCATACACTCCATCTGCACAGGAAACTTTTACGTGAGGGGAAGCTGGGAATAGAGTTTGCAGTTCTGTCAGATGGGGGTGTGGCTTCACCTACACCAGAAGTTGCGGAATGGTAGGAAAAAAGGGCAGTCAGGTACATTTAGGTGGGTGCAGGTTCCAGTCAGTGTAGGAGATAGGAAAGTGGGCGTGAGAGAGAATCATAAGGGCAGGGAGCGGAACTGGGATAAATGTCAATGAGAGAGAAAAAGAGAGCATGGTGCAAGAGCAATGAGGGGCATTTTAAAAACACTCATCATTTGTCAGGCAGCAGCCTCGCTCTCCTCTCTGTGCTTACAGTGGTGGTTGAAATGTTTTCTGGGGAGTGTTCTTCAGCCTGAGCCTGGAGAGCTCTGCCAGAGACTGGGACATGCTGATATGTTCAGCTCAGTGGCCCACCATGGGGGAGCAAAGCGCTTTACTGAGGGTGGGTGAGGGCCGATATTATTAAACTGATTTAACAGATGGGAAAACCAAAGCCACAGAGTGAGTCAGCAGCTTAGCCAAAACTAGGCCCCCAAATTCCTGTTGCCCAGGGCCCTGCTCTAACCATTAGGTAGCCCTGTTTCTAGTATTTCTTGCAAGCTTGTTCTGACATCAATAATTAATATATGTGATGTGATCTGAGATTCAAAAGGGAGCTAGTTGGGCAGCTTAGGGACCAATTGGGAACCGCATATACCTCAGTATAATAGCACTCCCTGCAGTCCCCCACCTGATTTGATACATGATACTACTATCCAAGACCAACATGAATTATTTTTTCCAGTAAGATTTTATGAGACACAGTATTACAAGGTTTACTAAAATCCAGCAGCCATCTTCTTTTTAAACATAACTCACAAAGGGATTGAATGGGCAGTTCTGCTTAAAAACGAATGGCCCCAAATGTATTACTTCTACTGCACTGCTGCATCCACTAATTTCAGAGAGACAAGGTGAGTGAGGTAATATTTCTTATTGAATCAGCTTCTGTTGGTGAAAGAGACAAGCTTGCAAGGGACAAAGAGCTCTTCTTCAGGTCTGGGAAAGGTACTGAGAATGTCACAGCTAAATACAAGGTTGAACTAATTGTTTAGCATAAATAGTTAACACATATTGTAAGAGACCATTCAAGGTGAAGTGGCCATTAACACCTCTGCAGTCATAGATCAAAGGGGGAGAGGGGAGGGGAGTGGGTTACAGATTGTTGTAATAAGCCACAAACCCAGTGTCTTTATAAAAACCATATTTAGTCTCTAGCAAAGTTATGAATTTAAGCTCCCAGGCTCACCTTTTGAAAGTGTTGTGCAGGTTTCCTTTGAGATTGAGGACTGATAAGTGAGATATAGACTGATCGCTTTGTGAAAAGTGTTCACCCACAGGTGTTTATAGTGATTGTCTGATTTCACCTACATAGTTGTTATTGGGGCATTCAGTGCACTGGATGAGATATACCACATGTTGTGATAGGCATGTGTAGGATCCATGGATCTTGAAAGGTGTGTTGTGAAGTGTATTGATCATTGTAGCAGTGGAGCTGTCTACAGGTTTTGCACCTGGTGTTATGGCAGAGTCTGGTGCCCCTTTAAGTGAATGTGTCCAGGTCTCAGCGGAGTTTGCTTCTGATGATGAGCTTGGTGAGGTTGGGGATTATTTGAAGGCCAGAAGAGGGGGTTCATAAAAGATTTCTTTCAGGATGTGGTTCCCCATTGAGTATGGGTTGATACATGACAACTAGGGGTGTGTGGTTAGAGGTGGGTTTTTTTCATATTGAAGCAGTTCTCTTGGGATATTTGAGTAGCCCATTCCATGATGCGACCTACTTCTCTAGTGGAGTGAAGGTAGTTTTACATGTTCTAAGATGTGTATCTTGGATTTTCTCTTCTGAGTATATTCTTGGTATCTGAGTACATAGCGGTAGATAGAGTCCTTGGTGTGTTTGTGGTGGTTACTGGCTCTGTGATCTGTGGTTTCTTATATATAGTTGTCTGTGGGGTTCCATTGTTAAAGCTCATCATGATGTTCCGAAGGTTTATGCTGGCATGAGAGTGTTCTGGAGCGAGTTTGATGGATGGGTGGTGGACATTGAAGTCTAATAACAGCTATTACCTCACCCACCTTTTCTCTCTAATATCATAGGACCAACATGGCTACATCACTGCAAATCCACTAATTTTGTAATCATCTCTAACACATAGGATTGCCAGACTGAATCATAGCAGTGGTCCATCTAATCCAGTATTCTGTCTCCAACAGTGGTTAATAGCAGCTGATCAGAGAAAGGAGCACCAAACCCTGTAGTAGTAATAATGGAATAATCTACCCCCAGGGAGATTTTTCTCCTGACCTCAATAATTTAGAGATAGACTTGTACCGAGAAGCATGAGGATTTATATCCCTTACAATACGTGTGTGTGTGTGTGTGTGTTTCTTTTAATATTCACTATTATAAATATGGATGCTTTTGTTATAAATATTATGCCCACGGTATTTTTTTTTATAATATGTCTAGGCTGTTGGCCTCATGATATCTTGTGACAATGAGTTCCACAGGTTAATCATTTGTTGTGTGAAAAGGCGTTTCCTTGTATCAGTTTTGAAATTGCCACCTTTCAGTTTCATTGATTGTCTCCTTGATACATCAGTCTCTGACCAGATACTTAACACAATATTAACAACAAGGGGGAAGAAAAGCAACCCCAAATAAGGAAAGAACAGACTAAAGAATATTCAGATAAATTAGATGTATTCAGGCCAGCAGGGCCTGCTGAAATCCCTCCTAGAGTATTTAACACCTACCTGTAGCAATCTCAGACTATTAACAATTGTCTTTGAGAGTTCATGGAGGATGGGTGAAGTTCCAGATGACTGGAGAAGGGCAAACATAGGTCTTGGCTACACGAGCAAGTTAAAGCGCTGTAAAGCCACCCACAGCGCTTTAACTCACTGACCGGCTACATTGGCAAGGCACGTACAGTGCTGTATCTCCCTGGGTACACCGCTGCAGGTACTCCACCTCCCCAAGAAGCATAAGAGACACAGTGGAGTGGCTACGACTCTCCCCTGTGAGTGTGTACCAGGAATCAACCTGCAGTGCTGTACTGATCACCTTGTCAAGTGGCCAATCCTCTCCATTGTTGTGACCGGCTGCAGGAATGCGGAAGTGCCAGTTTCAAAGCTCGTACCACAGAGAAAAAGCAAACAGTTTGCTGTTTGCTTTGAGTGAGTGAATGAATGAGCAGGGGGCCGGGAGTTTGGAACTTGCAAAACAGAGTGCTGACACGCTCCAAAAAGCACTCTCTCTCTCCCCCCACACTCCTTGTCACACTCCACCCCACCCCACCCCCCGTTTTGAAAAGCACATTGCAGCCACATGAATGCTGGGATAGCCGCCCATAATGCATCGCTCCCAACACAGCTGCAAATGTTGCAAGTGTGGCCATGCCACTGCGCTGTCAGCTGTCAGTGTGGACAGACTGCAGCGCTTTCCCTACTCAGCTGTACGAAGACAGGTTTACCTCACAGCGCTGTACAGCTGCAAGGGTAGCCAAGGCCATAGTATCTATATTAAAAAGGAGAATATAGAGAACCTGGGGAAGTATAGACCATCAACTTTACTTCAAAACATGGAAAGATACTGGAAGAAATTATTAGACAATCAATTTGTAAGCACCTAGAGGGTAATATGTTGATAAGTGATAGCAATATGAATTTGTCAAGAAAAAACAAATCATGCCAAACCAACCAAATTTCCTTCTTTGACAGGGTTACTGGCCAAGTGGATGGGGGGAGCAGTAGAAGTGATGTATCTTGATTTTAGTAAGGCTTTTGACGTAGTCCCACATGACATTCTGAAAGCAAACTAGGGAAATGTGATCAAGAATTACTATAAGGTGAGTGCAAAACTGGTTGAAAGACCGTACTCAAAGAGTAGTTATCAATTGTTTGCTGTCAAACTGGGAGGATATGTCCAGTGGGATTCCACAGGGGTTTGTCCTGGGTCCAGTAGTAGTCAATATTTTCATTAATAATTTGGATAATAGAGTGGCAAGTATGCTGATAAAATTTGTGGCTCACACCAACCTGGGAGGCGTTGCAAACACTTTGGCGGATAAGATTAGAATTCAAAATGACCATAACAACTTGGGAAAATTGGTCTGAAATCAACAGGATGGCATTCAATATGGATAAGTGCAAAGTACTACACTTAGGAAGGAAAAAATCAAATGTATGATTACAAAATGGGGGATAATTGGCTAGGCAGTAGTATTGCTGAAAAGGATCTGGGATTATAGTGGATCACAAATTGAATACGTCAACAATGTGATGCAGTTTCAAAAAGGCCAATAGCATTCTGGGCTGTATTATCAGAACTGTTGTATGTGAGACATGGGAGGTAACTGTCCCACTCCACTCAACATTGGTGAGGCCTCAGTTGGAATATTGTGTCCAGTTCTGCGTGTCATACGTTAAGAAAGATGGGGATAAACTGGAGAGAGTCCAGAGGAGAGCAATAAAACTGAGAAAACCCAACTTAGTTTTTTTAACCTTTCCTTGTATATGTTTAATCTTGAGACAAGAAGACTGAGTGGGGATCTGATAATAGTCTTCAAATTTAAGGGGTGTTAGAGGGAGTATGGTGATCATGTCCACAGAAGGTAGAACAAGAACTAATCATCTTAATTTGCAGCAAGGGAGATTTAGGTTAGATGTAAGGAATAACTTTCCAACTATGAGGACAGTTAAACACTGGAATTGGCTTTCAAGGGAGGTTGTGGAATCTCCATCATTGAAGGTTTTTAAGACCAGGTTGGACAAACACCTGTCAGGGATGATCTAGGTTTACTTGGTCCTGCCTCAGTGCAGGGGACTAGACTTGATGACCTCCTGAGGTCCTTTCCAGCCCTACATTTCTGTGGCCTGGTCTACACTACGACTTTAATTCGGATTTATCAGCTTTAATTCGAATTTACCCTGTAACCGTCCTCACAACGACGCTATTTATTTCGATGTAAAGGGCCCTTTAAATCGATTTCTGTACTCCACCCCGACGAGCGGAGTAGCGCCAAAATCGATTTTAACATTTCGAATTAGGGATAGTGTGGCCGCAATTCGATGGTATTGGCCTCCGGGAGCTATCCCACAGTGCATCATTGTGACCGCTCTGGACAGCAATCTAAACTTGGATGCACTGGCCAGGTAGACAGGAAAAGCCCCGCGAACATTTGAATTTCAATTTCCTGTTTGCCCAGCGTGGAGAGCACAGGTAACCACAGATAGCTCATCAGCACAGGTAACCATGCAGGCTGATAATCGAAAAAGAGCACCAGCATGGACCGTGAGGGAGGTACTGGATCTGATCGCTGTATGGGGAGAGGATTCAGTGGTTGCAGAACTTCGTTCTAAAAGACGAAATGCAAAAACTTTTGAAAAAATCTCCAAGGGCATGATGGAGAGAGGCCACAATAGGGACTCTGAGCAGTGCCGTGTGAAAGTCAAGGAGCTCAGACAAGCGTATCAAAAAACAAAGGAGGCAAACGGTCGCTCCGGGTCAGAGCCGCGGACATGCCGCTTCTACGCCGAGCTGCATGCAATTCTAGGGGGGGCTGCCACCACTACCCCACCTGTGATCGTGGATTCTGGGTCGGGGATAGTCTCATCAGCGACGCCTGAGGATTCTGCCGATGGGGGAGAGGAGGAGGAGGAGGATGAGGATGAGCTTGCAGAGAGCACACAGCACTCCGTTCTCCCCAACAGCCAGGATCTTTTTCTCACCCTGACTGAAGTACCCTCCCAAGCCTCCCAAGCCAGTACCCAAGACTCTGACCCCATGGAAGGGACCTCAGGTGAGTTTACCTTTTAAAATATAAAACTTGTTTTAAAAGCAAACGGTTTTTAATGATTACTTTGCCCTGAGGACTTGGGATGCATTCGCGGTCAGTTCAGCTACTGGAAAAGTCTGTTAACGTGTCTGGGGATGGAGCGGAAATCCTCCAGGGACATCTCCATGAAGCTCTCCTGGAGGTACTCCGAAAGCCTTGCCAGAAGGTTTCTGGGCAGTGCATCCTTATTCCCTCCTCCATGGTAGGACACTTGACCACGCCATGCTTGCAGCAAGTAATCTGGTATCATTGCCTGACAAAGCCTGGCAGCGTATGGTCCCGGTGTTTGCTGGCATTCAAGCAACATCCGTTCTTTATCTTGTTGTGTAATCCTCAGGAGAGTGATATCACTCCTGGTAACCTGGTTGAAATACGGGAACTTAATTAAGGGGACAGAGGTGGCCGTTCCTACTGGGCTGTTTGCCTGTGGCGGAAAATAAATCCTTCCCTGCAGTTAGCCAAGCGCAGATGGGAAATTGGCCCTGAGTTTTTCGCGTTTGGCTAGCAGGGAACTTCCCTGTTACCAGCCACGCGGTGGGGGGAGGGGTACCGTGATCATCCCAGAGAATTCATGGCGGGAGGGGGGCAGCGGGGGTGTGTGTGGTTAGTTTGGTGCCTGCAGGGATCTTCCCTGATACCAGCCACGCGGTGGGGGGGAGGGGTACAGCGATCATCCCAGAGAATTCATGGCGAGAGGGGGGGTGGTTAGTTTGTTTTCTGCTGCTGCTGCTGAATGTTAACAGAAAAACCGCAGCACTCTACAGGCTATGCTTGGTATGTGGGAAAGGAGGGCGCAGAAGCTGTAAAACAATGGCTTACCATGGCCGCATGCAAGCCGAATTCTGTTGCCCAGACCTGTGATCTCTAGCAGCAAAGCCACAGGCACTCAGCATTAAGAGGCAAAATGCGACCTTGCACAGAAATCACATGTGCTATGTAATGTGAATAGTGTTGGTCACCGTGAAAGAGTATAAGCATTGTTCTGCAAAATGTAGCTTTTTAAACAATTCTCTCTTTTTACCCCTCCCTACAGCAGCTGCAAATTCCTCAAGCATCCCTCCTCCATCCCGAAGGTTATCACAGATAAGGCGTTGTAAGAAGAGAACGCGAGACGAGATGTTTTCTGAAATTATGGAATCCAGCCGCAGTGACAGAGCTAATCTGAATGAGTGGAAGGAAACAGTTTCAAAGTATAGGAAAGAAGCCAGTGAACGTGAGGACAGGAGGGACCAACGTGAGGACAGGAGGGACCAACGTGAGGACAGGAGGGACGCTCGAGATGAGAGGTGGCGGCAGGAAGACCAGAGGAGCAAGGATGCAATGCTGGGGTTGCTGCGTGAGCAAACAGACATGCTCCGGCGTCTGGTGGAGCTTCAGGAACGGCTGCTGGAAAACAGACTGCCGCTTCAGCCCCTGTTCCACCCTCCCCCCTCTCCATGTTCCGTATCCTCCTCACCCAGATGTGTAAGAACACGGGGGGGGGGGGGGGGGGAGGCTCCGTACAACTTCCCATTCCACCCCAGTAGACAGCCCAAGCAAAAGGCTGTCATTTTTTTAACCTTTTCTTTGTGGCTTTTTCCTTCCCAGCAATCCTCCTCCCAAATACCACCCGGGTTCCCTCCCTCTTTTTCTAATCTATTAATAAAGAATAAATGATTTTTAAATGATAGTGACTTTATTTGGTTTGAAAGAAAGCTGGGGGAAGAGGGAGGGTGGGTTCCTTACAGAAAATGAGTCAATAAAGGGGGCGGGTTTTCATGAAGGAGAAACAAACAGATATTTCACACTGTAGCCTGGCCAGTCATGAAACTGGTTTTTAAAGCTTCTCTGATGCACAGCGCTTCCTGGTGTGCTCTTCTAATCGCCCTGGTGTCTGGCTGCGCGTAATCAGCAGCCAGGCGATTTGCCTCAGCCTCCCACCCCGCCATAAAGGTCTCCCCCTTACTTTCACAGAGATTGTGGACCACACAGCAAGCAGAAATAACAATGGGGAGATTTCTTTGGCTGAGGTCAGAGCGAGTCAATAATGATCGCCAGCGACCTTTTAAACGGCCAAATGCACATTCTACCACCATTCTGCACTTGCTTAGCCTGTAGTTAAACAGCTCCTGACTCCTGTCCAGGCTGCCTGTGTACGGCTTCATGAGCCATGGCATTAAGGGGTAGGCGGGGTCCCCAAGAATAACTATTGGCATTTCAACATCCCCAACAGTTATTTTCTGGTCCGGAAAGTAAGTCCCTTGCTGCAGCCCTTTAAACAGAGTTGTGTTCCTGAAGACGTGAGCGTCATGAACCCTTCCCGCCCAGCCCGCGTTGATGTTAGTGAAACGTCCCTTGTGATCCACAAGTGCTTGCAGCACCATTGAAAAGTACCCCTTGCGGTTTATGTACTCGGTGGCTTGGTGCTCCGGTGCCAAGATAGGGATATGGGTTTCGTCTATCGCCCCACTACAGTTAGGGAATCCCATTGCAGCAAAACCATCCACTATAGCCTGCACATTTCCCAGAGTCACTAACTTTCGTAGCAGCACCTGAGTGATTGCTTTGGCTACTTGCATCACAGCAGCCCCCACAGTAGATTTGCCCACTCCAAATTGATTCCCGACTGACCGGTAGCTGTCTGGCGTTGCAAGCTTCCACAGGGCTATCGCCACGCGCTTCTCAACTGTGAGGGCTGCTCTCATCTTGGTATTCTGGTGTTTCAGGGCAGGGGACAGCAAGTCACAAAGTTCCATGAAAGTGCCCTTACGCATGCGAAAGTTCCGCAGCCACTGGGAATCGTCCCACACCTGCAACACTATGCGGTCCCACCAGTCTGTGCTTGTTTCCCTTGCCCAGAATCGGCGTTCCATGGATAGAATCTGCCCCATTAACAACATGATCTCCAAAGCACCGGGGCCCGTGGTTTCACAGAATTCTGTATCCGTGTCCGTGTCCATGTCCTCATCATGCTTGTCGCTGCGCTGCCGCCGCCGCTGCCTCCTCGCCTCGTTTTTCTGGTCCTGGCTGAGCATAAACTCCACGAGAACGCGCGAGGTGTTTACAATGTTCATGACTGCTGTCTTGAGCTCAGCGGGCTCCATGCTTGCCGTGGTATGGAGTCTGCAGTGTTCACCCACCCAGGAAAAAAGGCGCGAAAATGGTTGTCTGCCGTCCGTTGCTTTCATGCAGGGAGGGAGGAGGTGAGGCTGTACCCAGAACCACCTGCAATGATGTTTTTTGTCCCATCAGGCACTGGGACCTTAACCCACAATCCCAATGGGCGCGGGAGACTGCGGGAACTATGGGATAGCTATGGGATAGCTACCCACAGTGCAACGGTGCAGAAATCGACGCTAGCCCCGGTACTTGGACGCACACCACCGAATTAATGTGCTTAGTGTGGCCGCATACATTTCGACTTTATACAACCTGTTTTTCAAATCCGAATTATATAAATTTGGATTAATCCAGTAGTGGAGACATACCCTGTGAGTCTATGACTGATCTTTATGACCAGAAGAAAAAAAGAAAAAAGAAAGAAACCTCTAGATCCAGGTTAAGTATCTCCGCAATATCCTTTGTATTGAAAAGTGATACAGACTATTCATTTAGCTCCTCAGCAAGGTCCTTATACTTCTTAATCACTCTCTTGTGTCCAGCTCACCCACTTTGTGATTCCGATATATTTTAAGCATTTCTGGCTATTTGCATTATATCTTCAAATTCTGTTTTAGTCCTAGTCCTAATTTCCTTTATGTAGTTATAGCCTACTCTAATTTATGACACCTTCTGTCAGGTGTCAATGGCAGCAACAAGCTAGGTTCAGTCTGTCTAGGGGGGCTTAGCATGCACTGTCACAACAGTTCTCTAATCCAGGGGTTCTCAAACTTGATTACATCGCGACCTGCTTCTGACAACTGATATTACTACACGACCCCAGGATGGAGGACCAAAACCTAAGCCTACCCAAGCCCCACTGCCCCAGGAGGGGTGGCCAAAGCTGAAGTCCAAGGGCTTCAGCCCCAGGCCAGGGGCCTGTAACCTGAGCCCTGCCATCCTGGGGTGAAGCCCTTGGGCTCTAGCTTCAGCCCCGGGTGATGGGGCTTGGGCTTTGGCCCTGGGCCCCAGCAAGTCTAACGCCAGCCTTGGTGACCCCATTAAAACAGGGTTGCAACCCACTTTAGGATCCCAACTCACAGTTTGAGAACCACTGCTCTAATCCAAATTCTCTTTAGCTCACACAGAAGCAGCCTGTGATCTTCTTAATAATCCAGCCATTCACTTTAGGGCATTGCATTGAACTGCCTTGACAAAGAAAGGTTTTGAATTTCTTTTGAGTCTGCTTTCAAAGACAAAAATTATGCAGGTCAAGCTATTGTCCATGGAGTAGTCTGGTTAACGCTGACAAAGACCTTTCATGATCAGTTCCCAAAGCCCTTATGCCTACACTTCACATCTGTCCTTAATGATGAACGACAGTTATCTGCACTGAATGAAAAATTCCCTCCATTCTCTTCCCCATAGAAAGGGCATTATCAACACTTTTTCTTATTGCCTCAGAAATATGGAACTAGAGCTTCTACTTACTGGATTCTTAAATTATATGACAAGTATCAAATAAATACATAGCTATATTTCCCAGAAGGTCAGCTGGTAGCTTAAGTTACTGAGTACAGTATATAAGGTAATCAGTATTTGAACTAAAGAGCAATTCCTAAACCCTAATGAAAATGTAATGTATATAGAGAGCCAACAAATCAACAACTGCCCTGACACTCCAATGTGCTAATTGGAGTCTTCCTGAAATACAGGATTCTTTGTTGATTATAAAGAAAAGGGCTACTCCAAACTGTACTTTTAATGAAGCAACTGTTTTCAGCTCTCATGGTGTTTCGTTCTGTTCTCTTTCACTTTTATCTTTGGTTTATTTTAGGGGGAGGGTGGAGGTTCCAAAGAAATCCCTGTCACATTCATTTCCCCATCCCCAGCATATATCTGATGAGAGAAAAGTAGTAGACAAAAATCTTTACTTAATCAATGTACAAGTCATAGTGATTCTGATTTGTGTGTTCCGATATACTCTCATTATTATAGTGACATCTGTAGTACAGAAAGCCATAGAGTGGGAAACTAGGGGTGGGATTTTGACAAGAACAGCATTGGCCTCACTGCTCTCATTGAAGTAAATGGTAGAACTCCCACTGATTTCAGTAGGTGCGGCACTGGGCCAGCACTGAATGGTTTGAAAATCCTATTCCACTGCGTTAGGTGGGTGAACGATAGTCTCAATTAGGCTACAATTCTCTTTGGCACAGGTCCTATGTCATAGTGACAGCCTTGATTGGGGGTTATTGTGACAGAGGACACAAAACCTTGGCTCAAAATGCCCCTAGTCAGAGTGAATAGCATGAACCGTATCATCCAAGGAAGGTTATTCAATCACTTCAAAACGGACCGTTTTCACACTGTGCTGTGAGATTTCCAATTTATAATTTTATTATAATCTGAATAGAGGTGATATTTAAAGAGCAGAGAAAATGACTATACAAAGAATTTATAGAACATTCATTTACATACGGGATACTTTTTGTTTGGTTGGTTTTTTACAGTTTCAAGAAAAAGGCAAAAAATGTTCACTAATAGGTAAGGCAGAGAAGGAAACATTAAAATTTTAATGATGCTGTTGGATATATGGGGACCATTTAATTAAAAACCTTTAAAAACATGGCTGTCAGCATTTTTGTAGTTTAACACTGTAAGATTATAGTAGCACATTTAACAAGCAGGTTAATAGGAGCGTGGCTAAATACACGTGGCAACTTGCTGGCATTACTTATGAGACTGCATATACACATCTATCAAAATCCTTAGAAGGAAAGTGCTATACTATTTAGTCATGTATTTACCATGAGCCAAAGTTTTATGAATGTGTTTATGTATATACTACACAATTATATTTACTGTACTATTTTGCTTTGTGTTTTTAAATATATTCCATGTGAAAACAAAGCATGTGATAATATACCATGAAAAGGAACACACATTAGAGAGGGTTTCTTAGTAACTATGGCAATTTCCTCCTTCCCATTACTCAGCACAACTTAAGTTCCCAGGTAAGCACCTTGAAGAGCCCAGACCTGAATTCCTAGTGCTCCTAAAAGCCCACCAAATTCAATAGGTTTTCAGAATTCACAAGGAATGCAGAATAAGGCCCACAATAGCAAAGCCTGTTTACTGGAAATCAAACATTCCATCCTCAGCAGAGTGGGGCCAAAGGCTGTGCAGTGGCTGACACCAGCTTTTGTGAAGACACACTCAAACTTAACTTATCTCACACAGAATCTGAGAGCCATAATTCACCAATGGGTTAGACGGAGTGCGGGTGTGACTCCACTGATGTCCCCAGTGAAGAATCTCCAGCTGGAATGTAGGAGAAATTTCAGTTGAGAATATTCAATACGTTCCAACTGGCCAGCTAGGTTTCAGAACCGAGTAATGGATCTATTAGACTTCTGGTTCCTGAGGATGTGGTTCCTCGAAATGAAACCAAAAGAGACCAACAGTAACCAACAGAGACCAATTTGTTTATTCTAATGGAACCCACCAGAATTCCTACTTGGGCCACTGGTCCCAATGTTTTTGAAAGGGATCAAGGTTACCAAATAAACAATCTCACTGCATTCTTTTTAGATGGTAGGAAAACATTGTTTGATTAATCAACCTGTTTGATGGAAGAATGAAAGTATTTGGTACAAATCAAAGGCACTTGCCATTGTTGCTTCGATGGTAGCTTTACTTTGAACTGCCTAACCTTTCTATATACATACAATGCTCACTGTTACTAATGTAAGCCACTTCCTGGTCCAAATACATTAATTTGTAATTTTGCCCAAAGCCCCCAAATAAAAGTATACAATTATTTACACTGAATTCATGGTTATACAAATTATTTGGTAACAAATTTTGTCCTTGGCCCCTGCATAAGGTGCCTGTGGTTCTTCTAATTCTAAAAAAAGGAGGCTGTTAATAAAAGTTAGAACAACGTGTGTGTGTGTGTGTGTGTGTGTGCGCGTGCACACACACACACACACACACACACACACACACATAAATGGTTTTTGGATCAGGATAGGTGGTAATTTGTTATTGAAGCCAACTCTATAATTTTTCCTATCCCTCCTGACCATTGTCTGGTAAAAAGAGACTGAAGCAATTTAAGTCTCAAAATGGGGATAGTTACCACTCAACCCACTGTGTCTTGTGACTGTGTGCACAGAACCCTGCACCATTTTATACATCAGGTCACTGATGTGTAGATTTGGCCCTCAAACCGAAGGAACAGAAATGTTTGGCATGTCAAACAACTGGGAATTTCAGTTGTCTGTAACTTCCAATTCCTGTTTCTGGGCCTGATCCTGTTCCCTTTGGGTGAATGGAAATTTTACAATAGACTTCAAATGGGCCTCCACTCTCACAGAAAATTACTACAAGTCACCTACCGTACTATATAATATATATATTTATATTATAAAACTAACTACAGAATAACAATTAGTTTTACAAAATACAGATGCCACTATGTTGACTTACTTGGTCATATGAAGGACACCTGTGACAGATTGTCTTGGACATGGGTAAGAGTAACAAAAAATATTCTTTTCCCTTTTGGATTTCTTGACTCAAGAAATTATTTTAAAAATTCACCTATAAAATTTAACACCAATCCATACAAATTGAATAACAAAAAACAAACCCCCACCTTTCATTAAAAAAAAAAATCTGTCAAAAAGAACCTATGTATGTAAGAAACTATGAGGCGGGAGGACCGATTTCATAGTCAAAGCATTATTTTAGAAATACATGAGCTGGGAAGTGGTTTAATACTGTAAAACAAGAGTCTAAATACGAAACTCTACTCTATAATAAGGCACATGCGACATACTATACTTATTCAAAATAAAACTAAGAAGGCAAAGATCATGAATGGCTTTACTATAAGAACACTCATATAATATATCAAGATTTGACATCTACTATAAATAATCTGGCAGAGGCAAAAATATAAATTATATAAAATCATTTTCTTCTTTGCTTTTCCCTCATTTTTATCCTGTGATTATTAAAATACAGCATCTTTCCTGCTTAACTCTTCATATAAAAATAATAACAAAAACACCATTAACAGAATACATCAATCTTTCTCCACACGACTCTTTTTGGTTATCCCTCTCCCATTTTAAAATTATACAAACTAAATAAACTCAGCCTGCTTTATACTGAAAAATCCATGTCTCTGCACCCTTCTTAAAAGAAATCAACCTGCACTAACCTTCCCCTAACGTACATCTTCCCCCTTCTTAGTCAACTCCCACCATTATCATATAAAGATGAAGGGAAGAGCAAATAGTCCTTCACAAACCACCACTCTCTTAAGAGCATCGGTTTGCCAGGGCTATAGCTACCACTGATGCAAATGTGGCAAGTGTCTAAGTAAGAGAATGCATGTGGTTCTAATAAATTTTCCTACAGGGGAAAAAAAAAAAAGGCATGATCTAATGAGTTGGCAAATTCTTCCTTTTCTGATACAAGATGGAAAATGGTGCGTGAAAATATAATTAAAACCCTGCACTATAAAGCCTTTCTTCTCTGTTTAATTCAGATATGGATTATGTGGGTTTTGGTGGCATCCAACTGCATTCACTCACAATTTTGCCCTTTGATGTAAAAACACAATGTTTTGATAGGTCAGAGGCATCTTCAAAGAAAGGATCACACTCTTTGTAACGTTATGCAGATGGAACATCCTCTGCTTTTCTTCTTGGGAATGGTACGTTTGGATAATGTAGCTGCAAACTCCCAAGAATGCTTTTTCTCCCACGCTGCCTTCCCTCAAGTCAGTGAAGAGCTCTGAACCAAAGGCTAGGAAGGATTCAGATTTTCTTCTGGGAACCAATCATGACCTTTGATACAAAGTTCACAATGGCACTGGCAGGTTGCTCTGGATCGTGCTCTGCAAACAGGTGGCACACGTTATCCGTGGCGCTGCCTTGCTTCCTTGCAACAAATCCAAACACTCTGCAGGAGGCAAAAACAAAAACATGTTACAGAACAGAAGGCATCTTATTTCAAAAAGCAGAAGGTTTACTTTCCTCCACCAAACATTATTTTTTGAAAAAGAAAGTACTTTGCTGCAGGGTTCCAGTAAATGCACCTACTTCTGTCACACCAGTTTAGAGAGTTAGCAACATCTGACTTCGATAGCTGTTAGTGGAGACCATGTGGTTCAGCAGTGGGTAGGGCACAGGACTGGGGGAGTAGAGCGGGGAGAGAAATCAAATGACCTTGTTTCTATTCCTGGCTCTGTCACTGACTCACTCTAAAACTCTGGACAAATCACCTAGACTTACTATTTAAAAAGCATATGCTAATTTTGTGTAACATGTTCTGGGTGCCCGACATGACACAACTAGGGCCTGAATTGTAGAGGTGCTGAGCACCTAGAAGACAACTGAAATCAGTGAGCACATTAGAATGGACTTAGGCACCCCTTCCACCTCTCAATAGTTGTTCCCCCTACCCTTTCCTTCCACTTTTCTAACAAATAAGAAAGCTCTTAATTTAGAAGACACCATAAAAAATAAGGTGGCTAATGTTGAAGTCCATCCAATATCCAAGATGATAGTGCCCTTTTTAAAATGGTCCTAGAAATTACAGTCCTCTTGGACAGAAGAAGTGGCACGGGCCGAGGGATATATTGGCCGCTGCTTCCAGCAGCTCCCATTGGCCTGGAGCAGTGAACCGCGGCCACTGGGATCCGCGATTGGCCGAACCTGCAGACGCAGCAGGTAAACAAACTGGCCCGGCCCGCCAGGGGCTTTCCCTGCACAAGTGGCGGAACAAGTTTGGGAACCGCTGCTATAGCAATTATTTTAAACTTAAAATTCACTAAACTATTCAAAGTAGGAATCAAGAAACTTTTGGAGCTACTCTCCCTCAACACAATACCCTATCCAACACAGGGTATATTATTTTCACTTTAATGTGTTTTATGCTTTAGGTCTCCAATAGTTCAACACTTTAAATACATTTGGTTAAGGATTAAAGTAGGATCTGGAAACTTAAGAGAAAACTTGAAGCACATCTTCAAGTCTGAAGTCATTTCCTAGGGTAAGAAGCCATTCTTAGTTGAGATATAATATAACCACGTAAATACACAGACTAAGACCACTATCAACTTACTTTGCAGAAGGTCCTTCTTTCATCCATCTTGTTGCATGAAGGAGGGGAGTAGCAAGAGGTGGGAAATACAAAGGAAAAAAAATCATTAGTTTGTTGTAGGTCATCATCATCATCATCAACAACATCTATTAGAAACAGCATTCATCATCCTTACTTTCTGTCCTGTGGATCCAAAGCACAGAAGATAACAGTGTTGACTGGATAATGTCTTCGGAAAAAGAGTCTGATAGAAGAGAATAAAAGAAATTTTAAGCAACTTTATGACTCAAGGAATAGACTAAACTTCCTGGGCCAGATTGCCAAAACCTCAGCTCCCATTTAGATACCAAAATAAGTAGCCAGATTTTCAAAGGTGTTCAGCACTCAGGACTGTGTCACAATAGGAGTTGCTGGGTGTTGAGGGCTTTGGAAAATATGTCTGCATATGTTACACAAGAGTCAATCTTAAGCGTTAATCCTTCCAGGTACTGAGTGCTGTTGAGTGCCCTCAACATGCATAGTATAGCAGTTGAAGGTAGCAGCACCTTTCAGGAAGCATTCAGCAGCTTGGAAGATTGAACCCTCAGTGCAGAAATAAGACTCATGGTTATGGTTCTATTTATGAAGCATACCACTGTTCAACCACTGGCTCATTTAAATGTCTCAGTAATAAAAGGATCAGTAACATAAGGATGGAACTTAATAACCATATATTTTTAAGTTTAGTAGCTTATTCTTTCCTTTTTGGCTTCTACATATTAGCAGAAATCAATCTTCTGCCAGAGCGACAGGTTAAGAATAAACCCACCACAGGAAAAGAATAAACCCATGTTTGTTTTCCCAATAGCTTAGAATAATAATATAAAGATAATAGCCCATGAGAGACAGGCCAGAAAACTCCCTTCCAGTGTTCGACTTGGTGCCAGAATTCTCAAACCCGTGTGTCTGAAGTTGGATACCTAAACTGAGGTGACTTGAACAGGAAATGCGAGAACACAGCACCTCTGAAAATCAGGCTATGTTAGGTATCTAAAGTTACCAACTCACATTTGAAAATTGTGGCTTATGATTTGGCTTTCCAAATTCAAACCTAGTACAAATGACTGCAGCTCCACTGAAATCAGTGGGTCTGAGTTTGGCCTGTAATTTTAAACGATCTTTCCCTCCTTACTGAGCAGTTTTCAAATATTTGGAAAAATTCAAAGACTGTGCAGCTACCCTAGTATTATTCAGCAAGTGAACATAATTTTTAATACAACAGTTTCCATGCACTAAGCACACCAAAGCAATATCTTGAGTACCGATGGTGCAATGTCCAATTAAGCCAACACTGCTCTGCAACAGTGTACATTGGACATTACAGTCTGATTCAGTGAGCAGGATGGGTAGGGAGTGCTGGCCAGGGCACTGGAATTGCCCTGTATTCTGTTAGAAAATGTTATATGAAATCATTAAATTCCATCTACAGAACATCAGGATGTAGAAGGTGCCGTTTGGATGCAGTGTTAATAGCTCAGTACCACATCGAGCCCAATCTGATGTGGGACCGGACTCTCTACTTATTTAGATCAAAGAAACTGTGTTATTACTATATGAGCCATATGGAGACTGTAGACAGGGATTAGGAAGAACAATTCCACAGCAGTTTTATTAGTGTACAGAAGTTAGGGTGACCACAAGTCCCAATTTTATATGGATAGTCACGATATCTAGGGCTTTGTCTTATATAGGCCCCTACTACCCCCCACCCCATCCTGATTTTTCACACCTGCTGTCTGGTCACCCTAACAGCAGTGTCTGGCCAGAGATCAATACCCTACTTCACTTACTTTCTTTGATTATCTGTCAGTGTGATCCCCTGAGCAGACACCTTGAAATGGACAACAGTAGAGATGGGAGGAGGCTCTTGCATCAGTGTTATGCTCAGGGCTTTCTGCACTGCCTGATAGCCTGTGAGGGACTCCATTTCCACAGAGTTCAGATACCAAACATTGCATGCTGTAAAGAACAGAGGATAGGATTCAAGAGCTAGGTTTGGTTTTGCTTAGTTGAGTCCTGTTTGATTCTTTTTGTGTAATGAACTTCACAATTTTCCACCTTTGCCAACAGTCAGGCTGCTGGTGAAGAATGATTACTAACTAATAAGATGTTCTTGTTCCAGTGTCCCATTGTTATCTTCCCCTTCTGTTTGTCTTGTCCCATGGTTGTGCCTTAATACAAAATTGTAAATTTTGGGGGGCAGACGCTGCCAATCATTTTGCTTACATTTAGAGACAATTTGCTTAATTTAGAGTATCTAGCCCAATGGGGCCCTGATCCCTCATTGGAGCCTTTAGGTACTTCTCAAATCCAAATCATGAATACAAATTGATAAAACACAAATCACAACATTGAGAGATGGCACTCCTGGGAATGATCACAGCAACCATTCAGCTGTGGGAGGAGGAACGGAGTACCTTGGCCTTACAACACAGTGACTGCAGTTAACGCAGAAACTCCAGGATCCACATGTTTGCAGGGTCAGTTCACAGTTGTTCACACTTTCAAACAGTGTTTAAATTGCACGCAAATGAAACTATTCACTTGTTTGGCAAAACAACAAGAATGTCTTCTCTCCACATAAAAATGACAATTGTTGTGTAATTCTACTTCTCTGTACTTTCAAAGGGGTTTTTGTGTGTGTTATAGTTTCAGTTCAAAGCAACTTTAAGAAAAATAAAAAATACTATTTCATATCTTTTGGGTCCAAACTTTAAAAAATGGGCTTTACTTAGGGCGTGCCAACTTTTGGGAAACCAACTTGAGTCCTAAAGTGATATCTATAATTCTATGAAACCATAGGTAAAAATCTAATCTACCATTCCACAGTGTTTCAGAGCCTATTGCTATTAGTTTCAGTGTTTCCGTATGATCAGTGGTTCATAGAATTTGACATCTTCCAATAATTGCTCTACAGTTCACTGAGCACATGACCTATAGTACAAAAATGGTAATGGGCATTCAAGCCCTGATTCAGCATGCTACGTAAGAGGACTACAGTAGAACTTCAGACTTATGAGCACCTCGGGAATGGAGGTTTTTCATAACTCTGAAATGTTTGTAACTCTGAACAAAATGTTATGGTTGTTCTTTCAAAAGTTTACAATTGAACATTGACTTAATACAGCTTTGAAACTTTATTATGCAGAAGAAAAATGCTGCTTTTAACCATCTTAATTTAAATGAAACAAACGCATGTAGGGATATAAAAGAAGGTACTAACAGTGATTCCCCCAAGTGACAGTGACCCCCTCATAATTTGTCCCCCACACTTTAAAATCCAACAGTTTCACCAAATACAAAAATCTTTTGGGTCTTCTGTTAAAACTTGTAAGCTACTGTCTGTAGAAACCACTGATCATATCTATCCTGTGAAAGATACTTTACTACTATGTAAAACTTACAAACAAGTTAATTGACTTTGTTCTTGAAGTAATTGATACAATGTAAACAAACATTATAAGCTGTTAAGTGACTTTTACTTCATTCAATGGCTGCTAGGACAGACCCCCACCCTCTGTGATTAAAGGGCCGGGAGTTTCAAATGAATTAGCACACACCCCGAAAGTGGTGGAGACAGTAAATTAAAATATGGTTAAGATATGGAATGTATGTTGATGAATGCTTGATATACATGAATGGGTAGGGAGGTGCCAGCCTAGAAAAGGAGTATCCATCGGCCAAAGAATGTGTCAAGTGGATGACCAGAAACCCCCGGAGGATAAACTGGGATCCACCCCATCACCTGGAAGGATGAGAAACACAAACTTTGGACAGTGTGGAGCCACCAGGAATGTGCCACTTTGGACAGGAATGTGCCATCTGCTGATTGAGTCAGCAACAGCAGGATGAAACAGCTCCCATAGACTAACATAGGAACTAATTCCTATAAGAATGGACTCTAAAGACTGATGACTTTGAGTCTCTGGTTCTGCTGCCAGCCTCCAGGAGCATCAGGTGCACCTGACACAGACTCGGCTCCATCCTCATGACCAAGATACCTGGCCAGTAACTTGGCATGAGCAACTTCTAGGCTGGTAACTATAACACCTATACAGAACTTGAATGAATGATTGTGTGAATGAATCTCTCTCTCTCTCTCTTTCTCTATGTATGTGTGTGTGTATAAGAAATAAGTAGTCAAACAACGTTGTTTACTTTTATCTTTTGCTTTATCAGTATATTTACAATAAATGTGGCATCTTTGCCTTATCCCTCTTAATAAGATCCTGCTGGTTTTTATTCTATTGGTATAACACGCAGAGTTCCCTTACCTTGTCAAATCTTTTTTTTAATTTTCCCTTTATTTTTTTAATAGTTTAAATTTAACACAGTACTATACTCCCCCGTGGCTGCCTGATCGTGTACTTCTGATCCCAAATGAGGTGTGTGTTGACTGATCAGTAACTCTGATGTTGTGAAGGCCAAGATTATAACAGGGGTCAAAAAAGAACTAGATAAATTCATGGAGGATAGGTCCATCAATGGCTATTAGCCAGGATTGGCAGGGATGGTGTCCCTAGCCTCTGTTTGCCAGAAGCTGGGAAAGGCCACAGGAGATGTTTGATCACTTGATGATTACCTGCTCTGTTCATTACCTCTGGGGCACCTGGCATTGGTCACTGTCAGAAGACAGGATACTGGACTAGATGGACCTTTGGTCTGACCCAGTATGGCCGTTCTGATGTTTGTAACTTTGAGATTCTACTGTACACACATGCTTAAAGTTAGGCACATGCTTAAGTACCTTGCTGAATCGGGACCTAAGAGACAAAGGATTAGATAATCCAGAATAATTTCTTACAACCAAGTAAGAACCTTTCTGGAACTGTAAAGCATGTTTAGTCCTACCCTTCAGTGCAATCAGCGCTGGTTTCACACAAATACTAACAAAATTTGTGTCCTGACACAAACATTGTGCAGCTGTCCATGCTAGAATTTAAAGTTAGTTAACACGTTTTGAGTAGTATGGATTAAACACTACTGAAAATTCAAATGTCATACCATACCTACATGATTAGGAGAGCAAAAAAATAAATTATATCCAACAACTTCTCTTTTCATACTACTGCCCTGTAATTCAGGCAAAGTCTTCTACATATTTCCACTAAGAATACATGGCTCTTTCAAACTACAAACTGTTTTTATATAGACTGAACAAGCTTGTGATTCCAGCAGGACTATCAAGCAAATTTTCTGCATATTTGCAACCCACTCACTTTAAATTGGGATGTAAGTTAATGAAGAATTTGGCCCAAACGTGGACATTCCAAGTTAAAAGATGAAAAGGATGAGAAAATACAGTGATGTGAGCCAATTATCTGAATTTAAATTCCACTTGGTTCAACTTCTGACAGCCAGAAACAAACAAATTTCCTTATCACGAATAAAAAAAATTGTAAAACATATTGCTGCTTTAGCCTCAATCATCTTTGTTTGAATTAATTATAATTCACTTCATTGAAAGAGAAATTTCAGGGAAATGAGGGAGGGAGAGTTTGAAGGAGCATTAATTAATGAATTCCTCTCTATAATTTATCTTTCCAGAATTCTAAATACAACTCCAAGTTACGAACCCTCTATCTTTCACATAATTACTCTACATGTTTGCAAAACTAGATTTGAACCAATCAAGAGCTTTTCCTCACAGGAAACTAGCTGGATTCACGGTCACATTTCTAATCACTTGTGATGTTCGCATGGAGAGATTCCCTTTCTTTTGCAGCAGACATTCCATTGGTGCCAACAGCCTCATATGCTTTTGTTCCTAAACAAAACAGCTAACCTTTTTGCTCTGGATAAGTCTCCAATGGGATTTTACTGCCTTGCTCTAAAGTCTGTCCTCATTTACCTTCTCGAGACAGAATAAATAATATATCATCCACTTCCTAGACATTTTGGGAAGCACCAAAAGGAATGTCAAATTAAAGATAGTGGTGTATCCTTATGATTAATACAGCTTTTTGTGGGCACAGACTGGAAGGAATCCCTAATTTTGGTGCATAATATGTGCTCTTATCTGATATGTGGCACAAAGGGGAAGCAATGGTAGTAATCCCATAGAAACTGCGTTGGGAGCAAGCTGAAAAAACAGATGGTTATGTGATAGCATTCTCCCTACAATGTAGTTGTCCTCTCTACATTCTATAACTGCTACTTTGGAGTCGCATCTATTTGAGCTGGGGAAAAGAGCTACTCAGTATGGCACATTCTTGAACTTTATTGTAATTTATGCTACTCTTAGTATGGTCATTCAATGCCATTTGGAATGGACATTCCCACAAAGGTTGTAATATACTTTGGAAGGAAAATGCATATAGATTGGGAAACATGCAGAGCACGAGACAGTGCTACCAAGCACAGGGGAAGGCTGGGAGGCTAATGGAATAAGGAGCTGCCCATGGGGAAAGCCAGAGATCTCTGTAAGTGGCTTCTATAGATTCCAGACCTCCAGACTTTTGGGGGTTCCCTATTCTCATATCTGCACTGCCACAGGGCCTGCCCCCCAGTGGAGATAATGACATACAGCAGGCACATGATGGTAGCCTCAAAACTATTTGAGAAGCAAAAGATTTGGCACTTAGGGCTGGTCCACACTAACCCCCCAGTTCGAACTAAGATACGCAACTTCAGCTTCACGTAGCTGAAGTCAAAGTACCTTAGTTCGAACTACAAGGTACTTACTGCAGGTCCACACGTGGCAGGCAGGCTCCCCCGTCGACTCTGCGTACTCCTCTCGCGGAGCAGGAGTACTGGCGTCGACGGTGAGCACTTCCGGGATCGATTTATCGCGTCTAGACAAGACGCGATAAATCGATCCCAGAAGATCGATTGCTTACCGCCGAACCCGGAGGTCAGTATAGACGTACCCTTAGATTCTGTACTGGGATAACGGACAGCATCGCTCTTCTCATTTAGCTGTAGAAATGGTTAACCTAGAAGCATGCATTTTTGTTTGGTTTGGGTTAGGGCAGTAGTCGGGGATCGCATCTGCTTTAATCAAACCATAGTTGTTTAAATAAAAGCTTGGTTGCTTGAGTAGATGTTTAGAGTCTGGGCTTTCATGCTGAACTCCATATTGAGAATGTTTGTGTGATAGGAGAGAAAAATGTTTGAACTAAACAAAGTCAATGTGAAGTGAATCAACTCTGGGACAAGACACTCCAAGTGGTAGGGCAAAAACATCATGTCCCTTCCAACTTCCCTATTCAAGTACTAAGCCCCTGTTTCAAAATTAGGTATACCAAGATGGTTATTAAATTTCCATTCAGTCAAATTATCTTTGATGTGATATTCCCCAGATGGAGCTGCCTAACAACTAATCCCTAGATGAATAAAAAAACCCAGCTATTATTTCTTTTTCCCTAGGAAGGTTACATGTCCTGGATAATGAGAACCCAGCTAGATCTCAAGAGGAAATGTGTGCCTATTATGTTGAATCTATTTATAGAACTTTTCCTCTTAAATTCCTCCTCCTTGGCTCCAAGTCTAGTGGCCACCACACCCGCTGCAGTGGTAATGGCAAACAGAAATGCCAATGTGTGCTTGCTTCCAGCACAGCCTAGCCAAGACTGACCATTGCCTCAGCCACACATTCCTGCTCAATTATATCATTTAAAGTGCCACTTCACTTTTAAAAGTCAAAACAAACAGATAGCTGCATAATCACACGACAACACTCTCACTCCATAGCTGCTTGGAATAGCACTGCCCTTTGCTAAATGCTCTATAACGTATCAGAGCAACTGCACAGCACTCTGACAGCCGAAGACTAAAAAACACTTGGTCAAGATCTTTTGGTCTGTGGCTTCTTCGTCTGATGCAGGTCAGGGAGGTGGAGGCAAATATAGCACCGCCTCCCTTGATTGTTGGGCCACCATATTGTCTCCGGTGAAGAATGAGCATTTTTAGGTTTGGCTACTAATTTTACAAATCTATGTGCTGCAGACAGTCACACACACGCACAAACCCGACACAGGACTAAAAACCTGGTCCTTCAACACAGGTCTCCATCACTTCACTGGCAGTAATAGCACATCCATCACTCTGTGGGCCAGGCTCTAAAGGGCAACATTGCACCCTCACTCACATGCACAGATCCGGTACATTACATACTCAACGGCATTTTAATTTACCCAATTCCTTTTTTCATCCTCAGCCTCCTGTTTTGTTTTGTTTTTTTCTCCTGCTTGTAATGTACATTTGGTAACAACTGTAATTTCATCAAATGGAAGAGGAATGTACTAACCTGCACCCTGCTTTAGGAGCTCTGCTGCCGAGTTTGCAGCAGTCTGTGGAGCTGTTTCTGCGATCTCCTCCAAGGGATCTGCAAATACGAACCACCACACACATTTTTATTGTGACTTGGATTGAGAGGTCAATCTCAAATAGGAGTCGAGGTCTTGAAATTATGACCTCATATACTGGACGATTCTTCATCAGAAACATTAAAAAATCCTGCAATGCACAATACCATCCATGATGTGTGATTACTGTGCTGCACAATTTTTTTGGGTGCTAGAAGCAGAGCACTTATAACCCTGTGGTTTTGTGCTAATCACAGACAGTTATATATTACTGCTGAAAGAGACATCATCATGTCAAAATGCTTTTTTAATTAACCTATTTCCTCACTCATGTTACAAAAAATCCTCTTCTAATTTTAAAATTAAATTTAAAGAACTATCATTTCTACTAATCACTTTAGCATAACATATTGCAACTTGATCAGTGAAATTGATCTAGTCAATTTCATTTTTCTTGCGTCAGCTTCTGAATTACATTTGCAGGTACTCATGGCACCACCAAACGGTGCCATGTGTAGGCTGTAAATACAGCACTGGAAGGTTTGTTTTAGAATCTTTCCGCTATAATTAAAAAAACAACAACAACAACAAAAAACCTCAGATGCATTTTGATTTTTTGTAAAAGTTTGTATAGAACCTATATTTCGGCTATATGTGGGTACGACATGGTTTCTCTTTCAGTATGATCAAGAAAAACAGAGGTCCTGATTTACTGCTTACCACCATTGGACTACTCACAAGCTTACAGTTAAGTACATGTTTAGTGCTGTATGAATCAGGACCAGAATAAGAAACCACAGACAGTTCATGCTTCAACTCCATCTTTACATTAAAAGGCTTGATTGTATCAGACTAGATGCATTCACTTCACTGCAGTAGGTTCGTCCAGGGCAAAAAGACAAATGTTTCAACCCTGAACTTTCTGCTAGAACCAAAGGAACTTCCCATTTTATCTGATAAGGAAAAGTGGCGTGAGCGCACCCATCACAGTGTTTTTTCTATCCATATATCTAAAGACAGATCTCTGATCCACATTCTTCCACGGTATGTTATTGTGCTTCAATGTCTCCATTAAGATATTTCATGGATTTACATATTTCGAATGCTATGTTAGAGTACAGACATACAGCATTTAGGAGTAGAAAAGTTTAAGAGTTCAATGGAAAACCGCAAGAATGTTTAACAGTTCAGTAATACATCTGGTGTTTGCTTTATAGGGGAGAATAAACAGACAACTGAATTATGGGCCAAAAATACACAGAAGCTTTTTTGTTGATGTGTTAGAGAAGTTTATGGAGTCACCACAACCCAAAATAGAATTATAGTCCCATAATCCATGTGCTCTTTAATATTTATTTATTCAATATTTAGACCTGCATAAACTGCTGTTTCTTTCCCTCAACTACACCCTAAAAGCATCTGCTTTTTTTCAATCCTACTTTTCCCCCTTACAGAACTCTTGCTATCTATGCTTGAGTAAAGATTGGTTGAATCTAACTATACCTGGGTGTGATGTCAAAGCTGCAAATTTTTTTTTTTTTTTTAATATTGGATTGCAGAGCTAATCACCATGAGTTATATATGTTTATTACTGGGGCATCACAGTACTAATCAGTTCTGAACTGCAGCTTGGACAAAAGCTGCTTGGCAACTGTCTGACATTCTTTCCTATGCATTCTTGTTCAGAACTTTACCCTGACATGTTCACCTGCCTTCAGCTATAGCTTTTTTGAAGTGGATCCCTGGTTGCATATCACTTTTATTTTGTATTTTGACTAGCATACCTCTGTCTGGGATGAGTAGTTTGCAGGGTAATGCCAGAGGAGTAATAGAATGTTGATACACCAAAGCTGTCAAACTCCCTGTGGTTAAAAGAACAACAAGACAGGCAAGATTACTTTTTGTGCACATAAAGAATGCTTACGAGGTATGTTTGCTTTTCAATAGTTTACAGGCTAAAGAAAACCCTTAAAAACATTTTTTCCCCTTGGCTCCTACGACACTTTAACAACTACCTTTTTTGGTAATTTTTAAAAGATCCATCTTCTCATCATTTCTTGTGTCTAACTCCTTTTACATGAACTGCAGTGTCCGCCCCCCATCTTATTAAATACTAATTTACTTTAAAGAGAAAGATGACAGTGATAATGTGCTTTACAAATATTACCTTAGTAAGTCTCAATCCTCATAAGAGGCAGGTAAGAACAGACAAGCTAAGCAATCTGCCCAACGTCATACTGTGAGGCACTGGAAAAGCTGGGAAAATAACTCAAGAGTCCTAACTTCTGGTCCCCTGCTTTAACCACTAGGCAGTCAAGTCAACTTGTGTTTTAATGGTAAAAAGAACAGCTAGAGGAATTTTCCACCTCCCGAGGTGAGGCCACCTGCATAGTATCCCAGGTTAAATCATGCCTCCTTCTAATTAGTGCCCTGAGACACCATTTGCTGTAACTATATAGCAAGGCTGAGATTTTCAGTTCCACCTAAGGGATCTGGACCCTCTGTTCCCATTAAAATGTCAATGCACATTTTACACTCTGTATTTGGAGGAGCGATTGGCCAGTCTATTAGTGCAAAAGGAAGTTGCCTTTAATTCTAGACACTGAAAAATATTAACAAATAACCCAACCATATTTCAGTTCTGGAGAAAATTATAGACTGTTTTTTTTTTATTATTATTTTCTATAGACTACCAACTACTGCTGTAAAAATCAGAGCCCAGGGGCCAATCTTACAATTGCTGGGCACCTTCCTTTCCTGTTGATGTCATTGGGAGTTGATGGTGCCCAACAGCTCAGAGATCTGCGTCCTAATGAGCCCTCTGTGGCCATGGAGGGGGGCAGGGAATGGCTGGACGCAGAAGGGGGAGGTGGCATCACAACTGAACTTGGAGATGGGAATAAGGATTCCCGCATTGTGAAGCATCCCCATTATGGGTAGCACCTTGTAAGGGCAGCAAGAGTAGTCTGTGAAGTAGCTATATAGACATGTCACCACTCCACAGCTCGGGCAGGGAAGATTCCTCGCAATTCAGGCCCCAAATTATCAGTCTAGTGCCTGACCTGGCTACTTGGGTTGGTTACTGGCAGATGATACTTGTCTGTCAACATAATCAAAGCCAAGAAGTATACCAGGGTGCATTAGAACAGGTTAATAGGTGCCAGACTGTGCTTAGATACCAGTGCAGCCGGAATAGTGATGTTCCTTGTTAACACATAACACTTCTGCAGTGTAGATTCTGATGGGAGAAATACCGAATGAAGGTAACGATGCTACAACACAGCCTATGTAAAACACTAACATAAACTGCCATATCATTTAGTAAATAAGAGGAGTACTGTAGATGGATAGTCCAGTGGATAGGTCTTTAGCCAGGGACTTGGGAAATCTGGGTTCAATTCCTTGCCTTAGCACAGACTTCCTGACTGATGTCGAGAAAGTCAGTTAAAGTAAAATTTTCATAATTACTTAAGTGATTTAGGACCCAAGCAGTGTTCCCTCTAATCTGTGCAACTGCGCAAGAGTCAGTCAAGTGCTGCACACTTGATTAGTAGAACTGCGTACACCCGGCAACTTGTGCTGTGGTGCCCCTGCCCTCTGCCTTGAAGCCTCTGGCCAGCTGCTCATGGGGCCCTCGTGGGGAGGCGTTGGTGGGGGAAGGAAGTTGATGTCAGGGTGTTCCCCTCCCCCAGAGACGGCTCTATGTTTTTTGCCGCCCCAAGCATGGCAATCAGGCAGCCTTCGGCGGCACGCCTGTGGGCGGTCCGCTGGTCACGTGCATTCAGCGGCGTTTCTGCGGGTGATCTGCCAGTCCCGCACCTTCGGCATACCCCGCCGCCAAATTGCTGCCAAAGCCGCGGGACCGGCGAACCTCCTGCAGGCATGCCGCCGAAGGCTGCCTGACTGCCGCCCCCCGCGGCTTGCCGCCCCAGGCACGCGCTTGCTGCGCTGGTGCCTGGTGCCGCCCCTGCCCTCCCGCCATGTAGCCCATCTCTGCAGAGCGGGGGAGGAGGGATAGGTCTTGGGAGATAGACAGAGCTGCTAGCGACTGTGGCTGTTCACGAGCCTTCAGACTTATGAGTGCCACTGTGCTTAAAGAGACAACGCACAGTCTCTCATACACTTCCCCAGTAGCCAGCACATACAGAAACACTCTCTCTCTCTCACACTCACACACACACCTCCCGACACATACTTGTGTTATTGTTGTTACTTCTTGGTACTTCTTGCAATGCACATATATTCTCTGTAATTTTATTCTTTCAGAGTGCTGTTATTTTAGTTTTTTGACTGGTCTATGCATTTCATAATTTGATTTCTCTGTTATTCTTAAATTTAATTCTTTAAGTAGTTAGTTCTAAAATGCCTAACTTATCCTGGCTTGAGTAATTATCCCTATGGTAACTTTTAAAAATATATAAATTATATCTAGGTTTTTATTTCTAGTGGTGGCACACAGCCGCACATTACCTCGATATTGGTCCACGTAACAAAATTAATTCCGCACATGGAAGGAAAAAATTAGAGGGAACATTGGACCAAAGTCCTATTGCAAGTCAAAAAGAAACTAGTCTTTCTGTGCCTCAGTTCCCCATCTTTAAAATGGAGGTGATAGGACTTATCTATCTGACTGGGATGTTGTGAGGATAAATCAATTACATGATTATGAGGTGCTCATATATTATGGTAGTGGGCCATACAAGTACCTTGGATAAATGCTTCAGGTTAGAGGCAGGACTGAACTAAAACCTCAGGTTTGAAATACCTCCCACCCCAAAGTTCAAATCCCTTTTTTTTTTTTTGCTTTGGGGTCATCTTTACTTCAAAGAGAAGCTGCAATTACTACATCTAAAGGACAGTCCAACAGAAGCGATATGCTTCCATCATTTTACAATGCTCTAGTTCAGGGGCAGGAACACTTTTTGGCCTGAGGGCCACATCGGGTTTCTGAAATTGTATGGAGGGCCGGTTAAGGGAGGCTGTGCTTCCCCAAACAGCCAGGCGTGGCCCGGCCCCCACCCCCTATCTAACCCCCCCTGCTTCTCGCCCCCTCACAGCCCCCCCGGGACTCCTGCCCCAGCCTACCCCCCCATTCCCTGTCCCCTGATGGCCCCCCCCCATCCATCCCTCCCTGTACTCTGACCACCTCCAGAACCCCCGCCCCTGACTGCACCCCGCCGCCCTATCCAACTCCTCCTCTCCTTCCTGATTGTCCCCCCGGGACTCCTGCCCCCATTCAACACCCCTTTTCCCTACCCTCTGATCGCCCCAACCCCTATCCACACACCCCTGCTCCCTGCCCCCTTACCGCGCTGCCTGGAGCACCGGTGGCCGGTGGCACTACAGCAACGCTGCCCAGAGCACCAGGACAGGCAGCTGTGCTGCCCGGCTGGCACCAGCCACGCCACCGCGCAGCACAGAGCACCGGGTCAGGCCACGGCTCTGCAGCCCCGCCGCCCAGAGCATTGCGCCGGTGGCGCAGTGAGCTGAGGCTGTGGGGAGGGGGAACAGCAGGGATGGGGCCGGAGGCTAGCATCCCTGCCCAGGAGTTCAGGGGCCGGGCAGGAGGGTCCTGCAGGCCGAATGTAGCTTATATAGATTGATATAGATTATATAGATTGATATAGAAGGCCATTATCATGACAATACTAGAATAGGTTCCTGCAGAAACCATCTCAAAATCTTTGTGTGACATTTCCTCTCATGTTCCATTCCATTCTACGCTATGAAGCAGTCTGGCTGTATGCAAAATATCCTCATTTTTCATGTCCCGTTGATGTACAACACTTACCAAAATATGGCTCGTTGGGACATCCTTTCAATCGCACTCCCTTATGGGTGCATTCAATCAGAAAATGCCTGACAAGCTCATTTGACAAATCCCCAACTGTGGAAAAAGGGAAAACAAACACATGAAGTAAGCCAATGAATAAGAGATGGGGGGGTCACAAATTAGAAGGTGTTTATGATATCTGCCTTCCTTAGAACAAGTGAATGCTCTATACATAGCATTCAGACAGTGCACTAGCTATCCTACTGCTGTGTCACCATCCGAAATGAAACAGGCATTGTATAGCACGTTATCTACTCTGCCTCTAGTTGACACCTAGATGGGTACCAGTGTCCAAAACCTCCAGGATGTGTCTTAACATTTTATAGGAACCAGTAGGTCAAAAAAAAAAAACTATCTGGTTGTTTCTTTTTTTCCTGAAAGTAAGGGAAGAAATAGGTGGGGCTGGAAATCAAGTCAAGACAAAAAATCAATAGCAGCTATGAAAAAGAAATATGGAAGAAACAAGATCAGAAATTCTGACGTATTCACTAATGACAAGAGCTGGCAACTGGGTTACAATGAGGAAAACAAAACAAACACACACACACCGTTGACATAGATCTAAAACTAGTAGTAGGCCAGGTCTGTACTCAGATTAAAATATTAGAGTAAAAGATTTACAGTGTGCCAACTCTCATGATTTTATCATGAATCTCATGATAGTTGATATTTTAATTAATGCCCTACTTCATGGAGACAAGATTAGATGAGAATCTTGGTTTTCATTTAGAAAAAGGAAGTTTCTATCCATCATGATTGCAGAGAAAAGCTTGAAACTGTAACCTAAATACTCAAAATCCTGGAGGCAAATCAAAAAGACCCAAGAGTTACCCTTAAAAATCTCATTAATTTTAAGCCAAACTCATGATTTTGGGGGCCTGATTCATGACTTTTCAAAGCTTGGGGTTGGCAGTAGTGAACATTTGGTGCTACACATTGGCAATGAAAGGGTCATTGTATGGTGATGCAGCAAAGTGGCCCAATAACAGATGGACTTCAATATCAAAAAAAGATTATAAATATTCCCCTTGTCTCTGATATTATCAGTTGCAGACCAGGAGACACATGACATCCGGCGATTTCATTGACGACGTTCAAGCTGCATAAATGAGTGCATTGGTTTCTATAGCAGAAACAGTTCAAGAGCCAAAATTGGCCCTTGAAGAACTGCTTACAGGAGAAAATTTGGATGCTTTATGATGCCACAATGCCAAAAGAAAAGGTGGTGCGGGGAAGACAAATTTCTGCTCTCTGGGAAGGGCTGGTGGGAATTAGACCGGTTGGGAAACTTAGAGCCAGTGGTACAGAAGTTGCTGGCCATCTCCCCGCTTTTTACAGCATGATTTATCCAGTTTATGTAAGAGCAGGAGACAGACCTATTGGTTCTGTCTACAATAGGCTTTTTAAAGTTTCCCACTATTGCTACCATTAGTGCAGCTTAACCAGTGTTAGCAACTTAGCTAGGGTAGACAGGTTGCCAGTGGCCACTGGTACTTGAACTACCATGTCATGTAGGCCTTCTCAGGCTCAAATTAGACAACATGGTGGTTAAAATACCCACAGCCAGCCTTCATTAGAGTTCTCAGTTTTGCGATCACCAGTGGAACTTCACTGTCTAGCACAGACAAGACCAATGTGGCTGTTAAGCTGTTGTTAGGTGACAGAAAACAAAGAGGAATAAATGGTAAATTTTCCTCAAGGCAAAAGGTTAACAGCAGGGGGTGCCTCAAGGTTCTCTACTAAGTCTTGTATTGTTTCACATATTTATTAAAGATCTAGGAAGGTAGGAGCAGTAGGGAGGTTTCAGACAACTGATACCAGACACCTCTGTGTTCTTGGGGAACCAGGGTGCAGTATCCAGCCTGACTCATGAAAGACACCCCCCTCCACCTCTGTTTAAACCAAAACCCATCAGAGAAAGAAAAAAAAAACTTGCAGAGAGCAGTGAAGGGCATTGGGAAACACACCTAGACCTCTCCTGACAAGGGTGACAAGATTAAGACATCTCCATTAGCATACAGAATGGAGAGCAGAGACAACTCCCCTAACCTCATCTGCATGAAAGATGGGACAGGAAGACATCTCAATTTACATACAGAATGGAGAACAGAGAACCACACTGAATTCTGTGACCAGAAAAAGCAGGGAAGCACTGCATCATGGGAAGCTCTGCTCTAGATGCTAATGAACCTATGTCTGCACACACCCGGCTCAGCAATTATCAGACCAATTCTAGTAATGAATCCTTAATTGATATCCAAATACTGAAGCAGCCTAGATGCATTGTGAGCTCCCTGGAAGAAAACACCACCCATAGCCAAGAGTGATCAGCTCTTATTGTCTAGTCTAAAGAAAACCCTTATCATCAGCTTACCTATAAATAAATCTATTGTTCTCCCTTGAACAACTGTATTTTCTCTACAAAAATCCCTATTCACCCTCTAGTCAGGGTTCTGATGCTTAGATCCAAACTATGCATCAGTTCCACTGGAACTCCATCTTCTCCTGACTGATCGTGCTGGGGGCTCTGCCTGTCTCCAGCATTCAGGACCCTCCGCTACCACCATCACCTGGGAACCCCGACCAGTTCAAGCCTCATGGAGAGGGTGAGATTCCCCCCCTCTTTCTCTCTATTTTCCTTTCTACCTTAGGTATTAACCTTTAATCATTTATGTTATGTTGGTTTAGCTCTCTTTGTGTAGTTATCACTATTATTCAATAAATAACTTTTATGGTTAAGTTGGTTGCTTCTCTCTCTCTTTCTGAACTTTACTCTTTTGTGTTTTTAGCTTTCCCCATTCACTCTACAGCAACGCTTCTTTTACCTAAGCTAAAGATCTCTGCAGCCCCCAAAATACTGTGGGGTTTGCTCATCAAGTAGGTTACTGCCAGTACAATTGTGTTGTGAGAGTGGGGATAGGGACGGGCTGAATCTGGGACGCATAAGGGTAACAGCTTGAAAGTGCTGCTTGACCCAGTTTATGGAGCCCAGGGGCATATAAGAAGAGTCAGCTTGAAAGTGCTGCTTCATCCAGCCCAGTGAGTCCAGAGACATAAAAGGGGTCAGCCTGACAGTGCTGATTGACCCGGTCCACTCAGACTTGCTCTGTTAATGTATGTGTGGGTGTGTTCATCCGGTTTTGGGGCTGAAGAAACCCAGCCCTAGGGAACCTAGATCCTGCAGGATAGCTCCATTTGTGAGGGGACTTGCAGCAGGGAGAAGTAGATCTCCATATGAAAGCACAAGTGACACAAACAGTACATTGACAGAATTACAGAATCCCCTTCCCCAAAAGAGTCACCCGAATAAATGAGCATACCCCAAAGTAATGGGCAACTCTCGTAACATGACACAAGGTTATTTAGGTTAGTCAGGATTGGAGAGGACTTTGAGGAACTCTGGAGAGACCTAAATAAGCTAGGTGAACAGGGAACATGATGGTAAATGGAGTTCAATGTCAATAAATAGAAAGTAGTGTAAATTGGAGGGAAATTCCATATGGCTTACAGGGTTCTAAAGTAACTGTATCAACACAAGAAAGGGACCTAGGTGTCATTGTAGACAATGGAAACCACAACTCAGTGTGCAGCTAAGTGTGGTCACCAAAGCAAACAAGATGTTAGGATACATAAGAAATGGAATAGAGAATAATACGGAGAATGTTATAATGTTACTATATAAATCAATGGTGCAGCCTCATCTGGAACGTTATGTGTAGTCCTGATTACCCCATCTCACAGATACTACAGAAGGGTAACGAGAATGATCAGAGGCCTGGAAAAAATTACTAGATAGAGAAACTGAAAAGATTGGGATTGTTTCTTTTAGCAACAAGATGAATAAGTGGTGACATTATGGAAGTGAATAAAATACTGAAGAGTATTGAGAAGGTAGATCAGGAACTACTGTTCTTCCTGACTCAAACACAAGAAGAAAGCGACTTTGAATTAAATTAAAATGTGGCAAATCCAAAACTTATAAAAGGAAATACATTTTACCCATCATGTAATTAGACTCATTGCCACAGGAAGCTGTTGAGGCCAAGAACTTAGAAATATTTTTTAAAAAGGGATTTTAAAAATATGTTTATCAGAGTTATATTAATGATAAAATTTTGGAAAGTATATTAAACCTCATATTTCAGGATATGTGCCAATCTCTAATTATTAAAGATCAGCATGAATGTGGGGAACAGATTATCCCACATCTGTCTATTCCAGGGTTCTTATACCTTGCTGTGAAGCATCTGGTACTGACATTATCAGAGGCAGGATATTGAACTATACTGGCCTTCGGTCTGATCCAGTGAGGCAATTCCTATGTTCCTATGCTCCTTTTAAATCTGGAATAATGAAATCCAAGCGCCAGACCAAAAGTGCACTTGAAATAATTGGAAGAAGGAACAAAGGGCAGAAACGCTCCAAACAGACATTAACAGCTGCTATTTTTCAGTCAGTCAATCTAATTTCCTGCAGTTCTTTACCTCACTGGGCAACATTTACCAATAGATACAAAGGGTTCTGAAAGACAAAAGTAGCAGCAAGGAGGTCAGTAGGCATGATCAGAGCCAAGAACATGTCTTAGACACTGCCTTCTGAGTTTCCATAAGCTGCCTAATGCATTCCATATGCTCTTTTCATTTTCCCCTTCAGGACAGACAGATATAAGTTATATGTTACATCACAGAAGCCTGAGGGAACACATCTGCCACACTGCTTCTTGTTTAGCTACGCTAATTTTTCTCAGATTTATTTCTGATGTACTGTTGTCTCAAAACAAATTCCCAGGCCAAAAAGTTCCATCTTCCATCAAGGCAAAAGTTGTGCATGGTGGTATTTGGCATCATACTGAGCCTTAGATCAAAACCAGACTTCTAATGACTGAGGAGGTTCAGATAGTGAGTTGGTGCTGGATTCCTGTTCCGACAGCATTGTACAGTACATGCACATCCAAGCTGTGTATATAATTACCAACCTGTGTATGAAACTAGCAAGCACGACACAAACATTTTCCACAATCCCACTTGGAGAGATTCTTATTCGCACTGTAAGGAATCCAAATTGAGACTTCCGATTTGATTGACTCAGAATTGCACCTCTTGACATTTTAATTATGGAGAAGGGAGGATTTCTCTGAATTCTATATAGTAGTTAGATCTTGCACACTCTATGCAACAAAGTGATTTAGTTGGGAATTGGTCCTGCTTTGAGCAGGGGGTTGGACTAGATGACCACCTGAAGTCCCTTCCAACCTTGATAGTCTATGATTCTATGAAAGTACAGATGGTAGTCGTACAGTACCTTTCTTGTTTAACTGCAGCACTGAAGGAGGAGGTGTAGCAACTTTCATTGCCAGGCCATAGGCTCCCCTGAAAGAATGGCTGTCTCGAACAATGAATGACCCTGGTTCCTTGTCCTTCAGAACGGCAATGGCTGCAAAGGATTCAGAGAGAGATTGAGAAAAGTGTTTCAGTCCAAGTAATAAACACAAAGGTACTGTTTCAAATCCTCATTTAAAGCACTAGTAAAGAATGCCAGGTTCTTTTGTCTCCCTCCCCACTGCCTTGGAACAGAATCAAAACTTTGGATCTTAACTCTGGATATGATTTTGGTATCTATACAATGCGCAGATAGCACCAGATTGTGAACCCCTTGCTCATACTGAATAGTACCTTACTATATGTGTAGCCTAAAGGGCTCACAATCTCACCCACAGTGTTTTACATGTTCAAAGCACTGTACACACATTAATTAACTAATCCCCATAATATACATGTGAGACAGGCAAATATTATGTAGTAGAGACCAGGCAGAATCAAAACTGCAGATCTCTTTTTTGGGGTGGGACAACTGGCAACACTGATTTCAAGCCCTGATATGGAGTATGTTACTATTAATCCTATTTACAAAAATGGTAAAGACTTTACAGGAAAACATCCTTTAAGTAGGGTGACCAGATGTCCCGATTTTATAGGGACAGTCCAGATATTTGGGGCTTTCTCTTACATAGGTGCCTGATACCCCCCACCCACTGTCCTGATTTTTCACACTTGCTATCTGGTCACCCTACCTTTAAGAGACAGAACCATCTTCTCTTTCTGCCTTTGAGAGACCAATTCGGAGACAGCTCAGCAAACAGTGGCTGGCAAATTGGCAAACACTGTACCTGGCCTGAACATGCACTAACATGCTCACAATTCCCTGCAATCAGAGAAGAGCCAGCACTTTCCTTCTCCAATGCTCTGTCCCAGCATGCATGTGCTTTTAGACAAAAAGGAAAAGTTGATTCCTGAAGCTATTTTGTTTGCTCATTAAAAAGTGTAATTGGGAGTATGGGCACAATAGTCAGCGTGACTAGAAACTGTTGCTTTCTCTTCTACACAGCCCCAACAACAAGCACACATTTGTCATCCTCCACCAACAAGACAGCCGAGTGGCATACAGTGCCAAGGCATTGCAAGCTACACTACAGGTATTCTCTCCCTCTTCTCTCATTTTAAGCAGGGGAGGAGGTGCAAGTAGGCATATACTTGCATTTTGAGAGTCTGAGAATTGGAATACTTTTTGTTCTGTGATCTTTGCCTGGGGATTGTGAGTTGGATTATACATAGCAAGACTGGCTTCCAGAGAGGTTGCTGCATGCCTTTGAATCAAAGTGCTCAGTAGCTCAGGGTCAGGAAGCCAAGGGCTTAACTTTTCTTTGAATAACCGTGGCAAAGTCCAGGGTCATATAACAGGGTGCAGAATGGTGTGATTCCTCCGAATACCTTTGCAGAGTTCTGACTACTTTTCAGACGGTTTCTTTTCACTCATTGCTTAAATTTTAACCAGTCTCCTGCATGTCTAATACTCAGCAATGCTGCAAAGAAAACCCAGGGAGAGCCTGATTCTGATTTTGGAGTCTTTACATTGTGCATCGTGTCTTGTATGCACATGGCAAGGTCCTTCTGCCTTTTGTAAACACAATAAAATTTTCCAAGGTTGGAACAAATGTTAAATCACAGAAATTGCATATATACTGGTGACTTCCTGCACACACTGGATAACTACACAGGCAAATCACGGAACTGCAAATATAAATATTCAGACTCCTGCATGAATAAGCAAATGCAGCGGTTTGCAAGTTCATGTGAATTTTGTACAGTAACTCCCCACTTAACGTCCTCTCGCTTAACGTTGCTTCAATGTTACGTCCCTGCTCCATTACAGAACATGCTCGTTTAAAGTTGTGTGATGCTCCCCTATAACGTTGTTTGGCCGCCTGCTTTGTCCACGGCTGACAGCCCCATTATCAGCTCCCCTACGTCCCCCCACCCCAGCGCCTCCGGCCCACCGGCAGACCCCACGGATCAGCACCTACCCCCTGACTCCTGCCAGTGGCAATCAGCTGGTTTGCGGCGTTTAGGAAGGAGGGGAAGGGAGGGAGGAGGGAGGCTGCGCGCCATGTCCTTGCTCCTCCCCCCAGCCTCCTGAACACTGCAAGACAGCTGATTGCCGTGGGCAAGAGGTGGCAGGAACAGGGGGAAGGTGCTGATCCGCAGGGTCTGCTGGAGGGCAGGAGGCACGGGGGGTGGGTGTGGGGGGCGTAGGGGAGCTGATAGGGGTGCTGCCAACCTGTTTAATACCTGTATTAAATGACTTGTTTAAAATTGTTTAAAATGTATATAATGCCTTTTATCTGGCAAAAAAAAAAAAAATTCCCTGGAACCTAACTTCCCCTATTTATATTAATTCTTATGGGGAAATTGGATTCGCTTAACATCGTTTTGCTTAAAGTAGCATTTTTCAGGAACATAACTACAACATTAAGTGAGGAGTTACTGTACTGCTCATCTATAAAAGATGTAAACATGGAGGTGGGTGGGGAGGAGAGAAAACGAATAGATTACTGTACTAATATGCGTTGAGGCTAATGTGGTGAATATGCAAAACGGCAATTCAAGAGAGTGTTTGCCTAATCCTTTTAACTACATACTAGATCACAGTTTCCATCTGTCATAGGATTCCTCCCTCAGGCAAAGGAAAAGAAACACTCACACCCACACCTCCCATAATGTTGGTATTTTTAAAAAGGGGAAGAGAGATTATATTGGATGGACAGAAGTGAATATTAAACTGTTGGGAAGCATATTTTTAACTTGTGCAAGCAGCAGCCTGTTAGTTTTATTCCTTTCCTCTTTGGGCTCAACAAGTCAAGAGTCATTCTTTGAACATTCAATTCACTAATGGGTCCTAGACTAGTAAATCCTAAACCCAAGAAGTGTAGATCTTCTGTTTTTTACTACCTTCTTTTCCCCTGTGCTTGTGCTTTTACCTGCACTGTAAGAAGCTGCAGACAACCTCACAGTCTCAGAAAGTATGCAGTTCATCATCTGCTGAAGGCTATGTTGACTGTGGTTCAGTGGGACAATGTTAAAGGCCTTCCAATCAGAGAAAACTATACTTTGACTATAAAAATTATGTCCGATTCCAACCGCCTCATTTTTGCTATCTGACATACAGTCTGATCTGGATCAGTCATAGAGCTGTCATATTCCATTAAGCAGGACTCAGACTAATTGAATGTTACAATTTACTTATATGTATGCATGGATTGTCTTCTCATATAGCAGCTGTTTGTAAAGCACATAGCACACTGTAAGTGCTATTGCAAAGACAGAAAGAGAGAATGTAATATATGTATTATTATATTGCCTTAACTCTGGGTGTGCCTGTAAAATGGAAATGGAGTTTTCCTTGGGGAACAACAACACAGGGACATCCAAATATATAATAAACTGTTAGAATTATAAACTTCTCCAAAATTCTGCAGCCTGAAATTCTGTAGCCACAGTCTGAGGCAACCTATATTAATCTTAAACATCACTAAATCATAATCCTCTGGGTGCTGCATCTATATGTACTCAGGTGAAGCCTCTAACTGCCAAATGCTGTGACCAGACAACAGGAGATGGATCAATTGATAATTGTCTTTTTCTATTCATTTGCTCTGAAGCATCTGGCACTGGCCACTGTCAGAAGACAGGCTACTCGGCTAGAGGGACCATTGGTCTGACCCAGTATGGCTGTTCTTATGTCTCAGAGTGACGTAAGTGAGGTGGAGGGTTTTTTTTTGGAATACATGTGCATGTAAAAATTATATATCTTTATATAAATATTCCCCAGAGGATTATAGTTTATTGATGTAAAGGATTAATACAGGCCACTGTACGGGAAGACTCCCCTGATTTATTTCCTGACACCTCCTCGCACAGAGTAAAAGTTACCAAGAGCTTTGGGTTTAAAGAACCCCGGGTAACAGCCTCTGGGACAGAAGTTGCAGAATTCCAGACTGCCAACTTTCAGAGAAATTTCTTATTCTGGATAGTCTATCATTTTTTTGGATGTCCCTATCGTGCTGATACCCAGGAAAAATACTTTCCATTTCCCATCCTCATTGTACAAGCAGAGATACAGTTAAGGCACTAAAAACTGTAACTTGTGGAATGAGCATAGGAAGTATAGAACCATTGACAACTGGCAGCTAGCTATAAAAGCAACTGTAACAGTTGCAGGCAGTGGCTGAGGTGTCTTGGTAGATCTGCATGGGAGAAGCTTGCTCTGTATTATACTTGGTTCTCAATACAGTTCTCTGAACTGTTAGCATTAAATTCACGTACACTTAAAGGACATAGGGCTGACTCCATGCCAGATGAGCACTCAGTTACCTGAGGAAATGATAGGTATAGGTAGCTTTTTGCCCTGCCTCTCCAAATCCTGGAGGCCAAATTGTCCTGTCAGTGCAAGTTAGAACAGGCTTAGGATAACTTGTATTGTTGAATAATGATCCCTTTAGCCAGGATCACCAGAGCACATTGTGCTTTCCTCCCCTCTGCATTCCTCCAGCATGCCCTGGAAAGTTCCCCAGTGCCAGGGAGAAGAGACTGGAGGGGCTGGCTATGCCAGTCCTTAATTCCCCTAGGGAAAATCTTCAGCTGCTGCCATTAAGACCCCTGTGGGTCATTCCAGAGGGGCTGAAGATCTGGCCCAAACTAAAACCAAAGTTCTTTGTCACTTTCTTAAGGGTTATTTAACAAGCCTACAAATTCAGTCCTCCTACTAAACTGGGTGTTTTGCCTAAGGGCCTCAAGTCCTTCTATTGCTAAGGCCAGAATTATTTTTACATTTGTACGTAAGAAATCTAGACTCCAGACACCAGAAATTTATACAGAGCACTCCTGAACAGCCCTTCTGCAGCTGAACACCACACAGCAGATGATATTTGGTATACCTTGTTCTCTTGAAATATCTGGCTTGTACCAGAACTTGGATGTATCTTGGACAAATTTTACGGTCACGTGTTTATCGCCTGGGTTTTCTGTTAAATAAAGGTAAAAGAAAATTAAAAAAATAAATATACACCATAACTGCAAAGGGCATTTCCTGCTGTTAGCTCTCACCTCGGACAGTGAGGTGCTGATTAATTTCGGAATTCAGAGTTCAACCACAGGAGGTGGGAGGAGAGGAACCCCATAATTAAACTAGTAGTCTGGGGGAGTTCTGAAGCTGCTCTGAGAAATAAAACATACAGCACATGATACTTTGACTAGTGCTTTTAGAGTTCCATTTCTCACAAGCTATAAAATATGAAAACTCAAGAGTTATAAAGCTATATTAAACATCTAGCTCCTCAGTAAGGCCTGGCTAAGTCTGAACACAGACCAGATGATAAACAGCCACATTCAAAGTATTCTTGCCATGAGCCTAGCAAGGATGTAGGACAAAGCCAGCCATTATTAAGAGGAATTGGCCCAGTCACCACTTACTTGTGGGCTGGCAGCAGAGAGAGGGCTGCATTTGACTGACACACCCAAAAAGGCTCAGAGAAAGCACTCTGGAGTTTTGTCTTTAGAAACAATACATCTAAAATCAGTGAAGTGTCTCCTCTTACTACAAACATTCACTTAGTTCACTATTCAACATCCACTATTTTATGAAGTAGCTAACATCCCACCCTGCTCACACGCTCATATAAAAGTGTCAGTTTAACTATAAATACATCCTGGCATAAAACCTACCTGGCAAAGGGGAAGTGCTTAAAACTTTTGAAAAGTCTGGAAGGACATTTGGGAATGGGATGCTGATCGTGCTCCCACTATGAGGGCTAGAGAAGCCACTTGAAGACGGAGAGATGGAGCCAAAAGAACGGTCTCCCTCAGAAGTCCTCTTCTTCTCTGGAAGAGGTGGCTGTGGGTGCAGGTTCATTCCATGGTGCTGTTGAATTGTGCTGCTCTGGCTTTTGTGTCCAGAGGCCATTGTTAGCAAGTTGTGGGCCAAAAAGCCATTGTCCGCTGTACTTGCCAGTGGTGAGCTCATAGTTTTGGGAGAGCTGCTAGCATTGGCCATGAAAACAGATTGTTTCTCCTCCAGTGGTGGGCTACTGCTTACGTTGGTCCCACCATAGTTCAGGTAGGCCCGGGCACTGGGATGGGCAGCAGGTTCTTGTTGCGGACCTAAGGACGAATTCTCTCGGCTGTTCAAAGAGATGACTTGCAATCCTGGGGATTGGAAATGGGACAAGAGCGAGCCGTCCTGGATGGGGCTTGAAAATTCTGAGGACACAAGGTAATTTCCTGTAGGCCTGCTGTTCTCCAGCACTGAGAGCTGGGGCGAAGCGGTGGACTTAGCGTTGCTTTCTAGCCAGTGGCATTCAGTTGCAGAAGGGCTGTTCAAAAAGAAAATGTCACAATCAAATCATTCCCATATGCCTTGAAAACATTTCATTGCACAATGCCTTTATTCCAGTCTTTAGCAATAATCTTTAATAGCAATAAATACTCATCTTCACAAAGAAAACAAAACCTGACACTTCTATAGCACTTTCCACACACGTAGTCTCAAGACACAATTGAGCCTCACAGCATATAAGGTATGCGTGATTATCCTCATTTGACAGATAGGGAAACTGAGACACCAATGGTTCAGAGACTTGTCCAAGGTCACACAATAAATCAGTGACAGAGCCAGGAATAGTATCCAAGGCTCTTGACTCCTAGGACTGTGACATAACAGTAAGATCATTCACATTACAAATGAGGGTAGTAAGGTCCATTGGGAAACGTAAGTACATATAAGAAGGGCAAAGAAAATAGAGCAGAACACAGAAGGCAGCATGCAACACCAGAGACACTTTTTCCAAGGTTTTGCTTTACCTATGAAACTAGAGGCTTGAACATTAAACACAGGACTGTTCCATGTCTGAATAATTTTATATATCAATGTGCAGAACTCCCTACCCCCCCCCCCCCCGCCCTGAACACAATATCTCTCCATGACAAGAGTTTGGAAAGGCAAAGACAGTTTATTCCCCACCACCACAAACACACACTTTTAAAAGTCTACTGTACTGAAGCTATGGATGAAAAATATATTTGCAAGTACTTGTTATAGAGAGGGGGGTTAAGGGTGGGGCTAGGTTGGCAAGGGAGAACAAGTCTGCACTGTATAAATGAAGGAGAAAAAACTGAGTTAAGAACTTAAAAGCATAGAGAAGGGATTTAGTTGAAAGGGCACAGTGGAAATGGATGCCAGATCTTTGCATGCCAAAGAAACTGCACAATAACACAAGGAATAGAAATAAAGAAATGAAGACAAAATTAAAAAGTTGAAAAGCTCAGGATATTTTGAAAAGAAATGAGAAGTATTAGAAAGAAAGGAACAAAGTTTCAAGATGAACTTTAAAATGAGGGACTTACAATTTGATTTTTTAATGATTTCATATTACCAGCCTTGGCAGTGCCTGATGCTGAGGTCTTAACTCTCTATTTGTAATTCATGGTTATTTATAATAACAAGTCACATCCTGTCAGACTGCAGTTCTAAGATATGTTATTGGAGATTTGTAAATATGATTCACAACTTCTCAGGTGGGAAATACCCTTTCTCTAAGCACTGGTTTTAAAGGAAACCAGCAGAAGGGAAAAGAAACCAAAAGCATCAGGATGCTTTGAGCTTGACACTTCAGCCAGCTAGCATCAGCTAATGGAAGGGCAGTTCTGAAAACTACTGTGAAAAAGACGCCAATCAGCCATGAATAGAGATGGTAATTAGACACACTCAGAGATGTGGAAGGTGAGATCAATAATAATCAAACAGTGAAGGGATGGGGGTGCGGGTGAAGACAGTAGCTATCCACCTAGGAGTCTGGGAACAGGAAACCCTATTTGGGATGGCTGTGAACTCTGCTATTGGGGCTGTTCATAATCTTCTCATTGTTACTCTGTAGCTTCTCCCGTGTGCTTGTTGTATCCACCTGTTCTCTCTCATTTTATACTTAAATTCTATGCTCTTTGGGACAGGGATCAGCTCTTTTATGTCCTTATACTATGCCTAGCACAATGACGGCCTGCTCCTTGATTTGGGCCTTAGATGCAACCACAAAACCAACAATAATTAATGATAATGAGGTTTCTGAGGCAACTGGGCACTTGAAAAGGAAATCAAGTGTTGACCCTTGTTTTTGCTCTGTCCCTCACAAAAATGTTTTCCCCAAACATCTTAATTATGAGAAGTATATTTGCTAAAATGAGAGAATGATACACATTGTAAACAGTGTTTATTTGTTCTGCACCAATATGTTTTCAATATGAAATGTTATGGGATTTTCCCCAAATCAGTAAAAAATATCACGAGCTGTTAGCACTCTGATAAGTGTGTACAAACTTGCACTGATGGATAGCAAAGCAGTAAATTAAAAGAGATTGTGATCTCTTTATGTATTTTGATAGCTAAAAGTTATTCTCAGGCAGATAAACAACTTCTATAATTACTTCTAAAATTCTTAAAAGCCATACACATCCCTTCAATACATGCACGTAATATACCAAAGAACATGCTCAACATTTCTGAAAATCAGGTAATTACTCCCCAAGGACTTATCTTCACTGCGAAGTTACCTTGGGTTCTTACTCAAGTGTTCCCCCTAACCCGAGTCACATCCATCCCAAAAAACCTCCTACTCAAATGTGGCAGTTCTTTATCCGAGTTGGCTGGCCTGATAGAGGATAAAAGCTAAAGTCTGAATGTGCTAACATGGTCATTCAGCAGTGCGGACACAGGCCTAATGACACAGCTGGAGATTGATTTTATATGAACCAAACTTCCAGGAAGAAGAAAAAGCCCTGGCAAGTTCCCACCTTTCTCCGGTTGGGATGGGGCTGTTACTGGAAATGGCGCATGCAGATACAAAAGGCCGCTGACATGAAGGAGCTGTCTGCATGTCAGTCCTCAGCAAAGCGGGATTGGTGCTCATGGTGCTGTCAGTCATCACAACCGAGTGATTAAGGCCTTCCGTGTAACTTCGAGATTCTGTAGTAAATGAAATGAAACACAAAATATTTTAAAAACTCAAATTCTCTGATATCTCAGGTGAGGATTTCATTAAAAAAATTACAAAATAACATACAGATTTACTGTTCCCTTAGTCCCTTCTTTTAACATGAAACATGCAATAGATATTATTGTTACCTTTATTGAAAAGTTGATCTGATTTAATGAAATTTAAAGGTACAACACTGCATTGACTGTTGTAAATTTCTAGCAAATGAACAAATGAGAGAGAGAGGGCGGAGGGCACATAACTTCACTACTCAAGTTGATTGATTAACTCTCCAGGGTATGTCCTCTAATTCTTAAGATGTGAAGAGATAAAATTGACTATTTAAAATTCATTCCTCACTGCCTGGTAGATGTAAGACACAGGATAGGGAGATGTGTAAGCAAGTTTCACTTAGATTCAGCACGTACAAAATCCGTTCTTCATTCCTTCACTCACTGAATATCTAAGCTTCCTATCACTTTGGCATTTATATAATGCCTGCATCTATAACTTTCACTCCATGCATCTGAAGAAGTGGGGTTTTTTACCCACGAAAGCTTATGCCCAAATAAATCTGTTAGTCTTTAAGGTGCCACCAGACTCCTTGTTGTTTTGGCATTTTAGGCGCTGATCATTCTCCTTGCTGTTCATTTGTTCAGATGGAAATACAAAGGACAAAATTGGGGTTAAAAGACACTCAAATGGGACTGGGTTGATCTGGGCTTAGTTGCTGGTGCTGCTGCAGACTTCAGGTGTGACCTTCATCACGAGACATGCACACAAGCCAATTTGCAACCCTCTTGATTGGACTAGTTTAGTTAGGTCAGCACAAAACTCTCCCCAACCCCCCAACCCCAAAATCAGTTCCTAAACCAATTTAGGTCTGTTCTACGTCATTTTTGTACTGATTTTAAATATATCAGCTAGGGGGATGATTTGTTACTGAAATAGTTAAAATCAGTATAGCTCCTAGGCCTGGTCTACACTGGGGGTGGGAAGGGGGGGGGGAAATTGATCTAAGATACGCAACTTCAGCTATGAGAATAGCGTAGCTGAAGTCGACGTATCTTAGATTGACTTAGAATCACTTACTTCGCGTCGTCGCGGCGCAGGATCAACGGCCGCCGCTCCCCCGTCGACTCCGCTTCCGCCTCTCACCGTGGTGGAGTTCCGGAGTCGACGGCAGAGCGATCAGGGATCAATATATTGTGTCTACACTAGACACGATAAATCGATCCCCGATAGATCGATCACTACCCACTGATTCAGCGGGTAGTGTAGACGTACCCCTAGTGAGGATGTGGTTAAACTGGTATACAAGTGCTTTTAACTGGTACAGTTTATTCCTCTTCCCTTAGAGGAATAAGCTATATTGGTATAACTGTGTCGATGCTAGGGAGCTGTAGTGCTTTAATTATGCCAGTTGCAAACCATTATCATTTAAAGCAGTACAAAAACTGTGTGTAGACAAGCCCGTAGTTCAATCTGTACAATTTTCTCATGTAGATAAGGCCTTACACTCTGATCCTGAAAACACTTAAGCATTTGAATAACTTTGTGCACATGAATAGTTCCATTGACCTCAGTGTTTGCAAGAGTGGAACCTAAATAAGGTGATTACAATGGAAATGCGATGTAATTACTATCCCTTCAGTTAAGACACTTAAAAGAAGACTGAACAAAGCACAAGAAAGCAGATTGTAAGGGACAACTCTGCACTGGCTCTGGGGAATAGCTAAAATGACCTAATGGGTCTTTTCCATATCTAACATTTCTGATTCTGTGAACAGTAAGCTGTATTGGAGAACAAGTCTAAAGTGAAGCCTTCCTTTACACTTCACAGGAGGGCCAGGCAAGTTATATAGTTTGAAGAGGGAGGGAGTGAAGTATTTTAAGACAAATACACGAGATAACAACATGGGCAATCAATGCTTAGACTGAAGACTATTCAAATTCCTTACATAGCACACATACTGTAGGGAGTAGTAGTATGTCAACCACCACAAATTTAACTTGCAGAGGGAAGAATTAGAAAGAAAAAAAAAAATCAACTTCCTGCTACTATCCCAAACCTACAAAGTAAACTAAGAAATACTGTAGAAAGGACATATTTTAAAAAGAGAATCTGGAGAATGGGAATCTATATCTACTGTAGAGTTGCATGGCCTGATTCTGGGCTCACATTGGTGTAAATGTGGTCAAAATCAGACTCGCAGTGTCAAAATACCACAGGACCAACCCTCAACTGCTGACTTGGGCCAAAATCAATGGGGGCTTCTCTAAACTACGTTTTAGGTGTGATGTTAAAGCCTAAGGACTCAAGCCCTTTAGCGCATGCTGAAGTACAATGGCTTTTTCTTGATTAGAGATTTAGAAGGTGTTAAATAGTTTGAGCTAGAGCCTAACATCACACCTTTAATGTCTAATCTAGACCAAGGAGGCTACCCACCCACCCTTCCACAGGCTGTTGTAGGCTGTACAGAGCTGGCACAAGGCAAATATTCTATGAAGGTACTTGGCATGCATGCTGGAGAGCTACTCAGGGCTAGGGAGTCTATTTACATAATTTTTCCTTTTCTTGCCATACCTCATTTCTGCATAGAACCTCTGGGTCCTCCCTAAACTGCCCTGGGATCATTTTGCAGACAGCATATACAGCTGTCTGGGGCTAATGCAAACTTCACAAAACCAGAAGCAAGGTCAAGGATTGACCCGGTATGATTATTTATTTGCATTTCTGACAAGATTCACCTTGATTCTGGGTTTGCTCCTTAACTGTAAAAGGACTAGGTAGGTACAATGAATCTCGGGGGGCAGAGGGGCGTTACCCTTCACAAACAGTTGAAAGCATCTTACTGAATCTCAGCTAAGTTCATAAGAGCCAATCCAAATTACAAACAACAAACACACAACATTATTTTTTCTGAAAACAAAGGATGAATTAGGGCTTGATGCTCCGCTGCTTCCGCCGTCATTTGCACCGTGCAAAGCGAGAACATACTGGTGGGTGTAAAGCACTGCCATCCTGAGTTAAGTAGCATTTTACAACCACTTGACACAGGCATAAGGCAGTAGAAAACCAGGCACTCTCGCCTGCAAAGACTAAAGTGAAGTCTCTGTTCAACTACCCTCTTGCCCCATACCAATGTAGCAAACTAAGCACTTCCCATGAAAGCAGCTTTGTTTATAATTCAATTAAAAACAAGCCTGCTGAGTATCCTGGCTGTAGGGTGACCAGATGTCCCGATTTTATAGGGACAGTCCCGATTTTTGGGTCTTTTTCTTATATAGGTTTCTATTACCCCCACACACACACACACCACCTGTCCCGATTTTTCACACTTGCTGTCTGGTCACCCTACCTGGCTGTGTCCTCTATTTTCTGATTTAGTGTCTACACTCACAGCACCAGGAACCACACATCTATACAGTATTGTAGATTCTGTGGATTCCCATACTCCTGGGGATACATCATGATAGCATCTGTTCACCCCAATGCATTGGTGCTTCTAATCAAGTGCACCTGCTGAATCTATGCCACTATATTTCTTAGCACAGTGACAAGTTAAAGTGCAGTTCTACTTAGAAAAATGACACTGAAAAATTGAATCATATTTATTGTCTCTCAATGTCTCCAGGTCAAATCTGTACATCTTACAAGTAAACAGATGGTTTTCATAATTACCAGTCCTGCAAACTCATCCTGGGATCTGAGAGCCAAACTATTATACATCACCCATAAGAAAAATCTCTACAATTAGAACTTAGATAAGAATTGTGCTGCTTTGTGATCCAGAAGAGAATTCAGCACCCATACCCATAGCTACATTGCCCCTGCAATGCTACCAAAAACTAAAAAAGTAGTAAGCTTCTTTGTGTTACAGGTGTAAGCAGGTGACTCTGAATACACACACACACACACACACGGAGATCTACTGAGTAAGAAGGTGCTGTGTTTCACAGTCACTTTTCAGAGCAGAACCATACTTCAAACTGAAACCATTCAATCTACAACACTGCTTATAAATCTCTGTTAAACAACCTATAGTGACTCAACGCAACGCAGTCATCAGTTACAAAGATGTGGTGATCCTAGCAGTATTTGAATAGCAGGGCTGTCACTACTCCAGCTTTTTGAGAACGTGGTCCCACGATGACGGGAGAAAGAAAAACCCCAGCCAGATTCTGCCACCCTTCCTTACGCTTTAACTCTTTGAATAGTTCATTTCAGTACTACTCGATATGAATATGGGTGCAGAATCTGGCCTCTTCTGATTGAAAAAGTTAGGCCTGATCCTCAGCTGCGCAGACAACTGAGGCGAGTGGTGGGGAAAAGGGCTCTAAGCCATGCCACCTTTCTGCTTCTCTGAACTTGGGCTGGCTGAGGCCCTAAATGTCCCAAAGGCTGAATGGATGGGAAATATATGGCCCTAAAGCATCCTGGGAGTTGGTTACAACCCTAAGCAATGAAACTACTACCAGCTTTAAAGGACTGTACAGGGACATGACGCCCTGTATGATAATTGGCAAGTTTTGGCAGTCAAGTCCATTTCTTGATCCGTCCTTCATCATCCAATCAGGTAATGGTACCAAAAATAACAAAAATACAGACTTATGAGTCACAGGAAACCATGTCAGAGGATATTTACCCAGAATATCTCCATATCAATAGCTTCATTTCAAAAGCACATAGAAATGTGTTCTGTAGCTTTATTCTTCCACTACTCACATTCAAGCTGATGAATCCATTCTTTTAGATAGATTTCCTGCCAAACCCTCATGCACAAAGAATAAATTTAAGACATAAAGTGTGTACCAGAAGAGCTGGGTTAGATCAGATCCTGTACCCTGTAAAAGTCATTTATTTTTTGGACATTTGTGTTCCTTTAAAAACAAAAAAACACTCCCTTCCCAAGCACAAAAGGGACATTCCATGAACTGATATTTTTCTTTCTCCCAATACTCCTTCTGTTAATGAAAAAGTATTCTCAGACTTTCTTCTTCCCTTTGAAATGTCTGAAAAAGGAGCACAATACTCCTCAGTGTTCAGCACACACACTTCAGATCATTTTGCAGCTTGCTTTCCAGATGGCTCCAGCTCCCAAATGGCACTGCCAATGTGCTGAGCACAACTGCCATGTGGAGATAATCATGGAAGGCGAGGGGAGGCAGGGGAGATTTCTTTAAGACAGTATGTTTCAAGTCTCCCTCCCACACCTGGGAATGTCAGGAATTTCTATGACAGCGTTTCCTATATCTCTGCTGACACAAGTTTTCTTTATCCAGGAGACCAAAAGTTTACAAATCTATTTTTATTCTTCATTCAACAAATTACTCCAAAGGATTATCTGAACTTCTTGTGGGAGGCTTTGACAGGGCTGAAGTGTTGATGTGTGATGCTTACCAATTATTTTTAATACACCATAATAGAGGAGGAAATGTATAGCAGGGATTCAGGCGTGCCAGGGCACATTAGCTCCATTTGCTGTTTGTAATTAACCAATGAAACAACTTACCTAATGATGTGGTGGATTCTCCACCACTGCAAGTCTTTAAATCAAGATTGAATGTCTGTCTAAAAGATATGGCACAGCTCACACAAAAGTTTGATGCAGTGATTACTGGGTGAGGTTCTCAAGCCTTTTACACAAGAGGCCCAACCAGATTATCAAAATGGTCCCTTCTAAGCCTTAACATCTACTGGGGAAGGAAGGAGATGTACTTACACCAGAGAAATGAGAAGGAACTGGCTGCACCAAGAGAAAAGGAATAGTAGGAGAGAGGAGGCAGATATGCTTGAATGGATCTCATTGAAAGACCAATGCCTACCTAGACAAGATACTGCTAAAGGCTGGGGGAAAGGGAAAAGAAGGCAAGTGTTTGGATAGTGAGGTTCATCATGCATCGTTTCAGTTCCATAAGGTATTTAAATTGTCTAGCATCTATTTTGCTAATGCCTCAGTGAAGGGAAAAGATAGGGTTACCATATTTAACAAATAAAAAAAGAGGACCCTCCACGGGGCCCATTTCCCAACCCAGCCCTAACTCTGCCCCTTCCCGCCCTAACTCCGCCTCCCACTCCCAGCCACGCAGAAAGGGCTGCCCGAGTGCTACCAGCTTCACGGTTTGCCGGGCAGCCCCCAGACCCTGCGCCCCCAGCCGGCGCTTCCCCAGTGCAGCTGGAGCCCGGGAGGGGAAGCGCCCAGCCGGGGGTGCAGGGTCTGGAGGCTGCCCGGCAAACCGTGAAGCCGGTAGCGCTTGGGCTTCGGGCAGCCCCTATGCCTCTGGACCCTGCGCCCCCAGCCGGGCACTTCCCGTCCCGGGCTCCGGCGGCGCAGGGGAGGAAGATTCCAAGTGCTGGGTGTGTGCATAGCATGGAGATAAGAGTAGGAGAAGAGCTAGGAAGTGGCAATTTGGCAAGCGGATTGGATGAAGTGAAGGAAGTGAGCAGAAAACAAGTTTATAATAATATTGTTTGAGGGCATGTCTACACTACAAAATTAAGTCGACCCATGTTAGATTGACTTAGAGCCATTATTGCGGCGGTTTGTGTCAATACCACCCTCGTTCTGTCGGTGGTGTGTATACTCACAAGGAGTGCTTCTGCCAACTTAAGAGGGGTGGGCTCCGAGCTCCACCTGCAGCTCCCCGCTGGGATCTCAGCTGGCCCCCATGGCTCTCAGCTTCCCATTGGGAGCATGGCTCCTCCCCACCCCTGGCTCTTGGCTCTCCGCCAGGAGCACAGCTGCCCCTGCAGGCTGTCGGCTCCCCACTGGAAGCCCAGCAGCCTCCTGGGCTCCTGGCAGGGAGCAGGTAGTCTCAGTACAGCTGAGCTCCCAGTGGAGAACAGGGAGCCTGGAGCCCAGGGGGCATTAGGGCTCCCAGCGCGCAGTGGAGAGCCTGGGCAGCAGCCTGGCTCGGAGCCGGGACCTCCGGTGGCAGCCCAGCTTGGAGTGGGGAGCACAGGTAGCAGCCCGGCTGAAAGCAAGGCTGTAGTGCCTTACATCACCCTAACTCTGTAGTGTAGACCGGGTCTGAGTGTCTATGTAGTGGCAGCTCTAAGTTTAAGATTTCTGCTTCACCCAGCTTGTGCTATGTTGTGAAGTGTAACAGCAGAAACAATGAATTAATGACAAGAGGATTTCGCCTCCCAGAACAGAGTTCTTCTGAAAGCTGATATAGTGCTAAAAACAAAATGGGCAAGACTTGGTTTTTTTTGTGAAGCTAAACAGCTCCTTAGCAACCCATAGAAAGCTCACAGGGAACACCAGAATTAAGAATGCGGCATGAATGGAAATAGGTTGGAAAAGTTGTGTGTGTAGGGGGAGATCCACTTAAAAGAGACTGGCTGCATCATTCACAAGGCAGCAGATTACCAGATACTGTTATTCTGAAGTTCTTCCGTTGGAGCCATTTCCTATTTTGTTATCTTCTTTCCTGTCCTCCAAACATCAGAATGTCAAATATCTGAACACACTGGACTATGTTGCAAGCGTCTCTTGTTTGTGCCAGATTCATGGGTCAGATCCTCAGCTGGTGTAATCAGATTTGCTAATTTACACCAGCTGTGGTCTGGCTCCATTTCCCAACAGGACATAGTGTGCCAAATTCCTCTTTGGTGTAAGCCCCATTGACTTTGGTTTCTTCTATATTTATAGCATGGAAAACTGTGACATATCGGCTCTAAGAAAAGATGCATAAGGTCTTTTCTTTTAAAATTTCAGCTGTCAGGGAATGGCTTTATAGCCTCTCCAACATAACATGTGTTGCTCAAGAGTCACCTTTTCCCATTTAAGTGGCTTCCACCTTTCATTCAGGACTAAACAGCCCCCTGTCTGGCTAAAGTGCTGTTGTCAGCCAGCTTTCATGCATTATTTGGAAATGTTATAAACACGGAAGAGCCTCTGAGCAAAAAGCCTCTCCTGCTGAGTACAACAGCTAATTTACTCCTTGTGGTCAGTGGTAAAAAAAGACATGGGTGAACCTGAACACTACAGGTCTGTCGCATCTTACGTGCATTTAACATGTGCGATTTCAGCTTTACGCAGTCAGCAAAAACAAAAACAAAAAAGAAGAGAAAAATAACAACAATTTTAATACTGTACTTGTAGTGCGGGCGATTCCGCCCGCCATTCAACTCAATGTAATTTTGACTATACACGGCTTTTGCTTTACGCGCTAACCGTGGAACAGAACCCCCGCGTAAGATGAGACTCGCCTGTACTGCATTTTCCAGCTCATTGTCCCCAATAATAAAGTTAATTGTTCCCTATTCTTCATCTTCCCAGAGATTTTGGTTTTTGAATATTTTCTGAAAGGCTTATAAACAATCACCTGGCAGGATGCTAACCAATTTAGATGGTCAAGTTTCGAGATCCTTAGCTTGATTTTCTCTCAAGCTAAGCTCCCAGTGAAGCTGCCACTGACTGAATAAAATTCAAGTGAGTAAACATCTCAGTATTTGGCCTACTGTATGTAAGTTCATGATAGAGGCCGCTATGATGAGGTATGTGAATTTATCACACTATTTATTCCTAGATGAAAAACAAGCACCCAATAACCTCGTAAACACAAGTCAGATTTTATGACATGACAGCCGGATACTTTATACTTCAAATCATGAGAGCAGCAGAAATGAAAGATCAGCCTTTATCTGATTTTACTATTTAGAAAAAAATAGAAAAAAAATCAGAGGTCTGCAAGATCAACCCAAAACACTTTCCCCCCCCTTAAACAAATGGTTTTGTGTTCACTAGTAAAACACTCTATAAATGTAACTATGTCTTTGCTTACTGTTTGCACATCACTTGCCAAAGACAATTAAAACAAACAGAAATGCGATGGAGTTCAATGTAAGATCTAGTTTTGCTTAGCCAAAAAATATCATGTAAACATTACTAATTCATAGGAAGATTTGAACTCTCACTTTTTTTTTAAACAAATCAAACTTTGAGGATTAAACGAGGGGCCAGTATTTCTAAATTAACAACTTTATTGACTGCCTAATTTATTCCAGGTTGTGGCAGGATAGTTTTACAGAGAGATGTGGGAAGGGAACTGTGGCTCTGCAGTATGCTACCTCTTCCTCTGAATCCATGAGAAACCCCTCCAGCCAAATCCCATAAATTCTCAGGGGGCATAATGGATGGAAGTGTAACAGACTTAGGCCATGTCTATTACGTTGACAATCATAAGCCATTTTAATTACATCAGGTGTGCATGTCCACCCAATGCTCCTTGTGTCGGTGGAGAGCATCCACAGTCGTTGCTTTTACACTGACAGAGAGCACGTTGCATCATGGGTAGCTATCCCACTGTGCAACTTGCCACCCTCTGCTGCTGGGAGCTCTGGAAATGGATCGCAGTGCATCATGGGGGTGTGCTCGCCATCCCATGATGCAGTTCTTTCCATCCTATCATTCCATGGGCTTCTGACATTATTCCATGGGCTTTCAACAGCCATTGTAAACTGTGCACCCCTCATCTCTGCCTGAAACCACGTAGGGATATTAAAGAAGGTACTAACAGTGATTCCCCCAAGTGACAGTGACCCCCCCCCATAATTTGTCCCCCACACTTTAAAATCCAACAGTTTCACCAAGTACAAAAATCTCTTGGGTCTTCTGTTAAAACTTGTAAGCTACTGTCTGTAGAAACCATTGATGGTATCTGTTCTCTGAAAGATACTTTATTACTTACAAACAAGTTACTTGACTTTGTTCTTGAAGTAATTGATACAATGTAAACAAACGCTATAAGCCGTTAAGTGACTTTTACTTAATTGTAACAACAACGGCTCCTAGGAACAGACCCCCACCATCTATGATTAAAGGGCCGGGAGTCTCAAATGAATTAGCACACACCACGAAAGTGGTGGAGACAGTAAATTAAAATATGGTTAACATATGGAATATATGTTAATAAATGTTTGATGTACATAAATGGTTAGGGAGGTGCCAGCCTAGAAAGGGAGTATCCATCGGACGAAGAATGTGTCAAGTGGGACCACCAGACAACCCCGGAGGGTAAACTGGCATCCACCCCATCACCTGGAAGAATGAGAAACACAAACTTTGGACAGTGTGGAGCCACCAGGAATGTGCCACTTTGGACAGTGTGGTGCCACCAGAAATGTGCCATCTGCTGATTGAGTCAGCAACAGCAGGATAAAACAATTCTCATAGACTAACATAGAAATTAATTCCTACAAGAATGGACTCTAAAGACTGAGGACTGTGAGTCTCTGGTTCTGCTGCCAACCTCCAGGAGCATGAGGTGCACCTGACACGGACTCGGCTCCATCCTCAAGACCAAGATACCTGGCCAGTAACTTGGCATGAGCAACTTCTAGGCTGGTAACTATAACACCTATACAGAACTTGAATAAATGATTGTGTAAATGAAATATATATATGTGTGTGTGTGTGTAAGGAATAAGTAGTGATAGCAATAAGTAGTCAAACAACGTTGTTTACTTTTATCTTTTGCTTTATCCAGTGGCGTAGTCAGGTTTTAAGAGCAGGGGGAGCAAACATAAAAAAGGAGCGCCCCCCCCCTTGGCTCCTCCTCTGGCCACGCTCCCTGGCTCCTCCTCCGGCTGCTCCGCACCCCCCCCCCTTGGCTGGTTCCTCCGGCCATGCCCCCCCTCCCCATCACTCCTCCGGCCGCGCCACCTACCCTTGGACCCATCCCCTGGAGCAGCAGCACTCGGCAGCGTCCAGGGCCCCCCACCCTCCCAAGGGGCTGTCCCCACACCTCACTTTCGGAGGCATCTTCCTTGAAACCCGGGGAGCTGCTATGCCCACGCCAGGAAGAGGTTTAGGGGAGGCAGTGTGGGGGCTAGAGTCTGAAGCCATGCAGTCTGAGCCCGTGGCTGGAGCCTAAAGCCCCGCAACCAGAGTCTGCCATCCTGCCACCCCAGGGTTGAAGCCCAAAGCCTGAGCCTCACCGCCCCTGGAAAGGTGGGGAACTCACCGGCTGCCTGCTCCTCCAGCGTTGTGCCCCAGGTGTCTCCAGAGGGGGGTGGGTCCAACCCCTGCTGGTGGCCCCAGCAACCAACAGAAAGGCAGGGCATCCAGGAGCAACGGGGGGGGGGGGGGGGGGGGAGCACTACTTTGTGCCCCCCCCCCCCCCAGCTGTGGCTGCAAGAAAAGCCCCTGGTAGCTGCATGCGGCTACGGTGTCCACATTTGAAAAACGCTGCATAGGTAATGTTAGTCAGACAAGAATTTATTGTGTGCGGAGGGGATTGCAATGTACCTTCAGGAGCTGAAGCTATGCTACCAGGAGGGAGGTTTCCGGTTTTCTCTGTTTGGGGGGAGGGGGGAGAATAGCTACTCTGTTGCTCTAATCTGGAATCCAGTGTTTTTCATGCATATCCTCAAATCCTTCTGCATGGCTGCATACTTACTTCCACAGAGGGTGATATGTCACCATCCCAGGATGTCCACTGTGTATTTCTGTTTGATTGTTTTTAAGTAACTTTCCCACTCCACCATGTTCTTCCTGTCAACAGGGCAATCAGATCCTACATCAGGGATACAATACCTCTTCTTGATCCTTGCATAAAAGATTAGCATCAGAATTAAGTAGCTCCTGAGTACTTCTTTCCTTCTGTTTTCAATGCCAGCTTCAATGTTACTTGTGAAAGGAAAGATTTAAAGCTAACTGCAAGCCCTGCCCCAAGGAATGAAACACCCCTGTGTGATGCATATCTGTCTCCTCAGAAGGGCCACCAAAACTCGGAGAACCGTGGTAAAACACTAGCAAGACATGCTGTGGTAAAGATCTTTGACTTCATGTTATTATTTATTGTGTGCGCGCGTGTGTGGTCTAGAAGCACCTAAACGTGCTAGGAATGTTCCAAACAAAGTCAGAGGGGGAACAGTCACCTGTCTTATGCCACAAAGGGGGCTGTAGGGCCCCTCAAAGGAATGGTCTTGGCACAGGCCCCCCGCCCCAGCAGGTGCAGAGCCAGCATAAGATGGTTCTATGTCACCTTCCACATGAGCCTCTAGTGAAAGGGGGGACAGGCTTAGGGAAAGAGTGGGAGTAGTCAGGGCACTCCTGTTCCCCAGTTATTCCTGGGTGCTGGAATGGCCTATTGGGCTGATACCAGCCAGGAGCAAATTAGAGCAGCCTCTGAAGTTGCTCTAACCTGTATGGCCCTCGATGACCTCAGGATCCGAGAATGCTTTGCCTTCCCCCTCAGTCCCTGTCTGCACTAGTTTGAGCACCCTCACAAAGATGAAACCCTGTCCCCCAATAGTCCTGCCTTGAACAGTTTTCAATCCAATATTTCCATTGATTAAATAAACCTAACACTGATAAATGCAGAAGATACACTACTTACATTGTTTAACTTCCTTGTAAATCACAATTACTGGACCTACTGTACTATAGATTTAGACTAAAATACCACAATAACATGAATTGTATTATGTCAACTAAAATAAATACAAATGCAGAGTATGATCCAAAGCACAGCATCTTTAAAGCATTGCACTGTAGCATACTTTCACTGAAGTCGCTAATTTTAGTTTTCGCCCAAACATACTCACTCTCTCTCTCTCTCTATTACAAAAAGTCTCCCCAGAGGCTGAAGCAATCAGCTGCACAGCGTCTGCTCAAGCATTTGAAAGGAGGCTTGCAGATGATCAGCTATTAATTTAAGTGCAGCCTGGCTGTTTTAGGAATGCAGTCAGCTGCCAAGGCATCTCCCTGAGTTGCCTAGGTCACTACTTAGATGTCAAATGTGATGTTTACTATAGCACTCCTCATTAAGAGAGGGCCACTTGAGCAGCTGCCAGTCTATAGTGCAAAAACAAAGTCAGTAACACACTGTTCTTAATTCAAGGCAGATTATTCCTATTTGAGTAGAGATTAAGAAACAAATTCGACACGATAATTATTAACATGCCTGCACTAGATCTTTACCAATCAACAGCTCAAACTAGCCAGCTACCCTAAGAAAGGGCAGGCTCATTCCATTCTTATCCTTTTGTATTTTACATTGGAATTTCACACAGAACCACATCACCAGTTAAGTGTTGCCATATTGCTTCACAGCTTCCAGTACCACGTAAAGTCTGAAACGGTCCTTCAAGTATTCAGAGGGTTGTGAATTAACTTTCCCTAGCCTTAGGGGAAAAAAAGAATCTAGGAATCCTTCCTCATATATGAACAACAAGCCCATGTGAAGTACCGTACAATATCCAGGATAATTGTGCTCAGGTCAATCCCATGCAACCTGTTAACTGCAGGGGGGTTCCTTGGGTAGAAACAAAAGACTGAATCAGGCCTACTGTGGGCTACGTTTTCAAAGAGGCAACAGATTTTGCATGCTGTAGTTTTGGTGTGCTCTGTATGAATACCCTTGGTTTCTGCAGTTGGTCTCCTAAAAAAGGGAGGCACTGATTTTCAGTGGCTGCTTTTGAAAATTCAGGGGTGAAACAATAAAAACATACCTTATTTCAGTTTACATTTAGCCCTGTACAATACAGGAACAATTCTGCATTGGCAAGGAGATGGACCAGATGAGCTACCAGATCTTTTCTGCGTATTTCTAATGTCTGAGATTCTGTGATTCAATCTTTCCTTCCTTCTGTGTTTACATTGGGTAAGATTCTGCAGTCCTTATACAGGCAAAACGTCCACTAACTGACTAAAAGTTTTGCTTGAGTTAGGACTGAAAGAGCAAGCTCTTTTTTGTTTTGGCTAATTCTGCTCAGTGATGCCCCTCACACCACTAACCAGCAGCTCACCAAATGCCCAAACACATCAAGGTTTCTCTATGTCATGATGAAGAATTGAGATATAAATAGTTACACAAAACATTTTACACAGAACTCTAAATGTAGTTGAAAAGCTGGATGAGGTCAAAAAAATTGTATCAACATTTTGATCAAGAGTTGGAGCAAAAATATTTCTCTTTATGATGAGAGAGAGAAGAATAAATAAGGAACGTGACTCATTCAGGAAAGAGGATGAAACATATCTACACCTATGTTTATGCACTTGTCATATTTTTTAAAAAGTCAGCTCACTTTTCACTTCTTTGAAGAGTAATTCAACACTAGTATAATCTTGCTAGGGACGCCTTGAGGGAGGGATTGGAATCAGTCTGGACAAAGTTTTTCTAAGTACTCAGCAATTATCCCTGTTCCAAACAGTCCCTGTTTTTTTTGTTTAGACCAAAAACCGGTTGCACAAAATTAATTTGTACTCCCTGGGCTACTCCACTGATTCTAATGGACCATTGTTTGTTATTTACGTTGACAAAGGATTTTCTGTCATGAAACTTCACAACTATCTCAGTGGATTCCAGATATCATCACAGAGGACTGTACATTTAAGACATAACTCTACCCACGGTTTTGTTTTTGTTTGTTTGGTTTTTTTTTTTTTTTTTTACAGTTTGCTAAAGATCTTGAAGTATGCTGTGTGTAATAAGCACCATATGATCCACTCAAGCTCTTGCAAATGCCTGGAAACTCATACAAAGTGTCACACAATGCATAGCTTAACCAGAGTTGCCAAAGCCCTCTCACTCATATGCATACATACATATGTGCACTACCATGCAGATCATATTTCAGTGCCCGCTGCGCAGTTCTAGGAACTTAGCCAATGAAAGAAGCTGCACAAAATGCATTTTTGGACAGAGGGAACAAACTGAAAAGCAAGCAGGAGAGGAGGAAAACAAAAACCTACCTATGGAAGCAGTCATGACAGAGATTCGGGCGGTGGAAAACTTTATTGGAGAAAGAAACAACAAGGAGCTCCCTTCTGCTGAACCAATCTCTTTGCATTCTTTCTTCGCTTTAAAAGAGGGCAGCAGGCAGGCTAGCTACTCGAGTAAGCAGAGACTCCAGCAAAGATACTCCCCATATAACCCAGCAGTGCCTTCCCATTTTCTTTCCCCAATGCAATAACCTTTACGGCAAAGAGGATTCCAAGTCCCAATCGGGGGGGAAAAAACAGGCTGTTGATCTAAATCAAGTCACTCAGCTGAATACAGACAAGACAGAGTCCACTCCATCCAGATGGAAAATAATTCTCTGATTGTTCCTGTTAGCTTTGCTGCTTGTGTCCCAGCCAGACTGCCCATTCAGTGTATTCATGCTCTGGTGACTCCACCTCATTTGAATTTGACTCGTTTTTTTTTTTTTTTTTTTTTAAATCTCCCCCCCTCCCTCTCCAGCTGACACACACATAGCTTTGTTCCTCTGCCTCACAATCTACTTCCTCCAATCGGCATGCAGCCCTGCAGGTCAAAGACCAAGATGGCCCTTTGGGGATTACTGCTCCATGCCTGTTTCTTCACTGCCCCTTGTACACAAACCTTAAGTGGTTTTTCTTTATTAAACTGACCCCTGGTTCCCTGCCCCACTTAACTTGACAGGCACAACTTTGTTTCTTCATTGGAAGTGTAGGGGTTACTTTCAAAATACAGCTGGCACCTACAGCTGAGTGACTATACAAATCAAAACCCAGCTGTTAAATATTACCAAGTTGACACTGATAAATTTAGCACCACCAAGAGCTCTGAATAAGTTTGACTCACTTCCCAAGATTTCTCAAACAAAACACCATGTGCAATCCTACCAGGTTAGCATCTAATGTCACCCTATTATTGTTCACTGCAGCTTTTTATTTACAGACCAGGAAGATCAATGGGAAACAGTGCAGCACTGCAATGGGCAACACACTTCCTCCTTAGATTGTTCTTCTGTGTCCTACGGCACCACATTTTCAGAAAGGATGACTATAGGAAATGACTTGATGGGGCAGAAACCAATATGAGGATTTAAAACTTTCCTGTAATGAATCACTCAACTGCATTTGACTGGTATAGAACAGCAGAATATTTTCAACATACTTTTTAGTCAACTTTGATAGTTTTGAAGTACACAAATGGCTTGATATGTGGGAGTTTTGTCTACATAAAGGCAAAAGGAATGGACCCAAAATGTACCATTTTCTTGCAAGAATACCTATGATTTTTGTTGTTCTTCCCCACAGCTGCTATTATTGTTTGTTTTAGTGTTTAGAGAGGCCCCCATCAGAGATCACAGCCCTACTGTGCTAGGCACAATACAAACATATAACAAAACCAAAGTCCCTGCTATGAAGAGCATAAGTATAAAATGAGGGATGACAGATAGATGCAACAAAAAGATGGGGGATGGAGGAGGAGGAATGCACAAGTTAATAATTTAGCAATTATTGACAATGTCATCAATGACTTGGTTAATTACACTTTCATTTCTCTTTGTTTTGGATATTTCTTGACAAATATAGCTGAATACACTTCAAATTCCTATAAACAGAAATTATTAATGAAAATTTCCCTTTGTAGAAAATGTCCCTGGCTTTGCATGAAAAGTTTAGTATTCAAAGGGAATCTTTGGATGTACTGTTTCCTTCCTGGTTTTCAAGTATTAGAAAAGTCTTAAATATTCTGAAAGGTTTAAAAATCCTTGGAAACCCTGCTTACTCAGCTAATCATGAGCATCGGGCTTAATACAATGACGCATGGAAGGTGAAATTTAGACTGAGATCAGTTTTGAATTTTTGTGAGAGACCACCAAAAGACTGGATTTGTGCAGAAATTGTTGGTCCTTAAGGTGAGGGGCAAATGTAAAACAAATTAAAAAACAATATTAGAATTACTGAAATACTTCATACATTACAGGCGAGGCTCATAGCATCACCTATTACTAAGGTTGCCCGACACTTCCCATTACAAGACCCTGTTTCCAATTAACTTTAGTTTATACGTTTGTTTATTTTCAGCTATAACTTAAACACTTTGGGCTGAAATTTTACATGCGGGGTGTCAGACTGGTTTTTTGTTTGTTTGTTTGAAATTTCAGTCAAAATGATTCCGCCATTTCCAAGAACAAAGCTAGGGAATAGCTTCACAAATCAAGTGAAAAGTATAATCAAATTGTTTTAACCATGTTAAAAAAATTTGGCAGCCTTTTCTTTCAAACTCCTCCAGCACTCCATGCTTTAGAGAAGGGACTTGAAATTTTGCAGGGAGGAGGCCTTTGTGTCAGGGACATGTCCTTTGCTCTAACTATATCTGTCCAAGTTATAAGATTTGAAAAATTACAATTCACACATGCTCACTTGAGACTTCTTTGATTTTAACAGCTACAATCTTTGAGGATTCCATCCTCAGTGAGCATGCTCTGTCCCCACACAGCTCTGGTGTGTGACTGGACTGTTCATGCATCATCTCCAACAGAGTTAATAAGCATGTTACATCCAGTTGAGGGCTACAGGAGCAAAGCTGAATTTCCCCTGTGACAGCTGCTCCCAGCTGCTCCCAGCTGCTTCACGCCAGAGTGGGGCTGGGCACAAGAACAGAACACAGAGAGAGCTTGTCTCTCTCTCACTAGAGTTATGCATTATATGTTTTTTTGCATAATCACATGGACTTTTTTTCCTATAGGACGGACCTCTGTGGATCATGTAATTAAAGACTGTACCATAATCCATACACACAAGGGGGCCAAATTAAGGCTGTACAGGCAACTTTAATTCTGGCATTTGCTAACTTTTGAGTGCTTGACATTGCAAATTTAATAATGTTCTATTAACTGTTTTTTTTAGTATAGATTTCTATATATACAGCTTTCATATAAAGTTCTCAATGTGCTTAATAAAAGCTTCCCAATGTCCCCATTAGGGAAGTACAGTATTATTATTCCCATTTTACAGACAAGGAAACTGAGCCACAGAGTGGTTAAGTGAGTTTCACATGGCCACCCAGGTTATCTGTGACAGAGCCTGGAGTTCTAACTCCTTGATGCTGTACTCTAACAATAAACAAAAGTAGACAGGACAATCAGTTGCTGAATGCTCACAAATAACTATAATAAGAAGGGCATTCAGCAAATTAAAAAACTTAACTTTTAATCATGTCTACACTACAAATTTACATCAGTATAACTATGCCACACGGGTATGAAAAATCCACATCCCTGAGCGACGCAGTTATACCACCCTAACCCCCGGCGTACACAGCGCTATGTCGACAGGAGGGCTTCTCTCATTGACATAGCTACCACTTCTCGCAGAGGTGGATTAACTATGCCGATGAGAGAAGCTCTCCCGTCAGCATAGTAACATCTTCACTGAAGCGGTGCAGCTGTGTCCCTGAAGCATTTTAACCTGTGGAACTCTTTGCCAGAGGATGTTGTGAAGGCCAAGACTATAACAGGGTTAAAAAAAGAACTAGATACATTCATGGAGGATAGGTCCATCAATGGCTATTAGCCCAGATGGGCAGGGATGGTCCCTAGCCTCTGTTTGCCAGAAGCTGGGAATGGGCAACAGGGTTGGATCACTTGATGATTACCTGTTCTGTTCATTCCCTCTGCGGCACCTGGCATTGGCCACTGTCGGAAGGCTGGATACTGGGCTAGATGGACCTTTGCTCTGACCCAGTATGGCCGTTCTTAGGTAAGTAGGGATAGATCTGTAAACCCACCACCATTAGCCAGACCTAATACTTAACCATAAAATTACACATGCAGCCTTGAATTGTGCAGACTGCAGACTTCCTGAATGGGTAACGTGAATATTTAAAGAAAGCATCCTTTTGAAACAGTAACTTGTTTAAAGAGCATGTTTTTCCCACTGTCTTTCCAGTAATTTATTCCTCCTTCAACTTTTCCTCTGGCTGCATGGTTACCTGAGATGACACAGAGTTGCTGAAAGTGTCACATCACAGCAGGCAGTCTCTTCCCGGAAAATCTGGGGAAAATCTCCATTCTTTGCAAACCACAGCAAAGGAAACTGGTTTCCATGGATTTTTGTTGAATATAAGCACTACATGTAGGGATTTATGTAAAAATGTTCATTTCTTGTGTCTGTTTTATGGTAATTAGAAAGTGTACTTGAATAAAAACAACCAAATTTGCCCCTGATTTAAACACTTCATGATCATCTGCCCACTGCCCCTGTATTACTGCTGGTACGGTTCTGAATGCAGCTTTATTCCTACACATCCAAAAGAAGTAATATCTAGTGGTAGAAAAAACAGTAGGTTTAGTTCCTTCTTTTGTGTGCACACGCGCGCGCGCGCGCGCACACCCCCCCCCCCATACATATACAAGGAGAAAGAAATATATACACACAAAGTATACATTTGTGGAGGTGTGGGGGTGGAAAGAGTCCAAACTCCCCCAAACTGAACACTCCAAAATCCCAAACCAGATCTTTGTTATGGGCCAAAGCCAGATCTAACCATCTCTAAATTTTGTGGGGGAGTTGCAGATTCACACCCAAGCTTTGTGACTTGATCCCATCTTTATTCTATCCCCCTCTATCCAGTGGTCATCATTTGTGGTTCCTCACATCCAGCAACACCAGTTGTAAGAGCAACGACATAATTCATGCTATAATGTAAGCCCCTATGAGGGATCATGTTCTTCTTGAGACTGTGATGTGGAACTACAAAAGGGAATGTCTGTTAAAATACAAATCTTTTCAGATAGCAAACTGTTTACATAAAAAGCAATCCTCTAACACTTATGACCTGCAAATTGACTGGTTTATCTTATCACATGATTTTTAGAGGAGGTGAACACCTACAACTGCCAATGAAGTTAATGGGAACTTAGTGCGTTCAGCACCCTTGAAGATCTTGGTGTCTGTCCCACTCAGACTGAAGCTCATTCGAAATTTATAATAACTGCAAAAACATCCATCAAGCGATTCCTGATGTGTTTCCCCCCCGGTATACAAGATAGCCATGAACAACATTCAGCTGAGAAAAGCTGAGCACTAGTCCTTCAAGGCTGGCCTTCTTTTGCTCATCTGTTTGCCTTTCTACCTGCTGTCTTGTGGATCCTTGGCTTAATGGAGTAATATACCAGATGCACTCTTAGCAAAATCCAAGGCAAGTCTCTGTTTGGCAGGTTTCCTCTAGCTACCAAGTATTAACTGGACTTTTTTGACTCCCTTTTCTCCCTTGGTGAACTAATAAATCATAGTTAATAATTTGACCAATAGGTCCCCAAATACAGTTGTTAGTCCAGAATAATGCCTGAGAATAACTGTTGGTGTGCAGACCATGGCGGACTTTTCATTGTGAATATTTGATAAGCAGTTTGCTAGATCTGTTATTCTGGCATTGAAATAAGTGGCCAGATTTTCAAAAAGGTTCAACGTGGCAGAAACTAAGTTATTTCTCCACTATTATGCTTTGATTTGTCATGTAGATTTTGGGACTTGATCCTGTGGTCATTACCCTAGCAAGAATGCTCATTAACTTCAATGGGAGTTTTGTCCCAATAAAGAGAGCAGATTGGGCCCCTTCATTTATGTCACTCTGAATTTTCATTGCAGTGCACAGATTAAGTATGCCTAACTGATAACAGATTCCGAAAATATGTTTGCACGGAATGAGAACCGATAAAAAAATCAGCTCCTAAAACTCAAAGTAAACCTTTAAGGTTCAAAAGAGTATGGTTAATTTCTTTTCTTTTCATTTCAATTTTTGTTTTGGCTGGAAATAACAAAACACCACAAGAAAAAAAACACCACCTCATGTTATTTCTGAGCCATCCAAAGCCACTGAGTGCTGCAAAACTTAAAAGCTACTTTTGAAAGATTTTCAGTCGTTTCCAGAACAATAAGACTTTGATAAACTTCAGCTGCCCTTTGGCTATGATTAAGTGTGGTATTAGTTTCATATTCAACACATCTTCTCTTGGGGAACTACATTTTACATGGTGAGGTTGTTGGATCCTTAAAGAGATCTTAATTTCCCACTATTTAGTCAAGTGTTTACGCTACACAGATTTTATTAAAAAACAGAACGCTTAGATCCTGTTGTCATTTACAAGTATGCAACTCTCTCTGGATTCAGTGAGAGTAGCATCAGTATAAGGCAAAGTAGAATTTGGCCGAAAGCATTTTAAACGGTCTGAATGAAAATTCCTTCCCCTCAGGTTTCACTTACTTAGTACTAGTTTAGATCCTATAAACCAATTTAGTTCTCGAGTCATCCATGAAGGATAAAAAGAGCAGACAAAACCTGATTTTCTAATCTAAAAGAAACAATCTGAAACCAAGCCTTTCAGGCCTTTTATATACATGATGAAGGGCAAAAATCCAGTTTTATGTTCCTATGTGGGTCACTTGTACATTTCTTTTTGTTATACTATAATTTTTGTTTCATCCAATTTAGCAGGCACTTGAAACTTGCTGGTACCTGTACTATCATGTTCTGCTGCTGCATATGGCTGTGGTGAAGTCTAGCAGTGAGGCAGTTAAGGTTTTACTACTGTCTCTTTAAGGTTCCCAGACCAAAAAAATAAAAAAATCTGTAAATAACATTAAGGCCATGACACAAACCAATGAGATCCAGGAAATTCAAAGTTAAGGGTGCAAATGTGACCTGCTGTGAAAAACAAAAAATGAATAAAGGCACGAGCTACTGGTAACAAAGGAATGTAGACGCTGACTTCCTGAATTTTGTTATTTTTGTGCTACAGACCTTCATCTTAATTGTATTTAGTCTTGATGTTCTCCTCTGAGTGGGGTTGTTTTAATAATTACACAGGGATTGAAGCAGAAATAAAAAGGCAAAAGAGTATTCCATTCAGGCTCATCTTTCCATATTATCTTTTCCTAGCAGTTCTTGCTCTATCATTTCCCCTGCTCTTGAATACAGCAGCCCTCCCTCTCCTCAGCCTTTCTCCTCCTGGCTGCTTACTGTCACCTTTTCTCTTTTCAGAGTAGCTGCTTTCCTCTCTCTCCTGGTGGCTGCTTGTAGCAGTCTGTGCTATTTCAATCTCCTTTTCACATCTGCCTCCTTTAACACACACCAGCATGAGAGGAAGAAGAGGAATCCCTGCAACTCAAAAGTTGAAGATGTAGGACAGTGCTTCCACCACATATGGTCCACAGAACTACGGAGAGCCCTGGAGCAGACAACATTACTTGGGCTGCCAGTTCCACTTATGTTGCTTTTGTAAATGAATCGTAGCCACAAACACCTTCAGAATTCCACCTGAGGACTATTGAATGAACTTGGGGCGTTGAGCACCAAAGGAAAAAAAATCTTTCCACTTGAGAACTCCATAAGCTGTGACACAGTTGTAGTACAGTCACTGGGACCAGCCACTAGAGGGAGTCATGATCACAAGTGCTAGGTCAGTTATAGGGAGGGACAAGGATAGGGATAGGTCAGTGGTTTGAGCATTGGCCTGCTAAACCCAGAGTTGTCAGTTCAATCCTTGAGAGGGCCATTTAGGGTTCTGGGGCAAAAATCTGTCTGGGGATTGCTCCTACTTTGAGCAGGGGGTTGGACTAGAGGTCCCTCCCAACCCTATGATTCTATGATTACAAGCTACCACTGTTAAACAAGTCTGACCCAAGCATCTGAGGAATAAGAAAACCATTCAACTGTGGCTACATACAGATGTAGACCCCACAATCATTAGTTGGAATTTAATCCAGGAATTCCAGTTCCAAAAGCATAACCTTCTACTACTTGAGCTAATGGGGAACTAGGAGGAGTCATGACAAACATGAGGCTTGTGTATTACACCTGCTTTCACACTCAATTGCATGAGGCACCACAAGTACAGTCAGAGAGGTGGTGGGGACACTAGAATGAAGCACCCATAAATCAACAGGCAAGCTCACTGGTTGGGAAGGTGAAACTAAAGTTCCCAGCCACCTAGTCCAAGCCCCTTCCCACAGGCTTACTTTATTTAACAGGAGATGTAAAACAAGGTCCAATAAACTCAAAATTCTGATCACCGGGGTGTTATCAGTTTCAATCAGCTGGAAAGGGAGAGAGGAGGACAGGACATACCCCTTCCTTTAGGAATTCTAAAGTAATTTCAAAATAAGAGAAATCCCATATAAAACCTAATTGACTGCAATTCAAATAAATGCAAGTAAACTCTGCCTATCTACAAGGCTCTGGTGAATTTTCTGATCTCTGGCAAGTCCTGATTTAGGATAATGGATAACCAGGGTTCAGATAGCCAGCATTTACCTGCATACGTAAACTGGAAATGCTTAATTGCTCAGCTTAGTACTCCCATTGATCAGACAAATTGTTTCTGTAGTTAACACAGCAAAGCTCCACTATCATTTCAGCTGCAAAAGGAAACACCAGAGTCTTAATGTTCATAATGAGATTCTTTAACAATCTATTTTCTCAATATGCTAAGTATCCATAAAGTATATTTAAACAGAAAGCTTTTATTGGACCTTCCCAGACCAATCCAATTACCTAACCAACTTCCTCTGTGAAAAGATATGGCTTTTAAATATCAACCTGGTATCATGTCTGGCAAAGATCTCAAGGGAGAGCCAGTGGGATAATCTTTATGAGTTTTACTGAGCATAACAGGAAATAATAACTCATGCAATATTTTATTTTTATGGAAAACAAGAATACACATCAAGTTACACATCAAAAGGTAGATTCTCAATTAGATGTGCACTGATTTATGTGCATAACCCTAATTCAAATGGATTAAACAACAAAACGAGCATATACCCCTGAGGGTACGATAGAGGTCCATAAAATCATGAATGGTGTGGAGAAAGTAAAGAAAGAAGTATTGTTTACCCCTTCACATAACACAAAACCAGGGGTCACCCAATGAAATGAATAGGCAGTAGGTTTAAAAGAAACATAAGGAAGAACTTCTTCACACAGCGCACAGTCAACCTGTGGAACTTGTTGCCAGGGGATGTTGGATTAAAAAAAGAATTAGGTATGTTCATGCAGGATAGGTGGCTATTAGCCAAGGTGGTCAGGGACTCAACCCCATGGTCTGGGTGTCCATAAATCTCTAAGAGCTAGAAGCTGGGACTGGACAACAAGGGATGGACCACTTGATAAACTGTCCTTTTCTGTTCGCTCCTATGGAAGAATCCGAAACTGGCCACTGCTGGAAAACAGGATACTGGGCCAGATGGACTACTGGTTGTGGAAGTCAGGAAGACAAGAAAAACTTCCCATAGGGTCATATATAGTATGGCTTAGTTTAAAGTAGATTTCCATTATATCCAAGTATGGTTAGTAGGCCTTTACGATTTGTGATTTGTAAACACCATATGGACAAGATACTAGAAGCAGTAAGAGAAAAGGAGATAAAGATGGCTGTACTGGGCTGGTCTCATTCCTCCCATCTTCCACATCAAGGTGTGATGTCTGGGGCACCAGATCAGCCTTTTCTTCTATCTGCATCTCTTTATGGTTTTCCCGGGTTAACCAAGGAATGCATAATTTGTATGTATACATATATGTAAGATAGCAAACATATAAAGCCACCACACTTTCATTGGCCATTTCTTAAACACTCAGCAAATTTGCAGTACTACATGGCACACGTTGCACCAAATTCTGCCTTCACACCCTGCAAAAGTTTGATCCAGTGAGCCTTAAATATGTGTTAATGTGAAATACATTTTGACTTGTCATAAGGTTCACACTATTGGTGTCTGATATTGCTGTAACTGCAGTTCTTCGAGATGTGTGTTCCTATGGGTGCTCCACTTCAGGTGCACATGCACCTCTCAAGTCCTTGATTGGAGATTTTCAGTTAGAAGCATCAGTTTGGCCCATACATCCACCCTATGTCTCCTCATGCCCAGTGCTGAGGCTATTTAGGGGTGCACAGGCAAACCACCCTCAGATCCTTTTCCACTCAAATGTCCCCTAAGGAAAAGTCCGAAGCGGAGTAGTACGAAGGTGGGTAGTGGAGCACCCATACAGACATGCATCTTGAAGAACCGCAGTTACTTCACAAAGTGAATAACCCTTGCCGTCTTCTTTGAGTCGCATCTCTGTGGGACCTGACAGCATGGATCATGGCATAATGTTTTGAAAACATATGTACAGAAGCCCATGTGGCACCCTACATATTTCAGATACTAGTACATACTTCAGTAATGCTGTAGCTGTTGTAGGCAATCTGGTTGAATGTGCTATCACTCTTTGAGGGAGGAGGGGGAGAATACCTGCAGCATCATAACAACTGATAATACATCCATATATCCATCTCAATAGTTTGAGTAGAGATCGAGGATCCCATGGATCTATCCACAAAGGAAATGAAAAGCATAGGTGACATCCTAAATTGCTTGGTCCTATCTAAGTTGAAGGACAATGCTCTTCTAACATCCTGGGTAAGTAAACAGGATTCTGTAGAGAACTATGTGGAACAAAATGATAGATTAATGGGTTGATTATGGTAGAACTCTTATACAACCTCAGGTAAGAATTTAGGGTGTCGATGTAAAGAGACCTTGTCCTTGAAGAACACCATAAAGCGTGAATCTGCCGTCCAGGCTCCAATCTCCCAGACCACATGGGCTGATGTGACGTCTATCCTCCTTTGTAGACAAATGCTACAGAGAACAGATTGTCATTGGTTTGAATGGAAGTCTCATAAAGTATCTGAGTAATTCAGGATGACTGAAAGTAGCACCAAAGCAGGCAAGAGACAGCAACAACACTATCAATGGAAGAATCTCTCTTCCATTTCTGCAGGTAAGTAGATCTCTTTCTACTATTCAGTAATATCTGTTGTACTTCCGTAGAGCAGGAGGATTCTAACCCCCTGAACCACTGATAAACCACATCCTGCGGCAGAGAACCACTTGATTGGGATGAAACACATGACCTGCATCCTGTGACAGGAGATGAGGAATGGTCGGGAGCATGAGTAGTTAAGTACACCAGGCTTGTTTTGGACAGGTTGGCACTATAAAGGTAACTCTGGCTCTGTTCCCTCTGATCTTGTTCATCGGTCATCACCCTTAGTATCAGTGGCACTGAAGGAAATGCATGGAACAGACACTTCTTCCAAGATAGAAGAAAGGCATCTCCCTCTTGAGCAGAAAAAGGGACACTTCCTGTTCCTGGAAGTGGTGAAGAGATCCACTTCTGGAAATCCCTACTTTAGGAATATGCTGTCGAGAGAACTTGGGTGTGAAGCTCCCATTCGTAATCCTGTGAGAAGTATCTGCTGAGGACATTGGCTGAGGTATTCTCAATACCTGGGAGGTGGACTGCTGAAATTTGGATCTGATTGGCTGTGCACCAATTCCATAACTTCATGGCTTTGGTGCACAGGGAGGGGGGTCTTGCTCCTCCCTGCTTGTGATATAGAACATGCATGATATGTTGTCCATCATGACACTGATTGATTTGCCCCGATGAGGGATAAGATCTGAAGGCAACTATTTCTGACAGCCCTGAGCTCCAACAGATTGATGTGGAGACTGGTTTCTTGCGTTATCCATCTGCCCTGAGTTGTGAGGGAATCGACAACTGTTGTTAAAGTCACTGATGAGGTGGGCTTGGCAACAGAAAGGAACAGCTGCACAGACGTTGAGTTGATCTGTCCACCAGCCTAAGGAGTTTCTCATTTGTAGAGGAACCATCACCTGTCTGTCCCAGGTGTCTCTGACTGGAGAATAGGTCGTTCCGAGCCAACCCTGGAAGCAGCAAAGACATAGACTTGTTTGATCTGTTACTAAGGTGCAAGCTTTCATGTGTTACAGGAGTTGAAGACAGCTCCTTATTGTGGTTCCAGGGCTCCCCTGAATTGCTCGTATCAGACCTGACAAGGGAAAGAAGGGTCTGGCTGTTAACAAGTCCAAATATGCCCCTATAAACTGTATCTTCCGTACAGAGATTAACATGAATGTTTTAACATTCAACCGCAGACCCAACTCCTGCAACAAAGCAAGGGGCTGTGTGAGTGGAAGACAGAACTGCTTCATAGGAACAGCCCTTGTGCAGCCAGTCATTGAGGTACGGGAAGACTAGCCTGCTTCTTGTCTGAGTTAAGCAATGACTACTGTCCGGAATTTTGAGAACACACTTGGGGCTGAGGAAAAGCCAAAGGGAAATACTTGATACTGAAAATGATCCTGCCCTATAATGAAGCACAGATATTCCCTGTGCAGTGAGTGTATCATTATATGAAAATAGGTATCTTGCAGGTTGAGGGTCGAAAACCAGTCTCTAGTGAAGGTGTTATAGCAGTCACCATCCTGAACTTTTGAGACTTTTATGAATGTGTTTAGAAGTCTTAGATCTAAGATTAGTCTCCATCCTCCATCCTTTTTTGGCACAAGAAAACAATTCAAGTAAAATCCCTCACCATTGTTAGGAGAAGAAACCAGTTCCATTGTTCCTAATCGAAGGAGAGTTCACTTCTTGTTGGAGAACGCTGAGCAGAATAGGTGACTACTGGAAGTCTCCTTCATCCTTTTCCATCTCAGCCAAAGAAAGGATCACCCGCAGAAAATGGTGCAGAGTACTGTGATACTGGAGAATGGTAGTCCGGAAATCAGGGTCCTGGTACCGAGAGAAACTCAGTACCCCGAGGAGTGGGTTCATCTGTTATCAAGAGGTCCTTACTATATCTGACCTCCTGTGGTATCAAATAGGGGATTGGTACTGATGTGGTAGTCAAGGCCACGGTCGTCAAAGCCGACGGTACTGCTGATGATGGGCATACTGAAGGAGATGGTGATGGTATCTGACGCCATTGCTTGCTTGCTGCCAAAGGTGTTGCATGCATGGGTACTGATGGCTGGACTGAATGCACAGGTACAGCTGGGCTGAAGTTGGCAGTGCCAGTCTTGAGTATCTATGTTTGCCCTCCTTGCTGGTAGAAGGTACTGAGGTCCTATCAGAGTTGCGTCTCTCCTTCGAGCTCCGGGACCTTACGGACCCACCCGTACTGAAGGCGAAGTCCTTTTACTCAGTGTTACTGAGTTGAGAAGTCCAGGGTTTGGAGACCGTATATCTCGCTGGGGATCTAGACTTTTTTGGAGCTGGCTCCTTAAGATGAGAGTCCGCACCCCTCTTTTTGGAAGCCTTCCCTGAAGTCTCCAAAGTTTTCCCTCTCGTAGGGGAAGCATGAGCTGAGATAGAAGGGGCACTGAATCTGTTTGGACATAGATGTATGGGGCTCAGAAGCTGGCTGCAGGGAACATTCCATCATTAGCTGTCCGAGTTTAATCTCCCTGTTTTTCCTTGTCTTGGGCTTGCAGGCTAGGCAGAAGTCGCACTTCTGGGAGACATGGAGTATTGTGTCCAGTTTTGGGCCCCACACTACAAGAAAGATGTGGAAAAATTGGAAAGAATCCAGTGGAGGGCAACAAAAATGATTAGGGGGCTGGAACACATGACTTATGAGGAGAGGCTGAGGGAACTGGGATTGTTTAGTCTGCAGAAGAGAAGAATGAGGGGGGGATTTGATAGCTGCTTTCAACTACCTGAAAGGGGGTTCCAAAAAGAATGGATCTAGACTGTTCTCAGTGGTACCAGATGACAGAACAAGGAGTAATGGTCTCAAGTTGCAGTGGGAGAGGTTTAGGTTGGATATTAGGAAAAACTTTTTCACTAGAAGGGTGGTGAAACACTGGAATAGGTTACTTAGGGAGGTGGTGGAATCTCCTTCCTTAGAGGTTTTTAAGGTCAGGCTTGACAAAGCCCTGGCTGGTATGATTTAGTTGGGAATTGGTCCTGCTTTGAGCAGGGGGTTGGACTAGATGACCTCCTGAGGTCCCTTCCAACACTGATATTTTATGATTCTATGATTCCCCCAAGCAACGGACACACTTAGAGTGGCCGTTGCTCATAACTATAGTCTCTCAGAAAGAGTGTCAACATCTGAAACCTGGCAAGCCAGGTGTGCCCTGACAGGAAAAAAAAAAAGTCCCCCTGAGGTGAAAGAGAGGAGTAAAACAATCCTCTCATTCCTTAGCTAGCTAACAACTATAACTATACTAACCATTAACTATAAAAACCATCTCAACCACTATAGAAATATTAGAAAAGCTGAGGCACGGTCTAGGCAGACACGCTAGGGCTCTGTTTCAGGCAGAGGCAGTTGAGAAGAAACGGAGGGTGGTTTGCCCACACACTTCTACATAGACTCAGTGTCAGGCACGAGGTTTCATAGGGAGCATGGACGGGCCAAACTGACACTGCTAACTGGAAATCTCTGATCAAGGACTCGAGAGGTACATGGGATGCTACTTGAAGAGGGCAGCTTCCATATGGTCCTCTCTGTTAAGTGCTTTTGCATGACCCATGCCATCAATGTGTCGACTGAACCCTGATCAACAGCCTCACGGTGTAAAAAGCAGCTCAAGTAACAATCTCCAATTTTCCCCTCAGATACAGTATTGGATAGAATCTAAGTTATGTTTCTATTTCATCTAGCTATTTTTAAGATATCCCACAATACTTCAGGCTGGAGTGTACTTAAGATAACCTCCTTTCTTACTGAAAGTGCAGTAAGTAGAATTAACTTAGTGGAATATGAGAAGATTTCTACAATGTTTGCTTTGCCCAATCAATATAGTATATATATGAGCACTCTTCATAACTCTGCCTGCAAGCTACTATTTACAGTAGTTTGTTAGGGAAATACCAGGAAAGTTATTCTTCAGATCTTTCAGTGCATTTCTCAGAAGACTGACAAAAGAGGATTACTTGATTGATACCTGCTCTGCTCTTCACTATCATTGCATGCTCCTTCCTCGGAAAATCTGACACAAGTATTCCATAAGCCTTAGCTTCTCAGGAAATTAAAACAGCACCCATCTTTATTTATTTAATGTGTGTGCACATTTGTATATTCCTGCAGCTGCTCAATCAAACTTCCTTGCATATTGAAAGATACATTCTAAGGAGAGGGCGGCATTGCCTATCTATGTTTGGTTAGTTTATTTTCTTTCCTCTCGTATGTCTCAATGAAGTTTTTCGTTCCTCGCTGAGTGACTCAAGTAGGTAGAGATTTTGAAAGCCTCTGCCAGGAAATAAATCTTTAGTAGCTCTAAACAAAAACAGTCACTAGCTGCAAAATATGTCAGATATGTCCATTTGCTACCTCAATCCGTTCCAACAACACCAACTCCAATGGGTAGTTATGATAAAACAGAGACTAAAACCTTGTCAGGTAAAGTCAAATTCAGCTTGTTTTTTGAGGGTTGGGGAGGAAAGGGAAGCTCCCATGGAAACCTGAGATAGATTAAGCAGTGACAAACAATTTTAAGCTGATCAGCAGACAGGTGTAAGTGGCAGAGAAGCATTAAATGTAAGAATTTGGCAGTCAGTAAAAAGAACAATACTCACATATTAAGGGAATATTAGGAGGGCGTGGAACAGAAAAAGCCATTAGCAGGAGGGTTTAGGACAAAAGGGTGAGATCCTGCTTTATCTTAAACCTTCCTATTAGTTGCTTTTTCTGTTACAACCCTTACTCCCACCCCCCAAATTAGGCACAAATTAGTGTAAGCTGTACCAAAGTCACTTTCTGAGCAACTTACATTACCACTTTGGTCACTGCTGAATTTGGCTCATTGGGTTTATCTTTACACAGTCATGGAGCTGTAATATTCCACCTATACTGCAAGGTATTTCCTGCTCTGCACGGAGAATTCCATTGAAAAATACTGAATTCCAGTAAAAAAGGCAATCTTCCTGCAGGGCAGGGTAGGGTCCAAAAGTTCTGAGCCTGTACCTTACTGTGCTGTGTAATCTTGGTTAAACCTAGAGGTGCAAAGTGCAAGTTTTTTCGGTAAGTCACTGCCAGCAGTGACTGAAATACTGATGGTTTGAGCTTGTTTTGGCATGACACCCAGTAAGCTCTGACATGTATGCAGTAAAGGGTTTGTCTCCAGACTAGTTTTATTGAGTTGAACAGAGTTTAACAGATGTGGCGCAGGGCAGAGGAGATCTGGCACAATACAGTCATAGTCTATTACATTAGTTTCAGTGGAGTGGTGAATTTGACTCTGTTTGTTTATGATGGTGTTTTGCTCTGCATTTTGTGCCCCTCTTCAAAGAATTATCTTAGATGTTAAATTAATGTTGGCGGAGTCACTCTGACACAGTGAGAGGCATTAGCTATCCTGCTATAAAGACGCAGTGGAGACAAGGCAGTGTAGATTTACAGTGAGATAAACATAGATGAGGTCAATCAAGGATAGAGGATACAATGCTGACTTCACCTAGCTATCTTGTGGTAAACAGTACAAGTGCCTTGCCTTCACTTCGGATTTTTATTGCACATTAGTTAACTTGCTGGGGGGGAGGGGGAGAACCCAAACCCCACGTCACATTTGTGTTTGCAAAGGCAAAGCCTGTGACAAACATCCACTGAAGTGGAAGCACTCATGTATAGAGCAAAGAAACACAGATGTTCAGAAAGGTGCCAGGCCTGTCACAGCTTACTGTTTTTTTTTAACCTTGGACATACACGTTTTCTCTGTGTGTGTGGGGGGAGAAATTAAATCCTTCAGATTGTGGAGCTTCTGCTGTTCGTCCTCAAAAACAACTGCCATTTCTAATACAACAGCGGCAATGTTATGTTGCAGGTTCTCTCCCCACATAGTTCTCCCCTTTGCCACCTTCTGATTCAGTATCTCTTGGCACTTTTCCTTAGTCATTTCCCCCAAGATGCAATCTGTAACCAGAGAGGGTTCATCAACTAGCAATAGGATATAATTAATAAAAGGAAAAAATAATAATCAATAATAGGAAAAACTTGGTAACAGGGCAAACTATTAGATTGTGATATTGTCATCAATAGAGAGTGGTGAAATACACATCACTTGACTAGGCAGAACACATCTTAAACACACTGTGAAGAAGAACCCTGCACTGGCAAGGGGCTGGCCTTGAAGATCTAATGTGTCTTTCCCATCCTTAACTTACATTATGCTAATTCCATTTCTCCATCTCAGATAAACATACACAGCACTATCATGTCTTTAATACACAGTCCTGTACTGGAGGAAAGGTGGGGACACCCCACCCAAACAGGAGCACCAGGACCCCTTGGGCCTGGATGGGTTCCAAGGGAGCACAGGGCAACACAGCCACTGTGACACCCTTGAAAAAAGTGCAACATGCATACTTGGCCCATCTCATTGGCCAATATGGAAGGGGAGCTGGGCTCGACCATACCTATCCACACTGAGGCTCCTAGCACCAGCAACTAGCTGGCACTAACTTTTCACAATTGTTGTACTCAGGCATATACAAAGACCACACTGCATGGATCATCATATCCAGGGAAGAAGACAGGAAAACAGGCTGTTTGTATCTATTCCAACCCTATACATGGGCGCAAAGCAGGGGATAATCTGACCCTTATTCTATAGGCCCTCTGGCTACTGCCGTTGGAGCAGTGTCAATCTCTTTGAAAGCTGTGTGGTCCTATTTTCAACAGATCTGTATTATTCTTTGGCCAGGGTTGACAGTGGGGGTAAATTTGCTAGTCTTCACTTAGCATCTGAGGGATACCAGTTCCTGAGCCTGGAGGGGCTTATTAGCCAGAATTCAAATCGCTGTCAAAGTGTTCATTACAGTTTTATTTGTTACTTGAATAACAAATTACACAGAAGGACCTCGATTAGCTGTATGTAGCATGAGACAAAAGAGCCTTTATAAACTTCTGAATGCCATACAGAGAGGACCTCTGTTCCTTCAGTGCTGTACAGGAATCTCCTGTTAGATAAATAATGGCTCTCATGCTACCATAAAGGCTGTATCTGTGCTTCTGCTATTTAAACCCCAGTTTGGGGAGGTTTGTATAAATCTGACCAATTTATAAATTGCTCTGGATGGAAATTCAGTTAATCCTCTTTGATCAAGGAAACAAACGGTTTTTTTATTTTTATTTAATGAACTGCCCAAAGTTGTATCGCTTACTAGATAGGTGAGGAAAAGTGATACTGATATGCTGCACCATGTAGCAGGTATATGACTTTGGAACACTGGTACGTACAAGGAACTGCAGATCTGAACACCGCAGGAAGAGGGGTAAACCAATAAGCATCTTTCTTTTTTTCTTGCTAGAGTAAGGCATCAAATGGGAATCTCACATTTGGAAGCATTCTGAACTCTGTTACAGCTGGCAGGTAGAGGAAGCCTTGCAGAAGTTGAGAAGGATCAGCTAGGGCACAGCCAGTGAAAAGAGTCTGTATGATGATGATGAATAAAGTCCTAAGGTTTGGATTGAGGAAAATGGCACCATAGCATACAGAAAAGGACAAAATTAATACCTTTGATACCTAAAATATCACCTTTCCCCCCCTGAATTTTTGTCTCAATTTGATCAGAAACATGTTGGGAAAGTGCCTGTTGGTTGAGCAACTGGTTAAAGAACCACCAACACTTGGATGCCAACAGTATCTTCATCTCAAATATCAAGAGTTAAAAAAAGATGCTCTTGGAAATGCCTGAGAAATACAAGACAAAGCTCCTCCTTTGCCACTCATGAGACATGCTGGAGAATTTCACAGTTAGTAGATTTTTAGGACCAAAGAATGTAGGCTTAAAGGGTGGGGGGGACCATACCCTGGAAAACAGCAACTCTGGTCACCAACTGAATGAGCTTCCAGTGTAATGCTGTGGTTGAAAGGGCTAATGTGATCCATGGATGCATAAAGAAGGGAATATCAAGTAGGAATAAGGTGGTTAAGTACCTCAGTATATGGCACTGGTGACACCATGACTGGAAGAATAGTGTTCCATTTTTGGTGTTTTCACACTTCAGAAGAGATACCGAAATATTCAAAAGGTTCAAAAGAAAGAGCTACAATAATATGAGGACTGGAAAACATGACATAGTGAGAGACTTATAAAGGTCAATCTATTTATCAAAAAGAAGGTTAAGAAGTGACTATATCATGATCTATAAGTACCTACAACATGGAGAGAAGATATGTAATAGCAGAGGACTCTCAGTATAATAGACAAAGGAATAACAAGATCAAATCACTGGAAGTTGAAGCTTGATAAATCCAAAAGGAAAATAAGGCACACATATTTTACAGTAAGGATAGTTAACCACTGGAACAATTTACAAAGAGCTTTAGTGGAGTCACCATCATTTGAAGTGTTTAAAACATGATTGGATGTCTTTCTAAAATATATTTTTTAGTTCAACCACAAGTTATTTGGCCTGATGTGTAGATAAATCTCTAATAATTTTCATATGACTTTACATTGTGCCTCTTCATATAACCTTGTGGTGGGTCTACCCACGTGTGACCTCTGTTTTCATGGGACTTTGTATCAAAGCCTCATTTAGAAACTTTGCATTGCCCTTGGTATAATATTATAGCCCCTAAGGATAGAATAAGATAGAAGAAAAATTTCTTTTTGCTAGCAGTAGAACAAGAGCTCTCCCCTGCCCCCGCTCTTAATCAATTGCCCTGTTGAATGAATGAGGTGTGGATGAGCAAGGCATGGAAGGCAGCACCTCCAGACAGCCTCAACTGTTGGAGAGGGGCTGGGAGCCAGACCCAAGGACAATAAAACGTGTCAAGTGGGCTCATTAAAGACAAGCAGACATACCAACGGCCTCGGGGGTTAGAAGCAAGCACCTTCTTATGGAAACACCCTCTTTGCAGCATTGGGACAACACTCAAAAGAAAGCAGCACAAAGGACCAATGGACACAGACACAGAGTTTGAATCTGGTATAGATTTGCATAAAAGGAAAGCTGCTATAAAAGTGAGGTGTCTTGCAGAGGACCCCGGGTCTCGTCTTGTCAACATGGGAGCATCGATCCGGATCGGCAGAAGCCCGGCTCCACCCCCTCCCCCATCTAACTCACCTGGCCAGTGAAGTTAAGGGGAGCAACTAATTGGTAACAACAAGACGGAGTGTGTTTGTGTATGTGTGTGAGTGTAAGTGTAATATATTATATGCATATGATACAGTGTTAATAAATACATGTATTACTAATAAATGTGGCGTTTTGTCTTATTCCCCCTAAAAAGATCCTGTGCAGTACTTTAAGTACAACAGATGTTGCAATTACTAAGTGAAATTCTATTGCCTGTCTTATACAGGAGGTCAGACTAGATAATCATAATGGTCCCTTCTGGACATAAAATCTATCAGACATAGCTAGGCTTGTAAGGATTAGATTTTTATGGGTAAATGTCAGTAAACGTCAATTGCACTGTATACACACAAATGCATGAAAAAGTACTTCCATTGATGATTAACAGATAGGCAAAGTAAGAAAAATGCTGCTTGAGAATGTATTAGAGTTTGACTTAAGGATATCTACTTTGTATATTTTGACATGTGACGTTAACAATTTATGTTTCAATGATTATAAAGCTTTAATTTTTTTGATCTGAATGTCCACTGTCATTAAATAGTTATGAGCCCCCCAGAATTTTCTTCGACTGTGAAAATTTAAATAGATAAAAATGGAAAAAAAGGCTTAAAAATCTACATTGATATTATCTGTTGAAATTATAAAAAAAATAAAAATCAAAATTCTGCTTAGACTAAACGGACATTTAAAGAATTATTTGCTTCTGCCATAGCTCCTTATGCCACTGCATTGACTCTCTTCCTCATTGCCTATAGGACAACGGATTTTTGTTTCTAAATATACAAATAGTCCAGTGTGTTATTCTGCACTGACATTACATGCACTGACGGTAGTCTTTCCAGCATGTTTTTCTCAATAAGGAAGGAAGAAAAAATATAATACTGAAAAAAACAAATTAGACAGCTACAGACATGCTGAATAACATGAACTATGGGAAATCCTGCACTGCATCTAATAAAAAATTAGGGGTGGGCCTAAGAAGCAAAGTTGAGATCTGGAAGTACATTTTTCCCAAGTTCAGGGGTATTTGAATTGGGTCTTCTCTTTAAATAATAATTTTAAAATCTTACATTTACACACCACCTTTTTTCTGAGTATCTCAATGTACTTTACAAGGAAAAGTAAACATGATTACCCCTATTTTATAGATGGGGAAACTGATGCAGTTCAAACTTGACAGTGGTCCTTGCACAACAATGAACGATGCAGCAATTTAAAGTGTGGTTCTATTCTGAAAAGTGACTATGTAAAAATGGTACTTTCTTACTTAATAGTTCTGCTTTTCATTCATTAACCCTGCAGAGCCACAGAAAAGTATTGGGGGAGGGAGAAAGAGAGTGAGTTAGGGTGAAATTCCTCCTTTGGCACATTCAACAGAATTTTTACTAAGTTCTAATCAGTGATGCCTCTGCAAAACCCTTTACAGCAACACTGAAGGCCTATTTTTGCCAGCAGAACCTGGATTGTTAGGGATGGTGCGTAAGAAGGAGCGGACAGAATTTGACTTTCTGAGCTATTTGCATATTGGCAGTCACTAAAATGAGAGTACATTTGATGTGAGTCAGTGAAAGCCAATACACTTGGAGTCCCACAAAGCCATTTCTAAAGAATCCCTTTTTGGAGCAGAACCATTTTTAAAGGAAACTGCATTTATTCAGCCTAATAGCAGCAAATTTCACAAGTTCAGAAGCACTATGAAATGTGTATTGATTTCTTTTTTGTCTTTAGCTTTAGCATTTGACATTGCTGAACCCGCTATATGTGATCTCATGGGGACACTGTCATTGTGCAAATCTGCTGCAAGAGAATGCTTCCAACTGGCTTAAAAATGGTTCAAGAGTTGTGATACCGTAATAATACCTAGCTCTTACATATAGTGCTTTTCATTGGTAGATGTCAAATAACTTTACCATAGAGGTCAGTGTCATTATACCCGCTTTACAGAGGGAAACTGAGGAACAGATAGAAAGGCCATTGGCAGAGCTAGGTACAGAACCCAGGTATCTTGAGTACAGGGCCAGTGCTCTATCTCCTAAGCCACACCGCAATTTAAACAGAATATTACAAATTAAAATGTTTCCATTGTTGGCTAAAGCCTTATTAGTTCAGGTTGGGCTGTCTCACTGCCAGTGTCACAAATGATCTATAGCTGCAGAAAGTAGGCTGCATCTGGCCCTAAGGAACAACTGCCACAAACAAAAAATAAGTTCCAGTTTACTCAGTGACAAGTTTTTCTTACCTTGGTGAACTTTTAAGTAGTTGAGCACTGCTAGATGGGTTCCTCCATAAACACTTTGGGGCTGGCCTTGATCTCAGTTCATTGGCGAAACTCTAGAGTAACTTCACTAATATTAGATTTACTCTGCTTTAGTAAAACCACAATCAGGCCCCTCATGTACCAGTCACCACACACTCAGAAATTAGAAATAAAAAACAACTACAGCATGAGATCGTTTAAGTTGACCTACCTGCCAATGTCAAGTGTTACTTCAGAACATCCCTGCCCAGCGATATCAAAGGAGGGCAGAGAGGACCAGACCGAAGGAGGATGGACTGTGATAGGCTGGGAGAGATAGGAGCTGGTGAAGGAAGCAGGGGCAGAAGCCTGGGGCAGCTGAGGAGAGGACAGAAACAGATGCCAAGGTGTATAGGAGCAGAAGGGTGGGGGCAGAGGCAGGAGCCTAGGTGGAGGTAGAAGAATGGGGAGATGAGGGCAGACTGGGGGTATATAACCACCGGATGCACTCCTTTCCAGAACCTGAAAGTGAACCCAGGATTCCTGTCTCCAGATACTTCTACTGTCAGCAAACAGCTATGAAACCCATAGGCAAGGTGTAGGTGTGATTCTCTACCAGCAAAACCATATGGGATTGATTTATCTACTCCTCCCTATGCCCAGAATGGGATCAGGAGCACAGATATTTCACGCCAGCCAAAAAATATCCCGCTAGTTTTCCAAAACATTTGAATTAGGTACGGGGGGGTTAGGAGTGGAGTACAGACCTGGATCAGAAGTCCTGCAGAGTTGTGGGGATGTGTCTGGAGCTGGGTGAAGATTCACGTCCAATTTTAAGAGTTTACCCCTGGGATTTTCAAAGGACGCCTAAGGGAGTTAGGTATCCAAATAAGTGTCCCAATGACATACAATGGATTTTGGATGCCTGACACATCAGTTATGTTTATTACAGTAGTGCCTATGGCCCAACAAGAAAGAGGCCTCATTTTGCTAGGCACTGTATAAACACAGAGCAAGAGACAGTCCCTGTTCTCAAGAGTTTACAGTCTAAAATAGACAAGACAGACACAGGCTTGGGGAAAGGGTAGAACACACAAGCAAAATGAACAAGTATGCCAAGGTGAAACCTAAACATGGCCCTTTTAAAAAGCATTTAGTAGACGAAGACAAGGTAAATAAACTGTAATTCATTTGCAGAAGCTGACCTCGGGAGTATATTTACCTTGGATTGGATTCCTCTGAAACAATTTAAGAGTTAACTGAGTAAAGGGCAAAGCCACTGCATCTGAACCATAAACAGGAATCTTGCACCCTGTAGCAGAATTGCTTTATTACTGTAGATATTATTATAGCGTGTGTTGTTGTTATTGTTTGCCATTACTTAAATATTAACTAGGCAACTCAGAAAGTCCTGAATACCTTACAAAAAGTATAGGACACAATGCTACTGCTCAAATAGTTTCAGCTGTTGTTACACAGGAATATAGGAACTACCGTACTGGATTAGAGCAGTGGTTCATGTAATCTGTTATTCTGTTTCTGATGGTGACTAATACCAGAAACTTCAGAGGGTTTAGGCCCTAAAACATGAGGCGTTATATCCCTAATTCCCCCCCACCATTGCCTACCTAATGCAACTATGGATGTTCTCAGTGTCTATACCAGGGGTCAGCAACCTCTAGCACGTTGCTCGCCAGGGTAAGCACCCTGGCAGGCCGGACCAGTTTGTTTACCTGCCACCTCTGCAGGTTCGGCCAATCGCGGCTCCCACTGGCCACGGTTCGCCACTCCAGGCCAATGGGGGCTGCGGGAAGTGGCGCGGGCCGAGAGATGTGCTGGCCGCGGCTTCCTGCCGCCCCCATTGGCCCGGAGCGGCGAACTGTGGCCAGTGGTAGCCGCGATCGGCCGAACCTGCAGACACGGCAGGTAAACAAACTGGTCCGGCCCGCTTATCCTGGCGAGCCGCGTGCTAGAGGTTGCCAACCCCTGGTCTATACATTTAACCATTCCTTCTTTAAATCCTATGCTCTCGACCTTAATAGGCCTTAAAGCAGATGATGCATGACAAAACTGAAGTCTAATTAACATCTAAGAGTAAACTGTTGACAGAATGTTCAACAATGGAAGTTGGTCCAATTTACCTCACTGCCTTGTCTCTCAAAAACAATGGATTAGCACTTTGGGACCTAATTTCTTACTGTATAATTCCTTTGCTTGTTTTCTATCATGTCTCCTCTCAATGAGATGTCAGGTCAATGATACACCCATTCAACACAAGACAAAAAGACTACTGACAAGACATTTCAACATTAGGAAAAGTCTCATAAGTCTCATAGCCTTCATAATAAAAAATCTATGTGAACACAGTGGATTCCACTTATTAGCAACCTCTCGGTTCCTGTGTATTCATTATCTGGAAGTTACCAATAAGTGGAAGGCAGGTTTGCAGGGTAGCAGCCAGGGAAGGAAATGCTAGCACATGCTGAGCCCGCCTCCCAGTGCCAGGGCAGGGAGCTCTTGGAGACTGCAGGGAGAAGTACAGTGCAACCCCAGCACTTCCTTCTCTGGCTGCAGACCTGCAAACTTGCATGGGGCTAAGGCCTTCTAAAAAAAATTGTTAATAAGCAGCTTGCCTTTTGCCAGTATCTGAATCCTGTTAACACTGAACTCAATGGGACGGGATTGTTTCCCGGCAAAATGTTGCTATCAACCTAAATTGTTGATACTGGGATTACTATTAACCGGCACCCACTTTATATAGTTGGAACTAACATTGGACTTTTATAGTCAATGGCAAAAGAGATCATTAAGATATAAAGGGCCAAATTTTATTCTCAGAAAAGGGTACACAACACTTTGGTTATATATGGAAATTCATGCATGAAATTTAGAGCAGAATTTGACCCACAGTGCAAAGGGGCCTCGATCTTGTCTGTGTGTGTGTACCAAAATCATTGTGTGCATGATATTTATGTATTATCACTTATGCACACAACTGACTATTTACCTATGCAAATCACATTTTAATCTGTGCCTGATTTGTGCATGCTAACAGGCGTGTGTGTATGCAAATTCTATCATTTTTATGCACAACTGCAAATACAGTGTCTATAAAGTTTAATGTCATATAGAAGACAATGTTTTAGGCCTAGAATCTACTTTTACCCTAGTTTTCATACCTGGATGTGGATGTGTACCTTTGAAATGTATTTTCAGCTATAGGGGTGTGGTTAAACTCCTTCAGATACATTCCAATAAACACAACTGGGGGCAGAATGTGGGGGGAAAGGACCTTCAGTAGTCAGTCATTTTGGCACCTTTCCATACACAGCATTTTCACATTTTGTTTTTTTCACAGCAGTTTTTAATTTTTCCTTGTGTTCATTAAAATCCATTTGCACTGGGGAAAATATGACATTTACAGCTGCGAAAAAAAGTGGGTCCAGCTAACTTTATTTTTTCACTTTTACCAAACAGCAAAAGACAGCGCACAATAAGCCTCAGAGCAGTGAAGATCTGCACTGTGAATAAAGTGCAAATCAAAAGGTCCAAGAGGAAACCTTTGGGTAATCAAAGATTTGAATAATGGAAGGTGCCAAATCTGCAGATTTATGAGTGCACAGCCAACAAGTCCTATCATGCAGGAAACTGTCCAGTTTACCCAATGCCACCAGACTTACGAATAGGAAGACTGAGGAACAGAGAAGGAATTGAGGTGGTGGAGATCTGAGCTGACCTAAGCGCTTCAATTTAAAAGCTGCTGTGCATTAAATTTTGTGTGTATGTGGGGGACTAAGTTGGCTAATGGTCTCAAGTGCATAAAGGTTTCAGTCACTAAATCTCTCTACTCTCTGGGCTCCCTATCTTGACGAAACAGCACTGGACAAGCCACGTCCATTTATGAAAGCCCTGTTATCTGACACCAGATTCGGAACATAAGTGTGGGGTTCCGGATAACTGAACTTCTGATAATGGTGGATGCATTGTATGAAGAAACACACTTAGTCAAATATGCTATCTTGTTGGTGTAACTCCCACTGTTCAGAGAACACTAGAGGTTTGATAAAGAGAAGCAAAACCAAGTGGTTTGGATGATGGCAATCATATGCCATCATCCAAACCACCTGACCTACAAACTGTTGTATGCAAAATTAGGCTGGAAATCTCATGATGACAGATTATCTCATGAGATTTTTATTGGTTCCTCTTAATAGTGCGGTACTTCCATTTCCGGACCCCGCGGACATCAGGAAATGTAAAAAAATAAATCAACCAAAATGTTTCAAATCTCAATAAAAGGTTTAGACTGAAGTAGGATAAAGGTTTTGATCAGGCCTTATTTTCTATGAACCCATTTTGATCATCCTGAATAACAAGTTATGTAATAAGGATGCAGAGTTCAATGTATGTTCAGCTTGATTTTCACAGGAGTTGAGCACCTGGGGCTAGTGGTAGATGTTTGTGATAACCACCTCTGAAGATCACCGCTTAATCCTTATTTCTTTTCTTGAAGGAACATACTTAAACCTAACCAGACCCAACATATTTTGAGCTTTCAAGAAGAAGCATTTGTTTGATTTTTAGTTTTTGCCAGATTCTCTGAACCCCATGTTCCTTACATGACCCAAAAACAGAAACACCAAAACACACAGGTTATGCGTGCATTATTCCCAACTTAGCCAAAGCTTCAGGAGATGCTGGAAATCTTACAAGAAATATTATTTCTACCCTGACTTCCAAACCGGATGGTTTTCTATAAGCATCAGATAAACAGCTACATCTTTTCCATGCTTATCTGAATGAAACCAAACTTCTTACACTTTTGTGGTCCACCCAACTTATACAAAGGAACCGTAAAAGGATGCAGAAAGACAAGGTGGATGGACCAGCTTCTGTTGGCGAGAGAGAGACAAGCTTTTGAGCTACACAGAGCTCTTCTTCGGGTCCAGCTGGTTACGTGTAAGGAAGGCTCTAGGAGACTAATCTCAAAGAAACCTGGTTCCTTGACCAGTAAGCGGATGAAGAACAATGCTGCTTGTTTACACTAAAAGCTATTACATTTTCTCCAGTTTGTATCTTGTTTACATGGACAACTGACTGCAATGGGTGCATAAATGTAACCAAGAGTATCATCTGATTCTATGTGATTATATCACATCACTTTTTCTCTATGAAATATACAGAAATTAACTTGTGTAGGTTAAGTCAAAGTCACAGCACCATGTGTCTGCTCCGCTCCTTTATGTACATTGGTAGGAAATCGGCCCAACAACCCCAAAAATCTTTTGTTAGTTTAACTAATCTCTTTACATTCTTATGCATGTGTAAGAAAAAACACTCTGAAAGACTAAAGTCATACAAAATATAATGGTAATGACATGGGAAGTTCTGTTTGGTCTCAGACAAAACACTACATTAAGTTGGAGTGCAGGCTGACAGTACATATCAGTAAGTTAAGGGTAACAAAAAATTACAGGTGTTGTAACTTGGGAAAATTCAGATGTTAGGCTGAACTTAAAAGAAATCCAAATGTAGAAAAATACAGAAACACACAGGTAAGGCCCCAAAACAACCTTAAATAAGAGACCTTATGACAGTGGAGGCCTGGCACAGCTCTTCCCTGCTGTGCCCCTGAAATTACTCCTATGCCAGAGAAGATGGGGGCACCTCTTACAGGAGCTGCTTACAGCAGGTTTACATTATCAAAGATTTATGGCCAACCAAGTGGATTCTCTTCTGGTCATTTATAACAAGATCACACTAGACTGACCCTTTCCCTTTCCCTATGCAATCATCTATTGGAAACAACCATGCAATATGAAAGATTGTTTATTTAACATCTATATTATACTGCAACAACAAACTCATAATAATATCCTTGAATTGGCAAGGATGCGATCTGACTTGAGCAAACCCATCCTTTGCAGCAAAGAGTCCTGTGGCACCTTATAGACTAACAGACGTATTGGAGCATGAGCTTTTGTGGGTGAATACCCACTTCGTTGGATGCATCCGACGAAGTGGGTATTCACCCACGAAAGCTCATGCTCCAATACGTCTGTTAGTTTATAAGGTGCCACAGGATTCTTTGCTGCTTTTACAGATCCAGACTAACACGGCTACCCCTCTAATACTTGACACCATCCTTTGCGTCACTTGACAGAGGAATGACAATTATGGTGCTCTCCTCATATGCCGCCAGTGCCTAAATAAATTGTAACAATCGTATCCAAAAATCTGATAATGCTATTTTGATAGATTAGTAGATTCTCTATTATTGTGCAGGCACAATGATGATTGTGCATTATCAATTGCTTGCTCTGGCACCGCACAGAGGTACTTAACGAGGGTGAACTTTACCTCTCTCTCTGCAGATGATCTGCACAAGGCCATATGAGGCGCATTGGGCCTTTGGGAGTCTTCTAAAGGAAAAGCGGAAGTATGGTTCTTACCATGCCCAGTTCTGTACATCTCAGGTGGGCTAGTGATCTGTTGGCCAGATGGACTCATTTGGCGGTAATGTGGGGGACATTTCACTGGAAGAGAAAGAAAAGCAAACAACCCTTTTCTATAAATCTGAGATGCTAAAAGTAACACATTTGTTAAAAGTAAATGATGAAGATGTTTCCTCACCATATGGTGTCTCTGGTGACACTGGAAAAGCTGGGGTTGGTGGAACAGCTTCATTCCCATTTTTGGTAGGTGAGAAGATTCCCCCGTCTACTTCATCTAGGTCTTCCTGGTAACGTGCCACATCCATCTAGAAGACGCAAAAAGCAGCAAAATGAGTGTGTGGTAAACTTCATCAAGTCTCTGCAGTACAGTGGGCCATTTTTCATCAGATTATACAAGCTTTCATATTATCTGATCCACTTTTCCAATGGAGAGATCTCAGGACACTGACACACACACACACACGATGTGCCAGTCTATGTTAAAGCCTTTTTCTGATGAATATGACTGTTCTGTTCTTCTTACATCCAGTGACTGTCAGGGATGGCACATCATGCACAAAACTTTATAATATGCTCAACTTCTGCTTATCAGTGTGGGAATTTGTAACCCAACTGTGCTCCTGAATTTGGGATTCTACGCTGGCCAATCATTCACCCCATCTTGAATAATTCTTTCTTATTTACCTCTTTGGTCTCCCCTACAGCAATTAGTGATCCTGGATTTACAGCTTGGTCTATAGCAGTAGATTTCATCCAGCCACACCTGGTATATGGTGGCTGCCCTGGAACATCATTGTCATATTGTCCAAGACTTAACTTCCTTATTCTTCCCCCTGACTCATCTCCTGGTGAACCTGCTGAAGCAAATAAATAAATAATACAACAATAAATAAATACACAAGATCTTAGTTTCATTAGGCCTGCTACATGGTGCCAGTCAAGTAATTTACCACAATATCTTTAACAATAGTGATTGACAGTCTTCAGTCACCCGTGAGGTTTCCCAGTTACTTGCCTATAACCACAGAGGAAGATGCTTGGTTAGATTCAGCCTGGCTGGCACAGGTTGCTACATATTGTAGTTTCAAGGTGCTCTGAATTCTAGAAGGCTGGGCAGCAGGGCCGCCCAGAGGATTCAGGGAGCCCCGCCGCCGAAGACCCAGCGCTTCAGCGGCGGGTCCCGGGGCGGAAGGACCGCCCGCCGCGGGTCTTCAGGGTACTTCGGTGGCAGGTCCGGAGCAGAAGGACCCCCCGCCGCCGAACTGCCGCCGAAGACCTGGAGCAGAAGAAGCTCCGGGGGCCTGGGCGCCACGAGATTTTTCTGGGGGCCCCGGAGCAAGTGAAGGACCCCGCTCCAGGGCCCCTGAAAAACTCTCGTGGGGGCCCCTGAGGGGCCCGGGACAAATTGTCCCACTTCCCCCCCCCCCCCCCCCCCGCCCCCCCGGGCGGCCCTGCTGGGCAGTATTTCCACTGCTGCCCTTTCTAGAAAGATTAAGCTGGGAGAGGTCAGTTTTATCTGTGGATGGAATCCCACCAGTAGAGGTTGTTTAGGGTATTCAACGGCAACGCCTTCTGGACATACCAACCAGATTTTGGAGGTGAAGTCATAGCTGCTGCCCAGGGCTGTGATCTTCCAGATAGATAAACAGATTTTTAGCCACCAGAGGCCCTGTGCCCTGCTGATACCAAGGGTGAATCTAGCTCATATGTATATAATCAAATATGGTGCATTTACAGTATTTGTATTGAAAATATTCACAATAGCTACACTATTATGTATGTAACAAAGAAAAATCGCATCCTTCTGACGATTGAGGAATGGAGCATTGCAGAATAAACCAAGGCAGTAAAATGATAATAGAGGGTGAGGGAGGAATAGCATCTGTTTAAAAAAAAAAAAATTCTGACAGTGGCTATTGGAAGCAATCCCTATTTCATCATTATTGTGGGAATTCAAGACACCAAAAGGATGCTGCAGGAGTTGTTGCTGATTAGTCAGCATAAAAAGAATAAATGTCTAACACAGTACTTGAGATACTACTGAGTGCTGCAACTGAAATTGCATATACTCCTAAAAAGTCTACAGTTGTCTCTTAAAATACTTCATAAAACATTCCTGAATTTCCAAGGGAGCCTATTTTGATTGTTTTGCATCATTTGAGATTAAGCTTTTCTGTGATAGTTTCCAACTTTAATCTAATTGCTTGGGGCAAGAAAGGACTTCTCAAAGACATCCTAAGCAGTGAGCAGTGCCAGACTCACACTGGGATTTGACACAGTGCATTACATCTAAACGAGCAGTTGGATCTGGAATATGCATTCTCCAAACAGAATGAACTTTATGCACACATCCATTTTCTAGTCTGAAATTGCTGGCAATAACAGAAGTATGAGATCCAGCAGACAGCAGAAAAGTTTGAACTACAGCATATCTTAACTTTCATTAGGGTAGCAAGGCGTGACCACAGTGCATCAATACACATTTAAAAAAACCCAAAGCCAACCATGCCTGATATCACAAACAGGCGTCTACACAGGAAAAGAATATTTTACGCAACATTAAAACATTGACTGGGTCCCAGTGCAATACATAAGAAATTAAGAGTCAGATTCTGCTTAAATATACATGTGCAGATCCTGCTGAAAACTGGAAACTGGAGGCTGATAATCGAAGGCAGAATGTCTCCCATAAGTTATACCATGGGATTTGCACAAGGGCTCAGCGTTGCCCAACTCTGTTCCCATGGAAATCAATGAATGTTTTGCCATAGACTTCAGTGACAGTAATTAGGTCAATGCTGACCACTTTTGAAAATCCTACCCATACCATATAACTTCTAAAATTAGCAGCCAGGCTTACCCAAAACATTCTAACACACTCAGCTTCATCTCATCTATATTTAAATCTGAAGATTCTACAACAAACTGTTTTTGAAATATAGCTTTAAAAAATACTTAAGACTTTTTAAAAAATGGAAATACTGCTCACATTTTAAAGATCCACGTCACAAAAACAACGTATCCATTAAACTCAAAATTTTAGAAACAAACTTGCTCTCCTCGAGCTAGAATCCATGACTGTAGAATTTCAGAAAGAAAAATATTTTTGAAAATCTCCCTCTACAAGCCCAATTTCCCCTTATCATTTACTCAAAGGCAGAAGGTGCCCAATTCTCATTGACTTTCCAAGGCACCTAATTTCCCGTTGTGCCTTTGAAAATCTACAACTTCACAGACAGGAAATTATAACCACTTTGCAGACTAATCTTTAGTGATGCTAAGTGCCCTCTGAAAAATCCCAGTGTGTCCAAAATTTCTACTGGAACCAGAGCCAGCGCTAGGCATAAGCAGACTAAGCAATTGGTTAGGGCCCCGAGCAGGTCAAGGGCCCCCCTTATTCACTTTTTATTATAATAATTTGCCTGTTTTAGTATTGGGGGGGATGTGCCAAAATATTCCTGCTTAGGGACCCCAATGTGCTAGCACCAGTCCTGACTGAAACTGAAGGTGCCCCAGGCCTATAGGGGTGCTCAGCATTTTGTAGGATCAGACTCTTCACCAAAGAAGTCATTGTCATTCCTATAGTGATACTACTGAGCATTTATGCTGGATGGTGCCCCTTCTCTATTCCAACCATCAACTAATTAGTTAAGGAGTTATTAACGTCACTCTAGAATCTTAATATATTTTTTGCACTGGAAATTTCCTTGCTTTGTTTTAAAGTTGAATAAAGGATGGTTTATGTTCATTTAATCTCAAAATGGCTGAATGGATTTTGCTTATAACCTTAACAAGAGCTGTATTTCATCAGGGATGTTCCATGAGATTAATAAGGTAACTTCTACAAAGCCACAAATGTGGTTTGCAGAGGGCCACCTGTGCATATCTGATATGAACAGAGACTTCATAGAAGTTAGGCATTTTGTCAGCATAACCTGCAGAGCTTGTGAGTGTCATAAAACTCATACATTATAAACTTCCCCAGAATATCCAATCACAGCAGTTACAAGCTCTTCCTCTGACATATAGCTTATAGGTCTTAACTTTCTGGCAGAGCTACAGGTTTAAAAAGAAGAAGAAAAGATTGCAGTGAGAACCCAGAGTTGTTCTGTGAAAACTATTGAAAAGACCCATTTTTATTCTTCTCTACCACGTATGTCCAGAACTGTGAAAGCTCTGAAACTAGGTAGGTAAACTCCAGGGCTCCACCTTGTGGAACATGGGGGAAAATTCTACATGGAAATGTTTGCTATTTTTGATGAAAAGTGATTTAATGTTATGATTGATATTAACAAAACTTTATCTAAGTTAGACCAGAGGGACAAATAGAGAGAGATGGGGAGTAGAATGCAATGGGAGCTAGCATGGATCTGGGCAAAGCCTGGGCAAGGATCTTGAATGTAATGATGAAAGAAAGGAAAAGCCATTGAAGGAATTTACAGGAGTAATGTGATCAGAGCATGCAACAGGAAGATGGCCTATCCTGAACAGTATTATGAAGCTTTTCCAAAGCTGCCCCATTTAAGGCATCAGGTATTTGTTTATTTAAGATTATCTGTTTAAAAAAAATTGCATTCTTCAATTAACATGGTGTAAAGTGCTCTGAGTCAAGAGCTGCTGGAATAACTTTTCCTTTGGTCACCTCATTTACTGTTCTTCCTTATAATTTGTCTTAAAATCTTGGCAGAGCTTCAGCCCTATCCCAGGAGTGTGTGTGTATTTTTGAGAGTGCTTTTTGTATACTCTTTGTCTCTCCCCTCCTTCCCCCCCTCCCCACACCGTTAGATGCAGATATTATTTATCTTTGTAAAGAACAAATAATCGTGTTCCTCAGAACTGGCACCAGACCAGTGCCAGATGGTTATCATTTTGCGAAGGATACATCTAACTGAAGGATGGCTGGTGGTTAAAAGTTTATCTGTGGTATTTTAACTGCTTAGCTTTCTTGGAGCACTACCAAATGGTATTATGGCCATTTAAAAAAACTGTCTGCAAAGGCTGGTCAACAGCATTGCTTTACTTGATGCATTAGTAGTTATCCAGGCTAAACTACAAGAACTGTATTCATTTCATAGTACTAAGCTAGGTTTCTATTTTATCACATGCACAATGGTCACCATTAAAAAGTCAACATTTACTATCAGTTACAGGTGAGTCACATCATATGCGCATTTAACTTATGTGAATTCAACTATACGCGCTCTGCAAAAAAAAAAGAAAAACAACAAGATACCTGTAAATAGTGCGGGCGATTCCACCCAATGAGCATATGCCCTGGAGTGAGCATGAGATGGGAGACGTGAATCTGCTGTTCCCTCAGTCGGTCTCAGTTCCCACATGTCTCTCATAGTGTGAGCATCTTGCCGTGCTGAGTGTGATTCTAATGTTTAAAGATACGTATTTTTCGTACAACATGGCCCCTAAACGCAAGCCAACTACTTCATCTCCTGTTCAACCGAAGAAACAGCGATCTGTTCCAATGCTCGAGGAAAAACTGGCTGTGTTGGACTTATTGAGAGACGGTATGTCAGTCTCCAACGTGGCACATAAATATGGCCGCAATGAATATAGCATCCATGCCATCAAGATTCGAGAGAGAGAAATTTGTCAAGCCGTGGCATCAAGTGCTCCAATAACTGCTAAGGTGACGAACCAGGTGCGTGATAAGACTTTAGTGAAAACTGAAAAGGCATTAAATGTATGGCTAGAAGACATGAACCGTAAACGTGTGCCTATCGATGGCAACACGTTGCGAGAAAAGGCTCTTAGCCTCTACGCGCTGTTCAAACCTCCTGCCGCAGAGGGACAGCCTTCTGATGAGAAGGAATTCAAAGCCAGCCAAGGTTGGCTTAACAGTTTTAGGAACCACTTCAACCTCAAAAGCGTGCAGACTACTGGTGAAGCTGCAGCTGCCAATGAAGAGGCAGCAAAAGCCTACCCCGAACAATTAAAGAAAATCATAGAAGAAAAGGGCTATCTTCCGGAACAAGTTTTTAATGCTGATAAGACTGGGCTCTTCTGGAAAAAAATGCCCAACCGCACTTACATTTCGAAATCAGAAAGACAAGCCCCTGGCTTCAAAGCAGCTAAAGACCGTGTGACTGTGTTGTTTTGTGGCAATACAGCTGGGCATTTACAGGGCTGCAAATCCCCGTGCCCTAAAAGGCAAGAACAAAAATCTCCTACCTGTGTTCTGGCAGTCAAATAAAAAGGCTTGGGTGACGGCAGCATTATTTCTGGATTGGTTCTACAAGTGGTTCATTCCGGAGATCAAGCAGTACCTCGAAGAGAAAGGACTTGACTTTAAAGTGTTGCTGATCGTAGACAATGCTCCTGGTCACCCTGCAGCACTCCGTTTTGCACATAACGATGTTGAAGTCATCTTTCTCCCCTCCAATACCACCTCCATCCTCTCGACCAAGGCGTGATTCGCTGTTTCAAGGCCACGTACACAAGGCTTACGTTCTCACAGATACGTAGCGTTATGGATGCTGATCCCAATCTTAATGTGATGGAGTGTTGGAAGTCCTTCAACATTGCCAATTGCATCACTTATATTAAACAGACAATGGATGCAATCAAGCCTGAAACAGTCAATGCATGTTGGCGAAACCTATGGAAAGAATGTGTGAATGATTTTAAGGGTTTCCCGACCATTGACAAAGAAATGAAACGCATTTTTCAGATGGCCAGGCAAGTGGGTGGTGATGGCTTCATCGACATCCTTGAGGAAGAAATTGAAGAATTAATTGAGAGTCATAGAGAAATATTGACTAATGAAGAGTTAGAGGAACTGATAAAATCGTCTACAGAAGACGAAGATGATGACGACGAACAGGAAGAGCCAGCAAGTTGGAATCTTCATAAATTTGCTGAAGTGTTCCAAGCAGCGAAACACTTGAATGATTTAATTTCTGAATACGATCCCTCTATGGAATGAAGGCTCAAAATCACACGTAGTATTACAGACTATTTGAGACCGTATCAAGAAATGTTTGAGCAGTCTAGAGACAACAGCGACAGTTGCCGATCACCATGTTTTTCAAGGAAAAACAACCAGCAGCAGATGAGCCTACGCAATCAACTTCTCGAGTTGAACCAGAGCCAACCACTTCATCTACGACTCGCTCTCCGTCACCCAAGCTCTCCGTCACCTCCGTCTCCTGGATCGACATCAAGCCCTGACGACCCCCTGTAATTACCCCCTGTAATTAAAAATACAGTACTGTAAAATTATATTTTGCATATGTACTCTTTATTATATTCTGTACATTACTGTATACATTATACGTTTATACATATTACTGTACAGGGTTATATACACAAAACCATGTACAGTATACTGTACCCTATTGGCGATTTAAGGGATTTTCAAGGGTAATTTTTACTATACGTGATTTTTGCCTTACGCGCTGACTTTAGAACCTAACCCCCACGTAAGATGCGACTCCACTGTACCACAATGACAACTGAGATAAGACAGTGCCTGTTTGTTTCCCCTTGATCCACAGGGTCTCAGGACGAGCCCCGAAGACAGTTCTGTACAGGGGTGCAAGGAAGACAATACTGTCACCTTTGGATGGACCAGTTCAGGAGGACGCTCTTCAGGAAGACCCTTGCAATGATTTTTTCTCCCTTAGGTTTTCCATTGGGAGGTAGAGGAAGATAATCATGAGGCCCAAATTGTCCTTATAGTTACAACAGGAAATAACTGTGGATGACTTTTTATTAGTGACCACTATAGCTGGCAGTGGTATAGCTCAGCGGCACAGAGCGTCAAAGTAGGGAAAATATAATTCTGCCAGATATCACCAACTTTTAAAAGCCTTCTCCTGTTTGTGAAAACAGTTAACCAACAGCCTGACCTAAAGCCCAGAAAAGTTAAGAGTCCTTAACTTCAGTGGGCTTTGTGCAAGTGTATAAATTCATTTTCTTTGTTCTGAAATTGGATTTTTGGAACAAATCATTAAAAAGAAAAAAGTTGGGTGAAAAAACAATTTTTTATTCATTTGGTGGTGAAATTCATCTCTGCAGAGGGCCTTTAAGCCCTATTTTGAGGATTTAAATGGGATGTGAATGGCACATAGGCCTTGTGCCGCCCCCCTGCACAGGGGATAATTTCCCTCTAGGACACTAAGCATTACATTACTAAGTATTACTAAGTATCACTTTTCCCTTTCTAAAAATGTTTTTACAAGAGCAATTTATCAAAGGAAAGCTAATTACATCTGATAAATGGCACTTTGAACAACTTTTTCAGTATGTTTGGAACCAAATCCACTCACACGGGAATCAATGGCATAACAGCATTTCTTGGTTGAAAATCTCTTAACTTTCACTTTCCCCGGGTTGCCATTACAAATAAATGACACTAATTTTTAGCCGTTATATAGAATTTGCTCATCTGTAGACCCCATGGAATAAGACCCCTTTGTGCTATATTCCAATTCAGCACCTTTAATCGGATGGCAGGGTTTCCCCTCCCACTTGTGTACACATAAGCACGCACAAATACAGACAGACAGTGACACTCACACTCTGTAGTTTTCCAGTTACAGCTACATTAAATTATTGCTTATAAAATATATATGTAAAAATAAAAATACCACCAACTTCATTTCCAAATTCAACTGTAAAACTGTCTTTAATTTATAGTTTATTTTTACAAAGCAAGTTACAATAGGGAGGTTAAACTAAGTATGTTTTCTTTTTCCCTATTTTCCTTGATAAATTTTTACCAAAGTTACTGAGCAGGAAGAAGGGGGTTCAGAATCTTTCTACTAAATTATAAAATCTTTTAGTGGTCACCACTGTGGAATGAAGCTATAGGTCAAATTAAACACACAGAAACAATGTAGAAAACTCCCTTATAATCTTGCTTTTTTAATCCAGTCACAAATAAACAATCACAAATCAAGGTTTTATAGTATAGATGAATTTTGTTGATTTATACTTAGCCATTAAAGTTGTCAACTGTCTTTAAATTTACAGTCATCTCAAGGAAACAAAGCTGTATTTGGTTCAAAGTTTTAAACTCTGCCATAATTTTTAAGTGCTCCTATGCCATATAATTCAGCATATGTGGTTTATGTATTTAACAAATGTGTGTTTAGAGTGGTTTCTTCATTAGCACCTTTCAGCCTGTGTTTTGCACAGCTGGAGTGCATTAAGTCTTTCTTGACACAATAAAATATCGTTGATTATAAAAAATTACAGGCTTAAGCTAGAATTGACAAGGCGAAGAAAAAATCAACATTAGTGCTTTTTGCACAGGCATGAGAGACCCTCTCTCCTGACACTGTAACTCACTGCCTAAATGAAATTCCTGAATGATGTAAAGGGAGACTTACTTCCAGTACTAAAGCACTTACATTTCCAATGGAGACTTACTTCCAGTACTTCCTCATCCATAACTATTGTACGTGGCAATTTTTGGTTCAAATGCTTTTTTAGGTATGTGATGCTACTGTGGAGCAGATCTGACATATAGCATGGACTGTAATACAATACAGGGAACTTGGTGGTGTTTGCATAGGAAGGTTCATTTAATTGAGAAATCCAAATATTATTAAGAACATGCTCTGCTCTACAAATGCCTATTTATACTTCTTCATCCAATCCGCCTAAATGCAGTTCCCAGTGTAATAATTCTACACTTGAATTATGTCATCTTATTCTCTGAAGATATTTAAATCTTATGTTGCTAAATGACAAATACCATGTTTTGACAATATTAAAAGCATTGAGCCTCAAGCTACGGAAACATAGCCAGTTACATGAAAATATCATGGTCTGAGCCTTACATTTCAGAAGTTTAGTCAATTTTTTGTAAAAGTTATTATCCTTAGTAATCTAACCTTCCACTCACGGAAAGGAAATAATCCATGGAGCCCTACTCCCACGAAGGACTATATACATACCTGTAGACAGTTGGAAAGATCTGAATGCCTATTATTGCTATTATAGGAGGCCAACTGACAACTCTCCAACACCACCTACTATATTTCTGGACAAATGCACTATGAAGCCAATTATATACTTGATACATCAATGACGTTTTCATCCTCTGGACAGATGATTTAAACTCCCTGATAGATCTCCACCCATCCATTAACAATCACCACCCATCCATTAAACTCTCACTGGAACACTCCACACTACCATCAACTTCCTGGACACCATGATCCGCTTCAGCAATGGAATCCTACAGACAGCTATATACAATAAACCCAAGGATCACCCCACCTACCTTCACAGACCCAGTAACTACCCCAAACACACCATGAAATCTGTTATCTATGGCCAGACACTCAGCTATCACAGAATATGATCTGAGGAGAAAGTTTGGAATATATACCTTAACACACTCAAAACCACCTTCACCAAACAAGGACACTCCACCAGAGAAGTAGATCACACCATGGAATGGGCCACCCAAATCCTCTGGAGAACCTGCTTCAATATAGAAATAAAACCTTCTCCGACCTCACACCCTGAGTTGTCACCTACCACCCCACACTGGAACATATACAAGCTATCATCAATCAACTACAACCTATACCCAATGGGGACCCCGACCTGAAATAAAATTTCCCTTAGCCTCCTCTTCTGGCCTTCAAACACTACCCCTCTCCCACAACCTCCAAGCAAAGCCCTAGGAACATGCAATATTTTTACTTTCAGCAAAGGGATTTTTACCCTTTTTAAACAAGGCACTGTTTAGAGATAAATAACCAGCATACAAATTATTACATTTCTCTATAGAAAGCAAGCAAGCAAAAAAGGATTCTCTAAGCCTACTGTAGCCCCAAAACATTGTAAAAGCTTTTCTTCTTTGAAGCTCCTTTGCCCCTAGTCATCATCTAGAATCATTATTGAGCATCCCTAACTGTGTTTATGTGACTGCTTGCTCTCTCTCTGGCCCAGTGCTGAAGCTGTTTCACTGTGAATAAATTAATAAAAGAGTGACTGGACCAGAGAGAAGGAGTAAGAGCAAACATGAAAATGACTCTGTACCCTGGTGGTTAGAGCACTCACCTGGGCAGTGGGAGACCCAGGATTCACTCCCCTTGCTCTATTTAAAAAAAATAATCATTTATCCACAGTGCAACAGCTTCAACAGGGGAGACTGAAGGAACCCCACAGCAGCATATTCCACAGCCCAGTGGTTAGGGAACTCATCTGAGAGGTGGCAGATCCATGTCCAAATCCCTTCAAAGGCGGGGGGGGGGGGGGGGGGGAAGGGGGCGTGCTTGTGCTTGGTGTTGTCCTACAACCCAGGTGAGGACCCTAGCTACTGCTACTGGCTTGCTGACCCTGGTCTTCCAACACAGCTTCATCTACTTCCCCTGGGAAAAAAGCCAAAATTTTGGTGAATAAAAATTGGTAGAATCTAAACACTGGCTTTTTCAAAACCCTGAGGATCTTTCAGGGAAAATCAGTAAATATCAAACATGGATAAGAGTATCAGAATCTGGTCCCAAACATTTTGCTAAGTAATTCACCCTTCTGTTTACTAGTATTTGTTTGCCTGTATGTCTCATCTGAGGATCTGAATTCTTACAACGGAATGTAAGGTATACACCACATCACTTTTTTTATTATTCTCATTACATAGATAGGCAAACTGTGGCATGGATAGGTAAACACTTATCAAGGTGTCACACTGACATGTCAATGGCAGAGTCAGAAATAGAAGCCAGGAGCCCTGGCTCCCAGTCCTCTGCTCTACTTATTAAATCATAAGATTTCCATATGAAATCTTTCCCGTCTATTGTGCTAGCACAAAACAGCCTTCTTTAAAGGACAATCCAGTCATCCCGCACATATTTTGAATTTTTACATATTTTCTTCCATATTTTAATATCTTAGTACACCTATTCATGAAGTGCCTGTGAAACTGGGTATGCTTGATATAGTTTAAATTAAGAGAAAACCACTTTTTCACAAAAGAGGCTGCTATATCCCATGAAATCACCGATCACATCCACACCTACCCAGAAAGGTAGCAACACAGAGATAGAACACACCAAACTTGTGATACAGAGGAAAGGAATCTTGACCTGTAGACTAAATATCAAGAGATTCCAGAATCTGTGTTAGTGAAAAGTCTGTACAAAACTATGCAATGTGCATCACACATTAGAAAAGAGTCCAGACTGACACATGTACTGTAAACCTGACATTTAGAGGACTCCCAACCTGGCTTTTCTTTTTGTATGGGATTCTCATTACACAGGAACAAAATAAGAAGGCTGTATCAGACGTATGAAAAAGAAATTAAATTGGTTAAACAGACTGTGTTCTGCTTCCATAGCCAAAATTTGGAGTTTTAAACTGCATTGTATAACACGTAATTACTTAATCCTAAAATTCATTTCAGTGTCCATGTGATTTATCTTATAATGAACAGCTGCTAGAAAAAGCAAGGTGTTTTAGTATTTAAGCTGTGATATGTGGAACATACAGTATTTACTAGATGTTCTGCTTTTGCTTAACACAAAGTTATACCTACTGTTCGAAATGCAGAGATGAAAGCAGTTCAATTTTCAGACCTGGCCTTTAGCCAATAGCAAATCAGTTTTTACAAAGCTAAACGATATTAGAAGGCTTATAAGAGCAGTAAGAACTTACAGTGGAACCATGAAGGTAAAGCTTTCACTTCCAAACTGTAAGAGCTAACACATTTATTCCCAATAGTAATTCTAAACAGAAGGCAGCTTTACATCAGTTTCAATCCTTAATGAAAAAAACACAATGGTTATTATCTCAAATTACAATATTAGAAACATATATAGGTGGACTGTGCTATAGGCCAATATGTGGGGGTATTAGCACTTCATTATGTGCTGCTGCTTGATAGAAAAGTATTTTTGTGTACAGTAACTCCTCACTTAACGTTGTAGTTATGTTCCTGAGAAATGTAACTTTAAGTGAAACGACGTTAAGCGAATCTAATTTCCCCATAAGAATTAATGTAAATGGGGGGTTAGGTTCCAGGGAAATTTTTTTCTGCCAGACAAAAGGCATTATATACATTTTAAACAAGCAATGTAATACAGGTATAAGTTTTAAACAATTTAATACTACAATCATCACTGCTGAGTATGAAGCTTCGTTGAGGTGGTGGAGTCAGAGAGTGGAAGAGGATGGATTGTCCAGCTGCTCCTCTTGCAAGCACAGGCACTGATTTTGCCAGGGGCAGGGAGCTCAACCCTTGGCCCATCCACTCCACCCCTTCCCCCAAGCCCCTACCCTTGACCCACCTCTTCTCCCCCCCACCTCCTCCCTCTTTACTTTGCACACTGAGTCCTCGCTCCTCCCCGCTCACTCCCCTCCCTTCTGAACGCTGCAAGCAGTGTGGTAACAAGGGCGAGGCAAGTGAGACAAGTGGGCACACAAAGCTGGGGGGGGACACAAAAAGCGGTGGAGAGAAAAATAAAATAAAAAGCTGCTGGCAGGCACAGAGATATTTATAACCAGGTGATCTCCCCCCCAGCCCCACCTGCTGCCCCCTCCCCCCCGAGTGTCTCCCGGCCCGACTTGCTCCCCCCCACCCCTTCCTGGCCCCGGAGCAGAGCAACTCCATGCTGCCTCCCTGCAGCAACTGCTGCCGCAGAGTCCAAGTGCCCCCCATCTTGACTGCCAGGGCAGACTGACTCTGAGCCTGCCTTTCCCCCTCAGACCCTTTCATTTTCCAATGGAACCCTCCAGCAACACAGGGGGGCCCCCCACCCGCAGTCACCGCTCCTGCCCCATGCTGGGCAAGGAGGCAGCTCCATCCCTCACCCCCAGTGAAGCTACTGACAGGGGCAACAGCAGGGGAGGGGGCTCACCCAACGCCCCGTGGCACCCACCACGGGGGAGGCAAGGGAGATTCCTGGACCTGAGAGGGGCCCTAGGAGCACATGCAGTGACAGTGTGCTCCTGGGGGGGCACGAAAGGGGGGCTCCTCCCCCAGAGCTTGCTGCTGCCAGCAGGGAAAGGGCTGGGGAGAGTCCTCTCTGGCCCCAGTCCCGGAGCAGCCTGCCTGCACCCCAAACTCATCCCCAGCCCTGCCTCACCTCAGAGCCCACACCCCCAGTCAGAGCTTTCACCCCTCCACCGCACCCTCAACCCTCTGGCCGAGCCCCTCCAACACCCCAAACACCTTATCCCCAGGCCCAGCCAGAGCCCTCACCCACCACACCCAAACCCCCTGCCCCAGCCCTGAGCCCCTCCCACACCCCAAACCTCCCATTCCCAGCCCCAGACAGAGCCCTCACCCCTACTCTCGCCCTGAGCCCTTCCCACACTCCAAAACCCTCATCTGCAGTCACAACCCACTGCCCTCACCCCTGCACCCCAGCCCTCCACACCCCTCCCATCCCCAAACTCCCTCCCAGAGCCTGCACCCCAATCCCCTGCCCCAACCTAGGGCCTACATCCCAGACCTCCTCCCTCACCCAAACTCCGTCCCAGAGCCTTGGGCGGGTGGGGGGGCGGAGTTTGGGCGGGGGCGGGTTCTGGGCACCACCAAAATTTCTACAAACCTGCCACCCCGATCCTGCCCTGCAAACCTGAACTCCCAGCATTCTCAGGACACATGCTGATCCCTAGGGGCCAGTGCCGATATCCAGCACCTCCCTGCTCTCTTAACCTGGGAGTCCCTCTCTGGATTGGAATTGGACTGGAACCAAAGACCCTCTTGGAAGCAAGATTACCAGCCCAAGCAGTCAAAAATCATGAGTTGATCCCCCCAAATCACAGGATCTACCACTGCCCCTTCATTCATTCTTCAGCGGCAGGCCCTTCCCTCTGAGAGGGACTGAGGGACCCGCCACCGAAGAGCTGGCCCTGGGGCTCGGGTGCAAAATACCTAGTTATGGCTCTGCTGTAAGCCAGCTGATTGCCGCGGGCAGGAGGCAGGTGAGGGAGGTGGGAGGCACGCCGAGTCCACGCTACTCCCCCCTCCCTCCTGCCCGCGGCAATCAGCTGGCTTCCGGTGTTTAGGAGGCAGGAGGGAGGTTGAGGAGCGAGGACTTGGCGTGCAGGCGCCCCTTCCTTCCCCCCCGCCTCCTGACGGGGGCAATCAGCTGGTTTGTGGTGTTCAGGAGGCAGGGGAGGGAGGGGGCGCCTGCACGCCGAGTCCTCGCTCCCGCCCCCGCCTCCTAAACGCTGCAAGCCAGCTGACTGCCACGGGCAGGAGGCAGGGGAAGCCTGCGCACTGAGCCCTCCCTCCTCCCTCCTAAACGCTGCAAGCCAGCTGATCCATGGGGTTTGCCGGCGGGCGGGAGGCGCTGTGGGGATGGTGGTGGTGGTGGGGGAGCCGTAGGGAGGCAGCCAGCTGTGGAGAAAGCAGGCAGCCAAACAACATAAGAGTGGAGCATTGCACAACTTCAAATGAGCAGATTCCCTAATTGATCAGCAACGTAACAACATTAACCGGGACAACTTTAAGTGAGGAGTTACTATAATTTTAAAGTAAATGGCAAGGTGAACAGAGCTTATGTACATGTGGTGTTGGTTTATTCTAAATCAAACGAATAAATATATAAAGTCCATGGTCCCAGGCACAAATGGGATGTAACTGATTACTTCTTTGGACAAGATACTCATTCAGCACATAAAAATCATTTGCTGCCTGCCCTGTTGGACAAATGTGTGAAGGGCTGTATTATTAAAATGTCAAGGTGGTAGATGGATTTTGGAGTTTAAACACAGCAAACTAGGATTAATAAAAATTAAAACGGATAACTCCTTTCTGATGGAGCTCAGGAAGCCATGCCCACTGTTTCAACAATGGGCTCACTCAGTATATTACTTTTATTTCTCAAGCAGTATTAAAAAAATAAGTCTCTCTGGAAATTTTAAATAATTTTAACACTGTCCTTTCACAGCAGACAATGGTAATGTCTAACAATTAACATTTTTTTTGGCAATAGTGAAACACAAATTAAAATTTATCTTGACATCTGTTTGACTACAATCAAGCAACAGAACTTCTCATAGGAGGTAGTATATCAAAAACCTAAGGTGTGGCTGATTGTAGATAAATATCAGTTTACCATGTGTCCTGAAGTTCAAACACACACTCACACATTTTGGATGACACCCTTACCCCCATTCCAGCACCTATATACTGAGTAAAAGGGCCAAAACAGCATAAAGCAGCCTAGATGCCTCTCTGCACAGGAAGCATGGAAGACAGCCATGTGGCTGCCTTCTGAGGACCTCTCACAAGCCCTGGCATAGAGCGATTATGTTGGCAGAAAGAGCATGTTAGGGGGCACGGCTACTGCAGAAATTCTAGGCTATAGGGCTGTTCAGAAAGGATGCCATAATTTAGGCCCACAGAACAATCTAAAATATGCTGGGGCCACTACCAGACTTTGGGGTAGGGGTCAGTCTAATGAAGGGTTTTTACTAACAGGTAAATATATTGTTTAACTGGAATTCTCTGTTTCTCTGCTCTCTGCCAGGTTTATCTAGGCTCACAGGAGATGGATGGAATATCTGACTATGTCTTTGGTTAATTATCTCCAACTCCTCCCTCCCCCCCAATTTATTAACTTAATCATTGAACCAAAAGGCAATGAAATCTCCCATTGAACCCTTTTGACTTCTGAACTCCAGGTTTGGGACAAGTTTGAAGGAATGGCTTTGTTACTCATTGTGCCAGTGTGTTCACACTCTATGGCTGGGTGTTGCAAGGTTTTTTGACTCCGTGGTTTCAAGCAGGAAGCTGTGCGAAGAAGGGACAACATTCTTCAGAGTGCACGCTGCCTCTAGCGTTGATTTCAGCACCTGGGAAACGGGGAAAAAACCTGCCGTGGCTGCAGGTCGTAAAAAAGACCCTATTTGGGAATATTTTCAAGAAATTCCGGTGCCCCGGGGTAAAGGAGGTACATGTGCAAAATGTAAGCAGTGCAACAAAAGAGATGCAAGGCCTGGGTGTCAGAATGAACCAAGAGTATGAAAAATGCTCCTCAGAAGGCAATGACTTTGAAGATCACATGGACATGTGTGGATTAGTCAGTAAACTTATTTTTCTACCATTCTTATGGACTGCCTACTAAACGATTAAATGACCACTTAGATTATTGTCATACATTTGTGTTTTGTGTGGATTACTTCTGAATTTCAAAATATAATGGGCATGTTAGTTTGTTGTGACAGCATTTAACAATTAAATTTTTGCTGGTACTGCTGGACTTCTGAAGTGATTTTTTATTGCTCAGTATAATCACACATCCTAGGCGAAGATTTCATGTTCAAAAGTAAAGTTTGATTAGGCATTTATGAATTTTAACCATTTGAAAAATGCCATTTTCCCTCCCAAGCTGTTTGGTATGTTGCTAGAAATAACGGTTTAAATATATTTAGATCGATAACCCCTGTGATTTATTTAATTATTTTCCCTATAAAGCTGGGTTTGAAATAAATTATATCCCTTAAACTGTGGTACAAACAGATACAGTAAGAGGAACCTTTCATTTACAATCTCACTTTTCTAAAGCAGTGCAATGAGTAACATTCAGTGAGAGAGTGATTTTTTTTTTCCATTTTGTTTCAGAGGACAGCGTAGCCACAAGGGATTATGACATCCATCATCTCAACGCCTACATCTGTCAGCTGCCGGTACCACAGTAGTGCGGCAACTAAACATACAATAGACAATGAAATACCTTTTAAAAATAAATAAAAATAAAGACTTTCTTCATCATCCAGTAAAACCATGGATGAGTTCATAACCAGGACCAGCAAATTCCATCAAGACTCCATAGATTAAAAGAAATTTTGGTTCATTTATGCAACAAATTTTCCCCTTTGTCTTGTTCAGAACAAACATTTGATTGACATGGTTCGTTCATTATTACCAGGCTACGCTCCAGCGGGCTGAGCAGATATTGCCAGCAGGTTGCTAGATACAGTTTATGAGAAGGAAATGGACCAGCATGCAAAAAACACTAATGGGAAATTAGTTAATCTGAGTCTTGATAGTTGGAGCAATGTACACAATGATTCAGTAATGTGTACTTGTGTGACAGCAGAAGATGGGGTTGTCTATCTTACAGTAACAATTGGTACATCAAGAAATGCCCACACAGCAGAATACTTAAAAGTAGCAGTAAAGGTTATAACAAGCTGTGGACAAAAATTCAAGTGTGTAGCTTTGTAACAGACAATCGTGCAAATATAACAAAGCTGAGAAGATGATGATAATGAAGGGAACTTGAAACTTATATGTGTACAGTGCTCATCTGATGTAACTTTTAGCCAAAGACTTAAGTACAACTGCAGGAATAAAGGAAAATGTTGTTGATAGTGCAAAATACTTCAGAATAACAACCACTTTGCTTCAGATTCACAAAAGAGAACAAGAGGATTTCTCCCCCAAGATGTACAATGGAATTCAGGGGTTGACTGTTTTGAGCTACATACTGAGAACAGGCCTATTCTGATGACAACTTGTGAAGAAAATAGTGACAAAATAGATGGAACGATCACAGCCAAAGTAGTCAACATGGGACTAAAGAGAAATGTAGAAAATTTGCTGATTATACCGAAACCTATTTCCCTCGCCTTGGACACCCTGCAGAAGGATTGCTGCTGTACTACTGCTACTGTTGAAATTTGGAAAAAACTTGAAAAGCCATTGAAGAAAGAAATACCAAACAACAAAGTTAAATTGCAGGCAATAAAGAAGTGGATGGATCAAGTCCTTATTCCGCCTAATTTTCTTGCCAATATTCTCAAGCCAAAGTAGATGCCTAACTGCTGAAGAAGATGCTGCTATGATAAGATGCTATGCATCTAATAATTACCCATCAATAATGCCAAGCATAACAAATTTCAGGGCTGGGGGTGAACCATTCAAGCAGTACATGTTTAATGATGATATTTTAAAGAAAGTCCCCACTGAACTGGTGGAAGTCACTAGCCGAACACCTGGAACCAGAACCTGTTGAAGTGCTAAGCCAGCTTTTGACAGCAATAGCCTCTTCTACATGCACAGAAAGAATATTTTCTTCATTTGGACTAATTCAAAGTTGAGAAATCAATTGGGAGTTGACAAGGAAAACTTGTCTTTCTCTTCTAGTACATCAGTGGTGGGTAACCTGTGGCCTATCAGGGTAATTCGCTGGCGGGCTGCCGAACGGCTTGTTTACATTTGCATGGCTGCCCAGAGTTCCCAGTGGCCGGGGTTCGCTGTTCCCAGCCAATGGGAGCTGCGGAAAGCAGCGGCCAGCACATCCCTGTGGATCACCAGTTTTGAGATCGAATTTTGAGGTTTTCTGCTGTGGAGGTAGATTTACCGTTGTTGGCACAAGAGCTATGCTGCCAGGAGGCTGCTGCTCCACACACCTGGAGAAGGAGAGTTTACAGGAACTGCCTCCACATCAACCTTCTTCCACAGTGCTCTTTCTACAGTGTATGGCCCTGCGCACCCCTGCTTGTGCCAAAAGATAATAGTCCATTATTAACCTGGAATAGACTCCCAATGTCTAAAGACTTCACTATCGTCTTTAGACAATAGGAGTCTATTCCATCATCTATCTGTGCAGCCACAGTAACTCATCATTAAGATGAATGAGAGTTACTCATGCATACTGAAAGAGAACAGACCTCTTCGTTTCAAATAAGATTGAAAGGATCAAGCCATTAATATATACATTGCTTAAACACTAAAATCTCAAGATTCACAGTCGGAGAGAAATATCATCTCAAACATGGATTAATCAGGACTGACTCTGTAGAAGAGCACATTGCACTGTGTCTGTGAAATTTGTATATAGGTTTGTGATAACCTTTCTAAAACTGAACTGTTTATGCCATAGCCAGAAATTTATTTTTTTCTGTTTGCACTTATAAAAATACCATTAGCACAGTTCATAATGATTTGCAAGTCAAACTATTCTTTTTTATTCGACACCAAGACTCTGTAGACAAGGATTTAACTCTCAGTAATTCACTAATCTGAAATGTACCAGGACCAATTTTCTCCATAGGCAGGATATGTCACAGTGGCTAGTAAACAGATATACAATGCTGGAATGTGTTACTAACAAGTTTAATCAGAGGAATGCTTATCCACCTATAACAGACTGTACAGTGGATTGCCATTTAGGTCAACATTTATAATCAGTTAGCACACAGTCATATGCAAGACACCACAATTATGAAAGTATATTAAGTAGTACAAATGGATTCTACTTTCCTGTATCTAGAAAAGGAAATAAATGCGATAACACAGATAGCACTGTGTTAAAAAAAAAAAAATCAGCACGTACCAATAGATAATTATAACTACTGCAATCTCTAAAATCTCTTTACCTTACAAGAGTTACTGTGCGGTCTTATTTAGTTGTGTTGATCTTTAAGGAGTAAATTAATGACCAATATTTGCATAGTAACATACTAATTCTGATCTTACACCAAATGTAAATCTATAGTAACTCAGTTGAAGTCAATGGAGTTCAACCCTTGTAAATTAGGTCAGAATCAGGCACCAATATTAGTCTATGGGATGTACAATATCTCAGCGCTTGTACGGTAACATCCACACCCATACAGAAAGCCTTAGACATCATATTTGGACATGCCACATTCTCCTGTCACTTTGAAAAACCTTTCAGATGGGCCAAGCTGCTTTCCCATTACACATAACAGAGTAGAAGGAAACATTTGGAATAGCTCAAAACGTTATTTAAAAAAAATACAGATATGTGAAAGGATTTCTCTCTCTCTACTGTAATAAATACACTGTAGCAGGATTTATGACACAAAGATTTGGATTACCTTCAAAGCTATGTTTTTCCATTATCCAAAGGCCTCTGAAGATGTTCCAGACACAGGTAATCAGATGATTAGCTACTTCATTATTATTCAGTTTGCATCTAGGTTTTTGAGGGGAGGATCTGTTCAGAAAATCCAATAGTATGCCATGCTTGTCTCTGCCGTTGCCACCCATTGTTTTCTTTAGTTTAAACTTCATTTTCTATTTAATTAGCTGCCTCACCTCTCTAGGGCTTCTTTAAATTCTGACCTTTGCAGAACCGAGCTAAGCAAAAGTTCCCTGGGAGAGCAAGAAGTCATACTCCTCCACTAGTAACACATGGCAGGCCCACACTGATCAGTCAAGGCTGACTCCAGGAAGTATGCTCAGAGAAAGCAATAACCCATATACGGGGAAAACTGTTATAACTACATTGACAGATGCTCTATAACATCTACCCTTAAAAAGGAGTGCAGTTATACTTGTTTTTTCTTCATACCTGCCTACACATGGTGACAGGCACAGAAATATCTCTCGATCATGGTGATCAAACCCAGCTATTGCATTCTTTTCCCTGGAAGCTGACTGTGCAGCTCAGAGACATGTGTTCTGTTTTGTCAGTTAATTCTTAAATCATTGAAGTAGAAGAAACCATAACATCTTACAAAAGAGATATGGAGTGAGTCAAGTAAGAGGTGAGCAAGAGTTTGCTTTTAATTTGCCTGAATAAAGCTAGTGAACAAAGAAGTTAAATTTCTGTAAAGCAGTTTGTATGTGCGCAAAAGAGAGTACATGCGTCCAGGAGTACGTGTATGAGAGAGAAAGTACCCCAGGATAAATAAGTGAAAGAGTGAGTGTGTGTCAGTCCATGAGTGTGTGAAAGTGAATTTAGAGAAGAGTGTGTATGTGTGTCTGTGTGTGCACTCAGGTCAGCCCCCCATCCAAGATCACCTTCACGTGCTTTTTGACACTCACATTCTCTTTTTCATGCACACTTCACACCTACTTCTCATACACATGCCAGACCCTCCACTCACTTACTCTTCAACCCCCCCCAACTCAGTTACACAAAGCCTGACTCTACCCCATTCACCCCTGCACCTGCCAAGTCACTGCATATTCTCAATGAGTCATCCTTCCAGACTTCCAGTCAACCTCATTCAGTCACCATTCATTCCTGACTTGTCAGTTCTCTCCATCCCAAATCAATCGCTTCTATTTCCTCTCCTCCTGTCTCTCCAGATTTGTCTGCTAGGTCTTTGGAGGGAAATATTGGAGCCTGGAAGGGGGCTGGGTACAACAGCAGTACTGAACCTGGACTCAGACAAGATGACAGCAAGGAAGGAACAGGCCTGCATCAGTGTACTGTGAGCCTGATCTTCATTCTCCCTCCATGAGCCTCAGCTAGTGGGAATCAGAAACGATCAGAAACCTGGGGCCCATGCAGCTTGTTTTGCTCAAGTATAGTGAGCGGTGCTCTCCCTACAGGCCGGACAGCATAACAGAAAAATTCTTCTTTTGGCTTAGCTGCAGCTACACTAGGGAGCTTTGCCTGAATAGGGATAGCTATGTCGCCCTGGGGTGTGTGAATTTTTCATACTCCTCGGTGATGTTGCCATTCTGGCAGAAATTGTAGTAAAGACAAGGTCTACATCTGGGTCCAAATTTTTATGTCTAGACTCGAAGGCAGGGGGGTAACCATTAACCCTTTTTATCACCCAGATATTCAAGTCTCCTCGCCCACACAAGGTGACTCAAGCCCATAGTCAATGGGAGCCTTCCAAATTAAGGCAATGAAGATCTAAAGGGCAGTTGAGTCTCATTCACTGGCCAATAAATATTTGGCCTTTTTGCCATCCAGTTTTGCTGTGAATTAGTGACGATTTTGTATGTGTTTATGTACTGGAGACAAAGTGTGCTAAAGTAGCCAACTCATTTCACAGAGTTAAAAGAAGAAAGATGTTAACATCTTTCAGTCACTACATTTATGGGCTGAATTTAGGCCAATGAGATAGAAAGTCTCTGGCCATTAGCAGTCTCCTGAGCCATCCAGTCCCTCTCCCGCTTGCCATATTTCCATCAGAACAACCCATTTAAATAACATGAAGTGATGATCTGAAAATCACTCATTGATCCAAAATCTGAACCCACAACAAGAAAAGATGGTATCACCTGGTCCCAACCTTGCCAACGAATCCAGAAGAGTGAGGAGCACTGAGACCCAACATACCTGAAACATTATCGTTTTTAATTAAGTCCCATATATGTATAATGGACAGTTCCAAAGGATATTTTGAAAATCTTTTCTAACTCTCTGTAAAGGAAGATTTGAGCAGCTATTGATGCTGAACTACGAGAACTTGAGGATGAATTCTCTCTCAAACCTCGACAGAAGTTTTGGAATTAGACCTCTCAACTTTAAAGTCTTATTTCCTGTTCTTTTAAATATGAACAAATGAAAAAGAAAAATTCTAGATCGCATAGAAGATAAATCCAGTATTACTAGTTCTGTAGTAAATTATGCATAATTTTTGTTAAAGTACTTCTTTGTATTGTAATAGTCACATTGGATTTCTGCAATATGTTCTACATGGTGGAGTATCTGAAGACCATTTGGAAACTACAATAAGCGTAGAATATTATAGAGGTAAGTGCTGCCCGGAGCCTGCACTACTCCCACACCCCACACCCCTGCCCCACCCCTGAGCCTCCTCTCGCACCCAAACTCTCTCCCAGAGCCTGCAGCCATCCCACACCCTAACCTCTTGCCCAGCCCTGAGCCTCCTCCTGTTCTCAAACTCCCTCTCAGAGCCTGCACCCCCTCCCTCTACCCACCTTGGTGAAAATGAGTGAGTGAGTAAGGATGGGGAGAGCGAGCAATGGAGGGAGGGGGATGAAGTGAGCGGGGATGGGGCCTCGGAGAAGGGGCAAGGCAGGGGGTGAGGAAAGGGTGTTCGGTTTTCTGAAATCGGAAAGTTGGCAACCCTGGCACTACAGAACAGTTGCGATCAGCTGGGATGCTGATGGTGAGGCTCCCTAGTCTGAGGACTGGGGGCAATGCAATTATTGTTTCAAAGACCAGCATTCATTGACATTCAGGACATGCTGCAAGGAGTATTTACCCAGGCTTTCGCTGAGATGGTTGTTTAAAGAGAGTTTGTGGGAGTTGGGTTTGGCAGGTATTTTGTTTGCATTCCGATAACGTATTCTTTTATTGTATTGTACACCTACCTACATTTACAACAGATATAAATTGAGGGAAGAGGGAATAAAATCAAGTGTCTGTTCGAGGAGCGGTCAGGTCTAGACACGCACCCAAATCATTCATGCTGCTTATTTTGGCCCTATCAAAGAGAATTAGAAAATCAGGAATTGTGAAAGGTGGGCGCAGCTGATCCTGTGCAATTAGAGAAAAAAAATTTACACGATAGAATATCAGGGTTGGAAGGGACCTCAGGAGGTCATCTAGTCCAACCCCCTGCTCAAAGCAGGACCAATCCCCAGACAGATTTTTGCCCCAGATCCCTAAACGGCCCCCTCAAGGATTGAACTCACAAACCCTGGGTTTAGCAGGCCAATGCTCAAACCACTGAGCTATCCCTCCCCCCAAAACATGCTTCCTCCCTGAAACAAACAACAAAACAGATACACCAAAACTATTCAATATTTGACTATTCTGTTTACAGTCTGCTAAGGTGTTGAACACATAACAGAACTGTGAACAAAATGCTAGATGATACTCTTAAATGTGTCTGATCACAAGAACACGTATTTCAGGTGGAATGCATAAAATTATTACTTTTGGGGTGTAGGTTGAGGTTACAGAAGGAAATCAATGAATGCCAAGAACAGCTGGATTGTAATAACAATTGGCACTTACGCAGCACTTTAAATGTGTTTCTTTTAGTTTATAAATTGTGCTTACTAGAACAGTCTTATAGGAACTGATTAAATTCTCATTTAAATCAACTGAAGGGAGCCTTTTCACTGGCATGCTTGGGAAGTTCAAAGCACAGTATAATACAAACATCTAATGAGGATGTACAAAACCCGGTGAGGTAGCTTAAAAAATGTATTCTTCATTTAGACATGGCAGAGAAAAACGACTTGCTTAGAGGCATGCATGTTAGTGTGGTAAAGCCATGATTATGAGTTTTCTGACTCCTATCACTGTGCTCATTCTACTAGGCACGTTCCCTCTTTGTAACTAACTATCGGTGTGATTTCTATACACATATAGTAACCATTATGCTTAAACTTTTCATCTTCTTTAATTGCATGTCCACTTCCAGAACATGTCCCACCAAAGACTTCACTTCCGCCAAGTACAACCTGTAGTGGGCAAAACACTTATCTGGCTTCATACATGTGATGCAGCGATGTTGACTCCTTTTTCCTTTCTGAGAGTACTAGAAGTCATGAGCAAAAACCAAACAATTCTTTCTAGGCACAAATGTTTAATCAAAGGATAAAAATGGGTGGCTTATTTTATCCTACCCTCTCTTCCCCTTCACTGGCTCCACTGAATATCAAAGGGCAGCGTAGTTTCTAATGGGCAAATCTCACTTTTAATTTCTGCACTGAACTGAGCATTTAAAGATTCAAGTCAATTACAGACAAATGTATTTCAGTCTAAGATATTCCCTAACAAAAATTCTGTGTTGAAATCTAGTTAAAGTTGTCCAGATAAATTTTCCACCAGCACAACCTTAAAAAAGCCAAGAAATCCCTAGTCTCGACAGCCCTTGTAACGTGCAACCATGACTTCATCTCCTCCACATTACCTCACCAGCACCCACCCCATACGAAACAAATACCTCTGCCCTCCACGCCTACACAAAACATGTAACACTGAACTGCAACTATGTGGAGTTGTATGGTCATTTTTCTAATTGTTCAGAATACCAGACTGGGCTTAAACTAAAGTAGATGGTTAGTTAGTGTGTACGGTGTAGATTTTTAATTGATGATTCCAGGTTTACGTACTGTGTTAATAGAAGGAATTAGTTGGTTATTAAATAGAAATAGGCTATGATCGTGTTTATCATTTTGCACAGTTGTTTATTCTAGTACTGTTATTCAGGTGATATAACGAGGAAGAATGGTGTTGTATTTTGTTCTTTAAGTAACTGGTTTTTGTGTTCACGTTAAGGTGAAAACCAGAGGTAATGCATGGGGTTGTTAAACTACTGGAAACCCAAAGAAAAAAATACAGAGCAAAATTTCAAAAAAGGGAGCATTTTAAAATATTTGATCTGCAGAAGTTATTAGGGTATTTTAATGAAAATATTCACAGGAAGTTCAGTTGTGCCATGAAGTGTTATTGTGCCAAATTTGGAGATGAAATTAATTCAGAAATACATAAAACAGAGGAATTTCCATCTCATTTTATGTGGAAATTATAATGTAACCTTAACTTCAGTGTTACTGCTGATGACTCCACAAAACTGCCTCACATTGTAATTAATAGGATTTTCCATTTTTTTAATTCTCCCCCTTAGAGGAGGAACAGCAACAATCATTACTGCGGCTCTTCCACGGAACTCTACTGAACAATTAGGTTTTGTTCAGGAGTATTACATTTAAAAAAAGAAAAAGAAAAAAACTCAGAAGAGCAGCCTCCGAAGGCACTTATGATCTTTGGGGGAAAAAAATATTTATTTAAAAAAAAAAAAAGATGAATGATTATTCAGTTTCATCCCCTCATTCCACAGATCACTATGAAAAGAGGGTACCAGAGATAATCTATCTCACACTGGCAATCATCTGAAAGTAATAAGCAATGTCCTCTGTTCCTGCTGTGCGATATCAAAAGAAAAAATGCTGGGAAAAGCATTACATTCATGTATTATTAAAATAACTTACCATGCCGGGAAAGATTCCTGTTTGTGACCTCTCCTTTCTCACGGAACCCAGGGCTCACGCTGAGCCCTCCCACATCCCCATCAGGGCTGGTGAAGCCATTCACTTGACTCGTGTCCCTGGAGACTGTGTTAATGCGGGTCGGGATAGGTTCAAATGTAGGGTCCAGTTCCAAGATCAGCCGATTCAGCTGCTCAATTGACTGGTCGATATCCAGAGTAGGAGAGGATGGCAGGTCCTCGGCATTCACTCCTAAAGCCAGGCCATTTGTGTCTTTCTCAGCTACTAATCTGGATTTAAAAGCCTCGGGCACTGGGTGTTCTGCTACTTCACTGGAACTTGGCACAGTCCCTATCCCCCGCTGCACAGCGTCTCTGCTGCTGGATCCCCGGGTGGGTGTGTCAGGGATTCTGGGCTGGCTCTGCACATTGCCTGAATTCTCTACAGTGCTAGGAATGCCAAGCCTTACTTCACTCTCGGGGGAGTAGGTGTATTGGTGAGCAGTGACCATCTGCTGTTGGCGCACCCAAGTCTGGGTAGAGTAGTTACTAGGGCCATAAGCCTGAGGCTGAGCGGAAACAGGAGGATTCCTTTGCAGCTGCTGGGATTGCTTAGGCTCACCACTTCCAAATGATCTCTCATACAGGGGGTCCACACCTATTCCCAGGTCAGGGGCCAGAGCACTGTGGTGGTCCTCTCCAGTGTTGCTTCCAAAGCCATCTGAGAGCAGCGAATTCTGACTGCTCTTGTGGCAGCTGAAGTTTCCAAGGTGAGCTGAGTGCTGCCCTTCAGAGGAGGACAGTGTCCCGATGCTGTCCACACTGTGAAGGTCATGGCTGGGCATCTCATCATCCAGAATATCTGTCTCCCTATCCTTCAGTTTGGTGTGTCCGTTCACATGAACCTGAGCTGGCACTATGTGGCGAGTCCCACTGTACTTGCTTTGGGCATCAGTCATATCCTTGAGGGGACTGACTGAGTTTTCTAGGCCGAAGCCACTAAGTAGCTGGTCCAGCTCTGCCTTCTCTTGTGGGCTCAAGCCCCGTTTGATTCCCGGTGCTGGATGCTCCTCGGTCTTGTCCGTCCTTATAGAAGTTGTTGAGTGTCCTGAATCACTGCTGACAGATAGAGTATGGTCACTGTGATCAGGGCTGCTGATCACAGGAACCCCCTGGGCTCCACTGGGGATGCTAGTATCTGAAGAGCTCTTCTTTCTCACTTTAGCATAAAGACTGCCATCAATAGGACCCTGGGTGTGGAGCACTGTGAAAGGAGAAGCAACAGGGTCAGGGAAAGAAAAGGACAGAGTATTAGATAAAAGCATTGAACAGCATTACATTACATTACTTTACATTGCAGAGGTACTGCTGACAGCACACTCATTAATTTTCTTTGTAAACACATGCTCGTTTTAAAAACCAAACATCAACCAAAAGCACTCTCTTGCCTTATGGAACACATTTTAATTTACAGCACGGCCCTTCATAAAACCCTTGTATGAAACAAGAGGAGAAAAAAACAGTTATGTACATGACCTTGTAACAAAATTCAATTCTCTACTTTTATACTTTCATAGAGGTGAAATCATGGCGGTGCAATAACAAGACCATTGTTTACACTGGTTTGAAGACCCACACTATTACGTACCGGGAATTGAGAGACATTGACCAGGATCCATTCCACTAAGATTGAACAAGGTCTACTGGAACTTTCAAGTTGTGCTCTTAGCATATGTTTTGCAACTGCCAGTCTGCCAGCTCCTACTAAATATGTTAAACATATTACCACTGATCAACTGCTATTGTTTTCTTTTTGGTAGCCCACAGAAATGACAGGTACTTAATCAGAGCAGGAGTCTGTGTGCAGCGTATCAGAACATAAACAGTATCGCTCAACAGAGGCATGAACACAAAATCTAATTAGCTTTGTATGATATATATTGTATATACCTATATATCTTTAGTGGGTATTTTCTTTTAAATTTTAATAATGTCAAGGCAACTATTTCTCACAAGTCAGAGTATGAAACACAGGGATAAAGAGAATCAGGCTAAACCTCAACTCCACAAGAAAGAAAGAAAGAAAGAAAGAAAGAAAGAAAGAAAGAAAGAAAGAAAGAAAGAAACCTACTGCACTTGTATAACATTTGTCATGGAGTATAAGCATCCTTGATTTTGTCTCTGATCTGCAAAAGACTTTAATTAAGAAGTTCATATCTAGTCAGACATGCAGAAATTGTATGTAACAGAGAAATTTTATAATATGCAACAATAATTGGGGTGGGGGGGACGCAAGGGAATGTATACACTCAATTTAATAGTGTAGAGTGTGGAAACGGACCAAATTCTGCTCCTGATTACACCAGTGCAACCCTTGTAATGTCACCGAAGTTGCAGCATTGTAAATGAGAGTCTGTGTGAATCAGGTTTTATAGGAGTGTCTGCTAATTGCTGAGCCAGGTGTCACATTATGACTCCAAACACCTGCAAACTTACTCTACCTACAGTATCTACATAATATAAACAGCTTAAAGGGACCGGTCAATGGGACCGCACACATACTTAAGATTACGTGCATGCCTAAATGCTTTGTTGGATTGTGATCAGACAGAACACAGGTAGCCTCCTTGACAACTGAAGTTTTATTTCAAGTTTCCAAATCCCTTTTGTGTTCAAAATGTCTATATTTGGCCATGCCCAACACAAAACGTTTTGTTTGTTTGTTTGGAAGGTTTCAGCAAACTTGGTCAATTCATTTGAGTTACTTGAACATTAAATGAAAACACTGTTCTCACATAGTCTCTCAAAAACTTTTGGACTTGTTTAATTCAGAAATGACTAAAGCTGTAATCCTGAACTTGGCTTGTTTTTATATTATTCATTAAGATTTTAAAAAATACTCTTAATTTTGAGGAATATTGGCTCTGTAGCTTTAATGTTATAAAACATTATAACATTATGTTGAAGTTGCCTATTTCATGCATAAGATGTACTTTTCTACCATTCATTTTTTAAGATGTAAACTAAGCTCACCCAAACTGAGAGCATCCTACATCCAGGAAGTCTCATATTGAGACTTACCTAGAATGAAAGTGATGCCAAACTAACAACTACAAAATCAAGACAAGGAGATCTAATGTCATATCAAACACATCTCATTCACAATCCAACATATTCTAAAGGAGCTTCCAAACTCAGATCACACTTCGATAGTCATTAACAAAGGTTATTCCTAAACCAGAGCATCCCAAGGCCGCAGCATTCAAAATGTCTGAATTATTCTCACTATACGAAATAACTGAGCATAATTGAACTAGGAGGTTGGTCTCACATCTGTGGACATGTTACTACACAAAAAGCAAGAAAATATTGTGTAATAGGCTTTGCAGATTTCTAGATATGGCCATTATTCAAACATATACAGTATATTTAATTCTGATATATCTATTGTTCTTGGCACTGATGTCATTGTACCTCACTATGATAGAAACACTTTTCACTATTTTCTCTATATTTGTTTATTTTTATATACATTTATTTTAAAAAGTTATACAATAGAATGAATGAATGAAATTGAATGATGAATTCAGATGAATTCAGATGAATTCCAAAATTAGTATTAAGCTCTCAACCTCAACACTGCCCCCTGGTGCATATTCCTTAAAATAAAGTTTTCATCTCATATATAATTTGTCAAATACAGTATACTATTCTGCAAATAGGAATATTTTACACAACCTTATGTTCACTACACATGCATCATGCTGTATTACTCCATTAATACCACTAAAGAAAGAAATAGTTTTAAAACACAAACAAGTTAGGTGACTGAAAATGCCATGACAAACAGACTGTCAGCATCTCATCAGTGACTCTTTATTCTCTAGAGAAAATTTTGTCAGAACCGATTTTTACATAAGATTCTGAGGACTTCCTAATCAGTTTGGGTTGGAAATAATAGTGTGAGAATAGCCTCCTCCATGTTATTTCAGCACTAGGTCTTCTGGTAATAGAAAAAACCAAGAAGCAGAGAGAACATCGTCCTCAAACATTTCAAAGCCTCAAAAGAGTTTTGTTTGGCCCCATCTTATTTTATCCAGATCACTTCTCCCATCCCTGTTTGTCGGGGTTCACTAAAGGAAGCTTTTGATAGTCTTCTAGACATTTTGGGCCAAGGAGAATAAATGAAGCTCTTACTATGTTTAAGTGGGTACATATTCTAACAGTTTAGGGAGTAATTCTGTTGGGTTTGTTTATGTAGCTCCCACTGATTTCAAAGAGGTTTGTGCAACCATAGGTAGACTAAGTCCCTTAGCTATTACCTAATTCACAAACTGAATGTGAATCCTCCTCTTGCTTTGAAGAGGACTCTCACAAAACCCTCCATTTGAAAGTGCAATTTTCTGTTGTATGCACAGCCAGGAAAGTAAAATATGTGGTTTCGTTTTGGCAGGATTCATGGCTCATTTACAAGAAAATTTATATTAGGCAGGAATTCCTGAAGAATCATTTGTTACCCACATTTGAGACTAGTTTGATCATGAGGAAACTACTGCATTAAAATTTAGGTCCAGACAAATATTTTTTGAAGGCAATGGACAATTTAGTCTGTATACTTGACATTGCAAGGTCAGCTGACAGATCTGATACACTCACAGATGGGATGCACTGTAAGAAGTACAATCTTTTCATGGCATGCTTAAAATTACACATTGGTCATGAAATTTTCTGAAACTACTGGTTAGTCTGACTATTTTGTGATTTCAGAAAGGGCCTTATTCATAATGATAATGAATTCATCAGTTTATAATGGCAGGAAAAATGATTTGGTTGGAAAACACATTATTTGTATGGCACACTGCCAAATTTCCTCCAGTTAGAGCACAGCATACTGAATGTTATGTGAGAGGTCTAACAGGTTTCAGTCAATAAATAAAGGACAACTTTCTAATTTTTTTTTTAAAGAGACCAGACATTACGAGTATGTTTCTAGTTAAGAAAAGCACTGCAAAGAATGTCAAAAAATAAGGTTCTGAAAGAACAACAAAAAGCGTAAACCCATCAGCCTAGAACAAACAATTTCCTTCCCCAAGGCATTTCTCTGTGTGCTGATTGTTACAACTCTGCTGAAGTTTACACTAGTAAAGAAAAGGGCTTCTATTCACCAGGCTGAATGCATCACTGATAGGTACATACATGAATGTGTCACTGTACTGTAGTTTGCAGTGTTGTTGTAGCCATGTTCATCCCAGGATATGAGACACAAGGGGGGGGGGGAGGGAGGTGTGAAGTAATATATTTTATTTGACTATCTTCTGTTAGTGAAAGAGACAAGCTTTTGAGCTATGCAGAGCTCTTCTTCAGGTATTTATTGGTCCCATACCTCACCCACCTTGTCTCTCTCACTGTACTCTATACAGATACTCAAGTACAATACATATGGCTTAGAGAGCTTCATTATACGAAAAATCATTGATTGATGGTTTCTCAACCTCTTGGATGCCATGCTCTGTCAGCAGTCCTCATTGCTGATAGATATCCTAAGTTGCTATCAGTGCCTGTTGATCAAAGGGTGGAGAGATTGTCATATGGAATTCTTTACTATTGTAACCACAGTTCAATTTAATGTTTTGTTGCTAAAAGAAATCAAAATGTTTTGTTTTTTTAAAATGCAACTGTGGGAAAATTATTTTCTGTCCGGCAATAATTTCCTTATGGCTAGTTTCCAGTATAAAAAAAACAAAACAGGCAAACTTAAAATACTGCTTTGATTAGTATGGTTGGATATCACAACCCCATGACCTAAAACAGATTCAGGAGCTGGGGAAGAACTCATGGGGAGGAAGGTGTAAAACTAATATTCTTATACTGATAAAAAAGAACTCATCCTGACTTACTTTTCTCTATTTTCCAAAACTGAACGCAATACCCTATTAGGTAAAGTACCAGTACTGTAAATCCTTCAAACATGCAAGTAAGGCACAAATACACACCCCCAGATGAAACATTCCAGCACATAGATTTGGTGCTTCTTATAAGATGTTAAGGACAAAATCCTGCCCAATGTGGGTGGTTGTTCTAGGAGGGTAAATAATGCAAGTAACTTTTCCTGCATTTGCATCGCCAGCGTCACAGGTTACTCATGGTCAGTGGAGTGCTAGGTGGTGGTTACAGCAAATGTGCTTGCTAATCTGCCAAAAGGTCATGGACTGCTGGTTTGGGGGCAAGGCTAGCACCTTTGTGCTCCGCACAGAATATTCACCCTGTTTCTTCCTCAGACATTCTGTACCTATGTGAGACTGGCCTTCCCATGGTCAACATTGCTTGCATTATTATTAATCATTTATAATAATGCCTTGTGACCACAATCAGTTGGGGACCCCGTTGTGCTAGGCACTGTACAAACACATAGTATGCACCAAAGAACTTACATGACTAATGAGTAACAAGAGAATTTTGTCCCAACCACTTACACCGCAGGTTCAGTAGTGAAAAGAAAACAAACACAATCATTTGGTCCTGCATTTTGATATTTTCAAATCTCATAAGCCAAAGGCAAAAATTTAGGGTGGCAGGGGGGAGTTGTTTTCATTTGAAAGAGGAAAAATGCTGTTTGGTCCTATTACTAGAAAACTGGATATATTTTTACATAGCCACATATAACAGGAAAACAAAAGATGACTAGATCAAACTCAATTTTTAGAAAAGTTAGGGTACAATATTGTTCTTCAATATAGTCTCATTTCTGTTACTAATTAGCACCTTAGATTATTAAAATGAAAAGGACTTTAAATCTCATTACTTTTCACTACTTGTGCTCTTTGTTTGTGTGTTGCACTTCAGGCACTGAAACTACATTACTCAGTTTCGCTTTCTTCAGAGTGCTTTGGAGCAGGCAGTAAAAGAACAGTACTGTTTGGTTTTCCAATACTTCTCAGGATTGTTTTACCAAAAAAATCATTTTTCACTTAATTAAAAGAATTACAACATTTCTATTCACATTGGGTTATGCAAAATTATAGAGTTGCAGCTTAAACTACTTGGGGGTAATGAGTGTCCCCACTCATTTAAGTAAGTTAAAAACATCCTTTTGTTATGAGTGTATAAGTGAAATGAGTGGTTTCAAACTCTGAAAAGATCCTATTTCTTGGCTAAGACACTTAATTAATGGCTATTCAAATCCTGGTTCTCATCAGACCTTCAGCCTGAAGTGAGGACTAAGAAGCTGGACAAGTTTCAGGTTTCTTTGAATGGCCAACATTAACTAATAAGCACCAGGGAAGGGTGTAGCTCCAGGAATGTTTTAGACAAGTAAATCAGATGATGAATAAATTCTGCAAGAAAAATCCCTCCTCTGACTGTCATGTAGATGAATGAAAACTTATTCTGCCTTTTGTACTTAGAGCTTTTCAATTTTAAAGTACAGTTCTACTCAGACAAATCACTCTGTTGAAGAATGACACCTTTTGACTCAAAGGCGCCGGCCCATTGGAAACTATGGAGTCTTTCAGTGGGCTTTGGATCATCAGGCTCCAGCTCTTCTATCTGTATTTATTTATAGAGAGTGATACCTGCTAGGTTAGTGCTAACACAGGGAGAGAGGATGAGCTATTGTATTCTAGCTTGAGCATCAACAGAATGTTAACTAAGGAAATGCTCCAAAACTCATGGAAAAAGCCTCTCATTTAATTCAATGGGTTTTGGATCTGGTGCTAATTTCTAAATGCAGGGGTAAATTCTGCTCTTGGTGGTTGCACAGGTATAAGGTAGGAGAGAGCAGAAATTGGCGTGCAAAATTTTTATTGCTAGTAATAATGCACTAACCTTCAGATCTCAGGCTGTTTCCAGCCCTGGCAGTTTACCTGTAAACTGAGCAAATCTAATCTGCAATCAGTGAGAAACAACAATATTTTTTCTTTATAGCCAAGTTTCTAAGCAGAACTTCAATACAGTAACTTACAATTCCTTCCTTTACACAGTACAGTCACACAGTATGAGAAGCTGAGGGTTGTAGGATATTTAGTCTCTCTTGCAGAGGGATCAGCTACTATTCTATACTAGTAACTTGTTACTATTCAACCTCAGACCTCTGTCAGGGTTCGCATCATGACAGACAGGATGATGTTTCAACTCTAGTATCTTTATGACTTGTCCTATCATTGTAAAACAGGCAACTGGGTTTCCTGGCATTTACTGTTTCACTCCACAACCCCAAAACTGCCAGCACCAGGAGAGTAAGCGGGCTAGAATCCCTAAACAGCTGCAGACAGTTTGAACACTATCTTATTCAGCATCAGCATGACTGGACTGCCTAGCTAATTCACTTGTTAAGAAGAATTCTACAAAGAAAAGATTAGAGATGATAAGCAGCTCAAATATTTTAATACGCTGTACATGTATTCTGTACCTGTTAATTTAATTTTTTCTGAGTAAGAAAGTGTATAGGGTTTAATTTTCCTGAGTGGACAGCTAAACAGAGCTCCCAAACCTGTATTGGTAATTTAAATCACTGTTTAGCCATGTAAAACAGGTATTAGCATGTCTCAAGAAAAAGTAATCACTGAAATATGGGATCTGGATCTCCCACCTAGGTACCTCCTTTTGCCCCACTGTCAAATTTTAATTATGGACCAGCTCCAAAATCCCATAGTCAAGCTCTTTTTTAAGTGATCACTTCAAAGCATCGGTACTGTATGTGGTATAAAGATATCACAGTGATAAACTCCATATATAAACACCTCTGATCAATAGATAAATTTGAGCACTTTCATTCCATGCACAGCTCAACTATCTCTTTCTACTTGGCAGCTGACTGTTGCTGGTCCCTTAGGTGGCTTCGGGATGTGACGGAATCTCCATCCTTAGAGATTTTTAAGGCCCGGCTTGACAAAGCTTTGGCTGGGATGATTTAGTTGGGGTTGGTCCTGCTTTGAGCCGGGGGTTGGACTATGACCTCCTGAGGTCTCTTTCAACTCTAATCTTCTATGATTCTATGATCACTTAAGAAAGATGTCACTGTACAGTATAGATAAGTGAGAGATGATTAGAGATGGGCCTGAACCAAAATCCAGATCCTACCCATATCCCCTAACTGTAGAAAAGGTTGGATGAAGATCCAAACTTTGCAGCTCTGGCACACATTTCATGTTATGGTAGATGCATTAGATAATGTAGTTCAGAAATAATGTGTGTGCTCATCATTGAAGAGAAAGATTATAAACTGCATCTCCTTTTTAGTTGGGAGAAATAACAATGGATGTATTCGGTATCTATTTTTCAATTTGAATGGTTAGTTCTAATTACAATTTTTGAATTCTCACAATTATCCATAGATGTGCCATTTTCTTGCATATATAAAAATTCTCACTAGAGGTACTTGTTGAAAGTCAATGAATAATAGGTAGGAAACAGATTGTAATTTAATTCACTTAATGGATGTGAAAATTAAAAATCTCTGAAACCTATTTCCTCTTTAAATAAAAACTCTCCCTTTTTTGTTTTAAAGGTTCATCTTGTAAAATAACCTGTATAGCTCTACGTGACATTTACATTAAGAGTTTTAATATTCTTAATTCGCGCAGAGGGAGATTTCATAGGCACAAATGGCAGTTAGGCCCCCAACTCCCATTGAAAGGGAATGGGAGTTAGGTGCTTACCTTTGAAAATCTTCCCCACACGGCCCATTGTTGCTAACCACATTAAGCTCTTGGTTTCACTCTAGTCCTATTTAATATATTTCTCTATCTAAACCCCACATAAGGCACAAAACTTGGCCAAGTCCAAAGCCATCTCTGCTTGCAGTATCCCTATAAAGTGAGTTTCAGAAGAACATTGCACACCACAATAAGCAGAAGCATCTTTCCATTCTATAGTATGCCAACGCTACTGAGGAAAGAACGGTACTGTATCACAGTCTGTTGGAACAGCCAGCATTTACAGAGCACACACAATAGCCAATAATTTGTTTTACCCAAATTACATACTGGTCCATGGAAAATGAGGCAATAGAATTATATTGGTGAATCCTGGGAATCTAAAGGTTACTCTGAAGCTATTTCTTTTTAACTGAGGGCTTGTCTACACTTAGGGCGTGTCTTCACTAGCAACGTTAAAGAACTGCCGTGGCAGCGCTTTAGCATGGCTGTGTAGTCGCAGCACCACCTCCACAAGGAGAGTAGCTACCAGTGCTGGGAGCTGGGGGGAGGGGGAGGGAGGCAGAATGTTTCACACCCTTGAGCGAGAAAGTTGCAGCACTGTAAAGTGGCAGTGTAGACAAGGCCTTACAGCACTGCAGCTGCGCCACTGTAGTGCATAGTGAAGACACTGCCTCTGCCGATCGGAGAGCTTTTCCCTGAGAGGCAGCAGCTACGTGGACGCTCCCATCGACATAACCCCCTTTTAGACAGCATTAGGTCTGTATACTAAGTCACTCAGGGTGTGGTTTTTCCAAACCCATGAGCGATGTAGTTATACTGACATATGTTCCTAGTGGAGACCAAGCATGAAACAACTACAGTGTACACACAGGGAATCCATGCAGGTTCTACATACCCTGACTGTGATGGGAGTTGAGGACACTTAGTGCCTCTCGGGAAGTGCAGGATTCAGATAATTTTGACATATGAACTAGGATGAAAGAAATCTTGGCTATTTTTTCTAAATAGAAATAAGGAGATGAACTGTTACAATCCCATGAGCTTGAAAAAAACAAAGCTTTGGCATACTGCCCCTACACTACTTAACCACTAGATTTTTTTTTTTCTTAAGAGGCTTTCTTGGAATAGCTCTTCACGAAGACTTTAAGGATTCGCAATATTTCAGTCTGGACATTTTTTTTAAAATTTCCCACTTCTTTAGATCCATACAAGAAAAATCATACCCAGCTCCTGTTACAAAAGTAAATACATTTTACATTTTCGGTAAAGGGAAACTGGCAGATACACTACCAAAGCAAAGCTAAATGCACCTTGCTAAGAGCTGGCATCACAAAAGCAGTCTGTATGAAATACCTCATTTCAGTGCAAAGCTCAGCCATGCTCTCATTTTTTCCAAGGAAGCAGCTCTGTTACTCCAGTACTTTACAGAGTGCTGTCAAAAAACAAGGGGAGTTCAAAACAGTGGAGATCTAAGCAGTGCTGGAATTCAGTTACCCAAACTAGAGAGGCCCACTTTCTTTCAGTCTGACCTCCCATCATAAGAGCTAGTCTTCTTCAACTGCCAAGGCTAAACCCTGGCAAAATTCCAACACTGAACCTGAACTATAGACTGGTATCAGACACTCTCTTCTAATTGAAAGCCTCAGACTGGAAGGTATTTTCATGCCTATAACTAATGTACAAAGAGCAACATACATAAAAAGTGGAAGCTGAAACACTAACACATATGAATTCAGCTCCCCTCCAAGTCTGCGTTTCCTGGCACTTCCTTTCTTGAAATCCAAATACCTGACGGCAGGCTTGTGAGTAAAAAGCATTTCAGTCTTTTGACTTGTCCCCACAGCTATCCCCTTTCCAGTCCTTCACCGCTTGTGAAAACACACACAAATGCAAGCCAGCTAGGTAAACACATGTACCACAGACCCAGCAACAACAGTTCTGACCCTGTCCACCTGAACTGAAGGAAAAAAGGTTACAAATGTAAACTCATACACAGTGTACTATTGATCCCTTTACAGCAGGAAGCATTGTAAGAGACCAGGATTCTTTTTCAACCTTACATATAAATATTTCTTCCCTCAGGCAAACCTGGACAAGTCCAGAGCTGCATTCCTTGCAAGGTTAAACGTCCTTTTTCACGTGTGTGCACGCTTGTCTTTTCCTTTCTCTTCTAAGTACAAAGCCCCACTCCTTGCAAGCTCTTCCCATACAGATAATACAAACAGAAAGGCAGGTGGGTTGTATTTCCAGCTCTCAACCATAAAAAACCCTCTTACCTTTCACTCGAGAACTTCAGGAAATTTCTGCAGTAGTCAGTCATTGGCTTTATGAAAATCAGCTAATATTCCCCTAGCTAAATGCTTCATAAGAGGAAAAGAAGAGGCATTGCAAGCCGCCAGCTCACAGGGACACACGACTTCACTGTTCCTGCTGCTACAGCTGCTGCTGAAGGTAGCTGGTCTTGCTGGAAAAGCATGAGACTTTGATTCAGCCAAAAAAAGGCCAGTAAAAATGTAAACACAAGGGAGGAGCCTGAGGGCACAATCAATGAAATTTGAACTCCTAGAACCAGGGAGGAGTGGAAATGTGTTGTTTGAAAAGGTAATTCAGTCTACAAGCTATTTTTCCCACTGTGGTCCCGTTCCCTGCCTCCCCCCATCTGAACTGAAGCTGAACGAGCTGCAATTCCTAGATCATTTAACGACACGTTTCTTTTCTGTATTTGAAGTTTTTTTCTAAAGTAAACAGCCCACAAATAGTTACTGCTGCTTCCCAACTCAACCCTTGCTCCCCACCCCCTCATGATTTCAATACAACTTTTGTGCTGGGCGGGGGAGGAGTGTGCCCAGGATTCTTCAGCATTAATCACGCTTATTTTTATCTAGCGGCTGCTGCTGTCAAGACCCCCCCAAATCCCAGCAAGCACTGACCCCTCCGCCCCCCTTCATCTCTGGAGTGAATCAGCTCAAATTAGATGGAGTCAGGCTGCAAAGAACCACCCTTGGCTCCTTGAAGTCTTTACTCTTTTAATAACAGCTGCATCTCACCACACTGCAGCCCACAAACCTTTACTCTGAACTGTATGACAAACAATGATGCCTATGCATCACTACCAAATAGCCATACCATTAGAGAGCATTCATTTTCTGCTTCAGAGCCTGTCACCACTTCATAAAAATGGGTCTCATTTACCCACAATATGTATAATGTTAAAAACAAAACTACCCACCAGCTGTTTACAAGACAATAAGAGTTTTAAGTTCAACCCTATAGTAAAAATAAATGATGTACATCTGTTTACTCGATGTTGTATTTATGGATCAGTAAAAGATTGTACATTAACTGGAGTCAGCCTTGATCTTTCTTTTCTTTTAGTCTCTTTTTCAGACAATGATGGTATGGGGGTGCAGGATCCTGACAATAAGAAAAAATGCTCCAGGAGAAGATGATTCCATTGGGACTGGATGTATTCATAGAGCAGCATCCTGCCTTCAGGTCTCTTCTACATAGCCCTACTTTGTATGGGGCCAGGAGAACTGGCTCTCTTTTTCTTAAGAAGATCCAGAATGCTGTTGACAGTCCTTGTGGGATGACAGAAGTAACACCCATCTGAAAAAGTGCCCAGAACAGCACACAGAAGGCCCACCACATTGTCTTAACTGGTCACTGGAGAAAGAATGCTTTTGTGTTGCTATGTGATCAGAAAGCCATGAACATTCGGAAATAGTAATGGTTAACATCTTTCTAACAAGAGACAGGATGTCAGAATGGGTCAGACCTTTAGCCTACATTTTATTAATTGGGTATATTAGTTTGTGGGCTTTTTTTGTGGCTGGTTTTATTTTTTATTTATTTGTTTGTTTTTTTCCCAACGGAAAGCTATAACAGTAGCCACTGAAGTCAGTGAATATCGATCTGCCAAATGATGGGTATAACTTTTCACAGAAGAAGACTGGCCAAGGGGATAAAGCAATAGACTGGGATTCAGACAACCTGGGTTCTAATTTTGCTTCTCCCATTGTCCTGCTACGTGACCTTGAACAAGTAATTTCTCCTCTCTGTGCCTCAGTTTCTCCAGCTGTAAATGAAGATAATGATGCTGACCTCTTTTGCAAAGTGCTTTAAGATCTATTGATGAAAACCCTGGTCTTATTCGTATCGCTGTAACCCCAACTCATGTTAGCTGACTGGTGTCATGCAATAAATATTCTCCCTGTGTTTCTAAAGTTCCTCAGACTTTATCACAAAACTTTGGAGAGGCTATTGAAAGTCTAAATCAATTGCACATTGTAATAATGAAAATGTGCAAATAATGAATGATTTGAAGAGAAAACAACTGGTTTTCTGCATAGCAAAATCTAAGAAAGCAGGAGCCCCATATGCAGCTAGATCCACAAACCTGAATCTTTTCAATGTGGTTTGCTACAGAACTAAAACAGAACTCAAAACACAATGCTACCTCTGAGTTTAAGAAAACAATATTTCTCTAACCCCCCCCCCCAAAAATTATTTGAATAAACAGTTTATTGTTGTAGACTTAGAACTACTAGCCTACACATATTTACATTTAATTGGGCCACATCATTTGCTGCACAGACATTCAACTTCATCCTTTCCTCCTGTTTTTTTTTTTTTAACTTTTGAATACTTCCTTGTGTTCTGAAATGTATTCTGATCAGAACTTTGTTTTCTTCCCATTTTAGTGTGTCAAATCTTTCACTGTTATCTGCTAACAGCTTGAAATGTGTACTGGGCATGAGATTCATCAGTACATTCAGATGTGCATGCATTCTAGAGCTTGCATGCATGCCTGTTTATTGTGTGTATCTTCTAGACTAATACATAGTCTTATTTCAACAGGCAGCTTTGTATATGCACACTAATGAATAATGTATTATCATGTATCTAATGCAATGTACTGTATTTTCCTAATAAAACAAATTATTTTTTATTAGGGCTGTCAAGCGATTAAAAAAATTAATTGCGATTTATCGCGTGATAAAAAAATTAATCGTGATTTATGGCACTGTTAAACACCAATAGAATAACATTTATTTTAAATATTTTTGGATGCTTACTACATTTTCAAATATATTAATTTCAATTACAACGCAGAATACAAAATGTACAGTGTTCACTTTATATTTATTTTTTATTACAAATATTTGCACTGTAAAAAACAAAAATTGTATTTTTCAATTCACCTCATACAAGTACTGTAGTGCAATCCCTTTATCATGAAAGTTGAACTTACAAATGTACAATTATGTCAAAAAAAACCTGCATTCAAAAATAAAACAATGTAAAACTTTAGAGCCTGCAAGTCCACTCAGTCCTACTTCTTGGTCAGCCAATCACTCAGACAAACAAGGTTGGTTACAATTTGTAGGAGATAAAGTTGCCTGCTTCTTGTCCACAATCTCAGCTGAAAGTGAAAACAGATGTTCGCATGGCACTGTTGTAGCTGGCGTTGCAAGGTATTTACGTGACAGATGTACTAAAGCTTTATATGTCCCTTCATACTTCAACGACCATTCCAGAGGACATGCTGATGCTGGGTTCTGCTTAATAACGATCCAAAGCAGTGCGGACTGATGTATGTTCATTTTCATTATCTGAGTCAGATACCACCAGCAGAAGGTTGATTTTTTTTTTTTTTGGTGGTTTGGCTTCTGAGGTTTCCATATCAAAGTGTTGCTCTTTTAAGACTTCTAAAAGCATGCTCTACACCTCCTCCCTCTCAGATTTTGGACTGCACTTCAGATTCTTAAACCTCTTGTCAAGTGCTGTAGCTATTTTTAGAAATCTCACATCGATACCTTCTTTGCATTTAGTCAAATCTGCGGTGAAAGTGTTCTTAAAACAAACAACATGTGCTGGGTCATCATCCGAGACTGCTAAAACATTAAATATATGCAGAATGTGGGTAAAACAGAGCAGGAGACATACAATTCTTCCCGCAAAGAGTACAGTCACAAATTTAATTGATGCATTCTTTTTTTAACAAGCATCATCAGCATGGAAGCATGTCCTCTGGGTTGGTGGCCGAAGCATGAAGGGGAATACGAATGTTTAGCATATCTGGCATGTAAATACCTTGCAACGCAGACTACAAAAGTACCATGCGGACACCTGTTCTCACTTTCAGGTGACCTTGTAAATAAGAAGCAGGCAGCAGTATCTCCCATCAATGTAAACAAACTTGTTTGTCTTAGCAATTGGCAGAATAAGAGGTAGGAGTGAGTGGACTTGTAGGCTCTGAAGTTTTACACTGTTTTGTTTTTGAGTGCAGTTATGCAACCAAAAAAAAATCTGCATTTGTAAATTACACTTTCACGATAAAGAGATTGCACTTCAGTATTTGTATAAGGTTAATTAAAATATACTATTTCTTTTGTTTATCATTTTTACAGTGCATATATTTGTAATCAAAAATAATAATAGAAAGTGAGCACTGCGCACTTGGTATTCTGTGTTGTAATTTAAATCAATATTGAAAATGTAGGATAACATCCAAAAATATTTAATAAATTTCAATTAGTATTCTATTGTTATAAGTGCGATTAATCGTGATTAATTTTTCTGAGTTAATTGCATGAGTTAACTGCAAGTAATTAACAGCCCTATTTTTTTATATACTTGAATGATACAAAAGTAGGGTAAAAATCAGAAAAAAAATGAATACTACTTTATATAATATCCGGGAATTTTTCGGTAAAAATCGGTTTAAACTGAAAATGAAGGGTCTTATTTATAGAATACTGAGACATGCTGTTGTAATATTGGATGACTGCTGTCCACCTAGGACTCAAACGTAAATTAGATTTGGATCTCATGATATTATCCCAGTGAGCAAAAACAAGCAAATATTCAATTACATTAATGAATGCAACTTCCTATCCAGTTGCTAGTATCTATTGTGTCATGATGATTCCAATTCTGCTGCAAACTTTTCTTTGTGGTTCAAGTATGGATTTAACTTGACCTAATTGTGTTTGAATAACTAGCAACACAACAGTAAAATAAGGAATAAAACTGCAATGGCAATGCACTAGGCAAAGCATCCAACTATTAAATGTACTGTGAAATCATGAATTCATTTCAGCCTCTTCCTTTTGTCTATTTCAAAAGCAAAGCCAATCTCTGGAAATACCCCGCAAAACTGGCTATTGTTTGTTCCTAATGCCAAGATTAGGAATGCATGGTTTTTTTTCATGGTTGCTACAGCAGCATCTGCATCTTTGATTGGGTGCTTGGCGCCTCTCTTGTTAGACATTTAGGGTACGTCTGTACTACCCGCTGGATCGGCGGGAAGTGTTTGATGTATCGGGGATCAATTTATTGCGTCTCGTCTGGATGCAATAAATTGATCTGCGAATCGACACCCGTACTCCACCTCGGCAGGAGGAGTAAGCGGAGTCGATGGGGGAGCCGCAGCAGTCGACTCGCCGCCGTGAGGATGGCCAGGTAAGTCGAACTAAGATACTTCGACTTCAGCTACACGAATAGCGTAGCTGAAGTTGCTTATCGTAGTTCGAACCCCCCCGCTAGTGTAGCCCAGGCCTTAGACTGATTGCAATATTAGTTATAATTATGATCGTGAAGAAACAGAAGGAACTAAACCCACAGAGACAACATGATGCTGCTGCTCATCCAAATGTACAGTACCATTTAAACCCTGTTTATGATAAAGGCTAATGGGTATGCAAAAGGGCAATTTCGTAAGCTTAGTCTTTCTTTTGAGTATGGAATGTGAAATTTATTTAAAGATGGCATTACCATCCTATAGAAAATCCTTGAAGATGCTCTCAATTTGCTTGAATACATCTTCTGGAATCCAAAAAGGTACTACACTGATTAAATATTTAATCTGGGGGGTTATGGTCATTGTGTGAAATTTTCAAAAGTGATTTAGGAACACAAGTGTGGGACTCATGTTTCTATCACCAAGAACACTCAGCTGCAAGGTCCTGAGTGTTTTACTCTGAGTTCCGTCACACAGAGCATCCCATTTTAGGAAAAAAAATTCAAGATGGATACCAGAGTGAGGGACAAACTTTCGAAATTAATAGGACCTTGAAGATGATCTGAAATAGGCTGGGGAACCAATAAAGAGTATGAAGAACTAGTGTGACATGCTCTAGTTGCTCTGCAATACCTAACAAGCGGGCTGCTATGTGCTGGACCATCTGAAGATTCCATAGTCATCGCAGCTAAAATGCATTACATTATTCTATCAATAGGATAAAGTGATGAAAGCATGGATCTCAGTGGGCAAGTGTCTGACAGGAAAGGGTGCAGTCCCTAACCAGTCAAAAGATATTTCTAACAATTGCTGCTATTTGGGTGTCTGGAAACAGCAAATAATCCAGGAGAACCCCAAGACTACATGTTGCTTTGGCAACCGCAGAGAAGATGCCTACAATGAGAGTGGAAGTCAGAGTTCTTGCCAGATCTACAAGTACTTCCCTCTTCTTATTGGAGGTGACAATGCAGCATCACCTCTGTCTTAGCCAGACTGAACTTGAACAGGTTGCTTTGTGGGGGGCACAAGCATGTCTAAGGGACTGCATTGTCTGTGTTTGATGAAAACAAGATGAGGAGCTAGGTATCATCAGCAAATTGTTAGAACTGAAGCCAGTACCATCTCATGATCTCTAATGATGGTTTAGTATATTCATGAATGGCCTGGTCCAAAGCCCACTGAAATCAATAGGAGTCTTTCCATTGACTTCAAAGAGCTTTACATCAGCTCCCAAACAGGATGGAGCACATTTAGGACTCCACAAGTGAGAGCTGTTGGAGTGAGGGTGAAGGTGGAGGAGCCCATGATGACCCTTTTGGATTGATCAATGACAATTGAATGGACTCAGTTTAGTGCCACTCCACTTGCCAAAGCAAGGCCTCATTGACAAACAAACAGAAACCGATGGTTGATTAGCTCAAAGGCTGCGGATAGGGCTAACAGTATTAATATGGATATTTTTCCACTGTGGCTAGCTATAAGGACCTTAAAATCTGATGGTCTACAGGTGTTTACTTTAAATAATCCTTAATCCTAGAAATGGTTGTGACATAGAGTGTTAATATGAGGCATTCATAGATCTCTAAGATGTATTCTGTATAGACTGTCCAGTGTAATCATAAAAACAACAAGGAGTCTGGTGGCACCTTAAAGACTAACAGATTTATTTGGGCATAAGCTTTCGTGAGTAAAAACCTCACTTCTTCGGATGCATCCGAAGAAGTGAGGTTTTTACTCACGAAAGCTTATGCCCAAATAAATCTGTTAGTCTTTAAGGTGCCACCAGACTCCTTGTTGTTTTTGTAGATACAGACTAACACGGCTACCCCCTGATACAGTGTAATCATAGAATCATAAAACTGGAAGGGACCTCGAGAGGTCATCTAGTCCAGTCCCCTGCACAAGTATCAGGACTAATGATCTAGTAATGGGTCTGCCTTAAAAAATGAGACACTGAAGTCTGAGTTGTAGCACTCAGGAGGCTTATTAATATATTCCACTCTATTATTAACAGGACTTAGTAAATTCATGCAAGTGAAGTGGGAAAATATCATTATGTTATTAGTCTCTACAGTTCTCTAAAGAGAATTGGTGCTGGGAGTAGACACTTGCCAGACAGCCTTTCAAGAAGAGCCTTTTGTTTCTTAGTGCCTGCTTCCTGTGTTTCCATTCCACGGTGCAACTGGGCCTTGTGTGAGTCACTTTGTTAAAGATGAAAAATAACTGAAGCTCAGATTCACAATTCTATTTATTAGACAGGACACTATCAGGATAGTTGTAGGCCGAAACCTTATGTACCTTTCCTTTTTTTAAAAATTTTATTTTATTATATCTGTTTGTAAGGTCTTGTACATTTTGTGTATAAAAGAATGTTTAAGAGTTCTTCATATTTCTTAAACTCTGACCCCCAGCTCTCTTTCCATGGCCTCTGACAGGAGGCTTTTCTTTCCTCTCTTCAAACTCCAACTGGGCCTCCTCTCAGACTCCTACTCCCTGATATCTGTGATTCTGCTCCCTACCCCTTGCCAAAAACTAACATTGATGTTCCCCAGCAAGTCTGATTGTTTCTCTGCTGGGATCAAGTGGGCAGGTTGCTCTGTTATAAATCTCACATGATCTGAGGTTTGCCAGTCAGAGGTGTTGTAACTGCATTACACATCACTTGCAAGCATGGAAACATGCAAACATGGAAAATATTGTTGACCCCACTGATGACACCATGGTCCTGTTTTTACACCAGCATCGCCCCTCTGCTGTGCAGTAGCAGATGTCATGGGCTTTTTAGATTGGTTTCCCAGGACAAGAGAAATCAGTGATATGGAGCCTGCTTTGTTCATAGTCCTGAAATGAGATGGCCGAAATGCATGCAGGGCAATCCAGTCTTCCAGCAATCTCAGCCAGCATCAGTGCCCAGATCCCAGGGAGAGGCTGTGCCTCAAGAATGGACACTAATCAGTGTCCAAGGCAGACAGCAAACTCCTACAACTCCGACAGCTCCCTCTCCCCTGCAGTTAAGCACAAGAAACCCAAAACTATTTCCTCAGCATGTCCTGCCAACCATCAAAACCTTCTTGCACACTAAGAGAAAAGAATGTGTAATTCTATGTTTAACAGCACCACCTGGGGACTCCCACCATAACAATATAAATGGAGTCGCAGCTTGGGGCTCAGTAAAGAAACTAGTCAAAGCCCTCTAGTGAGATCAAAAGTTGGGAGGACTCTTTGGGAGTTATGGAGATGCACAGAGAAGAGGGGAAATGAGCACAATGGAAAACATAAATAGCAAGGTTGGTTTGTGATGGGGACTGGGCAGTAGTAGCTCTAAAATAGGGATATTCAGTCAAACCGAGCTTATCCCTTAAAGGTTCAGTTAGCTGGGAAAAAGACATTTGAGCCAGATGTGTTCTGATTTCGTGGAGTATTTTTTTAAACTAACTGTTTAAACCTTCCCTAATTTTAACCCTACTTGTACTAGTGTTTCTGGGATTGTCATGTACTTTCATCTAAGAAGTGTTGTAACCGGTTTCTCTTGTTTAAATTCCCTCATGATTGATGATATTCTCTAGTCCCACCAGCACCACCTCTAGAAGTGGTGAGCACACTAAGAAGCAGTATGCAAAGGAGAGCACAGTGCATGCATTCAGAGAGGGATGGAGAAAGAAGGAAAACGAAACAAGCTGATTACTTCTCTTTGTTGGCCTTTCCCCACCATTTCTTTAAAATGTATAGAAAACTAAGTGCCAAAGTTCAAGCACCCACAAGACAGTTTTAATCTGCACAATCCATACTTATATGTTCAAGATCTGGCACTGTTACAGCAGTAATACTGTTATGCAAGTGATCTGCTGTTGAGCAGTGTGTCCAAAGTATATGGCACAATCAAGCATCTATTCAACTAGGTTGCTCCTTCTGCTTGGTTTTAAATATTCTGCTGAAGCAAACATAGGTTGGATTGTCCTGTCCACTTCCACAACAAACAACAAGCAGTGGGAAAGCCACTCAGATAGCTCTTAATGCGGAAAAGGCACATATCATTGGCTCTCCCTCCAAGAATCCCATGGAAACTGTACTGGGGTAGCTCTGTAGAGTTTGGCCCCCCACTGTGTTTAATGTAATGGGATAAAGAAAAGCCTCTCTCTATGGCAGGGGTCGGCAACCTTTCAGAAGTGGTGTGCCGAGTCTTCATTTATTCACTGTAATTTAAGGTTTCATGTGCCAGTAATACATTTTAACATTTTTAGAAGGTCTCTTTCTATAAGTCTATAATATATAACTAAACTATTGTTGTATGTAAAGTAAATAAGGGTTTTAAAATGTTTAAGAAGCTTCATTTAAAATTAAATTAAAATGCAGAGCCTCCCGGACCGGTGACCAGGACCTGGGCAGTGTGAGTGCCTCTGAAAATCAGTGGTGGCACGCGTGCCATAGGTTGCCTATCCCTGCTCTATGGCATTCTCCTGTCCCTAGGTGGGAGATGTCAATTTGGACATCAATCTCTAAATTGATGCTGTTAAAAGTAACGAATAACAGATTTTTCTGTTTGCTGGCAATTAAAAAAAATTGTTGTGGTCAAACCGAAACCAAACTTTTACCACATTTTCAGCTAACCAAAAAGGAAAAACTAAACATGGTGGGTCCCATGTAATGGTTACATTTTCAGCATTTGGGGGTTTTTTTTTTAACTGTTTAATAAAATTGCAGGAAATTTCTAAATGAAAAGTTGTTTCAAACCACAAAAGAAAAAAATCAAAACATTTCATTTAGAAAAGACTGAAACGAAAGGTTTTGACTTTTTGGAATTTTTTTTAAATGAACAATTCAGCAAAACAGACACAAATTGGTTAAATGCTTCAGTGTTGCTGATTCTGCATTTTTCACCATAAAGGTTTTAGCTGAAAAATTTCCCCCAGCTCTAGTTAATGAAGACATTCCTCTGCGGGTCTGGAGAAGGTGTGAATACACCCTTTGGAAAACAACATCTTTTGCCCATTACCAAACAGGGACTGATTTCAATTGGTGAAATTAGGGGTGGCGGAAAAAATCCAGAGCAAACAAATACTTTTAAAACCAAACAACTTTTTTCATAGTAGCGCTGAACCCATGTATTTCTACTTATAACAGGTATTCCAAAAGCATTTTTTTTCTTATTCGTTACCTTTTAATTCTTTTTTTAAATTTCCCACTTGTAGTTTTCCTCTTCCTGATAAATTGTTAAGTCGGACAGCAATTAGATGCCCCAACCAAGATCAGGGTCTCATTGTGCTCGGTGTAAAATGTATGCATGGTAATAGACAAACTTAATCATCTAAATAGACAGACAAAGGGCAGAAGACAGAAAATGTTATTGTACACATTTGAAAATCAAGCCAAAAGCATTAGGAGTTCAGGAGTTCTGAAAATCTGGCCCCAGTTGTGGGTGCTAAGCACTTAAAAATCTGCTTCTAATTGAAAGCAACAAAGAGTCCTGTGGCACCTTATAGACTAACAGACGAATTGGAGCATAAGCTTTCGTGGGTGAATATTGTCTGACAAAGTGGGTATTCACCCACGAAAGCTTATGCTCCAATACATCTGTTAGTCTTAAAGGTACCACAGGGCTCTCTGTTGCTTTTTTCAGATCCAGACTAACACGGCTACCCCTTTGATATTCCTTAGGGTTCTAATTGACTTGCCCAGGATGATACAGTATGTCTGTGACAGAGCCAGGAGCTGAACCCAGGTTTCCTGAGTCCCAGTCCACAGCTTAGCCATGAGACTAACCTTTCTTTTTCTAAGGAGAGTCATCACAAGTAACATGCAGATTACAGATTGGAACAATGTCAGTCTAACTATCCAAATACAGATCTAAGATATGCCAGCCTGAACTTGTACACTTTCCACAATGCATAGATACACAACAGTGTCAGGAGTATTTAAGCCACAAGTTTCTATAATTATATGGATGGACACTGTTGAAGGGGGAAGGGGAAATGGGGATCAAAGTTTGCCCATCACAGCACATGTGGAAATAAGACACTTAATCATATCTTCACATTCAACATTACTGAAGACCAAAATAAACCAACTTCCATTTACTTATCTTCAACTTAATTACAATCTCCTGTTCAATAATAATAATAAAAATCCACACATGACACTAAAAGAGAAAAGTTTCCTCTGAAAGAGGCACAATTGAAGGCAGATATAAAGACAATGCTCCAAGTTGGCAGTGTTTTGTTTGATAAATCCAATCATTCCGTGTTTCTATTATCATTGCCAAACAGGAATGGAAGGGAATTGTTGTAGTACATCATTTTTCAAATGAAAATAAACTTTTTTTTTCTTGCCTGCCAAATCTCTCGCTCTCTGTCTTTTAAACAACTTTGTATATAGTTCAAGAATCAAAGTTGGAGTTCATTTGATCACGACCAATTTATACTTCAGTTTCACTTACCAGAAATGGCACCGACCCCACTGTTTTTGTTGGTAGGCATTTGCATTCCTTTCGAGGCACCAAAGCCAAGCAGTTTTGTCTCAGCCCTTGAGTTTTGCAATACTGAAGGGGCCCTCTGGGAAAACAAGTGTTTAACTACGAGAGAGGGCAGCTCCCCATTCAACAGCTATTTACTTTGGGTTGAACAGGAGAAAAAATTTCAAATAAAAGTCAAACACCCCCATCAAATCATGTCACATGGGTGCATTCCAGAAAGCCAGTTATTGCTTACCTGGAAACACTTCTCAGATGTTTTTCTTCAGAAAAAAGAAAAGGAAGGAACAAGCAAGTTTGTAAACTTTTGGCTATTTCTAAATACGGGGTATCTGACTATTCTCGGGATAGGCCAGATATTTTGTTACCCACCACTTTAGGTATGGCAATTTGGACTGATTGTGCCCTGCAGGAGTTTGGCTTGAATGTACACATCCCTTTGCCTCCAAAGCCACTTCTTTTGTGAGCCAGACTTTCCCCAATTTTCAGGCACTGCTGGCAAACATCACAGTTTGTCACTTACTATGAAGCAAACAATAGGGATCAGATGGAAAAAACATTTAAGTGATTCTAATACTGTGCTGACTAGCTGAAACACTTGCACAATGCTTCCTTAGTTTAAAAAAATGTCATTTTAAGACAATTTACAGTGTAAGTGTGTATTCTTTCTCTCCCACAGGTTTTTGATAGCTAACTGTCAGGTTGTGGAGGGATTACTAAATAAATGAAACACTAAAAGTGACAAAATATTTAATAAGAATGGACTAAATTCAGTCCTCCCATAAATCCATTTTCAATCAAGTTGTACCAGGCATTAATTTGGCCCATTATTATGATCTCTGATGCTGGGCATGATGGTTTTTTTCTATCTAGCGTTGCTGCCTACTAAACTAAACAGTGTGTGTGCAGGAAGCGCACTGGGCACTCTTGCTGTGCGTCATGCAGTCTTCTTCGGATGACAGACATGATCATTCACAACTTGCTGCAGTGATTCTATCCCTGAAACAATCTCAGCATACAACCAAGAATGATTGTCACGCTGTTCAAATTAAAGCACACTCCTGAACAACCCTAATATGTAACTGCCAACCAGGCTGTCCTCAGAGTTATCTACATTCACTAGCAAGAGAAATATTTGCTCCTTTGCAGTGCATAAGTTGGAAGCTCCTGGTTAGCACTGATGCATATTGTGTCATATAATAATCCTGCATACTATCAAGAGTTGAAACATTAAATAATATAGCTGATCAAATAATCCGTCTAAACTTTTTTTAAAATGGAAAATGGCCTTTTTCATAACACGATTTTCCTCACTGATTTTTTATGAAAAACTGAAAAAAGTGGAGGCTAATATTTTTCAAAAGCATGACAAATTTCCATTAATTTTTTTGAAAGAAAGAAAAGTTTATTTCTTTTCAGCTTTTTTGCTGAAAATACTTACCATTTCCCAAATTGCTTTGGTAAGAACAGCTGTTGTGGAGACAGACGAGAACTAAAGAATCTGCAGAGCATGCCTCAAGGGGCAAAAAGCTGGGTGATAGTCCAGGAATCCCAAATCATGGTTTGTTATTATTATTATTATTATTATTTTCTATTATAGTAGTATCTACAAGCTCCAGTTAGGACTGAGGCCCCATTGTGTTATGCGCTGTTTAAACACAGCATAAAAACAGTCCCTTTCCCTAAAGAGTAATCTAAGCATGAGAGAAGACACAAGAGGGTTTAACAAGTCTTAGGAATCAGAAGAGAAATTCTTATGTGGATGAGGGTAACACTGCAAAAGATGCCTGAGAAGGAGTAAGTTACTGAACTGCCATGGTACTCACCTGGAGTGGGAACATTAAAATAACAGAGGTAATGGAATACACTACAATCTGGTGGGCATTATACAATGTACAGTGGCAAAGCTGTTATAGACATTTTGCTGTCTTTTCCAGAAATGAGTAAATTTTGGTCATCTCGCTGCTATCTACAAACAGTATCTGTACTATGCTGCTGTTCTCAAACTGAAAAACAGCAACAATGATTAACAATATCATCATTGCTGGTCCCTTCCTCCTCTAACAAACGTGGTTTGAAAAGATAAACACCCAACCCTGTAGAGACCACAGGAACAAAATGAGGAACTTACAGTAGATGATACCATCTCTACCAGTCTAACGTCAGCACAAACAACTTCAAGAATTCTATCATTGCAGTCCAAAATACTGTTCTCAGTCACATATTTTGAACCATTATAGTAGAAGACTCCAAGGAAAGGTACTGCCCAGTTATGAGGGAATGTGATACTGACTCAAAATCAGGGACGAGGAAGTTGTTTCTAAAGTTGTATATCCATTATGGAGGAAGTGTATTAACATGGTCTAGCATATAAAGTTGCTCATCAAGGGCTCTTAAGAGAAATAAGTGTCTAGATGAAGAAATTCAAATGTTTTTCAATCACTTCTTCCTTCCCCAACTACCTGAAAATTCTAGACCTTTAAGGAGAAAAGAAAGGGAACTACAGCCATGGGGGACTAGCTGTCTGCAGACTCCTCCCATTCTAGACATATGTAAACACTGCTCCACTAATCACCAGGGATTCTAGTTTTCTATTATAACCCCCCGAAAATTCTCTGATTAAAAAAACCATAAAAATGTGAGTTTTTCCACGATTAAAATGAAACGCTGAACTTTAGTTTCCCTAGTCACTATATATATAGGTATCAGTTGAACACAATGTTTTATTGATATACAGTAGAACCCCATTTATCCAAGCATCTATTCTCCGGCTCTCCATATTAATTGAACCACCAGCCTCTCACGGCTGACTGCCCGAGCCCCAGCCACCTGGGGCTAGGGTGACCAGATGTCCTGATTTTATAGGGACAGTCCTGATTTTTGGGTCTTTTTCTTATATAGGCTCCTATTACCCTCCAACCCCTGTCCCGATTTTTCACATTTACTGTCTGGTCACCCTACGTGGGGCTGATCGCCCAAGCCCCACCTGCTGTCAGCCATGGGTGGCTGCTGGTTTGGTTAATATGGAGAGCTGGATAATGGAGGGTCAGATAAACGACATTCTACTGTATGTGTTTTCATTTGTTCACAACATGTAAAAGATTCTCTGTAAAAACGCAAATTCTACATTTTTCTGCGTTTTTTCCATGGCAAACAGATTTCTTGAATCCCTGCTAATCACCCAGGAGATCAGGAACATTTAGGAGGCAATTCTCTCTCTGCAACTAGTGGTGAGCCCCCTGCATCTAGCTATTTCAAACCAATATGGGAGACTCAGAAAAACTGGGTACCATTTTACTGTAATGTTTTTCCTTTTTATCACCTCTTTCTCAGATTTGTACCTTCAGTCACAACACAGCGCTATGGAGTGCAATCCCTCTGTGCATAAAGTGTCAACAAGAACAAAACAGGTCTCTTTCAATCTCAAATTATTCATTTTTTTTAAAAAAAGGAATCTGAAAAGTTACAAAGTCTGTCAGTTTCACAAAGCTTGCGGTATCTGTGAATGGTCATGCAGGTTTGATATCATAATTCATTACCCCCCAGTTCTTAATATGCACAAAAAAGCGAGGAGGCGTTAGAGTGCATACTATATATAGGTCATCTACTGCCCTCTAGCCACGTATATTGCTCCTGTTGATTTCAATGGGAATTATGTGTGCAGGCAAAAGCCTATGCCCTAAAAAGTCTGAATTGGAACTGAAAAATTTAGTTGAAGAAAGCTACATGTAACAACATCAGATGTAAGAGACTTTAAAGAAAGTTGCTGTCACAAAAGCAGAACTCTCCCTAAGTCTCTTAAAGTACACTTGATCTTAGCTCATAGAGCCGATTACACACTAAATATATTCAGTAGTGGAAGGCATTTCTAACAGCAGCAAATAGCATGAGGTCAGATTCTATTCCACTGGATCATATCCCACCCACAAGGCTTATATAGACGTGAGTATCATATACTTTACATCTGAACTACTTCCCCTCCAATGTTCTGGCTGCACAGTCATTTCTTTGCTTTTCTGTAACTTCCTGTATAGGTATCTCTAGCAGTATAATGGAATGCATGAGTTTTCATTTATTGATCGCAACACTGAAAGTCATTTACAGAATCAGTTCAACTGCTTGCTTGGGGCTAGGTCAAGGCATTTATACTATGGCCCAATGTAGGGAGCAGCACAGTGCTGGACCACCAAGGAGGAGATTTTGCCTCAGGTAAAGCACAATCTTTTCTGATGCTGCTCCTTGCACATGAGTGGAGTATGTGTGTGCATGTACACACACGGTGAGCGCCATCCAGCAGATGGCTGCCTGTAGTGCCTCCACTCACCCTGCTTGGTGGAACCGTGCTGAGGAGAGGGGGAGGCGATGGCCTTGCTTCAGCCTTTCAACCTTTTTGCTGCCTTGTTCCCCATGGGAGAGCTGCGGTCAACAGTTCTTACTATCATGAGGTGTCGTTGTGCAACTGTGTTGTGGTACAGAAAACTGAAGTTTCTTGTATACCCCCATCTCTCTTACCCTCCCCCCCCCCCCACACACAGAGGCTCAATCTATACTCAATACTGATTCTTAAGGATTAAAAAAAGATGCAAGCTGAATCAGATCCTGGCTGATAGTGCTCTAGCTTTACTCCTTCCTTGTTTCTTCAGGGAGCTTTGTGAAAACAGAAATGTTGGCATTCGTTCAGGCCTTATCTGCTCCCCTCATGTTTTTACTTGCAACAGAGTCAGGCTTGTGTGTGTGTGCACGCAGGTGTGACATTCTGAGCTTTCACATGAGAAATACACAAATCAAGAACAATTAATTCTTTTGCTATGTACTGAGGCAAAGTCAAGGAACCATGCAAACGGGAACGAGATCATGATGGCTGCTTTTACACTACTTTCACCCAGACCATACTGCACTGTAAATACCAATAGGAAGAAAGGATAACTTATGGAATAGAGGGTCACTGGCAATTTAAAGACATATAATTGTATCAAGGGAAATGCCTGTCTGTATTCCATTGACTTGGGCACCCCTTACTTTATAGTCTTGCATATCTTCTGCAAAGCTCCAGACAATGTAGCATTAGTGCTTTAACTGAAATCTGTGAATTTGCCATAAGATGTGGTGACTATAGGTATATATTGAGATTGAAAGTGGCAAAACTATTTGTAAAAGGATGACTGGCCTTTTAAGGGGAGATGGATCCACTTGTGACACACTCAGATTGTGAAAAAAATGTGCACTTTCACATGACAGGCAGGTCATGTGGCTAAATCAGGCCTTTTGGGATGGAAATAAAACCAAAAGCCTACAGGGAGCAGGAGCCAGCTAGGAAAGCCGGGGTGTGGAGATCAAATCTGCTAGAGGAAAGCTTCAGCAGGGACAGGACTAAGGGCTTGTCTATACTACCATACGGGGTCAATCTAAGAGACGCAACTTCAGGGTTGCGATAAATCGATGCCCGCTGGATCTATTGCTGCCTGTCGATCTGACGGGTAGTGTAGACAAGTCCTCAGAGTTGTACCAAGAGCTGTAGGCCAGCTTGAAGGCTGAGTGGGAGTTTGTGTGATTCCTTGTGAACTTTGATCCCAAGAAGGGGTGTTTTTCAACACATGAAAGCCTATGTTGAAAGTGTTAGGGAGTCCAAGAGAGGGAAACCGAGTCAGCAGCAACCCTGCCACCCCCAAGCCTACCAGGTGAGTAGTGCTGCTACACAATGATTAATAAAAAAAAACCTTTCTAGACCACATCTACCCACCATCTAATTCACACCAACCAGCTCTCTCACATCCAAATGTGCTTCTCCTCACAAAGCAAGAATCCTAACCATTTCTATAACCATTAGATCTTTCTTCCCCCTACAGCCACGCTGCCACTGTGGCTAGATAGAGAGGGACATAACAGTTAACAACTCCCACAGTGGTAGAATTGCACTGGTTCATGTAAGGGAGCTCTACTTCCTCTCATCCCAGTAAGTATTTTATAGTTGCTAACAGTTTAATCTTGGTTTGTTGTGATAGAACCCTGGGGACAAGCTTGCTTTCCTCACCTTCACCATCAGGACTCATGTTTTCATAGGAATCCCAGCGGATTAGTGGATCTGAGGTATTGTAGTCAACTATAACTCCATGGTCATTCTTCAGGTGTTCACATCCTGAAAGGGTAAAGTCTTGGTCAGAGACAAAGTGGAGGAGTACTCCTGCTTTCATCTTTATCTACACATAGACCCATCTCTGACAATGTGCTGCTTCAGTGAATGCATTAACCCCATCTTCAGAAGTGTGGGAAGAAATGACAGGGAAAGACAGATCAACAGCCACACTGAAATGGACTATGGAAACTAAGCTTATATTAATGTTTCAATACAGTAGGAATAAACACAGAGTTTAACTGGAGCCTCTGACTACAGAGTAGCCCTGCCTTAATAGCACATCCACACACACCCCACTCTCCTGAATGAGAGGGTATGCAATGTTCTGTAGCCATGTACGACCAAAGCTGAAATGACGTCTCAGAATGATACCACAAGCATCTCCATTGTCAGTTAGCAGTTCAACTACTGCACAAAGAAGAAATGATGTAAGGTCATGTTTATTGTTGGGGTCACTATCATTCTGATATCAGAGAAAGTTTATTTAGTAGTTTTATTAAATACAAACAGTGTGTGTAAATGACACCAGCACTGCAATGAAAACAAGGCAACAGCTCAAAGGCAAAGTTGACTTCTCCATCTTAAACTTCTGGCTGTTTTTTTCTCCAGGGTAGCAGATGTGCTGTTGTTCCCACACACTAACATTACACTGAAGTCAGTGAAATGAAAGATTTGGCCTCACAGAAAGTGTCGCCTGCCAGACATACATGGAATTTTCAGCACTAACCAAGGAGTTAACTCACACATTTGTTTCACCCTTAACATGTAATCTATACATTTGAAACTGTAGCAATGAGGGATTTAGCTGTGGTCCAGTGTCATGAGCACAAGACAGGAGCATCAAAAACTCCTGACTTCAATCTGGGCTCTGATGCTGACTTAATCTGTGACAATAAGCAACTTGCTACCTCAGTTTCCCACCTGGAATAGGGGACAACAATCCTTATGTACCTACCCTACAGTGGCATTCTAAGGGGCATTTAATTAATATTTGTAAAATGCTTTACAGATGCAAAGTGTTATATAAGTGGTATTATTAGGCCCACTTTTCAAACAAAAGTACCTAAAGTGAGGAGACTAAAAGTCTGCATTTAGGCACCGAAGTAACTATTTATATACAAGTAAGTACTGATTTAGGTCCTGATCCTGAGGGCACAATAAACAGCCGGGCTCTGTGTTGAGTGCCACAGTCCAGCCACGCTCTCACAACACAGGACTGGGGCTTTAGGTGCCTACACAGATATTTAGGTGCCCACATGCAGATTTAGGTTTCTAATGTTTGTCATCTGAGTTTGAGAAGTGGGCCTTCTACTATTTAACTGTATGAAGGGCTGGAATTTTCCATTTTTAAAATAATTTCTCAAAGACTGAGAAACTGTAAAATTAGAGTCTCTTCAAAAATGGAGCAGTGAGACTTTTTCCCTATCCCTTTTTGCACTAAGATAACTCAGCTATGAAATAAGTTCCAACTCCGAGCACCTGCTGAAAATACAAATCTGATTTATCCTCTAGGATACCAGAAAAACAGAAGTAATAATGAACAGATTTTGATCCTTTTTCAGTCTGACAGACTGGCTACTCTTCACGCAAACCAGGATCTTTACCATTCAGGAAAAGCATAGATTAAGCTTGAGAAGCTATTAAAATTGAATTTTCTTCTAAGGATTGTCAGCAGGCAAAAGCAGAACCGTTCGCTGGATTGGATAGAAGCCAGCTTTTTATTGGCTGCTACTACTACTAGTCTCCAAGCAATTAGACTGTGAAAAATGCAAGGGAAGATTTCCAGGACACAGTATATGTAACAGTACAGAAAAAATTATTTATGGCACATGGAAAGAACTATATTTTGAAAAACTCTTTTTCATCATCTCAGGCAGAATCAATATTTACCTTTGGAAAAGCAATAAATGCATAGTAGTAGTAAGTTGTTCACAAACTCTATGATATAATTTTTTCATCTTGGATATGGGAAGTTCCATATTATTATAGACACAATCCTAGATTATTGAGGACGAGTTCAGGATATAACTTGTGAGCCAACTTCAGACCTGGTATAAACACAAGCAGCTCTACTGACAATGAAGTTCTATTTGGTTACAGGTCTGAAATTGGTCCAAAGTTTGTCACTTGTTTAAATGAGTTCATGTATGGCACCTGGGATAACAATGAATAATACCCGTAGCATTTTATATAGACCACTGCTTAGATTAGGTTTTTGAAGGAATTATTTTTCTTCAAATAGGGTTATTTTAAATACTTGGCAGTATGTGATTTTAGAACATTGTGGTCACTTAATCTATGTATGCTATGTATGCCATAGCTATCTGTAGAATAGTATGCTATATATGTTATATGTTTTCTAATAGTTATCAGCAACTACTCCAATATATTTTTGTAATCGAATTCCAATCACAGTTACACTAGTGTAAATTCAGAATAATTTTAGTAAGTTCTTGTATTCCAAGGTAAACTACATTCCACACTTTCTGCACTACAGCCTTCTGGGATGAAATTTAATTTTCTATCTGCACTTAAATTTTGTCAGCTTCCAAAATAAACAGAGATCATTCTATATATTGAATGCTTACCTTGGATTTTCTCTGGGGTTCCTGAAAAAACCAATTCAATTTTCCCATAATCAGGGAAGCGGTCATCTGAAAACACAACAAAATATCTCAGCAAGTTTATTTCCAAGGGAATAGTAGCTACGCATTCACAAATCAAGATTTTACAGTAGAATAAATACAATGTGTGTATTTGCTCTTTCCCCAACTGCCTTCTAAAACAGCAAGGTTCCCTCCTCCCCCCACATTCTCAGTAAAAGACTACAAAAGCGGAAGTCAGAGTTTGGTTTACTTCCCAGAACAGTCAAGAACACAGAAAAGAAACAAAACAAAAAAAACCCCAAAAACCAGCCAAACAAAAAACAACCCTAGCTCTAGTGCTTTATTTGCAGTGGTTTCATAGCTTACAAAAAAACAGAAAAACAGCAAAACAAGAATCCTGACCACTAAATATAGATAGATAGACACACATACACACACACAAAAAAAACCAAAAATAATACTTTGGGAAGCAGCAGTATGATACCTAGGCCAGGATTTTTAAAAGTGCCTAGTGATTTTGTTCCTGAATTTTTGGATATACAGAGGCCTGGTTTTCAGGAAGTGCTGATCACCTACACACAAGCTAAGAATACACCTTTCTTCCTATTGAATGAGCACCTGTAGAATGTCCAATTAAGCTTCCAAAATGGAGGCATCTGATATCACTAGGCATTGTTGAAGACACTGACTTTGAACACAAACACACATTAACAGAGAGAGAGACACACACACACACACATATCCCGGTATACACAATCATGAATCCCCTCTCCTCCCCACTACATCCCCCACAGAAGGAAGCCTACCTTTGTTAGCATTGTCCAAGTCCTCTTTGCCAAAAACCAGACCATAGCCCTGAACGGCACCTGTGTGAAACTGCAGGCGGAAAACGACATCACGGGTGGCCGATCGATATTTTTTGTGATAACACTTCAGCTGAACAGACAAGAAAAAGAGAAACACCCCCAATAAGTCCATTCTTACTATTGTCTGTGTTTATATATTGCTCTCTGAACAAAACCAACGGTGATGCAATTTACTGCAGATTCCACCAACACTGAAACAAGGAAAGTAGCTTACTCAATCATTGTAAAATTATACAAGCCCAGAACAAGCCCAGAACAAGTTACTTTTTAAAAAATGGATCAGTAAAATCTGAAAGGCAGATTTGTAGGCTGGCTTACATCAGTATTTTTGCAAGGCACCAAAATGCATCTTAAAATAAAGCACGGATCCTCAATCTAAAGCAACTGAAGAACACACAGAGGCTTTCTTCACTTCAGCAGTAAGCTAGTGAGCTGACTAAACTGTTTCTGGTAACCTAAAGTTAGACCATTGTAACCAAGAATTCCTATCTGCAAGGAGGCCATGTCCCTTTGGAATCTGCCATGATGAAAGCGAGGGTTATTTTTAAAATCTTCCTAGTTGTTCTACCAAGGGCAGCACCTTCCTTTGAGCTAAGGAGTACAGTTGCCGGCATTTGGATGTACAGGGAACAACATTAAAAGTGAACTTCAAAGCATGGTGCTGAAGATCGTGTATGTAAGTACATCTGCCAAAAAGCACAGGGAAGGAAACAGAGTTATAGCAAAACTGCCTTCTGGGTTAGTCCATGGGGAGGAAGGTGTCCACAGTCACAGCCTACTGTACATGCTCTCCTGTAAAAAAACACTGACCATGTTTGGCTGATGGAGTGCAGGAAAGAAACACAGGTTGAGCCAACTTGTTGGTACAGTAGCTCATGACAGAGCACAGCTACTAAATGCTGTCACTCACCTTTGTCACTTGAACAAAGGAGGATTTTTAATCTTTTTGTGCACCATCTCCATTGTTATCCTTTCACTGTTAGATTAAGGCCTTGTCTACACTGCCACTTTACAGCGCTGCAACTTTCTTGCTCGGGGATGTGAAAAAACACACCCCACCCCAAGCACTGCCAGTTTCAGCACTGTAAAGTGGCAGTGTAGACAGTGCACCAGTGCTGGGAGCTACTCCCCTCGTGGAGGTGGTTTTTTTATAGCACTGGTGTCACGACTACACAGCCATGTTAAAGTGTTGCCGTGGCAGCGCTTTAATGTTGCTAGTGAATGTTGCTAGTGAAGACCTACTACATTTGGTAGGATGGAAGCAGATAATTGTTTAAACACCCCATAGAGTATTTCCAAACACAAATTTAGCAATCAGATCCCCTATGTGAACTACAAGGCTTTTGTTATTGTTTTTCCTTTCTTGAATCTGAAGACTCCTGCCCTTCCAAAGATGAAAAGCAAAGATAATAGCCCTTAAAGACTTATTTGAACCAATGGCACATTCTTTCCTTATTATTCATGCATTAGTCCTATGTGCCTTCAGCAACAGCCCCAGGGGCCATCCTGCAAAACAGTCTAAACTTCAGTCCTGTCACCACCTCTCTCATTTAAGGAGATTAGTCATCCACCTAAAATTATTTTTATTTTATTTTATTTAGATGTGGGAAGAAGGTGGAGGAGGAAAACAATGATGCATCAAAATAAGCTTGGTCTCTCTGCATTATTATGTCTTGCTTTTCAAATACTGTGTAGCTGTTGGTACCAGGATATTTGGTGCAGTAATGGGTGGGTGTAGTAATATCTTTCATTGGACCAATTTCTGTTAATGAAAGATACATGCTTTTGAGATCCACAGAGCTCTTCTTCGCTGTAGAGCTTGAAAGCTTGTCTCTTTCAGTAACAGAAGTTGGTCCAATAAAAGATATTACTGCACCCACCTTGTCTCTTTGATTTTCGAAGGCAGATAGGTCTGAATTGCCAAGATGAACCAATTCCAAAGCCCACTGAAATCCATGGGCTTTCGATCAGGCCCATACTGAGACATGGAGTCACACTAGTGAGAGATATTTGTTAGAGTTTAACTAAGTATATTTTTGAATGAATTAAACTAAAAAGCATCAAATGAATATACTGGGTCTCCTCCCACTTACACAGATTTTACACCATTATGCTCCTATGTCTTCATTGGCATTATTGTTGAATTGCACAAGGACACCCTTCTCTGGGAGTGATATTATAGGAGCAGTTTGTACTGTAACAGTCTAATGATGTATCTCTCAAATCTATACAGAGACGAGGAGGCTGAATGTGTTTATTATGTAAGAGAAAGAGGGAGTGAACACACAGTCCTAAAATTATTCTCTCAACTAATCCATTTTTCTTATACAGCAATCACAGTGCAAATAACTTCAAGCAAGTCATCTTATAAAACTCCAAATCACAGGAAAAGTCCCATGAAAGAATTAATGGACACCCATCAATAACCCCCAAATGAACAAAAATCTCAATAATTTTTTAGTAATTTTTTAAAATACTTTTCCTTATTTTCCTTGAAATCTATGTCCCTTGACACCAGACAAAAGCCACATAGCCCAAACTGATCACAGGATACTGGACTGGGACTTAAAGAGACCTGAATTCAATTCCTGGCTCAGCCAGTCTTCCTGTGTGACCATGGATGAGTTGATGTACCCCTTGGAAGACCGCTGCATAGCCCCGGGGTACTTATACCCCTGGTTGAGAATCACTGCCCTAAGTGATGGATAAATACATTGTCTTTTTTGCTCCCCTTATATTACCCAAAATCAAATGTCTTTGGCTCAAGAGCCAGGAAAGATTCTTGGGGTGCAGACTCCACCAGCATGCCCACATCTGCCGCTTGTTAGCTTGTTTGTTTTGTTTATCTTATATGTAAATGTACGTTCACTGTCCTGTACCTGTAATCAAGCCAGTCAGAAAGGGAACTCCACATTCCTTTGTCTAGGGCAGATTCAATGTATTCACTGCCTCCCAAACACATTTTAAGAACATATTTCCAGCACACATATATAACTCTTTGTACCCAACTTGTATATACATCACTCAAAGTTTTTTGGGGCCACTGTATCACCAGTTTACATATAATACCTTCCATGACACCTTTTAGATACATATTATGACAACACTGTATTGGGGGCAGTGAGTGTGTGTCAGGCCAGATAGGAATTATCGTACAGTGGGCCCTCTGCCAGTGAACATTGAGAGGCTTTTAAGGTCACAAATATGCATCTTTGTGAAGAGCATTGAGAATCTCGTGCGAACAGAGCTAAATATGTTTATGTTAGAAAGATAATAAATAAAAAGAGAAAAGGAAACCAAGAGGAAGAAGATTCCCCAGAACATATTAAAAAGACTAGGAAAGATATTTTTTTTAATTTTATTTAACAACTTGAATATTTATTGGGGCATAGGACACAAACTCCTTTTCAGGCAAGAGGTTCCTTTATTACACCTCTTTTAACTTTCAGACAACCTGTGGCTGGCGATAATTTACTCAAACTAGCACCATCAGCTAGTCTTCTGATTCTACAAAACATAAGGCAGGGTTGCCATCAGGATGCTTGAGCTCAGGAATAAATAGCCTACTCGTTATATGCCAAATCCAGTAATCCTTACTCAGGCAGCCTGCCATTACACATGATGATAATTTGCCTAAGGAAGAACTTCAAGATTTGGCCCAGCATAGTAAAACATGATGAAAGTTTGACATGGTTGACAAGAGAGTGTATGCAAAAGACAGAAATGACCTGCTCCAAGTTTAAGGTCCGACTGGAGCTGTAACTATCATTCCATTCAATTTTGCTTTGTGAGGGAAAAAAAAAGACCTCAAGAGACTATACAACTCATTTTGGATTAAACTTTAGGGGATCGTTAATACTGAAAGAGTTACAGGGGAAGACACTGGCTTTCCTTCTCTTGAAAATATTTTAAATGGCACATCATTTTCATGAATGAGTCATGGGTGAGAGTTTCTGCAGATGCAGAAAGTTAAAGACTTGCAAAGCACAAGACATTCTCCAGACCTTGAGAAGTCTGACTTTGCACACGTACAGAACCCTCCCCACTTAACTGGCCACTGGAGAGAGAGAACCCATTTTCAATAATATCAACACCTTTACAATTTTTTTTGTCGTCCCCCCCCCGCCTTCCTCCCCATAAATCACTTACATATTTCCAAGTTCTTCATTTTCTGTGGTCTTAATTCTGATCAGAATATTCGTTCTGTTGGATGGAAATCCAAAACCTTGGATCACCAGTAAATTGGAATACTTTGCCTACTTATAAGGTACTATAGGCTACATTCTGGTCACAGATACTGAGATTCAAATTTGGAGTAAATGTTGACTTCAGTGGAGTTACTCCAATTCATCGCTGTGTAGTTGAGATCAGAACACTACCACACATTTTTAGGATACAGTTCAGCAAGAAAGTTAAACATATGCCCAACCTTAAGCTTGGGGGTAACCATGCTGAAGTCAATGAGATTACTCATATGTTTAAATCTAAGCATATTTAAATACTTTACTGAGCTGGGACCCCAGATAGCATCCCCCTGTTTGTGTGGGTCCTACTCCAGAAAGTGGTGACAGAAAAATGATTTTTTTTTTTTAAAGAAGAACACATGTCTGTAAAAACCACAATAGTTGACAGGGAAGTGGAGAGGCACGTATAGTACCTGAAACTACTTTTAACTTTTTTTTTCCTTCTCTAGATTCTAGGTTGACATGTACACAACCACCTTTTGTCCCTTATTATTTTTCAATCTTCTATTAAAATCACAGTAAGACACATCTTAATGAAGTAGCTGCTGATTTGCGTTAATGTGTCCTAAGAGGGAAATTACACAGATGAGCCATTATGTTGGATGCCTGGGCCCTGCAATTGCAATGAGATCCTCTTCAGAGGACTCTCAGGGGGTTCATTGAAGGATTGGGGCCTGGATTATGGAGAACCCTCCCCCCTATTCTTGGTTTCTCAGGTATGCATAATATTGCCATCATTGTTATGTTCAGCCTCCCACCCCTTCCCAATTCATTGCGACCATCTCCAGATCCACCATCACTTGTTGCTACAGACCCAAAACCCAAAACAGGCCCAAACTATGGGGTATTCTAAATCCAGATATGAATGTGTGTCATAAACCCATATCTGCGAGCATTTAGGTGTAAGGACAGCAGCCAGAAGGCAGAATAAAGGGATTCTTGAAGATCAAAATTCTTTCCTCAAGTACAATTCCCTGAAATTGATCTACTTGAAAGCAAAATTCCTAGGTTCATGTATTAGATTTTAAAGCCAGAAAGCACTGTTAGATCATCTAGTCTGACCTCCTAAATCTAGTCTCTCAACTCAAACCCAGCTTTTTCCATATGCAATTGTGCCAAGAGCTAGCAAAGAATCCATTTATATCCATCTTTTCATATAGGAATGAAACTCAGCCAAGGGAAAGTTAGACTAAATATCAGGAGAGACACAGATCTTTTAGACTGGAATAGTCTCTCAAGGGAAACGGTGGAAGATGTATGCTTTGGGTCACAAAACAGTTGATCATATGCTATGAAGTAAATCTTGTCTTGGCTAGATGGATGCTGAATAGAGGACCTAATAAATGTCGCCCATCCTATCTCTAACATATAGATTTTATAGACGGGGATAGAGTACTATATGGTTGTATAATCCATCTTTCTAACTCAAGATATCCCAAAGGGCTTAGACATAAATTAAACATGCATTAAAGTGACTGTGTATGCAGAACTGGCAGCTGTGATTAGCAACATCATATATATGATTTGGGGCTTTTCTACATGTATAATCTGGCATAAAATAGGGTGTTACTGTAAAGTGGATCAGCTGTCTCTGATTAACTCCCTGTATGGATGCTCTTATTACCAAATAAGAGTACATCATATAATTTATTTTAAACCACTTCCAAAGTGGATTAAGATAATTTGGAATAAGGGATTTAATTTCACCATTAGAGTGTCCATACAGAGAGTTAATAATGAATAACTCCCCGGGTAGACAAGCCCTTAGCCTTTGATTTGAGAACATATACACAGCACATTGTATAATCTTGCAGCTTTATCCTCTGTAAAAACCACTGATGCAATAAATCAGTCACTTCATGGGCCATTGGTTTTTAAAATCCTTACACTTAGAGATGCTGAGCCTCATGGATTTCATTTTCTGAAACCACTGATGGTTTTGCTCATTCAAATCTAAACATTCAGACCTTGAGCTCTTGCCTTGTTTAGGAAATACTACTATATGGAATAAAGCATTGACTTCCTAATAAAGTGGCTTCCATTATGATTAACATTTCTCAAACTTGTGCACATAGTGTGTTACTGGTTTGTGTCACAAGCCAATACACCGGAAAATTCAGAACGAAGTTGGTTATTCTGTGTATAAGCTAGTGGCCTATGTCCAGGCATTGAGGTTCATATGGTAAGTAGTACTACTGCTAATTCTGAAACTCTTCCAGTACCTAAAATGTGGGAGGCACTTTAATATAAGACTTTTAAAAATATATTTTCTGTTGGAAAAAAAAAGTGGTGGAGGGGAAGACTTAAAAAAAGTGAGAAATAGAAAAAAAAAACTGAAATAAAAAATGTTCATCTCATTTCAAACATTTCATTGAAAATTGAAAACATTCCTGAAATACACTAGCAGTGCTGGGGGTGTGGGGCAAATTTACAGTGGGAGAATTATACTTGGTTGTGACACACACATTGCCACCATGTAGGTACAATGAAGCAAGTTTGGAAGAGATGACAACCATTTTTTCTTCTTTTCTTTTCTTTTCTTTTCTTTTCTTTTCTTTTCTTTTCTCCATTTTTTCAGCGTAACTGCCTCATTTTTAGAAAGTTGTGAGTAAGTGAAGAATGGATTTTTTGCAACATTTACTATAATTATATTTAGCATACAAACAGTATATATCGTATGTAGCGGGTGTTCTATATTGTATGTCTGCAGAAACCAAAGGCTTTTTATCCAGTACCCTTCTTTACTCCCTTACCCCAAAATAAAACAGAACACTGATCAAACCACTCTTTGAAAGTAAAATGAAAGAAGTAGTTCCTTGCTGCCAAATTACAAGCCAAAGGAAATGTTAAGGCTGAGTGAAAAAACTTTCCAGAATGTGTTTTATAACGGAAATACTTAATATAAACATAACCATACTGAGCATCACTATAATGACAGGAGGAAGTTGGTAGAAAATGGTTCTTGCTTGAAGCAAACTCTTGCTTAACATAAAAACCCAAGAGGCTGAGTAAAACTAATTTAATTACCTACCCACTCGTGCCTCAGTGACAATTTTTTCATTCTCTTTCTACAAGAGTGCAAAATGTATGATTGTCTTTATTTTTAAATCACCATCTAGAAGGCACAATTAATTATGTGGAATCAGAATTAATTACTTACCATAATATCTCCCTTCAATAGCTGGGCTGGCTCAATAGCAATGCAGATTCTGCTTTGATTTTCTGGCCCTACACTACTTAACAGGAAAGAGAAGAAAAGGGGAGATATTTAAATAATAGTTGTGCTTTTAAACAATAAACTCATGAAAAAAAGATGGTTTAACTTTTGTAACTGAAAGGATAGAGAACTACATTCACGTAGAGATGAAAATAACTAAGACTTACTATATTCCTGATGTATGAACTGGCTGCATAGCCTGGTAGATCTTTAGAAAGGGCCGACAAACTGCAAAAATAGCCAACAAATTCTTTGTTAATTCTCTGTAATTTTTTTAAAATACACTTTTAGTGAGTTTCCTGAACATACAACAGACACACTGGATGACTTTCAGACCTGGTATAGGTGGATGCAAAGGCTAGAACTGGTTGACATTTTGTTGAAAAAATAATTAAGGAAAAATGGATTTTTGACAGATGTGACATTTTAATTCTGTTGAAAGTTTTCAAGGCCATTTTTTCAAAATGGAACAAAACAAAAAACAACCCCCCCACCAAACCCTTCCATTCTGAAAAAAGTTTATAGTTTTTTCAACCTTTCCACCTTTTTTTTCCAATGGAAAAATAGCCAGGAGAGGAGAAAGTGGGGAGAAAGACTTTTGAAAATGAGAGAAAGTAGCACTTTGCTCACTTTTTAAATTCTAATCCCCTATCTCCTACTGGGGAAAATAAATGAATAAATAGGAGAAAGTGGGGAACGACCAAAAGAGAAAACAAAAATAAATTTAAATGAATCATTTTGTTTTGGATTTTTTTTCCATTGAAAAAGTTTCTGAAAATTTGACTGAAATTAACAATCATTTCCTTTTTAATCATATTTTTGCAAAACTCATAATAAAAAAAACATTGTGGCCAGTCAAAAGGGCAATGAAGTCAATGAAGCTGCACTTACTTAAGTGCAGATTTAAGTATCACCCACTAGTGTATCTTGTGTATCTAGTGTAAATGATTAAAGGTCTAGAAAATATGACCTATGAGGGAAGATTGAAAAAATTGGGTTTGTTTAGTCTGGAAAAGAGAAGCCGGAGAGGGGACATGATAGCAGTTTTCAAATATGTAAAAGGTTGTTACAAGTAGGAGGAAGAAAAATTGTTCTCCTTAACCTCTGATGATAGGACAAGAAGCAATGGGCTTAAATTGCAGCAAGGGAAGTTTAGGTTGGACATTAGGAAAACCCTCCTAACTGTCAGCACTGGAATAAATTGCCTAGGGAGGTTGTGGAATGTCCATCATTGAAGATTTTTAAGAGCAGGTTAGACAAACATCTGTCAGGAATGGTCTAGATAATTAGTCCTGCAACAAGTGCAGGGGACTGGACTAGATGACCTCTCGAGGTCCCTGTGACAGTGTACCCTATAAGGCTTTATGGGGGGGGGTGCTTATAAATGTATGTATGATATAACTGGAATAGGGTTTTGCTACATATGCCATGTAACATATCTATGTAAAGGTTATGATCTACTGGTTATGATCATCCTAGTTGTATGCAGGCACAATGCGTTTGTTCAAAGTTATGTATACTTGCTTGATTTCTAAGTAAGCTTTGTGAGGTATTTGGTCAGCTTCTTTAGGAAGGAATTAGCAAGGTTAAGTACCCGATCAGGAAGCATTTGGGGAACAATGCATCTTGGAATGCTCCAATCCACATAAGAAGTCTTCCTGGAGACATACAAGATACCATGTGGACAATGGCTTCTGCCAGTAAAGACTGAGTCATGCATGGACATGTGACTTGCCCAGGTGACTCCAGAACTGCATCATGGAGCTGGACTTTGCATAGGAGTGAGGAGGGGGGTCTCCACCCACAAGAGAAAGTCTATTTAAACCCGTGGGAGACCCCTCCATTTTGTCTTCAATCCTGCTTCTTACCTCTGGAGGGACTTTGCTACAAACTGAAGCTCTGAACAAAGGACTGAATGACCCATCCCAGCTGTGGATGTACTCCAGAGACTTGATTTAAACCTGCAGTTTATTTCATCACTGCTACAAGCCTGAACCAAGAACGTTGACATTACTGTATGTAATTGATTCCATTTAACCAATTCTAGCTCTCATTCATATCTTTTTCCTTTTATGAATAAACCTTTAGATTTTAGAGTCTAAAGGATTGGCAACAGCGTGGTTTGTGGGTAAGATCTGATTTGTATATTGGCCTGGGTCTGGGGCTTGATTCTTTGGGATCGAGAGAACCTTTTTTCTTTTACTGGGGTATTGGTTTTCATAACCATTTGTCCCCTTGATGAGTGGCACTGGTTGGGATACTGGGAAACTGGAGTGTCTGAGGGAATTGCTTGTGTGACTTGTGGTTAGCCAGTGGGGTGAGACCAAAGTCCTCTCTGGCTGGCTGGTTTAGTTTGCCTTTGAGGTGGAAAAACCCCAGCCTTGGGCTGTAACTGCCCTGTTTTAAGCAATTTGTCCTGAATTGGCACTCTCAGTTGGGTCCCGCCAGAACCAGCATCGTTACAGTCCCTTCCAGTTCTATGATTCTATGTAGAAACGTCAGTGGCCTGCTACTTTTTCTCTTGAGACTCCTTGCTGGAATGTAAGCTCCAGAGTGCTTTTTAAGATTTAGAACAGCAGATTCGGCAAAATGCTCTTGCTGGCCCATGTCACCGCCCAAAACTGCAGATCTGAACGGACTGTAGAAACAGGCTTTGAGGCCACCTCCTCAGGAGGCCCAATAGTGGAGTATGAGGAAGAAGACCACTCTAAATAGGCAGAGGTAACCCTTACACTGGAGTGGGATAGCAGGACTGAGACTTTCCCACGTAAGGGGAACATAGCTGTTCGGATGTCAGGGAGATGACGGCAGGACTTGCACAGGAAGTCTCTCAGCCCACTGGAAGGAAGATGAGAAGGAGGTGCTATCTCTGCATTTAGCAGAACTGGAGAGTTGTGCTCCTCTACTCTCGCTCTTTCCCTAGATGTTCTGTTGGGTTTTCCTCATCCCTTGGTTTGCAGGAATAGTTGAGGCAAGGAGTTGTTCCTTAATGGAAATTCCCCAAACCTCAAGAAAGGTCTGAGATTGTTTTGAGATTGAGGGGAAGTTTTAGGGAGTTCTTATCTGAACTGTACTGGTTTGCCCATCCTGATAAGAGTGCAGTGAAACAAAAAGAGCAAGGCTTGAAAATGGCAAGTGAAATAATGTACCTCCTCCAGCATCAAAGCTTGGGATGCCATGAAGGATGACAAAGTGCAGGAAGAGTGGGGTCGTGTTCATTTTCACAGATCCAGACAGAAGGCCACTTAAGAAGTGCACATATCTGAAAAGATAATGCAACACAATTAGCCAAGAAGGAAAAGATTGTTGTCATAATCCCAGGGAAAATGATCTTCTCGTCATTATGAATATAACTAATACAAGGGGGCATATAATTGCTTCATTTAGCCTTGGAGTTAAAGTGGAATAGAATAATCTGCATCAAAATATGAAGAGAAGCTTCTGTTTATCAAGTTTTTCAATTATTGGCAAGGATGTTGCTCTAATGAGTATTATTTGTACTATAAATATTGATTAGAGAATATTCCACCTAACAGCTTTGAAAAGGAGATGCATGGGTGACTCAGGAGGCTGGTAAAGGTCACTTTCAGCCCAGTACTTATTAACCGTGACTCAAGTTACCACCAGTCAACAGCATTCTGGTAGTCAGAGTGAAATGAGTCCAGCTCAATTCCTAGTGAACTGGTCTGCACATCAATAAAGCCACTAGAGCAGGTGCCCTTTTTGTAAGCGTGCACACATACCACAAGGTGTTTCATTCCCCCTAAGCACCCTAAGATAGTTTCCCTATCCCTCTTGCACTAACACACAAATGGCTGGCAGGACTAACATCTGACAGTCAAGTAAAGCCAGTTTGAGCTTAGTACATTGGAGGAACTGTTCAAGAATAATTTATCCTTGTGGTGATACGAACCTCAGTCAGTGAGACTTAGGGTTATTTGCTCTGTAATTGCCTTTCCCACTTAGGGAAGTTTTACTTTATAACTGCATTTCTTCCCCACATAAGTTTTTCATTCTGTACCCTATATCCCTTCCCTTCTTTTAAATACCCAGCTAATTTCCCCAAGATCAGCCCCATTTGTAAGAAATAAAATACACACATCCCATAAGTGGAATAAGATTAAAAAATAACAGTCCCTCTTCTACAAAAGACAAGGAGGGGCAAGATACATTCTTTCCTTTTCATTTTGCTACTGATTTCCCTGATTTCAAACTCCCCTTTTCGCCCCAAGTGGTATTAAATTAGTTTAATACTGCTCTTTAGAATAAAATATATATCATTAAAAAAACAACTAAACACAGCCCATGCTGCAAATTAGGCTGCAGCAAGATGGGCAATATCACAGTTGTAGTGATTCTCCCTGACAGTGATAGTTCTACTGCCCTGAGTCTGGAGTTGTTGGGGTTATTTCTTTATTAGATTTGTTTTAAATACAAGTAGCAAGGGTTGCTTTAACACATGACATTAGAAAAGGTCAATGTTGCTTCTTGTTTTCCTCCTCCAGGCTCTCTGGCAGTATTTGTTCAGTCAGCACAAGAACAGGTTATTATATCTGCCTGTCTGCAAGAACTGGAGTAAGACGTTACTGCACTGATGGCACAAATTTTAACCCTTTTTCTTCCTCCCACCATGGGTATGTCTACACTGTAACCGCAGGTGTGACTGCAGCCTGGGTAGGCATAACCATGCTAGTTTTAATCTAGCTAGCCCAACCTATGGCCTGTACAACCTATGCCGAAGCCCAAACCACTGTGTCTTCACTGCCATTTTAGCTGCACTAGCTAGATTAAAGGTAACACAGCCGTGCCTACCCTGAGCTGGAATCACACCTGCGACTGGAGTATAGACATACCTGTTGTCTCCTTAATGACCCCAAACGTTTATCCCCTTCTTTAATTTAAGTCCTGTTCCTCCAGCCAATGCATTCATTACTGCATTTATAGCTGATTATTCAGCTGTTTACTTGATATTTTTGAGGAGATTAAACAATGAAGTTTAAAACACACAAACACAATTCAACTTTCACATATAGAGGGCTCAAATCTGCAGTTCCTATTCAGGCAAAACTTCAGTTGAAGCCACTGAGAATTTTGCCCAAGTCCTGCAGGACTGGAACCCAAAGTGAGATTTCTCAGATTTTTGAGCCATGTGGCAGGTAGAAAGTGAGTGTGTATTTTCATATTTTAAGATTCACCTAGATTATATATTCATAATCAATTGAATGTCAGTAAGGATCTGGACACCTGAATGTCCAGTAATAGCATTAGTAGGTAAGCAAGCTAAAATGGGGTTATTTAATTGCATACTTTAGAGGGTCAGCTGGGATCAAGTAGGATTGTAAAATTAGTCAGGGGCATTATAGAGTTGTTTCACTTTCCTCTGAAATAACAAGTATTGGCCATTGCCGGAGGCACAAGAGGCCAGATTTAGATTATGGCATATCCTACATTTGTATGTTCTGTGCGCAAGAGACAGACTGAGTACTGCAATCTGACAGGTTTCAGAGTAGCAGTCGTGATAGTCTGTATCCGCAAAAAGAACAGGAGTACTTGTGGCACCTTAGAGACTAACACATTTATTTGAGCATAAGCTTTTGTGGGCTCAAATAAATTTGTTAGTCTCAAAGTGGGCTGTAGCTTATGCTCAAATAAATGTGTTAGTCTCTAAGGTGCCACAAGTACTCCTGTTCTTTTTGATTACTCCAATGTTGTACAAATCAGTAGTAAAAAACAAAGAAACTAATTCCACCGCTCAGAAGGTGAATTAGTGCCTCCCAGAGGCCCTTGGAGAAACTAAACAAATATTCCAGAAGAGCACGTCAGACCAAACCCTGCATCATACAGGTATTTTATTTTGGCTTTAGGGCTTGCACACTGTACGTGCAAGCCAGCAGCTACTGAAACTTCCTGTCAGCATGGCTGTAACAACTGCCATGAGGCACAGGTCACGGATTCTGTTCTGAGGCCTGTTGGTTCTCATGGAAACTTATTTGCAGAAGGGAGACACTTACAAGTCAGAGCTGTGTATATTGCAGAAGGCATCCTGTTGGGAGCATTGAGACTGTCTCATTCCTTCTGCTCCCACGGTGCATGCCTCTGTGTCCTGCAGGTGCCATTTACAAGTGTCACATTTTAATAATGCAAGGTTTATTTGCAGACATGGACCCGAATGGATAACAAGCTCCTCAGTCTAAATGCTTTTTTTAAAGTTTATTTAAAGACTCATGGGACTGTTATTTTTCATGTCAACAACAGCTGTGTAGTTCACTGGATAGGTCCATCAAGGCACTGGGAAAGCCTTTCCCAATCAGAAACAGAGCTAATTTCCTGACCTTCATTATTACTATATGACTTTGTTCTTTTTAATTACTGAGGAAGCCTTTTTTTCTTTAACAAAGTGCTAAAATTGTTACATATCTGTTGATGAAAGGGAAGGGTAATCAGCGATACCAAATCAAGTCCCTGTGTAGATATTTTACACATCCAAATTAAGATTGGTGCATGAGAGTATAACAATTACCTAGTAGGCATTTTCCAGCTGCTCCCTTCTTTTCTGATACTGAAACATCCACTAGTTTAATCCTAAATTGCACAGATGTCCACACACATACCTCAAGACCATTTCACATCCCAAAACATCAACTATCTGCTCTAAGTAATGTGTCATCCTCACTTATAGAATAGACAGTGTATATAATAGTGTAGTGTGATATAAAGATTTTATTGTCATGACTCAGATGGCCATCCCAAACAATGTCAATAAAACCTTTATATCACACCACACCATCATGTACTCACTAAAATGTCATATGAGACAGAAAAACTAGTTTACATTTCTTTTACAGAGGTTTTAAAGTGTATTGGGATTGCTTTGTTGCCTAGACATAATGCAGTACAAACACATATAGATGAAACCTTTGTACCATACCAAAATATTATCTATGTGTATATAAATACACCCAAACAGATAGAGAGGGAGAGAGAGTGATGAAGTGGGAGAACCTCAGGGAAATGTCCTCCACTGGACAGTGAGGAGAAACTATGGCATTTGCGTATTTAGTAATATAAATTAGATACAAGTTAAATACCTTTTTTGGGATGGCTGCATTAAAGTTGAAACTTTATCATCGAAGAATTTCTTCATAGCAAATCTGTCTAGAGCCTGATCAGCGCTATCAAAACAAAGAAGTAGATACCATGTTATTCCATTTGGGGATGGTCGTGGTTCCACAGGATCAGTGCTATGCCCCACCTTTGGAACAGTCTCTTGGAGAAACCCCTTCAATGTGCCAGACCCAAAAGGAGTCTCATTCTTCCTCCAGAATCAGCCATGTGGACTCATCACCTCCTTAGACTGAACCTCGGGGGATCCCGCTCTCCTACTTCACACCTGGGATAGACTCCTGGTAGAGACTTGTATGCGCCTCAGAGATTAATGCACCTCACCAAGCATTTGCAGTCAAACAAGCAGTCTTGTCAAAACAGTATGGTTTATTAATCAACCACAGCACAATATAGGAAGTCCTTAGTTTAGCATAGAGAACTGAAGGTCAAAGCATAGCCCCAAGTCCATTCTGGATAGCCCAGAGCCCAGGCAAGCTGTAGTGAACCCCATTGTTCAAGCTCTGTCTGTCTTTTGGTCTGACCTCCTTCCTCAGATTGCAGGTGAGATCCCCGACTTCTTCCAGCAGCCAACTCTTATCCTCCCACCTCTCCAGTCCTTTGTTCTCAAGCTGGGGAATTGTGCTGAGCTTCCCTGCTGAGAGATGGAGAAATCCATCTCCCTCTGGGCCATTGGTTGCTAGGAGTCAATATGCTGGTGACTGGATTTGCCATTGTCTTTTTGGATTCTCCAGTGATATGGGGTCAGCCTCAGTCAGTCCTTTTCCAATGACTCCTTCAAGCTCAGACAGCTAGGCGACATTCATACCTACATCTCTTAGCCTGCCCTGAGAGCAAACACTCATTTTCACCCACAGGTGAAATATGCAATATAGGGAAATATATTGCAACATAAAGGGAAATCTGAGGCACACATAAGAATCATAAAAATCATTGCCAAAAATTCCTACTTCATCACAGGATTATCTTGGAAATGCAGCAGTTTACAGCTTGAAATGTGCCAAACTACTACAAAATGCCTTCAGTGATTGCCAACCCACCTGCTCACAGGTCAGGTTGGGATAGTTTTTCCATTGCCACCTTTTTAATTCTACTCCAAAGGCAGTTTCCTCCCTGAGACAAAGCACCTACTTCTCATGTTTAATTATCAGGATTTTGCATTTCTTACACGAATATGCAACATTCGCAATGCAACAGATTTAGCCACACCCAGGATGCACAATGAACAACTTGCCACAATTTGCTTTTAGCCCCATCAATACAGCTTTCTCTGTGGGCTGCATAGAAGAGTACCTGTATTCCCTCTTTTATATTATGTCCCAAAACCTACAACAGCTAATACTGAAGAGAGAGAAAAAAAAAGCATCAGAGTTCTGACTGATCTAACAGACATGAAATTACTCTAAGGATTTACTCATTCCTGGTTTCTTGCTATCTGGTTTACCAGGAGAGGGTGTGCTACAGAAGCAGAACAATCAGGCCTTGGAAAAGAAGTGCTTTGGGCCAGTCAACCATGAATCCCCGTAGATGATTATGGAGCAACAATGGTAGGCTGTGAAAGAAGTTTGGTTTTATTTTTGTTTAAGATGAGAGTGGCTCTAATGTGGATATTGGGCATATGGGAAGAGAAGGCAGAAGAGCACAGAAAAAATGGGGTCCTCAAGTATCAGACAGAAAACCATGACGATCCCAGCCCCCAAGTGAGGGAGACCGTTCCTAATTATTTGTTCCCAAGTATCAAGTTGTGCTCCTTTTGCTGTATATGGGACAAATACATTATCATCATGAGAGTAAATGGAACTGGTAACTGATGCTAATTAACATCCGTGTATAGGGTCTGAAATAACTAGACCCCACGGAACCACAAGTTAAAATCCCATCAGAGTTGGCTTAGCCATGTCGAATCTCCATAGAAGACTTTAAAAACTAAGGAAACCCCCAATTGCCTTCAATGGATGTTGGATCAGGTACTGTCTTCTCTTTATTGATATTAAAGATCCCATGGCACTTTCCAGAAAAGGACTGCACAAAATTTTCACCTCCTTCCCTACTCCCTGCCACTGGGTACTAATTGATTTGTTGCCCTCCACCAAGAAGGTGATTGCATTACATTGCTGCTCTATGTGCATAGTGTCAAATGCTTTGGGATAAGAGGTATTAAATTACATTATATTAGTGGGCATACACACACACACATACACACAATCACCATTTTATGGCCTAAAAACAATGAGGAGTCTGGTGGCACCTTAAAGACTAACAGATTTATTTGGGCATAAGCTTTGGTGAGTAAAAACCCCACTTCTTCAGATGCATGGAGTGAAAATTACAGATGCAGGCATAAATATAATGACACATGAAGAGAAGGGAGTTACCTTACTAATGGAAAATCAGTGTTAACAAGGCCAAATTTTATGGCTTATTATAAGACAACCTGATTAACACTGAATTCTCTTTTTATTCTTTGTTAAAGGCTGTACCTATTGTTCCATCAAGTTTTATGTAGAATTTCTATTCCTTTCCTTAGGGAGTTCTGCTTAAAAACTGATGGCGCAACACGGATTAAGTGGTTTAGAGGCTTGTGGAAGAAATCTATTCCTTCCATGGCTATCTACTGCTGAATCACATACATGATCATTTTAAAAAATGACTAGTTGCTGTGTTCTCCCCCATGTGACACTTATTTAAAGTGATACATAAATACACATTCAATTGTTCTTCACATTCCAAATTCATCTTAATTGGCAAGACAGATGTTCAGTGTGTTTTGCATTATACATCCTCACTAGTCATGCCACCAGGGATCTGAGCATCAAACTCTCATTTTGCAAAGGATTATTTATCCTTATCTGGAAGAACAAAGCTTAACATCTATTAGAGAGAGCATGGTTTACCCCAGTTAAATATGGCTGCACGTAATCTTTCTTGAATTAGAAAACTGGGCATTCATAACCCAGACAACAAAGGCATGGCAACCATACAAGTGTTGTCACAGAACTTTTTTTGTTTTCACTTAGACAAACACTTCAGGAAAATTAGGGATAATGTTTCCTCCCCTAGCTGAGGCATATTCTGGGCTCTGGGCCGGGCTTGTGGTGGTGGTGCGGGGGCTCGGTCACAGATGTAATTTGACTTCTATTTTGGGTGGGCAGGGGCCAGCAGGGCTTGAGCCAGCTCCTCATGGTGGGGTCCATGAAGGGAGTGCCATCTCCACCCCTGAACTTACCTCAGCAGGCCACCCGCCCGTCTGGTTTGTGTGTATGTGTGCATGTGTGTGTGTGTGTGTGTGTGTGCAACCAAAAATTATAACTCAAAGCTGGGAGACTCAGCTCACAAAGTTTGAAAATAGCTCAAGGTGCAGGGAGTGGGTAGCTAGGGGCTGTGTGCAGGCAGGGGGGCAGCTCAGGGAGCAGGGAGGGGTAGCTAGAGGCTGTGGGCGGGCACGGGGTAGCTCAGGATGCAGGGAGGGGATAGCTCGGTGCATGGAGAAGGGTAGCTCAGGGTGCAGGGACAGAGGTAGCTAGGGCTGTGTGCCAGGAGGGCTCCCCTGCGGTCCCTGTTCCCTGAGGGTTTTGCCAGCCATGGGGCCGAGGCTCCCGCCTAAGCGGCTCTTACCAGTTGTGGGAGCAAAGGGGGCTGGGAGCTGAGAAGCAGCTTCGACCCCCTGCACCAGCAGGAGATGAGGGAACGCCACTACTGCTTGCTCCATGGCACCAGCCAGAGCAGCAGCTGTCCTGTACTGCCCAGCTCTGGCTTCCCGCCTCTGACCTGGCCAGGGGGCAGGGAGAGAAGGCAGTGGAAGGGGTGTGTATGGAGTTGCCCCAGGACTGCCATGCTCTTGCAGTGTAGTTTGGAGTGGGGAGGGGAGACAACACCCCCGTGCCTCCGAACTCTACCCATGGGGTCAGTGCTTCTGCCCTGTGGGGAGCACCAGGGCTTGGGGCTTCAACCCCACAGGTCCTGGCTTCTAGCCCCGTGGGAGGTGCTGGGGCTCAGGCTCTGGGTTTTAGTCGCCGAGCCCCACGGCCCCCCTGTTGAGAACCGCTGCTCTAATTTGTTTCCTGAAACACCATTTAAAGAGTAAAGAATGCTAAATTGTCACCCCCAATATCAACAGCATCAAATTACTATTGTATAGCAGTAAAGAGACCCAGTGAGTAGAACAATAAAAAACTAGCATATTTGTTTAATGAGTAAAATCAGAACAAAATAAAAGAAAATTGAGGAAGCCCCCAAAAAACATTTCCCCGAATATGCCGTTTGTCACCAGTGCTAAGGATTTCTCACACAGCTTGGACCTGTTGACATATGTACAATATTGACAACCTAGAGATGACTGGGAACTTCCTAGAGCTCTTTCCCCCCCACAATTAAATTTAAATACAAGAAGCAAGATTTGGATGGGAGTTGCCATGTATCCTGAAATTCATAGGAAAGTTTCCAGTCTCAGATCCTGCAACCGAGTTGGAAGAATCCTGAATTTATTTCGGGGAGAATGCAACTGTCATGCCAGGACATCACACCATTGCATCAAGATGTCACGTTGTTGTGTCAGGACACTACTTTGTGGCTTCTTGAGGAGATGCCATAATAATTTGGTGTAATATCACAACACAGATATCACAACATAGCACTGCAGTATCCTCATGACAACTCTTTTGTCCCACAGGATTAAGGTAGGTGAAGTGTTGGTAATCCTTGTCCTGAAGATTAGTTACTCCAGAAACAACTGTATTACTTCATTTTCTAAAGTATACCATTGTACACAATGTAATTAGTGGCATTTCCTAATCATACTGGGTTATTTATCTGAGGACCAGGTTAATGGGAAATATATTAGGCGAAATCATGGCTCCAATGGAGCCAATGCGAGTTTTTCCATTGACTTCAATGGAGTCAAGATTTCACACATTTTCCACAAATTGAACAGATAATTTGCAGTGCTAGGGCTAGATTCTAATCTTTGCCAGACTGATTTAAATCAGCTTTATTCATAGTGAGTAGCACCTATATTCCAGAAGTAACTCCAGTAAGAGGAAAAATAGTCTAGTGGTTAGAATGCTAGTGGGGCCTGGGGAATCTTGGGTTCAATTCCTGCTTTGCCACAAACATTCTGTGTAACCCCAGGAAAGTCACTTAGTCTCTCTGTGCCTCAGTCTCCTATCTGTAAAATAGGGATAATAGCACTTCCCTACCTTACAGAGCTGATGTGATGATAAATCCATTAAAGACTGTGAGATGCTCAAATATTACAGTGATGGTAGCCATGTAAGTCCATAATATGGATAGGCAGATTCAAATGGGGATTACTCATGGAGTAAGGTACTACTTGAATGAGTAAAAGTGGAAGAATCTGGTCCTAGTCCAAATAAATGCCATTCATTTTTTTAGAATTTATAAAAGGGAGGCTTGTAACAGATTCTCATCCATCATGAATAATTTTGAGACACTTCAGCACCATCTGATTGAAACTGGCATGGGTGACAATCAGGCAACCATTGGTTACTGAAATGAAGGGGAAACTTTTAGGGTTTTCCCCCAGCCTTTAAAGATATATAAACACAGTAATTCATTTGCGTTGTTCATCTCTTACCTGGCAGAAACATTGGTGAAGTGCATATATGATGATATCACTACTCCTATCCTTCCTTTTCCACCCTGTAGGAAAAGAAAGAAACCATAGTTTCTATTATTTAGTATTTACATAGCACCATATGTGGGACTTCGCTGAAAGAAAAAGACATCAGTTCCATCCATTGTGCACATGATGGAATGCTCCTTCACTCAGGTCCTACGCTAAATTGCAAACAACAATATTTGCATATTACTTTGGCAGTTCTGATGACTACAGGAGCTTTGGTCTGTCCTTTGTTGCAGTGGTGGAGGAGAATGATGGACAGTGGCTTTTAAAGACCTTTTAGTTGCAAGCTGGTTGACTTACCACATTGAAAATACTGAGTGAGACTTGGTGTTGGGTATCCCACTCCTACTGAAACTCAGTAAGCATTGGTACCCAAACTGCTCTGGTGCTCTTTAAAAGTCCCACTCAACTCCTGATTGACCAGTAGCATGTCAAGAGCAAAGAGCCCAGATAAACTATGGGCCAGCCATGCAGGACTTTTTTTTTTTCAGGATTTTTTATATTTAATTTGAAATCAGAAATTAGTGGATTCATTTTTTCCCAGTTTTACCCTAAAAAAAGCTTCCTGAACTAAAGCCCACGAATCAGTTGTTTTATTTCCCTTTCTTTTTTACTACCTCTTACATAGAATGTATTTGTTATACATGGTATTTTTGTGTGTATACCAAGACAAAGCTATAAATTAAAATAAAGAAAACTATGAACAGCAGCAATAACATTCTATCACTTTTTGTTTTGGGCTCATCCAAGACAAGCCTAGACAACTTTGAAATTTCTGGCATGATGTGCTATAAACTATGAATTCTGACAAGTATCAGCAATTTTTTTCTGACACCTGTGATTTATAATAACTACCGCTTAGTCTTTATAGAGTATTTTCATAATGTTTTGAAATCTTATTAAATAGTTTATATGACATATGTACAGTACAAATTGCTGATCAGTCATTCTGGCTAGTTTTAACATGCTTCCAGATTATTCAGCCAACACATTTTGGCTATATCCAGGAAGGATGGTGGTGGGAAGCTTTTAAGATCCCAGGGAAGAAATTCATCAACAGTTATTTTAGAGGGATTTATAACAAATACTCATTGGGACATTTTGTTTTTTACTTCTGGTGTAGTTGTGTTCAGAAAAGTATATATGTAAAAATTAGTCCAGCGTAGTGAAGATATCATTTCCTTTGTCTCTTCCTCATCATGGTGCTGTCATCAGACAGCCCTGCCTGGAGCACGCTTCTGCAGCAGGCTGCAGCACGGCATGTGCCTGCCTCAGTTTCCCTTTCAGGTAACCCAAGGACTCCCCATAAGGCTCTCTTGCCTCAATAATATCCTTCTTTGGGGCTAGTTTACTACAAAAACATTGTGCAAATAATCCAAAACATAAATCTGAAAACAGTCCATTTATCACCCCAGTGCATATAGTCCTTAAAATCTCATGACATGATTCTCTCAGTCCACACCTAGGTTACTCATCACTCCGCTTCAAATCCTCTGCCAGGACAGCCACCCCAGCCCTCTGAGCTGGAGTTTAACCCCAATCATCACAGCAGGAACCTCCACAGCCTCTTTGCTGAGAGATCACCTTCACCAGGGGAGCATCACTCTATTCCCTAGCCCAATCACTGTTCTAGCCAGCAGGCAATTCTCCTCTGCCGCTGTTGCTGTCGCTGCCTCAGTCCTCCAGCCCTGGCTCACTGGCTTGGAGCGGACAGCTGTTAAACCACTCTTGCTCTCCTGCCTTTAGGCTTCCCCTAGGAAGCACCTTCAGGCTCTGGCAGCTCTCATCTCCTGCTAATCTCTGCCTCCCTGGCAGCCTCAACTCATCACATCTCATGCTCTCAGATTCTGGTCCTTCATAGGCCCCAGGTACTGCCCCGCCCTCTTTCTTGGCCAAATGGGAGCACTTGTTCTGGCACAGGGGAGCTAGTCCTGCTTCATTTACTGGAGCAGGCCATCCTGTTACAGGCCCCATTTAAGGCTCCAATCCTGCAAATGACAGGAAATCAATGGGACTCCACACAGGCACAAAGTTTGCCCATATGCTATCAACTGCAGGACTGGGAGGAAATATCAGTGGGAGTTTTCCAGTGATTTCAATTGAAGCAAGATCAGGTCCCATATCTGATTAATTTACTGTCAACAAATACCAGCACTGCAAAGCCAGTAAGACTCTAGATGTATTTGCCATCAACAAACCTGCCAACTCACTTCTGATCTCAGGAGTATTTACTTTATCTTTATTTCTCTTCTCAGTGAACAAACATTGAGAAGGGAAAACATTATACAACAGTAACAGCACATTAGAGTATTGCAATTATGCAGTTAGTTAGGACCTGTCAGAGTCTGGGCGGTCCTGAGTGCCCTAATTTCCCACTGGCTACAATGGCAGTATGGGATAAATTCACAACAAAATTTAAGTGTTGAGACACTGAGTGTGAAGACATCTAACTTTTAGGAGCCCAGAAAATCTATGGGATTCACAAAGCCTGAGTTAGGTGCTCAGGCTCCCTGTACAATGAATTGGGAGAGATGGGTGCCACAGAATGGGATTCACAGAAGCCAACATGCTGGGCAGTTCTCAGCCTAAATTAGCCAATAGGAGATGCCGACAAGAGGGGTGTGTGCTAAGCCCTGCCCCCTCAGGGAGTTCCGTGCCTAAATCCAGGCTGTAGGCAGATGCCTCCTTCTTCCTGGGATTCTTAGCTGTGAACTTTCTCTGGGTGTGCACAAATTTAGGCACCGAGCAAGTTTAGTTCACCTTTCAGCAGAAGCTAAGTGAAGTTCTGTGAATGTCAGTGGGGCCTGACTCTGGGATTTAGGCACCTAAAGTGGCAGTTAGGTGCCTAAATCCTTTTGTGAATTTATCTGTATGTCTATACAATATTATTCTAGTCCAAACGGAATGCATAATGTTATCCGTTGTAATCACTGTATGATATATTCAACAACAAAGTGCCCAATTTTCAACTTGGGCATCTAAACTAGGTGCCTAAATCCCGAAGATGGAAAGTCAGATGTGCATTTAGGTGACCAAATGCCCACTTTAGGCAACTAAGTAGAGATTTGGACATCTAATGTTTGTGCTCTTAGTGCCTTGATTCAATTGACTAATGGTGATTCTCTGAGGTGCTGTGTGCCCTCAAAGTCCACTAAAGTAAATGAATGTCATACACTATAAGAGGATCCTCAAAAGTTTGACAAGGAGATGGACTAAATACACTCAACAATGGTGTTCAGCTTTGATATATATACACCTCACTACATATTACTTCTAAGCATACAAGCCTGGATTTACCAGGCCAGAGCATTGGCTGGTCTAACTCGGCATAGTTAATGGCTCTAAGCCCCTTTATATCAGCTAAGCATCTGGCTCATTATGTTTTCAATATTAAAACGGCTGCAAAACTGTTAATTATAATTTTTCTTGTTATGATAAAGTATAAAAAATTGAACGTCATAAATACACTCACTACATTGCACACTTACTCTGCAATGGATCACCACCACATGCTGAGGGTCGCTGTTCAACCATGATTCCATAGCCTTGCAGATGGTGCACATCTTATCAAGGGGAGGTGCATGAAGGTCAGGCCAACCCACATCCATAATCTGGAATCAAGCAAAACCACTTCATTTTCCATTTACAAGGTACTCTTTAACATTATTATTGTATACAATCCTACGCCAAAATGTGCTGTGATGGTAAAGGTTCCTGCTATTTTCTAACAGAAAAATCTGTGCTTCACGGAACCATGGTGATATTTCATTATTTAAAATGCCTTTTTGTCATATAAACAAAACATCTTTACAGACTTCCCAAAACAGCAGGGGGAGGAGGGATACATTATTATTATTATTAGCATACACAAGCTTTCCATGCAAATATTAACAAATCTTATTCAACACTACAGCTGACTGAGAATTTTTTTTCCAAAATGTACTTTGATTAATCAAAACTGAAACTCTGTGTAGGAAAGGGTTGGCTTTGTGAAATTTCCCATTGAAAAAAAATAAAACAGTTGTCAAAATGTCCCACTTCAACATTTTCTAAACAAAAGTTCTGGAGTTTTTTTGGTTCAAAATTAGTTTTCATTTGGAAATTCATGTTAATTCATAGTAAAAATAAAATAAAACAAAATAAAATAAAATAATAGGTCAAAACACAAGTCTTTAGAAATTGTTGAAACAAAATGTTTTGATTGATCCAAACTTTTTTTTTGGTGGTGGAGGGGAGAGGAGGAGGGAGTTGGTTTGTGAAAATATCAGACTTTTCATCTTGATTTGGGATAGGAAAAAATTTCAAAATCTTAAAATTTCCTGGGATAGGAAAATGGTTTCCTTCCCAGCTCTATTAATAACCTGTATTTCCTGCATTTAAAGGAACTAGTTTTCTTTTGGTCAACTTCTCATCATTATCTGTGTATTTATCTTGTACAAATTCCAAAAATAGTAAGCCAACTAAATCCTACGCATTCATTAACATATGATAAAAACTGCCTGTGTGTTAAAAGATCAGACTTAAAATGTCTTAACTATGTTTTCTCAGCAGTAATCTGAACCCCTGCTAGGTCCAAACAATGTTGCTGCTGTGACTGTAGGTCTGTGATAGTATGGGCCAAGGGTGGCTGTTGAAAGTTGAAAGTTTGTCTGTTGAACCTGCCAAAGTTCTTAAACATGGGAATGAGCTCAAGTCCCAGACATATATTCAACCCCTTACACCTACCATCTCACTCCAAAGAAAATGTTATAACAAATGAAGATAAAAATGGGGGGCGGGGGGGGGGGGTCTATGAGGCAGAACGAAGAAAATGCCAACAACTTTTGTTCTCCTAATTACATTGCCATTGTTCACAGATGCAATTATGAAGAGAGGAAGGCAAATCCACAAAACATGAGGTTATGTTGAACTGTGAGTTCATCAATTTCAGTACATTAAGGTTTACATAGCAAAGGAGCATTATATGGCCATAAATATTCCATGGGCACACATATAATGTAGACCTGACATTAAAACCACAGAAATCAATGGGAATCTTTTCATTGACTTCAATGGACTTTGGATCAAGGTCTTATGTGCAAAGCCAAAGAAAACAATGGAAACAACTTTGTAACGCATAGACCTGACATGCAAGAAGTCACAACACTCAAATTAAAGGGGAGGCATCTTTGGTTTTCTAAACTCTTCCTAAAATTGTCATTTCATTGTGTACATCAAAGCTTCTATAGTTTGAAGGCTCATGGCAGCCCATTTATGCTGTATTTAAATCTAGCAACTGAGGTATGTTATGATCAAAACCAATACCTTTGGGTTAAGCTTGGTAAGGTCATATCTTTTTTCAGAAAGGTTTAACACCTGTTCAAGAAGAAGAAAAAAGAAAAAGTATGAGATCTTGATGTTTAATTTCTTTTGTGGTAAATCACTGTATCCAAAATACATTATAAGAAAGTTAAAAGATAGGGGAGGGCCTTCAGATTTTTCAGTCACTTAAGATAACCAAATTATTAGCTGAAGTTAGATAAGTTTAGCATTTGCAGTATTCAGGGTATTTCCCATAGTAAATTCAGGAAAGTATAATGGGAAACTACATATGCTGAGGAAATGTATGTAACAATTACAATTTTCAAATTTATTATAGTCATTATATATAATGTAATATTATAAATAGTATTATGCCTTATGCTTAGCAATCTTATTATACTACAAAAGTTCCTCTGATTCCTACACTGTGGGTTGTTTTTTTGGTTGGTTGGTTGGTTTTAAAGAATTGACCAAGATTTAAAAAAAATGGGTGCCTAAAGACAGGTTCCTAAGTCCATTTTTAGGCACTTAAGTGCCTTGACTTTCAAAAATACTGAGCACCCACAGAGATCCCATCAGGGCCGGCTCTACTGTTTTTGCCACCCCAAGCAGCACGGGGGCAGTCTGTGTGCCGTTAGGGCGGCATGCGCATTTCCGCGGCGGTGGCAATTCGGCGGCAGCTTCTGTCTTCAGCCGGAAGACAGAAGCCGCTGAATTGCTGCCCCGGGCAGCTGAACATAGAAGCTGCCGCTGAATTGCCGCCACCGCGGAAACGTGCGTACCGCCCTAATGGCACACGGACTGCCCCCGCCGTCCCCGGCGGCAATTCTGCCGCCCCTTGCAGATTGCCGCCCCAAGCACCTGCTTGGAACGCTGGTGCCTGGAGCCGGTCCTGGATCCCATTAAAGTAAGTGGAAATATCGGCCATATATTTTTCTTACGTGAAAATATTTTGATATTGAAATAAAGGTAAGAGAAACTGTTAAGTTTAAAACTAGTTCAATGTATGTACCAGTTGCTAGTGATTAAGAACCTAAAATAGTTGTTTTCTTGAGAATTATGCTGTTCCTATGTGCTGGTACAGTGCCTTGCACTTTTTAGGGAGTATTACAACATACATAAATAATAAAACTATTAATAACAATGTGCACTTTACTAGAATAAGTGTAAAACTTTGCTTATATACTATGAAATAATGTATGCATGTGCATTAATGAATATGTCACTAATGATACATATATAATGTTCTTTTTTTTTGAAGGATTGTGTGTTGTGTTTATATTTTGAAATTACTAATTAAAAATAGCACTTATTTAGGGACAGGACTGTGGTTCTTTTGTTATGATGAAATCTGCATTTCTTTGTATTTGATATGATTTTTTTTTATTTTGTAGGAGGTATAAGATTTATGATTCCTTAACTATTCATTTTCTGGCTTTTAAGAGCTTGGGTGTTTTAAGGATGTGATAGATAAGTATTTGTCGTGGAAAGAAATTGTCAGTGCAGTTGCACTATGTACAAACAATACATCAGCCCAATATTGTTTCCTTGGTCACTGAGAAGATTCATTGCTGACAAGGCTGTCAATATAAGACACCCTTTCTATTGGTTCTTTCTTTTCTCCCTAGATCCAGTGATTCCTGATTCATGTCTAGTTTTCAAATAATGGCAATTTCTTACACATTTTATTATTTCTGCCTTTGAAACATCCTTGTTGCGTGAGTCTGTCAAAATCTATTAGTGTTTATAAAAACTTATTGTCGTGGAACTCTACCAGAGCACTGTACGTGAATTTGAAAACATCACTGAGGTTGCTGGGGGATAGTTACTAAAATCTACTTATGTTTGGAATTTTGTGATATCAGGTGATTTCACTGAGCTGACAAAGGGGAGCACAAAAAAAGTTAGACACTTCACAGAAATTTTAAAAGTGCCATTTTTGAACTCTTTTAATTTTAAAAAAGTACTTTATTTTTTCAACCATTTTAGAACAAATTTTATGGATACAAAGTAGGGCCAAAATCAGCCTTAGCTAGGGAGACGCTATCAGCTCTCCATAATAATTACAGATGTGCAGAGCTGGGACTAAAACCCCGGTCTTCGATCTCCAAGACACAAGTCTCTGCTACTTGAGCTAAAGAAAGAGGGCTATAACTGTTAACTATAGAAGAACCTTCCCAGTTCTTTCCAATATGCAACAACTGAATAGAGGACAACTTGCTCATGCAAACATACAATACTCCATCTTGGCCCCCGTTGACATTAATGGCCAAAAATTCCCATTGGCATTAATGACAGCAGAATGGTGCCAATAACTCATAAAGAAATCAAAGGGAGAAAGATTGGGCTCAAAATTACCCCCAACAAAAAGCATTTATAACTTTGCTTACATTTCTACAAATACAGGCTCTGTTACCATCTGTCTTGGATGGTTTAGACACAACAAATCCTGCATCTTGGCAGGGGAGTAGATTATATAACCTTTGTGGTCCCTTTTAACTCTATGATTCAACACAAGAATGTGCTTAAGCATGTGTTTAACTTTAAGCACGTTAGTGCTCTCCATGACTTCATTGGGACTATTCACACGTTAAGTGTTTTGCTGGATTGGTGCCATAGCTGGAATGCAAATTTTCAAGGATATTAAACGATATAGAAAATTTGAAGGGGTTCAAAAAAGCCATTTTTGAAACAGAGGGAGACAAAGAAAAGTTAGAGAAAAGTGGTAATTTTATAACGGACTATAACTGCAAAATGGGTTGCCAAATTTTCTTCAGACTTTGCAAATACATTTTCCTTTATTTCCAGAGCAAATCTGGCAATTTTCCAACCAAACCAATATATTTCCCAAGCCAAAGTTATAGAAAGCCTAAACCAATTGTTAATTGTTGGCAAACTTAGCTATGGAGAGGTTATGGCCCTTCCCTAACACAAAATGGAATTAGTATAAATGTAAGAGTGGGTTTTTTTTGTGATGTGAACACATCTAATAAGAGTTAGATAGCTGGACCAAGACCACCAGCCTATTTCAGGTATACCAAAATACAGCATCACATGACAATGACAGTTGATCTGGGCTGACTTTGAAACACTGACTTAGGTGAAATGCTTTGCAAAGCATTACAATTTTGTGTCAGAAAGACCACTGGGTTGGCTTACAGGAAAGTTGATGTGACAAAAGATTCATAATTGGTAGTACTGCAAGCACAGCCTGAGTCCAATCATTGCTATACAATGCAGTTGGGATAAATAAATGAGTTGTGAGTGAATGAATGTGGAGGGCTGGTGTTCTTGGCATGGAATAACAATGCAAGCTAGCTGCTGCAGTAATTTTACCCTCCTGAAGTTGTGGATTTATTCTAATAGTTTACACATGTCAGCTAAAAATAACTTCAATTAACAGCAGAGATTTTGGCCCTGATTTATAAGCACACAGAGAGAGACAGTGATACCACAGGGTTTAAATGTGCTAAGCAGAAAACACCACACAGCATGATGTGGTCATTATAAAAGATCGTGCATGTGGAACCCATTAGAGGTTTGTCCGGGACCTTATATTTTTTAATAGAAAATAAGTAATGGGGAAAAAATGCATCTAAATTAAGTCAATGAAAGAGACAAAACACACTAAGAGCAACCTTTATGTGCTGTTTCACAATCAACAGTGGAGCCAGCCAAGGCGGGGGGGAGGGTGGTCAGAGATCATCAGAACCCAAGTTGCAGCTGCTAGAAAAATGCATTCCATGGTGAGGCATCTGGATCTTGTAGGAATGAGTTTTACTCAGTGAGAACTATCCCTACAATTTTTCTGTTGCAAATGAACATGATGCTCAAAGAACATACTGCCTTGCCGTCAACAAGAAGGTGGCTTGCATCTGTTTCCTTGTTTGACGGAATGTAAAATGCTGGGCAACTGTCACTTGCACTGATGTAAATGTGAACTAGATAGGCTTTGGTGGAGTTACATCCAACTTACATTGGCGTAAATGAGCCTATATTGTGCTCGGTTATTAAGGATATCAGATCAGCCATCGTACAGCAAATAGGGTAAAAACACATAGCATATCCAAACAGGCTTAATCTGCACTTACCAGGTAATTATCTCCATGTTTGGATTTGAGCATTCGGGTTACATCTTGCAGGTTGTGCACATATGTTTCCTCTGAACAGCTGGCAGGGAAGGATACAGCAATGATCCGCTCAGTGATGTAAGTCAGGTCAAGTTCATAGCCCTCCTCCATAATGTGATCAAAGTCTGCACTTCTGCGAAGAATCCGATGTGGCAGTTTGGGGAGCGGGGAGAAGGGTGAGTGTGACAAGAAAATAGAAAGTTGATGAGCAGAAATTTCATCTTGGACTCATACTGGGGAATCAGTCAGTATTTATGGTTCCTGATATTTTCATAGAAATTGCGGTTCATAAACAGCTTATAAAACAAAATTTATTCAGGTCTTTAAGCAACTGGCAGCTGGCCAAAAGAGAGTTCATTACTGTGCCACCTATAAAAGCCCAGGCCTATATATGCAGTGCTATGGAAAGGTAGAAAAATGAATACAATTGAATTTGTTCTATCCTCAACAGGAGAAAATCCAGGTGTTACAGACATGCAGAGACTCATGGCTGCAATAATCTCTCACTCTTTCTTTGGGGCATCACAAACACTGTCTTTAAGTGGTCTCTAAAATCGCTCATGTATACAATATGATTAAATCTGCCCTAAGTTATACAGATATGAATTTAGAAACTGCATTAACTTCAAGAGAGTAAATGAAGTCAGAATTAGGTTTAGTTTCTCCAATAGTTTGGCCTACAAGTACTTCTTCACTGTCATAAACAACTCATAGAAACTATCCACGTTTCTAATGAATAGAGTTAGAGGCATCCTTTTTGAATGCCATGTCCAAACAGGCTACAGAAAAAGCACTGGAGTTATAGCACACGTTATTTTGTTCTTGCCATTTATTTACTTTGAACATGGACCAAAAAGAACCACAGTAAAGAGTATGTAAAATATCCTTTCCTTCTCCTCACTGCTTTGGCTCAGGTTAATCGTGAAAAGGGTTGTTGCCATATATTGGCTAGTTAGCAGCTGCAGCTAAATAATACTTAGGACTTGTTTAGAGATTTACATCTTCGATACACTGCAAATACATTAATACTCTTCACATGCTCGTGAAGAACATAGATTAATATTATTAACCCTATTTTATCTATAGACTTGCTCAAGGCCACATTGCAAGTCAGGGGGAAGAAGGAGGACTAGAAGTCAGGAGTTCCTAGCTCCCTACCAGTATTCAGCCCAAGCTGTTGACAGTGTCCACACTGTCAAACCTACCACCACAAAAGGGCACCCTTCTTGGCAGCATTTCAGTCGATAAGCTCTTTGGGACAGCTCTTCCTATGTCTGTAAAGTGCCTAACAAATTTTAAGTGCTACTGTGATGGAAATAATAAGCTGAGTATTTGCTGGCCATGGAAAGTGAACTCTCTTACCCTTATGGTGGGTCCCTTTACTGGATTGGATTGAGGCACACTAGCAGAGTGGGATATTATCTTGGACTGCAGCCTGTGAGCAATCTGGTCTGGATAAATAACTTCTGTGCTGTCAGTCTGTCACCTTTCATGAGTCCCAGCTTTACTTTTGGTGAAAGACATCCCTGTGCAAAGGCCCAGGACAAAGTCTATGCAGAACTTAACTCCCACTTGGGCCCCCTGTAAAAGGTGAATTTTACCCTTAAAGAAAACAATGTGCCTTTAGATCTGTGTAATTAAAGTTGTATTGAAGAAGCAGCATGAAAGATAAATGAGAATAATACGATGCTTAAGGTGACTTGTGGTAGTTTTACCTGTAAGAAAATACTCAGCTTATCTGGTATTTTACATATGTCCGGTAAAAGATCACTCTACAACCATAACAAGAAAACGTCACGGCCTATGCCTTTCATAGACAACAACTGGAATGTCTTTATATATGACTTTAACCTGCCGAAGATGCCATGCATAGGAGCAATTAAAAACAGCACAACAGTACTGTGCGATAACACAGCAAAACCATTACAGAAATACTTACTGTGATACTTTGTCACAACAGAAAGAGGAGCTTTTTGAAAAACTGCCGGAAGTCTGAAACAAACAAACCAACAGAGTGATCAGCTCAATAATTCCTGTGGCACGACAAAATCAACATGGCTACTTCTTAATTTCACAAAATGAAGTTTCCCGCTATGAAAAAAAATAAGAAAATTCTTTTGTAATAAATAAATCCCACTTGCAAATGGGAAATCCCATTGAAATTCGTTGGAATTCAGGTGCTTAGTCACCTTAAGATCCTTTGAAAATCCCAGCACAAATTGCTAAATGCATTTTGTATGGCTTCAACCAAAATGATACTTAAACTATTATGAGGCCCTCAAAAACAGTACAGCATCACCATGCTCCTCCTACTTTCCCAGCAATGATTTACAAGAGGACTCCCAACACATCTTCCTCCTATAGAAGCAAAATGAATTTATTCCTGTTTTGGATGCCTTTATTTTCATTACAGAACATGGTGTTCAATGACAGGCACAGAGGAAGGTGAATTTAATCACAAGAGTTGCATAGTGTTAATGCATCTATCTTTAGAGATCTGCCTGGGCAACCCAATGACAAATTCTCACAATACTCCTCCATCAACAGAATGGTAAACTACAGTAATAATGGGATCAGACAATGCTGCCCCCTCCCCCGCACCATTTCTAGTCCATTGCCAAAATATGTCATGTCATAACATGATTTGAAGCCTGTTTTGACCATAATTTCAAACATAACGGAAATGTACTATGTACTAAACATTACCAGGGCATGTCATAATCCTTACACAAACCCTTATTACTTCACACAAGTTGCTCCCGTGCTGAAAATGAAGGCTTGTTTGTCTTACACATTCAGAATCTCTGGTAGGGCTTAAATTGTTGCAGAAAGATTAGGGGAGTTTAAAGATTTGAGGTCTGGATTTCTATTTCTGGTGTGCTAAAGCCAGAGTTTTGGTACGAGTCCATTGATTGCAAAGATATTTCCTTGTTATCAATTGTTTCATGGAAGGGATGATATGAGCAAGAGGAATATGTTATGAATAACTTCCTTATAATTGTTACATATTTGTAATATGCATAAATTAATTTAAAATAAAGTGGTCTTAATCAAATTTGCTTTGCAGGAAAATTCACACCTTGAGAGATGGCCCCTTCATTTTGTAAGAATATAACAGTTATACTGACTAGGTACTAAAGTGTCAAATTTTACTTCTAAGTTAAAAATTATTTGTTAACATACAATAATTATGAAATAAGAATATATGGAACAGTTCAGACTTTGTCCTGCCCTTATATGCATGTGAGCTTGGGATAAAGTATATGAATCACTAATAAATATTTACAAAGCAGGGGTTTCTCACCCATCTCCTGCCTTTGATTTGCATGTATAGTACAGAAGAGTGCGCTATAAATCTGTGAGTCAGGATACAGACTGGAATTCAGATCACCTGAGCCAACATAACTTTTGTATGCCCGTACTCATGAATAGATTGATTTATGCTAGGATGGGTTTGTGGCTATAGGATCTTTTATAGAAGAAAAAGACAAAAAAAGAGTTTTGAGACACCACTCCTCAGTTCAAATGCATCACATAACAAAAGCAGGTAACCTCCAACACACACCCAAATGTACATAACTGGCATGTGTCTTTTCCAAAATTTCTAGTGATGAGCTGCTTTGAAGAATTTTAAACAAGTCTGAATAGTAGCGTGCTGTGTATCTCTCATACAAATTGACACTTGGGACCTGATTCTGTGAGATGCTGAATGCAACCTGTAATGTACTGAACATTCACACCTTCCATTATCTTCAGTGGTGAGAGCTGAGGCAGCTTAGCGCACTGCAGGCTGCTCTCAATCCCTTTCAGAATCAACCTTTTAACATAGATATTCTCAATTAATGAGTGTTTTGAAAGTGTCTAGTACACAGAGGGTGCTGCCATATGTAAATTATAAATAATCATAATAATAGAATCCCTGCCCACAATCAGTCTTTCAAGTAGAGGAGACATTAGCTGAATGTGTTTCTATTTCAGTTGCATGGCTCACTGATGGCCAGCCAGCAGGTTCACTGAGCACCTTACTGAGTGTTTCCACCAACTTTGATAAATGTAATAACTAGTCTCACTTAAATATGAGTGGTCAGTTACTTATGGTTTCATTTCTCTGTATGGGTTTTCCTTTGCTAAGAAGAAAGTGATACAATGAAACTTTATTCCACTTATTTGTAGCATATAAACTGGACATTAATATAGCTCTCACAATAAAACAAACAAAAAAATCCCATTAGGGACATCTGTACTTAATTGCATGCATGCTATCAAGCTGAAAAGCAGTGTATTCCTTTCTGCTGCATGCACCATATTGGCGGTTTGTGCCAATTTCCATAACTTAACAGCTGGAATCGCTTAATATGGAAAATTTCAGTGCTGTTTGTGAAATTCTCTCCAAGTACCTATAATGTAGTTTATTTTTTTAAAATCTGACTGACTCTCTGTTTAAAGCAAAAGCTTTTAAAGTCCTTAAATTTGGTCTGGGTATCATGTTTTATTGCACAATATAAGGAATTGTGATACCGTATAAGCTGTCATGGTGGATACATAAACATAAGAAATTGTGAAAACTCCCCACATTCCCCTGAATTGTCAGGCAGAGACTCTAAAAGAGGTTTCAGTTCACCATGTGAAACTTTCCATCATTTTAATATGGTGAACAGCATGTGATAAATTGCTCTTACCCATTTACAATGTCAAGGTCACCCTGTACATTACATGTTGATTCTTTATAGTCAATGATTTGTTTGCAGATGGCAAGGAGCCAGGGAAATACCCTCACATCCCTATACGCCCTCTAACGTATCTTTTCCCCCAGCATTATTCCCTGATACAATCATTTCTGAGCAACGTACCTTTCCCTCATGTTTCTATTTTTCCTATGGTCTGATATGCTAAATATATTATGACACGCTGCATACATAGTTCCACACTCTGAGACATTTTTGTGGCTACCTTATTTCTTGGGATTTCACAAATTAATCTCTGTAATACAGAACCTCGAGAGCTATCATGAATTTCAAAATACCACGAGGGCAAGATATTTATCAAACGGTATGGCAGGCAATGCATACATCTTGGAAAATGTGCTATTGTGCTCAAACACTGATGAAATGCACAGATTTGTCAAGTTTTGTAGGAATATGGACCACACAATCTGACACCAAGTATATAAGGATGTCTTCCTAATCTGATTTCTTGACAACAGATGTTCTGCAAAACAAGCACTGCTCTACTATGCCCTCTGACCAAATCTGGACTGAGTAGCCAATTAAACAATGCACTTGAACTTATGAAACAGTTTTCTTTTTTTTTATCTTTCTTTTTATTGTTTTTATATAAAATATAAACACAATGAAAAAAATATATAAATATTTGACCAAATCTGGACTGAGTAGCCAATTAAACAATGCACTTGAACTTATGAAACAGTTTTCTTTTTTTTAATCTTTCTTTTTATTGTTTTTATATAAAATATAAACACAATGAAAAAAATATATAAATACATGCATAAGATGGAAATACCCTATAAATAACAAAATTCAGTGTTTATTATTTGTTAAACCTGGAAAACAAACAAACAAACAACTAACAAACAAACCTGAACCCATAAAGGTCATGCGGGGCGTCAATTGTTGAAGTGACTAAACAGATAAATAAGTGAGAACATAACTTATGAGTATTGGGGACTAATATATACTAAACTGCAAATTTATGCAAGGGTTTCATGTGTGATCAGACATCCTCATATTTTTTCCAAGCATTTCTATTAGACAAGGTCATTGATTCTATTAATACGGTAGTAGATAATTCACTAAGCCAACCTGTGTATGAGGGAGGAATTGTAGATTTTCTCAAAATAACTTCTGCACACTAAATTAGTTACTGCAATCCATTTCTTAATGTTAACTGGTAATACCAACTCATTCAGCGTCGCCAACATACACAAGGTTGGAGAAGGAAAAATAGCAACACAACATTTTTGAGAAAGCACTGAATATGGTATTCCAGAACACATGCATTTTTGACAGGTATAGAGGATGTGTGAAAGGTTGGCATGGGGCTGTTTGCATTTCCATCATTCACTGTGTGTTGCCAATCTAGCCTTAATATTCTGGAGTCCAGTAATACCTGTTTATTATCTTGTTCTGGAAGAATCACAAGGATAAAGAACTTGAAGCATCTTTCACATTAAGCCAGATATCCTCCCAGTTTTCTGTTGTGATAGTAAAGTTAAGTTCTCTTTCCCATTTTTCTCTGAGACTCAGATTGGGGGGTAATGCAAAGTATTAAGCCACCTATGAATAATTCCTACAAAGTGACTTTTGTTTCCATATTTCTTAATATGTTCTTCTAGAGGTGAGAGAGTTGAAACAGAACAATTGTTTCCTACTCTTGCATGAATTCTTAAGCATAGCTTTTGAAAGAAGGAACTGAACCCTGGTCTACAGTTTAGGTCGAATTGAGCAGCATTAGGTCAATTTAACCCTGCACCCGTCCACATGACCAAGCCTGTTTTGTCCACTTAAAGGGCTCTTAAAATTGATTTCTGTACTCCTCCCTGGCTAGGGGTTTAGCGCTAAAATCAACCTTGCTAGGTCGAATTTGGGGTAATGTGGATGCAATTTGACGGTATTGGCCTCCGGGAGCTATCTCTGAGTGCTCCATTGTGACCGCTCTGGACAGCACTCTCAACTCAGATGTACTGGCCAGGTAGACAGGAAAAGCCCCGGGAACTTTTGGATTTCATTTCCTGTTTGGCCAGCATGGCGAGCTCATCAGCACAGGTGACCATGGAGTCCCAGAATCGCAAAAGAGCTCCAGCATGGCCTGAATGGGAGGTACTGGATCTGATCGCTGTATGGGGAGAAGAATCCGTGCAGGTAAAACTCCATTCCAAAAGACAAAATGTGTGAAAGTTAAGAAGCTGAGGCAAGCCTACCAAAAAACAAAGGATGCAAATGGTCACTCTGGGTCAGAGCCCCATACATGCCAGTTCTATGATGAGCTGCATGCAATCCTAGGGGTGGCCCCTACCACTACCCCACCACTGTCCTTGGACACATGCAAGGTGGGAGTCTCATGCAACAGGGACTTTCTCTTTTTGTGGATGTGAAAGATGATGATGAGGAGGAGGTTGAGGATAGCGCACAACAGGTAAGTGGAGAATCCCTTCTCCCCAGCAGCCAGGAACTGTTCTTCACCCTGGAGCCAATATCCTCCCAACCCTCCCAAGGCGGGCTCCCAGACCAGAAGCCAGAGAAGGAACCTCTGGTGAGTGTACCTTTGTAAATATAATACAGGGTTTAAAAGCAAGTGTGTTTAATGATTAATTTACCACGCCAAGCCAGTAGCAAGGAGTCTGGAATCATTGCAGAACAAAACCTTGCAGCGAATGGGCCCGGGCTTTGGCTGTTTGGCTTTGGCTGAAAATAAATCATCCCCGCTGTTAGCCATGCAGTGGGGGGAGGCCCGTTCATGCTGAGCTGTTCGCGTTTGCTGACAGGGATCTTCCCTGATACTAGCCATGCGGTGGGACGGGGGCGGGGGTGAAGCAATCATCCCAGAGAATTGCGGGTGGGGGGGTTGGATTGTGCTGCACATTCACCCTAAAACTGCAGCCCCTCCTTTTAAATGGCCAACCCAACGGGCTTTGCTTGGTATGGGAAAGGAGGGCGCTGCTGTTTGAAACCGTTCCCACATGTTATGAAGGTTGAAGAAGCCAAAACTCTTTGCCTTACCCTGGCTGCCTGCAAGCCAAATTCTGTTGCCCAGCCGAGCGTGTGTGATGTCTCACACAAACCGGCAGGCACTCAATATAAGAGGCAAAATGCGACCTTGTAGCAAAAGCACATGTGCTATGTAATGTGAATCGCTTGATTCAGTGTGAAATAGTCTTCCCTTTGTTCTCTAAAATGTATCTTTTAAAATACTACTCTCCCTTTTTTTCCTCCCGCAGCTGCAAATATTTCTATGCTCCCCCTATCATCTCCGTCCCAGAGGCTAGCGCAGATTAGAAAGAACATCTCGTCGCAAGTGCCCAAAGCTCATGCAGTCCTCCCGCATTGAAAGAGCTCAGTAGAATGCGTGGAGGCAAACAATGGCGGAGTCCAGGAAAGCGTTAAATGAACGCGTTGAGAGGAGGGAGGAGCACGCTGAGAGGAGGCAGGATGGAATGCTGAGGCTACTGGGGGAGCAAACTGACATGCTCAGGTGTCTGGTGGAAAGGCAGCAGGGGCACAGACCACCACTGCAGCCCCTGTGTAACCACCTGCCCTCCTCCCCAAGTTCCATATCCTCCTCACCCACATACCCAAGAATGCAGGGGGTGGGTTGGGGGAGGCTACGGGCACCCAGCCACTCCACCCCATAGGATTGCCCAAGCAACAGAAGGCTGGCATTCAATAAGTTTTGAACTGTAGTGTGGCCTTGTCCTTCCCTCCTCCCCTCATCCACCACCCGACCCAGAGCTTCCCTCCTCACCCACCCCTCCCGGGCTACCTTGTGAGTTTTCCCCCTATTTGTGTGATGAATTAATAAAGAATGCCTGATTTGGAAACAATAATGACTTTATTGCCTCTGAAACCGGTGATCGAAACGGGGAGGTCGGTTGGCTTACAGGGAAGTAGAGTCAACCAAGGGGGTGGGTTTTCATCAAGGAGAAACAAAGAGAACTGTCACGAAACTGGTTTTTAAAGCTTTTCTGATGTGCAGAGTGCCCAGCTGTGCTCTTCTAATCGCCCTAGTGTGTGGCTGTGAGTAATTGGCTACCAGGCGATTTGCCTCAAGCTCTCACCCCGCCATAAACGTCTCCCCCTTACTCTCACAGATATTGTGGAGCACACAGCAAGCAGCAGTAACAATGGGAACATTGACAGGTTTCAGAGTAGCAGCCGTGTTAGTCTGTATCCGCAAAAAAAAACAGGAGTACTTGTGGCACCTTAGAGACTAACAAATTTATTTGAGCATAAGCTTTTGTGGGCTACAGCCCACTTCTTCGGATGCATAGAATGGAACATAATATTGAGGAGATATATATACACATACAGAGACAGGTGGGAATTGTCTTACCAACTCTAAGAGGCCAATTAAGTAAGAGGAAAAAAAAAACTTTTGAAGTGATAATCAAGATAGCCCAGTACAAACAGTTTGACAAGAAGCAAGTGTGAGAATACTTACATGGGGAGATAGATTCAATGTTTGTAATGGCTCAGCCACTTCCAGTCCCTATTTAAGCCTAAATTGATTGTATCTAGTTTGCATATCAATTCCAACTCAGCAGTCTCTCGTTGGAGTTTGTTTTTGAAGCTTTTCTGTTTCAAAATTGCCACCCGGAGGTCTGTCATAGAATGACCAGACAGGTTAAAGTGTTCTCCTACTGGTTTTTGAATGTTATGATTCCTGATGTCAGATTTGTGTCCATTAATTCTTTTGCGTAGAGACTGTCTGGTTTGGCCAATGTACATGGCAGAGGGGCATTGCTGGCACATGATGGCATATATCACATTGGTAGATGTGCAGGTGAACGAGCCCCTGATGGCATGGCTGATGTGATTAGGTCCTATGATGATGTCACTTGAATAGATATGTGACAGAGTTGGCATCGGGCTTTGTTACAAGGATAGGTTCCTGGGTCAGTGTTTTTGTTCAGAGATGTGTGGTTGCTGGTGAGTATTTGCTTTAGGTTGGGGGGTTGTCTGTAAGCGAGGACAGGTCTGTCTCCCAAGATCTGTGAGAGTGAGGGATGATCTTTCAGGATAGGTTGTAGATCTCTGATGATGTGCTGGAGAGGTTTTAATTGGGGGCTGAAGGTGACAGCTCATGGGAATATTGGTTTCGCGGAGGTCTAACCTAGTCAGTAAACTGTGCCAGCGAGCTTTTAAACATCCAAATGCACATTCTACCACCATTCTGCACTTGCTCAGCCTATAGTTTAACTGCTCCTTACTACTGCCCACGGTGCCTGTGTATGGCTTCATGAGCCATGGCATAGGGTAGGCTGGGTTCCCAAGGATAACTATAGGCATTTCAACATCCCCAACGGTAATTTTCTGGTCTGGGAAGTAAGTTGCTTCCTGCAGCTGTTCAAACAGACAAGAGTTCCTGAAGATGCGAGTGTCATGCACCTTTCCCGGCCATCCCATGCTGATGTCAGTGAAACGTCCCTTGTGATCCACCAGTGCTTGCAGCACCATTGAAAAGTACCCCTTGTGGTTTATGTACTGGCTGCCAAGGTGGTCCAGTCCCAAGATAGGGATATGCATTCCATCTATCGCCCCACCACAGTTAGGGAACCCCATTGCAGCAAAGCCATCTACTATGACCTGCACATTTCCCAAAGTCACTACCCTTGATAGCAGCAGCTCAGTGATTGCATTGGCTATTTGGATCACAGCAGCCCCTACAGTAGATTTACCCACTCCAAATTGATTCCCGACTGACCGGTAGCTGTCTGGCATTGCAAACTTCCAAAGGGCTATCGCCACTTGCTTCTCAACTGTGAGGGCTGCTCTCATCTTGGTATTCTTGCGCTTCAGGGCAGGGGAAAGCAAGTCACAAAGTTCCATGAAAGTGCCCTTATGCATGCGAAAGTTTCGCAGCCACTGGGAATCATCCCAAACCTGCAACACTATGCAGTCCCACCAGTCTGTGCTTGTTTCCCAGGCCCAGAATCGGCGTTCCACAGCATGAACCTGCCCCATTACCACCATGATGTCCAAATGGCCAGGGCCTGTACTTTGAGAGAAGTCTGCATCCATCACTATCTTGATTGCGCTGTTGTCGCCTCCTCGCCTGCTTTTTCAGGTTCTGCACATACTGCAGGATAATGCGCGAAGTGTTTACAATGCTCACAACAGCAGCGGTGAGCTGAGCGGGCTCCATGCTTGCCATAGCATGGCTTCTGAAGGAGAGCAGGAAAGCAGAGTTGCAGCGGAATCGGTGGATGACGACGGATGCCACGAGAATAGATATTTATACAGAACGACAAGAGGACCTGCGAGGTGGATTCATGGCACCAGGAGAGCAGAGTTGCAGTGGAAGCAGTGGAGGACAACGGTTAGCACTGCGCACATTTCCCGAGGAAGAACACACGTACCCGGGAGCCCATGACAGAAAACATGGAGAAATTCGCTATCGAGGCAATAGCAGCAGGGGAGAGTTGCAGCAGAAGTGGTGTATGACAACGGTTTGCAGTCCTACTGCACCGTCTGCTGCCAGCAGCACCCAGGACACAACAGTAGTGGTGTTGGTGAACTGAGCTGAGCGGGCTGCACGCTTGCCGTGGTATGGCGTCTGCGGGGAAAAAAGGCGCAAAACGATTGTCTGCTGTTGCTTTCACAGAGGGAGGGGAGACTGACGACATGTACCCAAAACCACCTGTGATAATGTTTTTGCCCCATCAGGCATTGGGAGCTGTACCCAGAATTCCAATGGGCGGCGGAGACTGCGGGAACTGTGGGATAGCTACCCACAGTGCACCGCTCCATAAGTCGATGCTAGCCACGGTAGTGAGGATGCACTCCACCGACTTAATGTGCTTAGTGTGGACATACGCAATCAACTGTATAAAATCGATTTCTAAAAATCGACTTCTATAAAATCGACTTAATTTCATAATGTAGACGTACCCTGAGAGACTGCGGTAACTGATATTTGTTGCACATGTAATCGAAGGAGGCCAGTCTGTTATATTATATCTTTAATTTTTGTTAATCCTTTTTCTATCCAAATTGTCTTAAGTGTGGTGTTTGCCTTGATCTTGATACACAGGTACATAGTGGTTCAAGAAGAGAATTAGTAAGATCAGTAGCTATAATCATCTTAACATGTTGCATCTTGTATGTGCAAAGATTGGATTTTTCCTTAAGGGTGTGGGTAGCCTCTTAAGATATATAAAAGAAAAGAGGAAACCAAATGTTTTAGAAAAGTTTTTTTCTCTCTCAAACCAGGCTGGTGTGTATACAGAGCTACTGGAGGAGAACCACCTTAAATTAGGACACATTTGGAATACTAGATAATATAAATACAAATCTGGCAACCCTATTTTTAAGGGTCTTGTGTTACAAGCGAAACTGTTTTTTATCCCATAAAATCACACAATAAGCCTATTTATTCTAGCAAAGAGCAAGAGAGAGACCTTTAAAGGCAATAGGTTAATGATATAGGTCATTCTTGGGTAGATATCAATTTTGGCTATTTCTATTCTCCCTAGAAATGACAGAGGGAGGAGATACCACCTCTCCACATCGTTGGAAATTTCTTTGAATATATAGTCCATATTCATAGAAACAATTTTGCAAAGATTAGGACAAATTTTAACACCGAAATAAGTTATTTCTTTGCATATTTGAAATGGAAAATACTGAAGCTGAGAAGAATCTGGTCTTTGGGATATATCCGTTGCTTGTGATTTCTGAAACAGTTTTCAATGTCAAAAGTTACAGTCTATTATTAACATCCATTAGTTTGATTTTGTCACAAAGAAGTTGATAGTCAGACAATCCCAGCAAGGAGCAATCTCGCACCAGTTCAGATGACTGCAACAGTGGGGTCACGTCATACATACAGAAGAAGATACGCTTTTAAAGAAGGTTTACAGAGCTGAAGTTGAAGGAAACAGAGCAGCAAGCTGACCACAAGTGAGCTTGGAAGATGAAATTCTGAAGTATTTAAGAAACCTAAATCCTCTCATACTGACTCTTGCCAAAGGAAGAAAACGAGCAAAGGACCACTGAAGACGGAAGTCCATTCTAAATGCCATCACGGCTATGTTCCAGCCAGGTGAATCTGCTGGTGCTGCTGGAGCTACTGAACTTCTGAAAGATACCTCTCTGCATTTTCAGATTAGGCACACAGTTCTACACTATGGTTTTATATTGACTGGAGTTACTCCTGGCTTATATTGTTATGGAGATTCTTCTTCTTTATCCAGGAAAATAATCAGGTTATATGTCTAATTCAGCAGCACCGGAGAGCACGGCCCAGTAGTTTACAAAATGTGAGGGAAAAAAGCAGAGAATAAAGCCACCCAAAAAATGTAAACAGCCAGGGAGGGTGGGTTAGACTGTCACTTTATGATCTGCCCTGAGCAACAGGCAGCACATAGTTGGGCTGTCCCAGGAACAGTCCAGGAAGCAGAGTGTGGCTCTGAGTCACAGTGTGTCTCCCAGTCTCCCAGCAATTGTCTGGAAGATGTAAACTGTGCTGGGCTTATACCCATTGCAGTGTATGCCATATGGTACACTTGCACAGCTATGATGGCCAGCGTGTTGGAGGAATGGAGTCAATACTCTCTTCAGCCCCTACCCTGGCAACACCTGAGAAACAGTGGCTTTGTTGAGCCTGCTTCCCATTGACTGTACAGTCTGTGGTATGGGTAGACCATACAAAAATGTAAGTGGGCCCCTTATGCTTCCATACTTCCTTATATAGCTGCCCTGGGTTAGTAACAATCAAGGCTTGTATTTGCATAAACCATGCCCTATTTCCTGCCAGCATGCCTCCACTCTGCTCCGTCTCCAGCAGATATTTTCAATGACAGTTACAGTAGCAGTGAATTGAACCACCATCCAAATTACACCTCTAGCATGCTTACTTACTTCAGAGGCCAAATTCAACTGTCCTGAAACTCCATGCGAGTCCACAAAGTTTTGTTAGGGATCAGTTTTGCCCCAGGGGAATTCATCTAAATCATTTCACCAACTTTTAAAGCAGAGCCCTGCAGAGATACAAAATTTGTATCCGCATCTGATCCGCAATCCGCAAACATGGCCCACAGATATAAAGTGGATATTTGCAGATTTGCAGGGCTCTAGATATAAAATTTGGATCCGCATCTGCAATCCACAGACATGGTCCACAGATGCAGATATCCACAGATATAAAGCGTATATCCACAGAGTTGCAGGGTTCTACGTTACGGGGTTGACAAATCAAGCCCAGTGTGCAATTAAGAGCTGGTCTAATGGCTTCTGATGACCAAGTAAAACTAAGCATTAGGGCAACACACAAAGTTAGAAACATGAATTAGGGTGAGAGGTGTTAATGCACCAGGCTTGCAACACTGGAGACTGGATCATAAATGAAAAACAGTTTGGTGGTCTCATCCCATGTCCCAGCAGTCCCTGGCACTAAACTCTCAAACAATGTAGAAATGTCTGCTAAAAAGTAGCTTAGCATTCAAAAATGATGAGTACTGAGCTGTCTTGAGAGCACTGTGTGAGTAAGCTTGCATAGAACATTCATGAACTGTGCCTGGCTTAGACAGTGTTGGTTAAGGGTCCTTAACTCCAGCATTCTCTCCCTAAGATTGTACCTACCTTGGATCTCTTAACCTTCAGGGCATGTCAAAGGGCTCAACTATTTTCCTGGACTTTTGCTGAAGGGGTGTGCTCTGAGGGATATGGAATAATTTAATGATGGGAAACTATTCTTGTATGAGAGGTTAATTAGATAAACAATGTTTGTGAAATTAGGTCATATTAAGGAAGGTCTTTCTAATTTTGGATAAAAATACTTTAATTCTGTATATTTTTAATGGTGGTAGAAACACCTAGAATTTTGACTAGACACTTTTAAAAAACACATTTAAGTAAATAAATAGAAAATTGAAGACATTTTACACAATTTAAAACTAACCTATGGAATTCACTGCCACATGATTTTATGAGGCAAAAAAAAAAAAAAACACAACTTCACAATTGACTAGACATTTATATGAATATGAACAGAACCTGTCATAGAACTAGTTAGAAAAAATATTCTAAAAATTGTCACAATCCTTGTATTTCCAAGCACAAGCTGATCACCTGTGGTAAGGAAGAAATTCTCTATCCCTTTCTATGACATCGTACTGCAGTGGTACCATACCGTTGGAGGCCACTGTGTAAGACAGGACAATGAATTACAATGACTACTAGTCTGTTCCATTATGGTGACTTCTATGTTAATAGCAGCTTTTAGAAGCTACAGAGCAACACATGTTCAAATGTCTTGTGTCAGGACTAAACTTTGCATAATCTTCTGGCCTCCCTGGTTTCAGAATTATCCCTAATGAAAAAAGGAGAGTTTCCTGCCTACTAGATACATGGTAACACAGTCAAATTTGTATCTATTCCTGCAATAATTTTTTTTAAACCACTGAACATGTCTCTTTGGGAGCTGGCTTCCTGGAGAACATGAATTTATAGCTATTTCTTCTGTAAGTAGCAGGTTATTGGTTTGGCTGTACATTTTTATTTTGGTTCTGTGCAAAACCGTAAAAAAAAAAAAGTCTTGTTTTCTCATTTACTGTAACAGTAAGTGTTCCCAGGACATTTAGGTCTTCTATCCATAAAGTGCACTGGAGCTGAAGCAAGGTTCTTTCAGGAATTTAAAAACAACAACAAAAAGGTAAGCAGCAAGGTTTTGCTGCTATCAGGGGCCTCACCAGCTATGACAACCGAAAGCAGAAACATTCAAAGTCCATGTTTAAGTAAGAAGGATGAGGCATGGGTGATTTTTATTTCATGATTATTTTACAGCCAGGAATTTTCTGTACTATTTACAATACAATGCACGTTCTCAAAGCTTGATTCTGCAATGCCTCAGTGCAGAAAACTCACAGCAAAATCAATGAGTTTTGCAGGATCAGGTCCTTAGTGAGTAGTTTAGGGTTCAGATGAGACTCAGTTTTGCCAGTGAATAAAAGCAGGCTGAGACCCCAGGGAACATACTGTGTTTGGTTCTTCAAAGCTGAATTCCTCACATGCAAAATGAAATTTTCTTTTATATATTTCTCATCATCACATCTCTAGGACAGATATTTTATGGTCTTTAGAATCACTAAGTTGCCAAAATTAACAAATAGTTACATTGAAAGGTTTATTTAATTTGATTCGCAAAAACAGAAAAATGTACACAGAGTTTTTAATAATGTTTCCCACTTACAGGAACAAACAAACATTTATTTTAAACAGCAAATGCATTTCCAGAGAAGGCTATTTTGAGGTTGGTAGTCAAAGCCATGTCTGTTAACATTGTAGAGGGCAGGCATAATTGGGTAAATGGCAAGTTTGCAATTTCAAAATAAAACATTTAATACAAAATGCTCTTGTCTTTGTATTCTTCTAAGGTTACTGGGAAGTATTTGGGCAGGAAGGATGGTCTGGTGCAGGGGTCTGAAACATGCGGCCCGCGGGGTTATTTTCTGCGGCCCTCCCCCCCGCCCTCCCCAGCGTTTACCTAGAGCGGCTCCAGCCCGACATGCACCAGGGGCAGGGCAGGCTCCCTGCCTGCCTGCCTGCCCTGCCCCCGCGCCGCTCCGGGAAGCTGACGGAACCTGGGGGAGGAGGGGCGCAGGGGTGTGTGTGGCTGTTGCTTCAGGCACTGCTCCCAGCAGCTCCCATTGGCCGCGGTTCCCCGTTCCCAGTGCCCGTCAGGCCGGAGCCCGCCCCCCCGAACCTGTCCTGCACCCCAACTCTGTTCCCTGAGCCCCCTGCTGCATCCCACAACCCTTCTGCACCCCAACTCCCTTACCGGAGCCCCCTGCTGCACCCCTCCTGCACCCCAACCCACTGCCCTGAGCCCCCTGCTGCACCCCTCCTGCACCCCAACCCATGCCCTGAGCCCCCTGCTGCACCCCTCCTGCACCCCAATCCCCTGCCCTGACCCCCTGCCACACCCCTCCCCCCTCCTGCATCCAACTCCCTGCCCTGAGCCCCCGCCACACCCCATACCTCTCCTGCACCCCCTGGGGGCACGCAGGGGCAGAGTTGGGGTGGGGATTTCATGGAAGGGGTTGGAATGGGGGCAGGGAAGGGGTGGGAAGAGGCGGAGCAGGGGCGGGGCCCCATGGAAGGGATGGAGTGGGGGTGGGGCCGAGGGCGGCGGGGGGGAGGTGTCAGTAAATGCGGCCCTCGGGCCAATGTACTAGTCCTCATGTGGCCCTTGTGGTCATTTGAGTTTGAGACCCCTGGTCTAGTGCAAGGTTCTCAAACTCCATTGCACCACGGCCCCCTTCTGATAACAAAAATTACTACATGACCCCAGGAGTGGGAGCAGAAGCCTGAGCCTGCCTTAGCCCTGCCGCCCTAGGTGGGAGGCCAAAGCCCAAGTCCAAGCCTCACTGCCCCAGGCTGGAGGGCCAAAGTCAAAACCCAAGAGCTTCAGCCCAAGGGGGAGAGGGGCTGTAACCTGAGCCCTGCCACCCAGGGCTGAAGCCCTCAGACCTGGGTGGTGGGGCTTGGGCTTCAGCCCCCAGCCCCAGCAAGTCTAACGCCAGCCCGGGTGACCTCATTAAAACGGGGTCATGACATACTTTGGGGTCCTTACCCACAGTTTGAGAACCGTTGGTCTAGTGGTTAGGGCACTAGGGAGACCTGGGATCAGTTCTCAGCTCAACCACAGCCTGCCTGTGGGACTTTGCTTAAGACCCTGAACCTACCCCATGGCTCAGTTCTCCATCTGTTAAATGAGGATAGTATGTCCCTACCTCATAGGGGTGATTCTAAAGATAAAATCTATTCATGAGAGAGATGTTCAGGTATTACAGTGATGTAGGCCATGTAAGTACCTTGATAGATTTGCAAGTACAATAGTGACAGGACAAATAAAAGTTCCCATGCCTGCCCCTTGCTTTTTTTGGTAGTTATTACTTAAATATTATTATTATAAAGTGCTCCTCTACTATAAGCTGACAGGGAGGTAATAATAGGGTTACCATATTTCAACAATCAAAAAAGAAGACGGGAGGAGCCCCGCCCTAGCCCCGCCCCCGTCCTGCCCTAGCCCCACCCCTGCCCCTTCCACTCCCTCCCACTTCCCGCCCCCTCAGAACCCCCAACCCTCCCCCCCACGCCTTGTCCCCTGACTGCCCCCTCCTGGGACCCCTGCCCCTAACTGCCCCCCAGGACTCCACCCCCTACCTAAGCCTCCCTGCTCCTTGTCCCCTGACTGCCCCCTCCTGAGACCTTCCCCCCATCCTAACGGGCCCCCTAGGACCCTACCCCCTACCTGTCCCCTGACTGCCCCAACCCTTATCCACACCCCCACCCCCAGACAGACACCAGGGACTCCCACGCCCCATCCAACCACTCCCCACCCCCTGATAGCTCCCCCCAGAACTCCTGACCCATCTAAACCCCTCTGCTCCCTGTCCCCTGACTGCTCCGATCCCTCTCCCCACTCCTGCCCCCTGACAGCCCCCCCCAGAACTCCCCCCTCCCACTCCTTGTCCCCTGACTGCCCCCTCCTGGGACCCCTGCTCCTACCTAAGCCTCCCTGTGCCTTGTCCCCTAACTGCCCCATCCCGAGACCCCCCCCCCACCTGTACTCTGACTGCCCAAAACCTTACACCCACAACCCCCAGACAGCCCCCCCAAACTCCTGACCCATCCAACCCTCCCCCCTGCTCCCTGTCTCTTGACTGCCCCCTCCAGAACCTCCCTGCCGCTTCTCTGGCCCCCTGACCCCCTTACCATGCCGCTCAGAACAGAGTGCTGCAGAGCAGCGCGCTCGGCAGCAGGGGGAGGGGAGCAGGGGACGGAGCTCCAGACTGCCGGAGGCCCGATGCGAACGACCGGCCGGAGATCTGCGAATGCAGGGAGGGGGAGGGAGAGAGAGAGAGGAGGGGAGTGAGCTCAGCTGCAGGGGAGAGGAGGGGGAAGTGGAGGAGGGGCTCTGGCTGCCGTGCGAGTGGCAGGATCCGGCCAGCTGCCCTGTCAGCCGCGCGCGCTCTGCATGGGGGGGAAATCCGGACATTTACAAATTCCCCCCGGACGCTATTTTTAACTCAAAAAAGCCGGACATGTCCAGCAGAATCCGGACGAATGGTAACCCTAGGTAATAAGCTCTAAGAACCACAGGTCAACGGAACAGTTTTTGATATTGTCCTAACAACTAGTGAAAGTACCTTGAAAGCATGATATCAAAATCACAGACATAAAATACATATTCAATCACCAACAAGATTAAAAAAAAAAAAAGAAGAAATCAAGAAGTTTCACCGTAACACATCTAGCCTACAGAAATGAAATGGCATCTCCTTTTTTATAAAAACAAGTGTCACAACATTCAGACAATCAAGTAATCTGGATGGCTGGCCAGTCTTAGGTGCTTGCTATAATAGCCATTGATGTGAGATAAGTTACTTCAACAAGAGATAGCTGCACTCATGTGCCTCCTGCTACAGCAGGGTCTGGCAGCTGCTCAGACACTAATCAACAGCAGAAATAGCAAGGGGAAGTTTAAAAAGTCACAACTGGGGAGTCACTGCAAGTGATATGCAGTCAAATTTTCAAAGTGCTCAGTTCCCCTTTAGGCACCTAAACAAACTGGTCTGAATTTCAGAAGTGCTCAGCACCCAGCAGCCCCTATTGTTTTTAAATGGGAGCTGCAGTGTGCCTAGGACTTTTGAAAATTGCCTAAATGAAAGGTGCCTATATGAAAGCTGAGCTCTTCTGAAAATCTAGCCTGGGTCTCTAATGAAGAGGTTTACTCACTACTGCTGCCAATCTCTTTACTTAAAGGGAGAACCTGACAATGTCGTCAACTACTGTATTCTCTCATGAATGCTATCAGAAAGGTTGCAAGTCCATTTTCACTACCAGTTCCCCAATACTTGTTTCTGCACACTCATTCCTGCCAATTTAATTTCTGTTTCAGTTGAGGGTTTTAAAGTTTGAATAAAACCTATTGAGCCATAGCTGTCAGGTGGGTAAGACAAAAAGCCATAATTGTGATATGTCCAATTTTAAAAAACATGTTAAGAATTTCTGCAGAATGCAAAAATAACTCAAAGCGACTGAACTTTATGGTTATATTTGAAAAAAATATTTTAAAATAAAGTCAAGACATTAAAAAGGTCTTTTGTGCACAAGAACTAAAAACATTGTTACGCTATTGCCTGTGTTATTGCTATTGAGTTGCATAATTCCACAATACCAAACCTGGATATTTTCATGTGCCTACACAGTAAAAAATCTGCAAAATAAAATTCCACAACTCCATAGTGCCACAGCTATATTTTTTATACAAGAAATTAAATTTAAGAAACACTAATCTAATGTTGCATTATGGGCCATAGATTTTTAAAAGGCTTTGATTTGTATGTCTGCAATCAACTACAGGCAATTGTGAATGTAAATAGCAGTATTTATATGTTCAAGTCCCAGGTAACAGGTGCGACTATAGAGGCCAGGTTGAGACCCCTTTAAAGATTTTGCTCATAACAGCTGTACATTCAAAATAAAAATTAGAAGTCAGAAAGTGAAAAGTTACCCACAATCCTCATAGTAATGTCAGCCACCTTGCACATCCCAATTTCAATTACTTGTTAGGAAGGTCAATGTCCTTTACAATATGTGCAGCTGGTTTTCATATTTAGTATATTGTTTTGGGGAGCCCTGGAAGAATGCAACATGATCCTGTCATCTAGTTTTCAAACACGAGGCCTTCTCAACCTCCCTGATTCATTCTCACACGCACTCTCACATGTTTTTTGGCCAAGGAGACCTGGATAGGATTCGCTCCCTTAGGAGTTAGTCCTAATTATATTGGTGAAGTTCAGTTTTGAGAGACATTGTTAACCAGTACCTCTTTCTTTCTGTGTCTGTGTCTGTGTAGCATCTTTGTCCCAGGTGCTCCCAGCATTTTTTGTTTTAATTCTTTGTTAATTTTTGAGTTCATGCATACAAAAGGAACTGTTCACAGACAAGTATAGCGTATGCAAGCAATGTGCTCAGTCAACATTGCTAATGTACTTCCATCGTTACTTGCAGGACCAGTCCTTAGGCTTCTCCTGAGCAGAGACTGACAATGGCATATATATTGTGTCTAATCCAGGGGTAGGCAACCTATGGCACGCGTGCTGAAGGCAGCACGCGAACTGATTTTCAGTGGCACTCATACTGCTCTGGTCCTGGCCACCAGTCCAGGGGGCTCTGCATTTTAATTTAATTTTAAATAAGCTTCTTAAACATTTTAAAAACCTTATTTACTTTACATATAACAATAGTTTAGTTATATATTATAGACTTATAGAAAGAGACTGTCTAAAAACATTCAAATGTATTACTGGCACAGAAAACCTTAAATTAGAGTGAATAAATGAAGACGTGGCACACCACTTCTGAAAGGTTGCCAACCCCTGGTCTAATCAAAGGTCCTAAAGAGAGTCTTTGATTATTTGCCAGGAAGGAATGTGCATCTCCCCTTACACAACATCCATGCAAAACCAGAGAACTCATATAAGCATACAGTCTAAATCCCCACTACAACTCAGTCCAACAAAAGAGAAGTGCAAATATTCACCAAACAATGCGAAGATACATTCAGCCACCTGTCTCAACCCACATCACAGGAAGACAGCCTACAAAGAGAATAACTAACAGACCAGGAGAGTCAATCCAGACATAAAACAAAACTGCAACAAGATTCTCTGGCACCACAGTATTGCCAGATGATTGCTGGGGGGACTAGACAAAGCACAAGCTGCAATCTACAAAGCTCTTGAGAAGAAAACCAACAGTCACATGGACAGTTTGCTATCCCAAGGCAGACCAAACATTGGGTCTATGCTGGCTTCTGGTGTCAGGGTTCCCAGAATCTCTCCCTCATTTGAGGCCTGAGAAGTGTCAGGAATATTCCAAAAGTGAGCATGACTGGGGTGGCAAGTGCTGATTCAGCACATTCCCATTGGCTTCCATGGAATCCCTGGTAGGAATTAAAGCGGTCTCCCTTCCCCATAGGCACAGTGGGATTCTATGGTGCAGGAAGGAGCCATTCCTGCACCAATAGGGGGTAAATTCAGGCAAACTCTTCTACAAACGCTGACAATATCATTTTAAAAACACTCTACGCTTGGCTCTCCATGGCAGCCAAGGAAAATGCTGACAGGCTCCCTGATTCTTAGCCACCAAGCCTCAGCGTAAGCTAAAGCTGCTGCTTTAAAGGGACAACTTTCATTTATGTCACTTGTGGAAGGTCCCTCAGTGACATCATGCCAGTTGAGAGCCTTGCACAGTTGTGGTGGAGCTGGCGCAGGAGGTGGCATAGCTGCCTCTGCCAGTCTTACTCTGGCAAGAAATTCCCCTGCACAGGAAAAATTCATGAGGGGAGCTCTCTGGCTGGTTTAAGTACACTTTGCACTGCACAAGCAGAATCCAGCCCTCTTATACCCTCTGGCCAAAAGACTAAACTTTTGCTAGTAAACAATTCTGCTCTCAGATCTGCACTGATGTTCGTGGAAGTTCTGCACAAGTGTAGAGAGCAGAGTCGCAGAGCAAATCTGAGTGCAAAATGCTGCTACTGGATTTAGATGTGATCATGTTAAGTATCATGTTAGGAGTTATCAAGCTAGTCAGCTATTTGAAACCAAACACATTACCAGGGTGAATTAAACAGTGCTATCTGAGGCTCCAGTTGTGGTAGAGTTCTTGTTATTACTCCAGAGGTTATAGGCAGCTTCCTGAATAATTACTATCCATAGGCAACCTAATTCATCACAAGAGACATGACAGGGTATAAACTCTGCTGCATTAATTCAAAACTGGTGTGGTTTAAGGATGTAACTGTTAACACAACCACTACACAGAAGGTGTGAATCAGTGGTGTATAAAGCACATTCCCTCGGTCCTACAGTGATTATTGCTTTTGAAAAAATACATTCATATTGTCCAATATAATGGGAAAGAAGCAATATTTGGTGGTTTGAACAGAGGACTGGAAGTCAGATCTCTTGAGCTTTGCTCCTGGTTCAATCACAGATCTGTTATGTGACCTTGGGCCTGATCTTTTAAAAGTGCCTAATTCACAGACACGTTCTGAGGCTTAAGTCATTAATGTTTGTAGAATATTGTGGGATCCTTCATAATACCAATAAATAGATAGCATGTGATTGAGAGTTTTATTGCCAATGAAGTGATGGCACATAAACTGTGAATAGGAAAACACTTCTTGCTATCATGGCTTGAAATTGCTTTTCAGTCAAACATTTGCATCCCACCTATTTTATTGCAAAGGCATATGCACACTAAGGCAGGACTTGAAAAACTGAACTAGCAGGTAGAACTTTTCTTGGTACGTAAGAAGCCTTATTCAACAACTTCTCCAGCATTCAAACTTTCATGTTAAAAAATTAAGGTTCTAATCCATATGGTTGTGAAGATATCTTTTAAATGTAAGAAAATGCAGTGCTGTCTTCCTGAGGTTGCCGGCAAATGTCACAAGTTTCTCAGCAGCTGCTCATAACTTTCCCAAACAATAGCTGAAGGAAATTAACTAGACTCTAGTCAGCTTCACAAGCAGAAGTGGCACTGTCATGAATCAGGCCACATTTTCTTAGCTGCTGCTCATAGGTTTCCCATGAAGCTGCAGAGGCTGCTACTGAAGATATTCACTCAGCAGTCAGGATGCTAAACAAGAGAAACAGACCCTTTCCCTTCCTAAGAGCTAGGAGGCACTGGAAGATGGTGAGGAAAAGAGAAAGAGAATTTAAACCATTCCAACACAGTTTATCGTACATGTACTAGTTAGAGGATCATGTACAAGACTGATACCAACACAGGGCCTAGGGATAGCACACTGGTATCAATCCCACCATCTTTCCCCTTTCTAAAATCTGCACTGAGGGCTAGAGTTTATGCAATGGTGCTACAACCAGAACTGTCTGGTGGCCAGACCCCCTTTCATCTTCCATGTCAATCACTGGCTAGTAGGTATAGTCCCATGCAAGGTAACAGGGAAATTTTTCAAGCAGTGAACTAATGGGCAATTTATTGATCCAAGATACTACTCTATGTGAAGGTGTATACACCAAAAGAGTCAGTTGAAATAGTGTGGCCTGCCACTTTAATTGTGCTCAAAAATAGCTGGCTGTGCATGAGTTACCATACGTACAAAGGAGGTTGACCTTGGCTCATCTAATAAGCAACTAGTGCAAACATAAAAACCCTCTGAAGTTAACAGCTAGTTCTAACAATAGAAAGTAATCTGTAATTATTTTTACACTGTTTATCTTGTGATTTTGTTTCATATTAGTTATATTAGGGGAGAGTTGTGAAATTGTTCATTCAAATATATGAATTTGACAAGAGGGATATTTTGGGGTGTTTTTTCTTAATTTTAGGTAATCTGTCCAACTAAGAATAGGGGGAGGGGTGAGAGTGTGGGAGAAACATTAAATATTTCAATTCATTGAAATGTCTTGTCACCAGATAATTTAGCTGCTTCCTAGTGTTCCAATAATTGCTATACCTAGAATTCTTAGCAATGCTCTTAGACAACACAAAGTGAAACCCTTTAAAGATGCTAGCTCACTTCACTGTCTCATTGAAAGACAAAGCAAAAAGGTTAAAATGGCCTCCAATTCTGACCCAATTTGTGTTGGGTAAGTTTTCCTTAGTACTCCGGGTTTAGTTATTAAATCTGAACCTGGACTCATGCTAAAGGATAAATGGGGAAGGAGCGTGCACTTACAGGGTTGGCCAGTATTGATACATACAATATTATTCCAGAGCATTTACCAAAGGGCAGCATCTCCCCATCTTCTAACTGCACTTAGTGCTATTTGAACCAAAGCTGAAAGAGTGCTTCAGTACAAAACAATCACAAGTCTTCATGAGTAATATGCATACACCTTATTTGATGCCCACGATATCTTTCATGTATATAGCACTTTCATCCCAAGATACTTTGCCAACCACAGATTTATATAGAGAGATAAAGATATGAATTGTGCATTGCCAAGAACTCAAGGATTAACAAGCACCCTTACTCCTAAAAAAGTGCCATAGGATCTTTGATTTCCTTTTCAGAGTAAAAATGTGAGCATGTGTGTTTTCGCCATTTCTTTTTTCTTCTCCTCCCTCGAAAGTTTTTGTCTGATAGAAGGCAAGAAAGGCCCAAGTCCATTGCAAAAGTTCCTGGAAAAACTGCAAAAAAAAAACCCTTTGGCATTACCACCAGTTATCTTAACCCAAACCTGCTTCCCTTAAATATGTTAACTGCCTGTGCTTTGAAGAACAACTAGCAGTAATAGTTCTGTGAAGATGTAATAAAAATGTGCAACTACAGACTGAAATCTAAATCAGGTTAAGCAAATCAAAAAGACTAATCAAAATGGATTACTTACAGTTCTGGTTACATGACTCATAAAGGTCTCAGAGTTATCAGGCTGTGAAGAATAAAAATAAATGATTAAAATCCATTTAATCTTTTCCAATACTTTTTAAAATACATGTTTAAAAAAGCTCCCCCCATAGCTCTCCCACCAAACAAAATAAATCATTCAGGCACAGAAATGATCTGCCGTGTTATCAACAAGCAAATGTCACTGAGACAGACACACAAATGGAAATTAATCTTACGTTGTGTGAGCTTCTGAGTTCTACTAACTACAGGGGCTCTCTTATTCCAAAGTTCTGACATACAATTACTTCTACAATAAGAGAGGACTAACATGTTGGAGACAGAAAAACAATGTCAAGGAGTGAATTTTCCTTGTGGTATGTGTGATTTAGTGGTGCAACTCCCATTTTACCCTTTCACGTTCTCATTCTTTGCTACCAGATACAAAACACACATATACGTGCGTACTAAGGAGGGAAGTTAGGTGTTACCCTTTAGGTGTTCATGGTACTAAATACCGCACACAGCTTTGAAAATGTAGAGATTCATGTCTATTTTAGTTTAGAAATAAACTCAATTAGCAACATTTTTTTTTAATAAAAATTAAAGCTAGCCTATTAATCAATATGGACAAAATTCTGCCTTGACTCACTGGGCTTGATTGACTACAGCATTACTCCAGACTTATGCCATTGTAATAATCAATAGAGTTACACTAGTCTGAAACAAGGGTAATGTAGTGGTGATTCAGGCCCAATGACTACAATGTGGTTGTAAAGGATTGCATTCAGGGCAGAATTTGGCCTCTCAGGTGAGAAGATACACCAGTTTAACGACCTTGCAATATGAGGTTACAATAGGATGGCAGCAGAAACATTTTATTTTGCTAAATACACAGCAGAATTACTAGAGCCAAGCAGCCTTCACATGTTCGAGAGAGAAACTTACCAAATTTTAAACTAAACGAATTATGCCTATGTACAAAGAGTCCATCATGCATAAAACAGCAGTCAAGCTTTAAACCCCTAGAAAGATGGACATCCTGGGAAGAGGCTGGATTCTGGGTAAAATCTGCAAAGTCAATTTCAGACATCTGGCAGAGAAGAGCTCAAAGAAAAGGTGAGGGTAGATATTTTGCTTTTGTAATAAAAGAGTGTTATAATCATAGTTTATATTCATCTGTGCCTTCTGTCCTAAGGGATCTAAAATCACTACACAAACTGTGAACCCGATTTGCAAACGCTATACAGAATAGGGATCACTTCATCCATCACTGAAATGCAGTCACATCTGGGGTAAAATATGGCAGCTATTAAATGGCGCTCAGCAACACTACACAAGAGCTTAGGACAAGAAATGCAAAACAATACAATATCCAATTGCAAGTTCAGTTTTATCCTCTCCAATTAAAGTACAGACTAAAGGGACAGGGAATGAGGAGATGAAAGTAGACAGCACAACCCTTCTTCTCGGCATCATAGCACTTGCGGACACAGAGCCATGCACTAACTCAGTGTTGAGTAAAGAGAATTCAGTCTTGAGACACTTACTTAATCTGAAAAGAGCTCTCCAAGACAAAAGATGGTTCCATTGCTCAAGCACATCTCCACTGAAGACCAGTTCCTGATGCTGGGAAAACACTCAGCCCAGTTTAAAATGGCACAGGCACAGTAAGAAGAAAAAGAAAATGTGATTCCTTCTGTTGAATCACCTTGCTGACTCGGCTGAGTTTAACCTGCAACTTCAAGGCTTTGAACAAGCTTGCAACTTGATCAATGTTAACTATAAAGACTTTGCAAAATGTAAACACACGAATACAATGTTTGCACAAGGCTGGAATACCAGCCACTGCCCAAGAGAGATTAGAACTGTTCCAATATACTCGCATGACCAGGAACTTGTGCCACCCGATCAAGTCACAAGAGAATCAGAATGGGAGAGAATTGCAAATCTGACTCCACGGATTGGCAAATGAATGCAGCTTTGACCTGGAAGGTGCAGTTTTATTATTTTCTATTCTTTTTGCTGGGCAGTCACCAGAGATGAGAGTCTTCTCTCATTAGAGGCAGAGTTTCTACCATCTTCAGGAAAGAGGAAATATAAACCTGCCGGAAGTTCAGATTTTATCTTAACTGCAAATGCAGTTTAATGTCTGAAGTACGTAAAATATACTTATTAGCAGTACCCACTTAATGTGCCTGCATAGAATTTGACAGCACATACATCCTGCACTAAGCTATAACCACTCTCACAGCTCGATAAAGATTAACAAAGAACACTTTGATACACTGGTAACAACAAGGATAACCAGAATCATTATGATTAAATAATTATCTGGATTAGTATTAAAAAATTAAATCCCTAACAGAGCAGTCATTGTACTGAAAATTCATGCGGAAATAATTCTCTGTATAAATGGCTAAAAGGGGGGCCCTCTTCCCCCACTTTCAGCATAATGGTGGCTAATATGAATAGGAACTGATGCACAACAGCAGCGATAGAGGCTTTTTATATAAAGGAGATAGGCGGGGCAGGGCAGCTGTAACAGCAAGGGTGTCTTTTCATTGGTTTTAAAATTCTATTTTCTTACAATACTTCCTTAGAAACATGAAACTAAAATCAAGGTCTTCTCTCATAAACTAAGCATGCCCTAAAGTATGCTGTCTGCCTATGGTCCCCTACAGACTATATACTAGCTGAGAATGGTGCAGTAGCCCTCTGGCCACACCCCCATCTCTCCAGAACACCCCTTGCATGATCTCTGTGTTGGATCCTCCAGAAGCAGGTGGAGCCAGCTATGCCAGCTACCAAACTCTGGAGGAAGCCCCAGCTGGGGAGTTCTCTGGGTTGTTTATAGCATCTTTGTGCTCCCAGCTCAGTTCCAAGGGGTCAGACCACGGCATGGAATCTGTTCCTTTAGATAAAGTGTTGAAAAATGATTGGGCACAATATGTCTGAGATTCTCTTACTCTGGAAACATGCCAGCACAGACTTATGTGTCAAAGAAATCTACTTGCAGCCATCATGCCATTAATAATTCAGCATTGGACACCATGCAGCAATTATTAAAGTTTGATGTCCTTATAAGCAAATGAAAAAGGACATTTAGAATAGAGACATACAGCAACCTTAACCATATGTGTTGATGTACACCCTAGCTAAAATGCTCATTCAGAAAGGGACAGTAGGGAGATGGCAATTTATGTTGATCTGCAGAGATAAACAGGCACATGTCAAGTTTTTACGAATGTGAATATGCAATTTTTGTGCTCACACTTTTTTTCCAGATCCCATCTTTTCAGTTTTGTATTTACATGACATATGCCACTAGTAAAGTGTTTGGGGAATTCCACCATCTGTTTTGCTCTTCCCATCACAAGAATGATACCCATACCAAAATCAGTACTGGCCCTCTCATAATAAAGAAGATGTCTTTTTGTGTGTGTGTTGTCTTATGTGAAACAAGGCCAAAAGCCAGACTTGCCAAATATCTGACAGTTCCTGGGAAGGCCTTGCTGATTGGCCAGTGCTCCCACATAGTGAGCATGACATTCAGGGCTCCTGAGACAACTGTCAGGAGGGGATTTTTAACATTTTGTCTGCTTCTAAGCTTTTGAGCAGCCAGCTTTTGAGCATCCTTACTCATTGCTCTCTCTCTCTCTGTGCGTTGCATTACAGAAAGGGAGCAGAGAAGCCAACAAAGGGTGTGAGCAACCAGGAGGTAACTTCCTGGACTATCTGCTTCAGATGGCAGCATCAGAACTATTCCCTCTAGCCTCCTGGTTTAATGGGGAGAGAGTAGAGAAAGGACTGCAGGATGTGAGATGGAAAAGACGACCGTGGGAACCAGAGTGGTGGAAGAGAGACCTTAGGAGCAATAGAGGAAGTGATGAAGAGAGAGGCAATGGAATATAAGGGACAGCAAATAGAGGACAGAGTGACAAGAACAGAGGAACAAGTGTAAAGAGACAATGTAGCACTGGAGAGAGCAATGGGGAAGATACTTAGCAGAACAGAGCCAGATATAAAGCTCAAAGAAGAATGAGAGGAAAGGAGATGCATTGCCAGTGTTAGCTTCAAGTGGTAGCAATCAGACTCTGGTATCTGTCATCCAGTAGTCATCAACATCATGCAAATTAGAGAGACCCGCTTCACACAGACAGACACAGGAGTTTTGCCATTGACTTCAACAGAGCTAGGATTTCACCCTAAGAATTTAAACCAAGATTTTCAAAAAGAGCTAATGATTTTGGATGCCCAACTTTAGCTACCTTAAGAAATTCTGAGTGTCTGAAAATCAGTCCCCTTAGTCTCAAAATTCACACCCAAAAGCAAGGCCTCTAAAATCGCTATTCACTTTTGAAAATTTTGGCCTTAAGCTTTATGCAGTAGATAATGACAGTTCTGGCTACTATCAGAAGTTAAAAGAGAAGTGCCCCTCTTGCTGTAATAGGCCACTCACATTTATAGAACTAAACAATTCAATACCTGGTTAGGGTAATACAAATCTCTCAGGTGACATCTCATTTGACTAATTTGACATCTCAAATATATGCCACTGTTGCCCTTTATAAGAATGTTAAATAGGTTACTTCTCAGATAGTAAATAGGTTCTGGCTCAGATCCAGTGGTCCAGACAACAGGGCCATGCTGAGGGCCTCACTGCTGGAGTTCAGGTTTGCCATTGGCTGGGTAAATAGCAGTGTTAGGTTTTGATTTGAGTCTCAGTTCACTCCTTCTCAATGCCCACAATGGCACCAAGCCTTGGTGCTTTTCCCACAATCTCTCTTTGATGCAACTCCCCCCACTTCAGACACCAGACTTTCATCACCTCCTCTGACACTCTGACTCCCATCTGAGACCTCACTGGCATTGCTAATCCTGTCATGAGGAGCTTTCCTCTGCCAGTGCTTCTGAATTTCTCTGCTGACCCTAATATTATTCCAGTCACATCTCATATGCAAACAGTCAATTTCTGTAGTGTCCACATGGAAGCCCCAGACTTGATAAGAATGAGGTAGACTGGCATTAGTGGCCAGCCCTGAGACACAGAGACCTTGTCAGATATGAATCCTGTGGCTACGGGATCAATAGTCTTCCTTAAGGGGAAGCCACCATAACTACAGTCTAAGAGGAAGGCAAGGAAAAGAAGGTTTGTCATAAGGATAAGCTGCTATGATCATGTCTGCAGAAGCCAGAGCATGGAGATGTGAACTGAACCAGAAGGCTGAAGCAAGGAAGATGGTGTGTGGAAAGAGGATGTTAGTGGAGGATTTTCAGGAGCAAACCAGAAGTTTGAGGTGAGCTGACGGGTGTTTGTGGATGGGGGAGGAAGTCTAACAAGAAGAGATGGCAGAAAAATGCCAGTTTCTTTGTGGGAAATTTAGGGGAGGTGGGAATTTTTTTTTTTTTTCAAAAATTTTCATGTTAAATTTTTCATTTTTTCTACAAAAAAAATTAAACCAAAACCTAAAACCTTCACATTTTTCTCTAAAATCAAAAATGTTTAACCATATTTTCCTGAATATTTGGGGGGTGTTGGTTGGTCTTTAGAAAAAATAATATATTCAAATCAAAACTCAGAATTAAAAAATAAAAAGAGGTCATGTTCCATAAAAAAATGGTTTTGATGGAATATTTTCAGTCAGATCTACTAAGAATTCAAGGGAGTTTGTTAGAAACTTAGAGGATGGAATTAGGTGATGAGTAGAGGAATTGCACAAAAAGGATCCAGAATTTGCTCAATGCAATCCAATTGGATCAGATTATTTTTATATATCCAAGGTATTTATATGGCCTCCATCACCATAATATGTGAACACCTCAAAATCTTTAATATATTCATGAGGTAGGGATGTGCTGTTACCCCCATTTTACAGTTGGGGAACTGAGGCACAGAGACACGAAGGGCTTCTCTACACGGGACACTCAGGAGAGTTAAGGCACACTAAAGGTGTCAAGTCAACGCACATAAATTAAAGCGCGTTAAACCCCCATATGTTTGCTCTCACTCAGGAATAAAGTGGTCTTAGTTCACTCTAACTTAATCCTTATAATCACACACACCAAAAGTACAATATTTGTACCTTCTTCCTATAATGCATTATCTATCTTCATGTGCACCCATGACATGCTCATCACCAATAATAGCGTTTCAGGAGCAGCAAACCCAATCCATCACTTTTTTCCTGTACAAAGTACATTCAAAGGATGGTTAGATTCATATTCAGTACAAGATTAAGCAGGGCTTTGTTATGTGAAGTGTGGGACGAACAGAAATGTTTACAAGGCAGGGACTCGTTCAAGAGTAAAATTTCAACTCCCTATTAAAAAAGCCACCTGTTGCTTCCTGTCAATAATGCTTAGAAAAGACCAAAAAAAAAAAAAAGTTCCACTCCTAAAGGAAACTGGTTAATGAAGTCAAAAGAATGGATCAAGTTGTCTTAACTACAATGAAAGACGCAAAAAATTACAACAAAAGAGAAGATAAGACCAAGGAATGCGCATCCACTTTCAAGTGAATATAGTGGGAGATCTCCTGTCCTCTTTGTTCATTTGAACAAATAGAAAGTTCCCTCACCTTTGTTAATATTTAGATGATCAATGGGATTAACTTTGCTTTTCCTTTTATTTGACTACTGCTTTAAAGACACCTGGAAAGTAAGGGAAATATAGCATTCTCCATCACTACATGGTTAACCTTAGTTTTTAATACTATGATCCTTTTCAGGAAAAGGACATGAGATTCAACCTTTGTCTGATCAGCATGTGATGAACTGGAGCAAAGACAGTTAAAGCAGACCCACCAGTCCAACTCTCCCCCCTCACCTACACACTCCATGTTAGTAAAGTTTACTTGTATGCAATCGTCTCCCTAGAAACTAGCCAGAAGGACAGCTTAAGATTTATAAGTGTAGAGAAGTCAACTTAGAGATCCTACCTAAGGTAGTTATTATACTATTGGGCAGCTATGAAAAAAAAAGTCTGACAAGTTAAATCAGCATGTGACCTCTATCAAGACACTGACTAAAGACAGAGAAAGTGGAATAAGGTGGCATTGATTGAGGGAATCATTTTATGATAACACTGAGTAAAACGGAGCCACCAGTTATACAATAAAGCAGTCATCGCTGAGCCTAGCTAGTCAATATATAATCTGAAGTTAAAATATTAATCCATTCTTAGCTCCCCCAAGTAGAAGGTTAGGAAACTTTTTGCTCCCAAACATCTATGTTTATTAAACAAATTTAGACTAGAACAAAACTTGCCTCCAAAGTTAATGCTACAGGGGTTGGTTTTCTTTATTGAAAGACAAGTAGCAGCCCTCCGCAGCGCTGTCATGTTTAACTCTATTTACTGAACATTTATGAGAGTATATTTTGCTGAAGTTAAAAAAAAACAACACAGAGTATGGCTGATGTATATTTTACAGACTTTATTGGGAAACTGGTAGGCTTAGAGACAGCTTTTCCTCTCCATACTCCAGATACTCTGATCATTCGAAAGTACTTTAAAAGGAGGGCAAAAAATATGCTTAAAAAGCTAAATCCTCCAATCGATGCTGCAGTTCTGCTCTTGTTCTGTACACAGAACTGTCATTGCCAGAAAGGGTACCTCTGCACATGTACTGATTGGAGAATATGCTGTAAAAGCAGAATGAAGAATTTTGCCTGGATCACACATGCTTCTTTTCATTCTGAATGGTCCATGGACAGCAAACCAGAGAGCATGTAACTCTATTTGCATGCCCATTAAAGGCAAATGTACATGAAAGTTTCCTGTGGCAAAAGAATACGAATGCCACTAACCAGTCTGAAACAAGTTATTGTTCCATGCATAAAAATGCTTCACACCCCAAATGTTACCATGAAAACGGAAAGGGGGGAGGAAATGCACTGTGTTTAGTGAATGCATCATATTGCTGGGTTTAGTTTTAGTTATTGCTGCCTTAATTATCTACATTGTAGCATTACAGAAAAGCATCAACTTTCTTCTAGTACTACAACAGTCATATTCCAAATTGAGTCATGATAGGAACTTGAAGCCAACTTAGAAAAAAAGTACAAGCATTATCTGAACAGGAACAATTTTTATGGTGGACCTGGGAAACTACCTTGACAAGCACTGCAACTTTATTCTTCTGTGGTTTAATACAGTTCTATTCATGCCAATATCAAATACAAAAACATTTTGTTAGATGTAATTTTTGTGCAGACACTTTAACTGAAGTGTAGGAAAATTCCTTTTTTGTTATTATAGTTGTTGAAGAACAAAGCACACATATTAAGTCTGATTTTCATTGCATTTTGGATGCACACTAGAATCTTGAATAGGATGCATTAGGACATGAACACATGGAACTTTATAACTGCTATCTTTTATTTTTTATTAAATTCTCTTTGCAATTCTCCATATATTTCTATAGATTTCATGGAACAATATTGACTCCCTCTGGTGGCCAAGGTAATACATGTCTCTAGTGGATATAGACTGCATGACATATTTCAAAGGCACTACACTGAAATCTTATGGGGTTTTTATTTGTAGACCAACAGAGATTTAAGAGCGGCTTCAGGCTAAGAGACTGAAGAGCTCTTTTAGCTCAGGTGGTAGAATCTCATGTTTTTAGATCAAGAGTTCAATGCCTGCTACCAACAACGTACCTAGGGTATGGCATTACATTTATTAGACACACATCATTGTTCCAAATAAGGGAGAAAAAAAAAAGCCAAGTTAGAAATGGTTCCACATACAGAAATGGGAAACCTAGGGGGGGAAAGACTGTTAGAAAAAGGTTAAATGATCAAGTCAAAAGTGCCACTATTACTGCTATCTTTGTTCCCTCCTTAATTAATAACTACTGTATGTAGATATATGCATCCCAAAAGAGCGACCACACTTTAATTGTGTCATTTAATTTGAACATCTAATATATCTGGTTTTCTGCTCATCACATCTTTATATTGCTCAATTTATTTTTCTACGTTGACTTTTATGTATGTGTGAGATAGTCTGGATCACATTCACTTCCACACTTACAATAGTCAATGACATAATAATACTGATCAATAAACACAAAAATGTTACCACTTCAGATAAAATACAGTGAGCCCCATGCTTGGAGCTACATCAAAGGGGAGTATGACCTAGGGCCGGCTCCAGGGTTTTGGCCACCCCAAGCAGCCAAAAAAAAAAAAAAAAAAAAAAACCCGCGATCGCGATCTGCGGCGACAATTCGGTGGGAGGTCCTTCACTCCCAGGCGGAGTGAGGGAGCGTCCGCCGAATTGCCGCCGAATATCTGGACCTGCTGTCCTTCTCCGGAGCAGCCGCCCCAAGCACCTGCTTGAGAAGCTGGTGCCTGGAGCCGGCCCTGGTATGACCCCTCTGTGATATGCACTCCTAACACCAAAGAAAGCCTTCCATGGAGGTTTTGGCAATAAGGAATTGATGATGACAAGGCAGGCACTGGAGAGGCAAATCTAAACTCTGTCAGATATCCTCATCCCCATTCCCACTCCCCAAACCCTTCAATCAAACCACAGAACGCAGCAACATTACTGCTGTTTCCCTTTCCGTGATGTAGACCTTCCCCTGGTAGGGGATTCCAGGGTCAGCAACACGTTGAACGACTCCTTGGCAACATGGCTCTGGAGAGACTGGTGCTGTCTTGCAGAACAAGAAGACAAAGGCTGGGTACCTCTGCAGAAGTAAGGTACCTTTGCATGGATGCCCTCTGCCTCTAATGGATCACGTAAAATCTGTGAGCACCTCAGGGAATCCACAAACTCAAGTGGTAGAACTCCTCAATTTTTTGGGGTGGAAATGGAGGAAGCAACTCCTCAAACAAAAGAATCAGAATGAACCTGCAAGTGCAAACACATGGAGTTTCAACTGTCCTATGAGGGTTATGGCCACTTACAAGGGCACTGGACCTAGTATCTGGAGGAGGGTGGGAATACAATACATCCCTATCAACAATATGGTTAGTTAGACCACTCCTTAGTTCTCTGTGCCTAGGTTTTTCATGGCTCAAAAATTCTCTTACAGAAAAAAAAGAAAAGAAAAAGAAAAAGAAAATGACAACTATAGCATTCAAGGAACGAACAAGCCATAGCTGCTTCAAATTCAGTTCAATCAAAAGAATTTGATACAATTTTCCAGTGACATATTTACTGATTTCAGCTGGAATCCAGCATCACATCTGGCAGAGATGAATAGCTGCTCATTTTCAGTTTTAAGTGCAGCTTGGTCACTGTCATCATACTCCAGAGGATTTGAAGGTCACACCCAATTAAAGAAAGTTAATGATCCCACATCTTCCAGTACTCAGATCCCACTTAGAATGAAATTGGAGAGGCCAATACTTTAGCTGTAATCTGAGGCTATCACCATACAACAAATGGTGCTTCAGTCAAAACGTACGAAGAAAATCTGTTTCAGGGTCGTATTAAAAATGGACAGACTGCAGTCTTTTGGAACGTGGGAATGCTTCTGTATTTTTCATGGGAAGAGATATTTTTAAGTAAATTAAATAGAATGAGGATAAAAAGCCTGGCTGTCATAGCTGTTCAAAAAAGGGAAATGCAGGTGATCTATAATCAGTCAAAAGTTTTGGGAGGCAAATATTCACATAACCACATGGAAAGCTGGGTTAAGAAGTTCTTGGTAGAAACAGCCAAGCTTCCCTTAAACCACAGACACAAAATAAAATTCTCCCTTGGGTTTCTCCCCCTTTCTTTTTTCCCCCTTCCTAGTCTCTATTTTAACTCCTACATCAGAATATGTTTTCACTCAGAGTAACTTGAGCTGGTTTTGTCACCGTTTTAAAATGTTTCACTTTAGTTTCTCTCTCTCTCTCTGCCTCTCTTCAATACATTTTCTGTTCTCATATGGCTCTTCTCCCCCAATTATTTTTATCTTTCATGTTCTGTGCCTTCTCCTTTCCTTTCTCTGTCTCATTCTCTCCCACTTACTTCCCCAATCCTTTTGGGATGAGACCAGAGCACAGGTTCTGCTCACCGTCCAAATGGGGGCAATTATTTTGGAAAGTAAGCCTGAAATTTGAAGGTGCCACCCTTCAAAGATGGACAAACTGGAAGCACAGATAAAGAATTACTTAAGTGAGAAAACCGGGAGAAAACAGAAAGAGAAGGCACCAAAAGAGTTAACTTCCATACAAAAAATAAAGTTCAGTCTGTGGGTAAGTTATAATAAAGCATGCATAGCTGGGTCAGTGCACTCTCAGCTTCCACTATTATAACAACTATTTATTACAATGATGTCAAAAAGGCAACACTGCGAGGTATGTAGAATGTTTTGGCAACTAGCTGAAAAAAAGATGAAGGGTGCAAAAGTCAAGCCACGATTTTCCTGGTAAACATCACTGGTTAACTGTGCCTTAAACCTGACAAGCCAAACAGTGATAGGGCCCATTTAACTGATGGAGTCATTTTAAGATGTGAGCGGATGTGCGCCTCAAGGCTCAAGCTTTAAGTCACATTTAGTTAATGCAAGACATGCAACAGGATGTCTGAGGGGCCTCAGAGGTATCAAGTTTTGATTTTTTTTTCTTTTTAAAGATACAGTACCCTGGCAGGCTGTTAGCAAAGGACAACAGAACCACTGCAGGGGAAGGATGACAATTAACTTTCTCAGTGCATCTTTGATTATTTTAAAATACCTCCTAGAATCCAGAAGTGATCTGGAAATAAAATCATTCATTTACTCTGTTTATTTTCTTAGCAATCGGTGAATTGAACAATGCTTGGCGCTTCAAGTAAAACCACGGAATGTTTAAGGGCCAAATTTTCCCTTTCTTTTCTGTTGCACTACAGGCCATATTAGGCAGTACACTCATGTCTTTGGGCTCCAGACCAGACTGACCAATTCTGGAGATGTCTGGGCTGGGTCAAGGGAGCAGAGAGCAGGTCCGTGCTCAGGACATGCCCAGAGCCCCTTGAGATGGCAAGCGGCTCATGCAAATAAGCTCCCTGAACACCCTCTTCTCCCTCTATCCCTGAACAAGACTCAGAGAAGCTACAGGCATCAAAGACCCTTTACCACACTGTGCAGGGCAAGGGCGGAAGAAAGAGAACTTCTCTTAGAGGGTAGGATGGTTGGGAAAATGCTAAGGGGCTATGCTGTCACTTATAGGTGGGGCAGAGGGGAGACCCTCAGCCTAACTGAGCCCACTGTCCCTTACTGATGGATGGATTTATACAATGTACATAGATACTCCCTTTTCTTCTGAGAACAAGACTTTCTGGACACTGATGTCAGCTAGAGAAATTCCTCACAGCCAGAGATGACCAGTGCCTGGCGATAGTGGGGGGGCAGAGTGAGGACAGCTGGCTTCAGCAGTGTTACTGAGCATGCTCAGTGCGTGTGAAAATGCTCAGTAGCCCAAGCAGCAAATCGGGGGGAGGGGGCATGTGACCCTGCATGCCCCCACCCCCACGCATCATCTCTGTTCGTGACTGAGGCTCGCTGATGAACATGGGAAGGAGCTGTGCTATGGAATGGTAATAACCCCATTCTGAAATGAATTCTTTGACAGAATCAACTTTTCTCTAAACTCCAGAATAGCCCTGAACATCTCCTCTGAGCAGGTAACCTACATATCAAACTAACCCCACCTGAACATAAATGCTTTCTTAATTCAGAGTGATATGGACACCAGTGGAGTCTAAATTCCAGCCTCAGTGTTCATCAACTGTTCAGTAACTTCCTTCTGAAGATCATAAGATTTCCTTCAAGCAAGCTGACAAGATGGTTATTAATGACCAGTGTGACCCAGAGGCCCTTTCATGCCAGCTGGCATATGGTTCACTGTTCCGTAAGAGCAACTCCTAACAGGCCTAACAAACTCACTACACCTAGCACACCACTTTCATAAAGAATATCATATGAGGTGTTAAATGAAAGCCGTTTCAAACTGGTTATGGATAGTGTCGTAAAATGTATATTCCGAAACTGTGCAAGGAGTTGTGTACATATACTGGAAATGTGTTTTTATAGTCTGTATTAAAGCAAAGTTGATAAACAGTTTTCTGCCAGAAAAATTCACCTATCTCCATTCACATGCAGATTAAGCATTGTAAGCTAGTTCCATGGAAGCTCCACTGACATGTGAAGTGAACAGGAGGATGGGAAACCAAGGGGGAGACCGGATACTGGAGAGGAAACCACAGAGGGCCGCCCTGTCTCTGGAGGCAGACAATGAACTTTTGGGGAATGTAAGGGGAAGACAAAAAGCAAACCTGTTATTCTGCACCAAGGAGGTAAACAGACAGCACGTTTACATTCATGAAAATGGGATCCCAACTATGCCTTGGTTGGAAACACTGCAAAGGACATTTGGGGTGAGAACTTAGCTTAGATGCTTAGCCCTGTTAAAGTTAAGTTGAGTCTCTAGAAATCATGTTAAGATTTTGTTTTATATGTAACCCTTCTGTTTCCATTATCCTTACTCACAATCTCAATTTTTGATAATAAACTTATGATTGTTTTCACTATAAATATAACTCAGTGCTACGGTATTGTTCAAGAAGCGGATCCTAGGCTGACCCAAACAAGCTGGTGTGTACACTGACCCTTGGCAATAGCAGACCTGGTATTACTATGGGTGTTTAGTGGATAAGGGGCTGAATACTACAGGGGGAAGTCTTCAAAGGGGCACAGGGGCTGGGATACACCTACTGTTAACCTAACAAGGCAAGGAAGGGCTGGCAGAGCCCAAAGGAGATTGTTTGGGTGGCTAACAGGCTTGAGGTGTCAGGGAGCTAGCACCCAATTAAGCACCAGTCAGTCTCCCTCTTGCTGGAGGTAAGGAGTAGAAAGGTGACTCTCAGTCCTGGGCACCCCAAGAACCTTCACAGCCAGACAGGATACCAATTCCTAGACCTGGACATACACAAGAACATACAATAATTCTGTAGCTCAATATATATTCCACTGATTGTTGTGTCAAAATGGTTCATTTGGTAATACTGCTGATTTCCCTTTACACTAAACACAAGCTCTTCGCAAAGGCAGCACAGAAGACTATCTTATTCCTTGGTATGATTTTGATTTTTAATTTATTTTATTTTCATTGGCATCTTTCTCTCTCTATTCTTTTCTGACTTCTTCCCTGACCAACCTTCATTGTCCATAACCTTTAAGCCAATTACTCCCCATCACAGTGCTCTTTCCTAAAAGCAACTGAACAAAACCTCTACATAACCTTAACCACTGAGACATTACACTCAGATAAGATTGCACCAGTGCACCAGCACAGCTCAGGTAGGATTTTCAGATCCCTTGCATATTTGGGTGCCAAACTGCCCTCCAAAGACTGGTCCAGAACCCTTGCATTGGGTGAGATGCTGTGCTAAGAGGCTCTAAGAGGTACAGCACAGAACTCACAGCACAGGGAAAGGGGGAGCTATGGTGGCTTTATCCTTTATGCCACCTTTGCACCATCCCAATCCTGAGATGCTCCCAAGGATGGAGAGGCTGGTGGCCTACCTAAATTATGGCTGCCTTGTAGGCCGCAGCACTGCACAGAATCTCTGCAATGCTACATGCTGTGGACCCATTCCCAACACATGCCTCCTAATCCCCTTCTTGTCTATATGCTGGCGATTGCCATGGGGTTCTTAGAAGGCAGTGTCTATGCTGGGGAATCCTCCCCCGGCTACAACTAGGGATTTACTCTGCTCCTTTCCCCCCTGATAAATGGGCCAGAGTAAGGGCAAGGTTCTCACCCATAATGTATATGGCCCTGCATCCTTCTGATTCTTTTTTAATTTTAAATCTTTTTTTATAAAATTCAACTACGTTTAATTTTCAAAATAAACAAATAAATAAAATGAGAGCACTCAAGATCAATTTTAATTCCTACCATCCATTATACAGTGTCCCTAAAAACGTTAGCAAAATCAATTGCATCAAATCTAATCCAATTAAATAAAACACATAAAAGAACAGTTATTATTTTCATTTGACTTGGATTATAAGAGCTATAGTAAAATCTCCCTTTTCAAATCAGAGTAACTGAAATGACAATGTAAAGCAAGTAGTATGTGAACACCTAACAACAGCTGGCTTATATTTCAGCTCCTAAAACTCTGAACAGCTGCAGTGAGTTGATACATGAGGGCCCTGATGTCACTGCTAAGCTTCAAGATGCCTGGTTTATGAGAAATGGGGAAAAAGAGCTTCTTTGGAAATGGACGTTCAGGCTGAAAATACTCAATAAAATTCACGTTCGGAAGAAACAAAATGTATGTAAATTTCATTAGCGTCAACAATCTACCAGCCAATATGCCAGTGAGAGTTGAATTACAGTATTCAGTATAAACCACCAGGAGGATTATGCTGGCAACAACTATGTTAGGTTAGATGGATTTAATAATTTATACTATAGCCATGCATTAATTACTTCTATGTGGGAACCAAATGGTTAATCCTGGGGGAATTCTGCACCACTGTGCAATACAGAATTTTGCAGAAATTAATGTTGGTCACGCAGAATTTCCTTTTTTCCCCACCAAAATGGGCTGCAGAGATGTTGGCTGCCACTGGGGGCTGCTGGACCCGGCAGAGCCCAGCTCACAAATAGAAGACAAGTAGGGGAGAAGGAACTGGAGGGTTCCCAGCAGCTTCAGTTCCCAGAATGCCCTGAAGACGGAAGGAGGAGGCGGCTGGATGCAGGGAACTCCGTGCTAGACCGGGACCCAGCTGGTCTCTGAGTGGGCTCTGGAGAGTAGGTGGTGTGAGTGTCTCGGCTGGGGGCCCCTGCAGGTGGCCTCTGGGGAGGGGAGAGGGGGAGTGAATGTCTGGGCAAAGGGGGGGCATGGCTGGGCTCTGGGGGGGGAGAAGGGATGCGAGTTTCTGGCACCCCAGCTGGACTTGGGCGGGGACGGGACAGAAAAACAGGAACTGGGTTGTCATAGGGATTTCTTTAACTCTCTACTCCAAGGGGAATTTTTGTGTGTGTCTGTATTGTTAGATATAGTTGCTGACAGGTATTTTAAAATAAATTACCAAAATAATTGAAATTGGTGTGATTACATAGTGTTATTTTGACAACATTTGCAGAATTATGCAGAATTTTAAAATATTGTACCCAGAATTTTTAATTTTTTTGGCACAGAATTCTCCCAGAAGTAAATGGTGTTACTAAAAGCTGCATATCTTGGAATAAATACAGATAAGTTTGTGTTTAAGTGGCAAATCATAAATTGGCAAAACATGGGCTACTACATCCTTTCATTCATTACATCTCAAGTTTAAGATCTCTGTCAAGTGCTCTGAAAATGGGATGCCTAAAAAAAAAAATCACTTAAAGCTTGGGATCAGTACATAAAGTAGACAGCTCTGCTCCTCCTAAACAACAGAATTGTTTACCGCATTGGTAAAGCTTGTTTGTGTAGGAAACAGAACTATAAAAGTCTGAAATTGTGGTGCAGGATTTAAGAACCACCACAGACTTCACCACTTTCCATTCCAAGTGCAAGATGCAGATCTTCAACCTTGCTCTCAGTAATAAAAACACATAGTACAACATATGTTAAAAAAAATTCTCCTACAATTTTCTACCAGGATGTGGGGGAAGAAAGAGAAAGAAAGATAGATAGATGCTGGTCACATCATTTAATGCACTGCTGGAAGATGCTCAGACAATCGTTATGGGTGAGTGTAAGAAACTAAGTAGAAAAAATATGTGTTATTATCAAATGATCACAACTAAATTACTGGATAAGATCTTGTACTGCAAGGTATGTGTTGTAACTATCTTTATTTTTCACTGAGTTCAGTTTCATGTTTGTACCACTAACTGGAGAACTATCTTAGAAGTTGTCCGTTACTTATTTGTATTATGGTAGCACCTAGGGCCCCATCATGCTGGGTGCTGTACAGATTAAAAGAAAGTATCTGACTTGAAGAGTCTACAGTCTAAATAATCCCACTGAGTGTTCACCTCCCCTAATCCAAATAAAATCGGAATCTTCTACCTGCCTAATACCAGTAACAATTAGCTTTGTTCCGAGACTGCACTTTTGTGTCCACTTGAAACAGAAGCAGGCTGAGCTGGTATGACAGTTATATAGAGAGGTAACAGAAAGGTGACTGCTTGTAAATCACTTGCCTTAATGTTCAGAGAGACTATAAATTATGAGGGGTGTTTCCAAAATCCTTTCAAAGACTTGCTTTGATGAAATATTTGTCCTAATTAGTTATTTCATACAAACCAACAGACTTCAGGAGTTCTGTCACCTACTTCCCAATACCCTCATCCTTTCATAGAGAAAAAAAAAGGATGAAAATGAGTTAATATAGGCCATACCTGTACCTATATGGATCGGGAGAATCTAGCAGAGCAAGCCCAATTTGCAATTCAGTGGTAACACACCCCAAAGAGATCAGGAATATTGCTAATAACCAGAACAAATGGAAGAAACTGTGATTAGCCTCATTTGCCTGGACCAGGAGAGTTTTGGATGACAGTGCCATCTCATCCACCTCACATGGGATGGCATAATGAGCAAGGCCCACTATGAAGACGGAAAAAAATCACTTCTGTTAACACTTTACTGTGTGTAATCAAGGGGAGCCAGCTCACATTTAGTCTCCTTCTTCCAAATCCCATCAATTTGACACACACAAGTCTGTGCCTAGAATTTTTATTGATTTCAACAGGCCTTACATTAGACCAGGGACTACAGAGAAATGGACTTCCTAAAGATGGCATGGCACCTTTTAGAGGTACCACCTACGGATTAAAGAGCCCCTCATGCCATCACTAGTAAATGTTAAATTGATGCTGAATGAGGCACACACAAAAATCAATGGAAAGCCAGGAATTCAGAGAGAGTCTTGATCCCCAACTGCATAGCCGGGGATCCCTGAATCTTATGCCTATATGAGACTTAGGAGCATGCTAAAGTATTCATGTTTTGGCTCTCAACCCTTCAGGTTTGCTCAGCAATTTGAGAAAGGCTCGGAGAACAAATGATGCAAATAGATAAGAAGCACATACACACTCACACAGACTGACATACAGAAACTGACTTCTCATGTAAACCTACATACCCAAGAGCAGTCAGCCCACTGATGCTAGTGATTGGTAATCCATTATACAGATGGTAGTTCAGAAGTAACTCCAGTTCACTTCACATTTTTAACACACACAGCAACAAGGGATTTTTTCCCCTTCAAATTTTCCAATTATGCATAAAAATACAAAAGAAAATAGCATCCGGATTCTGCATTCTAGCAACTAAAAGGTAGTCTTATGACGGCGGGTATCATGACAGATGTTCAATAAGACTAATGTTATAAGCTATAGATGTAAGGTAGGAAGGGGCTGCTTTTTTATTGCAATACTTTTATCGATTTTTATAGCAATGTTGTGCAGAGTCCCAACACCGTAGCAGGGGATTAGCTCATAAATAAAATTATTGGGCCAAATCTAGAGTTCTCACTCAATTTTTATTAATGCCTTTGGTAACTGACCCAATGAATCACCAGTTCAGTCTTTAACCATTTGACTATAATGAAATAATAATGAATAATGAAGCAGCACTTCTACAATGCTTTTTACCCAATATGGGTAAATATCATTATCAGCATGTTACAGAGGGTTAAACTGAAGCACAGAAGTGAGAAGTGATTTGCCCAACCTTACGCAGCAGGACAGAGATAGACGATTGTAAAGTGTGGGGGGTATGAATACTTCTGCTGGTCCTTTAACTGCACTCTTCCCCTGATTGACATTAGTACTGTCAGATTCACTTACCAGTTCGTAGTTGATTGGCAGGAAGCAGGGTTTCACCACCTGGAATAAAAAGAATAAAATAAAGAAATAAGTTATCTCTCTCTCTTTGAGGGCCCAATCCCATGAGCTTTTGAGTAGCCTCAAATCCAACTGAATGCAGTGCGAGTTGAAAGTGCTCACCAAATCAGGCCCAGAACAAGGAATCTTATTTATCAGTCAATTTTCATATACAGCCTGACTCAGCCAAAGGCAGGAAACACAAATTACACTCTCCTTAATTGAAAAGGAAAGAGATCTAGGTTTGGATCTGCCACAGTGTTCAAAACCAGAAAGTCAGCTTGACCTGAATTGGTACGTCAACTCCACTTATACTGAAGTTTAAACACTTCAGATTAAGGATTCTATGGCCTATATGTGTTATACAAGACTTGTTCAATAATTTAAATACCAAAATGGATGGAAAACCAGGAACAGTGTGACCACATCAGACTATACTATCAGCCATGGGAAACAATTTTTAGTGGCTTTCTATAGCTATATAAAGGCTACTTCTATTACTTAGGCCATAAAGCTTCTATTTGGGGGGACACATTATTCCTGATCATCCTCCAACTTTCTGATCTCAGCCAAGGCCCTGGATAAGTGAGAGATGGTGTTGTCTGCATCTGATGTGGGGCTGATATAGATCTAGGTTCATCTTATGCTGGCTACTATTGGAAACAGAATACTGGACTAAATAGCACACGGATCCGATCCAGTCTGCAAATTCCCACATTCGCTGGCATCTTAGTCCATGCACTTTCATACACTCTCATTGTGGCTTTCATAGATGCTGAACAAAATGGGGGAGAGGATGGATCCTTGTGGCACAGCACAAGAAGAGCTCTAGAGGCAGATGAGTATTACATTATTTCCTGAATAACAAATTTACACAGACAGCTCTGCTTTTAATTCTCGGTTTATAATTTTACAACACTATACCTGATTCCTGTGGGAAAGGGGGCAGCATAGGCTGTTGCCTCCCCTCCCACCCACCCCCTGTCAATTTCAGCACAAGGAAAACAAATAATTCATTACCTATGTAAGGTGCATTTGGAGTCAGCATGATACTGATCTGTTCATTCCTGTCCCTGTTGGCAGCAACAGGTAACCAGGATTGATGACTTCACTTATTGCTCAAAAAATGAATGATATGGGTTGCACGGTACATGGCTCATCAGCATTCGACCATAACAGGAGGGGGAAAACAGACCAAGGAGAAGCAAACATGCTTCAAAACTGCTACAAACGCCTTCTCTCTCACAAGTCAAGCAATTAGCATCTTCTGCAGAGCACACAGTAATGTATGTTTTGCATGCAAGTATACACAGCTGCCCCTCATTGTTTGAGCTAGCTTGGCAGAGGTGGTCTTTGAGACGAAGAGATTTCATCACAGTTTCATAGAAAGCAAGATTGTATACCATTCATTGTGAATACATGTAGTTGTCTTCTCTGATTCCCTTTTCCTCAGCTATTGGGATATTATCCACTGTGGGGAGAGGGCTATACTCTTGGAGTTTTACGGGTTCATCTTGTGATGAATCGGCTGAGCAGCTAAAAAATTTTAGCTCATCATTTAGCATCAATATCCACTCCCCACCTTGTGATTCTCCAGGGTGCAGGTGCAGGCACATCCCGTCAATGGGGAGAGAGTGTGGAAAATCTTGGGAAAAGCCTGACCCAGGAAGCAAACTTGTCCTCTTTCTCTGGGAAAGCTGAGTCTGAGCAAGACAAGCTGCAGAGGCTGTGACACAAGTTGAGAACAGAGCAGGGGAGCTGGAGGGCTGATGGAAGAGCTGCATCATGAGGTAGGAGCCACATGAGCTTGTCTGCATGGTGAGCGAAGGGCAGAGCAGGGAAGCAGGATGGAAGCTGCATGCAGAGTGGGAACCCTACCAAGGGAGGAAAAGGTGAAGAGCCACATGTTGAGCAGGCTGTGCATAGCAAACATTACATCCGGATACCAGTCTATGCAGGAAGCAGCAAGCAACAGAGTATAGAGGAGCCTGAAGAGACTCAGGGACACAGAGCCAGCAGCTAGCTCAGTATCTTAAAAGGACAGAAACCAGAAGGTTACTCCAGACAAAGAACCAGAGTCACTGGGGGAGTGGTCAGTATGTTCTATCCAGGTGTTAGCCCTTTCTTCTGCGTCTATTATCCTTGTAAATAACAATTATATATAGGCAGAGACTGCAGGGGACCTTACACCTATCTGGAGCCACATGCTATCAGGAGCTGCTCAGGAAGTACTGCTGGACAGGGGAGGCAGGCCTCTATAATTTTTGGTGGTCCCCAGAACGGATCCAAGACCGCTTCCCCACACCTGCCTAAGGCTCTGGGAGGGAGTTTGGGTGTGGGGTGCAGGCTCTGGGCTGGGGCAGAGGGTTGGGGTGCAGAAGAGGGTGAGGGGTGCAGCGCTTACCTCAGGCAGCTCCTGAAAGCAACCTGCACACCCCTCTGGAAGCGGCTCCTAGGCGGGGGTTGGACGGGGGGTCCCCACGCACCGCTGCCCGCAGGCACTGCCCCCACAGCTCCCATTGGCCGCAGTTCCCAGTCAATGGGAGCTGTGGAGTCGGCGCTCAGGGCGGGGGCAATGCGCGGAGACCCCGTTCCCCCCTCAGGGGCCATAGGGCCATTCCGGCTGCTTCCAAGATGGTGCAAAGTGAAGCCGGGCAGGAAGCCACCTTAGCCCCACTGCACTGCCAGGGGCCCCTGGGCCCTTTTAAATCACCTGGGCATGGCAGGCAGGGTCAGGAGATGCTTCGGGTGAGGCATGCGGGGGCGACGGGTGGCAGGCGGGGCCGGGGGAGAGACCCGGCCCCGAACATTAGTGGAGCCGGGCCCCCAGGCCCTGAATATTCCTGGAGCACGGGCACCACAGGCCCATATAGTTCGCCACCCCTGTTGCTGAAGCAGCAAAGAGACTATGCAGAGGGGCACCCAATGAGACATACGATATATTGATCCTGGCCTGGAAATCTGTGAGTTACTTATTTGCCTTTAATAGACTCTCAGACTTTCAGGCCAGAAGGGACCATTCATGATCATCTAGTCTGAACTCCTGCACACTGCAGGTCATAAAACCTTGCCCACCCACTCCTGTAATAGACCCATAATCTGTCGCTGAGTTACTGAAGTCATCAAATCATGATTTAAAGTCATCAAGTCACAGAGAATCCACCATTTACACTAGTTTAAACTTACAAGTGACCCACATTCTATGCTGCAGGGAAAGGCAAAAAACCCCCAGGGTCTCTGCCAATCTGACTCAGAGGAAAATTCCTGACCATCATATTTGGGGTTGGGAAGTTGAACCCTGAGCATTATGGCAAGACCCAGCAGCCAGACACCTGGGAAAGAATTCTATGTACTAATTCGGAGCCCTCCCCATCTAGTGTCTCATCACCGGCCACTGAGGATATTTGCTACTAGCAGTTGCAGATCGGCTACATGCCATCGTAGGCAGTCTCATCATATCATCCGCTACGTAAACTTACCATGTACAGTCTTGAAGTCTATTAGATTTTTTGCCCCACTGCTCCCCTTGGAAGGCTGTTCCAGAACTTCACTCCTCTCATGGTTAGAAACCTTCATCTAATTTCAAGCCTAAATTTGTTGATGGCCAGTTTATATCCATTTGTTCCTGTGTCAACATTGATGCTTAACTTAAATAACTCCTCTCCCTCCCTGGTATTTATCCCTCTGATGAATTTAGAGAGCAATCATATCTCCCTTCAATCTTTGTTTGGTTAGGCTACACAAGCCAAGCTATTTGAGTTTCCTTTCCTCAGGTAGGTTTTCCATTCCCCAGATCATCTTAGTAGCCCTTCTCCACACCTGTTCCAGTTTGAATTAATCTTTCTCAACATGAGAAACCAGAATTGCACACCGTATTCCAGATGAGGTCTCACCAGTGCCGTGTATAATATTAACACTTCCCTGTCTCTACTGGAAATACCTCACATGATGCATCTTAGGACTGCATTAGCCTTTTTCATGGCTGTATCACATTGGCGGTTCATAGTCATCCTGTGATCAACAAATACAGGTCTTTCTCCTCCTCTGTCACTTCCCAAGTGATACATCCGCAGCTTATAGAAAAAATTCTTGTTGTTAGTCCCTAAGTGAATGACCCTGCACTTTGAACTATTAAATTTCATCCCTTTTCTCCAGTTTTCAAGGTCATCCAGATCGTCTTGTATAATATTAAGGTCCATTCTGAGGAGCCTGAACTCTCTATTGGAGTGCCCCCAGAGGCCACCTGAAATGTTGCACCTTGAAGCCTCCATACCTAGAACATTTACTTTGCCAGCTCTAGTAAAATACCCTTTCACTTAGCCATGTAACTTAGTGCTCACTGGCATCTACCTGTGCTAGCGCTGCTAGGGCCTCACAGCTGAAGCACCTACACCATTTGCCTTTGAGTCGTGAGACAACTGGCGCCCTGCCGAGTACCATAAGACGCCTAGTGTACCACAGCACTGTGCAGCCATATTCATCACAATCTTTAAAAAAGCAAGACTCAATTTATGCAACATTGTAACCAGCAGAAATGAAGAGGTTGTCAAGTCCTATGCACACTGGATGGTGAACAACACAGGTAGAAAGAAGCAGAGTTGACTACATCAAAGAAAACCCACTCAGGTCTCTTAACTCCTGTAAAGCTTCCATCCTAGAATATTTTTTTCTCCCTCAATTTGGAAATGGATGGTGTTTTCCTGGATAGCTGAGCCTTTGCTTGGGAAAGAGGGGTTCTCAAACTTTCCCATACCAGGAACCCCTGCTAAAGCTGAAAAAGTCTCAGGACCGCCCCCACCCACCATCCCCAACTCTCCCAAGCTAGCTCCAAGGAAATGGACGCTGGCTCTCACCACCTGAAGCCTGTCTGTGACCCCTGAGTTTGGCAGTCTATGGACTAAGTTATATGCATACACACATTTTTTGCTGCAGATTTCATCATTGCTGCTGCTGACTTTTGCTAATCGTCTCTGTCCAACTGAGCAAGCATATTAAACAGGTGGAAGATGTTAATAAACTGTTGTGATTAAGATTCCAGTTGTTTGAAGTGAAGACAGCTTCTGCCTCCCTGACCTTCTGCCTGACATAGGCACATACAATTTTATGTAACATCTTCACTCAAAGCAGCCAGAGCTCTGCAAAAGTCAAAGGGCTTAATCACTTCTTTTACAGCCACAGCTGCGCTGGGGTGAAGTGAATAGTTGCATTGCATGAGTGATGATGGCTGGAAGCCTTTCCCTACAGATTCCAGGAGCTGTCATATTGCCTCCAAGTGTGCTGGAGAAAATGAACTCCCTGAGGATCCTGTCTAGGGGATCCATCCCCCTCCCACCAGTCCCCAAATCAACCCTCCAGCCACCAAGTGGCACTCAAGGGGTGGGACCCTGCCTGTAAGGAATTGATCTCTCTTAAAAGAGCAGAGTCTACCTGCATGTCTGGAGAGCAGGAGACTGTATTACGGCTGCCAACTATGTTGCAGCAATGTGGGGAAGGGGCTCCCTGTATTGTTTTCCCCTCTCATTCCCTTGTGCAGTTGTGCTACAGCAGCCAAAATTTGGTCCAAAGCATGCCCATTTTTTCTAGGCTTCTGTAAGCTTGCAATTTTAAAGGGACACTCTCAATAAAAAAAATCAGACTTCTATCTACATTTGTGTTTTAGCAATTATAGTAAAGGTTATACTTAAAAAGAAAATAGGGAAACATTTTTTTTCCAGTTTGTCTGCTTTGCCCACTTCACAGCACTTTATAAAGAGTCTATTTCCCTTGCATTTTATGTGGGTCTTTCAGCCGCAGTAGGAGAGTGAAAAACAGGAATATGTGATTGTAAAAGCACACAAAGTTGCAGGGGGACTTAGAAGTAGGTGTTGTACCTAAAACTAATTTTAACTAACTTATATTTAAAATGGACCAAATTTACTCAAGTTGGCGGTATCCCTTTAATCCCTATTATTAAATGCAATATTTTTCACACCACTTCAATGCTCAAAATATCTGAAAAACTTTCTCAGTATCATGATTAATGTTATATTAGTTACGAAGTCAGTGTGGCCTGGTGGATAGGGTGGGAGACTCTCGAAATCTGAGTTCAATTTCCAACTCTGCCACTGGTTTGCCAGGTGATCTCCCTTTACTTCAGTTTCTCCATCTGTAAAATGGGGATAATGGTACTGATCTCCTTTGTAAAATACTTAGAGATCTATGGATGAAAAGTGCTATGTTAAGATTATTGTTATAGTACAGACTGTGTTGTAATTTCATATTTCCAAATAACAGAGAAATAACTTCATACAGGAGAAAGAATGTATGTGTATTCCCAACTAAAAAGTGTTAAATTTTCCATTGAGTGATACATTTACAAAGAGAGTGCTTGCTTTAAAGTTTGTCTATGACTTTACAAAATGATACCTATCTACAGAAGAACACAGCCTGGTTTTATTCTCTTCACTAGACACGTAACTCAATTTTTTTCAACTATAGTGCTAGAAAGCAAAGTTGCAGGGTCACTTTATTCAAATCTAATATTACTGCAGTGCTGGCAACTGCAGGATCACTATCATATTCAACTGTTTCATACATTACTCATCCCCTATTATATTCTCTAGTGTAAGTGGATATAAGCCCTAAAAGAATTTTCCTGATCACTCCAGAAGTTACATTTACTGGTAGCTATAAGGCTGCCTAGCAATATACCCCTGCAAGTTAGAGTCACTCACTTGTCTACTTCTTCTAGTGTGTTTATTGCACAAAAAAGAACATTAAATAATCATTTATAAAATATCATACTTCAATATTTACACAATGTTTTCCAATATCTATACATTTACAGTAATTATTATGCAACAATACTATAAAAATGCTTAGGTTAACTTTTCAAAACTAGGCACCTGCTCTGTGCCTGTAAAATATATGCACATGCACCTAGACATATAACCACACCCACAACATATGCAAATCGCACATGCAAAAAATTGTGTGTAAACTACATGTTTTTGCATGCAGAATGCATAGTTTGTAGGCACAATTCCCTGCTTGGGCAAGTGCACATTTACTGTGGATACAAAAGGCCCCAAAATTAAGGAAAAGTTTAACAACTTTTATTTATTGACTTAACTTAAATATTATTGAATTCAATGGAATTTAAGCATGTGCTTAAAGTTAAACACATATTTAAGTGCTTTCCTGAGAAATAATGTCTTCCTGAGTTACGGCCTTAGTTTTGAGAAGTCTTGCATTGATGCTGACAATATATTTAACAAAGAATTAATTTAACAACAAATTCTGACTCCAGTAATTATTTACATTTCCTGAGAAACCTCGGGTAAGTGTTTCTTTATCTCAGAGCCATGTAACAGTGTGCAATCAGTAACCAGCCATCACTTGAGATGACAAATATATTAACTTAAAAAAGCCGATAACACGATATTTGTTGGCTTTCTAACAGTGCACATACAAAGGAAAAAATACATTACCGCTTGCTTTAAGAGCTGTACTATAGTGCCCTCCTCTGTCATATTAAATCAGCTGCTTGGACATCTGATGTTTGCATTCTACCATTACCTTTTATACAGTGCACCATCCCACCTGTACTCTATTTTGATCTTTTTAAAATTTGTGGCAGTGCCTCCTTCTACAAGACTTCTAAGACAAACAGCCCTCTACAAAAAGTGAGCCAGACAACTCCAGAGCTAGGTTTCAAAGCTTCAAACTCCAATATCATTCAGTGCTCTCCTTGAAAAGCTGCACACCTTACTTGTTTAGTTATATTGCAGCATTCGCTCTGAAGAGCAGCTACCACCCAAGTAAATTATCGATATAAGCTATACAATTTTACAGTAGATGTGGGATGACTGCAACAGAGCCCTATTCATTGTGTATAAAAGTCAATGCACAATATAGACAAAATTTCTTGTTCAAGTAAAGCACTTTGACCTGCTAAGAGGCAGTATGTTTCAGTACATTAGTAATTGTTTTTAAAGGCTGGTAGGCAGAGTGAAAGGAATGAAAAATATAGGGCTCTGATAGTGCTATGTCTAGTAAAGCTTACAGAATTACAGTGATGTCAGAAGAGCCTGCTGACTTTTTGCTGAAATGACAGCAAACAAAGACTAGATTTGGCGAGAGTTAATGGAATTGTTTTAAAACCTTTATTTATTTATTAACAGCTCTAGATACACATTAATTTTTTTTGCTTGGAGTTTATTATTGACGCACATTCCTTGAAAAAAGCACTTTGATAAAATGACCGAAAGGCTGTGTGATTTCACTTCAGTGTCTGACGATAACGTTATCGTCTGCTAAAATACTGCTATTTGTCTGTAACTACATTTGCAAAACCAGGACATTTTGTGGTGCCATTTTTAGGATCCCTAAATAAGCATTAAACAACAAAAGTACATCTTGTAATAAATGTGTACTACTACCAACTTCTAACTGAAACACATCCATATTTCTCAGAATGGAGGGTTTATTTCAGTAGCTTAGGGCACGTCTTCACTACCCACTAGATCGGTGGGTAGTGATCGATCTATGGGAGGTCGATTTATCGCGACTAGTGTAGACGCGATAAAAATCGATCCCCGATCGCACTCCCCGTCGACTCCGGAACTCCAGGTCGTGAGAGGCGGAAGTGGAGTCGACGGGGGAGCAGCAGCGGTCGACTTGCCACCATCCTCCCGGCCAGGTAAGTTGACCTAAGATACGCCGACTTCAGCTACACTATTCGCGTAGCTGAAGTTGCGTATCTTAGGTCGACCCCCCAGCTAGTGTAGACCTGGGCTTAGTATTCTAAATGAGTTTACCAGGAAACACAATGGCCAATAGATACTACACACATGAAACTTTTCCCTCCCAAATACTTCACACTTAACACTCATTCTATTGGACTGTTTATTCATGGTACACACAGCAAATGCTAGTCAGTATAGCAATACTGAACAAACAATTTCTAGTTTATATATATATATATTAGGGCTGTCAAGCAATTAAAAAATTATTCACGATTAATCACATGATTAAAAAAATTAATCGTGATCAATCGCGCTGTTAAACAATAGAATACCATTTATTTAAATATTTTTAGATGCTTTCTACATTTTTAAACATACTGATTTCAATTACAACACTGAATACAAAGTGTTCAGTGCTCACTTTATATTTATTTTTATTACAAATATTTGCACTGTAAAAAGCAAAAGAAATAGTATTTTTCAATTCACCTAATACAAGTACTGTAGTGCAATATTTTTATCAGGAAAGTTGAACTTACAAATGTACAATTGTGTACAAATAATAATTGCATTCAAAAATAAAACAATGTAAAACGTTAGTGGCTCAGTCCTACTTCAGCCAATCGCTCAGACAAACAAGTTTGGTTACAATTTGCAGGAGATAATGCTGCCTGTTTCTTGTTTACAATATCACCTGAAAGTGAGAACAGGCGTTCACACTGCACTGTTGTAGCCGGTGTTGCAAGATTTTTACATGTCAGATGAGGTAAAGATTCATATGTCCCTTCATGCTTCAACCACCATTCCAGAGGACATGTTCCAGAGGACATAGAATCATAGAATATCAGGGTTGGAAGGGACCTCAGGAGGTCATCTAGTCCAACCCCCTGCTCAAAGCAGGACCAATTCCCAACTAAATCATCCCAGCCAGGGCTTTGTCAAGCCTGACCTTAAAAACCTCTAAGGAAGGAGATTCATGATACAAAGCAGAGCAGATCAATGAATGTTCATTTTCATCATCTGAGTCAGATGCCACCAGCAGAAGGCTGACTTTCTTTTTTGGTGGTTCGGGTTCTGTAGTTTCCATATTGGAGTGTTGCTCCGTTAAGACTTCTGAAAGCATGCTCCACACCTCATCCCACTCAGATTTTAGACAGTGCTTCAGATTCTTAAACCTTGTATCGAGTGCTGTGGTTATTTTTAGGAATCTCACATAGTACCTTCTTTGCATTTTGTCAAATCCGCTGTGGAAGTGTTCTTAAAATGAACATGTGCAGGGTCATCATCCGAGACTGCCTATAACATGAAATATATAGCAGAATGCGGGTAAAACAGAGCAGAGACATACAATTCTCCCACGAGGAGTTCAGTCACAAATTTAATTAATGCATTATTTTTTTAACGAGCATCATCAGCATGGAAGCATCCTCTGGAATGGTGGCCAAAGTTTGAAGGGGCATATGAATGTTTAGCATATCTGGCACGTAAATACCTTGCAACACCAGCTACAAAAGTGCCATGCGAATGCCTGTCCTCACTTTGAGGTGACATTGTAAATAAGAAGCAGGCAGCATTATCTTCCATAAATGTAAACAAACTTGTTTGTCTTAACAATAGGCTGAACAAGGAGTAGGACTCAGTGGACTTGTAGGCTCTAAAGTTTTATGTCGTTTTGTTCTTGAGTGCAGTTATGTAACAAAAAAAATCTACATTTGTGAGTTACACTTTCACGATAAAGAGTTTGCATTACAGTTCTTGTATGAGATGAATTGAAAAATACTATTTCTTTTGTTCATAATTTATACCGTGCAAATATTTGTAATAAAAATAATAATATAAAGTGAGCACTGTACACTTTGTATTCTGTGTTGTAATGGAAATCAATATATTTGAAAATGTAGAAAAACATCCACACATATTTAATACATTTCGGTTGGTATTCTATTGTTCAACAGTGCGATTAATTCATTTTTTAAATCACGATTAATTTTTTTGAGTTAATCATGTAAGTTAACTGCGATTAATTTACACTCACACATATATAAACCCAAACATTTTGATTGATGAAATAAATAAAAATTGAGACATTTCAGAAGTCCCCAAAGGAGTTACTAGGAGATCACATGCAAAAAAAGGCCTGTCCAAGTACAATCTGGACCTATGGTCACTTCAGCTATTTGTCACTTCCTATGAAAATTCTCCTCAGCAAATTATAATTTTTAAAGGGAATTTTCCAAACCAAATTAGTGTATGGAAATTTTAAGCATACTAAACTCTCAAGATCATAAAAGAAATTCAGTTTATTTTACAAAATTAAAATTAGGCTAAAACAGATTTAACATGTCTGGATTCATGACTGTTTCTGTAAAACCAGCAAAGGTTTACGTATTTATTCATTTTACAGCTCCTTCAAAGAACTATTAGAAACCAAAACATGTTAGAATGGCCTTCAAATAAATGAAGTCTCATACATTGCATTTTGTGATGCCTAATTCTATAGTAAATTGGCTAAGGGAAAGAATGAGGAAATACAGCCAGAAACTCTTGAGTTCTAAACCCAGCTCTGACAGAGACTTTTTCTGTTGTCTTATTAAATTCTCTGCTTCAGAGTTTTCTGTCTGATAAAATGAGGATAATACTATGCTTACCTACCTCAGAGAGGTGTCATGAAGGATTAGTTAATGTTTGCAGAACTCTTTGAAAGTAGAAAGCGCTGCCACATATAGGCATTGAGCATTATGATGTCTAAGCCATGAGCCTGTTCCTACATTCCTGACACAAGCAAAACTCCTTGTTGCCTCATTTGGGATTACAGAGCAGGGCCCTACCTTAGCACCTTAAAAGGAAAGTTACATTCCTTCAGAAGACATTTTATACTTCAGTGCATTTAAACACACACAAACTCCTGTGCACAAAACACCCATAAGGCAATAGAAAGAATTGTTTAATATGAAATCATTGGAACTGCTGGAAGAGAGACCCTCACTAACAACCTGGAATGCGTCTATTCTAAGAAATAAAAATGTATTGTTCACATTTCTCTGCCACCTGGAAGCTTGGCTTTTCTCTCCACAGTGTCTTGTTTGATTTGGCAAGGTCACACACTTGACCTATATTGAGAAACCCCCCCCCCCAAAAAACTGTGAACATGTCAGCTTGCAAAAGGAAAGAAAAAAGTTTCTTGTTACATAAATCAAAGTCCACCTACAATTCTCTCAAGGGGCATGCACAGGGGGAGACATTTGGTACCTAGCTCCATATGGTGCATTTGAAAAGAACAAAAGAGAAGGAACTCTTCAGAGCTACCAAAACCTATAGGGGTTCCTGGATGCAGTAATGGAGGAGCTCTCCAGTTAATCAGAGACAGGTAATGACAGATCAGCATTTTCTATGTCAGCTAGCTCTCGAACTCAGATAATTGGCTATGCCCCAAAAGAGTCCAGAGGCAAAGAAATATTTACAAGAACCTAAAATGGAATCTTGGGAGAGCATACAGTGATTAGAGTCAGTAACAGGGTCCAGGACCCTTATATTTTTCTCGACTCTCCCACTAACCTGTGTGACCTGGGGCAAGAGACTAATCCTATCTGTGACTTAGTTTGCCCATCTGAGTGAGGGGTATACTACTATTACACCCAAAAAGAGCTTTGGGAGGCTTAATTAATGCAAGATCTGTAAAGGTTTGAGATGCTTGGGCAAAACATGTTATATAAATGCAAATTTTTATTCAGAATATCTTGGGTTTTGTTGGATTTTTTTCTTCAAAAGAGTGAAAACAAAAAACCAAATCCACTTTTTTGTCAATTGTATTTATTTTTATTGAGAGCCTCCACTTCTGCGTCCTTTGTATCAGGTCTGACCTCTTAAAGCTTAATTAGATACACATTCCACAGTGAACTCTGTTATCCTTTTAGGATTACAGACCTATTTATTTTGGTATAATCCCCATGAGAAAACATGCTTCATTTACAAAGTCAAACAGATCTTACACACTACCAGAAGGGGCTCTGGAAAGGAGGGAAATGGTTCCATGGAAGTTTTCCTCCCTCAAGGGAATAAAATACAAGTACACACTGAATTTTCTTGAGAGAAAACAAACCAGATGTACATCAGACCTGTCTTATCTCAGGATTTTAGCCTGACACTCAGACTTTGGGGAGATTTCCCAGGCTTTCAGGTCTACTTCCAAAATCTCAGTACTTTTGTTGCTACAATATCAGTGAGGGACATCAATGCCACAACTGCCATTGCTGCAGTGGGCACAACTATGAAAGTGGCATCAAAAGAATTTAAGGAGGAATCAGTCCTGCCATGATAGACTGCAGTGAAAATAGTTTTTGGAACCTGGACCCTCACTTGTCTCATAACTCACTTAAAATCAGTAACAGATTATTTTCCTGATTTGATATGTTAAAAATATAAAATGATTAATTGTACTTTTAATGGGAGAGGGAAATCAGAGAGGAGATAGGAGAACGCCAGCCAAAGGGAAAATGCTATGCTTTTCAATTTTCCATCATAGGCAGGTATGCTGTACTCCCCTTGTTGACAGAAGTCTTATGCTTGGCTTCCAAGTACATTCATCACTATTTTGCTCCTTGTAACCTAACCTTACACAGGGTTGCTTCCCCCCGCCTCTAGTGGCTAGTTCTAAATACCGTATATACGAGTCTGCTGCAACCTATGAACTATTGATCTTCGGTTCTTTATGTCGGGCAGTAGAGAGATACATACATTAAGACCCAGAAATCCTGGGTTCAGTCCCCATGGACAACATCAAAGGGGTGCTGTCATTTAAGTCTCTTCCATTGGCATGGTATAGAAATACTTTAAAACAGGTGGGGGTTCAATAGCACTGCAATATTGGCCACATAAATAATCTGTTAAAACACCCTTCCTCATAATATACACCAGATGTAGTCTGTTCACCATCAGATCCACAACCTGGTGCTTCCAATTTACAAAACACTTTCAGAGATGAGATTTTTGTTTTGTTTTTACTTATATCCTCCAACTCCACACTTCCCCATTCCTATATTTTTATTGTGAAGAGAATGACAGTAAAAAAAGGGGTTTGTGCCTTTGATGACAGTCTGTTTACTACATGGAAAGATTTACCTTTAAAAGCTTCTGTGCCAAACTATTCCTCCAGAGTAGAAATCTAAGGAAGGTGGGATGTTCTGGGGAGAAAAATCCCTGTGAGGATCTCCTTGTGGAAGTTCCCCCCACTACTCAATCAGGGAACAGGATTTACCCCATTCAGAAAAAGATGCAGCCTGACCCACATCCAGGCTCCTTGGTGACATGGTTCCAGCTGTGGCTGCTCAGGGGGCCCTCCTTGGGTTATGCAGAAAAGGGAATACAACACAGCCTAAGGATATAGTTCCTTTCCAGGTAAGGCCTACACAGATGGTGGAGAGATGACATGCATCCCCTGGCCCTTCCCACTTTGAACCTCACAGAGAGTCTCCATCAAACCCAAGTGGGGGGGGCGATGCCAAGAAGGTGACTGAGCCACTCCCCCCATTCACATAGGGAAGGGAAGACAGCATGTTCTGATGGATAGAGCATTGAATTGAGATTAAGGAGACCTTAGTTCTACTCATAACTCTGGCAGCGACCTGTTGTTTGTCATGTCACCTCTCTGTGGCTCTGTTCCTCCTTCCACTCTGTCTCTCAGATTATAAACTCTAGGGCAGGAGCTGTGTCTCAGTATGTGTTCGCATAGCACTTAGCACCATAGGGCCCCAAGCGTGATACTGGCCTCTAAAGGCTTTTCTAATACAAACAACAATGTTCTGTGCATGGAGAACTCCTCTATGTGCATATCTGACATATCCACTACCAGTCACTGGGCAGTGGCACCATTAAGGGGCAGTGAGAGGAATGACTGCCTGGGACAGTGAGTCCTGAGAGACTGATACCCCAGAAGCGAAGGACTACTCTGACCTGGCCGGAGGTCCAAGCCATGAAGTGGGAGCAGTCAAGTCACAAGCAAGCGAGATGGGGAGAGTGACAGAGTGAACAACTGCAGGAGGGTTGTTGCGCTGGCACAGCTAATCCCCAGATGTAGCCAGATGGAGGCACCCTTAGCAGTGAGTAGAGCACCCAGTGACACTGGTCCTACACTTTTACCTTGGATCAATATTTACCTCAGCACATTTTAATTCTCATTATAGTCAGGTGACTCTGTTTCAAATGCAATCTTTACGGGAGGAGTGGGGGACACAGAAAAGAAATGCTGAGCAGAAGGACTGAAGCACTGACTGAATAATATTGTTGGTATCATTTCTAAATTAATCACTTTTTGCTGGGCTCTATTACAGTCACCGTGTTGCCCTAGAATGTCAGCATTCTTATAGGTTTGTTTGATCCTGCCTCAGTTGCAGAGGGTTGGACTTGATGACCTCTTGAGGTCCTATGCAACCCTACATTTCTATGATTCTTTTATTCCAAACCATTGATGTACCAAATAGGTTGGACAAGACTAGAACTGTGTTTGCCCCTACCTGTGCAGTGCATTCAGCAGCACTGACATGGTTAAATTATTTTACTCTCTTAAAATTACCGCCAATTTCTGCCAACAACGTAACAAAAAATGGCATAGAGTGAGAAGCCCTGATTCAGCAACATACCTAAATGCATGTCACACTTCAAACAAGGCAAGAGGTCCCATTGACTTCAATGCAACTATGTACATGTTTAAAGTTGGGCATGTGCTTAAGTGCCATGTTGAACTGGAGCCAGAAAAGGCAAATGAATGCCCAGCTTGATAACTTTAGGTAAAACCTATTATTTCTATACTTGAAAGAGTTGGAGCAAAATTCTCACTTATGCACGCACCTGCTGAACTCGCAGTTACAACATAGGCACAAAAAAGTAACTCTATTCTGGGCTGGTAGCAGCAGGTCCCTTCATCTACTCTGTTCCATCTACTCTGATGCAGGAATGCTCATCAACAAAGCCAACTCTTCTGATCTTCCCAGCCAACAATGCAAGGAGGGATGCCCAGTCTGTTCCATGATAGTTCTCTCCTTCAGCTTCCACAGAACATGTGAAGGAGCTTTTCTTGCCCTTCCTATCTAGTTTATAGGTCAACTTGGACACGAGAACAGGTGAAGAGACTGCCATTGTCTTCCACCTGGAATTGGATCAGGGCTTTGAAACGTAGGCTGCTTCCCCAGACAGCACTGCCAAAGCTCAAGTTCTTCCATCGTTGGTTTCTATAGTTATTAAGAGGTCACCTTTACATGGGACTTACAAAAACAGACACAGAAAAATTCTAAGTATATTCTTTTAATTTGCAGATCAGCCTTTGCGCATAAAATCCCCTGGTGTGAGGACGGAAATACTGTGCTTTTGTGTGAGTGCACATGTGCCCCAAGAAATTTTGAAGAGGCATTTTTAGAGACCTGCTGAAAAAATAGTCCTAAAATGTTTTGCCTACTCCCATCACTATAAAATATTGTACAACTGATTTGATGGAGCAAACAAATATTTATTATGTACTGGGGATGAACTTAGAACTGTCCTGGGTCCACCTGTTATGAAGCAGTAGTTTAAATGACCAAATCTGATATATGACAGAATTGATCATTCCAGATGAGAGGAAAAGAAATATGTGTTTAAGCAAACTCTAAATGGTATTTACAGAGACAGCTTTCATCCTCTGTTGCAGGTCATAAGTTAAAAGTTCAGACTTACATTGAGCTATGAGTCTTTATTTATTATTTTTACCTGCCATAAAAAACTAGATATTATTACAATCTTCCTATTACAATACAGCATCTACTGTATAAGGGACTCTATAAATCTCTGACTTGTCCTTTTTGTTGAGATGTAATGTTATGTACACATTACCTGTGTTAATGTCCCTAATAGAATTAAATGAAAATTTCATTGAATGTCATTCAATTCAATGTCATTGAAAATACTATATCCTGTAAAATACATCATAAAGCCTTATATTTTGTGACAGACCCAGACCAGTGGGGTACAGGAGTCTGGTAGAGGGCAAATATACTGGTCACTGGATGAGTAGTTTACTGTTCCCTGAGTGACCAGAGCAGGGGCTGCACTAGAGTAATCAGGAACCTGCTAGAACCAGTTAAGGCAGGCAGGCTAATTAGGACACCTGGAGCCAGTTAAGAAGAAACTGCTAGAATCAATTAAGGCTGGCTAATCAGGGCACCTGGGCTTTAAAAAGGAGTTCACTTCTGTTTGTGGTGTGAGTATGAGGAGCTGGGAGCAAGAGGTGCAAGGAGCTGAGAGGGTGTGCTGCTGGAGGACTGAGGCGCACAAGTGTTATCAGACACCAGGAGGACGGTCTTGTGGTGAGAATAAGGAAGGTATTGGGAGGAGGCCATGGGGAAGTAGCCCAGGGAGTTGTAGCCCTCATGCAGCTATTACAGGAGGCACTATAGACAGCTGCAGTCCACAGGGCCCTATGCTGGAACCTGGAGTAGAGGGTGGGCCCAGGTTCCCCCCCAAACCTTCCAATTTGACCTGGACTGTGGGTTCTTCCAGAGGGGAAGGTCTCTGGGCTGTTCCCCAACCCATATGGTGAATCTCTGAGGCAAGAAAATCTACCAATAAGATGATTCTTTTCTGGAAGAGACATTTTAAAACACCAGTAATTTGAACTTGAAGATTCAAACTAAACAATCCTTTCAATATACCCTCACTGAGTTTTAACTGTCATTAATTTATTATTGTTTTAAAATAACTTTTCTTTAAGAGCTGGTTAAACTGAAAATAAATTTGCTTTAGCCTCATTTGAACTGTAAAGATGGTCAGTGTTTTCATTTACTCCATGTATGCAATTGTTATCAGGTCAGATTAAAGCTATTAACAGCAGAATTGTGTGAAACATGGAGGTTTTGAGTCTCAAAGATGTGTGTGACATTTTCCTTTGTTTTCAATACTCGTGGGTTCAGCCCCTTCTTTCACCTATGCTACACTTTTTAGGTTTGGGGTTAGAATGAATCCAAAACTCAAATGAAGGCTTGCCCAAAGCTGTTAAGTGAAAGCCACATGAAACTGACTTTTGAATGGTCTCAACAGGAATCCATCAATCAGAACAAATTCAATGAGGTTTACAAACTTTAAAGGCTTTTACCCATGGTTTGGAGTTTATTACCAGATATAAAACCAGGTTAGTATTGAATGGTTTGGGGATTGAGCAAGAAATTATGCTTATTTCTTATCAGGCATAAACTCCGAGGATTACAAAATTTTACTCCAGCTGTAAATGGTTTTTGGATTTTGCAGTGCTGTCTCTAGAAGTGATTCTGAAAAGTAATACTAGATTCCACTATCTGCAAAATATTTTGTCCTCCATTAGATTTAATGTCATTCTAATGAACTGTTCTGGCTGAACACAAACTGTCGGCAATAGAGTGACAATGATTTGAAATGGCTTTTTATGGGCATAAAGACTGCATTGTTAAATGAGCAGATATGCCATGCTGGGGTTGTACATTGGACAGTCAGTTGCTGTGCTTTCCTCAGATTGAAAAAAAAAATGTAAAGCAGAGAGTTTTAATCTCACTTTTTAACACAGTAGATGGCTGTTTTATGTAAAAGCCTAACTGGTAAGTGTACAATTTCTCAGCTTTTTATCAGCAAAAAACAACGCCTTCCTAAATCCCATAGCTGGGGAGAAAAGTCTTAACTGCATGGTTTCTTTTTTCTTCAAGTAAATTCAAGTGTATTACTTGAATGTACTTTTCTCCAACATGAAGGATTTGCCGTCAACACCTACACATTTTCTCTGTCTGAAAACTGCTTTCTTTTTGGTGAATTGGGGAGGATCTCCTCCTTGACCCTTCTGTTTTCTGCCCTACTCTAATCCACTCTGTATAGACACGGGAGAACTAACACAGGCTTCCCTCATGAAGCAGGAATCCTTTATCACAGGGAAAAAGAATTTGTCAACCTTATAAAGGGCATCACGTGGGATCAAAGAGGGCAGGAATGATGCATTTCACACTGTTGTTGCCTGGAACAATCACTTAGGGCATGTTATAACCCATGTCACATTTGAATCCTGGTTTCTAGAGATGAATAACTTGGAGCTCTCTGCCACCCACTCCCTTTGCTATTTTTTTTTTTTTAAAAGAGCGGCTTGCTCTTACTGCACACTTATACTCATAGCTTTACTCATGAGTTATTACCATTCATAAGGCCAAAGAGAACCTCAGCTTCTTGAAGAGCAATGGTGACAGTAATTGGGCAATTGCCCTTGTGAAAATCATCCTATAGTTATCTGCAGCAATAGACCCTATTGTATGGTAAGCTGTAGCATTTGGACCATTACTGTGTTATGGTGTAGACTTTTTTGTTTTAAAAAGGTGAACATAACAAGCTACTGGGGGACTCCATCACAACCTGGACAATATTCTGGATAGGGCATGAGGTTGAGAGCTGAGGGACTTGAAACACTCAAACAGTCCAAATAACTTTCAGAATTATATTGCGTGGGAATGTCTTACCACTTTCATGAAAGGGAATCAAAGCAGTACTCTAAAGAAAACATGAGTAATGACATTGTTGGGAAGTACTGGCAGACAAAGAATACTCCACGTGTATGAAGCTATAAATACACATGCAGTGATTTCAATAAACACCATGAGAATTACAGCTTGTAAGATTTGCGTTATCAGAAGCCTGAGCTGTACATTTAGCCTTATCAGTGTTTACTTGTACTCTTCTATATTGTAACACAGGATTTTAATAATAATTTTATATACTTTTTACTAATTTTTTTCTAAAGGGCTGCTCCCCTTATCCTCCCATAGTGTTTTAAGTGTCACACAAAAATGTAAAAATATAGTACAGTTAAAACATGTGAATACAGTGAAAACAAATCATGTTTATGGAGAAAACCATTTAAAAAAATACATATCCATAACCCTCTGTCCCAAACCCTCCTATGTCTCTTGTGACATTCACATTCTTTTGAAAAGCTTAAGGAGTTAAAAACTGACACATTTAAACATATAAAGCTTAATGCCAAGACTTTCATGGGATGCAGCATTGTTGGACGCTGAGATTATGACACTGGAAATGACTGAGTTAACCGACAAACTTCTGCCCTTTTTATACTACAATCCTGATGTCACACCATTTTTCAGCCATATTACTTTGGGCTGTGAACTCATTTCATAAAATGAGCAACACCTGAATCAGGATCCTCCATGGTGTTGGAGAGAGTAGTGTTGGTAACTTAGTACAGGACATGCTTCCTTCTGAGCCCACTAGTGCTGCAGCATGAGGTTAAGGGGAGATCATTGGGATGAGATGTAAAACTTTAGAAATGGGGCCTGATTGCACATAGTCATTAGTTCTCCCATAGCGTTCTTCTCAAGAGCAGCAGTGTTAGCACTGGTGTCCATACTCATGGAGTATGAACAACTATTTTTATTTCCCTCTAATGCCTGGTTCAGTTTCAACTGAATAATTATTCTTTGCTTCCTTTCTTAAACTGTTAATCAGCTATTGCATTCTACCCCAGAGATGGCTGCATTTCAATGATGGGGGATTTTAGTCCTCAATCTTGCAAACTGATCCATGCTAAGAGCCACTGAAGACAGTGGGACCACCCAAAGAAATGAAAAGTTCTGTACAAATTGTGACAAAGTTCCTCCTCTATCTTAGTGGGTCCTGCGCTTATTGGTAGATTTTCTTGCCTCAGAGATTCACCATATGGGTTGGGGAACAGCCCAGAGACCTTCCCCTCTGGAAGAACCCACAGTCCAGGTCAAATTGGAAGGTTTGGGGGGGAACCTGGGCCCACCCTCTACTCCAGGTTCCAGCATAGGGCCCTGTGGACTGCAGCTGTCTATAGTGCCTCCTGTAATAGCTGCATGAGGGCTACAACTCCCTGGGCTACTTCCCCATGGCCTCCTCCCAATACCTTCCTTATTCTCACCACAAGACCGTCCTCCTGGTGTCTGATAACACTTGTGCACCTCAGTCCTCCAGCAGCACACCCTCTCAGCTCCTTGCACCTCTTGCTCCCAGCTCCTCATACTCACACCACAAACAGAAGTGAACTCCTTTTTAAAGCCCAGGTGCCCTGATTAGCCAGCCTTAATTGATTCTAGCAGTTTCTTCTTAACTGGCTCCAGGTGTCCTAATTAGCCTGCCTGCCTTAACTGGTTCTAGCAGGTTCCTGATTACTCTAGTGCAGCCCCTGCTCTGGTCACTCAGGGAACAGTAAACTACTCATCCAGTGACCAGTATATTTGCCCTCTACCAGACTCCTGTACCACACTTATTTCCATTTCCAAATAATATACCACCCATAGGAACGTACTGGGCCCATTCTGCCACTGCTTACAAGACTACATGTAATAAATGTAAGCAAAATGGATGTGGTTTCCCACATATAATCTTCCAAAGGTATCCATCTATTCAGTGAATTTAGGATCATCTCTGAAACCCAGACCATGATCCCATTAGACCTGATCTTATCTCTTCTTGAGTATCTGAAGTGTAAGGTGCGTCAACCACCTCTTTTGGCAGTCTAGCCCACAGCTCAATTGTACCTACTGTTAATAACTTTTCCTTCCTGAGGTAACCTTCTATACTAACAAGAGATGGATTAAGCTAAATTTATTTTTCCAATCCCCTTCTTTAGGCAATAATGCCAAAGTAAAAGAACCCTTCATCACAACAATAATGGAAGGCTAGAGAGTTGTTCCCCCATTGTGTGCTTCACCAATGAACAAATAAGTATAATAGTCACCTAGGATATATAATATACTATAGCTAGGTAATATGTTACCTGGAATAGATAGTGTCAGATAAAGCTGAAAACTGGCTACTTTCTGTTTGAGAAATTCATGAAAATGCAGAACAAGTATAACCACATCCCTGGATTGTTGCACAGAGCAGAGATAAAGGATAAAGTCTACCAGGAGAAGATAATTGCATATGCAAAGGTTCTACTGAAGTCAATTGGAGCCAAATGTGTGCATCTGAGAGCAGGATTTAATCCAGACTGTGGGTTGAAACAGGAAGCTTAACGGTATGAAGAAAAAGAAATACAGCTTCATATTTCTGAAGGCAAAAGATGACAAAAAGTAAGATACTTGTATACAACATTTCTATTTATACTTTTTTTAAGTTGGGAGAAAAGACCTGCAAATACACAAACAACCACAAGTTAAATAAAACTAATGTTAATATTAGAACAGTAAGAATCCAGTTTATTCTTGATAGTTACCTAGTCTGTGCAAATTATGCTGTGGAACATGCTTACAGTTAATTGTTTATGGTTAAGATAAATTGAAGATTCAAACTCTTTCAAAGAATTATAGTGGCTATGGTGGGTACAGTAAATTATAGTGCATTATAGAAAACTTTTGTTTAGAGAGAAGTCACTTTTTTCATAAGAGTTCCAGTGTTTGTGTATGTATATAAATACACTACGGGAGTGGGGGGGGGGGGGAATCTACCAACCACTTGCTAGGAACTATTTAAGGTTACTTTGGTATTTTTATGTAATTTCATGAAGATAATCTAAGGGATAAATCCTGCTCTGTGTTGCTCAGGTGCTCTGACAAGGATGGTAGGGGAAAAGAGAGAATCAGGAGCCATCTCATCCCTGCACAAGCAGCAAAGCAGGATCTTTCCACCTGGCTCCAAAAAGTGCCAGGAAGGGGCAATAACTAACACACAAGCCCCCCTACCTAAGTGATTTAGGACCACAAGTCCCTTTGAAAGTCAATGACAATCAATGGGATTTGTACTCCTAAATCACTCACACTTTAGAAAAATCCCTCCCATATTCTTCTAGCTTTATCTTAGGCAATTCTTTAATTGCAATAGTAAAGCAATTTGAATTTACAACAGCAGATCCAACACAATGTGATGACTGGTGTGTGTGCCTTCCTCCTCCCTGTTCCTGTTTTTGTTTCCTGGTTCCTGCTCTCTGGACTCAGTGTTCCTGTTCAAGGCTGCGTGTGCGTATGTGTGTACACACTGCTGGGTGTGGGCAACTAATCAGGGCCCGCTGCTACATATCTGCCATTCGGACTATTATCATGTTTTATGCACACTGCTGCTGACCTAACCAGTTCATGGTTATTATATGTTTTGATTGACAACCTAACTGCGTGTCATGCAGCATTTTTCTTTTTTTTTTTTTTTTGGATTGCTATTCTGGGGTACAGCAGGGTGTAATACCCAAACAGAAATCTTTATTTTACTATTTGTACTGCTTTCTTTTCCCTGCATTGTGGTGGTTATGCTGGTTTTATTTTAATTCATGCTACATATTTTCTGTTTATTTCCATTTCCAGTAATTTTTTCTCTCTCTCTCAAACCCCCACCCCTAAACAAACAAAAAAACCCTGTCTTTCCTGGGTCATTAAAGGGTTTATCAAGTGAAAACAGAACATAAGGTCCCTAGGGATCAGGGGCAGAAAACAAGGCCTTCTTCAAACTCCCTTTAGTCACCAGCATAAACAGAGAAAAAGGAAAGGAAGGGTCAAAGGAAGAATAATGTTTTCCGAAACAAATAACCCTGAAAAAATCTATTAGAAAAATGCGACCTTTGACAAGAGTGTCAAGTGGGATTCTGAATGTTTAACTTTTATGATTTTTTGATGGCCTGTTTCAGAAGGAGTCAGACTCACAGTATAGATTTAACATTTCTGGAAAGGAAAGGAAAAATAAACCAAAAGGTTTGGGAGTAATACATTGTTTGGTCTGGCTTTGGCTATGGCAAAGTGGCTTGCTACAGCTCAGGAAATTAGTCTGAACAAGGACCTTAAGTCATTAATACCAAATCCCAGAGCTTTGATTTAATCGGCACTCCACTGAGATGTGTAGATGGCTTCCTGAATAGAGAAAAAAGGGAAGGCACGTACAGTTGAACCCCTGTACAATTAAAATAAACTAATCTAATACAAAGTATTTGAGAAGCTATAAAACCATCTGCATGTGTATAATGTTTGTGTCATTGAAACATAATGTGGAACTGGCAAAGAATCAAAAATGAAAAGGTCTTCGGGACTAAGTCAAAACACAATTTTTCCAGCTTTTAGTGAAGGACATAGGCGTGGCTTTCCAAGAGAGTTCAGGAGTTCACCTGAAATTTGGTTTGTAGTACACACTACTAAGACGCGGATTCAGCAGAGCACTTGAGCATGAGCTTAACTTTATGCAAGTACTTAAGTCCCGTTCATGTAAATGAGATTTAAACATATGCTTAAGTGAATCAGGACCAAACACACCTTCTAAGGTTCATGGTTATTTCGGAGTTCCTACTTATAAGGACAACAGAAGTTAGAAAACAGATTCTTAGTCTCTAAAAGGTACAGGGTTGTCTAGTCAGTGCTACTAGATGAGACCTTTCAAGTATCTTCAGCTCTGTACCACATATATGCACAAGTGAGAGTGAGGGAGAAAGGAGCAGAAAAGAAAATGGTGTCCCAGAATGGAGGGTTGGATAAAAGGCTCCTGGCCTCTCTGGGACAAATAAATATTCCTACATCTCTGCCAGAGAGAAGAAATGCTCCCACAATACAACACTGAAGAGAAACAAAGGGAACGGAAGATAAAAACCCAGAATAGAGTTTTGGGGCACTACTAGGGTGACCAGATGGCAAGTGTGGAAAAATTGGGACGGGGGTGGGGGGTAATAGGCACCTATATAAGAAAGCCCCAAATATCAGGACTGTCCCTATAAAATCGGGACATCTGGTCACCCTACGCACTACTGAGCCTAGCTTCTGCATCTGCGGCAAACTAATTCACTATGTATATCTGAACAGATTACCTTGGAAGTGGTTCCAGATGGCTAACATGTATAGACTGAGGCAATATAAGAGTCTAATTATCCTAATTAAACAGGATGTGTACAGTAAAAGCAGCAGAATATGTTCTCTGGATAGGAACTGAATATGAGGCTCTTTCAGACTGTACACAATAACGGGACTTTGATAGAGCCAGCTTTAATATACAGTATATGTATATTGGTAGTGGATACTTCTTCATAGAGCTAATTCTTTCCCTCCTCTCCCCCTCCCAAAAAAAAACCACCCCCATGAAAATACCTGAAAGTATTTTTTAATGAGAATAGCTCCTGCTATTTATATAAGTGTTAAACTATAGGATAAAATAGCAAGTTAGGAGGTTGTGGTTAATTCTAAAAACATCCTGTTGCAGACACAACTGAACATTAAATTGTACATGAGATGAGCCATAAGTAACTTCACACTTATGTGTACCTGGGCTGATCAGAAATGGTGCCACCATTGTTTGTCAGCGAACTCATCCCTCTAACCCCATTCAAAAAGCTTCTAAGGTAGCAAAGGATTTTCACCAGAGCCTCCTTGCTTGGTAGTAAGGAAAATTGGAAAGAGAAACAGTTTGATAGAAAGCACAAGTACCCAGCTGAGCAGTGGCAAAAGCACAAATGAACAATAATGGCCAGAGGAGGAAAATCAGCATGTCCTGAGTGATATGCAAGCAGATGTCATGCAGCCATCA